>NC_055684.1:6353427-7712177 GCF_017639745.1 Melanotaenia boesemani
ACGTGAAGCATAAATCGGGCCTTCTTCTGCCTCTGGTTCGCTGAATCTTGGTCACAGCGAGATTAAACTTCCAGCTGTGGAATCTGTGAAATGTGAGCTTTCAGTAGAGGAGTCGTTTGTTCGTGTTCATGTGTTGGGTGGAGCCATAACTTGTGTTTACATATTTTTTGGACTTTGTGTACCTGGGGGTATTCCACAAAGCTGGATAAAGGGAAAGCCTGGCTTATCTTAAGAAGTCTGGCTCATTTAAGCCAGAGTTCCGTTCCATCAACATGGTTTATGTGAATGCCCGCTGAGTAACCATGGTAACGTATGCACCAGAACTAACCTGCTCAGGGGCAGGCTAACATTCAAGCTTAGCTTAGCTGTGTCTCAAAGGTCTGATACAGACTCCCAAAAGAAATTTCCACCTGGTAGAATGCTGCTACCACTCATTCATTCTGGTATAAAATAAAAAAAAACAAAACACTTCTCATATCACTACTTTGACTGTCTTGAATGATCAATAAATCTGTCAGTGCCAATGTAAATAAACACAACTATACAGTACTGAACATGAAATTAAATGAAAAATAACATTATATTTATTAAAACTAATTATTACCTTATTAATCTCCCCCCCAAATTTCATGAACACTCGACCTCCACTGCCTCTGGTAGGCTAACAGTAAAACTGGGATCAGCTGAGCCCTGTCCATACAGGCCGAGTGTATTTAAAGCCCAAAATAGAGAAAGCTAATCTAAATATAGACGGAGAAAGATATGGATAGATAAAGACAGAGTTCCTCTTTGGTTACCATGGCTTTACCTTTTATTAATGTCCCTGCAGAGGGCGCATGTCACACACACGCGCATGCAAGCACACACACACACACACACACACACACACACACACGATAATCACAAAGATGATGCATATTGATTATTGGATTATTAATAAATTGAGCAGGGCCAGTATTTTCAGAGACAATTCGGCTGCTTTATGTAAACAGATTTATAACACAAGAGGAGACCATAAATAAATGCGGACAGTGAAATCAACAAGTGACAGTAGTGACGTGCGGCCAGGAGAGGCATCATGATAAAAGAGAAAAACTAAGTACATAAAATAAATATTAATATTTTCCACTGATCTGTGTTAAAAATGCATTTTCAGTATGACTCTACACAAAAGGATTTCCCAATCAAATACAGGTCAGAAATCCTGGGTGAGACAGTAGCGAGCTGTGCCTCCTCTGGCTGGTGATCCAATACAAATTGGGTTGCATGATGCTTGCCCGTTTTTGTTCTTCAGCATATTGCTAATATGAACTTTACAGATATATTTGTTATACACCATGACTCTCCACACTCTGTGTAATGTCTGTAATTTATTTGTGAGAGAAATATTCCTGCTGATCATAGGGTTAGTGCAGCTCCTCTTTTCCATCATCCACTCGTCAGGGCTTCCCATGTTCCTCAGGACCTCCCACTTAGCCAGGCTATGTAAGCCTGGCTTGGATTAACCTCAATTAGATGCAGATGAAATGTATTAGTGGAACGGCTTGAGCCTTAATTCAGAGATGTTTTAGTTCAAGCGAGGCTTTCCCATTACAGCCTGGCTTTCTTTAGCTACGTTCGTGGAGTACCCCCCTGGTCTTTTAATTATTGTTGTCTTAACTGTGTTTGTTGGTCATAGAAAGGGTTTTGCTGAGCTGGTAGCTGAGATTCTAGACTTTCTGTGGATACCACACGTTTACAGTTACATCTTCAGACCCGGAAAACCGGATGTTAACCACTTAATTCCCGGTAGCAGAGGCTGCAGGTGCAGAGGTGTTAAGCTAAACAGTCAAGCCAAAAATGAAAGGTTAGAAAATTTATGGGCCAGAAATCTGGATAATGAACCACTGAAGGTGCATAAATATTTGATTTTATATAATATTATAACTTTTGCTGTTTAAAGAGAAAACTGCTGCTAAATCTGTTTATTTGTTTAGTGCAGGCCTAAGCACATATATAGTTTATTTTAATATATTGTGGGTTTTTTGCCCTTCATGTCATATGAAAACCCTGATTTTTTTTCAATAAGAAAAAACCCAAAATGCATTTTTCCAAAAATACAGTGCAAACTGGAATATTTTATATAAGGTTATTCCAGCCTTGACTAGGTCAATAATTAATGAGAACATTGATGTTGAGTTATTTTTACTTTGGGATGCATGAGCATTTACTGAAAATACTGACATTCTTCGTGTTTGAGTACCTGTACTGTACCCCACATAAAAGTGTCATAAAAATCTCAAACCTAAATATTTTTTCACATCAGATCTTCTCAACAACTTCAGACATAAGCATATACATAGTTTTTTCAGATTATATTTTTATAATTTTTTTTATGTTTTTAAGCCCATTTGTCATAAAAAAAAACCCTGATTATTTAAATGAGATAAAAATAAAATATGCATTTTTTATCCCAAAATATAGCTGATTTTTAGCCATTATTACTTTTGAAGATAAGAGCATTTTTTTAAAAAAAGCTGACCTTTTTGCATTTAGGTACCAAAACATTACCCATCATAAAACAGTTTAAAAAATATAATATAAATATTATAATATATAAAAAATATAATTTGTTTTTCAAATCAGATCTCTTGAACAACTTTGGACCTAATCATGAGTATTTTGGGACACAAGAAACAACACACCGGTCGTGGGTGAAAGCAAACACAGAGGAAAGCACCTCTTTGTGTTTGAGGTTTAGGATCTGTTGGGGCAGTTCAGGTTTGTTTGACCTGACTTTTTCCCACAAGGGCCATCCTCCTCTTATGTATCTCCTCAGCAAGGGGAAAAGAGGTGAAGAAAATATTAGTGGTGACAGTGTGGCCCTCTAGCCCATCCGTGAGCTCAAGTACAACCTGCATGCCTTGGCTGTACTCTCTCTGTGCTCCAACAGACTTCCCTGTGTACACCTGGAGCCTCCTAGTGTATGAGGTCTCCACATCAAACAAAGCCCAGATTTTCAATTCGTATTCAGGTTTGGGGGGCATATACCGTGTGAATGGGACTAGCTGTTCATCAATGCAGATATCCCGACCTGGGTTGAACAGCTTGGGGAGGCAGCCACTCCATCTGCTCCATAGCTCCTTGAGTGGGGTCAGTTTGTTTCTTCTGCACAGTCGGTCATCAAAACGCAGGGCCAGGTTTATCTCAGAAAATCTCCTTTGTGACATGGTCACAGGAAAAAATGCACGCCCTGTCTCATTGTCCCACAGGCTGTTGGTCGACCCAAGTAGCCCTGCAGCTCCTTCTGACTCACATCCTTCCAATCCTTTACTGACCTCTTTCCCTGCGGGTTTGTAAAATACAACATCAGCTGCAGGATGTCCTCATTTAGAAACAGGTCAAAGGCAGATGATCCTGGCAAGCGCATAGCGAGTTGGTCCAGGGGTCAAGACAAGTGGAGGGAAAAATGGAAGGGTTTGTTCCTGACTGGGATTTTCCGATTTCCTGACCTCCATGGAAAGGTGTCCATTGACTCCACTTCTCCCTGTTCTTCTTTTTCTCCCTCTGCTTCTCTCCGTTTTTCTCCCTCTTCTTCTTCCTCCTCTTCTTCCTCCTCCACCTCTGTCTCTTGCAGGGGTTCCTCTTGATCACTTTCAGAGGAATCCTCGCTGGTCTCCATCTCACTTTCTTCACATGATTGCAAAACTGCAGCAAGCGCTTCTTCTCTATTCGTTCTTCTCTCTTTATGATGTCTGCTGAATAAATGACCAGCCAGACAAGTCTGCAAGAAACTCTCACAAACTTCAAACATGCACCTGCATAAACATGCCATATGTGCATCCAACAGGAGAGGAGGCTCTCTTTTGATAAAAAAAAAATTAAACACAAAGTAAATTTTGTCATTCTAATTTCAGGCATGCATGCACACACACACACAGAGAAAGAGAGAGAGAGAGAGAGAGAAAATATTCTCAGCCACAATCATACAACTCTTTTATGTGTATCCAAACACATCAAGACCATTTTTATGATTTTCAGTTATATTGCCATGCATTTTGAAAGGTAAAAAAACAGGCCTCCATTGAAACACTATGTAATTAACCTCTGCTGCATCTGGAGGCTTGGGGGGAGGGGGGTCATCTGACCTAAAACCTGTTTTTCCTGTCATTTGAAGTTAAAGGTGTAGATTTATTAGGTATTTTTGAGAAAAGCATCATCATGTCAGGGTAACAGTATATCCAAAATATGTGGTTATAATAGGAGTCCACGGGACCAAATTAGTACCGAATGTGAAGAACGTTTGTCTTGTATATATATCTCCTGTTCTATACATCTTGAAAAAAAAGTGATCATTGAATTATAAACATAATATAAGAAATATTATTGCCAGGTTTGATACAATTAGCATTTAAATTGAATGAGACATTTAACTTAATATTCTGAAAGTACACGTTTGGTCCCTAAAGGTGTCCTGAAGGTTAAGCCATGGATGGCAGAGAACTTCTTACAGCTTAATCAGGACAAAACTGAAGTTTTAATTATTGGTCCTGAAGACATGAGAGAGATCATTTTATCAAAATTATAATATTTTAATCCTGTATGTAAGAAATCTGGGTGTTCTTTTCGACTCTGGGCTGGATTTTACTCCACACATCAGAAATTGAACAAAAACTTGATTTTATTATCTTAAAAACTTTGCCAGAGTCCCCCCATTTCTCTCTCTTGCCACCACAGAGGTGCTGATGCATGTTTTTATTTCTAGTAGATGAGATTACTGTAATGCCCTGCTCTCAAACCTACAGCTTCTTCAGAACTCGGTGGCACGAGTTCTGACGAGGACCAGAGGGCGGGAACACATCACAACAGTTTTAAAATCGCTGCATTGGCTCCCCGTGCGTTTCAGGATTTATTTTAAGGTTCTTTTAGTCTTTTAGAAATGTCTTAATGGTCTTGGGCCCTCTTATTTATCTGATCTTCTTTTAAATTATGAAGCCTCACAGACCCTGAGGTCCTCTGGTAGCGGCCTTTTGGTTGTTCCAAGGGTGAGGACCGAAGCCTCTTTCCATCGTTGCAGCCCTCGACTGTGGAACAGCCTGCAAGAGGGCCTCAGGGCTGCAGAGATCGTTGATATTTTAAAAAGAGGCTTAAGACCTACCTTTTTAGCTTAGCTTTTAACTAAATTTTATTTGGTCTTAATTTTACTCAACTGTATTACTTTATTTTTTATGTATTGATTTATTTATTCAATTATTCATTCATAGCTTTTCCTATTGTTTTTTTTAAAATGTTATTTAATTTTTGTTTTAACTCCAGTGTTTTCCTCATGGGGAACCTCCACGCCGGGGGGTTTTGCGTGCTCGGTCTGGGGGTTGTTGCCACGGTGATTGCTCTTGTCTGGGTGAGTGGGGCCCTACACTGCAGCCTTATAGCTGTGATGTGTGCCCCGGTCTGCCCTGATCAGGGTGGTTGCTACGACAGCGGCCGCTGTATGACATAGGTGGACTGCCTCGTGGTGTGGATGGATCCCCATGATATTGCTTCCTCACAGCATCATCAAGCCAAATATTTATTATTTTTAATATTTTATACCTACATTCAGTTTTCCAGACAGAAATTAGAGATTGTGCAGAATGTATAGTCCCTAGAAGTCCATTCATCTTCAGTGATGTGTGTCCCAGCTTCCTTCGTGTTTGTCATCACTGGATATCAGCTTCTCTTTACTGTCTTGTTGGCAGATGAAACACTTCCCAGTTTATTTTCCCAGAGAGCCTTGTTGAGACATCTTGCTTGAACTTCTGTCCTGTCCTTAAACTGTGTCTAATTTGTCATTAATTAAAAATTCAGTTGATATCTTTAATTTTTAGCTGATGGTCTTGGCTCGTGTCATTACTTCTATACTTCGGTAGGTTATATCAATGTTACTAACATCTAGATAATGTTTTTATTGTGCAAGTCTCGTAATACTGCAGTTTACCAATTTTTTGGCAGCCATTTTTAAATATAGCCATTGTGTCCACCAGGGCTGAATTTGTGATTTCCCAGTATCGAGTTTGATTCACTGTCTATCAACATTCCTATGAACAGTTGCTGATATTTTGAGCTATGCTGTCCATTCCACTAAACTCATGCTGAGTTACTGGCTGTTGGAGGAACGCTGCATGAAACCAGACGTACTGCTGGTTTTGGCCACTGGGTGGAGGCGCATCACTGTCTGCTACAGAATCTGAATTTTCTACCTCAGTGTGAGAGCTGCAGAAACATGCATGCTGTCAATATGCAAAGGTTAGAAATATAACATAAATTCTGATGTTGGAGTGAGGTTTGAACTGTTTAAATTACGTTACTTGCTGTTACAGCTTGATGATAATGGTGATGATGACGAAGATGATGATGATGATGAAACAAACACCATACAGTAATGCAGAGAGGACAGGAGGATTATTTGATCCCCAGTGAACAGGCACATTTTTTTTTTCTAATTCAGGACAACAGAGTTCAACGTGTTGATGTGGTTCCATCCACACTTTACTTCAGTCTTAACTTATCCAGTGGCTCATTAAAAATCATGCTTCCAGGACACAATTTTAAATATTGTTTATAAAATTATTCAATGTTTGATGGCATTATTAATGCAGAAGTAGCGTTGTCATTTTATTAGGTATTAAATTTTGTGGTGTGATTCGGTGAAACTGCTGCTGACATTGATCAGTATGTGGAACTCTGAGAACATTAAGAGAACATTAAACTTTGTCCATCATTATCAATATTTTTGGAATAATAATTGTGTTTATATGAACCAATTAATGAACGTAATGACCTAACTAAGAAAACCAGAACCAGGAAGGAAATTCTGCATCAGAACCACAAACAGGAATGAAAACCTCCAGCAGAACCAGGATCAGGAAGGAAAACCTCCATCAGAACTAGGAAGGACGGTGATCTGTCTGGACCGGTTGGGGATGGGTGCGGGTTGGGGTCAACAAGCCACATAACTCTAAGGCAGAGACACCTGCTTAGAAAGAACAGAAACACAAATTAATAGCAACAGCAACGTCAGACATTTCTACATGCAGAGTGAAGAGCAGAGAGGAGCCCAGTGCATCATGGGACATCCCCTGCAGAGAGGTTTTGGATGTGAACTGATGATTTTGTGTTTCTATTCTGTGCTGTTAACTCAATTCAAAGCTTTCTAGCAGAAGCCTCCTGTTGTCCTTTTCTCTCTGTTTAGAACTCAAACAGATTATTATTTCTCCTTTTGTTTATTTCAGTCATTGTGTTTCATGGAAAAACTGAATTAAAAACCATGACAGAAACGCATTTATACAGACTGAGTTTCTATAGACAAAACCTCTGGAAACAATCAACTATCGATCCATCAGCTGTATCCTCTTCTTCCTGAATGTGGTGATGGGGGTTCAAGTCTGATATTAGCTGATAAATCAGAAAACCAGTCCATCATTCGGAGAGGAAGACGATTCTTCATGGGTACCAGTTTGGACTGGGAAGCCAGAGCACACTGAGAAAACATGTGGAAAGATCCAGAACATCTTCACTGTGTCAGAGCCAACTAATGTGGTCCCACATCAACGGCTCATCAACCACTAACTTGAAGAGGGAGTTTCCGGACTTTTCTTTGTCTGGAGAAGATGAGTAGTAGTCTAGATGTCACCATGATGGGGAAGTTTATTCCACTTTAATGTAGACTTTGTTTTACTTCATTCATGTAAATATTTCTGTCCACAATCTAAAATTCTTCTTGTGGATGTGCTGATGATCTCATTCCAGAAATACTGAAATATGACACGTCAACAAGGGTAATGGTCTTGTTGACATGTTTTCACCTCAAAATGTCTTTTCCAGTCAATGCTGCAGTCAGACCAGTACCCAGAGAAGATGAAAACATGCCACTTCCTGTTGCTGCTCTAACTCAGTGTTGTCATGTTGATGTCGTAAAGCTGGGGCATCTTTCACACATGTGGTCTGGGACAGATGTATGTTTGAGGTTCATCCACTTCCTCATTTGTGAACAAATGTTGAAATATCCATTTTCACCATGTACATTCTGTTCAGTCCTCACTAGTACTCAATACCCCATGGATTATTTACTGCTAGATTGGACTACTGTAATTCCTGATCATTGTTCTGTCCCAGAAATGTTCTGAAAAGTCTAAAATGCTGCAGCAAGGGTTCTGATAAGAATCATCAGCAGAGATCGTATCTTACCAGGTTTATCGTCTCTTCATCGACTCCCTGTTGCAGAACAGAACAGGATTTCAAATTCTTCTAACAAATAAAGCTCTTAGTGAGCAGCTCCATTGGATCTTAAAGATTTCAGAGATCCAGATTTTCCCAACAGAGCACTTCACTCTCAGACTGCAGGCTTACTTCTAGTTCTTAGAGTATCTCAAAGTAGAATGGTAGACGGAACCTTTACTCTCTATCTTTCATATCTGACTTCAAATTTTACTTTGTGATAAATCTTCTAGTAGATCTGGTTCAGTGACCCTTATCCATCTCTTTACTTCTGCTGCTATGGGTTGAGGCTGCTGGGGTTTGTCCCATGATGCAACTGGGTTCCTCTCTGCTCTCTTTACTCTCCATGCAGAAATATCTGACATTTAGTATCCTTGGCTTAGAGTTGCTGCTTGTTGGCCCCTCTTTCCTGTCCTCTCCACACCCAAGAAATCCAGACAGATGGCCGTTCCTCCTGGTTCTACTGGAAGTTTTTCCTCTCCACTGCCTCCTTGTTCCAATGGTAATAGTTCTGGGCTCATAAAAGAGGTCAACAAAACAAACTTCAATAGGAAACTGAAGCACTAACTGACCTCACAAACTGACAAGAGGGAAACTACAGGTGCTCATCATAAAATTAGAATATCATGAAAAAGTTGATTTATTTCAGTAATTTCATTCAAACAGTGAAACTTGTATAATGTAAATATTCGTTCCTCACAGACTGACATGTTTCAAATGTTTATTTCTTTTCATTTTGATGATTATAACTGACAACTAATGAAAACCCCAAATTCAATATTCCAGAAAATTAGAATATTGTGGAAAGGTTCAATACTAAAAGACACCTGATGCCACACACTAATCAACTAATTAACTCAAAACAACTGCAAAGGCCTTTAAATAGGGCTGCATGATTATGACCAAAATAATAATCACAATTATTAATCATGATCATTCACTGTTTGGAAAAACATGTGTTTTTATTGCACCAATTGTAAGCAAACTATGTGGCAACACTTTAGTAAAAAATTAAACTTTAAATTAGAATAGATGATAAATAATGCAAAAAAATACATTTACCATTAATTTTTAAGAAGTTAATGTAAATTATGGGGCTACAAAAGATGCTAAATTAGGAGCCAAACATCCCATCACTAGTAGTTGTAATGGATGCTACCGTGGAGAGGGATGTTGTGAGAAAGGCAAAATTGATAAAAAAAAAAAAGACAACCTAAAAATGTTTAGAACAGCAAAAAATTAATAAAATTAAATTCTTCAGTCAATATTTTCTATGTTTTTTAAGTTTAATTTCATTAAGTGCAATTTGTTTTCTAATTAGTTTGGAGTCTGCAACATGTCACAACACTTTAAATTTAAAGTTTGAATATTTTTGTCCACATTCTTCATTAATAAACATTAATATCTGACAGTAAGCCAGCATGGGATCAGCCAGCAGCAGCAATGTATGCTTCATTTTCAGCCTGGTTATCATCTCCTGCTCTGAATGCAGCTCTGCTGCCTGACCAACAAGCCTCTTCTGAGTGCTGTTGGAGCACAGACTCAGTTTTTAGCCAGCTAACAATTAGCTTTACCTTCATTAGCCAGTTAGCTCACGTTAGATCCGCCGTGATGCTGCCAAGATGGCGACGGTAGGAATCCCAACGAGCTTCACTTTTTTTTTTTTTTTTTTTTTTTTTTTTTTTCCTTTATTTTATTCAAGTTTAAAGTATGACAGACAATCAGAACATTGAACTAGGTCCTGGTTGACAAAAAAATACAAAGATAAAATTATGAAGACCTTTTACATTAAAATAATACCATTGGATACAAAAAACAAAATAAGACTGAACTAAAAAAAAAAAAAAAACATAAATACTAGGCACTTGTTACTCGGGGGTAATTGAAGCTGTCTGTAGATAAGAAAGCGTGCGTTCACTTTTTTTGTTTGACATCAATTTCAAGGTATCAATGTAAATTTTAAACTCATTCATGAAAACATTAAAGTTTGGGAGGGATCTGGAAAATTTACATTTGTGAATATGAAATTTGCCTATTAAAATCATAAGGTTTAGTATGAAGCTAATTGCTTTGTCACTATGACTGAATTTTGAGATAATGTCTATGGGTCTAATTGTTATATGTTGTTTAGTCTTACTGTAGATAAATTTTTCCATATCCCTCCAAATAACGGATGATGTTGAGCAAATGCAAAACAGATGTAAAATGGTCTCTGGCTCATCACTACAAAAAGTGCACTTTTCATCAACCTCAGCAAACCTAGAAATAAGTGTGTTGCATGGGTAAATATTATGTAAAATTTTAAAATGAATCTCTCTAATCTTATTTGAAATACAGAATTGAGTAGGACATAACCACGCCTTGCGCCAATTTATATCAACCAACAGTGAGTCCCAAAAAAACTTTCCTCTGGGCAAAATCTTATTACGTCTTTGAAATATCTTCCTTAAATGTTTGTTTGTACATTTTTTATCCATTATGTCAATCCCATCAATTTTTAACAAGGGTTTTTGAATCTTTATGCTTTGATAATTTAGGTGACCTTTGATTAATTCAATCATACCAGTGGGGACAGCTTTAATAATAGAAGCAAACTCTCTGTACTTGACTGGAAAGGCTTTAACTTTCAAGAAGTTTTCATAACTGTAAAGATTTCCGTTATCATCAAAAAGAGATGTCACAAATACTATATCATTTTCAAACCAGTTCTCATTATATATGCTTTTGTTGTTAATAGTAATATGACCATTGTTCCAAAGCAGTTCCTTGTGTGGAGAAAAATTATGAACATAGCATAGTTTCCAAGAAAGTAAAGCCTGTTGATGAAATTTGGAGAGTTTTAGTGGTAATTTAGAAACAGTGAAGTTGCAGCCCAATAGAAATTTTAAACCTCCTACTTTTTTAAATATATTGTGTGGAATAAAATTCCATAGTGACTCTGGCAGTTCCAAACATTTTTTAAGCCATTTCCAACGAGCTTCACTTTTGCTCTTCAGAAACCTACGGGTGACGTCGTGGAAGCTCCGTCCATCTTTTATATACAGTCTATGGGATGGCCCTTCCCTGGTTTCCCTCACCACCTCGTTTTAGCCCACCTGTACACTGGTAAGCCTTAGCCCTAGTTTTATTTATAACAATTTGTCTTGTGATAAAATAAAGATAAACAATCTACAATGAGTTAAAAAAAATAAATAAATAAATAAAAAAATGAAAAACAAACACTCATTCAAAAAAAAAAAAAAAAAAAGATAGCCTGAATTTACCAAAATAAGCCCAAAATGAAATACCTTAGTTAAAGTTACATCTGTTCTTCTTGCCATTTTGATACAAAATAAAGAACCAAATTTACCTCTGATGTGAAGCCCAACAAGTAATGAACCTGATAAAGGTACCAAAGAACACATCACCAATATAAAACAGATGTTTTTTAACACAACATCAAAGAAAAGAAAATAAACAGAGAATTCAAGACCAGAGAAAAAAGTACTGAAGGGTTCATTCAAAAGGAACCATTTCTAATAGTGTATCTTATAATCATTTAGTATAATATTAGGATTACATGAGAAATTGTCATGACACTAACTTTGCAAAGATGGTCAGGAAAATTAAAAATGGATGGTATCACTTCTTCCTTTAAACCAGTTGACCGTCCAGTCCTGTTAAAGTCCTCTGGGTTAAAATAAGCTGCAGACGGCTGAACTGTCCTTCGGTACAAAGTCTCTCCTCTTGAGTGCTGCTACCCATGCTGCCTCCTACATTTATCTTCTGGAAACATACAAAACAATTCATCTCAGCAGCAGGTCAGCAGTTAAAGTTAATGTTAGCGCCATGAAACTGATTTAATAGATAATGTTGACATGACCTACTTAGCACAATTATATGAAGTG
This sequence comes from Melanotaenia boesemani, assembly GCF_017639745.1. Classification (NCBI taxonomy): domain Eukaryota; kingdom Metazoa; phylum Chordata; class Actinopteri; order Atheriniformes; family Melanotaeniidae; genus Melanotaenia; species Melanotaenia boesemani. The sequence continues at coordinate 6,365,550 of NC_055684.1, forward strand.
GGTGATTGCCAAATGCCACTTAAATCATCTTACTGTAATCATCGTCTTACTAACAAAAACATTTCTTTTATTTTCTTGTCCTGACATAAGCCATTGTCATTTAAATTTATCTTAGCTTAAAAAATACATCAAATTAAACAAGTTCATAACAGTTAAATATTATAAAACCACTTTTTACTTGTGAAATGTTATCTTGGTTTCTGTGTTTCTTTCACAGGAACATCCGTATGCAGCACAAAAATATGGCATTTTGGTTTCACACACAGTCTGACACATAAACATAGACGTCTCATCTTTGATGGGTGTCTCATGCGCCTCCAATGCATTTATTTCTAAGGTGTATGCCCAACTACAATCATCGCAACTCCACAAATCTTTCCCCAATTTTCTCGCGGTTTGCTTTGTTACAAACAGCAGAGATGTAGTTATGATGCAGGTCACTGTTACACATTAAAAACACCTGCTTCATGCTGAAATCCGTTTTTATTATGCTCTTTAACAAAGACATGGTCAATTATTAATTAAAGTATAAATCAATCAATCAAACTTTATTTATAAATGAATTGACACTTTTCCGCAGCTTCTTGCATGTGCTGACACTCCAGTTTAGTTAATTTTGCAATGTTGTGCAGCCTTACTTTAAGAAATACAGAGACAACAAAGGACAAAAGCATGAAATGGTGGTTCTCAATTCCGAATTGGGTTTGAGTAATGTGGGACCATCAGCCCACCATTGTTTTTCAGCAGAAGGGCACACCTCACAGGACAGATTTTTTTAAGTACATTTTTGAAAAAAAACTCTGCTTGTAGACCAGGGTGTTGACGGGCAGGTAACTGTGGTCACATGTAACGGCAGAAATACTTGCAAAGGGGGATGGGAGCTCTTCCTCTGCCATTAAAGTAGAGTGACTGTTCGTAGCTGATCAGGACACAGTCTCATCTTGTGTTGCCACATTGCCTGACCCATATGATATGACACCACAATGGACCATCAGACGCGAAAAATGCCCTGGAACTGCCCTGCAGTGGGATTGTTATTCCAGCCACCTAAATAATTCAATAAATAAATAATTAAAAAAAAAAAAAAACAACAACAAAAAAAAAACAACATTAACACTCTTAGAGAGCTGTTTGGTGGGGACAGTGAGAGTTGTAAAATATATATCTTTTGAGGGTAAGTAAGGAAACTTATATTATATTATATTATATTATATTATATTATATTATATTATATTATATTATATTATATTATATTATATACAATAAATCAATAATTCCTAGACATGCAGAAAGAAATGATAGTAAAAAAAAAATCTTATGTATGAAAGGTAATGCCACGTGATCGGCTTTTATATTGCGCTGGTTATTGCAACCGTAGGCTGCACAAAATATTAGCTTATTAGCTTGTGGAAGATAACGAAGAAACTTGATAAGCCTCTCATCAACTTGATCCACTGGTTATCGTTTTTAAAAATGGTGGTTACCACACAAATTCAGCGAGAAGATCCAGATATTAGGCAACACGTGATCCCAAACTGATCAATCACAAGGGAGTAGCCTTATAAAATAAAGATTGTGTTAATTTAACTGGATCCTTGTCTTATGTCTCATTAGTATAACAAACCTGAATGCTTTGCATGGAGTAAATGTTAATAATCTCTGGGTGACAGTCCCAGAGTGGCATTGTTGGAATTTTTTGTTTAACTGTAGTTAAACACATACTCCCTCTGTCTCACCACACATGGAAGAGTCTAATTAGGCTTCAGTCCCATTTAAGGAGCTCCACAGCAGCTGGGACTCTGTTCCTTAGCAGGCTTGGACCGCTTCCACACAGCAGCTTCCTTGGAACTGGCAACTCAAAAAGAAAGTATATTAGCTTAAAGCAAATTAACAAAGTGACTAAAAGAGTTAACCAAATGTGTGCACCCAGTCACACAACCACCTTGCCAAAACTTGTCCATAAAATGTGAAATATAAATGGTGAATAGTACATTTAAAATGTTTGTTCATTTAACTGAAACAAGAAGGAAAAAGGTTCCAGCCCTTCTTTAGTGTGTGGCTGCTCATGCTACCATCACAATGAATTGGATTGAACTGGACTGTCTCTGTAAAATTGAGATGATTTTGTTGTGAATTGGAGCTGTGTGAATAAAACAAACTTGAATTAAATTGAATTATTATCATATTAGGTTAGAGATCCACCAACAAAACAAGAATCTGAACTGGAGCATTTCCATCTACCAGTGAAGCAGATTAAAGTTCCTCAGCAGGCTGCAGCCTGTCCTCACACATCCAGTCTTGGCTTGTCTTTCCAGCCTTTATTTAGAAGAATTATCCTGACGATAATATTGATCTGCTCAGTGACAGATTTCTACTCCGTGATGAAATGATCTCCACAAACACAGGACACTTGCTTTGTAGGTTTGAAGCCATAAGGCTCAGCACATGCTGCATCAGTTGCTGTATTTTAACCCGCAAACTTCATGACATCAGCTACAGCAGGTTGGTGTGGAGGGCACGTACCTCCACTGTTATTGTTCTGTTGCTTTCAGACTAGAAAACACTCCAGATTTTTAAAAGGCCTGGGAATGTTGGAAAGAGAAAATTTGTCCTCATTGTTTTAGATGTTCCTGTTTACAGCTCTAGTAAGTGGACTACGTTTAGACAAGAGCAGCTCTGTTTCCTTTAATCTGTCTGGACTGAATAATGAAATTCTCTCTGGATATCAGCTTCCAGCAGCCCTGTGATTCCTGCCCTGGATGTCCGGCTTCATTAGAGCTCAGGAGACAGGAAGCATTACTCCATTATTGTGCTTGGATTGTGATATAAATCCAGTCGTGTTCAGCAGAACAGACGTCATCAAATCCTTCTAGTTAATGATGCAGTGCAGTTCTCAGGTATTCTGCTAAACTCCAAGGAGAGGGCGTGCTGTGACTAATCTGAATATTTTCCTGACTGGATCGGTGTTTGATTCTATCCTGCAGGAGGTAAATGTGCAGGAAAATGGTGCATGATGAGACACGATCTCAACACAAACACAGACTCCACTGGTCTGGCTGTTGGGATAGTTTTGTCAGAAAAAGTGATGCTGAAACAGATCTCTGACATGTCTTAATATCATGAACAACACAGTTAACAAGAAGATTTACACTATAATCTAATGAAGTAATCTACTGGTACAAGAAGATAATTACACTTTGTAAGATTTTCTGAAATGAAAAAACATCTGTAGACTTCAGACGAGTGAGAGAAATCCTAAAACAAGCGGTGAAACATTCATGCCAAGTCATTAAGTAATAAGAAACCTCCAAATTAAACTGTCAATGCTTCTTTCAGTGTTCTCACTTTGAGAGAAGAGACGTGAAAAGAAGAGAAACTAAACAACATGATTCTTCTAAATTCATAAATTCTTATTAATAGTTTAAAACAAGACACAGCATTTAAACTAAATGGAATCAATAATAATGGATGAGATTTATTTTGGATAACCTTCATGTTACTGCTCCTGCAGCACCATTAGCCTCTCCAACCACCAAATCATACACCAGAATGGAGGTAAAGTGGGAGGAAATGTCCTGCAGATGGACAGCTGGAGCAGGATGAAGTGGGAGCTGAACCACCAACCTTCCATTTACTGTAACAACAACCTGCTCTCCCACCTTGAGCCACTGCCACCAGCTCTACCATCTGCACTGCAGCAACAGCAAATCTGGAATCCAGAAGGACCGACTGAACTGAGCAGGTCCACCAATCTGAACCAGTCTGGACCAGTCTGGACAAGGGTTCTCATCACTGTAAAATTTCAAACTTGATACCGATACAAAGTGCTCAGTACTATTTGTGATACTATAGAGGGGATTGTGAAGTCACCACACCACAATAACAACACAAACCCAAAATCTACAATAAAAATATATTAACAGATATTAAAAAGAACATTAATGTTAAATAAATGCATAACATGAAAGCTCTATTCGCTCATGCAAGTATAGTTTTCTCAAACTGTTTGTAATCCAAAAAATACAAAACAAGAAAAAATTCAAAAACTGAAATTAGTAAAAAATGTCCCTGTCTTCACAATAATTTTGAACAAATCAGGTAAACAATATCACAAACTAGTTAAGATGATCTAGTTTTTAACTAGAATAATTAATTAAAAAACATTTAAAAGATGAACTCTGAATGTTTACATTACTGTTTACATTAACAGGCACTGCACTGTAAAATCTACATAACTGGCTTTACTTTAAAATTATATGCAAACTCGTTGCCTCAAAAAATCAAGTTTTTGTTAATTTGAGTGATTGAGTGGAATTAACTAAAACAGTTTTAGTTCATCAAATTTTTACAAAATTGATCAATTTGATTTTGCTGTAAGTTCATGAGGTTGTGGCAGAAATTTAATTTGATATATTTCACATAAATTAGAAGAGATGCTTCACAAAATATTGGTTTTATTTACAACAAACATTTCAAGTTCGTCAAGTAAATGACAGACTCAACATTGTTCTTGCTTTGCAGTAGGAACGTGGTGTGGGCGGGTTTCTGGTTTCTCTATGTGCTGTAATGGTCATTTAACAGGACTTCCTAAAAAGACCATTAAACATCTGCAGCTCATCCAAAACGCTGCTGCTAGAGTTTTAACCAGGACTAAGAGATCTAAACACATCAGACCAGTTTTGAAATCTTTACACTGGCTTCCAGTCAGTCACAGAATAGATTTTAAAACCCTTCTGATTGTTTACAAATCCCAGAATGGTTTAGGCCCAGAATACATCTGTGATATGTTCAGAGAATATAAACCTAGCAGAGCTCTTAGATCCAAAGACTCTGGTCAACTAGTCCAGACCAGAGTCCAGACCAGAGTCCAGATCTGGGTCCAGACCAGGGTCCAAACCAGTCCAGACCAGGGTCCAAACAAGAGTCCAGACCAGAGTCCAGACTAAACATGGAGAAGCAGCATTTAGCTGTTATGCTGCAAACAAGAGGAACAAACTGCCAGAGGAGATTAAACTTTCCCCAAATGTAGACATTTTTAAATCCAGGTTTAAAACATTTATTTTTTCATGCACCTATGCATGAATTCTGCACGGTAACTTTTTAACTGGTCTTGCTTTTAATCATTTTAATTTAATTTTATTCTGATTTTATTGTGAGTTTTGATATTTGGTTTTGCTACGGTTTAAAGCTTTATTTGCACCATCTGTAATGTTGTTAATGTTTTATGTGAGGCACCTGGAACCTCTTGTATATGAAATGTGCTGTAGAAATAATCTTGTCTTGGCTCGCCTAAACATGGGGATGAGCAGTAACTGGAGACCACCGTTCCTCATGTACTCATCCTAAACACACATGGAGAACCTTCATCTGTAATCTGTTTCTACAGCAGTTTTTGGAAGAAGACTTTTTAGTTGTCTAACAACCAGAAAGGCTAGTAAATTATAAATCTGACACGGAAAAAATAACAACTAACAATACATCAGAATCAGTTTTGTTACAAATTTCTTGTATAAAGACTTATCTTTAAATAAATCCTAGCTACCCTAAATCTAGTTAATATGAAAAATAATTCATTTTCTGTTATTTTTTTCTTTACATGAAAATAGCGACAAGATCAAAATGTCTTTTAACCTTTTTTAAAACCTGAGGTTTTAAAAGGTTCTTAGTAATACTCAGAAATGCTCACTTAAAAATAAATAGCAGTGGTCTCTTAAATTTTTCCAGTGTATATATATATATTTTTTTTTTAAATTAATTTATTTATTTCAAGTAATGAAATTGGCCTGACTTAAATAAATTAGTCTTTAAAAATCATTTGTGTTTAAGTTTGTATTATATTTCGTACAACACTGTAATTAAGTTGTGTGGATATTAATGGGAGCATTTTACGAATGTTCTTTTACAAAAGTAACGTTCACCTTACCGTCCCCCGGCCCGTCTCTGTACCATGGAGCTCTGGAACTGACTCCCATCCGAGATTCGGAACATCAACTCTCTTCCATCATTCACATCTGCATTTAAAACCCACCTGTTTAAACTGGCCTACTCCCTATAAATCATGTAAACTGACTGTTTTGTGTCATTTTTATATCAATGTCCTTTATCTGTTTTTAACTTTAATGTAATTTATTTTTATTTACTTTTCCTTTTGTATATGGTGACTTTGGGTGTTGAAAGGCACCAAGAAATAAAATTTATTATATTATTATATAAAGTTACTTTTTAACAGTTGCACATTACTTTTTGGTGTAAGTAATCAACAAAGTAACTGAGTTACTCTTTGAATAAGATAAGATAATATAATAATTTCTCTGCTTGCGCAGAAAATTGTACTGCAACACCGAGTCAACAATCATCACAGACAGGACAAAGAATCTATAAAAATCTATTAAAACAAGTAAATGAAGTAACTAGTAACTGTAGATACTTTTTCAGTTGAAATGTTTTATAGCAGTGTTTTTGGAAGAGGACTTTGTTGTCCACTCATGACATGAAGGGTGGGAAATTACAGTGACTCCGATGGGCTACCTGCCTCTGTATGGAGAAAATGTCTGATTACTAGGATGAGAAAAATCTAATTCATCCAGCCTCATCATAATCAGTTCTGTATTTTAGCAAAGCCAACTTTATTTATAAAGCACTTTAACAAAAACAAATTAAAAAACAGAAAACACCGACTGTCAGCAGCACTGACATGAAAATCCCTCACATGCTTTAAATATGGACCAGAGAAGTATTCTTCGTTCCACACAGACCCCCTCAGACGGTTTCCAGCCACCTGCTGACAGAGATCAGTTTTCTGCACATTTGTGTCCTCATGGATGTTTCCTCTGTGGAGAACTGGACCTGACTGGCTCCATGACTCCTGCATCATCATGTCTCTGCTCTCTGATTCATCAAGTTCTTTTTCTTGAAAAAGAATCTTGACTCTAAGTTTTTTACACAGCACAGAAGAAAAAAACAAAACTCACATCTCATTTAAACAGGTCCTCATCACCTTCCCCATCTTCACCCCTTCCTTCATTTCTTTCCTCTCCACCTTACAGGAACTGAGGAGGTGGATGGTGATCTGGTCTGCAGGTTCTGCACCATCCAGGTCAGAACTTGGTCCAAACAGCTGGGAAAGAATGCAGCTGGTCTTCTTCTGAGGTTCTTATTTTCTATACGAGGCCTCCTCTGTTTAATCCAGGACCTCCAGAAGATGAAGTCTTCCATGAGAGCACAGTTAGAATAAAACCACATCCAGGTTTTGGTTGGTCTGGATCAGGTTCTGTCAGAACACGATTGGAAGCAGAACCTCTATGAAAAGTTCTCGATTACTATTTATGTAAAAATGAGATCTTGGTTTCCATCGCGGCTTTTCCTCTCTGACAGATCCATTTGGAAAACCCAAATGTTTTAAAATGTCATAGTTAAGAACTCATGAAGAGCTTATCTGCTAAGAATTGGAATCAGAGTTCCGCGGTGTGATGATGGATCGGATGATGAGAACAACTCCAGCTTCTCACCTGTAGGTCCTGTTGGCTGACCAGGTGAGTTAGACCAGACATGTCTCTCTGCTGGAGACCCTGCGCGCTCCGCCACCGATTTGCGGTGAATCATCGCGCCTGTAAATCCGGCCAGAGATCGGCGCGCGCGCTGCCTAAACACCTGGAGCCTCAAGAGAAAGTCGTCGTTCCCCACGATGTAGATAAGCGGGTTGATGGCGCTGTTGAGGCACGCGAGGCCGCGGCCCACTTGGTGCGCAACGTAAATGTCTTTAAAGCTTTCGTGGCAGATGCCGGACAGTTTCAGGATCCGGGTCTGCAGGTTGACTATTCGGAACACGTGGTAGGGGGTGAAACAGACGAAGAAGAGGACGAGCAGGACCAGAACCAGTCGGAGGCAGCGCTGCTTCAGGACCGGGTGGACGGTGGTCTTCCTGCAGAGGACCACCAGGATGTGTCCGTAGCACAGCAGTATGATGAGCAGCGGCAGCACGAAGCCCGTCACGGCCCAGCCCACGCTGTACGGCAGGTAGTCCCTGGTTAGGTTGGTGGACGTGGTATCGAAGCAAGAGTACGGAGACGTCTCGTCATTCTTGTCAAAGAACATGTCGGGCAGGATCTGGATAAAGACCAGGACCCAGACCAGCGCGCTTATGGCTGCGGAGTGGCGGCTCCGCAGCCTCCCCATCACCCTCATGGGGTGCACGATGCCCAGGTACCTGTACACACTGATGCACGTGAGGAAGCCAATGCTGCCGTACAAGTTCAGATTGAAACAGAAGCGCGTGAGCTTACAGAAGGGCTGACCGAACTGCCAGCGGCTGTCGTGCGCGTAATAGTACACGAGGAAGGGCAGCGTGAAGATGTAGAGCAGGTCTGCCACCCCCAAGTTCAGCATAAAGATGTTGATGTTTCCGATGTTCGTCCAGCTGTTCCGCACGCTCCGCAGCCCCCACATGTTGGACAGCATCCCCACCACGAACACGCAGATAAAGACGGGCGGCAAGAAATTGTGCGTGAAGTTCAGGTCGATGCTCAAGCACGAGTTGTTTGTGGACATCTTTCTGTCCCAGTGGTGTTCAGCTCCTGTCAGAGAGGAGAGGCGGCGGGCTGAGGGAGAGCTACTAAATAGCGCCGCCCATTTCCCGGATGTGACCGCCGGTTAGACTAGGGAGAAGTACCGAGACTTCCAACATCCAAACGTCCAAGAACCCAAACCTGAAACAGCTCAGAGACGTCCTTCATTTTCACTCGCTCTGCAGTCCAGAATCAAAACCAAATAAACAAAGATCTTTTCTCGCAGTCGTTTCACATTTTCATTAAAATGTGAAAATGAGAAAAAAATTGGAAAAGCAGAACCCACATCTGTCCATCTGAGATGCTCTGCCTCTGAAATGATACTCAGTCTTCCTGATCTGTTGCCAGTTAACCTAATTAGTTGTAAAACACACCTCCTGTTGTTTCTGATTTGTATCTCTCACTCACTGTTCCAACTTTTTACAGATGCGTTGCCATCCAATTAAAAATTAGTTCATTTTTCCACGACATGGTAAAGTGTCTCAGCTTCAACATCTGATATGTTGTTTATGTTCTGGTGGGAATGAAATAGGCTACTATGAGATTTGCTAGTAATTGTATTCTGATTTTATTTACATTTTACACAGCATTTTTTATTTTATTTTATTCATTTATTTATTTTTCGTGACATTGGGTCTTACATGACCTCAAAACACTGACCATGTGCCAAAAAGAGCGATGCATACGTCTGCAAAGATCACATGATTACAATCTACTTCACCTGCAACTGATTCAGGTTGTTTTAATGCTAAAGTTAGTTTTTACATGTTTTTTTTACATGAAGAACCTGGAAGAACCCACACACAAAGAACTTGGAGAGAACCAGCATGTAGCAAAATTGGAGGGAACCCACATGGAGAATCTGGAGAGAACTAGGCAGCAACCTCCGGCAGTAAAATGTGAAGCCTTACGGGGAAGTGCAAAGCATTGCAGTTCACCTCTCATCCGCTAGGGGCTGGCTCCAAAACAGAGCAAATCCTCATAGACTCCTATGTTAAGAAGACCAACTTCACAGCAGAAATAAACATGTTTAAAGCCTGGTATCAAAAATCCATTTTAGGATTAATAGGTCAAGTTTACCTTCATGACAACTGTGAGGGGGGTGAATTTTTTTCTAATTCATCCGTTTGGATGTTATTTAATCTTGAAATTCGGCATAATTAGGGCCATGTCCTTTTGATTGACAGGCATCCAATATTCGTGCAAGAAGGGCGAGTGCAGCGGTTTTTAGCCAGCTAACAGCGCGCCTTAGCTTTAGGCCGCCTACCTCTGTTGTTTGGCTACCGTTAGCTCCGGGTTAGCTCGGTTAGCTCTTAGCTACAGGCAGATGTCAATCACCCACCCCTACCTTCACAGTCTCCGTCTCAGCTCCACCTTCTTGCCCATTTTTGTATTTTCCGGAGCGTTAGCAGGGGTGACGCTGCTAAGATGGCAATGGTAGGAACCGCTCAACGAGCTTCACTTTTGCTTTTCAGAAACCTAAGGGTGACATCACGGAGGTTTCGTCTATCTTTTATATACAGTCTATGGAGAGAACCCACGTATGAAGAACCTGGAGAGACTCACACACAGAGAACCAATGAATTAATAAATGCACAATGGATTAAAATATAATAAATACAAATTGAATTAATAAAAATGTGATGAATAATACAGTTAAATATTTAAATGTCAGAATCAGCTTCCATCCACTGATCAGAGGTCAGTGTTCTTCTCAACAGAAGATCCTTGAAAATAAAGATTATCTTTTATTTTGATGCATGAAAACAGAATTCAGATTGAGCTCATTCAGAAAGAAACAAGGAAATCATCAGTTACAATCTCTCATCCTGCTGGACTTTAGTCTTTCTGCTGTACTTAAAAAAGTCCAAAGTACAGGTACAAGACAAACACACACGCGCAGACACACAAAGAACACACTGGGCACAGCCTTGAAAAGGTTTTTAATCTGATCTGAAGCATTCAAACGTAACATAGATGAAGACATCAGATAAACCAGTAATCAGATTAATAAACACCTCTCCATGAAACACCACCTTATCACGGTGGAGGAGTTTACCTCCATGATCCTGTGTTATCTGAGGCTATCTTGTCTATCTAAGGGAAAGTGGTCACTGGGGAGGGGTCAGACAGAGCGATTCGGAGATCTCAATCCACTGCCACCAGGATGTTTTAGCTACCACACCCAGAACAGGGAAAGTTGGCCACCCACTTTGAGTCAGTCCTGGGAGGGGAGCCAGCACCTGGTGGCTGAGCCTTGGCATCTGGGGCTTGGCCAGTACCAGCCTGAAAAGGCCACTGGTTGCCACCGACACTTGGGCTCACTACCAGTGTAGAGAAAAATCCAGGTGAGTGACCTGGGCAATGGCCGAAAGTAGGCTCTGTGTGGTCTGCTCCTTGGCTGTAGAAGCTAGCTCTAGGGATGTCACTCTCGGGTGGGGAAACAGTGAGGTTGAGCTGGACACTTTTCCACCCCCGGTTAAAGTTTTGACTGATGGAGGCAGACACTTTGAGTCTGAATGGGTTATGTTCCCTCCCCCCACTGTCGAGGCAGCTGACTGGAGCTATGGCCGTAAGGTAGTGGTTACCAGATACTGCCTGTTGGTGGACACCGGCGGAGTCCTATCATACCTTTTTGGCCTGTGGTACTACGGAGACAGCTGATAGGTACCAGCAGGCCAAGCGGAACATGTCTTTGGCAGTTGCTGAAACAAAGACTCGGATGTGGGATGAGTTTAGTAAGGTTTTGGAGAATGACTTCCAGACGGTTTCAAAGAGATTCAACACGGGGTCCAGTGTCCAAGGACACCTCATCAAGCTGGGACTGATCCACTGACAGACGAGAACAACAGTTACTTCATCTCCAGCTGTTGTTAGAGACAGTTTCAAATACTATCAAAGCCTCCACTGTCTAGTGTGAGGTTTCCTGATGAAGTTTACATAGTAGGTTAGACTCCAGTAGTTTTAATCCATTCAGAGACACAAAGTTTCATGTTTCCAAATTTTTAAATCAATCAATATTGTTGACTGTTGTTGATTGTTGATGTGCAGCACTTTGGAGACTTTTCTTTGTTTTTAAAATGTGCTTTATAAATAAAGTAGATTGGATTGGATCAAATGTAGTTTAGAAACATGAAACCTCAAAGTGAACATTTCTGTTAATCAACAAAAAAGTTCTCTCTGTGGTTCCACAATTCTCAATTTATGGACCATCACTGGCCAACCTTTACATACTACTACTCTCCCCAGTAATAAAGAATCATCAAATCTCCAATCATTTATGTCAACAAGATCCCTATACCTGGTCTAAAAGCAAGAGACAGAAAATCCATGCATCTAAAGTTAGAAAACTTTCATCTCAAACTGATTACATGGACTGAAATTGGTCCATGTCTTCATATCCACACAGTCAGGTCTTCATCTACACCAGTGCTTCCCAGACTTGTTCTGCAGGGCTGTTCCCAGAAACTGTTCCATTCCACTACCATGCACCTCAACACTTACAAAGGAAAGTTCAAAGAAATCCGCCACAAAATAATCTTTAGATGTTTGGCTGCTACTTTATTAATTACAGTTAAAACCACATCACTTTTTTGGTCGTTGAAATGTCTGTTGCTGATTCCTCATCCCCATTAGTACTTTCATACATTTGTCCATGTGATGGCTTAAGCCCCACAATGGTAATGTTGGTCACATATTTTCATTATTCATTTATTTGCAGATAAATATTAAACAGTATTTGTATTCATGTTTTACCTTGCATTGATGATTTGGAGTGCACACATATCAACAATGGACGTTTATGTGCTTTAACATGTTTGTTCTTGTTTTGAATTACCATGGTGGCGCAAGCTTCATGTTCTGATTGATGAAAGGCTGGCAAAGGGCTGAGGAGATTTAAATCTGGGCGCCTGCTCACCAGGCTCTACCATGTGCTGCTGGATCGTGGGGGGGTTTCAAGTTTAGTTAGTTTGGAGTCTTTGTCTAGTTATTGTCTTCCATTTTGTTTTCCCCTGTGTGTGTTATTTGGTTTGGCCAAACCACTATAAGTTACCCTCATTGTGTCATTGTGTTAGTCCAGTTTTTCCCTGAGTTAAGTTTGATTTAGTTTAAGTTACACTTTTGAGTATCGTTAAATTTAGTTGACCTCTTTTAATGGCCGGCTAGTTTATTCATTGTTTTGGATTTTTGGATTTTTGGGCCAAAGAAAACCCAGGTTTTGAAATTACTTTCTGTGTCCTCCTCACTGCTTCACTGCTTGGTCCCTGACAGTCCATGTTTGACTAGTTGTGCAAAAATTTGTCGAAACTCTAGCGCAGAGGTCCCCAACCCTGGTCCTCAAGACCCACTATCCTGCAGGTCTTAGATGTCTCCCTGCTGCAACACACCTGATTCAAATTAATGGCTCGTTAGCAGACTTGTGCAGAGCTTCTCAGAGATTCGTTTAATTTGACTCAGATGTGTTGCTGCAGGGAGACATCTAAGACCCGCAGGACAGTGGGCCTTGAGGACCAGGGTTGGGGACCTCTGCTCTAGCGGAAGTGGTAAATGAATCTAATGTTTCACCACTTGGTGGCAGTAGTGTGCTGGGTTTAACAGACTCAACAGTGGATTGCATTCTGCTTCCTGGAAGAAAGTTCTGGAAATAAACAACATGTTTCACATTTGCTGCATGAGCCTCATCCAGCGGGTTTGTGATGTCTGATGGAGTTAACCAGGTGTGTCCTGGTGGTCTTTATCTTTTCAGGCATGTCCAGGCTGGGTCTGTCCCTTACCTGCAAGATTATGGTTAGGTTATGGGATTTTGTTCCAAGTTAGTTTTTTTTTTACAAGAGGTTGACGTATGGTATGTTTTCAGTAGGAGGGGACACAACCTGGAAATAAGGAGGAGTTGATAGTAAAGACCAATGGCTGGTAAGGCTTCAAGAAATAATGAGGATGGGATTATGAGGGACAAAGGTCATTTTTATTATCTTTATTATACTTAAAGCAGGTCATGGAGATCAATAAGTCTGGGGTATATCTACATCTGGGGCCAGTGGGGCTTGGCCCCATCAGATGTCACTGTAGAGCTCAATGCTGACTCAATATAATTAAGTGGAACAGAATTGGTCTTTATACAGTAATAATTTATAAAGAATAATAATATTCTATAAAAATAATACTTTATAAATATTTAGTCTGTTACCATGATGATTCTGTTATGAAAATGTATGTAAATTCCAAAGTCTTTGCCCAGAATGCTGACCAGCTCAGCAGCCTCCTCTTGAAGCACCTGAGAATGGGGCCGGCCCATCAGCGTTTGTTTAGTAATGAACTGTAGAAATCATGGTGCGTTTGATATATATATATATATATATATATACTTCCAGATCCAGACCGACAAAATGGTAATGGCAAACCAGCCGGACATTGTGGTGATGGACAAACAGCAGAGGAAAGCCGTTGTAGTTGACATCGCAATACCAAGTGATTGCAACATCAGGAAAAAGGAACACGAGAAACTGGAGAAATACCAAGACAGATCCTAGGACAAACCTCAGACATCACGGTCCAGGAGAGTGCAGTCCTAGGAACAGCCAAGATACCGCGCAGAACCCTGAAGCTCACAGGCCTCTGGTAGAGGACCCGAGCTTGGATGGATGAGAGACGGAGGGTGAGGGGACAAATGTTTTTTAAAAATTAAAAATAAAAAACAAGAAAAAGAGAACTTTAATGACACATCCTAGATCTTGATGAAAGAAATATTCAAATATGCCAGTTGAAAATCTTTATTCATTACATAGTGGAATGTGTTGAGAACAAAATAACATAAGAAAGATCAGTGGAAATCAAAATCATTAACCCATGCAGGTGTGAACAGAATCATACTGAAAATAAAAGCTGAATGATCAGATTACAACCCACCCAGCTTCTGTCGAAATTGCCTCAAGACATTTTCAAATGAGATTCAGTACTGTGTGCGGCCTCCGTGTGGCAGTATGCACTCCCTACGTCTGGGCATGCCCCTGATGAGATGACGGATGTTCTTCTGGGGATCTTCTCCCAGAACTGGATCAGGGCATCCGTCAAGCCCTAGACCAGGGGTAGCCAACGTTGGTCCTCGAGGGCACCAATCCAGCAGGTTTTCCAGATTTCCGTGCTCCAACACACCTGACTTAAACTAACGAGTCATTGTGAAGATCCTTATAGGCTGTTGGATCTATTTAATTTGAGTCAGGTGTGCTGGAGCAGGGAAATCTGGAAAACCTGCCGGATTGGTGCCCTCGAGGACAGACGTTGGCTACCCCTGCCCTAGACAGTCCGTGGTAATCCTGTTATCTGTTCCATTTGTACAACAGCAGGTGACTTTGATTCATAATCAGTTTCTTTCTAAATGGACAGACAAATATCCCAGAAGTGTGACACATACCTCCCATTGTGTTTTTTTTTTTTTTTTTTTTTTAACTGCGGAGGATTTCTCCAGCTTCTGCTGTGACTAGACCTAGACTGTCGTCAGACCTCAGATCTGCTCCAGTCCATGTTGACGCCACCCTCTGGTGGAGTTAAGTCAAATTGCAGAAACAGTCAAAAGCAAATATCTGAGTTTAATTTAACCTGAGTCAGTTTATCTTAATAGGGGTACTTCACAGGCCAGATTACCCATGTGTGAAAAAATGACAGAAGATTTAATTCTGTCCATATCAACTTTGGGGTTATTTTTGACCAGGATTTCTTCTGGCGCTCATGTAAAACAGGTTTCTAGAACCACCTTCTTCCACATATGTAATATTGCTAAAATTAGGGAAATCCTATCTCAGAGTGATTTGTTACTTCCAGACTGGACTAGTGCAACTCATTATTAATGGGCTGCCCCAAATATGACCTGAAAAGTCTTCAGTTTGATACAAAATGCTGCAGCGAGCGTTCTGATGAGACAGATCATATTTCTCCATTTTTAGCTTCTCTTCATTGGATTCCTGAATCTAACACAGAATTCACCTCACATATAAAGCTCTCCATGACCAAGCTCCGTATATTTCAGATCTCATAATTCCATATATTTCCAACAGAGCATATATTCACTCACAGACTGCAGGTTTGCTTGTGGTCCCTAGAGTCTCTAGGAAGACTTAACACCTTCCTATTTGATAAATCCTATAGGTATGGGTGGTCTAGCCATCCCCTGTTTATGCTTAGACTGCTGAGGGACATCTCATGATGCACTGAGCTCTTCCTTTTCATGTCTCTGCTCTTTATCTTCCACTTATGGCAGCACTGGCTTGATTAATGTATTTCTTCTCTCTCAGCAGGTCTTCCCATCTAAAAGGTGTGACGCCTGTTGGTCTTGCTTTCCTGTCCTCTCCACCCCAACCAGTCAGAGAAGGCAGATGGTCGCCCTCCCTGAGGTTTTTCCTTCTTTTCCTTTCCACCGTCACCCGCCACCCAGTGCATGCTCAGGACTGAACCGAAGTCAAGATGCAGTGCAGTCTGTTGGTTTTCCCTGACTAGGCTGTTATTTATTATGAAATGGCTGGTATGAACACAGATTGGATGAAAATAAATTGACTCAAACTGACTGTATGTAAAGTGTCCTGGCGCTAAACAAATAAAGCTAAATTGAACTGAATCAGCTGTACACTTCCTGAAATAGGACGATTCATTGCTGGTGGTGTTTGAGACTGGCTTCACCAGACCGGTTTTCCACAGAGAAACAACCCCCTCCTGTTAGTGTTGCAAAATTCCTGACCAGCTGCTCTTTCTGGAAACATCCTGCAGCTGTACCCCCAACACCAGTAAATGTGGTTAAAACAGCCCCCAAACAACGTGGCTGGTAAAATATTCACCTCCCTCTGTGTTTTTTATTTTCTTTTAGCTTTACAACCTGTAATTTAACCATGCTGGTCACCTCCTTTTTCTACCCTTTTAGCTCATTACAGGACAATACAGCCCTCTCCTAAAGCTGCTATAAAAACATTATAGATTAATATTTTCCTACTTTTTCTGGCTTAAATCTTCCATTCAACTTTAGTCCAGGCCAGGAATATTTCATATGCAATTACTGAAATAGTTTAACCCACTAAAGTGGATGGATAGCTCACTTGGCAGGGCATTTGTGTCCCATGTGGGAAAGATGAGTTCAAATTCCTCAGGGGATGAATGTTAACACCTCCCAGTTGGGTCCTTAGGCAAGACCCTTAACGCTACTACCTACCCACCTTCAGAGGTAAGGGGCTTTGGAAAAAAGTGTCTGCTAAATGACTAGAATAAAATAAATTCTAGTTTAATACAGCAATATCAGCTGTTTTTTTTATCATTAAGGCAAAACAAAAAATATATATATCTTCCAAAAACACATATTTAGGAATTTGGGAATTAATTTTTAAAAAAAAATATTAGTCTTAAATGTACTAAATATTAGTAACAAAACTGATGTCAATGCATTCTTTTATCTTTTTTTTTTTTTTCGGTATCAGATGTAGAATTTACTAACCTTAGAAACCACACTCATAATATCATCAAACATTCTCTGCCAGGGTTTCTATTTGGAAAGTGTGTTGAACATTTCTGTCATTGTAAACTTCTCCTCTCCTCATATGATCCCGAGTCTTCTTTAAAAGATGCTGATGATCTCTCCTCAGAAGGCCTGTAGGTGCTGACGTCTCGTCTTCTCAGTCTAATACTCCAAGTATACTCTAATACTCCTCAGACACTCCAGCAGAAAGATGATCGCTGAGACTAAATGCTGAAATGTTATCTTTGTTAGAAACCGACCTCATGCACAGATAATGTTTCCAGCTGATCACTGAATGTCTGGTAGAGCCCTCTGAAGTGTGACCAACTTAACATGAAGTGTTGGTCAACCAGCTGGTTGTGGACCAGTGTGTGATAAACATTTGCTGCCGATCGTTGTTCTGATCGATGGAATCATGAAACTGATGGCGGTTTGAAGCAACCCATGATGTAATAAAACCCAGTTTCGTAATCATTTGTCATTTTAAATGTAATAATGCCAATAACTAAATGATAGTTGTGGTTTGTTTACCTGAATTTGGTAAATGTGAAAATAACATAGAAGATTTTAACTGTAATAGTTTAATAACAGTAACTGTAATTCCTAATTTGTCCATGAGGTTTAATTTTTTGTTTGAATGTAAAACATTTCCAAGGCAGGGGGATAACTTGTTCTAACTTTTATGTCTTTCTGACTTTAATTTGTATTATAAAGTGAGTCAGTTCATGCTGGTCAGGATTACTACACGCATGTGGAAATGTACATGTATGTAACTTGTAGATCTTGAACAGGGCTACTATGATCATGATGTTAGCTAATGGATTTTTCACTTCCAGATACCTGGGATTAAATGTTTGACGATTTAGAAGATCCATTGTGATCTTTAGAAAGTGAATTTTGCATAATATGGGACCTTTAATACGGGGCTGTGGAAATAATTTATTAGTTGCGTCAAAATTTTTAACACATTCAACACATGAATTTAACGCTTAGAAGGCTCTGTGCTGAAACCCATAGTTTAGTTGTGATGTGAGCCAAATAAACAACTCAACTGTTCTCCTTCATCTGGACACAGAGATGTGTACCCTTTCTTCATGTTTGCAATTGTTGGATTTTGGGTGTAGTACTCCACAAATGATTTACAAGTAGTAGCGCAACTTCTTCCTTCTTTATTTATGTAAATGTGTAACTCAGGCAAATACTGTTGAAACTTCACTTATTGTTCTCCAGAAATGTCTGTTCATGTTTTCTAAAAGGATAGTTCCTTAAATGTAAACATCTTGTACTTGTACATAATGTACTTGTACTTCTTTGTACTAAAATAAAAGGGAAAAATGTGAAGTTTAATTAAAAAGAGTTTGACTCTTCTGGTTTCAACCAAACACACGTAGCAATGATGCTATATAAACACCAACATTTGTACTTCCAGGAGCAAAAACAATGCAGCATTTGTCATGAAGAATCTTAATCCCAAATGCTTTCATCCATCCACACGCCACGAAGTTCCACACTTCCAAGATGTCACACAGATTCAAGGCAGCTTCAACCTTTATTGAAACAGAGCTCTGACACATAAAAACAAACATGTCTCCATCCAGACTGATGGCTTAGGAAGCATTTACAGGCTCAGATAAAGGCCATCCAAGTCTACGAGTCCAGTTCTGGTGCGAGGGACCAGAAGTGTTGCATATAAAATCAGTAGAGTTTAAACAGGAAGGCATCCAGAGAGAGGAGAACGTTGGACATGACGCACTGTCAATAAGTTCTGATTCTCCATCAAGAACAGGAAGCTGAGCCACATGTAAACATGAGTGGAAATCCATTTCTACCAATGAACCACAACTTCTCCAAAAACACAATGAAGAAAGAAGCAGGTCGGGTTTCTGGCAGAACTCAGGAAGGAAGTCAGAGGAAGGCTCAGGTAAACGAATATGAGGTAGAACAGGTAAAACAGGGACCCACCCACCCATACTTCCCAAAATTAGTCATATAAAGTGACATAAAATCCAGCAGAGGTTTCAGTTCCCATCTGGTCCAACGTTTAGGACAGCATCCTCCATCAGAACTGGACCTCAGCATCCAGGCTCTCCCTGCGGTTTCCAGGGTTCAGGTGGTCCAGCAGCAGCATCATCTGTAGAGACAGAAGACCGAGGAAAAACTGTTCAGCTGATCCTCAGACTTCTTTTCATCTGTTTTTACAGCTTCAGCATCTTTCAGAAGATCACACCCTCAGTTACCTTCATACTAACATGCAGGTCTGATTTCTTCCTTAGCTAGGTAATTATTTTTATGGTTTATATGAACATTTATTATAAACTAGCCTGGATTTGTTATAGTTGGATCACAATGAATTGGCTTGAATTGATCACAACTGTAAAGTGACAAATAAAGTACAAATAAAGCTGAACTAACTGTTTTCAGCTCAATTTTTACAGAATCGAATCAAACATCCACAGTCTAAATATCTTTATGGAGATCAATGATTCTCAACCTTTTCTGAGCCAATGCCCACTTGTCTGTGATCCAGGTCCCCTACCACCCTCCATCATTACAAATGCAGGCTAAAGGTCTATTTATGCTTGATGTAAAAGACAGATACGTAGACGGACGGAGACTTTCGTCTGTCTCCTGCGTCGTTTACGTGCGTAACTGCTGCATTTTCAGAGGCCTTGTGGATACATTGATTGACAGGATAGCTAACATACGAACGGTGAAAGAAAAACCAAAGAAGAAAAGGAACAGGAGGAAGACAATGACGACAACAGCTGACGATATGGAGAGTGCTTTTGGAGAAAAGCTGTGTTGGGTGGTTGCGAACAACCTTACAGCGCTGCATTCCCACCAGCAACGGAGAGGGGTGATGAATTTAATCGTTTCTATAATGCATCGCGATGTGGACAATTCTGCATCGATGCAGCAACAAACTCAATCGATTATAAGTAATGTTTTAATTCTGCCTCTGCTTGTGTGTGTGAGGCGTGATCTAGCTGCTGCAACAGCTCGGCAGATAGATAACAGACTCCCAAGAAATTAGGGAAGCACCGATCCAATATTGGTTTCAGTATCAATATTGAAGAAATTTCTAGATCAGGTATCAGTGACAAAAGGCCCGATCCATTGGTGCAGATCTATTTTGTGTAATTCTATGTTGTATGCTCTGGGTGACGTCATGCGCTACGCTAACGATGCGACATGCGGAGGCCTACATTTGTTTTCAAAGTGGAGCGAGCGAAGGGATCAGCCATCTGGAACTTTTCACCACCTCAGCCAACACTTTCACGGCTACGTGCAAAACCTGCTCAGCAAAAGTAAAACTAAAAATAAAACTACCATCGAACTACGCTACGTCAGTTTTATCGGCGGGATGGAGGGTAAATTAGTGAAGCCTGGTTATTTTCTGTTATTTACGCCACATATTTTCCTACACACACTCTGGTGGGCGTGTGCTCACCTGCGTGTGCACACGTGTGAACATGTAGAGTCAGAAAGGACATGCCACCATTTAAATAAGGTAAATAACATCAGATTAAGTTTTTAAACACCAGTGTTGAGCATGGATGAAGAAATAATAGAACAACTGTACTCCAACAGCTAGAGATCAAAATGAAATACAAATACAATAAAAAATTCATCTCCTTTATTTCTTGTTTTAGATTTTGAATTCCTAATTGAAGTGACCGAACCATTTAAAAAGGTTTTGTTCTTGTTTATTTTTACATGTTTGTCCAAGCTAGTCAAGCTATTGTTATTTTTTATTTGTTTCCCCCAGTTTCAACACTTTATTATTTTACATTGGGTGTTATACTCCTACAAACTGAACCTGGAGAAGTTTTGTTATTTTTTTTAAATGTTTACAAGCTTGTCAAACTTTTTTACCATTGCTGTACAGTTGTGCAATAAATACGTAATTCTGTATATTTATTTATTTGTTTGTTTGCTTGTTTTAAAAATTAGGAAAGAAATGTTTAAGTCAAGTCTGATGTTTCTTGCACAAAAGAAAAATTTCAGTCTTTTTCACACAAAAGTTGAAAACTGTATAAAACTCAAAATGTATAAAAACCAAAAAGTTAAGGTTAACATCGATGGAAAACACCACTGGTAAGCTAACAGTTAGGATGCTTAAAAGTAATAAAAGGAATAAAACAACTTTGTCCATCAACACGTGTTTACCTCGACAATATTCTGTGTGTTTGTTCAAATACAAATTGACCTGAATATTTACTGGCAAATGTTTTCTGGCCATAAAGGAGAACATGGAAAACATCTTCTTAACTTCCATATTGTGTCTAAACTGACTACGGAAAGACTGAAAGGACAAAAAAGCACTGCTTTGCTGCAAGAGTGTTTTTGAAACAGAGTGTTTCTCGCTACACCAGACTGTTCCTCTGCACCCGGAGCAACTGGAGCATGTGGTGTGCAGGGACCAGTCCATGCACCACTGAAGTTTCACCCGGGTTCTGAGTAAAATCTCTGGACCATTGACGGGTTTCTTGAGTCTTAACTCACTGGGATGGTTTCACAGCTGATCAGAAGAGATTTAGCAGGACGCTGTGGACAGATCACAGGACAACCTGACAGATGGTCCACATACCTGTGCAGGAGTTTGGATGAGGGTCATGTAGAACAGGTGACCTGGTCCATCCTGGTCTGCAGCTGGAAGGCGTCGGGTCGGTCCTGAGGGTTAACAGCCAGCATGTCCTGAAGCAGCTTCCTGACTGGTTCTGACATGGACGACCGGCGCCGCTGTGGGATGTGCAGAACCATCTTTGGATTCTCCAGTAACGCCTCACCGACCGGAACGATGTCTGCTCCCTGTCTCACGTACGTTCCCAGCAACTCTCGCTTGGACTCGCTGTCGATGAAAGTGATTCTCTCCAGCATGGCCCACATGATGATGCCCAGGGCGAAGATGTCGGCCTTGGCAGTGTAGTGACCCTCCCACACCTCAGGAGCCATGTAGAAGTCCGAGCCGCACGCCGACGACAGCCAGAACTTGTTCAGGTTGATGTTCTTGTCTTCTCCATCTTTGTTCTCAGTGGTTTTTCCTAGACCGGCGCAAACTTTACTAAGACCAAAGTCTGCCACCTTCAGAACAGGACTCCCTGACTTCTCTGAGATCAGGATGTTGTCGGGTTTCAGATCTCTGTGGACGATGTTGTTCTCATGCAGGAACGCGATGGCGCTGGACAGTTGGATCATGAAGCTGCTGTTGGTCGGCGGGTCTGGTCGCCGGGACAGGACAAACTGGTTCAGGTCTCCGCCTTCACAGAACTCCATGACAAACCAGAGGTAGCAGGGATCCTGAGGAGGGCCGAGGACCCTCTCACCTGCAGACAGAACATACACCGCTCAGAAGAGAAAAACACATGCATAACACACACACTGATGAGGAAAACACACACGGACGGACACAGAGGTGAGTGGAGGAGCAGGGTAGGGCTGCAACGATTAGTCGATGTTGTCGACAATAAAAATAGTCGACAATGAATTTAGCCATCGACTATTGTCGGCAAAAAAAACCCAAAAAACTACCGAGTAAGACATCATCTTCTAATCCTATCTCTGCTGAGAGTTGCACAATGCACATACGCAAAGAGGGGAAAAAAATACAGAGTGAGACATCGTCTTCTTTTTTAATCTCTGCTGAGAGTTGCACATGTGCAGTGAAGTCCGCCACGGTAGAAATATGGTGGCGGACTAGGGAGGAAAACGGGGGCGGGGAACGTTAAAAGTCTGGGATAACTTCACGTTAAACTTACAAACATAAACATCTTACACAAACACCATCAATCAAACAGTGTGCATCTGAACGGCACAACTCAAGCACAGGACGTTTGGCACTGAAGGCGACGTGGATTAAGCTTAACACCAGTCCGAAACTATTCTAGAAAACAATAAAAAGTAAATGCCTGAGGGAGTCACATGGTGTTCAACAAACCTTGCTTAAACATTAACAGGTTCCTTTTGAGGAATAAGCGTTTCTGCTTTCTCTGCTGTCAGATGATTCCACTTTTCATCCACGATACTGGAAGCCGTGCTAAACTATGAGACGTTTGAGACATTATTCAGAATTTCTCTCTCATGTACGCATGTGAAATTCAAGTCATTCACACATTATACTAAAACCTCTCATATCATCCTGAAATCATTAACACTATAGTGAAACCTCTCATACGCTACACTGAAGCTGCCTCTTATATACTATACTGAAATTTCTTCTCATATACCCTGCTGTCTTGCTTTGCGATGTTTCAACGGTAAAATTTTTCGGACATGTAGAAAAGTTCGCCTGTCTGCTAGCTGTTAGCTCTGTAAGCTGTGGAGACTCGCGGCAGGTTGTGGCAGCTGCAGGAAGTGCTGCTGGAAGTTGCTGCTGCTACAAGTTGAGCTGCTGTCTGTCGCCAGATGAGGATCAGCAGATAAGGTCTTACTTTTCCACCCCTAAAAAACACAAATCCGTCCCACTGCAGGAATATTTAATCAGAAACTCTGTAAAAGAATAGAAGTCTGAAACTAGCAAATCTACACCATGTAAGCTCAGATCCCTTCATATGCGTTGGTGGGTGTGGTTTTCTATGTCTGCAAGGTGAGGACCCGTCTGTTCTGGAGGTAGGGGCTGTGGGGTTTTTAAAATCTTCTCGTGACCTAGATAACCTCTCTATGTCATAAAAAACATTACCTGTTTTACCCTGTAGAGGGCATTATGAGCTATTTTTTCATCCAGAAAAATCTTGTTTTTAAAATAAATAAAAAACAAAAACATATTTTATCAACAGTGTATGCAGTTTTCATCACAATTAAGCCTCCTACCCCCCCTCCCCCTCATGTTGTGAATCATGACGGCTGTGTGTGATCAGCCGAGGAGGAAGAAACTAGCGGTTCGTGGTTCACACCGGCACATATTTACTCAAACTTTTTGTTTTTGTACACGCTAGCAATAGCAAGCTAAATTTATCAGTTTCATGTCAATCAGATCCATGTCGCTGTCACGTGAAGCTGAACAGCAGCCTATTTCAGTTATTGTTTGCCTTTATTTCCTATAACTTTTCAGTATGAGGTTTGCTAGTGACACAGCTGGTAAATCTACTAGTCATCAGACAGCAATGCACACCTCTATGAAGATAGAGCTGCTTCATTTATCTTTGTGAGAATTAAACAGCAAAAGGAAGCAATGGGATGCCATCTCTGATCATTTAGTTTCCATGAATGTGGTGAGAGAAATTATAAACCGGTTCTGAGACATAAATCAGACCAGGACCTTTTCTAACACAGTAGCTGACAGGTGGTAGAAAGCATTTATATTTCAGATATGCAGGGGAAGGTCTAGAAAAGTTTAGTTGGAGGACTGGCAGGGGCACTGACCAGGAAAAGGGAAATGAGATATAAATTTTGAGTCTTGATTTTATGGAATATTGAACAAATTATTACAACTAAAGTGATCTTAAAAAAAACAAATGAGCTTTTGTTTGCCCTTTTTATTGATAAAAAACTATTTAAAAGGGCAAATTTCAGGCATGGTGATTAATCGTGATGAATTTCTAAGCTGTGATTAATCTGATTAAAAAAAAAATATAATTTGAAAGCCCCATTTATTATATTACTTTTACATATAATATTTTTTATTTTCTTTTTTAATATAAATAAACCTTTGTTAATCTGTAGTTTCATTATTTTAAAGTATTTATTTGATCTTATCTCATTAGGTTATCAGGACCGCAATCCAGCAGGTTTTCAATGTATTCCTGCTTCAACACACCTGAATCAGTTTAAATGGATCTAACAGCATATCAAGTTCTGCACACTGACTCATTCACCTGCCTCAGGTGTGTCAGCACGAGTCTGCTGGGGTTCTACACGAGCGTCCATGACGTCACGCTGAAACCACTCACCTCTACCTAACCCAACAAAACCTCTCACCAGGACCCGGATCAGGGTCCAACAGGCGCTAACCTGCATTGATCAGCTGTCCACGCGCACTCCTTACCTTTCAGTGACGTCTCCACCAGACGAAGGTACTGTTTGGACCGTTTGTTCCCGTGACTCATCTTCTGGGCCATGCCGTTCCTCTGCAGTACGCACTCCTCCAACTGGACCACGTTCTCGTGCCGTTTCTCCAGACTCGCCAGGGCCCAGAACTCTTGCAGCGCGAGCTCCACGTTCTCCGGCGCGTCGCACCGCAGCTTCTTCACGGCGACTCGGCCTCCGGACCTCCGGGTCACCGCCTCGTAGACCACCCCATACGTCCCTCTGCCGACCTCCCGCAGCAAGCTGTAGCGGGGAGCTCGGAGCCTGTGGTCCTTGGGGAGGCCGGTCCCGGGGCCATGCTCCATGTCATGGTCCACTTCCCTGTTACTCACGCGCAGACACCGCAGCACGCTGGACTCAACTTCTGGCCCTTCAGTAGGTCGTTCGAAACAAGCTCGCGCGCTCCTCGTGCGTTGACGCCAGTTGTCAGTACTACTTACATCCATACGTCCTCGTAAGTCCTGACCCGTTTCCAGATTCGGGAAAACTGGTCGCCAACATGATGTCAGGGTCCTGGAGAAACCGGAACTAACCCGTTCAGCAACGTGGGCTACAGAGGGAGGGGCGGGTACACACAGGAAGTGAAGCGAATAAGCCGCGACCATTTCCGGCTTCACATCCGGCCAAAACCTTCAAAACAAAGCCTATTATGTGACAGGCGCTAACAGACTGAGAGTCATTAATAAAATCATTTCGATCGAGTTGTGTTTTTTGGTTTTGTTTTTTAGGTTAAAGTTATACATTTTCATATTCACTGGACCTCCTGTGTGGGACCAGTGCCAAAGACATCACATACCAGAGAGCTCAGCAGCTACAGGCCGGTGGCTCTCACATCCCATCTAATGAAGACACTGGAGAGACTGATCCTGGGAAACCTCCACTGGGACCTTTCATGGATCCACTGCAGTTCGCCTACCAGCCTGGCATCAGAGTGGAAGACCCAGTTATCTTCCTGCTACGCCGTGTTCTGCTCACCCGGCAGCACTGTGAGAATCATGTTTTTTATTTCTCCAGTGCATTCAGCACCATCCAGCCAGTGCTCCTGAAAGCCAAACTGGAGGGCTGGAGTGGACCTTCATCTGGCAGGCTGGTTTCTGAACTATTTCACAAACCGGCCCCAGTTTGTGAGAGCCTGGGACTGTGTCTGATCTGCTGACCTCAGCGTAGGTGTCCCCCTGGGGATGGTCTTGGTCCCGTTTCTCTTCTCCCTCTACACTGCAGACTTCAGACACAACATGGACAGCTGCGTTCTGCAGAAGTTCTCAGAGGACTCTGCGATTGTCGGACTGATCACTGAGGACAACAACGTAGAGTACAGAGGACTGACGCTGGCCTTTGCGGACTGGTGTCAGCAAAATCACCTCCTGATCAATGTGGGAAAAACCATGGAGATGGTGGTGGACTTTAGCAGACCGCATTCTGCTGTCCCCACACCGGTGAACATCCAGGGAACAGACAATAACAGAGTGGACTCTTACAAGTACCTGGGCGTTCACCTAAACAATAAACTAGACTGGAATCACAACACGGACCACTGTACAGGAAGGGTCAGAGCAGGTCTTTATTCTGAGGAGACTGGTCTTTTGGAGTGAAGGGGGACTCCTGAGGACCGTCTATGACTCTGTGGTGGCATCAGTCATCCTGTACATTGTGGTCTGCTGGAGCAGCAGCATCACAGAAAGGGAGAGAAGGAGGCTGGACAAAGTCATCAGGAAGTCCAGCTCTGTCCTGGACTGTTCTCTGGACTCAGTGCAGGAGGTAGGTGATAAAAGGGTCCTGGCAAAACTGACCTCCATGCTGGACCACCCCCTGTAGGACGCCCCATCTGCTCTGGAGAGCAGCTTCAGTGACAGACTGATCCATCCTGGCAGTGTGAAGATCTGCTGGGGAAAAACAACCAGTCCAAGTAGCACGAGTACCACTGAGAAGAGAAGCGTTGCATTTTTACAGCACGGGTGAAATTACATCCACTGTTGGGAAACCAGAAGAAGCTCAGCTGTCCTGGTCAGTGCTGCCATGTTTGTGTTTTAAACTGTCCATATATGTTTGTAAGATGGAGTCCTGCACAGACAAGAAATATACAGCTGTATTTGTGTAGTTTCAGAAGAACAGGTCCCCTGCCTTCTGGCAGCTTATTTAAACCATCTTATTAGAATTCCCACTTCAAAATAACTATAGAAGGAAATAACTTTAATCTGATAGTCCAGATCATCCAGCTTTCCACCAGCACCTAAATGCATCACGGAACTTTGAGGAGCTGTCAGGGTGTGACAGCCTTAAAACTATGTAGAAATGTATTTGGACCCGTGCACATCTGCAACAGTTTGTACACAGATGAAGCTTTTTATACGAAAGTGTATAAAAACACACAAGGAAAAAATAAAATGAGACCATAGTTATAACGTGGTGGGTTCATTGTTAAAACGTGACACAAGAAAGAAAATCTTTATTAGGCCTAGTCTTTTTATTAGAGCTGCGCACGTTAACGTGTTACTATCACGTTATTATCACGTTAACGCATTAATTAATAAAAACCCTCTTTTTTTCCTCTCACATTAACGCAGCTACACCCCTCCCCACTCCCCAAAACCTTTCTCAAAAATCCTGAAAGGTCACAGAACATTGTGATAATTGGACGGGAAACTGCTCCAAAAAAATGAGAAACGCATTATTAGTATAATTTTTTTATAACTAAATGCAGTTTTATCCTGGTGGATATAAGTTTTGAGACAAGGCAGCAATGGTAAGACATTATAATTTACAAACGTGAAGCATAAATCGGGCCTTCTTTTGCCTCAGGTTTGGTGAATCTTGGTCAGAGTGTGATGAAACTTTGGAATCTGAGATGTGAGCTTTCAGTAGAGGAGTCGTTCATGAGCCATAATTTGAGTTTACATATTTTTTTCAGACTTTGTACCTGGTCTTTTATTTGTTTGTTGTCTTAACTGCTTAAACTTGCTTTTACTTAGTTTTATTGTTTTTATGTTCTCTGTGCTATTGTTATTTTGTGTTTTGTGTCTCATTGTTAAGCACTTTGTGATTTTTAGCTTGAAAGGTGCGATATAAATAAACATTTACTTACTTATTTACTTGGTGGTCATAGAAAGTATTTTACTGAGCTGTTAGCTGAGCTTCTGGACTTTCTGTGGATACCACACATGTTTAGTTACATTTACAGACCTGACACCAGAGTGCAGGCGTAAGAGGTGAAGCTAAACAGTCAAGCTAAGAATGCAAAGTTAGAGAATTTATAGGCCAGAAATCTGGATAATGAAGCAGTGAAGGTGCATGGATGGAAGTTATTGTGCATATTGTGAATATTTCTCTTTCCTCACCATCTAGAAGCTGTGAGATTCTCATCCTGCTTTATGTCTGTTCACCTGATGCTGATATTCATCACATATTGTTCCTTCTGTGTTTAGAAGGAAGCAGCTTCACAGCTTTAAATTCATCCTGCTGACTTTTTACCTTTTACTTAGTAAATCCTGAACATTTCATCTTTCTTTCTCATAAATATTTGATTTTATAAATATAAATGAAGACATATTTTAACTGTTGCTGTTTAAAGAGAAAATTGCTGCTAAACCTGTTTATGTGTTTAGTGCAGGGGTCTGCAGCCTTTCCAATACAAAGAGCCATTTTTCCCTCAGCCAGCTAAATAAAACTCCTTTAGAGACGCAAAAGTTACAGGACCTTTTGTAAAAAGACAACTTAGAACTTTTGATAAATATCTACTATAGGAAATTAGTTATTTTTTAAAGAAATACATTTTATTTCTATTTTTAGGTTTTAAAATAAAGAAAACAATCAAACTTTTGCAAAAAGAGGATAGACAGATTTTCTTCCATATCGATATTTGTAGAAAGAGAAAGTAGCCCATAGTTTCCAACCTAATAACATGAAAAATAGATAAAAAATATATGTATATATTACTGGTACTTTTAGTGTCAGTATATTGTGGAAATTCGATGCAATTATTCTGAAAAATGGCGGCAGGTTGCAGAGCCCTGATTTAGTGTACTGCATTTTCTTCATGAAGCAGTAGGTATTTTACATTTTATTGATGTTTGATCAATAAGCTTGTCAAGCAGAAATATTTCAGCTATTTTTGCCAAGGATGTAGTAGGAGTTCCAGCTTTGGTGGAGGTGGCGTTTGTGTCAGAGTCCTGTGATTGGACCGGGCAAATTCACATGACAGTTCACGGGAGTAGGAAAACAGGTAGGCACTAAGTGGTGGACTTGAATGACTGACCCAACGTCAGAGCTCTACTTTGTTCATGTCAGTTAACAAGAAAACACATTGGTTTATTATTTTAGTTTTAATTCAGTTTCTTTTGTTTGCTCATTTAAGTAATTTGTTCGTTATTTTGATTTATAACTGTACACAAATCTATAAAACAAATAATGTTGCAGTAATTTGTGCAAAAGTTATGTGTTCAGATTGATGTGTGTGTATGCAAATATCACACAAATGGTTTCACAGATTTGTAAATCACGTCAAGCACATTTGTAACTGTTCTGATTTCCCTCCATTGATACGAGGAAATACGTGTGCAGAGATTAATCACATCACTCTTATTGCTTGAGTCCTTGTTCTTTACGAAGGGTTCCACAATGTCAGGCATTATTTGGACCAAGAAACACAATATTTGAATTTTTTTTCTATAATACCTTCAGCTTTTAAGTAACATGATGTACTGACCTTAAAACTGAGCTTCTGACTGGTTTTGGAGCCACGCTGACATTTGTTCTGTTCATTCCCGGAGACATCACTGTCTTGATGCATGCCGAGGCTGAGAAACCACACTTCACTACGTCCTCTGGGACGCTGCGTCACATTACAGCTGAGTTTCACTTTGCGGCACCACGTCACATGCTAGCAACTGGATATCAACACACCTGCTGATTTACACGTTACCATTACAAAGTCCAGCAGTGACTGGTGACGTTTTAAAAGTGATTTTACATAACTACAGTTTAGTGAATTATATTTGTTAGACGATCACATGTCACTAAATCCTCCAAGATAAATATAGAAATTATAAAATGAGACAACGTAAAGCTTGATAAAATGTTTTAATCTTCATTTAAAGATAGTGCATCCTAACATATTAATTGTGATGAAAACCACCTATACAGTTGTTAAAAATGTATTTTTTAATTTCTTTAAAAACTGGATTTTGTGGGTAAAAAATTACTCAAAACGCCCCCTACAGGGAAAAACCAGGTTTTCTTTTTCCATGAAGAAGAGGTAAACTTGGTGCTCCTCTCCTGTGTCATGAGAAAATTTTAAAATCCTCACAGCCCCTCCTCCAGATGCAAAAAAAAAAAGCAGGTTTCCACCTTGCAGGCATAGAAACCACGCCCATGGATGTGAACTGGACGGGTTTGTGCTTTTCAGGGGTGTAAAAGTAACACTGGATTTTACCTGCTGATCCTCACCTGGCGACAAGGAGCAGCTCACATCGGGGCAGCAGCAGCTTACAGCTACACTCCTGCAGCTACCACAACCTGCCGCGAGTTGTTGACACAGGCAGCACAGAGCACTAACGGCTTAGACTGATACGGTTCAGGACCACCTTGTTCATGTGTAGCTGAGGAGATTCAGGAGGGCAAAAGTCTTCCACCTCAAATACCGCTCTGTGGCGTGGGTGCTTTGTGAATCTTGCTTTCCATCTTGCTAGTGGCCGCTGAGCCGCTGACTGTCAATCATTTCTGCCAGTGTATTTGTGACCCACCCACCCTCTGCCCCCAGACCCCCCCACACCTCGCACCCCGACCCTTGCAGTTTCTGGCAATTTTTCAAAATGTGGCAGTGGGTGGAGTTATGCAAAAAGTAGGGGCTGGAGTTACACTTTAATAATGAAGAAAAGCAGCTAAGCAAGCAATAAAAATATCACACAGTATAAAAATCACAAGAATCACCCACAATATGAAAAGACTGGTCAAATGTTAAAAGAAATCATTTCTATTAAAAAAGACAGGGCTGTCCACATACATAAAAAACACTGCAGAGAGTTTTATACAGTAGAAATCTGCACATTTAAGAGCTACTGCAGTGATCCAAACCGGCCTCTGAGCCGTCTTCAACAACTGAGTCTGTTTTGTCATCTGTCTGCCTGGTTTGATAAAGGTTCCATAAAATAAGATAAAATAAAATGACTGTGAAAAGCCGGTGCTGCTCATTGAGGAGCGATCGGAGGGAAAGATCAGCGGTGACCGTGAACTGATATCTTCTCAGCTTTGGTGACTGCATCAACACCGCTGTAGTTCTGGAGGAGCTTATTCCACGTTCTGCTGCATCTCAGCAGCTTCTGGTTGCCTTTCAGACAAGAAGAAGAAAAAAGAAAAACATGTTATTTCTAGGAATAGGTCAAGCAGAAAGACTAGAAATCTCTGGTTCTGGGTGTTTCTTATATCTGTTCTCTGACTCTTTACACCACAAGCAGTGAAGAGTTCTTCTGTGGCTTTTCCTGGTCCCCTTCAAAAGTTTGGATGGGGGCAGGAATACTGACCAGGAAAAGGTTGCCACAAATGAGATATTATTTAAGGTTTTGATTGTATGTATTATTGAACTGATTATTACAAATAAAGTGGTCATCTAAAGTAAAAAAATGATGAACATCTCAAGCGAAGGTCAGTTAGCATTAAATATCTGTACTGGCTCTTTCTATTGATACAATACAGTAAAAACAGGCATATTTCAGGCATAGTCGCAATTGGTGATTAATCAGGATTAAAGAATTTGTAAGCTGTGATTAGTCTGATTAAAATTTTTAATCACTTGACAGCCCTAATTCTTAATTTATTTTATTCTGGTCTTTTTTCTTCCCCCCCTCAAAAAAATATAAATCACCAGATTTTTACTGTATATATTCTGTTTTCATATATTTGTAAATAAATAATCCACTGAGGGGTTAGAGCTCCTTTATGAAAATGTAGAGGAAAAGGTCGAAGGGTTGTCTCACCGATGATGCAGAGTCCTTCCTTGGCCCTGGTGATGGCCACGTTTATCTGGTTGGGGTCTCCCACAAAGCCCACATGTTTGGACAACCAGGAACGGTCGGGTTCGGGCATAATCTCTTTGCTTGGAAGGGAGCACACCGTTGATAAAATGACGTAACTCCATTCACTCCCTAAAACAGAAGCACTTGTTTGAGGTTTCCACTTTGTGAAACAGATTACTGACAAACAATCTAACAGCTGAACGAAGCTGAAAGTCAGCAGCCAAGTGGAAAGACGCAGGTCACTGAAAGATGGAAGGAAGAACAATGAACTGCTGCTGAAAACGGGTCATTAACACGTCATTAATGAAACTTTTCCAGAATTTTGAGAGCAAATACAATGTAAATGGTCTCTCTCAGCATTTAGACTCTAGGGGTACATTTAGAGACCTATCTGTTCATCCTCTGGACTCTCATCTCATTAACAGCAAGTTCTTTCTAATAAAACCTCTGTTTTTGTTTCTTTATTGTTTAACTCCTTTTTTTAACCGTGTCCTGTGTTTAGGTATAACCAGTGGATGGGTGAGTTGAACGGTATCTGTAGAGCAGGACAGGTTGCTGCACAATCTCAGTGGTAACGCTTTACTTGTCTCAGTGATATAACTTTAGTGAGGGGTTTGTAGTAAGACTGGTTACCTTGGCTCTTTGTGATGGTGGTTACTGTGATTCCTCCCAGTTTCCTCTTCTTTAGCTCGTCGCTGATCTCTGATACTTGGGCATTGTAGGGTGAAAGCACCACGATACTTTTCTCCTTCACTTTGGCTTCCCGCACCAACATCTCTGCAATCTTTGCCTGCGAAAGGAAAAATGTCAGTAATGAAAACATGGATACGAGCAGCAATGTTTTCTCTATAGAGGCGTGTACAACGAAGCGTGGTTAACATAGCCCGGATATCTCTCTTTTTCCTGGATTGACTTACCCAGACGTTCAGGATCTGGATAAGCAGTACGACAAAGTTGGTTATCAACTCGGTAATTCAGGCCACGGATTTCCCATCTGGGTCAGTGCACGCTCACATAAATGGAACATAGACTTGTAGTTATATAGTGCTTTTCCAGTCAGGTTGACCAGTCAAAGCATTTTAAACTGCATGTCACATTCACACACACACTCAGACTCCGATAGAGACATCAGGAGGCAATGCAGGGTTCAGATTCTTGCCCAAGGACACTTAGGCATGTAGTCAGGGAAGCCTGGAATTGATCCACCGACCTTTCGATTGGAAGACAACGGCTCTTCCGCCTTAGCTGCAGCCGCCCACACACACATAAAAGGGGTGGTGTTTGTAACATCTGACCAATTGCTGAGAAGCCCTACTTTACCGTGAAAAAGACTATTATTCTTCAAAAATATGAAAAATTTAAACATCATCCAACAATCATCCAGACCAAACACAACACGGTTACCCCAGCAACAGCAAAGAAGGAATGCTGGCAGAAAATTGGTGACTGTGTAATTTCGTCGAATTATACAATATTAATTAATCGGACAATATAAATAGAAAGCACTCAGATCTCATCGAACTAAAAAATAATGCCCCAAAAGTTGAAAAAATTAAATAAATAATTAAAGATAAAATGTCTTGGCAGAGGTCTGCGCTCTCATTGTTTTCAATTTCCTATGAGTTCCTTAGAGGCTCCGCCCCCTGTGTGAGCGCTCAGGAGCAGGTTAGCCATTCAGCTTAAGTTACCATGGTGATTTACCTGGTAAGAAGTTAACCAGTGTCGTAGTACAGAAAACCCACGGTTAACCCCGAAGTTACCTCGATAAGAAAAAAATCCAGCTTCATTGTACAGTCCTCTGGTCTGGATCTGCTTTTGTGTTTTCATGACATAATAAGAAAAATAACTGAAACATGTCCAATATTTCAGATCACTGGAAGAGTAGATGTTTGCCCCGTAGAACTGAAACGACACGGATCAAATAAGCCTACCCAGTAATATCCAGTATCACAACCCTAGAAAAAAACCCAAAACAGAAGCAGCTGAGGGAATAACTTCAGTAGAAACAGCATTGTACTTTTAATAAAAGGGGTTTATCTGTCAGTTTCAACCAATCAGGACTTGTTCTTACCTTTGTTAACCAATGAACAAGTTTGTTACATTTACGTCGCACTTCACGTTTTCTCATCGTTCATCTTTGTTTGAAATCTGCTTTTTAAAAGGTTTCTGAATATTTATGATTTTAGACGGTGGTGAAGTCTGCCTAATGTCTAATGTCATATACGTGTGCTAATGTCAGCACAGTGACAGAACAACGCTGGTAAATAAGGTACAAGGTGAGTTTACAGATGAAATAATTTGCCACATAGTCAGGTTTTGTTAAAGACATTAAAAAACATATGAACTGTTATCCCATAGCCTCCCGTACTTTAACTACCAATGTTAGTTTTTTTTTCAACTATGACGTTTTACTGAGTTTAAAACGAGCTCCGTTTTACTGGAGGGATGGTAGTCTGTTAGCCCCATCAGGACTTCCTTGATGAAACTTCTAGACACACCATGTGGTCTCAGTCCCAAAACCCACCACTGAATTTTACATTTTTCTCATGAATTCTAGAAGGAAAAAATGGAAGATCGAGTTTCACACATCTATCAGAGATGACAGCGACTCTGGTCAGACTGGGAGGATGTTCAGGTGACTTAAACGCACACATGTGGAAATGTTTAGCACAAACTGAGCGACTTTGATGTTTCCTGCTAGGATTTAGAGTCTGGTGCCCTACCACTGCGTCTCTCTCCCTCTGGTTGGCTTTGGAGTTGTTGTTGCCCTTGTGAGTCTTGACCACCAGACGGACAGTCTCTCCTTTTATGTGTCCAAAGACCACAGGCATCGTCCGGTCTTCAACACGTAGGACACTGCTTGGCTGCTCCACACCAGTCCGCAGCTTTCCATCATAAAACTCTTCTGATGGGAACTTGCAGATGTCC
The DNA here is from genome assembly GCF_017639745.1 of Melanotaenia boesemani. NCBI lineage: Eukaryota > Metazoa > Chordata > Actinopteri > Atheriniformes > Melanotaeniidae > Melanotaenia > Melanotaenia boesemani. Next base: position 6,400,568 of record NC_055684.1, read on the forward strand.
ACATGCTGTAAAAGTACAACACAGTTATGTATATCACACATCACATGCTGCACTTATAGTGTTGATTTAATGTTTTTACCATTCTGTACTGAGTGTCCAGCATCACAGCCCTGTTTCCATGGAGTTTGTCGTAGTACCGCTCAAAAAGAGACTTGTTCATCCCCAGTTTCTTCACATGATCATTCTTCACAATGGGTCGCAGCTGTTTGTGGTCACCAATCAGAACAATCTGGAAGATAGAACATATGCGCAATGTAAACATGAACCCAATCAGGACAGGTCATGATGGGCTATTAGAAGAAATGTATGACTTCAGGTTCAGCTCCTACATGTCAGAAAATCATAGCAGGATGCCAAGTGATGACATCAGCTGTGTTACAGGAAGTCTAATAAGAGACTCCTAAAGTTACAGATTAAAATTTTTTTCCACTTTTTTTTGGGGGGGGGGGGGGTTTAAATCAATTTATGGATTGAGAGGAGTAGTCTTAAACTGGTTAGCAGTTAAACTAATGCTGGGCTCACACCAAACGATTTTTACAGTCACAGACTAAAAACGGAAGTCTTTAGGAAATCTTAGGAGTTTTACTGGAGTCACAGCGCTCCCGTCATCTCCATCGTTAGGTTTGCGCTGGTAATCTGCGCTTTTTAACGTCAGTCTTTCCCTAGTCTTGGATCTGCGACAATATCAAACATGTTTGATATTATGACAAGTCGCAGTGACGAAACACGATCAACAACCAATAGATGAGCTCTGACAAAAGCAGAAACAGGAATCCTGACAGTCAGAACAACAACAAAAACAGACAAAAAAAAAAGAAACAAGAAGCGGTGATGAAACGTCGTCGGTGGACCGTCCAGAAAGAGGAGCGGATGGTTATTAAGAAGTAAACGTCTGCTGTGGATCATTTATGTGTTACAGTGTAATGATCCAACAAATGAGAGAAGAACAGAAAACTCATTCATGCCTCTAGATTCTGATGAGTCGGTGTAACACCTGGTGGAGATGTAAAGCCACACTTAATAATGATGTGTAATTCCCTCCTGGAGGGAAACTCTCCCCTTGTTTGCTTTGCTGTGGGCAGATCAGCCCTGTTCAATATCAGCTGTCCAACATGTCACAAAAAATGCTGAAAGAATCTAGTTGTAGTCTTCTAAATAGTGATTCACAGTCTTTGTCAAATCTCAGTTTGAGACTCGGCCGACACCTAAAACTCTAAACATTTGTCTTTAGATGTGAGCTGGTAGTTTTCTAGAGTCTTGCAAGTCTTCTGGTGTACACCCAGCATAAGAGAGCACATACACACACTGTTTATCAACTCAGGACTTATTAAACTTAAAGATTTAATTGAGCAACACATATTACTAATTACAGCAAAAAGTATTACCAGAACGTCTGCAGAAGTTGTTTTTAGTTCAGAAAATCACAACAGAAGGAAATTTTTATTGTAAACATTAATTTACAGGACCACTTTAAAACAGTGTGTATTTTAATATGTGGTGATAAATTGTGGTTCATTACAGTTAAAATTGGAGATGTGTGTAAATATTCTTCAAAAAAAATTGTAATTCTTTAAAAAAATATGTAAAAATAGACTATTTAGAGTGTCTGAACTTGATGAATAGTTGCTATTATGTAGATTGTACATGACTGTGTGAAAGCTGATTCTTTTGTTATTAAGTGTTGATTGTCAAGTAATTGACTGACAGACCATCAATTTGTGCTGAACATTTTAATCTTTTAAACTGTTTTCAAGTATGAGTTATTGGGCAGGTCACCAAACATGTATCTCAGTTATGGTAGAAAACGACGCACAACATCAAATCAAAGTTTTTTCCAATTATTTTGAGGCTTTAAAGTTGAAGAAAAAACAAAACTTTATAACATAAGAACTATAAAAGTTAGACTTAACAAAGCACTATCTTGTGAAGGGGCAGAATGTTTTGACCTTTTTCCATTTACAGATGATAAAAACACAAACAAAAACAAACCAACACTGAGGAACACATTAAGGAGTAAAGCACCTGTTCAGGTTTGTTGCAGACTAACGGGATCAGGGCCTGTGGTTCAGTGGCCATTGCACATTCATCAATGAGAATCTGCCGTGCGCTGACATTGCGGATCAGGCTGGGGGTGGACGACTGTGTGCATGTGCACAGTATGATGTCGTGCTGTTTAAGCTCATATGCTCGAGCGTCTTTGAGGAGTCTTTTGTATCTATGAGAAAAGAGAAAATATTACTCATTAGGTTAGTTACTATTACTGCTGTTACATCACATTATAATGGCAATGGATTTACACTATAGCTAGTAACTGTAACTTACTCTTCCACATCGCCATCAGTCAACTCTTCTCCAACTCGAATTCTCTCATCGAACTTCTTTATTTTACCTGCAGAAGGGTTTGGCTCCTCTCGCATGCGGTGGTGCAGAGTGATGCTCCTGCAATCATGTAAAACATGTAAGCGTTTGAAATTAATTCACGGCCCAATTCTGAAGGGAGTGTTAAAGTTTTCCTTCATACATGAACTACAATCTGTTGCTTTTATTCATGCTAATGGCCTTCCCCCCTCTGCTCCAAAGCCATACTGGCCCTTTGAGACTCCAGCTGGAAGCAGAAAGTAAATCAGCAGAGTAGAACAGGGAGACTGGTATCTTCGTTCACAGCCTACTGTAATCCTCCTTTGCTAGCTTCATTCAAGGCATTCCCTACAAGTAGGAGGGTTACGTTAACGTTAGTCTTTGCTACTTTTAGTTGTCAAATGCCAAAATATGTTATTTCAGGCCACAACTCTGACTGGCTAACATTTTTGAATAAGCTAACATCTACTCATTTACACTTGTTTATCCTTCACTGTACTGTGACAGTGAGCTCGTTTTAAAATCCGATATCTGGGAGCAATCAGATTATTGTAATAATCAGATCTGACATGTCTATATTAACTTCTGAAATGTGATATTCTAAAAACCACATTTTCCAGTCCATTACTGGATTTCTTTCAGAGTATGTTCATAGTCGTATCACTTCCTGTTATTTTCAAAACACCCAGTCTTTGTTAAACATAGCTGCACCCACCGTCTTAGCGTTAGCTGCTAATGTAGGAGCTAATAATCTACAAAACAGACAACAGATGACTGTTTTACTTTGTTTATACTCCAACTTCTGCTGCTACATGACATCCTGTTTTTTCTTTTGTGATTCACTCGAATTGTGATGGCGTCACCTCTGTCTCTTTAAGACATTAAAAGATGAGTATTGGGGAGAATACTCGGTGTGTTAATCTAACTTCTCATAATCAAGTTATGCTGTTTACGTGATTACTTTAAAAATCTGATAACTCCAGAAATCCGAATGATCAGATTTTTGGTGTTCATGTAAACAGGCTCATTGACAAGCTCATTGGTGAACAACCTGTGCTGAGTGTAACCACTTACCTGGAGTACACAACTTTATATCTGCATTTGATGCACTGAGAAGACCTTGTAACTATTCATGTACAAATCTGTATTCCAGTTTCATACCGTTTATACTACAAAGGCTCTAAGCTTCAACTGGGTGTCCTGGAGTCAGAATACTGAGGTACAGTGCATCCGGAAAGTATTCACAGCGCTTCACTTTTTCCACATTTTATTATGTTACAGCTTCATTCCAAATTATATTAAATTAAGCTCTTACCTCAAAATTCTACACACAATACCTCATTATGACAAGGTGAAAAAAGTTTTTTTTGAGATTTTTTGAATTTATTAAAAATGGAAAACGAAGAAATCACATTTACATAAGTATTCACAACCTTTGCCATGGAGCTCAAAATTGAGCTCAGGTGCATCCTGTTCCCACTGATAAGCCTTGAGATGTTTCTACAGCTTAATTGGAGTCCACCTGTGGTAAATTCAGTTGATTGGATATGATTTGGAAAGGCACACACCTGTCTATATAAGGTCCCACAGTTAACCATGCATGTCAGAGCACAAACACCAAGCATGAAGTCGAAGGAATTGTCTGTAGACCTCCGAGACAGGATTGTCTTGAGGCACAAATCTGGGGAAGGATACAGAAAAATTTCTGCTGCTCTGAAGGTCCCAATGAGCACAGTGGCCTCCATCATTCGTAAATGGAAGACGTTTGGAACCACCAGGACTCTTCCTAGAGCTGGCCGGCCGTCTACACTGAGCAATCGGGGGAGAAGGGCCTTAGTCAGGGAGGTGACCAAGAACCCGATGGTCACTCTGTCAGAGCTTCAGCGCTCCTCTGTGGAGAGAGGAGAACCTTCCAGAAGGACCACCATCTCTGCAGCAATCCACCAATCAGGACTGTATGGTAGAGTGGCAAGACGAAAGCCACTCCTTAGTAAAAGGCACATGGCAGCCCGTCTTGAGTTTGCCAAAAGGCACCTGAATGACTCTCAGACCATGAGAAACAAAATTCTCTGGTCTGATGAGACAAAGCTTGAACTCTTTGGTGTGAATGCCAGGCATCATGTTTGGAGGAAACCAGGCACCGCTCATCACCAAGGCCAATACCATCCCTACAGTGAAGCATGGTGGTGGCAGCATCATGCTATGGGGATGTTTTTCAGCAGCAGGAACTGGCAGACTAGTCAGGATAGAAGGAAAGATGACTGCAGAAATATACAGAGACATCCTGGATGAAAACCTGTTCCAGAGCACTCGAGATCTCAGACTGGGGCAATGGTTTATTTTTCAGCAGGACAATGACCCAAAGCACACAGCCAAGATCTCAAAGGAGTGGCTTCAGAACCACTCTGGGAATGTCCTGGAGTGGCCCAGCCAGAGTCCAGACTTGAATCCGATTGAACATCTCTGGAGAGATCTGAAAATGGCTGTGCATAGACGTCTCCCATCCAACCTGAAGGAGCTTGAGAAGTACTGCAAAGAAGAATGGGCGAAACTGCCTAAAGATAGGTGTGCTAAGCTTGTAGCATCATATCCAAAAAGACTTGAGGCTGTAGTTGCTGCCAAAGGTGGATCAACAAAGTATTAAGCAAAGGCTGTGAATACTTATGTAAATGTGATTTCTTTGTTTTCCATTTTTTATAAATTCAAAAACTTAAAAAAAAACTTTTTTCACCTTGTCATAATGAGGTATTGTGTGTAGAATTTTGAGGTAAGAGCTTAATTTAAAATAATTTGGAATGAAGCTGTAACATAATAAAATGTGGAAAAAGTGAAGCGCTGTGAATACTTTCCGGATGCACTGTATTTTACTTGCTGGATTGGATATTCTGAAGGTTCAGCAAGGCCCATACAATGAATTTCAACATTTTTTTTAGTGATATAGTGTTTTAGAATGTGTAGGGATGTAAATTAGCTCCTCCAGCTGCTCCCTCAGCTCTTCCTGTGGGAACAGCTGGCAGGCTAGGTAGGCTAGTCATTAATAACATCTGTCCCAGCAGAATACCTGAGCTCTGGCTTAGAACGATCTTGGCGGAAGGTTCTTGGAGAAAACTGCAGAGTGCAGTTTGGATAAGGATAATCCAGCATCTCTACTTGCTGGCTGTAGACCCTGAGGATCCGTAGACTCTCCTTTAACCGCATCAGGTACTCTGTATAGCAACAGTCAAAGAATCCATATAACTCAATGTCCATTCAAGAATTGTAAAACCTTGCAGAAGAAACATCAACACACAAAGCAACTTGCCTGCTACAACATCAACAGACTTGTTCGAAGGGCCGCAGTATAGAATAACTTCTTTTTTGTCCTTATCTTTGTCTTTTGGGTCATCAAACTTTCTTGGCTTTGTGGAGTTCATCTCAAAAAACCACCACACCATGTACACCCCCACCACTGTCTTTCCAGTTCCTGCCAGACAGATAGAACAGGAAGATTTTATACCTCACAGGTAAATGAGAAGCACTGAGGTAAAACACATGCTTTGGCTCTTACCAGGTGGTCCCTGTATAAGTGTGAAGGTATTATTTAGAGCAGTTGCCACAGCAATATTCTGACTGTCGTTGAGCTCTGGCAGTCTGCTCGATAGCTTTTTGTTCCTGATTTGATGTTTTACGAAACTCCTCTGTTGAACTACGAAAAAAACACAACATAACTATGCTGTTAAAACATTTTTTTTTTTGCAAAGATCAGATGAAGCTGAAACACATAAAATACCATCATGTCTGTTGATTATTTAACACAAATATATCTAAATAAATAAAAAAGTTGTGATGGCTGAATATTGTACATACCCTCTTTTGGGATTCGATGTCCAAGTATAATGCTCTGAACAAGGTTACATGCTTTTCTCAGGTTGTTAACGGCATTTTCTTTCCGGCTGTGGTAAAAGCAAAAGGACTTAACTTATTTTAAATTGAGAGAAAAAAAAGTATGTTAACATGGATGGAAGTTATTTCAAAGTAGCTCACTAAAATGAGCGAAAATCAAAGTCTTGTTTCCACCAACAGATTCAGGTCGGTGCAGGACAGGTTAGTATTAGTAGTGGGACTCTTTAGAAACATCACGAATGAATTCAATTCCAAATCAGGTGGCTGTGATGTGATTATAAAACAATTAATGATGCATCTTTTTCCCTTGTGTGACCACGTGACAACTGCTTTACAAGTGGCAATACGTAACATGGTTTCTCATTTGTTGTGACAACCAGAGAAGAAGAAAACTGGTTTATCTATTGGTTAATGCAATACAACTTCTGTTTCCACCAAATCAGAGTAAAACATGTAGCTGCAAGAGATCCTAGGGGTCTTGAGTTGATCATATTTCTATCAGAACTTTTACCATGTTTTTCCAGGTTTGACCACAAGACATTTCTCTTGGCTATTGTTCTACATGCGTTTATGTTTTGGTTGTGATTACCCACAATGCCCTTTGCTTTGTAGTCCACGTCCTGTATTTGGTTAATTTGAAGTCAACCGAATCTACGTTTGTTGGTGGACTAGACTTCACTTTGATCCACATCAGAGTTCATTCATTCACATCTCCCCAAACAAATCAAACTTTCTGAGCAAACAAAGCTGCCCATAGAGACTAAAGTATTCCCACAGAATAGCTGTTACTGCAGAAGGTACTAGTAAGACTTCATCCTCAGCCAGGGTGTCTGTTATGTGCGTGCCACAGATGGTCCGGCTGATAAACTTCCACAATTTCTAGTTCTAACTTTTATGTTCTTCAACATCCTGTTATTAATTTATGGTTTAAAAATAGATTTTTTTTTACATTTGTACATTGACTTTGTATTGTCAACGTCCACAATGCGATGCATCTAAAAAAAGCAGCGTTTTCCCAAACTGCAGTTGGTTCACATTCTCCTACATTTCCACAGGCAAAAATTGGGAATGGTGTTAGAATTTCCGATCTGATCCATCCTACTTTTTTGGGACTTTTTTGTTGAGGTCCCAATTTTACTAATCTTATCCTAAAAGGTGGAGCTTGACACACTGAAATCCACTGATTGGTTGAAAGAATCATCACTTCCTGTGTGACTCAGCAATAAGAACTAAGCGAGAACAGTCAATGTTTAAAAAAATAGAGGATTTTTTTTGTTGTTCAAAGCCATGTATCAAGAAGAAAGAACACAAACTGCTGGATGTCCAGCATTCCTCTCCCGTGTTTCTGGGTTGTGCTTTTTTTCGTTATAATTCAAGGAATGTGTCCTGCTGCTGTGGCGCCATGCTATTATGTAGCTGTACATCTATCGCTATCTGGCTGATACCCTGCCTATGGACACTCAACAGAGATTACAGTTACTGAATCAAACTGAACCAAACCAAACCAAACTGTCCCATCCCAAGCTGGACCCCTTGGTGGAAACAAGGCTAAACTTACATGTCAGGCAGGAGCTTTGGGATTATTTCAACTGTGAAACGAGTGTCTTTCTCAAAAACACAATCAGGAATGTTTTCCATTGGCAAGTGATTGGCATAGAACTCCACTTTGCTTCCGACATTTTTTTTTTCATCCACAGTCCTTGTGATACCGTGGGCCACCCACGTATACTCTTTTGGGTCCACCTGTGCAGAGTGTTCCTGCACTGATGTCAACTTCAGACCTCTTTTTCGTATGCACAAAAAGCACTGTGCAAGGTTGCATTCGATGACCCATTCCTTGATCCACTTTTCATGTAGGAAGAAGTTTCCTGTTAGCATGCCAGTCTGCTCTTGTCTAAGGTTCACCACCAGGTTCTCGATGATGATGCTGTCGCTTTCGTCCACTGCAGTGGAGGCAGACTCCATCTTACACATTGGTTTCCAGATATGCACATACTGCTCAATATCAGCATAGTCGGTCCTCGATAGATCATGAGCAACTTTGGAGAAGCATGTGATGGGGCTGTGGACGTGGTCTACACAAATCTCAAACTTTGGTCTGATGTGCACCAACTGAACACAGGGTATGCTGGAACTTCTCTTCTCCTCAGAGGTCATTTGGACCTTAAGAGTGTCACCTGGCTGCAGCTGGAGGAGAATGTCAACCCAATGCTCACTTTGTTTGCTGGAAGCTTGTTGAACCTCAGAGGAACATGTGTTAGTCTGGGGAAGAGGAGGTGCAGAGCGTGGGGGCAAAATAATCTGATTCCTTGCATTAGCATTCATCAAGAGAGACTTTGCATCTTCAAAATTTTTCTCTTCAATTGCTTGACTTACACTTCTCCATACTGTCATTGGAACCTTAACATATGGACCATGAGCTGGCATCAAATTCAGCTCCTGGACTGGCATGGAGTCAGCTGCATAGATCCGTCTCTTCCATTTGAGTGTGATGCTGCGACTTGCTTCGTCAGAAATCGGTTGGTCCTCTAGTTGTAAATCATTGTACATGACCAACATGGTAACAGGAAATATATTCCTGTTGAAAGGAAATGAAATGGCCAAACTGCCTGCTTCCTGATCCGCACAAACAACAAACGCTAACTTTGGGGCACTTTGTGTCTTCATGCTTACTGCATAGAAGACCTGCTCAGTCTTTTGCTCATAATCTTTGGCTTTCTTGATGTTGAGATCAAACTGACTACACAGACCTGTGATCTCTGTTCGAGTGTGCTGGACAGGCTTGTCACATATGACTGAGTGCAGGAGTCTTTGCAAGATGATATCCATGTAGCGCCTTATGGGTGATGAAGCTTGTGTATAAGCCGGTAAACTCAGAGAATAATGGCCAACCTGTGCTTCAGGTGAGGAGTTTGAGCGCATGACATACGCTTTACTGCAGCATCGTTTGAACTGATTGATGACTGGCTGGAGCAGAGGATGAATGTCATCTGCAGCCACCAAGTCCACCATTTTGTCTACATCATCAGCTCTGACAGCTGACAGAATATCTTCCCACACTTCAGTAAGTATGCGGAAACTTTCATGTCCTTCGACCTGTTCATCAACGTTAACTTTGGGCCGCACATGAAAAGACAATGGAATTAATTTTCCACATTCCTTCTTGAAATTTTCTATCTTGTCGGAATCTGGTTCCTTCTGACAGCGGAGTGGGATGTAGGACCTGGTTCTGTCGGAATCAAGCAAAGTGTCTGCGGCATGTGCGTTAAATAACACATTCATTTCTTCAATCATCAGATGAGCTTTGCGCTTCCCAGGCAATCTGTCATCACACTGAGAATAAGCCCAGTCTGAAAGTCTACTCCTCCTTCTGGCTTTTGTAAAGCAGTAGGCCACACTGACACAGTCCTCCAGTGTATCAAACTTGCACTTTTCTTTGTATCTTTGGGAGATGATGTCCTCAGCCTCTTCATAAGATAGCTGCCTGTCAGATTTGATCATGGACAGCTGAAATATGGGCTTACCGTCAATCTCATGTGTTTCCTTTTGCACTTTGAACATGAGTGAGATCACCCTACGATCCTGATCTTTCAGAAGACTGAGGCATCCAGTGCTCAAGCTCTCAGGGAACATGTGAATGGGACTTTGTCCTTTACCATACTTTGTACAACCTTGTTCTTCTGCATTCGTATCTAATGGACTACCTGCTCTTACAAAACTGGCCACATCTGAAATATGGATTCCCAACTCATAATGGTCTCCTGTATCCCTGACACTGATGGCATCATCTAGATCTGCTGCTTCTGCTGGATCAACAGTGAAAGTGAAAGTCTTTGTTTCATTCTGTCTATATGAAGCATCTTGATCTGCCATGGACAGGCCTTCAGTGGTTTCAGCTGGGGTGGCTGCAACTCCAAACTCCTCTTTCAGCAGCCAAAACCTGTCATTCCCAGGTCCAGTTTTTGGGAGAATATCTGTTACATTCCCCAGAGGATAGAAACAAGTATCTTTCCAGCCAATCACTTGCACTACAAAGACACTGTCTCTGATTTCTTTCAGAGGCAGAAATTCTTTGATGGTCCTGTACCCTTCAGTTTCCTCCCATATTGGTATGAAGTTGCGTTTTTTTTTGCTGATCAGAATGCAAACTTTAGGTGCACTTCTTTTGAAGGGTACCATCATTCTTTTGATAAAAATGCTTGAAACGTTATTTCCTGTCTTGCTGTGATCCGCACCCTCAAGAAAGCAAACCAGTTCACGTGCAGATTCATCTGTCTTGATGACACTAACCACCCTTGCTGCCTGTTTCCCACTTGGTATTTGTACAACCACTTCGTCTCCTGTGAACGCCTTCCCTAGATTTGCTCTCCCCTGGATACTGATCTGTCTGGTCTGGTCATGAAATGGTACAACATAACCTCTGTTGTATAACTCCCTGACTAACTTTCCTCGCTTGTACGTTTGTGGATATTTCTCACATAACTCCAAGAGATCTTTCTGAACATCAGTCACTTTGTATGATTCCCTTGACTTCTGGTTTGAGTCTTCACATCCCGAAATGTCTTCATCTGAGCTGTACTCTGTTTTCAGCTGTTCATATTCATCTTTCAGCTCCTGAAGAATTGCATCGCTAAGACTGTTGCTCTCATCCACATGTTCAACCTTTTGAAACCTAGAAGTTTCCATGACATCTTTTTCAAAGAAGTCTTTGGAGTAATGTAGCGGTGCAATGCTCTTGTTGCTGATGCAGTGGTCTATGAAGCTCTTCCAGATTCGTGAGCATTTTCCAAAGCAACAGAGGGCCGCAGCATCTCCAACTACAACCACCTGAGACTGAGCCCTGGTCATGGCCGTGTTTAACACCCGGGCATCATTGAACAGTGGCAGACCAGGCAGGTGGGATGTTTCAAGGCTGTCACGTGTCTGTACAGCTGTCAGAATGACTGCCCTGAACTGTTTTCCTGTTGACACAGAGCAGAGTTTTCTATATGTAAAATGATAGTGACTTTGGTCCAGTTTGACTCTTGCCTTTCTTATTGTATAACATAATGAATAATTGTGCAGGGGGCCTGAATTTAGATTAAAATTACCTTGGACATTTGCAAGAGTTTCAACATTGACTTCAGAGAGACATTGACTCGAGAGTGATGACCTAATTTGTGGAACCTGTAAATCAAAACAAACAGAAGTAATGAAATGGTTACAGCTCTGACTAACAACACATCATGCAAAAAATGTTAGGCAGGATTTTTACCTGGAAACCTTCTGACAGAATACAGATGGATGTCTGGGCCTTGGGCCCCCAGGTTGGTGGCCAGTGTGTGAGAATATCTTTGACGGCTTTGAGCACTTCAGCAACTTCTTGTCTGTTGTACCAGGACATGGACATAGTGTCCAAGAGGCATTTCCCCCTGACATGGCGGAACTTCAGGGCATGGCCATTTGCAGGAGCTGGAATATCTCCAGCAGCTGTAATGACATCGTTTTTACCAACATAGAAATGGGTGGACACAAACTCCACTATTTCTTTGGTTGAACGGTAATTGTCACTGAAGATGATGCGGCTGCTCTGGGCTGCATCACACTTTTGGCCTTGATAGTAATGAAACAAGCGAGTCAGGACTGTGTGATCTGAACGACGGTGATCTTCCACTGAGAAAAGCTGGGGGCCCATTTGCATGTGGTCACCAGCTAAGACCACTCGAGTGTTTGGCCCTGCAAGACCAAGAGCCATCAAGGCTTCACATTCCAGCATCTGAGAGGCTTCATCAATGAGAATGTGGGTGAAATATCCCACTGCAAGCTTTAGCTCATGAAAATGTCTCGCCATTGTTGTGGTAGTTATGACTATGTTGTGGTCATCCAGGGCTGCTTTAGTAGGTGGCCGGAAATGCTGTCTGTCCTCTGAGAGGAAACAGTATTTCAGAGTGATCTTGTCAGTGGCAGAAAAAGCGCTGCCATGTTTGTTAGCTTTTATTCGAATTGGCCTTAGTCCATTTTGGTTCTTTCTGATGAAAGGATGAAAGTGATCTCTGACGTACAGGTCTGCAGAACTGAGAGGGAGAAAAATGACAAGTATTAGACCATCTTATTCAAAAGTAAAATCTGGAATTAAAAAGCAGCAATGCAAGAAATGGGGACCAAGGGGCCATTAGCACCCCTACTTTACCCTCTAAGGTACAGAGGTTCTGTGGTGGGACTGATCTGGAGCTCCTGTGTTATGCAAAGAAGAATGTGGAGTTTCTATTTCTCTTCAAGTGCTCAGGTTTTCTCCTGCAGCCCAACAACATGCATGCTAGTTGAAGCTAACAGTAGATGTGAGTGTTAGCATATGTAGTTGTTTATGTGGCCTTTCTCTACTTTGGTCCTGAGACAGATGTAGTCCACCTCTCACTCAGAGAGATCTGTGAAAGGCAAAATTGCAGCTGCTAACGCTAACTGGCATCAGTTCAGCAGTTTCCTGTGTCCCTCTTGTGAAGGAGCTGCCCTTTTGTGAAGATTTTCTTTCTATAACAAATGAAATAATGTGTTTTTCATTTCATTACAATATAAATGTAAAGTTGAATCAGTGTTATTGGCCAAGTTTGTGGCTGTTCATTCTTTGATTTTGGCTGTTGGTGTGTCTGAGTCTGACAGAAGAAAAATTAAAGAACTAACATCTGAGTACGTTCTGAATGGTGACTTACCTGTTTGTATAGGTGCAGATCAGCACTTTGTTGTGAGGGAGCTTGCAAAGCTCTATGGCAGCTGTTGCTAAGGTGAAGGTTTTCCCTGTTCCAAAAGGTCCATATATGAGGAGAGGTGCCACAGACTGTTTCCCATCACAGTTCCCCACAGTGAAGGCAACTGCTGATTGCTGCTTTGGGTTGAGCTCCTTGTAGGCGACATCGCTGACAGGAACACCACACTTCCTAAGGTCTGGAAGAACTCTGCTTGTGTCAGGAAGGAGGTCTACAGCTTTGTGCATGGTGCAGAAGCTGTGGCGGTCCAACTGAAACTGAACCTCCACCTGGTGCGACTCACTGCCTCTGAGCTTCAGATCAGAGCAGCATTGTTTAGACAACTGCAAATACAAGTGGCTTCTGATAGTTCTGTATGTCAGAACGCTGGCTTCATAGACTTTAGAGTTTGGATGATGGGAGTTCAAAGGGGCTATCAGAGCTGAGCGGATGCTTCGTTTCAGTACCAGTCCCTCAGGGCTTTCCACTGTGAGGTTACAGGGAATTGGCACTGAACAGAACAGCTCTCCTGGAGGAGGCCATGCACTGTTTAACTTGTCTGTTGTTGTCATTACTCCACAAACATTTAGCCTGAAGTAAACAGAGAAAAAGAAACGCCTTTTTGTGAATACAAGTAAATTCCAAAGATGTAAATGAGAACTTGTAAACATGAGCATGTTACCTGGAGACCACCTGGTCCTCTGCTTGCTCCTCATCATACAGGAATTGGTGCATCTTTTCTCTGTAGTTGTCCTTGGTCAGAGGTGTTGGTTTATTGTGGGAGGATTTGTGCATGTAATTCATCTGTTGGGGCTTGTACTTCTTAAGGAGCTCCTCCTGTTCTTCTGTCCTGGATGAACAGGGGATGACCACCCTGTTCCCTCTGTTCCAGCGTTCTACACTTTGAAAGGTGGCTCCTTGAAATGAGCTTGGCTGTTCAGGTTCATCTGATGACAACTCGCCTACTCTGACTTTGAGTTTCTTCAGGAGCACCGGCCTCATGTCAAAGTCCATGACTAACCACTGTTCATACAGGCCTGGGTGGACAGATGTAAATGACACAGTGATGGAGTAGGTCCCATTTCCGCTGACAATCTGCTGATCTGACAAGTAGACACACTGGACAGAGCTGCTGTCATCCAGGCTGAACCAAGCTCCTGGTTCCTGCTTCAACAACCCCACGTGCACAAGCTGTCTCTGCACAAACACAACAGTTAACATTTAAACCTCTGGCAAGACGACTGTCCTCACACCAGCTTCTCACACTCACTTTCGAACATCAACAATTCAGGGAAGTGGAGCAAAAGAAATGAATGTTTTGACATTAGACATCTTGGACTCTTTTCAGGTTACAAACAAGTAACTGTGCTGCCATGGTGATGAGACAGAGTGAGGGAGAACTGGAGAGTGAGAAACTAAGGATGGAAAGAGAGAAAGAGAGAGAAACAGGTAAGGATGAAAAGAAGATGGACATCTTGTGCCTCGATTTACAGTCAATGTATTAGAGGATGAGCAGAGATCTGTGTGTGTGTTATGTCTGAAAACTCTGTCAGCAGACAGTGTGAAGATCAGCTGATTAAAAATAGACATCTTTCGTCATTATATCCCCTAACATCAGTAAGATACTCCAGTTTTTAAGAGTAAACTTGATGGTTACTGCAAACAGGAAATGCACCTACAATTAAACATGTTAGCTCTGAACTAAACTAGATTATGAATGATGTTATTAGAGGTCCGCTGAATTAAAACAAGACCCTGAAAGCTCGGCTGTTGTCTGAACTTTCTGAGGACACGGGAGCAGAACGATCAGCTGTGAAGCTCTGTGACACTGCTGAGGTACATGTATGAAATAGTAGCAAAGTTTACTGACAAGAAGTTAATGATGAAACAGGCTGATCTAAGCGTCAGAAAGACGAATAAATTAAATCTCCAAATGTGAGTCAGCGATCCTTGCAGCTGGAGCTCATTCTCACCAAAATATCACTTTGTTGTACTTATCAGCCGTAGTTGTTTTTAGTACAGCAATGAGCTATATGTAGCATCCTCTGTCTGTCCGTCTGTCTGTCCGTCTGTCTAGGTGCAGTGTCTTCCCTGTCTCAGTTCTGTTGTCTGTGGTGGCTGCTGGTTGCCCGGTGCTGGGGGCCCTTTCGGTCTGCTTCTAATCCTTAGGGGGTGCATGTTGCATTTGCATGATCACGTAACACAACTTATGAGGGGCCGTTTGAGACATTATTCAGAATTACCCTCTCACAGACACATGTGAAATTTAAGTCATTCACACATTATACTGAAACCTCTCATATATTATACTGAAATCATTCACACATTATAGTAAAACCTCTTATACACTATACTGAAACTGCCTCTTATACACTATACTGAAATTTCCTCTCACATAATATACTGAAATGCTCTCACATAATATACTGAAATACTCTCACATAATATACTGAAATGCTCTCACATAATATACAGCTCCCTGTCCCATCCTTGACTCAGTGTTTGATAAAGGAAGTTCTCAACCCTATGTTACTGTTATTTGTCAGTGTTTAAGTCAGTGTTGAAGCACCCTGCATATGTAACTGAGATAGTAACTGTGTTGTTGTATTTATAACGTTATATTAAAATTTGTGGCCGGGACACGGACATTTTCAACTTGTCATCTTGTTTGCAGAAAGCATAGCAGGTGTAGATTCTGTTCAATGGCAGTGGGATTGTTTAATTCTATTGATGTGGTCATGAGTTTATGATGACCAAGTGAAGCAGCTGGCTTTTTCAATACTATACTGGCCTCAGCAAATACTATTAGAGGGGTTAGGTCTAACACGACAGCAACCGGATAACTGACAGTAGAAAGTCTGAATGAGGATACGCTAACTAGCCACCTAGCATAACTCGGCCATTAAGATATGCAGTGATGTCAAAGGAAGACCTGGACAACACTGGACAACATACTCTTCATCTGCGTTTGGAGTATTCTCCAGGATATGCCTCACAGTGCTGTTAGGTCTTCGTTTTACAGCACTGTATATCCCAATGGCCGAGTTATGCTAGGTGGCTAGTTAGCATGTCCCCATTCAGACTTACTACTGTCGGTTGTCCGGCTGATGTCGCGTTAACCCTTAAAAGTCTCTGCTGAGGCCAGAATAGTATTGGAGATGCCAGCTGCTTCACCGAGATTACTTCCAGGCGAATGAACAAATATTAATACAGCATAAGTCTTCGCAAAACATCTGTCACGATGATCTCCAACTTCTTCTTCTTCGGTTTGTTTTGAAAATGCGCTCCTGTTTTTTTCTACTACGTGACTTCCGTTTCAACTGAAATGACTTCCTTTTCAAGTTAAATTCGCTCTCACACACACTAGTAGAATTCCTTTCATACATACTAGTAAAATTGCCTCTCACATAATATACTGAAATGCTCTCACATACTATACTGAAATGCTCTCATATACTATACTGAAATCTCCTCTTATATACTATACTGAAACACTCTTAAAACACTATACTAAAATCATTCACACACTATAGTGAGATTTCAAAAATCGCATTTCACTAATATGTATGAAAGGAATTCTAGTAGTGTGTGTGAGAAGCAATTTTACTAGTATGTATGAAAGGAATTCTACTAGTGTGTGTGAGAGGCAATTTTACTAGTATGTATGAAAGGAATTCTACTAGTGTGTGTGAGAGCGAATTTAACTTGAAAAGGAAGTCATTTCAGTTGAAACGGAAGTCATGTAGTAGAAAAAAACAGGAGCGCATTTTCAAAACAAACCGAAGAAGAAGAAGTTGGAGAACATCGTGACAGATGTTTTGCGAAGACTTATGCTGTATTAATATTTGTTCATTCGCCTGGAAGTAATCTCGGTGAAGCAGCTGGCATCTCCAATACTATTCTGGCCTCAGCAGAGACTTTTAAGGGTTAACGCGACATCAGCCGGACAACCGACAGTAGTAAGTCTGAATGGGGACATGCTAACTAGCCACCTAGCATAACTCGGCCATTGGGATATACAGTGCTGTAAAACGAAGACCTAACAGCACTGTGAGGCATATCCTGGAGAATACTCCAAACGCAGATGAAGAGTATGTTGTCCAGTGTTGTCCAGGTCTTCCTTTGACATCACTGCATATCTTAATGGCCGAGTTATGCTAGGTGGCTAGTTAGCGTATCCTCATTCAGACTTTCTACTGTCAGTTATCCGGTTGCTGTCGTGTTAGACCTAACCCCTCTAATAGTATTTGCTGAGGCCAGTATAGTATTGAAAAAGCCAGCTGCTTCACTTGGTCATCATAAACTCATGACCACATCAATAGAATTAAACAATCCCACTGCCATTGAACAGAATCTACACCTGCTATGCTTTCTGCAAACAAGATGACAAGTTGAAAATGTCCGTGTCCCGGCCACAAATTTTAATATAACGTTATAAATACAACAACACAGTTACTATCTCAGTTACATAAGCAGGGTGCTTCAACACTGACTTAAACACTGACAAATAACAGTAACATAGGGTTGAGAAATTCCTTTATCAAACACTGAGTCAAGGATGAGACAGGGAGCTGTATATTATGTGAGAGCATTTCAGTATATTATGTGAGAGCATTTCAGTATATTATGTGAGAGCATTTCAGTATAGTATGTGAGAGCATTTCAGTATATTATGTGAGAGCATTTCAGTATATTATGTGAGAGCATTTCAGTATAGTATGTGAGAGCATTTCAGTATATTATGTGAGAGCATTTCAGTATAGTATGTGAGAGCATTTCAGTATATTATGTGAGAGCATTTCAGTATATTATGTGAGAGCATTTCAGTATATTATGTGAGAGCATTTCAGTATATTATGTGAGAGCATTTCAGTATAGTGTATAAGAGGCAGTTTCAGTATAGTGTATAAGAGGTTTTACTATAGTGTATGAATGATTTCAGTATAATATATGAGAGGTTTCAGTATAATGTGTGAATGACTTAATTTTCACATGTGTCTGTGAGAGGGTAATTCTGAATAATGTCTCAAACGGCCCCTCATAACAACTCACCCCTTTTGTACACACACACACGCACACACACCCACTAGAAAATGGCTCAATGGATCGTTTGATTGCACAGTTGTTTCTTCATGTCCTGTTTCCTCTCTTTACTCTTCCCTTCTCTCCTCTGTTCACCCTCTCTTTTCTGGTGTCCAGTCCAGTGGTCAATGTATATATTTGGAAATAAACAGATTTTAAGAAAAATAAATTATTAAAATAATAAGGAACAATATTTAAGATTCAAGGGATGCCTCACATCCAAAAGGCTCCTCTTTACAGCAAATTTGTTTGGCACAACACACCAACCAGACCATCATTCTGCTTTCACGATGCTGGAAAAGGACAGCTAAAAATACAATAAAATAATTAAAAAAAAAAAAAAAAAAGGTAACCAGAAGATAACCTGCTGAGTACTTCAGGTTCCTGTTCAGACAAATCAGCTTCACATAAAACCTGGTCTCTGAGCTGTGTAGAGACATTGGCTTCATATTTAGATTACAGAGGTGTGGAGCTTTGCTCTGGACCGTTGAGACTGTTAGAGATATTCAGATTTAGATTTGGGTTAGAGGGGGGTCTCTGGTCTGTGTCAGTTCTGGGGTTTCCAGTCTTTGTCACGTCATGTGTGTGTTTGTGTGTGTGACAGGAGACCAACAGGAGAAAACCCTTACCTCTGTCTCAACTTGGAAGTTCCACTTCAAGGCTGCTCCAACCTCCTCACACTCCACAATTAGATCTTCATCACAGGAGACGGTGACGTCGTCAACTTGTTCACACATCTGTTTGATTCATTATTGATTCATCAGTTTACAAATGATCATGTTATTACTCTCTCCTCCACCATATAACACCAGACTGGAAAATGTGTGGTGTGGACTCACAGTGTCCCCGTCCCCGCTGCTGTTCCTGTACTCGTCCAGTAGCCTCTGGTTGTAGCACATGAGGCCCTGGTCTTGGATGCTGCATCTGATCTCCTCCTCGTCTGCAGCTCGCATCATCCACTCCTGCAGCTCCTCCTCAGAGTGAGCTTTGGGACAGTAAAGACCATATTCGCAGCTCTGTGGTCTGGGATAAAATGCTTCATGTCATAGCGGTTTCATTTCAACACAACTATGATCACATTTAGTAATGTCACCTGCACATCTTCATAGACTAAGGTAATAGAAACAGTGGGAGAACTGCAGAGGTAGATCTGGTGAGGCTAACTACAGCCAGCCTGTGGATCTGATTACCTGTCACAGAGCCAGAAATCGGCCCGCCGGCTGTGTGGAGGCTGGCGTTTTCT
Source organism: Melanotaenia boesemani (assembly GCF_017639745.1). NCBI lineage: Eukaryota > Metazoa > Chordata > Actinopteri > Atheriniformes > Melanotaeniidae > Melanotaenia > Melanotaenia boesemani. Next base: position 6,419,852 of record NC_055684.1, read on the forward strand.
CCACCTGGTGGTGGTGTCCTGGGCCAGCAGCTGGGCATGCTCTGAGGAGGAGCAGTGCTTGTAGAAACTCTCTGGAGAGGACAGCACCAGGAGACAAACTTTGCAGAACATGGAGACATGTCTGGACTGGGTCTTCTGCGACGGGCTCAGCTGCACGACGTAAGGCTGAACGGATAGCCCACTGTGCTCCGCCTTCCACACAGCCATCTCCACCTCACTCTGGGCTGCGTGGCAGTGGCCGGCCTGGTGCCAGCAGGGCTTTCCTTGCCTGACATGGCTGCAGAACTTAAACTGGCAGTTGTTGGGAAGAGAGCGGATTTGGTTGTAGATGTGCTTTGTGTTTTCTGACAGGTGATGAACTAAGACTGGGTCCCAGGTGTGCGCTGCATCTGCAGAGCAAGTTTCGTTCCAACGTTTAGTCGTCAGTTTCTGTGGACGCTCATTAAAGCAATGTTTGCAGAGCTGAACAAATTCTCCAGAAAACTGCTGGAGGATTTTTTCAGCTGCTCGTTCAGGTGTTATCGGAACAGATTCTGACTCAGCCAGGAGTCGGATTAACTCAGATTGATCTATCCTATGCTCTCTTAAATAGTTCCATATGACAGCCTCTTCAGAACTTTTGGCGTAAGTGCATCCCTGACCCAAAATGTGCTGAGTGCATCCTGAACCCTCCACAAAATAGTCACAGACTTTGTAGAGAACATTTGAACCGATCTTTCCACCGGTGGGCCGCTCAGAGATGTGCTTCCACTGCCTGGAGACTTTGTCTTTGGCTAAGAGTAGATTCCTCTCACACTTGTGTACAACTGTCAGGACTTCATAGGTTTTTTCGTTTACTTTGACAGAGCACAAATTACACGCAGCCTTCAGATTGAGAACTGCTGATAGAGCAGGTACTGGAGCAGCGCTGTTTGGCTGCTCAGGTCCTCGCTCAGACAGGGTTAACAGCCTACAGAGATGCTGGTGGTCAAGCCTATGCTGCTTTTCAAAGTTCCACACAGCAGCTTCCTCAATGCTACTTGCAAAGGTGCAGCGGTTCTTGTGCACCGTGCAGCCGAGGCCCTCCTTAAAGTGCCAACAGACTTCATAGCGGTTCGGAATTGGGAGCGTTGGTCGTCTGGAAATGGGCCTCCACAGGCTGCCACCTTTGACCCTGCAGAGCAGCAACGTGTGCGCACACTGGTGCTGGACAGATCTGATGGTGTACGTCACCTGCTTATTCTGGACAGAGCAGCACGAGCAGGCTAATTTCAGGTCATGAGTTGACAGCAGAGAAGACAGGATGGAGTCGCTCACCGACATGGTGATGCGGTAACAATGCTAACATCAGCGCAGAATGTTCTAACCCATCAGTGTGTCCAGCTTTTCTTCATTTGGTCTGAAAAACAGCAGAGGAGTGAAACATTAACATTAGCATGCTAACTAGTCAGGACTCTGATTTTAGAGACTTCTAGCAGGTAAATGGTTGGACAGTCACAGGAATAAATCAGTGATTCCTAACTATGGGGCCCATGTTGTTCCTCCAGCACCATCTGGAGCACAACAAAAAACTTTCAGTACTGTACCTGTGGACAGTGGGACCACATAAGTTATTAGTTGAATTTCAATAAGAAGAGGAGGACGTTCAGCTAGCCTGTAGTGATAAGTTATGGAGAAGGCTTCAAAACTAAAAAATGAAAACGGAAGTGGTTCAACCCCCCCCCGCCTGGGAGTTCTAATTCAATTAGACAATTTTTGTGTACATATATACCTCCGCCAAGGTGAAGGTCATGTATTCAGTGGTGTTGTTCTCAAGTTACGGATGAATTTTGATTACGTTTTCAGGAAATCTCAAAAATGGAATACGGAACAAGTGATTACATTATGGGTGTATCCAGATTACCACCTGTATCCAGTAATTTTTTAAAGGATTCCTTACTATGGGAAGATAGGGAAACTCTTGCCATCAGAGCTTCTAGTTCAAGCTGGAAACCAGTTCCCTCACAGCAGGAGACCAGTCTAGGCCAGTTCATGTAAGTCTCCTGCACACAAACTATGATTATCCTTATTGCTGCTGGAACAATCACAGGTTACATGTTACATGGTGTCGCTGTCAGATTCCCTATGATTGATTGAGAGTCTATACATTTACCAGCTCACCAAGATCCAAAACACAAGGATACACACACCCGTGTTATCGGAAAAAAAAGATAACTTTGTAAAAAAAAAAATAAAAAAAAAGAGAAGAAAAGAAAAGTAAAGAAAACAAGACAAATTAATGAAAAACAACAGCACAATTTATTTCACAGGAATCTTCTATCAGATCCAGATATTCCTGCTAAAAAACACAGAAGCTCTGATCTACAACAGCCAACTACTGAGACCAGAAGATTATAATGACGGCTGTATGAACATTGTAATGAGCCAAAATGGAAAGTTTGGTAACTCAACAAAAAAAACTCCACAAGCACAAAAGAGATATCCTCCACTTATTGTGGAAGGTAAAAGGTGTCAGTTCAGTCATGAAGAGCTTTGTAAACATGTCTCTCTGTTGCTGGGGGAGAAGAAGACACTGCTCTTCTAAACCACTCTGAGCTTTGATGGTTTTCACGTTTCTATTCCATTTCCATTTTTTCCTCATTTTTTTAAGTCCATACACTTTTTTCTTTGCTGTAATAAAATCTAATAATTAGTAGATTTTTGTGTTAATAATCCTGACATGATCCTTTAAATGTGTTCTTGTAGCAGCCTGATTTTATTTCACGAATTGTTAGCATGTTGATCGTCTTTTGTGTCTGTGCAGGTTCACAAACATACGATAATCTCAACCATCATCTTTGTGATGATCTCATTGTATCATGTCATTTATCTGACCGGGTTTTAGCTGTGAAACTGGATTTGGTTCATTTATTGAATACAAATTAAACCAAGAGTGAGATCAACTGAACTAATAAAGTGTTCATATCTGAATAGGCCCCTTGGCCACTTTGTACTGGAAAAGTTGGGCCCCAACTTAAAAAATGTTAAGAAACTTTAAAATAAAGTATATTTATCATATAAACAAGACTAAGATTATATCAACACATATATAAGAACACAGATATGTATGATGGGGAAATTCTATAAATTTCTTGGGATGATAACAGATGATAAAATAAACTGGAATTTCCATATTAAACATGCCTAACAACATTTCTAGAAGCATTTCAGGGAATAAAACTAAACACATTCTGGACCTGGATTCATTCCATATTCTTTCATTTTCACTGGTTTCCACTGTGCAGACGTCTGACGTAAAACATTACACCCGAAAAATGATTCAACTTTTAGGTAAAATCTACGGAAAATATAAGACATTAGTGCTACACTGATATATCAAGACTGTAGGGCATTTAAGTAGAATCATAAATGGTAACTCCATTATATGATTCTATTTAATTAAACCAAATCTACCAACAGTGGTGGGTATACCACAAAATAACACATTGATGTGTCAATAACTTGTCACGTGTCTTGGTCTGATGATGTGTAAATGTCAACAGTATGAAGAAGAGAATTGTTTTATGGAGGACTGATACAGCTTAAATTAAAAATAAATTCAGAAATACAAAAGAGCTCAATAAATGAATATGCCAAATTATTTTAAAACAATGTTTTTCTGTGAAGAAATCTATAAAATTGAAATAAAATGAGATTTCTGTGGTCATTTTCAACAGTTTTAATGTAACTTTGTATAAATATCCCTATATATTTATATACTTTGTCATTTTTAGTTTTACTTTTTATCTATTTGTTTTTTTTTTTTGTTTTTTTTTTTGGTGCTCCAATATTTTTACTTTACATTTCTGTATTAAATGTTCATCTATTTTTATTTTTTGGTTTGTTTTTTGACACGTTTTTTGATTCAAAGTCATATTTACTTCCTCGTTATTTCTAATATTACATTTTCTTTATCCATCTATTTCTCTAAGCATATTTATTGTGGTCTCCTTTTTACATCTTTTGTAGAATTTATACTGTATTGTCTTTTTTTATTAATTGTGAAGCAGATTGTGATTTTTATCTTGAATTGTGCTATATAAATAAACAGTTTACTTACTTGACTTGATTGTTCCATAACTTACATATTGCATGAAATATGATGAACTGCATGTAAAACATACATGAATCCAGTTTCAATAAGAATAATTTGTAGAAGCCCATTTACACACTGATGGCAGAAGCTACCATGTTAGGTGTTCAACCATGACCCATCGCAAGCAATTAGGGGTTTGGTGTCTTGCTCAGGGACACCTCGACATGAGCTTGACGGGCTGGGATCGAACCAGCAACCTTTGGGCTGCAGGACGATCACTCTACCCACTGAGACATGCCGCCCCATGCATACCCAAAGACATGCATGTTAGGTTAATTGATGACTCTAAAGTCTCTAAATTCTTCTAAGTTTTATGTTTTTCTTTATTTTAAAACCTAAAAATACAAATAAAAATGTGGCTCTTCAAAAATGACAATAGATTTTCTAGAGTAGATATTTATCAAAAATTATGAGTTGTCTTTTTTTTACAAAAGGTCCTGTAACATTTGCAGCTCTAAAGGAGTTTTATTTAGCTGGCTGAGGGAAAAATGGCTCTTTGGATTGGAAAAGTTGCAGACCCCTGCACTAACAAATAAACACATTTAGCAGCAGTTTCCTCTTTAAACAGCAACAATTAAAATATTTCTTAATATATATGATCAAATATTTATGACAGCCTTTTGAATCTTGATTATTTTTCTGTCTGATAACAATATTCTGACGATATCCTTTAAAGTGTTTTTTTTAAATAAAAAAAATGTTGTCAAACTCTAAATGCTTAGATATCGTAGGCGATTTATATCGCCCACCTCTATTAAGGGGTTAACATCCAGTTTTAAGGGTGTAACATCAGGTCTGTAAATGTAACTATAAACATTTGTGGTATCCACAGAAAGTCCAGAATCTCAGCTAACAGCTCAGTAAAACCATTTCTGTTACTACCAAACACAGTTAAGACAACAAACAATTAAAGGATCAAGTACACAAAGTTTGAAAAAATATGTAAACACAAATTATGCCTCCCCATGTACAGGGCCGGATTAAAAGTGCAGGGGCCCCTGAGTGTCCAAGGGGCCCCCTTAATCACGATAATATTGTGAAAACAGTCCATAACACAATGTAAAACTACATTTCTAACATTTCTCTGTTAGTGGTACCAATAGCGACACACTACACATTCACTGGCTTATATAGATTTTGTTTCACATCCATCAAGGCGGTCTACATTTCAGATTTTTCCATTTCTCAATAATAAACACACAGTCACACCTACTAATGTTTCATTCCTGTGTCTGTCCTCCTCACCTGACTGTCTCTCAGTGCTTCTGTCCCATCTCTCTGTCATGGCTTCTGTCTCTTTCGTTCTGTCTCACAGCACTCCTTTGGTCCTTACTCCTCAGCTCTTCATCCCTGCCCTGTTGTGTCTCAACCTCTTTTCTTCCCTCTTCTTGTGATGAAACAAAATGGAATCAATTCAGATCAACTGGACAGCAACAGGGCTGCCAATCTTTCAATAATCCTTGGAGTGAGATTTGGTGGAACCAACCAAAATTTTGTCGCATACATGGTAGAAAGACATAACCATTTTGACTCATTTTGTGCAGGTTTAATCACAAAATACAGCACTCAGGAGTAACAAAATATTTAAAAAAGGTATATAAATAAGTCTTCAAAGTACCAACAGAAACTTCAAAATAAAACAGGAACCAATTCAACTACAAAAAGAAACAATAATAAGACAATACAGAGGGAATTTTGCAATAATAACAATTTTTCAAGATCTGTGTGCCTTGTCGGACTGGCTTTTGACCTTTTTTGGGGCCTTAATTATCAGCTGATGGTGGTGAGAACGTACGACAATGAATACAGCATGTGGAAAATAAGATAATATTATCTTAGTCTGCTTTTAGTAGAACATACAATAGAATAAAAGTTAATGTCAGTTTAACTTAGATCATTTTGTTGGAACTAGCTGCCTTCTGACTGATTGTAAACTGAAGGACTTAAGCCTCGTTTTAGACGTGATGATGGACCGGCTGCTGCTGCTGGGTCTAAAACTGAGGCTCATGTGGTCCATGATGTTCGTCTTTCCAATACTGATGTTACAATGTTAAAGTGGTGCTGAAAGGTTCAGTAAGGTTCAGTATGTTATGCAGTCATAGTTAGGCAGTCATAGTCAGGCAGCAACTTCACTACAAAACCTGACTCAGTAACATTTATTGGAGAATAAACTTCAACATTATTTTCTTAAACATTTGTTGGAGCAAATAATATAATATAATGTCTTAATGTAAGTCAGTCACAGACTAGATTTTAAAACCCTTCTGATCGTTTACAAATCCCAGAATGGTTTAGGCCCAGAATACATCTGTGATATGTTCAGAGAATATAAACCTAGTAGAGCTCTTAGATCCACAGACTCTGGTCAACTAGTCCAGACCAGAGTCCAGACTAAACATGGAGAAGCAGCATTTAGCTGTTATGCTGCAAACAAGTGGAACAAACTGCCAGAGGAGATTAAACTTTCACCAAATGTAGACATTTTAAAATCCAGGTTAAAAACATTTCTTTTCTCATGCACCTATGCAATATATCTGCACTGTAACTTTTTCATTTATCTTGCATTTAATATGATTTTATTGTGATTCTTACTATTTGTTGCGGCGTTTTACTATTTCTTCATATCTGTAATGCTCTTGTTTTATGTAAAGCACTTTGAACTGTCCTGTCCATGAAATGTGCTATACAAATAAACTGCCTTGCCTTACTGTAAATATAAATAAATATGAGTAAAGTCTGACTATATGACTTTCATTATGCTGAATTTTTAAAGCAAACCTCCAAATTCATGTAAGAGATCATAAGAAATCTGATATTCACTTGGAAGTTTTTTATGACTTAAATACATATTAATTCATACATTTATTCATTATCTGTACTGCTTTGCATTTTAACAGGTGAGAGGCAGGTACACCCTGAACAGGTCACCAGTCCATCGCAGGGCCACCAACCATTCACACACTCACTCTCTCCTAGAGAGAATTTAGAGTCACCAATTAACCTAACATGCATGTCTCTGGATGGTGTGAGGAAGCCACAGAACCTGGAGAGAATCCACGCATACACAGGGAGAACATGCAAAGCTGAGGCTCAAACCAGCGACCTTCTTGCTGTGAGGCTGCAGTGCTAACCACCGCACCACTGTGCAGCCCATTTATACATTTAATTAAATTATCACAAAAAAAGAGTTTTTTCTTTTAGAAAGTCTATTACAACCATATTATTATTATTTTTGCAGCAGTTGTTTGTAAGCAGCAGTAACAGTCCGGTTAGAAAAGGGAAGCAGATGGAGCATAATGCCGCTCATTTCATAAACATAGCAGGTCTTTATAATAAAAAATAGAATCTGAGTAATGGGGGGCCTGGGCCCCTGTAGAGCCCTGTGTCTAGCAACGCCCCTGCCCTCACAGTTTCTGTAGGCATAACTTATTGATCACAAAAGTCTTTTTTCAGGTTCAACAGATAGATCTTGATTAAAGTCAGCTGTCAGCAATGTGACTGATATTTATTACTGTACATCTGAACAAAACAGGAAGCCTTAGTTTTAAAATTGCTGGAAACTCCTGTTGTTTAAACATCAACACAAAAACTTAAATCTAGCAGCAGGCAAATGTCAATCACTTCCCCAAAAACCAGTAACATGGCTACACGTACAGTATCATCAGCTCTACATTTTCTCCCTCTGATAGTACCTGATAGTACCTGACAGTATCTGATACTACCTGATAGTACCTGATAGTACCTCATAGTACCTGATAGTACCTGTCTGCAGTGTCAAAGGACTCAGAGTAACGTCTGTCTCTGCCCTAGCAGCACCTTCCTCCTCCTCCTCTCCTCTCTAGTTCATCTCATCACCTCTGCTTCTGTGTTATGGTAGATTCTCAGATGTTTAAGGAAGTTTGTCTTCACACACACATCAAACTGCACATCGCTGCTGTTTGTGGAGCTGAAATATCTCCACTCATCACTGCGTGTCGGACTGATCACTGAACAGTGGATGAAACGCACTGCTGTGTCTCGTCGCTTTCTCACTTTTGCTTCCGTTTAAAAACAACCACTTCTCTTAATCTCACTCATTCTCACAGCCTACTATTACTCCCACAGTTCAGCCAGTTCAACGCTGGTTAATTTAAAGACAGTGGATAGGGGGTGGGGCCGCAGGGCAGGTTACCATGGTTTCCACAATAGCACCCCGCCAATCAAATAATTCTGTTAAGGTTGAAAATGGTATTGACGTGCTTCTTATTGGTTATCGGCTCCCATATCTGAGACTTAAAGCCTATTTTTTTCTTAAAACTGCTCATGTGGGCTCCACGTGGGCCCCAAGTGGGTGTGGGCCCCTGGGCCCGTGCCCATTATGCCCATTGGATAATCCGGCCTTGCCCATGTTGCCCCGATGGCATAAACACGGACAAACAACACCTCTACTGAAAGCTCACATTTCACAGATTCCAAAGCTTTAAAGGTACAGTGTGCAGCTTATTTGGCTTTCTTTTAGCAAAAATCAAATATTGCTTTTATAAATACATATTTTCTAAAGTTTAATCACAATCACACCCAAATGAAAGCATTCTTGTATCTTAGAATGAGTTGTTTATAAATACAGGCGGTGCACCCAACTGGAGGCTGCCATGCTACATCGACAAGTAAAGATGACCGTGGATCATTCAGCTTGTCAGTTTACATTGAAATGGAGGACCATCCATACTCTTTGCCCCATGAGACAGAGTAAAAAACAGCCAAGAAAAGAAAAAGAAATAATAACCAGGAGAAAACAAGTGTACATCGGTGGAGCATTTACCAGATGGAGGGAATTGATGAAAGGGAGGGACTTCAAAACTGATGCGGAGGTTGCAGGCTTTCTGCTGGATAGGTCAGTTAATTCAATCTAACAGTGAAGTTTATTTTGGCATTTTGTTAGAAACTGAGCAGGGTGGTCCAGCAGCTACTTTGTCCTCCCGTTTAAGTCGGATCATTTACTGTTACTTGCTATATAAAACGGCAGAAACGGCTAATTTGTTAGTTAGCCTACAATAGAAAAGCTCCATTGCAGCAATTTTCAGTTGTTGTTACTCTTCACAGAAGTCATACCGTTTTCCTCTCTCTTTCTCTCCCTCTCCCTTCATCAGATGATCGCTGAGTCTACAAGTCACGAAAAACAATTTTACACCATAACATTAGCTATTAGCAGTAGCTTGGCACCAAATACACGGAGGTATGCTTGTAACTTATCGACATAAAAACAAAACAAAACAAAAAAACAAACAAACAAAAAAAAAAACGAATTTGGTATCTTTCAGTACCTCATCACCTCATCACTCAAACTTCTGCGAGATGTTGCCATTTTCATATTTATGGCTCTCCGCGGCTTCTGTAGTTGTAATAACGCACTAAAACGGTGAGGTTCCAGCAGAGCGCTACTCGGTTGCTTGCATTACATTAGCGCAACACTAGATGAGAGTAATTCTTACACATTGGGACTTTAAGTTTCATCTCGCTCTGACCAAGATTCACCAAACCAGAGGCAAAAGAAGGGCAATTTATGCTTTAAAACTGCATTTAGTTAAAAAAAAATTTAAAAAAAGTTTCTTTGTCTTTTGGGAGCAATTTCCCATCCAAAAATCACAATTTAGTGACCATTTGCATGACTTTTGATTGAAAAAGAGAAATGCTGGATCTTTTTCTTCTTTCTTAAGCGCCAAAAAGAAAACTTCATTTTAATAAACCCTCTCTCTCTGGAATACATCAGCAGGATCTGACATGGAGGAAGAGACATGAACCACAAGCCTCAGCATGAGGTTTCTCTGTATTCAGACCAGCGATCATGAACTTTGAGATAAAATAAATAAATAAATAAAAATCTAAAAATAAATAAATAAAAAACCCTGCGTTAATGAAAAATTTAACGGCATTAATTAATGCGTTAACGTGATAACATGTCCCGCTTATATTAGGTGAGAGGACATGTACCGTATGAGTTAAAACAGCATGTGTTGGGGGATAGAAATCACTAAATGTAGAGATAGCTACTGAATACTTATTTAGTGCATTAACGAGTGTGAAATAGACATAAAAAAGTCCAGCCATGCTGTAGTACAGAAATAACCAACTCCGGTCCTCAGGGCACCGGTGTCCTGCAGATATGGATATGTCCCGACAGCAATACACCTGATTCAGATTTATGGGTCATTAACAGATTTGTGCAGAACTTGCTTTTTGTGGGAATTTGCATGGATCCAGGTATCGGTGCTCTATTGATGCTTTTTTGTTGTTGTTCCTAACATTGAGTAAAGATACTCAGAGTTAATTTACCCACTCAGGGCAGCTGTTCTGGAACAGAAAGCTCAAGAGTTGCTGAGCTCAGATTAGGTTAACCCAGAGTTTCTTTTTTGACTCAAGTTGAACCTTCTTTCTGGAACAGGCCCCTGGCTTAGTTTGGCTGTAAGTCTGTTAGTCTGTTTTTTATTCTGGCTGTTAGCCTGATTGTTTACCTGGTTGTTAGTTTGTTAGCTTGGTTGTAAGTCTGGCTGTTAGTCTGTTAGCCTGGTTGTTAGCCTGGCTGTTAGTCTGTTAGCCTGGTTGTTAGTCTTGCTGTTAGCCTGGTCGTTAACCTGGCTGTTAGTTTGTTAGCTTGGCTGTAAGTCTGGCTGTTGGTCTGTTAGCCTGGTTTTAAGTCTGGCTGTTAGCCTGGCTTTTAGTCTGTTAGCCTGGTTGTTAGTCTGGCTGACTGTAAGCCCAGCAACATCGTATTGTTTCTGTGTCACATGATTATGGTAGCCTATCAGATGTCATAATGATGCTGTACTGTTAGTGATGATGAGGTTTTGTTTTGATATTTTACCGTTTTAATGCAGGTTATTGCGCATTATGTTTTATTATATTTATCATATTATTATTACATGTTATATTTTTTTATTTTCCATTTAATAAATGTGAATAATCTTGTACTGATTTGTAGTTTAATTATTTTATCATTTAAATAGATTTATTTTTTATCTAATTTTTAATTTAATCGTCACTATAATTTATTATTGTTTCAAAAGCATTTCTTTCAAGTATTGGTGTTCTTGAGTTTAATTTGTATTTCATATTGCCACAGCAGTACAGATATTAATGCACAATGTACAATCTTGATATTCTTTCAAGGGACAAAAAGAATCTATTGATGAGAAAGAACCATAAACTAATGGTATCGCATCAACAGGAAAAATGTTGGCATCGCCCATCCGTAGTTAAATTGGCTGTCAGTCTAGTGGGTTGTCTTGCTGTTAGTTTGGCTGTTAGTCTGACTTTTAGCTTGGCTGTAAGTCTGGTTGTTTATCTGGCTGTGAGCCTGGTCTGGAGCAGGGTAGCAGAATAAATCTCCATGGTAACTGATGTGATGAGAAGCTCAGTCAGGACAACCAGGAAATCCTCGTCCAATCTGTTATTTAGGATTGGTGAAAGCCATCAGAGGATGTAGTAACCGAGCCACATCCAGCAGATGGCAGAGTTACGCTGTTTAACAGCAAGAAGTCGCGGACGACTCCACTTCTCCACCCGGAGAGAGATTGCGGAATTCCAAATGTTGGAAAATATTACAGTGAAATGCACAACACAAGATTCCAACAAAATTTCAACAAAATTCCAACTATATGTGTGAACACATGATTCCAAACATCAATGTGATCAAAACAACTGGACTTCCTGCTGCCATTACCAACCAACAACTACAATATTAATTATTATTATAACAATGATAATAACAACAATAACTACAACAACAATAATGCCAACAGCTAGCACGCGCGGACTCACCTGAGCAGCTGGATGATGGGGATAAGCATGAAAACTATGGTGGCTCTCGAATATTTCCACCTATATGTCATCGGGAGCGGTCCTCCTCATCACTGAGTTTCGTTTTTCATCAAGTGGAAATACACAGACGCGGGCGCGCGCGCTCACAAGATCAGTTGTGGTTTTAACAGCAGTTTCCGGTATGAAAGAAGCTGCCGCTGCTTCCTCGTTATTGAAATGACATTAGCTTTGCTCTTCATCCCTCCTTGTATCCACTCTGTTTGGTTTTACATTAAATAAATAAATCCATACATACATAAATGCATAAATAAATACATAAACAAACAAACAGGATCAGACTTGATTTCAAGTTCAGATCAGATCCTAATTCAGATCAGATCCAGGTTCAGACCAGTTCCGATTTTTAAGGGGACTAACTGTGACAGAAAAGCTGAGTCTCTCCTGGTCTTGTCAGATAAACTGTTCACATTTCCAGCCTTTCTTTCATACCATACCGACATTATATATATATATATATATATATATATATATATATATATATATGTATATATATATATATGGTATATATAGTATATATATATAGTATACAGCCAAACAGCAGTGAGTGAATTAGTCATCCCTCATGAAACAGAATGAAAGAGAGTGGTGTTTCTGTGGAAAATGAAACTGTCTTTTTAATCTCTGAAGAGTGGAGACACGGTGGATGACTGAGGTGATTAGCATTTAAAGATAATGAGCAAAGATCTAGAAATGTGCCCATGTCGACCAGTTTTTCCAGCCACTGCACACAGATCAGATCATGCTTGTCTTCAGAAATGTGAAACCGCAGTTCATCTTCTAGAGACACAAGCAGGATTTTAGCAAACATCAGCATTAATGTGGACAGTGAACTGTTTTACAGTTTCCCGACTAACAGTCAGCTGCCACACCTTCTATGATCCTTCTTTTTAAAGATCATTTCCTGAACAACAAGATAATCTGAATTTCATGAGAAATGAAACTTAAATCATTTTTTGTTCAACTGCTGCAGTTTTGACACACTGCAGCTGGTTAACTGAATCAATTTTTTCACCACCTGTGAACTTTGTTCAGGTTCTACAACCTAATTACAGTGAGTTTATCATCATGCTGAAAACTCAATATAAACTCTCCTCACCCAACCTCCCATCTCCATCTCCCCCTGAGTAGGCTGGATGGCTGTTCATCGGGTCCTCAGAGGGGCTACTTCTCCAGTGTGGGGACATGGCTGTCAGTGCTCAGATGGCCACTGGTACTATTGTTGCCGTCACCTTTCAGGCTTTCTCCAGCTCTTGCTTTAGTCCTTGTTATTTCTCCAGTCTTTTGTGTTCATGTTCCTGATATTTCCATCGTTGTGGATGGCTACATCGACCACTACGGCTTTCCTTTGCTGCTTTTCCATGATCACAATGTCCGGTTGGCTGGCCACCACCATTTTGTCGGTCTGTATCTGGAAGTCCCGCAGGATCTTGGCCCTGTCATTCTCAGCACATAGTTTAATATTCTCTATTGGAACCATGTTAAATCATATTTACTCTGTTTAATTAAATTATAATTGAAAATAATAAAGTAGAAAAGTAGTGGAAGTTGCCAAAGAAAATCCTAAAGTTGTGTTTGAGGATTTGAATATATTAGCAACAAAGCCTATAAAGACATTATTAAAAATGTTATTGTTTTTAATATAAAATATCATAATAAAAGTGTGATGAACACTGGGTGGAGGAGCCCCCTGTGAAATGTTCCCTCGGTCCCCAAGACTCTTGAATCACCTCTGCAGATAATTACAGGTATGTTATAATAACATAGAGGAGACTGTGTGTATTATATTTGGGCATATGTATAGATTGATCACAAAAAATAAATGATGAATCTATGTCTATGTAAAAATTAGCTCATAATGCAGCAAATCACTATAAACTAAGCCGAGCATCTCCTCTCAGCAAAGTAGTAAAACTCAATACAGTTGTCTGGAAAATGTGCTACTGCTGTAACGTAAGCTTCTTTTTACTATATCTGCACTAATAAGGAAAAAATATGGATACACCAAACATTATGAACCTTATAACTCAGCATTCCTGACTCGTCTGATGGCGCACTGATATTTATTATGCACATTTCTGGATGTGCTATGGTCACGAGCTGTGGATAGAGACTGAAAGAATGAGATTACCAATACAAGTGGCCAAAATGAAATTTCTCCGCAGGCTGGCCAGGCTCTCCCTTAGAGATGGGGTGAGAAGTTCGGTAATCCGCAGGGGCTCACAGTAGAGTCACTGCTCCCCTGCATTAAGAGGAGCCAGATGAGGTGGCTTGAGCATCTGACCAGGATGCCTCCTGGACGCCTCCCTGGTAAGGTGTTTCAGGCACATCCCACCAGGAGAAGGCCCCTGGGAAGACCCAGGACACACTGGAGGGACTACATCTCTCTGCTGTCCTGGGAACGCCTCAGGATCCCCCCAGACAAGCTGGTGAATGTTATTGGGGAGAGGAAAGTCTGGGCTTCCCGGCTTAGGCAGCTGCCCTCGCAACCCGACCCTGGATAAGTGGAAGAACATGGATGGATGGACACTTCTGGAGCGGGCGCAGCCCAGCAGCATCACGATGCTGAGAAACTGCATTTCACAACTCTGTCTTCCGGGACGCCGCATGACGTTGCATCCGAGTTTTGCGTTTTACACACCGACTTACCACGTACGCCACTCCAAAAATAATCACAAATCCATCCTGGCCACCCCAGTGAAAATATATATATACAAATATATACAAACACACACACACGTGTGTGTATACTGTATATATATATATACAACATTTTATAAAAGATATATTAATCAACTATGTGATAAAGGTAAAGCAGAACCTACCAGCAGTTTCATCAAAGCCAGTCTGTTTGGCTCCTCTGTGCTGGAACTACAGTGCAAGTTAGATCATCCTCTTTAAACTTAATAAAAAAAGTGACACATAAAACCCAATTTTACAGGAAGGGAGGGTGCCTGCCCAAAACTGGGAGAGGCCCGATAAACCAGTCTGTTATCTGTTGAACACATGTCCTGATGCCAGTGAACAGTGGGTACTTTATTAATCTAGGAATCCCTAAAACACATAAATACTTCATCATGTTTTCAGAATTAGAAGCTAATTCTGTACTGAATTTGTCAGGCTGAGGCAAACAGCTTTTAAACCCCACGAGGAACATGTTTGTTTACAGTGACTGACATGTTGAAGGCCACAAAGAACCACTGAGAACAAAAGTAGACATGCAAAAATATGTTCAGGAACAGGAATGGTTCCTGCCCAGTTTATTACTGTTTTATGACAGTTTCATGTTTTATGATGATGATAAAGCATCACTGAAAAGCAGAATGTGTGTAAAGGGAACATGTTACACATGTAATTTTACCATGCACAGTGTAGTTGAAATGAAATAGTTTCTTCTGTCCAGGCAACTAATTTTGTCCTGAAATAGCCATTAAAGGCTGGAATAACATGCAGCTAAGACAGGCAAAGTTCCAGACCATGATCCTGTGTGGCACTTGAATTATAACTGACCATGACTTCAGCTCTGCAGATTCTGGTGAAATATCACGGAAACTGTCTGAACAAAGAAGAAAAGGGTTAGAGAACAACCTCCATCCAAGTGAAACCACTAGGAAGAGATCCTGCAAGGTTTTTTTTAGTCTCTCATGGGGAAGTATGGTGTGAAGGTATACAGAAAAATAACTTGCAGCAGTTTGTGTTCTTTCTTCTTAGCACGTGGCTTTAAACAACAACATCTTTACAGTATATTTAAACATGGAGCTGTTCCTGCTTTGTTCTTATCACAAGAACAGAGTCACAAAGGAAGTGATGTGTCTTCTAACCAATGGAGTGCAGTGTGTCAAGACCGATGCGATGAAGGTCGGATATTCTGGTAAACTTCACAGTTTTTTTTCCTGTGGAAACACAATAATAATGCACACTGGCCCTGTACTGACCTGTACCGAACTTATCTAACTCATACCAACCTGTACTAACCTGCACAGATCTGTACTGACCCGTACTGACCTGTACCGAACTTATCTAACTCATACCAACCTGTACTAACCTGCACAGATCTGTACTGACCCGTACTGACCTGTACCGAACTTATCTAACTCATACCAACCTGTACTAACCTGCACAGATCTGTACTGACCCGTACTGACCTGTTCTGACCTATACTGACCCGTACTGACCCATACCAATTTGTACCACTCCGTACTAACCTATACTGGCCCATACTGACCTGTACCAACCCGTACTGATCCGTACCAACACAAGCTGACCTGTACTGACCTGTACTGACCTGTTCTGACCTATACTGACCCGTACTGACCTGTTCTGACCTATACTGACCCGTACTGACCCATACCAATTTGTACCACTCCTGTGCTAACTTGTACTGACTGTTCTGACCTGTTTTGACCTTTACCAACCTGTGTGTGGTGGGAAAAAATTAACAAGAATCTCAATGAGAAGATTACACTTGAGTTTATTAGAAATCTTATGTGTAAGGAAAGACATCATACAGAGTCACAGGACATCATAATGAAACTATCTAAACAGAGGATGTGTCTAACTTTTATCTGCAGGGACTGGGAAGAGGGAAGAAGTTCCAGATGGGAGGAGGGGGAGAATCAAAAGTGTGCTCAAGGTCACTCCTTATCATTGGGCAATGTTTGTGTTGTCTGAACATTTTGGTACATCTGCAAGCAGAAATAATTTCCCTGGTGCATAAGTCAAATCAGCTTTTGCTGCACCCATGGAGTGGAAGTTGTCTTTGCACACAGTTATCTTTAAACATGCTGAGCTTCTTACCATACAAACTGTTTTGCATGTAGGCATCTGAATCTTATAGTTAAATTTCCACTACACCTGTACTGACCTCTGCTGACTTGTACTGATCCGTACTGATCACTATGGATCTGTTCTAACCCATACTGTGACCTGTACTGACCTATACTGACCTGTTCTGATTCATTTTGACAACAACAACCACAACTATGTTACACCAACAAACTTCCTCTGTTGACATAATGTCAGGTGTTATGTTGACTTGATGCTGAGAGGAACAGATGCAGGTCAAAAAGTTTGAGAAACACTGATTTAGAACAAGGTTAATTTGATCAGAAGTGTTTTATTTATCTGAATTTAGTAAGAACTGTACGAGTGGTTTGCAGTACAGTTATCTGTATTGTTTCTGTCAGATGTGTGTCCACTGATTCTGTCAAGTATCTTAAAGGGACATTGCGTAACATTTTATGTTGTTTACCAGCCAAAATCGATGTTTGAATGTATATGTGTTATCATTGGTGTATTATGACCTCCGCTAATGCTCTGACACATTCTCGTAAGCAGAGAATTTTAGATTTATTCATACATATGACAGGTAAGCTGGTAGGGTAGCGCCATGATGGGCTACCATCTTGAAACTACAATCCTTTATTTGTCCCACAGTGGGGAAAATTTCGGTGCTACAGCAGCAAAGCTGATAGTGTAAAACCAGTGCAAAAACAGCATTACAGAGATGAGAATGAAAAACTGTACAGAACAAAAACTATATAAAAAGTCTATAAAAAATCTATATAGAAGTCTATATAAAAGGCATATATACAAAATTAGTTTACATTACTGCACAGTATTGATATTGCACGTCTGTGTGCATTATTAGTTTTCTGTTATGGCTTTGTGGGCTACTGGGAGCAAGACCGAGCTTATTCTCTTTCCAGCCAGTCCTTCCTTACCGCCACAGATAAGCGTGCAGCTTGACTCCATCACACTAGTGCCTACATCTTCTACCAGGAATCTTGGTGTCATGGTAAACAACCAGCTGACCTTTAAGGACCATGTTGTCTCGATTGCTCGATCTTGCCGATTTGCTCTCTACAACATCAGGAGGATCAGACCCTACCTGACTGAACACATGGCTCAGCTCCTGGTCCAGGCTCTGGTCATTTCATGCATTGACTACTGTAACTCCTTACTGGCTGGCCTGCCTGCATGCTCAGTTAAACCTCTGAAGATGATCCAGCAGCACGTCTGGTCTTCAACCAGCCCAAAAGAGCTCATGTCACTCTGCTGCTAATCGCTCTCCACTGGCTTCCAGTTGCAGCGCACATCAAATTCAAAGCTCTGCTTCTGGCTTACAAAATAATAACCCAAACGGCTCCGGTCTACCTCCACTCCTTAACCCAGAGCTACACTCCCTCTCCACAGTTATGCTCTGCCAGTGAAAAACACCTAGTGCTCCCACCACAACATGGCACAAAATCAGTAGCTAGACTCTTCTCCTCTGTTGTTCCCCTGGTGGTGAAACAATCTACCAAACTCTGTCCGATCCGCAGAGTCCTTATCCACTTTTAAAAGCAAGCTAAAGACTCAGTTGTTTAAGGAGCATTTCCACACTTAGCTTAACTCGTCTACTCAACAGAATGAGTTAGAGTTAGAAAGATTTGTCCAGCTCTTTGACTCAACCAAGTACTGAACAAGCTGTGTGCACTTATGCACAAGATGATATTGTGTGATGAAATCGTGATGTTGTATTTAAACAAAATGACTTACAAAAAACTACCAAAAAAAAAAAAAAAAAATTATATGCACTGCCTCTAGCCCTACATGACAGCACCTGGGTCCAACTGGACTCAGCAGTCTGACGACCACTTAATTATGACGTCCCATCTTGTTTGAATTCTTGCTTGTGTTGTTCTTACTCTCAAATGTAAGTCGCTTTGGATAAAAGTGTCTGCTAAATGACTGTAGAATAGAATAGAATAGAATAGAATAGAATAGAATAGAATAGAATAGAGCAGTGCAGATTGTAGAGTCTGACAGCAGTAGGAAGGGCGGTATCTCTTCTTCACCTGCTCAGAGTTCAGTGCAACATTATTACATATAAAGTGCTGTTAATTAGGCTCCATAAAGCTGTAATAACATGTGTCCCTATTTAACATACAGAAGGAAAATATATAACAAAATACCATATGCACACAACTTAGTTATTGCACAATTAAGTTAGTTAAAGAGACAGTGTATAACCACGCAGCAGTAGCACCAGTAACTAAAGCAGATCTGTTTGTGTGGACCGTGTGACAATGAATTTTTTAAATATAATTTAAGTACATTGAGAACTTAATGTAACTTTTAAAGTTCAGTTATATTTTAAAAATAAACGTTTTCTCTGAAGAACATTTATTTATTAACTGGTAATCCATTAGTCTGACCTTCTCTTTAAATTAACATATATAACATTTATAATGGCTAATACAACTGTATATTAAATGAATGATCATTCATTCGACTTTAAAAACTCATCGTCCTGAATTCCGGACATGGATCAATCATGACATGATGTCCCACACCGGATCAGTCTCAGGACATGATGGGGGGTGTAGAACTGGGACACTGAGCTCTAGTCTTCCGTGTTCTTACGTGCCTCCAGTGTTCTCCTGATGCATGATGTCAGACAGCCCACCGTGCGCAACACGCGCCGACACATTTTACAATTTGTCCTGTAAACATCTCCACTGATGCTGTCCAGCTAAGGATGAAAGTGTTTTCGCTTTCGAGGATGTGGTGAGTATCAGGTGCAGAGGACATTTTAAAAAGACACGGGTACTGTGAGCAGTGCCGGTTTGTGGCGTCTGTCTCTAGGCAACTGTGAACGCAACACATGCACAAACAAATTGTGTTCAATACAGGCTGTCCCTATTGAACCAATGAAATGTCGGGAGATGTTTAATTGTCAAATAAGGAACAATTCCGTATTTTACAGGACGATTGGCAACCCTACCGCTAGCTTGTGCTACAACTGCTTTGCTGGCTAACAGTATCCAACCAATTGCTAACCCTGTTAACACCTGCTGCTAAATTAAATCGTGTTTTCAAAAAGTGCTGCCACATGTCTAATCTTCATCATCACCGGACTAATACCTTACTTTACAGTATAACTGCAAAAGAAATTACCTTGTCCTAGCGCAGCTGCTTCATCCACCTTCTTTTTTTCCTTTTTTTCTGCTCCAGATGGATAATTCCTCTTCATAACGAAGCCCATAAACCACTCACTGAAACAACCTTCTTCTGCAGGGGGCCCCCTAGTGGTGCGGGGCCCTAAGCGGTCATTTAGTCCGCTTAGTGGCAAAACTGGCTCTGACCATAATAGATAGCTGATGCCACCACAGAGTCAAGAAAGGATCTCGGCACTGTCCCCTGCACTCCAAAAGTCCTGAGTCTCCTTAGGAGATACGGCCTACTCTGTCCTTTCTTGTACAGGCGTTAGTGTTGTCTGTCCAGTCCAGTTTGTTGTTCAGGTAAACACCCAGGTACTTGTAAGATGTCACCCTCTTGATGTTCATTCTCTGGATGTTCACTGATGCTGGAGGAGAGTGTTTACACCTGCAGAAATCCACCACCAGCTCTTTGGTCTTCCCTGCATTGATCTGGAGGCAGTTCCGCTGGCACCAGCACACAAAGCCCTGGATCAGTTCTCTGCACTCTCTGTTGTCTCCGTCTGCGACTGCAGTCATCTAAGAACTTTTGTAGGTGGCAGTTTGCTGAATTGTGTGTGAAGTCTGCAGTGTAGAGGGTGAAGAGGAAGGAGCCAGAACTGTTCCCTGCAGGGCCCCCGTGCTGCAGACAACCCTGTCGAACTCACAGTCTTGTGTTCTCACATACTGTTTTCGGAAGGTAGTCCAGGATCCATGTTGTGAGATGGAGGTCTATCCCGGTGACTTCCAACTTGTCTCTCAGAAGTGTGGGCTGTATGGTGTTGAAGGCACTGGAGATCTAAAAAAAACATGAATATCAGATGGCTGATTAAATCTGTTAAAAAATAGATTGAGGTCGTTAGCCCATCATCGATCCTCCACACACTGGGAGTTGGGTTCCATGTGGCCAGAGATGGTTTTAAGGCCCCTCCAGACTCCACTGACATTGTTCTGCTGCAGCTGATTCTCCATCTCTGTTCTTTAGTTGTTCTTGCCCTCCCTGATCTTCCTCCTCAGTTCCCTCTGTACAATCTTTAGCCCTCTTTTTCTCCTTCAGAGGAGTCTTTTTGTCAGGAGTAATCCAGGGTTTATTGTTGGAAAAACAGCGTACAGTCCTGGTAGGAACAACGTTTTCCACAAGAAGTCGATGTAGTCCGTTATGCAGTGTGTAAGACTGTTAATTTCCTCCCCTTGAGCATCACAGAAAACCTCCCACACAGTTGAATCAAAACAGTCCTTCAAGGGCTCCTTAGCCTCGTCTGACCAACCTCTCACTGTGCAAGACAGCTGACTGCCTGTGTACAAGAAGTTTGTACATGGGCTAGAGGCGCACCAGGTTGTAATCAGATCTTCCCAGGGGAGGGCAGGAGTGATGAGTTCTATGCCTCCTTGATATTGGCATAAAATAGACCCAATATTTTATTGTCTCTGGTGTGACATGAAACATATTGAGTGAAAGTGGGCAGAGTGGATGATGGAGAAGCATGATTAAAGTCACCAGAGATAAGAAGGAGGGCATTCGGGTGTTGTGTCTGTAGCCTGCTTGTGGCTGAGTAAAGGACATCACGGGCCGTCCCAGCATTAGCAGACGGGGTAACATACATTGCTACCGCGATTACATGCGAGAATTCCCTCGGCAGGTAAAAAGGCCTCATGCTTACGGCTAACAGCTCAATGTCTTTAACGCAGAGTTGTTCTTCAATAGTGATGTGTCCAGAATTACACCATCTATCATTAACAAATACTGCCAGACCTCCTCCCTTCCTCTCACTACTCTCCTTTGTCCTGTCACCCATATGATCTGGAAGCCGTCCAACGCAATGTTAGTGTCCGCTGTTAGCGCAGTTAGACATGTCTTCAATAACAGCTAACTTGTCCATCTTATTAGGGGGGAGATCTTACATTCCCTATGATGATCGACCGGAGAGATGTCTCTTTCGATTACTATAAGTAATAGCACCAACTACGTGTTTGCCCTGTGAGCCAGCTTACAGTGATTGAGACGCAGGAGGAGAAGATAAACGAGATCAGCTTACTACCCAGGCAAGTTGGAAAATCTGTTAAATTGTTATTGACAAAAATGCAGGAGCATGCATATGAAGTAGCAGCATGGGAGTCATTTTCACCATCGCTATGAAAGCAAAAAAGGGGACTTAAAAGGCAGTGTGACCAGACTATACAAAAAAGGACAAATCCAAAAAGAAAAAAACATCGGGCTAGCCTTCCCAAGGTACAAGGAGTTAAACAAGATTTTAAAAGGGATGCTAAAGTTGCCAACTTTCACCTTGACAAGTTAGTCAATGGTAAATTAGCCTAAAGCTAACTTTTTCATGCGGTTTTGTTAGACAGTGTTGCTCATTATCATGGGCAGCATAAGTAGTTTCAGCTAAAATACATCACGCCGGATTTCAGTGGCGGTAAAGCTAGACTAAAAGCTGGTGTAAGGCTTTATAAGCTGGATTTTACTGTGACAAAAAGCCGGTGCTGTGTCGAGGCTAGTTTATCTGTCAAAATCTGTCTCACTGTGAGAACCATTCTTCCTTCTAAACACAGAGGAATAATATCTGACAGGGAATATCCATCCACCAGATGTTTTCCACCTGACCAATTATGATCCAGAGGGAACTCAAGTTTGAAATAAAACCGCTGTATTACTGGTCAATACATACTTCTGTATTTGTTTGATGGTGGTCGAACATAGGTATATACACTAGATGCCGCATTCGGGCTTGTCAGGCACATCAACACTGCCGCCATCTTGGGCCGGGGTTTCAGACCCCATCAGATCAGTCAGACTGTGTGTGTAAAACCAAAATGCCAGATTTTTGTGCTGCATACGGATGTTCCTGTGAAAGAAACACCGAAACCAAGATAAGAGGGATAACATTTGACAAGTACAAAGTGGTTTTATATTATTTAACTATTATGAACTTGTTGAATTTGACATATTTCTTAAGCTAACATAAATTAAACCAGCTTATGTCATGACAAGAAAATAAAAAAATGTTTTTTTTAGTAAGACGATGATTACAGTAAGATGATTTAAGTGTCATTTGTCAATCACCCACTTCATATAATTGTGCTAAGTAGGTCATGTCATTGCATGGGTAGCAACAATCAGTTTCAGTTTTCAGTTTCTGCTGAACTGTAGCTACCGAAGAACTGAGAACTGAGTGATGTTCAGATGGATTTGTTTTGTATGTTTCCAGAAGATAAACGTAGGAGGCAGTATGGGTAGCAGCACTCAGGAGGAAAGACTTTGTACCGAAGGACTGTTCAGCCGTCTGCAGCCGTCATTTTAACCCAGAGGACTTTGACAGAACTGGACAGTCAACTGGTTTAAAGGAAGAAGTTATACCATCCATTTTTAATTTTCCTGACCATCTTTGCAAAGTTAGTGTCATGATAATTTCTCACGTAATCATAATATTTCACTAACACAACTGAGTCCCTGCTAAATGATAATAAAATACAACATTAGAAATGGTTCCTTTTTAAAGAACCCTTCAGTACTTACTCGATTATTATTATTATTATTTCTCTGAGTATTGTAGAAAAAAATTCAATATGCATGTGGGTGTGTGTCTGAGTATGTGTAAGTGTATGACATAAAATAATAATAAAAATTTTTTAAAAAGAATCTGTTGTATTATAAATATGTGTGACATTTCTAATAAATCAAACCGATTAAAAATTGTATGAAAATTCAGTAAGTTATGGTGATTTTAATCGTAGATAGACCTCTGTCTCTGTTGACTAATGCAGTGAGTAGACACAGCCTACCCCGGCCCAAGATGGCGGCCGCGTTGACGCATCGTTTCAATGGAAACCAGCGTCAGAGGCGACATCTACGAGTATATATCTATGGTGATCACATATGTGTAGTGTTATTGTGAAGGGGTGGAAGTCCGATTGCTGGTATGGTGAAGTAAACGGAAGTAGGTGAACTGCGTTGTTGTGAATATGGTGGCTGTGAATAAAATTAACATTCGACTTCATAAGTGAGTCCTTTGTGTGTAACAGAGTAAACACTCCATAAACTATTGGAGGACATGCTTTTATCAGTGTTGTTGAGGCTTTTTGAGATACGATGGGTACCGCTGTTGCAATACGTGTTTGAGAAATTGAAATGCTAGAATGCACTATACGCTAGAATGCGATACACCAGTGGTTCCCAACCTATTTTCCTCAAGGACCCCCTTCAAGCATATACTAAAAAGCCATGGACCCCATGCCCCACCCTGTGCTGAAACCATACTTGGCTTTATGCCTTCAAAAGTGAGTTTCTCACCATAAATAATGTATTCAGGATAAGTCCTGTTCTTCGATAAAGCCAAAGTTAAATTAATTAAATTAACATAGAGCCCAACATTTTTTCTTAAAGTAGGGACACTGTGTGGACATTAATCACAATGGCTCTTAATGTTCAAAGCCTCAGGGACCCCCTGTGCTCTTTGGGGGACCACCTTGGGTGGTTCTGGACCCCAGGTTGGGAACCACTGTGATACACGATTCCAATATTAGATGTCAGTAAACCTTACACAATGTTCCTTTAAGTTATTGTTGTCATGTTATTAACATGAGAAGCTGTTTTGTCAGACCTGTGAGATATGCTGGTTCATAGCTAAGAAAAGAAGGTGTAGTGTGCATTACTTCCAGGAGGTTAGCCTGCTGTACGTCCCAGTTGAGAGATGTTGCAGTGGAGACTATAAAAAAAGTGGACCAAGTCAACTTCATGGCAGAGGGATGGATGTGTTTGGTGTTCAAGCTGGATTAGACTGCTGCAGTCACTGATTCTGTTCTTCTAGACAAGGCTGCAGGGGCGTATCTAGAAAAATATTTACGGGGTGGTGAGACTTGGACAAAGAAAGTTACTCCCAAGAGTGTGTGGGTGTGAAGAACATTCTTAATCTTTTATTTCTGCAACACAGAAACACAAGCACATGAACATGTGGCTGCACACTGCAAACTACTGGGGCTTACTGAATAACACATCCACATTTTAACCTAATCATCATATTCACAAGACAATATTATATACACTCACACAACTATAGTATTCTGGCAGGCCACGGTGATTACAGCCCAGATTTTCTGGTGAGCTACTAGCCAGGTAAAGCACTGTCAAGTTCAACATTCGGCATTTTAACTTGCAAACTTTCACATAAACGTCATAAATGTGTTCTTTTAAGTCTGACACTTTAGCAAACCTATTAAACACCTGTACTGCTGCCCTTTTCACATTTTCCCATTGCTTTTGCTTACCTGTAACACAGAAACACAAGCACATGAACGTGTGGCTGTACACTGCAGACTACTGGGGCTTACTGAATGACACTCCCTGTTTTTCAGCCTCAAGGACCCCTAAGCTGCCCAATGTACTCACTCTTTTAATTTTTTTAATAATTCCCAGAAAACTACAGCTATTACTTTGAGTGTACATATTGTCTACTAGATCTAAATAAATATAATCAAATTTAACAAACCCTGAAGATGAACACATTTTTAGAACAAAGAGGGGGAAGTGAATCCTAAATGTTTACAGTCCACAGTCCACCACTACATTACAGAGGTGTTTGTGTCACAGTTTGAACAAAAAGGTTGACTGAAGGATATAATTTACAGAATAATTTACAGCATCATTTATTCCAAAATTACCAACTGAATAAAAACATACCAGTGAAGCCCTATGGACTGCATAAATGCATTGTGTGGAAATAAATGTTTCACCACTGGCTTTATTGTTCATATAGAACACGTTTTTCCTGTTCGTTCCTCAGTAGTTTAAATAAATGCATGTATTTTTTGAAAACTGTGGGCTGTGGACTCACTGTACACCACTTATACATACATTACATGTATGTATCAGGTCATCATTTTAGTAGCTTTAAGACTCACCAAGAGTTAGAGGTATTCAGCTTTCAAGTAAAATTGACAGAAAATGTAAAAAAGTCAATTTCTTCTACATTTAAGTTGAATGATGTAATTGGAAATCTTGTATCTCAAACTATTTATTGAAACAAATGTGACAACAGTGGTGAATATACCACAGTATAAATACCTTGTCATATGTGCAGTCTTGGTCTAATGATGTGAAGAGTGTAATGAAGAGGACTGTTTAGATACAAACTGTCATTGAATCAGAACATTTAAGCCTGGTACACACATAACGATTTTTTTAATCTTATGAGATTTTTTATCTGGTCGAGACCTCACACGTGAAGATAAAAAAATCTGTTTTGATCGCAATGAGTGTAGTGTGCTCCGATAATGTAATCACAGAACAACACACACATGACAATGCTGTCCTGCTGCTCATCTACAATCTAGTCCTCCGAACCGGACAAATGTCGAAACATAGAAGAAGAAATATAGTAACAACCGGCAAAAGCATATATAGGACGAGGGAAGGATGGTGGTCTTGGGACTATTGTTTACAGACAAATAAAAAAAAAATAAAAAATAAAAAAACAGACTGGAGGCGTGAACACGGACTTTATTTACTTCCTTGTTCCCCTGCCAGCTCGCTCTCTGATTGGCTACATTCCGTGCCCCGTCACCATCAGCGCAGTCAGATGGAACAAGTCGTCGGCGTTGCTCAGAAACTGAACATGCTCAATATTCCCGATTGTCGACTATGACCCGTTCCGGACCGGATTATCGGGACAAATCGGCTCGGAACACACCACAGACCAAATGATAATTGGACAAGGAAATCTCACGATGATCGGGCGATGCCGTCTGAGGTCGGGAAGAGGCCAAATCGGGAGAAAAACAGCCCAAAAATCATTATGTGTGTTCCATTCATGGTTCAGATGCCTCTTTTTTTGTGGTTAAAAATATTAGAATGGCATGTTCTGCAATAAATATCGTTGGACATGCATTCAGAAGCATAACAAAATTCGACCTAGGAAGCCTTTTTTTTTTTTTTTTTTTAATTTGTTTAATTTTGGAATTTAACCTGAGTAATGGGTCTAAAATGCATTGCACACAAAATACTAAAACTCTCTCCTCATCTCCTCTCACTCAATAAGTCCCAAAAATTCAAATTAAAGCTAACATAATAATTAGGATGAATTAAAATATTTCTTTGAAGCAGGCGAAGCAATTTTCCTTTAAATTCTCCTTTTACTTTCTGAGCCCTGCATGTTGTCCTTTCTCTCACTCTCCTTCCTCATCTTGAAGATGATGAGGAATCACCTCCCTCTTTCATCTCTTCACTGCTGTGGTCTCCTACTCCTGCCGCCTCCTCCTGTTCCTCATCATCTTGCCTTGCATTATCGAACTGTCACATTTCTGTTGCTCTTCTCTCGCTCCATCTCCTTCATCTACCTTGCTCAGTTGTTTTAGTCTCTGATTTTCTCACTTTATTCTGGTGAGAGTCCTCTATATTTATGCAAGATCTGAAGCAATTTTATATTCATATTAGCTTATATTAGCTTTTCTGCCTTAGACAAACCAAACTTCAGACCTACTGTAACATTACATGTACAGAGAGCAAAACAATGTCTTTTGTGTCAACTCAAAATCCACATCACAACTATCAGGAGCTATTAGAACCAACCTGTCATTATTAATTAGTTTCCTAATAATATGTGATGTATTTAGTGTACCTCTTTCCTTCCATGCTGCTGTCTTATGTCCTTGCTGCTCCCTCCTCTCAGTTTCAAAACAAAGCTGTTTCAGACTGCTGTCACATTACCTTGTGCTGCTCTCAATACAGTTGAGAACTGAGAGCCTTCGGCTATCAAGCCCCTCTCTTATGGAACCAGCTCCAAGTTTGAGTTTGGGGGTCAGACACCATCTCTACTTTTAAGATTAGGTGTAAAACCTTCCTTTTTTTTAATATAAAACTTACAGTTGGGGGTGGTATAGCCATTCCTTAGTTTTTCTGCCATTGGCTTAGACTGCTTAGAGACATCTCATGATGCAATGAACACATTGTTTTCATCTCTCTGCTCATTATCTTTCATGTATAAACAAATTACAGCACTGGCATCATTAATATATTTCTCCTCTCTCAGCAGGTCTTCCTGACCACAATAACTGGTCCCTCTTTCAAGTCGTTTCCACCCCAACCGGTCCAGGGAGATGGCCGCCCTCCCTGAGCCAAGTTATGCTGAAGGTTTTTACTTCCTGTGAATACTCACAAAGTTTAGTTTCCGTGCAGTCTGTTGGTTTCCTTAACTAGGCTATTATTTATTATGAACTGGCTTGTATGAAAACTGATTGGGCAACAGTGGAATGGCTTGAATTGATTGTCCTCAGATGATGTTGTTGTGAAATGGCACTATACAAATTAAGCCAAATTGAGCTGAATAGTTGCTTCCTAAAGATGATGGGCTGTTGGCTTCATCAAGTAGAGAAGTCCAGCAGCCACTGGGGTGGTTTGGTGCTAAATGTAAGAGAACTGGGATGAGAATTAACTCATCCCAATCTGAGGCCATGGTCCTCGGTTAAAAAGGGTGGATTTCCCTATCCAAAGTTTGGGTATCCTGGAGTTGCTTGTTCATGAGCAGGGTAAGGAGGGAATTGGTGCAGCATCACCAAAGGTTGTATTGGTTTGTAAATCTGAAGAGAGGAAAGTTGTAGCTGTTGATTTTCCAGTCTACATGCCAACCCTCACCTATGGTCATGAGCTGTTGGTAATGATGGAAAAAATTAGATTGTGGATACAAGTAGTAGAAATGAGCCTCCTCCAGAGAATGGATGGGCTCTCCCTTAGAGACTCATGGGTTAGGGAAGCTAACAATGCAGTAGAACCAGCTCAACAAGCTGCAGCCTGCACACCTGCTTCCCTTTTTTCAGGTTACTATGCGGCTACACAAGGATGGAAATATATTCCAGCCATCAGTTGTCGTTGTAACAAAGGTTCAGTTTTAAACTTTACAAACACAAAAATGTATATGTAGATAAGTAGTGCAATAAGCTCATTCAGAATCAAAGTTAATTTCAGACCCTGACTGGGAGCGCTTTCCATCTGAAAGAGCCTGAAAACCTAAGTCTGAGGGGCTGTTTGAGACCGAAACTGCCTCATACTATACTGAAATTCTCTTATACATTATGCTGAAATCATTCACAGACTAAAGTGAAATTTCTGAAATCCCATTTCAATAGTATGTATGAAAGACGTGTTCTAGCGTGTGTGAGAGCGAATTTCACTTGAAATGGGAGTCACCTGGAAGTAATCTCACCTGGAAGTAATCTCAGTGACAGCACTGTGAGTCATATCCTGGAGAACACTCCAAAAACAGGTGAAGAGTATGTTGTCCAGTTACGTCCAGGTCTTCTATTGACAGCACTGCATATCTTAATGGCAGAGTTATGTTAGGTGGCTAGTTAGCGTGTCCTCATTCAGACTTTCTACTGTCAGTTATCCGGTTGCTGTCGTGTTAGACCTAACCCCTCTAATAGTATTTGCTGAGGCCAGTATAGTATTGAAAAAGCCAGCTGCTTCACTTGGTCATCATAAACTCATGACCACATCAATAGAATTAAACAATCCCACTGCCATTGAACAGAATCTACACCTGCTATGCTTTCAGCAAACAAGCTGACAAGTTGAAAATGTCCGTGTCCCGGCCACAAATTTTAATATAACGTTATAAATACAACAACAGTTACTGCCCCAGTTGCATAAGCAACTTTTTTTTTCCTACTTTTCCCAATGAAAAAAAAAGTTGGATGCTTCAACTCTGACTTAAACACTGACAAATGAAAACAGTAACACAGGGTTGAGAACTTTCTTTATCAGAGTCAAGGATGAGACAGGAAGCTGCATGAGATAATGGAGTAATGAAGCCTTTTTTACACTTCCCTTAAAACGCATCACACACAGCCAGCAGATGAAGCTCTTTGAATGCATTAATGTTTCGATGTAGTGAGTCCGTCTCACTGCCGTCGTATCACAGTGACACAATGTTTTATTAGGGCTTTGATTTCACCATTTATAGCTTCACTGAGATTACTTCCAGGTGACTGAGCAGATATTAATACAGCAAGTCTTCACAAAACATTTGTGACGGTGTTCTCCAACTTCTTCCTCTTTGGTTTTGAAAATTCGCTCCTGTTTTTTTTTCTACTACGTGACTTCCGTTTCAACTGAAATGACTTCCTTTTCAAGTGAAACTCGCTCTCACACACACTAGTAGAATTCCTTTCATACATAAACGTGAAATGTGATTTCAGAAATTTCACTGTAGTGTGTGAAGGATTTCAGTATAATGTATAAGAACATTTTAGTATAGTACATAAGAGGCAGTTTCAGTACGATATATGAGGTTTGAATGACTTAAATTTCATGTGTTTGTGAGAGGGTAATTCTGAATAATGCCTCAAACGGCCCCTCATACTTAAGGCTCTGCTTCCCTTTTTACACTAAAATAACTTCTTGAATGAACAAGGAAACCAAACTAAGCAAAAAACACACAAAGGTTTTCACACATTTCTAGTATTTTATTAAGTAATAAATCATTCATTCCATTTGGATTTACATAATTACAACAACACTTGTTAATCTAAGAAAATCAAATGAGAAGAGGTCAGTCTGGACTAGTTCTGGTTTGGAGCATCTAGAACTTTTCCATTAAATCCAAGGAGTAAGTGTGTCCACACTTCTGGAGGATAAAGAGTTGTCCTCAACTTCAGAGTCTCTTCTGTGCCCTAGTATCTTGCCATCTTCAAAATGACTACTCCTGCACACCTGCTCATATTTATAACCTATAATTGCATTAACTACTTGAGCAAAACCAAAACAATGTCCAACTTAGTGTTGCTGCTGGCTGCAGCTGACATAACAGTACCTACAACAAACCAAGACAAAATCAGAATTTGCTTTGGTGCTGGCTGAACATCTGGTGATGGTAAAAAAAAAAAAGGCTTTTTAGAAGTTGGACAAGAAAGATGTGCGTGGAGGCGCTTGCATGGGCAAGATGAAAAAGTGACACAATCTGGCAAAGTGCTATAAAAATCACAAGTTGAAGGCTCCTCCTTCAAAATAAAAACTTTATTTAAATGAATGCATTCATCTATGTTAAGTTTAATGTGGGATCAAAAAATACATTTGCAGTGGTTTTCAATAGAAAAGTGTGGCCTTAGGATCAAATGTGTGGGTTTTTGCGTAGCTTAGACATTTTTAAGCTAATTCAATGAACTGACATGACAGATCTAAATTTCTTTTAAATGACTATCCTTTGGCAAGTTTCAGCAATTTATATTCAACACAGCCAAAATGACGTGAAAATATGACAAGCAAATCTGACAAAATGGCTCTAGAATCTTCTGAGGGATAGATATACTGTGCAGGGCATAGATAGTAAATAAATATTAAAAGGCCCTATTTTAGTTATACAGCCTATAAGTTCAGGCTGAAGTTATAGCATCTTTAAAGGGATCAAGCCCTAAGTGTATTTCAAAAGTACAGAATAAGCGAGCTACAATACTTAATTATTTAGGAGTGGCTTCAAGTGTGCAGTGGCTGGCCCAGGTGTTCCTCATCGCTTCCCTCTGCTATAACTGGCCTCTGTTACCACTTCTGTCAAAGACTCATTAGTTTTTTTTCATATTATCTCCTACTGACCAATATTGGTCATTCCAGTTCTCACCAGAACCCACCCACACCAGCCTCATTACCCTCCACCCGCCTGAGTTCCCCCCACAGAGCTGGGCTCAGTTTTCTACAATAAACCTGTTAATATTCAGCTTCATCTGATTCTGCATCTGGGTTCATCTTTTGCATTAAAGGTTGCTGGAAACAAGAAAAATGATAAATCTGAATCAGAGCTTAGATTTGATTTGATTTCATGTCCAGGAACAAAAATCGTTATTACTGTATAAAACTGGTTCAGACCTACAAATAAGTGAATGCAACACATATTGTACTTAGACCACACCCTACCTCATAATGCAGTCATTTGTGCACAGACAGAAACCTGTATGCACCTGTTTCCATGTGTATTAAACACAGCAGAGAGCAGAAACTGGTTTTCCTTTGCAATAATAAACACTCATGTGCAATGTTCTTAAATGCTTAGTAGCACCAAAATACCCTTGGTAAGTATAGAACCTGACACATGAAGTTCAAACATGAACCAAAGCAGCAGGCTGAGAAGAGACAGCTGTGAACATCTGGAAAATGTTAATCACATCACAAAATAACTGAAATTTAATATTTCTACATCAACAACACCAGATTCTTGATTATAACGCAGCATCCCTCCAACCGTTTCCATGGTAATAATGTTTGTTTGTCCAGACTTTACATTTCATGTAAACATCACCAACACATATGAGGAAAGTTAAATGGCCAATGATTCTGAACAAATGAAAAACCTTCTGATTTGGCTCAATGTTGTTGTTTTTCCCATTGTCAGCGAAGTATCAGAAGTCTTTGGGGAACAGTGTTTCCAGATAATTCTGAATAAACATGGTTGATCTAAAACCTGCAGCCACTGTGCTGCAGGTTTTAGATGTTTCCTGCTCCAACACACCTGATTCAAATCAAATTAAACTCAGCTTTTTTTGTGTAGCACTAATTCAATGGATCCAACATCTTTGGATCCCAGATTTGCTGATCCCTGGTTTAAGAACAGAACAGAGAAGGGAGCAGAGTTCAAACAGCAGATCAGGCTGTGCTGAGTCATAGTGGGACACGTCTAATCCTCAGTTCCACATTAAGGGCTCAAACAGCTGCTCCTGCTGCTAAGCCGGTGGCAGCTCCATAGCCACCGCACACCTTCAAACTGGTCCACGCCCCAGCAGGTAGAGGCTGGTAGTTATTACAGGGGCCATTCTCTGGGTGGATGTCAGTGTCTTGCTCAAGCGTTGAAATAAAAGCCTGTGTGGCCCCAGTGGGTGGTGCCATGGTGACATCATGGGAACAATGTAAATGACATCTCCTCCACAAACACACCTGCAGCAGGACATGTTTATGTAAACCAGTGGTGTCACGTGGTCCAGGTCCAAACACACTTACAGGCCCGAGACCTTCCAGTCCAGCATGTTATAACAGCACCCCCTGCTGGTCAGATCAAACCTGAGCTCAAAGTCAAGAATCTGATTTATTCACAAGATATCAAGATCCATAAAAACAAGACATTTCACATCCAGGTTCCAGAAGAACTGACAGAAGCAGCAGGTTTGTAATTAACTTATTCATTACTGAAACAGGCTGATGAGGATGATCACATGACTTCTTCCCAGCATCTGGTGATGATGCTGTAGATGCAGAAAAGCTTAGCAGCGGAAGTAACATAAACAGTCACAATGATGACATGGGGAAAATTCCTGAGGTAGACAACATGGTGATAAAAGCAGTGCTACACCACTGGCTGTTAGACACCTCTGGGCAGAAGCTGCTAAGTCTCTGTAAGCTGCAGGTTTACACACCCATGCAGTACCCTGCCCTCACAGCTCAGATTGCAGACTGATGGAAACCCTTTCCACAACAGAGCATTTCACTCTTGGACTGCAGGTTTGGTTCCTAGAGGTTCTAAAAGTAGGGGAGGCAAAACCTTCAATTAGCAGACCCCTCTCTGTGGAGCCAGCTCCCACTTTGGCTTCAGAAGTGGGACCTTCAGTAATCGGCCCTATGTGGAACCAGCTCCCAGTTTGGGTCCTGGAAGCAGACACCCTCTCAACCTTTAAATCAGGCTTCAAACTTCAATCCACCATAGTGATGTCATCTGTGAACTTCACAATGATGTTAGATTGGTGTATAGGAACACAGCTGTAAGGTAAGCAGTAAGTAGGGGACTGACAGCATCAGGGTGGAGGATATGTGGCTGTCTGACCTGAAAGACTGAGATCTGTCTGTTAGAGAGTCCAGAGTCCAGGCGAGGAGTGATGCACTGATGTCCAGACTTAGTCACCTGGACATCAGCATGGATGGTCCAACAGTGGTAAATGCTGATAAGTCTTCACACAGATTTAAAAAACAATTTTGTTCACATTCATAAAGAAAAAAAATCTGAGTTTAGTTTATAAAACTCATAAAATCCCAGACTGAATTAAAACTTTAGATCACACGGCAGGGTGGACTTCATGTTTGTGAGGTCATTCAGGGACATCCTGGTCTCTGGCCAACATAAACAAACATCATCACCTTTTCCAGAATCAATATGTTTTCTACTGAGCGTGTTTAGATGAAGGTTCTGTACCAGCACAGTTTGGAAGCTTCTGATCACACAGACTCTGAGAAAACAACTAAAGGAGTTTATCTGAAAGCTTGATATGAAAAACAACATTTACCACAAACTTCTTTCATGTTGTTATATGGTAAGTTTTTATATGAAAGATTTCAGCTTCACACCTTCCTCACAGTCAAGGTAATTTCCTTTTTTTTAAATATCCAAACTAAAATGATGTTGACCTAATTTTGCAGTCAACAATCCCACACCACAGCAAAGTCTGAAACTCATCATATCCTTCACTTTCACCAACATACAGACAGTCATGGAAAAATCAAAGTCCAGTTTCTTTTATTTC
This sequence comes from Melanotaenia boesemani, assembly GCF_017639745.1. Taxonomy (NCBI): domain Eukaryota; kingdom Metazoa; phylum Chordata; class Actinopteri; order Atheriniformes; family Melanotaeniidae; genus Melanotaenia; species Melanotaenia boesemani. The sequence goes on from NC_055684.1 coordinate 6,454,265, forward strand.
TAAATATTTTATGCAGGAGAACAAAATAGTGTCCTGCAAATTTCTGGATATCCAACATCAGATAAAGAACAACGCACAAAAACAGACCTGGAGGTCGAAGGTCATCATTATTTCTCGCTGCTGAGTGAAACCTGAACTCTGACCAGCTTTACGTGAGCTGACACGTCTTCAGGAGCTCAGATTTATCTTGTGTCATTTAGATTGCAGGGTGGAGAAAATCACTCTTATTTCCTGTTGTCCATGAACACATCTTGTGCCGGACAAACCGACACCACACCAGACTTTGACTTCCAGCAATCTCCAGTTTCAAATGACTCAACTGGGTTTTTCTAGGCAGCCTGCAGGGAACCTGAATGATCCAGTTCATGTTTCATTCTGATCCAAGACCTGGACCCAGACCTGCACCTGCAGGCATTTGACCTCTTCCAACCAAATCTTTGTCTTCTTCTTTACTAAATAAAGTTACATATAAACAATAATTTCTTCATTTTAATGACAACAGTGAGGATTAATAATCAGGACCAGATGAGGATCTGTGTGAGGGGACTTCTGATCTAGACCGAGCAGGTTCATCACACCCATCTATCCTCACCAACAATCAGATGGTGTCACCACACTGGTCATGTTATCAGCCATGGTTTTTTTCTTAACTCTGGATCTGAGCCACGCTGGTGTCATGTGACCAATGACAAGCCTGGTTCTCTCAGAACTGGACCGAACCCAGCTCACGGCCAGTTAATAGATGGCTGAAGCAGCTGGAACAAACAGGAAGTGGGAATGTTCCTGGAAAATCTTAAACCTCTTAATTGTCTGCTGCTTTAAAACATCTGATAAGCTGGATTAAAATGATACAGACAACCAGAACCTGCAGAACCTGAAGACCAGGATGAAATCATCAGACGATCTCAGACACCTGAGTCTTGAGAAACAAGAACTGGTCCTGCTCCTGAACTGGTCTAGTTTCCAGCAGTAGTGTGACCCCGGCAGGTGTTGGAATAACACTCGGCTGCTGATGTCAGAACTGGAACCAGACCAGAGCTGGATTCTGGGGATGCTCTGCACAAACATATTTCACAAACTGGTTAGTAAATTACTGTGAAGACTCCCCCAGCTTAGCTGGACTCAACCAGACTGGTTCTGAACCAGCGTGCACATCCAGACCCACGAGTTCTGCTGGACAAACCATGTGATGACACCATGTGATGAAGGCTGAGTTAGCTAGCTTGCATCGGTTTGAGGAGACAGAACCGGTGTTTGGTTCTGTTGGAGACGGACAGATTAAAGGTCTGACAGAAACTGAAGGTGGACCTGAGGTGAAGCAGCTGATGGAGGCTCTGCATGTTGGACGTAAGAAGTGTCTCTGCTCTCACAGTTATGATTCACAGCTCCTTACAATCCCATGCTACGCTCAGTGATCACAAATCTGCCACAAGTCCTAAAAGAAGAAATCCAAACTGTCACAGGAAAGTCATCAGCTCCAAGATCCACATGGAACCTCCTCCAGGAAAACCCAACAGTCTGCTGTCCGAGCCAGGAGACCACCACCATGCCTTATGTGATGTCCTTCTGTCTGGGCGGCCGGTGGATGTTCCTGACCACACACTTCACCATCCACTCAATGCCTTCGTTCACTCCATCCCTGTAACAGGATAAGAGAAACAGATGTCAGCACATTAAGTCATTTTAGATCAAATCTGAGCTTCCAGCTTCTTCGAGTTGATGAGCTTCTCCATGAAGGGATGTTTTGCTGCAGCTGTTGGACTGTGGTTGTTACCAAAGGCAAATTAAACACACTAGAAGATGAAGAATCTCACCTGGAATCATCACAGCAACAAAAGATCAAATCCCAGGTCACAAACAAAAATAACTCATATGAAAGTTCAACTTTATGACATTTTCATTGAAAATGTTCATTTTGAATTTAATGGCAGCAACACATTAATAAAAAAGTTGGAACAGGGGCAAGAAAGTAATTGGTAGAAATCAAACACAACAGGAACATTTGGCAAGTATTTAGGTTAATTGGCAACGGGTGAGTAACATGACTGGGTATGAAAGGAGCATTTCAGAGACAGAGTCTCTCAGACGTAAAGAAGGACAGAAGTTCATCAATTTAAGACAAAGCGGGTCGAAAAGTTGTGGAACAATTTTAGAAACATGTTCACTGTAAAATTACACTCACTTTGAAGATCCCACCATCTACAGTTTGTAATATCAACAAAAGATTCAGAGAATCAGGAGGAATCTCTGTGTGTGTGGGACAAGGCTGAAGGTCAGGCCATATGTGAACAGGATCCAGAAACACTGTCATCTCCTCTGGACCAAAGCTCATTTAAATTAGTCTTGAGGAAAAGTGGAAAACTTCTGTGGTCAGATGAATCAAAATGTGAAAGTCTTTCTGGAAACCATGGACACCATGTTCACCACTGGTTCTGGTGGAGGTTTTCCTAGTGCTGGGCGATTAATCGAACTTTAATCTCAATTACGATTTTCAGCTATCATAAAAATGAAATGGTCCGATTATTTGCTCATTCTCAGTTAACTCTTGTGCTGTTTTCAGTTGCAAATCGAGCGCCACCAGCATTGCAGCCATCTGCTGCAGACTCCTCTCACAGCTCCATCCGCTTTGCTTTTATTCAACTCGAGTTGCAAACATCTCTCAAGTTGTGGGCTGGACACACGGGAGGCCACGTCGCTCCTTCTCCATCATTTTCTATGGAACTTCTGCGTTAAGGTGAAAATCGCCGCCCTTCTCCAGCCAAGTTACAGGCGACATTCGTGCATGTGAAATGTTGCGCTCGTTCAAATAGACGTGCACACGGGGGCTTGCAACGCGACACAAGAAAAGAGAAAAATGTTCAATTTTTGTGAGTTGCGACTAAATAATCCAGCAGCTCGCAGAGACAGAAAGACAAACGTTATAAACAGAACTTTTTTTTCTCGCCAAACACCAGTGCTCAGTTCACACATAAACAACCCAGGATTTAAGAAACTCATCACCACTTTGGACGAACTGTATTACTTCCCATCTCATCTCCATGTTAGTGGAGTGTTTCTCTTGCCCTGCATGATGAGGGTGGTGAGGGTGTTTGTGAAGGACGTGGCTACAGTCCAATGTTTCACCACGGCTATGGTCAAATTGCAGCATAGAGCCGAAGATGACACGGATTTCAACGTGAAAACGAAATGTCTCCAGACTCATTTTTTTCCAGATCCCACCAGTGTTTGAATCCCCTGATTCCCCCGAGTCCGTTGATGGAGAAAAACCACTTGAGATCAATTCAAATTTCAAGATATTTATTTAGAAGCAAGCGCTGAGAAAACCAGTAAGAGTCTGAGTCTGTTCCCTAATGCTGCGATTTCTTATACTGTAAGTACCACCCACCACCAGAGTGTAAGCGGCTGTCCCAAGGACGCTTGTCACAGGTGTGAGCGTGTCAGTATGACTGGTATTTCTTGTTTTGTCTGCTACTCAGCCTTTCTAAAGATAACCACTCACTCCTGCAGCCTTCATCTTTTATCAAAAATCTACTGAATGCTGACTCTTAACCATTATTATACTGAAACGAATATAAAATATATATAATAGTTAAACAATCTCACACCAGGCAGAACACAGCTGCTGGTCTGAGGCAAACATTAGAGGGACCTGGGTGGAAAGAAACTAGTCTGTATTACCACAGACAACGCTTCAAACGCTGTCACGCTGCCTGCCTGCCTGCACCCCCCCCAAATCTCTCTTTCTCTAATTGTGTTAAATAATCGACATCTCAATTTGGATCAAAATAATCGTGATTATCATTTTTCCCATAATTGAGCAGCCTTTTCCTTCCTGGTTCCGGTAGGAGGTTTTCCACTCCACTGTCTCCTCGTAAAGCTCAAGATGGAGGACTGAATCAAAGAGAAGATTTGATGCAATCCGTTGGTTTCCTTAGTTAGGTCGGTATTTTTATGAATTAGACTGCATCTGTAAAAGTACCTTCAGATGACGTAAATTGGTGCTGGATAAATAAAACGGTGATGAATTGAATTAAACTTGTTGATTGGTTAACTAGTTACTTTAAAGCTGGATTTATACTCGTGCAGCGTCTGTCTGCGGTAGAGCTGATGCGGTGAAATGTGCTCTTGCACTCAAGCGTGAAGTCACGCTGTCGTGTTGCAGTTTCTCTTCCATGGTAACCGCACAAATTGAGCAAGAAGCTCCAGAAATCGGGAAACATGTAATCACGAACTAACCAATCACAGGGCCGTACTTCTGCATAGCTGCGCTGCCAGCAGGGGTGCATGTTGGTTCTGGAAGAGGTGTGCGTCGAGCCTCCGCGGACCTACGGCAGTGACGCCATAACCGACCTTACGCAGCACAGCAAAGTGTAAATCCAGCTTAACTGTTCAGATTGTATTCACCGTTTCTGACTCTGAGAGGTGAACGATGTTTCCATGAGAAAGAAACTACGGTTTATTTTAACAGAATGAACAAACACCAAATATCCTTATAGCTTTCCATCTCTGATAAGAGAGCAGGTCAGAGGTCAACCAATGGATGGCTGGTGGATTGTCTGTTGCCATGACAACCCAGCCATGGTGGCAGCAGTCTTACCCTGTGAGAGCAGTGCAGGGCTGGACCAAACAATCCCTCCTGCCGATCTTCGGGGCACAGTCACTGAAGGCCGTCTTAATGTCTGGTACCGACAAACAGTTCTGACAACAAACGAACAAACAGATCGTGAGCGGTCTGTAACAATCAGTAACAAAACAATAAGAAAAACAACGTAAAATCATGGGATAAGGAGGTGGAGGAATTTACAGACGGTGAGCAGCAGAAGTCGTCTTCTAGATCTGGACTCAAACACCAGACATATTTCTGACCGTCCACCAGGTTTATGTCACCTTACACTTGGACGGTAAAAATAAAAACACTCTGTCGTCTCAATAAAAACATCTCGGATAATAACAGATGAAGAATTTAAAGATTCTAAAATGAGAGTCAGACAGAATGGACGAGAGTCTACAAACATCTGGTTTCTGGAATGTGAAGCAGCTCCACCTGAAAGATGACCCGACTGCTGAGGGGGTCGGTTCTGACAAAAGTTCCATTAAAAACTGATTAAAGTAAATAAAAAAATAAATAAAATGTGTAAATGTGCAACTGTTCAACTATTGCTGAAACAGCACTTATTTTTCTAGACACTTCAGGTTCTTCATTAAATGAAAACATCTTGATAATGTACTTGTATTTCTTTGCACTGAAACAAAGGAAAGAAATTGGGATTTCTTTCGCCTTTTACAGGTTATTCTGCTTTTTTTTCTGGTCAGGCTCATTTGGGATTAAATTGTAGTGTACGTGGCTGAACTAGAATTAGTTTGACACCTCTGGTTTACTGCGTAATGATCTACTTACCAACCTGCTGACCAGAGACAAAGTCTTCATACAAACTCTCAGACTGCCGTGTATCTGTCATATTAGACAAACTGGATGGTGTTGATGTCCTCATGACAACTAACCTGATAATGACTTGTACGTTATTAGCTTAACTTCTGGAAGGGACCAAATGTTTCTTTGGTTTTAGTTTGATTAATGGAGGTGCTGCTACAGAAAAAACAAAGTCTTTGTCAGAAGCTCTGAGACGGTTCTATGTTCTTTCAAACAGTGATGAGCGACAGACGGATCAGCGTGGAATAAACAGGAAGTACCGGCACATCCTGCTTGTTGGCCAGAACCAGCAGAGGAATGCCGTCCAACGTCTCGCTGCTGATCATCTTCTCTGAGGAAGGAAGGGAGGAAACCACACTCAGAGTCTGAGCCGACAGGAAGCTGGACGATGAGGTATGAGGTGATGAAGAGGAGCTGCGTTACTCACCGAAGGCCTCCTTTGACTCTGACAGACGCTCCTCATCCGTCGAGTCGATGACGTAGATGACTCCGTGAGACTCAGCGTAGTACTGCAGGAAGAATGAAAACAGGTGAACTAATGAGGACGAGGACGATGGGCTGCAGGATGACTTGTTGCTGGTGGTCCAGTTGTATCGTAGACCTTACTTTGTGAGGTAAATTTACATTCTGGATCAGGTGAAAATCCATTTATCTTCCTATTAATGCGAAGCTACATATTAATGCTGAGGTTAAGTTTAATTTGCGAGCAGTACCAGTCAGATAGCTCACACATCAGAACCCAGTCTGACTCCAGGTGAGGGTTAGTTTAGGCTTCAGTCTGACTCCAGGTGAGGGTTAGTTTAGGCTTCAGTCTGACTCCAGGTGAGGGTTAGTTTAGGCTTCAGTCTGACTCCAGGTGAGGGTTAGTTTAGGCTTCAGTCTGACTCCAGGTGAGGGTTAGTTTAGGCTTCAGTCTGACTCCAGGTGAGGGTTAGTTTAGGCTTCAGTCTGACTCCAGGTGAGGGTTAGTTTAGGCTTCAGTCTGACTCCAGGTGAGGGTTAGTTTAGGCTTCAATCTGACTCCAGGTGAGGGTTAGTTTAGGCTTCAGTCTGACTCCAGGTGAGGGTTAGTTTAGGCTTCAGTCTGACTCCAGGTGAGGGTTAGTTTAGGCTTCAGTCTGACTCCAGGTGAGGGTTAGTTTAGGCTTCAGTCTGACTCCAGGTGAGGGTTAGTTTAGGCTTCAGTCTGACTCCAGCAACAGTTTCATTGAGGTGAGCGTTTAGACCACAAACTGTTTTCATGCACACTTAAAACCCACACTGATTGGCTAAGAGGTGAAGCACGAGGCCTGAGCAGGGTTAAAGCTTTTGGAGGAAAAGTGAGTTGTAAATGACTTGAATAGACTCTTGTGCTGTTGAACCAGTTTTCCTGCTGCAGCATCATAAAGAAGTGGAAAAACAACTGGAGCTCTGTGGATTTATTTCTCACTAAATGTTTAATGAAGATTTATCTTGACACTTTCGTGTAGTTTTCAGACATCGGGGTATCAGACAGACAGACTTACCACTAAAGGAGGAGCTGACAACATGTAAAATCAAACAGAAGAAACTGATATGTGACAGAGGGAGAACAAGCGCCAGCAGCTGCATGAATAAACTCCAACCATCCACACCCACAGGTGGCTAAAAATATGCTTAATTTTCCCTTCTTTCTCTTACTATAGTAACATTTTAAGCAGGGATCTCTAACCTTGGTCCTTGAGGGCTGTTTTAGGTTTTAGATGTTTCTTGGTGCAACACACCAGACTCAAATTAATGTCTCGTTAACAGACGCGAGCAGGCTTGAGACCAAGCTGTTCATTTTATTTTAATCATGAGCGTTGTAAAATCTGCAGAACACTGGCCACTGAGGACCAGGATTAGAGAGACATAATTTAAACCGCCAGAACACACCAGAAGTTTTTTTTATGAACCCGCAGTTGAGATTCGGGTCAGTCTGAAGCAGTCTCCACTCATTACAACCTCAAACCTTCCAGCTGTAACGTGGATTCTTCTGCAGCTGCAACAGGCAGAACTTACTTTGTCCCACAGAGACTGGAGCTCATCTTGTCCTCCCAGATCCCAGAACATCAGACGAGCTTTGCCCACATCAATTGTACCAACTGTGAGGGGAAGTGACAGGAAGAAGAGATGTGAAAGCAGCGGTGACTTCAAACAGATGTGACTTTGTTTAGTCTTTCAGAAAGGATCATAGAAACAGTTTAGACATCACCCAGCTGTCATTACACTCATTAGAAAAGTAAACCCTGTAAAAAAATGTATTTGTATGTTTTTGGTGGAGGACGTCATGATTCCCAGATGTAGAAATGATCTACATCGCTTCAACATCTGGCAGAAAAGAGATTTAGAAAATCTCTGTCCTTTGCTTTCTGTGAAGACGAGAACGTCTAATTACAGGAGTTGTAATTTCCTGTAATGAGAAGTTCAATCTTTCATTACAGAATAGACTGAAGTTGTACAGCAAGGTAAACTCACTGTTCAGGCCGACGGTGGTGGTGATCTTTGACAGGTTCATTCCCTTGTAGTTCTTACTGAACTTAGTTTTGGTCTGTTCCAGAAAGGTCTGCAGAGAAAAAGAGCAAGTCAATCAGTGGAAGGATCACCTGATGATGATCCACTAAGAACAACAAATGGCCTCTTTTTTTATTTTTTATTTTTATCGTGTAGCTATAGTTATTTCTGGAAACAATCACCAAACTATGTCTACAAAGTTTAATTCATTTACTAAAATATTCTGGTTCAATTTACAGTCTCATCAAAGTTGTGACACCACAGCTACTAAACTAATTTGTTGTATTGTTGCTGACCATGTCCATCTCTTTATGACCACAGTGGAGCATCTTCTGATGCTACTTCTAGCTGGATAATGCACCATGTCACAAAGCTCACATCATCTCCACCTGCTTTCTGGAACATGACAATGAGTTCACTGTCCTCCAATGGCCTCCACAGCCACCACATCTCAATAAGTCACCTTTGGGAGATTCTCATCATGAAAGTGCTGCTGACAAACCTGCAGCAACTGTGTGATGTTACGTCAACATGAAACAAAACCTCTGAGGAATGTTTCCAACACCTTGTCTAAGCTATGACAGTCTGAATGAAAAAAGGGGGTCCAACCCGGTAGTAGACGGTGGACCTGATGGCGGGTGTATTTCCTAACCCTCCGGTCAAATCTAAACAAACTCATTCATTTTTGAACGAGTAGCGACATTTTGGGACCAAATACAGAAACTGTTAGAAAAATCTACGGATGCTCAGTAAACTCTTTATCTGTAAAAACATACTAGCCGAGCCTAGTCGGGCTTAACACGGTCCTAGTCGGGCTAAACACTGCCCTGCTGACTGACAAAGACCCATTCATGCTATGAAAGGATTACTAACTGTGTCAATGCAGGAAAATCGATAGTTTGATCAAAATTCAAACTTAAAGTGACGCAGATCTCTGGACAAGGTACAAACTGACAATGATATTCTTTAAAACTTACCGTCTTTCCGGCGTTATCCAGCCCCAGAATCAGAACACAATATTCATCCTTCTGGAACATGTACTTATATAATCCAGATAATAAAGTGTACATCTTGACAAAACTGTAAACACGATTACGGGCCAACTAATTTAACCAATGTTAGCTTGGTAGCTTAGCTTAGCTAACAGAGCAACAATAGCCACTGTAGTTTCATCATAAACAAAGTCAACAATAGCTTGTGTAAAAAAAAAAAGGGGGGGGGGGGGTGACAAACAGTCACAGATACAATAAATGCACTACTACGATAATTTAAAAGTAACAGAACGACATATTTTCCTGCTCTGATGCTACGTGGAACCTAACAAGGAAGAGCTAGTGGAGGAATTATGGGAAATTGAGTTCACAAACGACAGCAATCTTCTTCTTCTTTATGGTACATGTTAGTCTATATATTAACTGTCGCATTAGTGCCATCTTCTGCCAACTCTGTAAAAATGCAACCAGGCAGTTCCTGTTAAGGCAAGGCAGTTTATTTGTATAGCACATTTCATGTACAGGACAGTTCAAAGTGCTTTACATAAAACAAAGGCATTACAGATATTTAGAAATTGTAAAAGTCATAATCAACACATAATCACAATAAAATCATATAATAGGTCTGCATTATTTATCGCCCGGGCGACCCGGCGGGTGGGCGGAGTTTTCACGCCATTTAAACCGGTCCATCAGCCGGGGCACCAGCTGGAATAACTGCTCAGTCGTCGCCTCCTCGCGGTATTAATAAAATACTTCATTAACACCCCTTTTAAACCCACGGGTGGAACAAACAAATCAATGTCGGTTTGCCGATAAACGTAGAAGTAGAATGTTCCAATTTGATTACATAACTTGATTACAGTACATAACTACTTAGCTGATTTTACGATTCTTCTGAGATGCTGTAGGCAGCGAAGTTATGCTCCTGTCCATCTAATTGTTCATAGGCTATATGTTAAGAGACCTCTAAAGAACACTGCTGCACGTCGCAGACTACAACCTGAAAGAACTTTGTACACAATTATGGCTTCATTATTAACTTATAATTTTTCAATCGATTTCGCCCTAAAAGACACATTGCTCGTTTGTTTAGGCAGAAAAAAACAACAAAAGTTCAAACATTGGAGCACGTCCACGCTGTGTATGGAGGACCGAAACTGCCTAAATTGAAAATAAATACAGAAATATAAAAATGGCCCAATAAAAAAATTGATGTGCCAAAAAATTATACAAATAATTAAATAAATAAATAGTATTTTGTGTCATATTTAATGGGTTTCTTAGTGGAAAAAACTATTTATTTATTTAATTATTTGTATAATTTTTTGGCACATCAATTTTTTTACTGGGCCATTTTTATATTTCTGTATTTATTTTCAATTTAGGCAGTTGAAACCTGCAGGTTTTCCATGCATCCCTGCACCGACACACCTGACTCAAACTAATGAGTCATTGTGCAGATCCTTATAGGCTGTTGGATCCGTTTAATTTGAGTCAGGTGTGTTGGTGCAGGGATGCATGGAAAACCTGCAGGTTTGTGGCTCTTGAGGACCGACGTTGGCCACCCCATCGAACTGTTTAAAACAAGTAGCTAACAGATGGATGGATAACGCTGCTGCTGATGGGACAAAACTGAGAAGATGATGCTTCAGACTCACTAAAGAGGAGCTGAGAGATACATCCAGGAAAGGGTCAGTGCATTCAGTCAGTCGGCCCTGTCCTGACCGCTAGTACTTGACAATGTGAGCTGTATTTATTTAAAAAAAAAAAAAAATAACCGCCAAGCAGCTTAAATAATGTATTTTTCCTGTTTATTTGTCCTTACCAGTGAGAGAAACTTGCATGATGACAGAATTAAACGAAGGCTCGGATATGCTCTACAATCCAAGAGGTGCGTGTTTTTGACTCGTAGACCGGGAGAGGAAGAAGGGAAACAGTGGTTCGGGGAGGGTTCTTTAAATTTTAGTAGCGTCCTTCAGTGGACGTTCACAGAACATTTAGAAAAGTTTTCATCTCAGTGATCCATGCAACGTTCTCTTAGCATTACAACCAACTTTACCAGAACCTTCAACCTGTTAGTTGTGCATGTCTGCAGCTGGAACAGCCTCTCACTCACTGCATCCACACCAAACATTAAACAGTCATCAGAGGATCGTGTGATTTTTCAGCTAAAAGTGCAACGTGCTGAAGATCCTGTACAGTCTCCTGGTGAAAGTCAGCCATTTCTGCCAGAGTTGTTCCGGCCTAAAACCTTCATTCCCTCCTGAAGCTGTAATAGGTATATTTACTTTAAATAATTGTTTGTTGATTAGCTAAATCTTGATGTGATGTGCCTTATACTTGTTCAAATTAATAGTTTTCTACCACGACATCAGTTCATATGTAAGAGGTTGAGATGATCAGTGATCGACTAATTAAGTCTGGGAACTTATCCAGATGGGACTGGTAATGCCTGTAGAGATCAGGAGAGGGAGCTCTCTAGGCATGCTTCATTCACCCTAGAGCTGCTGCAGATGAAGCATCGTATCTTGAGTGTCCTTCCTTAAATCTCCTGTTACAGGTATGACGTAGTTGTGGAGTGAATGTTAAGAGCGTTCTGTAGAAAATGTATTCCCGTTTGCACAGTTTTGTTAGCCATTAGCAGCTAGCTCAACCACGTGTCTACTAGCTATATCAAGCATACCATGCACTGTGATTGTGCGGTCCTGCAAGACACAAATGGTGTGCGACTGCTCTTATAAATGTATTTAATTCAAGAATGAGCAAGTGATTAACTCACTAATTATTAGTCTGTTAATTGGTAGACATATGAACATGTTGTATGTAATATTGACATCTTATTTCTCATTTTCAAGTGGGTTTTGTGTTTTATTATGTTATGTTATTTATCAACTCTGTTTGGATTTACTGTTAAAAAAATAGCACCATATGAGAAGCGATTAGCTTGCCTTTTGGGGAAACGGATTTTATTTCATATGGACAGACACTGAATGGAAAATGCTCATAACGGATGTTATTGTTTGTCATAAGAAGATTTGTTTAGCTGTGAACAATCCTAAAATGAAAATAAATTCACCCTAGAGCTGCTGCAGATGAAGCATCGTATCTTGGGTGTCCTTCCTTAAATCTCCCGTTACAGCCATCACAAAGCAGAGTCCAGCCGGTTACCAGGGTGTAAAAAAGCCAGCCTGTCTGCAGAGCCAGGCAGGATCGGCTGCACAGCTCTCCCTGCACTAACAGCCTGTGACCTACTCAGTGCTGATTGACCAGTAGGCTAGGATCTGCCGTGAAAGACTGCCCCCTCATTTATGAAATGAGACAGAAAGAAATGTAAAAAACGTAAAAACGAGACAGAGGAAGAAAGTTCAAACAAAATTTGTCAATTAATAAATAAATAAATGTAAGATGAAAATAAAATACAAAAATCAATAATTTTGAGGAGCTAAACCTTGGTGGCAGTTTCACCCAGGAGTAATCACCTCTCCTCCGCCTCCCGATGTCGGTGTAAAAAGCAGAAATTTTAGCCGCTGTTTCTGTTGGAGACAACAGACCAGCATAGTTACTAAACCCTCACAGGAATGTTGTTTCAGGAGCAAAAAGACCAGACGGAAAGACGAGGAAAATAACTAGTTTTGTTATTGTTCAACACTAGCGGTGATTGCAAACGTAGCAAAGCAGGCGGCCCTTGAAGCAATCCCGTCTCCCTGACCCATTTTCTCATCTGCCTGCTGAACAGTAGGGACAGTAAGGACACTAGAGCCCACACAATGTTAAAAATATAACGATGTAAAGAACACCTGTTTATGGAACACACACAATATATAAATAACATCTCATACACATTTTAAAATTTCCATTTAAAGAAAAAGTATTTTTTAAATTTTATTACTGATGATATCATGATGACGGCGAGACTAGTCGTTTTTGAAAGCCTGACCAGTAGACTTCCAAAATGCCGATCCCTAATTTAAACCTTGCAATCAGCCAGCAGACCTACTCAGATCCTTAGGCCTGGTACACACATAAGGATTTTTTCAATCTTATGAGATTTTTTATCTGGTCGAGACCTCACACGTGAAGATAAAAAATAAGGCATTTAACAGTTTTTATCGTACTGTGTGTGGTGTGCTCCGATAATCTAATCACAAAACAACACACACATATAATGATGCTGTCCCTCAACTCATCTACAAGAGCCGGACATCTCGAGTGGCCAGACGTGATCTTATAAAAATGTAACCATAGCAACAATCGGCAAAAAAAGAAGAAAAAGATAGCAACCACCAGTAAACACGACACCCAGAATGGAAAAAGACAGGACGAAGGAATGATGGTGGTCTTGGGACTATTGTTAACAGAAAAGGCCAGAACTGAAAAACTTTATATCCTTCCTTGTTCCGCAGCCAGCTCGCTCTCTGATTGGCTACGTTCTGTCCCACACCACAATCTATGCAGTCACAATTCAGGAGTCGTCGGTTTTCCTCACACATGAAGATATTTGGTTGTAAATATCGAACATGTTTAATATTTCTGATAGTCGGCCACAACCCGTTTTGGAGCCGATTATCGGGACAAATCCGACACACCTCAGACCAAATAATAATTGTAAAAGAAAATCTTATAAGACTCAAGATAATCGGGCGTTTGCCGTCTTTGGTCGGAAAGGGGGAAATCAGGACAAAAACAGCCCAATCTCCCCCCAATAGACTGTTTGCTCCTCTGCCCTCCAGCAGGCGTTTCAGGAGCCTCCGGACCAGGACTAGCAGACTGAGGAACAGCTTTTTTTCCCAGAACTGTCTCCTTACTGAACTTTGCCCCTCACTGATCCCCCACCCTACACATCACTACACACTTGTCATCCCCTCTCCCCCATTACTCCTCCTGGTTATACACATACAGTACATGTCTTTCACTCTGTATAATATGTCCATAGTCTGTATGTAGAATTTAACTCAAGTTCAATTAACCTGTATAATCTGTATATTGTAATGTGTAGAGTATATTTATATTTATAGCACTCAATAATCTGTGTATTATGTCTATACTGTCCACATATTATGACTATCAGTATAGAATGTTCATTGCACCTCAACCTGTGTATTATAATCTGTAAAATATGTCCATAGCATCTCAATAGTCTGTACATTATGTCTATGGCAAAGCACTTGTATTCATGTCTACGACATATCACACTATATATATATATATATATATATATATATATATATATATATATATATATACCTTGTACAAACTGTAAATCTTGCACTTGCTGCTGTTGCACTTCTGGTTAGATGCCAAACTACATTTCGTTACCTTGTACTTCTGTAATGACAATAAAGTTTAATCTAATCTAAACTCAGGGGTGGAACAAACAAATCAAAATGAGTTTGCAGATAAACTCAGAAAATGTCCCACTTGATAAATAATGTTGATGTGTTGCTTTTATTTAAGTTCTTTATTTACAATAGAAGTATCCTTCAGTTTTCTAATGATTGATTGTACTGTAATTGAATGTGACCTTTCCAGATCAAAGTAACGGCTGTAGTAGTCTACGGCTACAAGACAGTACTCTCCATTCCATGTGGACAATCAGTTGCGATAGTCTGACAGGGCCGTTCTGGGATCTGATGCAAGACTAGGGATTCCTTTGGGTTTGAGGCATGTCATTCTTGACATATAGAGCACTTTTCCACTTAAGCTTAATCTTTCCTCATGTTAGGCCAAGAAAGGACCTCTCTTTGTTGCTCCTTTCAGTACCCATTCTCCGTGTGAATGTGCTCCAGCATATCATTTCCCAGGACTGGAGGTATTCTGAGTTTGTCCCCTTTAAACAATATGCCGTTATAATGCGTTATTTCATCTCTGAAGTTCCAGTAGTCTAAGACGGCAGGTGGGCATTTCCTCCTTTCTTCTGGCCATCCTGTCTGCTTCAGCAGGGTGAGATGAGGTTTTTTTCAGTTGCAACTTTTATCCTGGGGAGTTTTCTGTCACTCACTGGCAGATTGTTCATAACAGAGTGGACCTGCTTGTCCATGCCTTCACTTAGTGCGCAGGCATAATCATTTAGCACCTTTTTCAACAGTATGTCAGCCACAGGGATGTCTTTAACTGGGCAATGCTGGATCTCAGTGTTGTATCTTGGTAGTTGTGGGATCATACGCTGTAGGCATGCATATTTTGTATTAGGTATTTGTCATACCTAAAACTGTCTCTAGCTCTCCCTTGTTCTCAGGTGGAGGCATGTCTATGATTGCCTGGATTTTCTTTAGGTCTGGCTGGATTTGTACACGGGCCCAGCCCAGGTTGGCATTGCACATGGAGGTGAGGACAAGGAGTTCACAGATCCCGGGAAAGCCATGGACTGCTGAAGAAGATCATTCCAACTTCAGATGAAGGGAAGTGACTATAAAGTCTACATATTTCTAACTAGCCATAGTACCAAATCGGATTCAGGTTTTTTTTTGCCAAATTTTTTGTTTTATCTTTTTTTTTTCCTTTTCTTTTTCTCTGTTTGCCAAGCCTTAGTCAGGCTATGGGATCATTGGGTGGTGTGTATAAAATAAAGGAAATGAGTCACTTTGTATGGCGGCTATGAACAATATCAAAATGTGTAATGTAGGCCGTAAGGTCAACCCTGTTTTGTTTCATCTCGCTCCACAGTCTGGGGACCACACAATTCTTCCTCGAAAAAAAAAACCGGTTCGCCTTTAGCTTAACTCTGAAAGTTCGGAGCTAATTATCCCGCAAGTCATGTGATCACCGCCATAAATCGGCACTAGCTACTGTTCAATGTAACAACATTTTACTTCGAACGTGGCGGTATGGCCGTCATGGGATCGCTCTACACCAATCAGAGGCCAGCTTCTGGTAAATAGAAAAGAAAGATGGCTGCCTCCCTGAGCAGCACCGATAGAGAAGAAAATGTCCCAAAAATCATTGAAATTGGACAGACAGGAGCTGAAACCGGATCATATAAATAGACATGTCCATGAAGACCAACGAGGCAAATAGATTAGAGAGCGAAAGTGTCTTAAAATACATTTGATTACATACTGTACTTGCTAACTTGCCTGTGCTTTTCTTTAGAGAATAGAACCTGTGGTCTGCATTTGTTAAATGGCTGTTGATTTCCTTAAGTAGTCTGGAAAAGGATTGTAATGAATATGTAAATAATAAAAAAAACGTACGCTGATGTAATTGTTTTCAAGTTTATTAATACAATAAACACTTATTTAATTCAAGTCAATTTAACAGTTTGTTTATAAAGCACCTTACTGAACAAAAGTGCTCGACAGAAAACAGCTAAGAAGCTAAAAAACATAAATAAATAAATAAATAGTAAAAAGAAAAAACTATAAAAGCTAAACAACACACACACACACACACACACACACACACACACACACACACACACACACACACACACACACACACAAACAAACAAACAAACAAACAAACAAACAAACAAACAAACAAACAAACAAACAAACAAACAAACAAAAAAAACAAAACAATGAAAGTTAAAAAAATAAAGCAACTCATCCTGGATCTTCTACCTCCATCCTTAGGAGGGAGGATTAATTCTGTCAATATGTGTGTGTTTCTTTGTATGTTTCAATGTCTTCCCATTTTTTATTGACAAAATCCTTTTTCTATAACTATATATAGATATTTAGTTTTATATGGAATCAAAAACAACCATGAATACGGAAAGAATCTCAGGAAGTCTAGAACGGCAGGAAGCTTGAGGTAAGTGACTTTAATGAAACATGCATAGACAATTTTTATGAAAATAATATGTAGATTCAGAACTTAATATAAACCAAATATACAGTTTTGAAAAGAATGAATAGAAATAACTTGTGCACACTTGTAATATTAAAAATAACTAAAATAGTTCTGGATCTTATTAATCTCAGTCCTTCCCACTCCATCTGGGAATCTCTCCAAATTTAGTGGATGCTTGTGAATTCAGTCCACCTTTCTGTGTGTTATCGTGCAGTACGTCCTACCGCGCTCCAGGTGTGAGGTAGATCAGTTCGACATAGACAGTGGCTTGCCATCCATTAATGGAAATGTTTCTGGCAGGTCTTCAACCAAGGAAATCGCATCTCTTGTTCGAAGTCTATGGTTCTTCAACTCTATAATATAGAGTTTTTTTATATTATAAAAAAACTTGACCAATGTGAACGACGAATGGATTTAAGGTTTTGGTCGGTCCTCCACTTCTCAAGCTGAAGGGATAAGCATCTGGCCTTTACCCATAATGCTCTCACAAGGTTGGCTCGTCTTTTCCTCTTGTCAAAACTTGGCTGTAACAGTACATCTACCTTTACCAACGCAACCAAACCAGAAGTGAAAGGTGGGACATGAAACCATATTGGTTAGGTCACCTTAACCATTGGTTGCACTTTACATCATGGAGTGCACAGTTTTTTTTTTTCCTTATTTTCCATTTGAACTCTAAATCTTTTAAATCTATATCTTTTTTCACTTTACAATATTAACCAATGACATGACATGTTAACAATAAACAATCTTGCTATCTGCTTATTTATTCACTTAAGCCGCTTTTCTACTGTGAGTTACATTACCTTTGTACAAAAATTATGTTAACTCCATCAGATTGGCTCCACTGGATATGATCAGAAAAAGAAGGAGAAACAGTTTCTATAAACTGTAACTTTGTCATGATGATACTGAACTGGGATCAGATCCACTGTAAACAAAACGCTTTTACTGGGTCTGTTTATTAGAAAAGTACAGCTGTTGCTGATTTAGGAATGTAAGAAATATTTATTGGATCTACAAGTACTGGATCTAAATTATTTAAAATTCTGAGTTTTTTTTTTATTATTTTAAAAAGTTTAGAATGATTTTTTTTTCTGTAAATGAAGATTTTTCTGATGTACTAGTGCAGGGATCACTAACTGTGGACCTGTGGAGCCACTGTCCTGCAAATTTTACATGTTTACCTGCTGCAGTACACTTGAGTCAAATCATTAATGGCTCATTAAGAGACTTGTGCAGAACTTGACAACAAGGTGTCACATGGATCACGTGTGTTGCTGCAGGGAAATGTCTAAAACCTGCAGGACAGGTGGTGATCCTGCACTAAAGTGCAGCATATTGGCCCTCCTCTCTACATTCAAGAAAAATAATACAATGAATTGCAGTGTTAGTTTTTTAAATTTCTCTGTCTAGATGTATTTTGGTACACATTAAATGTCTTGGATAAGTTATGTTACGAGCATATTTACTAATCTGAATAAATTTCTATGTTCATCTCGAGGTTTTCCAAATTCGGTAAAACAGTGATTCCCAAGCCTGGTCCTCAAGGCCCACTATCCTGCAGGTCTTAGATGTCTCTCTGTTGCGACACACCTGATTCAGATTAAATGGTTCTCTGACAAGCTCTGCACAAGCCTGAGATGTGAATTTGAACAAAAAATGACCCCTTAACAACTTCTGCCAATATTATTATTCTGTTCATCTTTATAAGCAGTAAAGTTATGACCCATCCAACTCTTTTATACTACATGGTCCTAATTTCTTAAGAGATCTCCAATTATTTTTATTATCAACTTTCTTCGGAAACCTCCATGCGTTTTTTGTTATGGTAAACCCTCTTTCCACCGGCAAAGTCCTCCTCCCCTGCTCGTCATCACTTCTCTCTGGGCCATTGACCACTAGTTTGCAGATAAAGAGGTTTCATACCACAAAGTTTCTACACATACAAGATGACACTCCAGACTGCTTTTAAAAGGCCAATTTATTTTCTTGGATCTATTTTAATAGAAAATAATTTTTCATACTTTTATTTCCAGGAAGTAAGAACACTGATCTAAAAGTTCTCAAAAATTTGTCCCAAAAATGCTTCAATGCTTTTGATTGCAATCTGCATCTAAATGACATGTTTAACAAGAATTACACAATGATTCCATGCAACACTAATGATGGACTCATGGAAAGAAATGACTGTGTACACAGTGGATACAAAAAGATATTTACAGTCATGTTTTATTCTCAGTCTTTTTAGTAGCTGACATCAGATACAATGCACATTGCTCAGGGCCAGACGCAGCACTTGCAGCTGTCATCAAAGATCGATCCGGCTCCACAATTCCTGATGTGGGTGATGCCACCGGCACACATGTAGAAGCTGCTCTTATCGTCAGGGTGGGGATACAGCCCATCGGGTTTGCCATTGCAGAAGCCGGGTCCTGGAGCATGTGTGGTGGTGGTGGCGGTGGTGGTTGGAGAGGTGGTGCTGGCACCAGGTTTGGGGGTGGTGGTTGGTGGCAGTGGTGGCAGCTCTGTAAGACAGAGGAAGAATTGGGATGGTTGAGTCTAGCGCCATGTGCTGCTGACACCTGTTATACCAGGTGTGTGAAACACATTTGCAACCAAATGAAGAATCTGCATAAAACCACAAACTTACCAATATTAAGAAGTTTGCGGAGGTGGGAAAGCAGAGGGTGGCTGTTTTGACCACAGAATTTTCCGGCAAAGTCATCTAAATCAAGGGCCCAAACAAAAGCACCGCCAAACTTATGCTCCTGCAGGTAGCGCACCTGTAGGGTAAAAAACCAGAGCATGGGGAAACCAGCTCACATGTTCTGTGAATGAACCTGCAGAGATGATACAAAGCCAGGCCATCATACCTTGATCTCATAGCTCTCCTGGTTGTCGAATCCAACCCATTCGTTGCTTTTAAAGGCATATGGGACTTTCTGGTCCTCAATCCACTGAAGAGTGGCGCCTTTCAGGAAGGTGCAGATCTAAGTCAAAGACAATGTGATGAAGTTAGTGGTGCTTTCCAAACGATCAGTAGGCCACTGTTTTCTTTTACCGATCTTCATCCAGGATGTATTTTATCTTAAAACTTTACCTCATAGTAGGACCAGAATCCAGCTTCGCGTGAATATGGACCAGCCGATGCAGGTCCGTTAGCTGGAGCTCCAACACTAGTATCCGATGATGTCAGACGGAAAGTACGACCATAAGAAGCAAATCCCATCCTCAGCTTCTCCACAGGGGTGCCGTTATCTCTCCAGTACTTCATAGCGTAATCCTGTAAAAGTTGATAGAATAATTAAGTAAATGTTTATTCGATAAGAGACCGCTGAGGTTATATTGTATCAACCCAGAGTTTTACTTACAGTGTTAAAGTAGATAAGGTCACCAAAGTCCTCAGATCCGCGGTACAGAGGGCTGTTGTGTCCAGTGAACTGCTCCCAAGTTCCATGGAAGTCGTAGGTCATCACATTGATAAAGTCTAATTCCCTGGAAGAAAGAAAAGAAACAACAAAGATCAGGAATAAAAACACAACTCCCACGGAACGCCTTGGTGGGGAATTATTCTGAACTGAACACTCACTTGGCAATCTCAGCGATCTCATATCCAGCATCGATGGTTCCCTTTCCAGCAGACACAGCAGCGGTCAGCATGAGCTGAGGGTTGCCGGTGGACTTGGCCTCAGCTGCATATGCAGCAACAAGTTCCTGCAGCGTGCAGCACAGAGGAAGTTACTATCAAGTCCAAGTCTACAGCTGTGAACTACAGAAGAAAGATGAACCAAGGAAGTTGTGCACCCACCCTGCAGAGCAGAGTGAATTTCTGCTTGTCCTCAGGAGGACTTCCACGGGCACCTGGGTACTCCCAGTCCAGATCTAAACCATCAAATCCATAAGTCCTCAGGAACTTGATAGAAGACTGGATGAATGTCTGACGGTTGGCTGCAGTGGACACCATAATGGAGAATCTGCAGGAAGAACCAACTTGTGTTTTTAAATCAAATAAAGCTTGTGAGAGTCTCTGTCCTTTAGCTGCTGGTCAGACTTTCATGTGTTATGTGTTTAACTGGAAAATAGTTTAAACTTTGGTTTCCAGTTTGAGCATTTACATGTCGGTGAAACATGTCCCAGTCATTTCCACTTCCTTTGTTGTCTCATTCTAAACGATCTATAAATAATCTAGAAGCTCAAATTAGAAAATATTAAGTGATTTACAAGCTGGAACACATAAAAGCTTTCAACTTTACCCCCCTAATTAAAACTTTAACAGATTCAGAATATCCTAAGACTGTAGCTGACGGTAGCATCGGAAGGTTTTTCACTTCATGAAATGTTTCTTACTGTTTTGAGCCGAAGTTCCATCCACCAACAGCCAGGAGAGTCTTCAGATGAGGATTCCTGGTAACAACAGAGACAGAGACAGACATTTAGAGACAGTGAACCAAGGGTTATAGCTCAGTCTGGCCTCTGACGCCATGGAAACTTACTTGTTCTTCAGTTCATTGAAAGCCTTGTAGAGGACATCGTCATTCCACTCATAGGTGACCAGCTCATTGGCATGGTTGATGATAGAGAAAGCGTAGATGAGGGTGGTACACAGGAAGGGGTCAACATTTTGTGGCAGGAACTTGCCTTCACCAGGCCTGTACTGGGACCAGTTGGTGAAGTAGCACTCCATCCTGCTGGCAGATCCTACAAGAAAATCAATATTAGAGAAGAATCTGTTCCTGCAGAGCTCTGAGATGATGAAAAACCTATAATAACTTACCCAGTTGGCATAAAACCAGACATATGGCTGAGGGAGAGAAAAGAGAGGACAATGAAAACAAAACAGAAATAATACAAGTCTATTTATGCACATTTATGTAGAGTAATTCTTATTGTACCTGCTAGAATTGTGAGTCTGGCCATTTTGAATTCAGTTCTTATAACTTCACTTGATGACTGTAAGACAAAAAGTGAATCAGATTTTTTAACTGGAGTCAAACTACCTGGAAAATGAATAAATACAATGTGTGAAAGGGAGCCCTTTCCTTCTTAAACTCACCTGGAGACCAGGAGAGAGACCCAAACAGCAGCAGCAGAGTTTCACCTTTTATATGTTTTAGCAGAGAGAGGTGTGAGAGCTGCGACAGCCTTCATCAGATACGCCAGGACAGTAAATTTAATGACTATTAGAACATTTTTGATAAGATGCTGCACAGCTATATGTGGCAATAATTTACTCATTATAGCTTAGAGACGGATCTGGATGGGATTCAGGTCATTGTTATCATCGTATCATTGATCAGTAAACATGACCTCTGACCACGCTGGATTGTGGGGCTGATACTGAATTAGACTTTAGTCTGGATTAGAAAAATATTGATGTTGTTGTCATGGGAATGTCTAGAGGACACATTCAACAGTTTGAGTAGAAACTAATATTAGAATAAAGGTATTTTTACAGGCCATTTCAGCCATGGATGGAAAACATCCCAGCCTGCTGCTCAGATGATGGAAGGAAAAGAGCTTAAATGTATTTATTTCCAAAGTTTTGTAAAAGCTCCATCCACCCTGATGGAAACTGTGTCCCTAACCTGACCCGCTCCTTTACCTCCATCATGATGAGAAGCTGCAGCTGCAGCAAATTTAAATTTTTATGAGATTTAAACATGTGACCATTAACAAACTACCAGAAGATTTACAATTAATGAAAACTACAATGGACAATAACATTATTCATAGTTTTGCAAACAATTGCATTTAAAAAGAAAAGAAAGTTTATGATGAATCGGTTTATTTTCACAGTGATTTTATTGTATTATGATCTTCATAGTTGCATTTAGTGAAAAATTTAAACATGATAAAGAGCTACAGTAATAATGAACACAATATTACATAATTAACTAACAGAAGATAGTGTGAGATAATCCTGTGCTGGTTTCTAGATTAACAGCTTTGATTACTTTATCGTTCACCTTTGTCTAGCGTTAGCCGTGACCGTTGACCAGAAAGATATTCTGTCACCAGCTGCTTGTTCTTCTGAAGGGCAACAACTTCCATTTCCATCAGGGATATGTGTGGAGCTGACTGGGACAATGAACATTTTACAGGTGTAAACTGGGATCGACATAAACAACATGAACGATAATCTAATAAATGACAGGAGAAAATATGCAAAGTTAAGCTGATTTGAAACCATTTGATTGATTTGATGTCGGGACGACATTATTTTGTAAAGGAGAATGTGACAAGTTGAAATATGCCCTCTTATTACAGAGATAAGACACTGTCAGTTCATGTTTGTGAGAGATTAAAAATGTCTGATTCATCACTTGTGATAAAAACTTAGGCAACATCGTCTAGTCTCTCTGGTGATAATTTCTGTCTTCATCAGCCACCCCAGTTCCGGGGCGTAACACACACAACTGATCTGATTTCAACAAGCGATGCTGACAAACATCTAAATTCTGTGTAGACACAAAGGTTGTATATAGGAGTAGCATTGCACAATGCACTTCTCTGGACTAAAGCAAGTCACTCAACATTAGCCTCTGAACAGGTGGAAGAAGTCAGCCGCAGGACGCTGATAGTACCCACATCCACAGTCAAATTCCCTGTACGAGGCCATTTCCAGAATCATCACAATTTCCCTGAATGAACTGAATCCCCTGTGTGTAAAACTGGGAATCAAGTGCCTTAATAAAAGGGAATACCAATTCCTGAAAGAGTACTGCACTGTGATGAAGCCCCTGACACTGGACAAACAACACTCACAAGCCTGATGGCAAAGACACTTGCCCTGAAAGATGACCTCTATGACAGCCAGCCTTTTGGATGTCATTGTAAAGGTAAGATTATTATTTGATAATTGATTTGGGTGGATTTGTTGAATTTATCATGCCATACATGGTGGGCAGATAGTGTGTACAATTATTAAAATGATAGAATATCATTTTAATAATTGTTCAGTATAATTCTGGGTTTAATTCAATCTAGTTGTGACATTAATGGAGTAACTTCCTGATTTCTGTGGAAGCCAGTAAGTTCATCACTGACCAACTGAGTTTTCCTCCTTGTAGTAAAAATATTCTTGCTGTATCTTTGTCTGGAGGCTGTTAGTGGCTCATTAATTTTGCATTTAGCTCACCTGTAGGCTTGGGTATATATATATATGTGTGTGACAAAGTGGGTGAGCCTGTAGTTCAACACTTGTCCCTATTATTTGGACTTTATTTCTTCTGTCATCTGATATACTCCTGTTTAACATTGTTCTGTGTTTGAACCCATATTACAGGCTAGGAGTTTGGAAGTGGCCAACCCAGCACTTCAAAGCTACAGGTGTGGGTGATTTAAGAAAATGTTTAGTCTAAATCAGAGCAGGTGTGTTTTTACAGGGGTATATAATCAGTTTGTTGGGGAAGCTCTCAAGAGGGAAGTAAGGAACCAGAGAATGCATGTGGATACAACTGGGATTAATAAACCTTGCTTCATTAAGAAACACAGGACTGCTGATTTTGTTTCTTCTATTTATTCGACCAGTTTGGCCTCTATCTTACAATGTGCTTCATGGAGACTTCAAATATTCAAATATTATTATTATTGGCTTTTATGCTACAAACACATACAACACACTCACACAGTCAACAAGGCTGCAGACAGCGGTGACAAAATATGGAAAACAAATCCAAATAAATAAATAAAAATAAAAAAAACACAGTGAAAGCGACATTAACATACATGTATAAAACCGAAAAAGTATAACAATAACAACAGAAACAACAAAAAATTTAACCCATTACAGAGCTTGTCAATCAGTTGAGTAGTTATCTCTGTGTCCAAAGCCGGAAATTCAGAATGAAAGTAGCTCAGAAATTCCTGCCAGACATTGTAAAACCATTGGGTTAGCCCCTGATTGTTTCAATTTTTCAAATTTTAAATGTGCCATTACATCCCCAACCCAGCGCCTGTGCGTGGGAGGCCTAACTGATTACCAGTTACATAAAATAAGGCACCTGGCTAGTAGGGATCAAAAAGCTATGGCATCCGACTGTGCCCCAGATAAGCTACCTCAGCAGGGACCACACCAACAATGCGATTTCAGGAGTGGGGCTTATCTTTTTGCCACAGATATGTGTCAAAGATTGAGGACCAAAACTGTACTAACTTTGGGCATGACCAAAACATATGGTAAAGGGAGCAGTTCAGATCTACACCTGATATATTCTGGCAAGTCTACTTTTAGCACATAAGAAGATAGCTGAGGCAATCAGGGAGATGATAAATAAAAAGCCTTTTTATATCATGGCTAATCTAATAAAAACATGTCCATGTTGACGCGTTTCAGCAATGGGAGCTTGTTTTGCACCTAATTATTCTAATCTGTTTATGGGAGCACAGGAAGAAAAATTTGTATATTCTGAACTACATTATATGGTGGGGCAGGTATATTGATGACATTATCCTACTTTGGTCAGGTTCAGAAACAGAACTGATTGAATTTCACTCATATTTGAACAATACCAATAAGAATCTGAAGCTCAGCCTGGATTTCTCTTCATCCGAAGTCAATTTCTAGATCTCAAAATCTCAAAGATATCAATGGAGATTTACACACCTCCAGTTTAAGAAAATCTACAGATCTGTTTTTCTTAAAGCTGATAGTTTTCATCCTCTTTGACTGATAGATAACATTTCTTTAGGTCAGTTTCAGAGGCTGAAACATATATGTGGTACAGAAGAAGAGTTTGAAAGAAATGCACAAGAGATGAGCCAGAGATTTAAGACAAGAGGATATTAACAAAAAACTATACTCAAAGCATATAATGAAGCAAAATGTCTACCCAGAGAACGGCTTTTGGTTCCTAAACAGAAAGATCAACCAAATTCAGATCAAGTATATTTTGTGACACAGTATAGCAATGAAGCTGATCAAATTAAACAAACTGTCAAAAGAAACTGGGACATACTGAAAAGTGACAGAGATCTTAGAGAAGCTCTCCCAGATTCTGAGATGATTAGTTCTCAAATGTAAGTCGCTTTGGATAAAAGCGTCTGCTAAATGACGGTAGAATAGAATAGAATAGAATAGAAAAGCTCCAACCTTAAATGATAAACTTGTTAAAAGTCATCTTGCCCCCATACAACAAAAAACTTGGCTTTCCACCAGAAAAGGCAACCAAAAGTAACATGATAAATGTCAACTACTTCACTGATGTTTCATCTGGTCGTATGTTTGACATAAAATCATTTATTAATTGCAATACCTCATATGTAGTCCATAGACTCAAATGTCCTTGTGGTTGTTTTTATATTGGGAGAACAATATGCAAATTGAAGGAAAGATTGCCTGAACATAAATATGCAATAAGAACTGGCAACCCCCAATATCCTATGGCTGTTCATTATAAAGATGCTAATCATAGCAGTTGTAATTCATTAAAGATATCAGATAGCACATTGAAAACTCAATCAGAAGTGGAGACAGGCTCAAAAGACCCTTGGAAAGTGAGTCCTTTTGGCTTTATACGTTGAAAGCTACACATTACCCAGGCCTAAATGGAGAACTAGATTTTTCTCCCTTTTTGTAATGGTTATGCTGTTTAACTGATAGCTCTGTTGTCTCTTATTCCTGTCTGCTTGTGGGCCTAATGAGGAGATGCACTTGTTGATATGTACGTATATTTCTCACATCTTGTTTAATTTTCTTTTTAGTTAATTTTTCTTTCAAGGAATCTCTGACTTTGTTGCCTATTTAAACATGAAGTGAGCTTACTGACAAATATTATGCCATTTGCCCCATTTGACCTACTCTCAGTCTGCTCACTTCCCCTCTTTGGTCTGGATCTCCGCCCAACTACATGCACCTTCCAATATCCAAGACCCACTCCAGTGCTTATTTGGAACTATTTAAAATGTTCTCAGTTGCCTTAAAATTGTGATTATGAAGGTTTTGTCAAAAATCACATAACCTGTGCCCCTTTCCAGGTCTCTACTTCTGCAGAGGACCAGTAGCTCATTAGCAATTTGCCTCTGACTTCTGGGTGGAGTCAGCGCTGCGTAGTGCCCTCCCCCGTTGGCCCCCTCCCTCCTGTCACTATGAGCTGGCTCTGCATGCTAGCGCACCGATCTATTATTAGCGATGCAAAAAAAAAGGCGTGTTACATTGGAGCTACAGTGCATCCGGAAAGTATTCACAGCGCTTCACTTTTTCCACATTTTATTATGTTACAGCTTCATTCCAAATTATATTAAATTAAGCTCTTACCTCAAAATTCTACACACAGTACCTCATTATGACAAGGTGAAAAAAGTTTTTTTTTTAAGTTTTTGAATTTATTAAAAATGGAAAACGAAGAAATCACATTTACATAAGTATTCACAGCCTTTGCTTAATACTTTGTTGATCCACCTTTGGCAGCAATTACAGCCTCAAGTCTTTTTGGATATGATGCTACAAGCTTAGCACACCTATCTTTAGGCAGTTTCGCCCATTCTTCTTTGCAGTACTTCTCAAGCTCCTTCAGGTTGGATGGGAGACGTCTATGCACAGCCATTTTCAGATCTCTCCAGAGATGTTCAATCGGATTCAAGTCTGGACTCTGGCTGGGCCACTCCAGGACATTCCCAGAGTGGTTCTGAAGCCACTCCTTTGAGATCTTGGCTGTGTGCTTTGGGTCATTGTCCTGCTGAAAAATAAACCGTCGCCCCAGTCTGAGATCTCGAGCGCTCTGGAACAGGTTTTCATCCAGGATGTCTCTGTATATTTCTGCAGTCATCTTTCCTTCTATCCTGACTAGTCTGCCAGTTCCTGCTGCTGAAAAACATCCCCATAGCATGATGCTTCACTGTAGGGATGGTATTGGCCTGGTGATGAGCGGTGCCTGGTTTCCTCCAAACATGACGCCTGGCATTCACACCAATGAGTTCAAGCTTTGTCTCATCAGACCAGAGAATTTTGTTTCTCATGGTCTGAGAGTCATTCAGGTGCCTTTTGGCAAACTCAAGACGGGCTGCCATGTGCCTTTTACTAAGGAGTGGCTTTCGTCTTGCCACTCTACCATACAGTCCTGATTGGTGGATTGCTGCAGAGATGGTGGTCCTTCTGGAAGGTTCTCCTCTCTTCACAGAGGAACGCTGGAGCTGGAGCTCTGCCAGAGTGACCATTGGGTTCTTGGTCACCTCCCTGACTAAGGCCCTTCTCCCCCGATTGCTCAGTGTAGATGGCCGGCCAGCTCTAGGAAGGGTCCTGGTGGTTCCAAACGTCTTCCATTTACGAATGATGGAGGCCACTGTGCTCATTGGGACCTTCAAAGCAGCAGAAATTTTTCTGTATCCTTCCCCAGATTTGTGCCTCAAGACAATCCTGTCTCGGAGGTCTACAGACAATTCCTTCGACTTCATGCTTGGTGTTTGTGCTCTGACATGCATGGTCAACTGTGGGACCTTATATAGACAGGTGTGTGCCTTTCCAAATCATATCCAATCAACTGAATTTACCACAGGTGGACTCCAATTAAGCTGTAGAAACATCTCAAGGCTTATCAATGGGAACAGGATGCACCTGAGCTCAGTTTTGAGCTCCACGGCAAAGGTTGTGAATACTTATGTAAACGTGATTTCTTCGTTTTCCATTTTTAATAAATTCAAAAAATCTCAAAAAAAACTTTTTTCACCTTGTCATAATGAGGTATTGTGTGTAGAATTTTGAGGTAAGAGCTTAATTTAATATAATTTGGAATGAAGCTGTAACATAATAAAATGTGGAAAAAGTGAAGCTCTGTGAATACTTTCCGTATGTCTTCCTTGAATTTGACTGCAAACCAGCATGTGGTTTGTTATAATGTGATAACTGAAAAACCTAATCCATTGCTCTCTCACAGCAAAGTTTTTTGGTAAATAATGAAAGCAAACGGGATACATGTTGATCCACCATCTCTTCGTCCTCAGAATCAGAACGGGCGGAGAAGGTGGGGCAGGAGCTTGTGGCCCTGTCCTGTGTGTTTATGACATGAAAATGTGGATCTGTCTGAGCTCACCTTTTTCTGCCCATCGTTGGTTCAAAATGATTTAAATGCAGAAATACTCAGAAAAGCCATTTTGATAAAATTTTTCACAAGATATGTCCTATCGTGTCAGATAAATGCCACATGGACATGTGAACAACATGAAAAACAAGATTTTCACCAGAGTTAGTCAGAGTTAGGTTTAGTGTGTTAGCATGTAGTCACACACTGAACAAGAGTTTCGTCAAAATGATGTTGCACAGTGTCCAGCACTACCAGTTCTAATCGCAGCTGGTTCTTTCTGGTGGAATTTCTATGTTATCCCTGTGTATAGGTGGGTTCAGCTTCATATCAGGTGATTCCAAACTGTCTGTAGGGGTTAGTTTATGTCTTTATCTCATTGGCCTTTGATAGACAGATGACCTGTCCAGGGTGACTTATTGGGTGGTGGCTGGGACCAACATCAGCTCCACCACAACCCTGAACAAGATAATGCAGCAGTGGAAAATAAAAACAATGAGCCAAAACTGAGTCCATCCTCACTCCTTCTAAGGAAGGCAGCGGGTCTATCGGCGCCATGCTGCTAATCAAGAGCTCTTCATTAACTAATCATCATCAGTGTGAGCTCCTCTCTGCACCATTCAGATGAGTGAATCTTGGTCATAGCGAATTGAAACTTCCAACTGTGGAATCTGTGAGATGTGAACGTTCAGTAGAGGAGTTGTTTGTTTGTGTTCATGCCGTGGGGTGGACAGGGGAGACATCATTTGTGTTTACATATTTTTTATACTTTGTGTAGCTGCTCTTTGAATTGTTTGTTGTCTTAACTGTGTTTGGTGGTCATAGAAATGCTTTTGCTGAGCTGGTAGCTGAGATTCTGGACTTTCTGTGGATACCACACATGTTTATAGAAGTGATATAGTGTTTGTAAACCAAAATTTACTGCATTTTATTTATATAGTTGTAGGCCTTCTTTTGAAGGAAAGAGACATTTTGCGAGTAACAATGCGATTAATCGCGATTAATTGCAGCATGTCATGCAATTAATTGCGATTAAAAATTTCAATCGTTGCCCACCACTAGTTTAAACAAATATGTAAGTATGTAATGTAAGTCCAAGCAAGTTCTGAACCCAAGAAAAACCTCAAGAGCTACATCTCAGACTCTCTAGGCCTCAGTTTGCATGTTAAATGTTAAATTTCATGAAACCCCAGTTAAAAAAAAGATTGAACTTTGGAAGGGTTGCAGGAGAAAGATTTGTTCTTTCTAAAAAGAGCATGGTCGCACGGCTTAAACTGGCAAAGCTGCTTCTGGACATCCTTTGGACCAAAATGAAGATGTTTGGTCAGAATGCAGAAAAAAGACAAACACAGCATATCAGTACAAACACCTCATACCAACGGTCAGAATGGTGGTGGAGGGATGATGATCTGGGCCTGTGCTGCAGCTACAGGACCATTCTGCAGTCATTGAGTGGACCATGAACTCCTTTGGATACCAAAGTATTCTAGAGCCAGATGTGAGTCCATCTATCCGACATCCGAAGCTTGGCTGAAACTGTCTTATGCAACAAGACAAAGATCCCAAACACAGCAGCAGATCTACAACAGAATGACTGAAAAAGACAAAAATGAATCTGTTGACATAGTCCTGTGAAATCTGACACCATCTGGACCTGCAGCCTTGCTCTGGTTCAGTTTTTTCACTTCCTTCTTCATCTCATGGCAGGAGACAGACAGGCTATACGTGGGGAGACATATGAGGTCTCAGTGAGGTCCAATCAAACTCCAGACCTCAATCTGACTGAGATGCTGTGGTGGGACCCTCAGAGATCTGTGCAGAAAATAATGCTGCAAACCTCAATGACCTGAAGCAACGTTGGAAAGAGGAGTGGAGCAAAATTGCCCCACAACCATGAGACTGATAACATCATCCAGAAAACTATTACTTTAGAGCTTTTAGAAGCTGCTGGATCATGGAAAGGAACCAGTTTTTCTCTGATTCTGGGTTTTAGTTTCTGTTCAGTAAATGATGAGACAGTGTGGTCATCTGAGGGTGGAGGGACTGAACTTTAACACCTTATGAGGAACAGATGATTTTTATTATGTCCTGATAAGCAAAACTTTGTTAAAAGATAAGGAAAATATACTTTCTTTTTGGATTCATTTTTACTTTCCCCACCGTGTGCCAAACAATGCCCAGATCTCCACATCTCCATTTTGTAACACAGACTAAAATAAATGCACATTTCAAGGAGAAGCTGGCCAGATTAATTTCCTTTTAAATCAGGTGTGTTGAAGCAGTAAACATCTAAAACATACAAAACAGAGGATCTGTAGAACTGCAATTAGATATCCCTGGTGTAGCCCTTACATCAGGGGCTGGAGCAGACACCCACAGACAACATACTCCTTTTAGTGCTTAGTAATGTGGATCTGTGAGCTAAGAAAGCTGTTTCTGCTTGGTTTCAAGCCAATTATGGTCATTATGTGTGAGATATAATGACCACTACAGGTACTGGTGAAGGAGTGCTGTTCCATTGGTAAGCTGAGTCACATTGATAGCCAAAAGGAAAGTTTAATAAATATCATAAATGGATTTGTTTGATAAGCAAGCCCTTTCTGTCAAGAGTGGGATTTAAAGTCATGCCAGGTGAAACTGAACGCAGCATCTTGGACTGCTCAGCCATTCTGAACATTGTGTTTACTGCTGAAGAGGAACATGGACGAGATGTGAGTCTTTGGAAGAGTGATAGGATAGTTTTCAGCATCCCAAATACCCCTTTAGGCCTCACGCTGAGCAGGCAGCCCATTTCAAATACTTTCTGATGGATCCAGGGTGCTTTGATTTTATTCCCTTTCTCCTTCCCCATTGGATACCATTCTTGAAAGATGGCTAATCTGAACAAATGCCCAAACTGAACTATTTGTAACAGACTAACTCTGTATATCACCTCCTGCAGTGGACATACAATCCCTTTATTCACTGTCTTGCTGTTGGGTTATTTTCTCTCTGTGGAAGTCATTAGTCATAGATAGATAGATAGATAGATAGATAGATAGATAGATAGATAGATAGATAGATAGATAGATAGATAGATAGATAGATAGATAGATAGATAGATAGATAGATAGATAGATAGATAGATAGATAGATAGATAGATAGATAGATACTTTATTGATCCTGAGGGAAATTCAAGCATCCAGTAGCATATACAGACATTAAAGCAGGGCTACTCAATTCGGTCCTACGAGGGCCGCAATCCAGCAGGTTTTCCATGTATCCCTGCACCAACACACCTGAGTCAAATTAATGAGTCATTGTGTAGAACCTGATTGGCTGTTAGAGCCACCTAATTTGACTCAGGTGTGTTGGTGCAGGGATACATGGAAAACCTGCTGGATTGTGGCCCTTGTAGGACCGAATTGAGTAGCCCTGCATTAAAGGTTAGTACTTGACATTAGGGGTTAGTACTTAAGCATAACTAGACTAATTTAAAATTAAATAAAGGCAACGGTAGATAAAGGAGACAAAATGGTAAAAACTATTGTACCCTTATTGTAATGTCTACTCAGCTAGATGTGCTGTGACGCAAAAACACACTCCGAGTTGGACCGAACAAGAGTCATTATTATGGTCTATGTACATATATACTGTACAGGTGATCAAGTATGTACATATATTGACAGTGGTAATCAAACAAGGTGCATGAGTGAAAAAGTGCAGGATGTGCAAAAACTGCTGAAACAGTGTTTACAGAATGAGATGGAAGCAAATGTGCTTACAAATGAGAAAAAGGCACATGTCCATAAAAACTATTCAGACTATGGTTGTGGTTGTGACCCCTGCGCCCTCAGCGAGATGTTGTACAGCCGGATGGCCCGGGGTACGAAAGAGTTTCTGAGTCTGTTGGTGGAGCAGGTCAGGCACAGTAGTCTGGGGCTGAACACACTCCTCTGCCTGCTCAGAGTTCAGTGCAGAGTGTGAGAGGAGGAGTCCAGGATGGTCAGGATCTTGTCCAAGGTCCTCTTTTCTGCCACTGAGACCAAAGAGTCCAGCTCTGTGCCCACCACAGATCCTACCCTTCGGATCACTCTGTCCAGCCGTGCTGCGTCCCTTTTCTTTATGCTGCCTCCCCAGCACACCACAGCATAGAAAAGGACACTGGCCACCACAGTCTGGTAGAACATCAGCAGCAGTTTCTTGCAGATGTTGAAGGACCTCAGCCTCCTTAGAAAGTACAGACGGCTCTGTCCTTTCTTGTGGATGGCATTGATGGTCTCTGAGCAGTCCAGTCTGTCATCCAGCTGCAGTCCCAGGTACTTATATGAATTGACCGACTCCACCTCCACACCCTCTATGGAGACAGGCCTCAGGTCTGATCTGTTCCTCCTGAAGTCCACCACCAGCTCCTTGGTTTTGGAAGTGTTCAGCTGCAGGTGGTTCGCCCTGCACCAGCCAACAAAGTCTTCCACCATATTCCATCATATTGATGAAGTCAGAATACCTGGTAATGCATAAGAAATATAAGAGAAGAAATTACTATTACTGCATGAGCTTCAAAAAGTTCTTGCAAGTTCACAAAAACAATTAGAAATGATCAGAATTATAGTTTGTCAATGTTTACATGGCTCAAGATTCTCTGCTCCACCCTGCAGAGCAGAGTGAACCTCTGCTTGTCATTTGGAGGACTGCCTTGGGACCCTGGGTACTCCCAGTCCAGATCTAGATGGTTGGCTGAGGTTGGCACCATAATGGAGAATCTGAGGTAAATTTCAGTTCATGGTTGGTATTGCGCTACTTTCACTGTAATGAAGACCTGAACATGGACACCATCCACAATGTCAGGAGGTTAAAGAAGATAATTTTATACTCACCGAGTTGAGCCAAAGTTTCATCCACAAACAGCCAGCAAGGTCCTCAGAGTGGGGTTCCTTTACAATATATGTGTTTTCATTACTTACACACAATATCTTATGTTCACAATGTGCAGAGAAAAAATTCAGTTCTTACTGAGGACATTTCTTTAGGTTTTAGTATCTAGTTAAACTTTCTGCACCTACCTGCTCTTCAGCCCATTACAGCTCTGATACAGTCTCATTGTTTCATTTGTAGGCAACAAGCTCATTATTGTGGTTTATGATGGAGAAGCATAAATCAGATGGGTGCACAAGAAGGGATCCACATTTTGGGGCATGTATTTCCCAGCCTTTGGTCTGTACTGGGACTGATTGGTATAGTAACAGACCATCTGAGAGGCAGTTGCTGGGGATCAGAAACACATCTCTGTGGTCAGCTCCATATCTAAGCTGTCAGTGTCAGTTCAAACAGACTTACTTACCCAGCTGAGACATCACCAGTCAAAGGCCTGAAAAGAAGCACAAACAGAAGATAAAGACTATAAATATTGGAGTGGAGTTGACTAGTGGATCAGCAAGGCATCATGGGAATGTCAAGTCATGATATGAAACAACAGAACAAATTGATCTGCTAAGAGAGTGAGTTTGGTCATCTTGAGCTCAAAGCTGCTTTTTCTGCAGGACACAAAAAAGGTTGAAAACAAAATGATGTGAAGTTTGATAAGCTACCAAATGATCAACTCTCCAGTCTGAACGCACACAGCTGTTGGACTGTAGACACAAGTTTACCTCCAGATCTCAGAGTGGAAGAAGAGTGGACTTGACCTCCAGCTTCTTCTACATGTTACCCACTCCAGAGGACGGGATATAAGTCCTGATGCTTCTGTGAAGGGAGGTGGGCAGGAATAACTGCTGGAGTATACTGAAGCCACAGATGGTGATAAGCTGTAGTATAGAGACGGTGAGACACACTCAGTATGGAACTGTACATCATGACATGACTGAGCTCAGTCAGCAGAAAACATGAAACTGCAGATGTAATTCTAGATCTCGTTTTAATAGAACATATTTAGTGGATCTAATTTAATTTTAATCTAGTTGTTATTGACAAAATTGATTATAAAATGTTAAACTAATCTCAAATTGAATAAATGTAGCTAAAATTGTGAAGACATTCATATTAATAAATCAGAGGTTATTCACTGTATGTTTACTTTTACTTTGGGAGCTTTTTAAGTTGTTTTTTTTTTATCTTATTTGGTTGATCAATAAATAATACGACACAAACAGGTTTCTACACATGTCAGAAAGAGGTTAAAAAAAAGAAATACACTCTGTCATGTACATCTTCCAATTATCTGAAGTAAAATGTCTCATAGTTTTTCTTTTGTTTCCGTTATATTTTAATGAATAAATATGAGTCATTAAGGAAGAATAAAATGTCTAAAGATCATCTCTTGTCTCCTTGATGATCACCACGCCCAAATCTCTGGTTTGAGTAAAGCGGCTCTCAGCTAAACAGACAGGAAAATATTTTCTGATCTCCACATTGACCTGCTGATAATGGCTAATAATTTACTAGAATACAAGTAAATGATTAATCCCTGTGATGATGGCACCGTGAAACCAGTACTGATATTTTGAAGTTTTCAGAGCTGCTTTGTAACAATAATCCACCAAAGTCCACAAGATGCACTAATCTAAAAGCATTGTGTCTTATCAGACAACTGCAGTTCCACCTCATAAACACTTATCTGTAGCAAAGCTGTGGTACATGACACAACCAGCCACTGTCACAGCTTTCATTATATCTGAAAGAGTTTGTTTAATGATGCCTGTATTTAAAATAAACAAAAAGACCCATCATTTATCACCAAGTGAAAGGATTTTGGATCAGGTTGTCATCGAACTAGGATCTGAAAAGATGTTTAGGTTACACAGCAGCAGAATCCAGGAAGAGCTGCAGCCATCTTCAACAACTCGATGATTAGGGTAATAGACAAGCACGCTCCTATAAGAAAACTGTTAGAAATGTCTCAGCTCTATGGCTGGATCATGAGCTCAAAGAATATATGAGGCATGGGAATCAGCGGAAGCAATATAATGATGTGGCTCAGTGCAATAACTATCAGAAATTAAGAAATTGTGTGACTAAAATGAATAAGTGTAAAAAGTGAATGAATTATCAGAACAAAATTAAGATTCTGGACTGGATAGTGCCAAGGTATGGAGTACGCTGAATGAATTATGAAAAGAAAAACAAAACAAATTGGCAATTATTTTGTAAAGACAAAAAATTAGACAAGCACTGGAGTTGGAACCTGGAACAAGATAAAAATATTTCATATGAACTGATAAAAAACAGTAAAATGACAATAAAACAGTGTACATTTAGATTTAAGATTGTAACTGAGGACAGTGTGAAAAAACATATTTCATGCAAGTAAAAATGAGCCCTGTGGACAATTTAGAGGTTAAATTGTTGAAGTTCTCATATTTCTCATATCATCAGTCTGAGTTTAACGACAGCTGCTTTCTCTTCACTATGGAAAAGAGCAAAAATTACACCTTAAATTAAAAATAGTAAAGAGCAGTTGTCAGGTCAGAAAATCAGACAAATAAGTTTGTTACCAGCAGTTAGTAACATAATAGAAAGAGTTGTATATGCAAGAGCATTTTAAAGTAAATGGATTAAACACGATATATTAACATACTGACAAGATGGGTCATATATATATATATATATATATATATATATATATATATATGCTAACTTAGAATTATACTCTTATGTATTTATTATTATTATTTAGGTAAGTTTAAGTTTAATTTATTTATTTATCTGGATTGTTGAGAAAACTTTTCTACACGCTCTTCGAAGGTCTGCTGAAGGTCACAACTAGCTTTCGGAGACCCAACCAGTGGTTCCCTGCAGTGACCGTGCTATGGTTAGAGGGAGGTCGCTGCTCTTGTTCCACCAGGTATTTCAGACCCACATTCGCTGACTTACTGAAGACATTTATTGCAGGTCCCACCTTCTGACTGAGCTAAAGGTTTATTTGTTTGGTCTTTTTTTTTTTTTTCTTATCTTTAACCTGTCCTGTCCAGCATCTTAGCAAGCCGACTGATAGTCTGGTTGCTGTGTTGTGCCGAACAATTTTGCTCTGCCAATGGGAGGCTTATGGATATAATTCTCCCCTTGAAAATCCGATTAACTTATTTATTTACTGTTATTTATTTACTTTGAATTATGGAATCTATGTAATCTTGCTGCACCTGACAAGAGGGACAAGAAAAATAAGAAAGAGCAAAAAGAAGCAAAAGGGAAAGCAGAAATAAGAGGAGACAAAAACACCACAGACAAAAGGCAACGACCCTTCAATCCACACCATCACCAGACAACTAACTGCTACATTTGTACATAAACACACCAGCAAATTTTCTACAGCTTTTACAGAAAAGCAGAGCTGGCAGTGATCAAGAGGTCTTAAATAATAATCAAATCAAAAAGATATCACAAACATATCACAACACCAACCGAAGTACCAGATACACACTCACAGAGAAAAAAACGAAAATTTCTCCTAATGTATAAACCCACTGGAAACTCAGTGACTGTGTCAGCATGCAGAGGATGAGGAATAAGAAGTGATGAGGAGTGGTGAGATTATGCAAATGCGACCACACCTCTACGGAGGCTGGAGGTAGACCAGAGACCCGGGTCATCAGCAGCAATCCCGGAGCACGAACCCAAGCTACCCCACACTGAGGACGACCCAGAGGGTGGCAGTGGAGAGCCCCAGCCAGAGCCCCAGCCAGAGCCCCCTGTGGTCACGGGTCAAAATTGGCAGCCGCCGACCCCGCCAGGCATCGGCCATCCAGGACGGCCAGAGCGAAGGGCCCAGGACCCCAAGAGCCTAGAGGCAAACCCCCCACCCCCAAGACAGAGGGCCCACACCATGCCCAGGAGGACAAGACCCCTCCAGACCCGGCGCAGGCCAGCACCCACCCCAATGTTCCAGCCACAAACCCCGGGAACCAGGGCACCATCACATATGAAATATAATAAATATCATGTAATAACAGTGTCTTCCATACATTGGAAGAATTAATACCAAGTCAACATTCAAAGCATCTACAGCCACTTATTGTCCTTTAAGTCAGTGGTTCTCAGCCTGGGGTCTAAGCATTGTCATTGTGGTTAATGTTCACATGTTGTCCCAATTTTTAAAAACAAAATTAAGGGTTTATGTTGTTAATTTAAATTTGGCTCTATGAGCATGAACAGGACTTGGCCAGAATTAATCTTTTATAGTGAGAATCTCGGTGTGGGGCAGGGGGTCCATGGCTTTTCAGGGTCCCCAATGAAAATAGGTTGAGAACCATTGCATTAACGCATTTAAGACTTCTTTAAAATAATTTATTAATGATCAGCTCTGCCATTCAGCTCATTTTCCACCTGACACCAGAAAAACAGACAAACTGAATGATGTCTTCTACAGCTGGAGTATTTGGGACAATAGTGGTAAATCCTGGGAGCAGACAGTAATAACGGGTTTTGTTGAAGGACGTAGATCTGAAGATAAGCTCAAGTACGACCCTAAGCTCTGGCACACTGTAGGAGGACGAGCTGTAGCATTTCCATGCTCACATGTAGAGAAAAACAGGGCTGTTATAACCTTTAGTGTTTTCCGTTCTGGATAATTTTGGTATAATCCACTATAGACATGCATTACAGGAATTGCATTAACTAATATTTATTTTTCATCACTAAATTTAATCTACAAATGTATTCAGCGATGTTTACAGTCTCGTTTCCCTTGAAAATGTAAAACTGTGATAAAGTCGCCTCTTTGCTGCTTCCAAAAATAAAGTTTTGATAAAATACATAGAAAGTACAGTAATTAATGAATAGAATAGAAAAGAAAAGAAAAGAAAAGAAAATACTTTATTAATCCCTTTGGAGAGTCCTCAGGGAAATTTGGGTAGCAGCAGCAATACAACACCAACAGTAAAGCAGCATAAGCACTAAGATATAATATATACAGGTATAAAGTAAAATAGAGGCAATAAGGTGCAAGAAAAGTATAAATAGAATGCAATAAAAAAAAGATAAGTTAAATAAAATAATATAAACAAGCATTGCACACAGTAGAGGTGGTACAGATTCCCAGTTAACTTACTGCACGTATAAGTTATTGCAACTGTTTGTGTGGGTTATTGTGCATGTGTTGTATCAGGCGGACTGCACACCTCCGTCTCCCCCCTCGCTCTCCCCCTCCTACCTAATCCACAATATTAGTCAATACTGAGGGAAAATTATGAGGAAAATTGATGTTTTTGCTCTGCCTCCCGCCCGAACCTATTAAAATCATTAAGAGAGTGTCATAATTCTCTTCTTAGATGGTGCTGGTCCTACCTGCACTTAGAGTAGGTATCCTGCTCAGTGCTCACTGACCAATAGGAATGGATCGGCCCCCTACACTCCTTGAAAGACCATCCTTCTCATTTACACAATAAGGCAGAAATATAAATGGGAGACAGAGAAATAATTACGCTTGGACAAAAATAAAACAAAACAAACAAATAAATAAATAAAATAAAAAATAAAAGCAAGATTGGAAATAATGAGGGTGTAAATGTGACTAAATGAAAAGTGTCAATAAATGAATGAATAAATAAATGTCAGATGAAAATAAAATACAGATTTAAATAAATTTAAATAAATAATTTAATTAATTAATTAATTTTAAAATGACATGGAAAAGTAAATGATGAGGAGTATAATTACAAAGTTAAATTAAAACAGTTATTAAATTATTTTAAAATAATTTTTTATAGAATTTATTGCCATATAAATTTGTTTATTGAGCCATTTTTATATTTCCAGACCAGATGTAAATTCAAAGATGAGCCAAGGATTTTTTTTTTTTTTCGAATATCATAAAGGTGTTATTGTAGACGATAAACAGTAGTTTACACAGTAGTAGCCTGTACAGTATCTAATTATGATTTTATATCCAGATATGAATGCGTGTTAAAACAGTGCTGGTTTCCACAACGTACGATGATGTATGACCTTACATCTAAAGGCCGATCTAATATCCAATGCTTTCTGTTTTGGGATATTTAAATGACATTATAAAATTATAATTCTATAACATTTTTACATTTAAAGTAAAAGAAAGAAAGAAAAAAAAACGTTATAGGGTTCAGTTCTTTTCTCTTCTCCTGCTCCTGATGCCCTCCCTTCTTTTTTCTTCACCCGACTGCTCCTTCCACTTTCCCTTTTCTCTTCACTTGTTCTGTTTCCTTCCTTCCACCACAGAGCTTCCAAATAATGACAATAACATGTTTACCAAGTTGCTAAAAAGAGCAAAACAATTCAACATGTTCAACAAGGAAAGTTTCAGCAGTCATGTTTATCAAAATCTGTGGTACTATGGAGTACTGCAGGAGGTACGGACAATAAAAACCTTGAGTTATAAAATAATTAGAAATGAAACCAAAAGAAAAGTGCAAAAAAAATAAATAAATAAATAAAAAAGTTACATTTAGGATGATAATCTTTTCTTAAAAGCATTTTGTCCTGGTCAGAAGGTACTCAGCTGAAAAAATATTTAAATGAAAAAAGTCTAAGAGCTGCTGCTCTACAGCATGAGCAATAACGAACGAAGGTGAGAGAGTCTGTGGACGATGAGCAGCAACAGAGCAGAGCTGCTGGAGCAAAAGGTAGCAGTTAATTTTAACAGTAAACGTAGAGTCAGTGCCGGTTGAAGGTAACGTGGAGCCCTGGGCAAACCTCAGCTGTGGTGCCCCCAAAAACAAAATATGTAAAAAATGCACACATTGTTGTTTTTACATGAAATTCCAGCAGCAACACGGAGGAGTCCATGTTTGGCCTTGCACTGAACTGATGCAACTTAAAAGTGCATTATTAAACAAATTAAATGCTCTCACAGTTCAGTTCATACTAATTATTTAGAGTAAAGCACAATGATATTTTACTGGATTATAATGCCACTGATATTAATACACAACAAAGTATTTAAATCTTTGTAGTTTGGTAATTAATTAAAATCTTCGTAATGTAAAATATTGCATTATCATTTATTTAATATGGGCCACATTCAGTTCCTCTGTAGGACTAATCACCTTGTCTAGACAAGGGTTCTTAACTTTTTTTACGCTGGGCCCAACTTTCCCAGTACAAAGTGGCCAATTCACATATTAACTATGTTCTGTTTAATTTCACTCTAGCTTTAATTTGAGTTCAATAACTAAACCAAATCCATTTGCAGTGTAACAGCTAGAACCTTTCACATGATGAAAAACATATGACATAATACAACGACGTCATCCCAAAGGCATTGATATATCACATGTATGTAAAACTCCACATACAACAAGATGCTCAATAGGATAATAATTCATGGAACAAAATCAAGCTCCTACAAAAACAACTTTAAAATCTCAAGTCAGGCTTATAAACACAAAAATCTACTTAATATAAGATCTTAACAAAAAATAAATTAAAAATAAATTAAAAAACACATTTAAAAAAATTTAAATGATGGAAATTTCATCAATAAAATGATGCAGTTATAAAAATGCATTTAAAAATAAAAGGTTCAAATGACATAAACTGTAAATAAATGTATAGTTTATATATATATTCCAATACCAAAGATTTAATAAAACTATTTATTTAATAAACTTTTCCTAGAATTCTTTTAAAAGTTGCCAGACATGACAGCCATTTCCTGCATCTGTATTCTCTCTCTCTCTCTCTCTCTCTCTCTCTCTCTAGGGCGAGGGTGAACATTGGTCAAACATTTGAGTGTTGGTGCCGACTGAAGGAAGAAAAGGGGTTTAAAAGTCACGCAGAGGTTGCCACTTTCCTTCTTGACATGTAAATAATAGGTTTTGCTAATGCTAATGCTAATTAATGGTCAGCCTTACTGTAATATTTTTAATGCTCAGCTGGAACAGTAATGTTGCTAATGCTAAAAAACGGTCAGCCAGTACGGTAAACTGGCACAGGCGTGTTAACAGCGGCTTTGTCCATGTTTGTTTGTGGTGAGTTTTTCTTTTATGCAGTTGTTTTCATTTTAAGCTGCTGCTTAGTAAATAAGCTTTAGCTCATCCTTTTTTGTCCACATATGGATTTTTGGCGTACCTGATAACTAGTAGACTCTAAGGTTGGAGCGAGAGCGAATAAGTATGAGTGCAACACCTACTGGTGGGGAGGAGTTAAAGTTGTAGCTATCACCTTTACCTTCAGTCATCACATCTGGTGGTTTAGGACAAATATTATCATCATGGAGACAGTTATTGAGATGATGCTATGAATTCTGCATTATGAATCAGAACAACAGTATTGTACATTACATGCTGCATTTACTGACCCTGGGACATCTGACATTTACCCAAGTGAAGGTTAGTTAACAGTAAATATTTGTAAGCATTGGATCTTTTAGTTGATATAATACAGTAAAAATGGGCAGATTTCAGGCATAGCTGCGAATGGTGATAAATCACGATTAATTAATTTGTAAGCTGTAATTAATCAGATTAAAAATTTTTATCGTTTGACAGCTTTAATTTTAATGTTTGCTTTTTTATCATTACACATAGATATTGATGGTTATTTCAGTTATTGTGAACCATAATGAGGTTTAGAAAATTGTTTGTCTTGGTTTGAAGCATGAATGATGGAGGCTGCTTTGGTTTTCTGGAGACATTTTTCAGTCAGTTTATTTTCACTCTCGTTTTTTTCCGTTTTTCTGGAGCTGTGTAAAGTTGGATTTCTTACT
This sequence comes from Melanotaenia boesemani, assembly GCF_017639745.1. NCBI lineage: Eukaryota > Metazoa > Chordata > Actinopteri > Atheriniformes > Melanotaeniidae > Melanotaenia > Melanotaenia boesemani. The sequence goes on from NC_055684.1 coordinate 6,496,665, forward strand.
TTATTTTTAATTTTGTTTTATGACTTCTATAACTTTATAACTTCTAGGGGGAAACTTGATCTCTGTCAATTCAGGTAACGTCAAACAAACGGGGGGCTTCTCTTGGGCTTTTTTTTTTATCACAGTGTCATTCTTTGAGTTCAGGTAAGGAGGAATGAACACATAATATGCAGACAGACATTCAGAGAGATATTTAAGTCCTTCCCCTGGACCTGTGAAATGTTAGGCCAAGAAAAAAAAGTTAGTCACACTCAACAACGTGAGTGAACGTGAGTAGTTAAACTCCAGAGCTCATATTTTATTCACAACGAGTTGTACCTACAGTTTACCGACATACATCCATTTGAATGAAATTTTGTGGTGGAGTAAATAAAAATGATAAAATAACTGGTGGAACCGTCTTTTAGACCTCAACCTTTCAAAATACAGTTGTAAAAGTGAGAGAAACTTTTCCACTAACAACCATTTTTTTATATTGGTTTATTTACTGTTCTTTTCATAATGAGTTGAATCAGTGTGAACAAACAATATGAAAACATTTTACTGATACATAGCCAGTGCTTATGTATGTTATCAGACTGGCTAGGTTTGATGGTTCTTCAGATCAGGGCCAGTTGCAGCACTTGCAGGAATCCCAGTAGATGAGGCCGGGCTGGCAGCGGTGCAGGTAGGTGTTTCCCTGGAAACATTGGAAGTAGGTGGTCTTATCAGCCGGGTTCTCATACAGACCATCAGGGCGGCCATTGCAAAAGCTGGAGATGGGATCTCTGGTGGTGGTGGGACGTGGAGTAGTGGTCGGTTTTGGAGGGAAACCTTCATCATCAAACATAAAAGAGACCAAGATTAACAAACCTCTGACTAATAACCACAAATTTGAAAAGAGAAACATGTTTTTATTAAAATGATCTAAAAATGCTGAATTGTTGAATAAAAAGGAAAAAGTGTCAGCAGAACTTAAATATTTACCCATTGATGCCCTGAGATGGTTGATGAGAGGATAATCTCCTTGTGAGCAGAGAGACCCACTAAAGTCATCCATGTCCATAGTCCACACATGAGCTCCTCCCAGGCCATTGGTGGTCATCCACTGGACCTAAAAGACATCCATAGGAGAAACTAAATGATGTTGACACTAACAAGTTGATGGAGTTTGTCAATAAAGGAGGACTTTAGTTGTGAAAGCAGATGAAATTGGAAGCCTTGGCTACCTTGGAAGAGTAGCTGCGCATGTCATCATAGCCGACCCAAGCACTGCCATAGGTGGCATAAGGAACTTCCTGCTCAGAGATCCAGGAAACAGTTGCGCTGTTGGTGAAGTCACAGATCTGGTAAAAGAAAAACAGAATCAGATCAGATGTATGTTACTTGTTTAGAGGTGTGTTCATCTGGTTAAATGTGATAACCATGAGGATGCAGCATTTTCACCAATGATAACACAAAGTTCTTGGTAATAACTTAACAAAGTGGTTAAAAAATTTCAATAAAAGCTAAAGTAAAGTTGGTATGGTGCTTCCGTACCTCATAGTATGCCCAGAAACCTGCAGTGCGAGTGTATGGTCCAGCTTCAGCAGGGCCGTTGGAGGGTGCTCCCAGGCCATTAGCTCCAGTGATCAGATAGTAGGTTCTTCCATAGGTGGGGAAACCTAGCAGCAGTTTCTCGGCTGGTGCACCTAGAGATATCCAGTAGGAAATAGACGAGTTCTACAAAAAGAACAAAGGAAATTTTATTTATATTCAGAGAAAGAAATTACAAAGGTCTGACCTAAAAATTCATGAATTCAATTCAATTCAATTCAGTTTAGTTCAATTCAATTCAATTCAATTCAATTCAAATCAATTCAACTAAACTCAATTAATTTCTATTCAATTCAATTCAGTTCAATATAACCATCAGAAACCAGAAAGGAACAAAGAAGAAGCTATGACGCATTTAATGTCCACACAGACCATTTACCATCATCGTCTCCACAGTCACCATGTTTGTTATTGTCTGAAACTGAATTCAGAACTCTTGAGATGAGCTATGAACGCTGCACTGTAATGTTATTAGGTATGAAGACGTCTTGTGCCAGTTTAGAGAAAGAGCTGAGCTCTTTGATTCTTTTTCCTCGGTGCTTTTTGGTTTTTCAATGATCAACACCTGTTGAACTGGAGTGTGAAACAGAAGACTGATACTGGAAAAAGCAGGTGTTTTCTTAACTGAACCTGTTTTTCTAATGAAGCTTTACTTAAATTCACATGAAGAAAAAAACTGATAGAAAGCTGTGATGTTCTGGTTAGCTTCTTACTATGTTGTAATGAAAGTGAGTGCCAGTGTCCAAAGAGCTGCGGTACAGAGGGCTGTTGTGTCCGGTAACTCCCTCCCAGTGTCCATGGAAGTCATAAGTCATGATGTTGATGAAGTCAAAGTGACTGTTAAGATAAAGAATATAAACTTCTCATACACAGAGCTTTTCTTTCTTTTTTTTTTTTTTTTTTAACAGAACAATACATTAGCAAAAGAACATGTTGTGCTAACTTACGGTGCAAGCTTGTTGACCTCATAAGCTCTGTCAATGGTTGAGATGATGCCAGCAGCATTGAATGACAGCAGCAGCTGTGGTTTCCCGCTGCCTTTGACTTCGTCCACAAAGGCTTTGGACAGTTCCTGTAAAAAAAAAAACAAAAAAACACCTGTTATGTTGGGTTTGTATAAATCTACCACAGAGACATTAGTGAAAGCTACATGGAAAGTACCATCTCCACCGAAATTGCCCCATTTTTTCTATAACAAATAACTGCAACATTATTATATAAAGATAAGTCTTGGCAGATTGCGAGAATCTACATGTACAGAATGAGTGCAGAGGCCCAGATAGAAGACATGTTTGGGCCTAATCAAAGCTACTTTTGCACTTATGGTTCAGTAACACTGCTGGCAAGTGTTGTGGGGCCCACATGTGGTGGTCATGTGACTGAGTTTGGGCAGCCACACTCACATGAAGTCAACACCATAAGCCAAATATACAAGACACATTAATTAATTACCAATTAACAAGACTGCCGATGTGGGCCATGTTTGGGACAACCATTTTTTGCTATCTGGGAAGGAACATGCTCACCATGGCCAGCAGAGTGAACCTCTCCTTGTCCTGCTGTGGGCTGCCATTGTGTCCAGGATATTCCCAGGCCAGGTTCAGCCCATCAAACTTATTGGTGCGCAGGTAGCTGATGGCAGACTTGATAAATGCTGCACGATTCTCAGGTCTTGCAACCATAGCAATGAATCTGGTGACAGTGAGAGAATAAATAGTCTGTTGAAGAAATCCAGAGACCTCTGTAGTGATTGTGAGCAGAAAACAGAAGTGATGTAAAACTGAAACTTACGCGCTCACTCCATTCACATTGCCTCCAACAGAGAGCAGAGTCTTCAGAGATGGATTGCTAGCAGCAAAGAGACAAGGAGACATGACACACTTAGCCTTTAAACTAGCACTATTTAACTTCTTGACCTTAAAACTGCTATGCACAATATACACCAGTAACTGGATATCAACAAAAGGGTTGTTTTCAATGTCATCATGGTTGATTCATCAAAGAAACCCATGAGGACAGATCAGGGGAAGAGAGAAAAAGAAAGAGAGAAAGGGACAGACTAAGAGAAAGGACAAGTCAACATCAGACTGACTTTTACTGGCTGAAGAGATCTCAGAGGACAGACAGGCTGAAGGATTAGATGTTAGGGTGGACTCACTGAGAAAATCTGGAGAAGTTAAGTAGTGGGGATTAAATAAACCCTAAACTCCAGCTGATGATAAACCTCTGGGTTTCACGTAACTTTTTTAATACCCGAAGGTAGATTTGATTTGCAGTTAGTCTTCGTGGGTTCAGTTCGATTGGGCAAGGAATTCCGAAAAATGTCTCACCTTCTTTTATTTTGGTTTACGATCACACTGAACTGAACTCAAGTTGACCAAACCATCTGGACAACGTTATGCACTTAGAACAACTGCTCACTAGGGGGCAACATTCACTGAAAAAACCACTGACTAAGAAGAACGAAAAAGAAAATATGGCTCATTGATTAGCCAGGACAGAAAATGTCTTGTTCACCTCAAGTGGGTTTCGTTTTACTTTGGGGTTAAAACCTGTAATGGTTTTCACCGGAATCTGTCCAGTATGAGCAGCAGGAGAGGCAGCCAGATGTCCACCATGCTGATTTACTTCCTGTCTTTGGTTCACTGGACGGTTTGTGTGCTATTTTACTAGAAGAGAACCAAACCAGGAGACTCTTGGTTTTCATATAGATCAGCGTTCACTTCTTTGGTCCACACCAGCGTGAGAATGAACATTTACATTGCTCCAAAGAAACTGTACTATCTGTGAAAGTGGACCAAACAGCACCAGTGTAACTGAAACCACAGATAAGATAAGACAGGACAAATAGATGTTTCTGCTAAAATAAATAAATTAAAATAACCTTTATCTCTGAGTGGAATTTGACTTTTACTTTATCCAGCTGAACAATAAGGCCCTGATTTACTAAGATCTCTGATAAAGAGCGCAACATTGCATGCACACGCAAATACATTGCCCGTGTTGTTTGTTTATGATTTTGCGGGTGATCAACTAAGAATGTTGGTGCAATTGATAACAGGTGCAAACAGCAGAATGTAAACGAGGATTAAGCATGCGTTATGGTTTTACCACGGAGAGTTTAGCAGCAGCGCAAGAAGGTCGCAAACACAAAATGAAATTTGACCCGATGGACATACAGAAATTAGTGGAAGAGGCAAATAAACATATTACTGAGCTCCAGCAAAGAAATCCAAGTGTCACCAGAATTACTTAAAATGGAAGCGTATTTGCTAAACAGTAAATGCTCACTTACTGCAAGGAGCAGATTGCTGGAATACCAGGTATGATGAAGAGCTGATTGCAGAGCAAGGTATGTGACAAAACAATAGTTTTTATTGAGGAATTAAACTTTCAGCCCAAGTTATTTTGATCAAATAAATGTGCCTCCTGTGGCTCCTTTTAATACACACAAAGTGCACGCTGTGTGCGCTAATGATGCCGCATTGCAGCACACACTCAGCAGCTGGTCAGTGCTTTATATGGGCTGACAATAGTCATTAACGAAGAGAGGGATGAAAGATGGGGTACATGCAGTGGTGAGGCCTCACAATGCCGGCAGACCCAGAGTGCAGCAACAACAGCCCACCCTGTGTAACATAGCATTAAACACAGCAACATAGCCATGTTTCAATTATCTTTGCCTCTCCAAAATTATTTACATTATCAGAAAAGATGTCTCTCCGTCGACTTTGAGGTGTCTAGCATCCTCTTTGCAACAATAACTGCAGCCATTTATGCGTAAAGTTGTGCCAGTTAATACCTGCATTTCAGACGTGCTAAATATAGATGCAAAATTAGATTAAATCACAGTGCGTTTGCTACGTTGATGTATTTGCTTCTCCCAATTTTTTGAGCGTTCCGCTAGAAACCCCCATATTGCATATACATCAAGTGCAAGTGGGAGGAGTTACATGTTAAAAATCGAGACAGAAACGGAAGAATAATAATAATAATAATAATAAAACACATACCAATGCTTACAGCCTTGGTACGCATAATTAACAAACACTAAAATGTGGGGAAAAGGACAACACCAGTCAAATGAGGTATTTTTAATTAAAAGCTGTCTATTCCAGCTTTATTTCCTCCTCATCTTATTAGTTGAATCCTTGATGATGCGAACCGTTAAGTGAAAAGGAAAGTCCTCTTTCCTCCTGACCTTCTGTGCATGTAGAATGGCTAGTTTTAGAAGTTATTTCATATATCTCTGTTCAGTTAGGCTGTTCAGACTAAAATGTCTTTGACTAAAACTGACTGAAACTCTTCCTCCACCAGTTGGATGTAAGGCAGGTGAACATGGCCACCATGTGAACTCACATAGTTTTGAGGCTGTTGAGGCTGTTGTACATTTCTGGATCGTTCCACTCTATGGGGACAATCTGGTTGAAGCTGTTGATGGAAGCCAGAGAGTAGATGACGTGGGTGCACAGGAACGGGTCGATGTTGTCTGGGGTAAATTTGGCAACGCTGGGTCTGTACTGGGCCCAGTTGGTCATGTGGCACACCAGTTTACTGGATGAAGCTGAGTGGTGGACACACAAAGACAATTAGCTTCCATTGTGAATTTTGAGCATTCGGTTAAGAAGAGTCTGACATGAAGAGCTGATACTTACCGACATGCAGAACGAGCAGAACGCTCAGAGCTGCAGACAGAGAAAAAACATGGTCATAGGTGTGGTAGGACAGGTGATGCATACATGAAGGGAACAGACACCACAAGGAAGGAACTGAAAGGTGTAAGTAGTCTGCACCAAGTCTGGATATGTAGTCTGGTGTAGTCAGACGTCACCATTCGGTACTCAAGGACTGCTGTCCTGCAGACCTTGACAAGCTGCTGAAGATCCATTCATTGGTGTGTTGCAGCAGGGAAACATCAAAAACCTGCAGGACAGTTGTCCTCGGGGACCAGCATTGGAGACGCTTAGAAGTTAAAGAGTTGGATTTGGGGCTGGAGGTTATTCGGTTTAATTGTTATTATAAGTGCAGAATTAAATGAAAGTAGCCAGTGTAAAAGTAAAGTATTAACTGTGTTTTTATTATGAAAGTTTATCGTAATTTGCTTTTTTGCTTTAATTCTTGTTTTCTTTTTTACCGTATGTTTACTTTTGTATTTTTTTACAGTGTGGTTTGAGTTTAAGAGGAACTCTGGCAAGTCTTTGACTATTGTAATTGTTTTGGTTCAGTTTGAGGAAACTAAGAGAGGCGGAGCACAACCTGGATTCAAGATCTGGTTAAATTTAAGGCATTCAGAGAATCATCAGCTATACAGGTCAAATGATAATAAATTCACATTGTTTGAAGAACTATTGAAGACATAAAACATACTATGCAATCCTTCTCTAAAATGTTTAGAAATTATAGACCTCACTGAAACAAACCAAAAACATTCATTAAATATACGTCCCTACTTGCTGTTGGTGGACTTTTTTCTGGAGGACTATACAAGGAAAGGTCTAATGTGTGTGTCCCTGGAATCCTTTTACAGCATGATTTTACATTTGATAAATGGGAAGTTGCTTTTAAAATGCTCAACAGCTAACTTGTCTCAGACTCTTGTAGTGTAAGTGGTTGAAAGAAAAGACAACTGAAGTTTTAAAGTTTGATAAATTTAATAGTAATATTCCTCATCTGGGCTTTGAATGTAGATAGAATATTGTTAAATTGTGGATGGAACTGTGGAAAAATAAAGTTATGTGAAGAGGTCACACTGTCATGGAAAATATGGCCCAACAAAATGGTTGTTTTCAATGTCACCTTGGCTGATTCAGTATGTTGTAAATGGTTAGAGGAACCATCTCTGTGTGTGTAGCTTTTAAAAAAACTAACATTATATTAAAGGAAAAAAGAAGCTCTTTAAACAAGTGTGTGGATATCTTGAAGATAAAAATGTGGAACGTTGGTTGAGGAAAATGTGACTGAGGCGGATTGATGGACTAATATTAGCAGTAGGATGCGGGCCTTTTGGAACTTGCTGTATGACCTGTATGGAAGAGTGAAGTTAGACACCAAAGATCACTGCCATATGAGAAATTTTTAATTATTATTTTTGTTATGTTTTGCTTATTCAGTGTTGTAATTGTATGTCATGTGTGAAAAAGCAATAAAAAACATTAAAAAGAAAAGACTTCCGATGCAACATCTCATGAACACATGAACGCTCCATAACTGAACTGCTAACCTTAACAGAAACACTTTCTTACCTGCAAGGAGTTTTGCCATTTTTCCGTGTAGAGTTCCAACAGTTCAGGGCAGCCGATGTGAACCTCAGACTGATCAGAAATCAGTCCAATCAGTTTTTCAGCAGAACATAAGCAGAAATGTTGCACACATTCAACAAACCAGTCAACAGGAAGCACAGAAATGTGACAAATCCCACAACTTTAGGATAATTAGGATAATTACTAATAGAAATTTTAACCCGTAGCCAGAAAAGTAACATTTCTTTGTTTTTCATTAAAAATAAAACACATAAAACATGGTAAGAATCTCATTACCTTACTTCCAGGGGAACAGAAGCAGAGTCTAGCTCTTACCACAGCTGGATCATATTTATATTATTCTCATTAATGACTAATAGAAGGTGGCAAAGTGCAGCTGATAAGAGCTCAGTGTGGTGGGCGGCTGTCTTCAGGAACGACGGTCACAAGCACTGAAGAACCATTGCCTGGATCAGCGACAGTAAACTGTACCTCTATAAATTAATCAGATGATGTAGATGATAATAAAATGCTGGCTGTGTTTTGTAGAGAATGTGGATTTGTTTCCTGATGGCCATAAATTCATCCTGAACACAAATACACTCCAGTCAGAAGTTTGGACACGGAGGTAGACTTTTACACAGAGGGTGAGCAAGACTTTCACTTGTCATTGTGTTCGATGGCTTCTCCCCTGGTCAGTCAGAAATATCTCCCTTTTTTTTCATTCTTATCTTCCTGTATCAGATTTATTTCGCCACAACTGGATGCTGTAGCTACTTTAAAATAAACTAAACTAAAATTAAATAAACTGAACTAGTTAAAATAAACTAGCTACGTTGCTAGCCTCCTGTTTAAATGAAACTGGATTATGTAGTGCTAGCTTACTCGGTGCTAAATAGCATGGATACTGAGGTACTCAATGAGCATCTTTATAGTTTATTTTCAGGTCCAATATGAAAATTTTGATTAACTGAGTTGATGTGTGGTCCCTAAACATATGTTGATAGGGGACATTTCACTGAGAAAATCTGCAAAAGTTCCATAGTGGGGCTTTAAAACTAATCTAGTACTACCATATAACTAGATTAGCGCTGCTATGTAGCTCTATGCCAACATCAAGTTAATAGTCTTACATAACATTAGTAGTTGTACTTGGGACATGGGACAATTTTTCTTCTACAAATGTGCAGCCAAATGTCAGTATTTGTAAAGGATGACTATTTAGGAATCTACTTTTACTTTAACTATAAGCTGTAGTGATACTGGAGATCCATGCAGGTCTGGAAATATGTTGCTGTCCTCCTCCTCCAGTGACCTGTCAATCACCTGAGGTGTCCAATCAGATTTCAGGAGCAGCCAGTGCCTGGACACCTCTCTAGCTTGGTCTCTGACAGCAAATATAGCGAAGACTTCCAGTCCTGCAGGCTGAACTATGTGTCAAATCTGCTTCAGTACTTAAACTTTAAGTTCTTTTGTTTGGTAAAGCTAATTATTCAGTGACTATAACGAGTTTTATTGGAACTGTGTGGAAACTAACCTACCTGAACCATCTCTACCACGTGGTTTGGGGATATAATGCCAAAGTTAAGTGCATGTTATCTCATTGCTTTTTCACGTTTAGACTTCAAATATTATTAACTGTTATCTCAACCTTTTGTTAAAAAATAATAAATTATATTATTACTGTCCAAAAGAAAATAAAAGAAATGCAAAGAAGCATTTTTCTATTGTTTAATTCTCGGTGTGACCTTTAAAGGGTTAATCAGCAGGATGTCGGAAACAGCTGGATGCATTTTGACAGCAGCATGTCTGCTGGATAACGTTTTCCATCAGTCATCCTTTTCACTACAGGCTCACTTCAACTTCTCTACAAATGTTTTTCCAACTGAATTTACAAAGATAAGTCTGAAGGTAGTTTCTGAACGCTGAGTTTTTGCTGTTTTTTTTCCTTTTCGGGAGGAGCTAATTCACCTTTTCCATCATGTGATTAAACTTTGTGTTTGTCTGAATAAAAACTGAACATGAGAATCTTAAAATGGGCAAATCTGAGGCAAAGCTACTTGATTACACCTCAGTTCAGCTGGAATCTCCAGTGAGATGTGAGAGCAGTCCACATGATAACCAGCCAGAAGATTTTCCTGCTGCATCTCTGAGTCACTGAAAGACAAGAAAATTACGAGAAACCAGAATATAAGTCAAAGGTGTTTATTTGAAATCATATTTACAAGTAACACTCCTCTCATTCCATCACAAATTTCTAAAAGGCCGAAAGGAAACTCAACCCAGCCCAGTCTGGCTTGGCCACATTAACCACCTTTAGGAAGGATGAACCTGATTGGTGGGGCATAAATCACTAATGTGAGAGCGACCGTGCTATGTGGTTCTGCAGGCAGAACTGAAGGTGATAAGAAAACACAAGAATACACAGCTGAACATGCTGCTTCATGTTCCACAGAACGTTCTGGAGCAGAAAGCACAACCAAAGCCAGAATAAGACCATGCTGACGGAGCAGCAGGTGTGCCGCCCTGCATCGGATCAGACCAGCACCACAGACCGGCCCGGGTCACAGTTAGACTCCGCTCACCTGGTTTATCACCAGAGTGAAGGAGATGCTGTTTGTGAGATGATCTACAACCAGTTTCACATTCAGATCACAAATATCAAATCAGATCAATAAATAAACAACAAAACTTTACATTTTCTTCATGAAATAAAGCATGTTTATAAAATCCTGTATTTGCACCAGATAACCAGGACAGGACCAGTTGGACCAGAGCTGGTTCACACCAAAAACACCGATAAAATAATAAATAATAAACAAAAACAGATACTGTCAGATTTTCAGCAGAAAGTTGATGATGATGATGATGGACGTCCTCTAACTTGAACCTCTTCTTGACAAGGCCTATTTTTTCTGCCTCCTATCTGAACCAGCATTCCCAAAACAAAATAAGTATATCTTCACAACTACAAGGTTTGTATGTATAACCCTGGTCTAAAAAGAAAGCTAAGACATGTGAGAATACTACAGAAGAGTCAGAATCCAGATATGTGTTACTCTGTCAGAGTAAATCTACCTGGAACACAGTAGAAAATGTAAATGTTATCTCCTCCTAAAACAAAACCACTTCAGTGAAAACTTAATTAATGAAGTAGTCCAAGTAGAGGGTAAAAAAAGTCAACCAGAGCAGGTTTCCAGATGTTTGAACTGAGGTGTTACCCGGATAAATATCTCAGGAAGCCATGGGCCGATATCAGGGGTCAGAGTCAGGAGAATGGAGGGATAGACCCCACAACTGGAAAAACCATGAGGATCCTGAAAGAAGCGAATCCCAAGATGGTCTATGATAGGAAGAGTAAGCCCGTCACTATGAAACCCCCTTCATCTCCATGGAAACTACCTGAACCTCTCTTGTCAAGAAGAGGTTAAAGCTCATTGGAGCTTGTGTACGTGAGGACAGCAGGCTGTAATCACAGCAGCATTTACCCTGATGGACATGTTTCTACCTGCTGCTGACAGGTCACATGACTGCTATAAAGTTTCACACACAGGTGAACCCAAAGCAACCGTCTGACAAGGAGCTTTTCTTAGAAAGCAGTTCAAAAAAACTGAAAAAACAAACAAACAAAAACAAAACCAACAACAACAAAACAAACAAAGAATAAATAAATGAATATTTAAGGCATGAGGACAAAGACACGGCGCTTTCAGACGGAGTCTGACAGCTGAGCTGGAGGCCACGTCCTTCCTGTTAACCCAGCAGAATCAGACGTGTTACATAAGAGCTGATTGGCTCAGACAGGATTACGACCAGGATGATTTGTGACACAGATACCTGCTCTGATAACTTTGGTGGCCAGCTCTTTCATCTCTCCCTGGCATTCAACTTCTTGAGCAGATACACAGCTGTAATAAACCTAACAAACACTGAAGCAGTTTTACAATGCTGATGGAGTAAACGTTCATCTGGACCCAGACCTTCACGGGCCCAGGTTTGTTATAAATACTGAATATGAGTCAAAAACACAGCCAGGCACATAGACGTTAGGCGCTGGAAAACAACAAGATCCTGTGTTCACACTGAGAGCAACAATTTTAGAGTCAGCGGAGATGATCCAGATGTCCAACAGAACCAGACATGATGCTGATGAACAGGTCTTTTAAATTCTCTACAAACTGAATGACTGGTAACAGTCAGCCAGAGTCCAGCTGACGGGCTGAAGACTCCCTCAACATCTGCCAGCTTCTTTTAACATTTCACTTTCTACAGCTGTTCTTTAAACATCTCCAGACCTGAACTCTAAGACCAAGTTATTACATTTGCTGCATTCACTGCATCCGTTCTGGTTCTGTTTGGTTCTGGTTGGATTTTGCACCCAAAACAGCTTCGGTCTTACTTTGAGTCTCATCGTTCAGTTTAAAGACCACTGCAGCAGACCTACTGTTACCGTGACAATAACTCCCTGACAGGATTCTGTTCTCGGTGGTGGGACGTACTCGTCACATCGGCCTTTTACAAGAATCCTGTGAGGAAAATTATTTAGACGGTTTAGTTGTTTTTAGAAACTGCTTTAACAGCAGCTGCTTCCCAACATATCTGCAGATCTGTTTCCAAAATACACATGCTGCATGAAATGTAAGTACAATAAACATCAGTACAGTCCTGTCATGGTTCTGGATGCTCAGGATGGAGAATTCAATCAAAGAGAAGATTTGATCCAATCTGTTGGTTTCCGGTCTTTATTTTTTTAAATCAGTTTATGTGAACACAGTTATTATAAACTGGACTAAGGTGGATCATATAATGGATTTGAATTAAAGTATTATTAACTACAATGAACAGGACTGTGTCTATAGAATTGACTTTGTTGTGAGCTGGTGCTGTATAAATAAAGCTGGACTGAACTGAATTCAACATAATTCAATTTGATTGAATTGGACTGTCTACAGGTGTCTTGGGATGATTAAATTAAATTGTGGAAGTATCTGTCCCTCTGAGATCTAAATCCATCTGCTCAGACTCTTCAGTCTGGCTGCTCTGAGTGTGAACATACAGACTTCCGTCACATGTATGTACATCAGTTACACACACTACTCCTCCTCTGCGAGGAGCCTCCACCTGCAGCCTGAGTCTCACCTGCTGCAGGTGGATGTGTTGTGAAATCAGGTCCCATAGCGAATCAAAAATCTCCCCTCCAATACTGTCCATTTACTTATCATATAAAAAAGAAATGAAACGTGAAGAGCCCACCCCAATCCCAGCACAGAAGGTCCCCCCCCGCCCACCCCCCTGGACCCAGACCAGGCTGAGTCACTCAGTCCACAGACTGATGAAGATCACAGGTCAGACAGGACCGTGGTGAGGAGCAGCAAGCCACTGAGGAGATGGAGAGTCTGGGGAGTCAGGATGGAGGAGGCGTCCTTCTGCACCATCATCCCGGTTCCTGTTAGATACACAGTTTCACAAAGTACAAAACACACATCGTCGTTAACAACAACCTCATCATCAGAAGAAAATCTGAATCATCAAGTTTCTTTAACCGTCTACAGCAAAGTGTTGCCATGGGCAACAGGAATTGGTGCCATAAACATGCTGTGTTGGAGTTGCTTTTGTGAAAATAGTAGTAATAGTAAATAGCTTTAAACAGAAAAAAAAAAACAGTTAGAGGAAAAAGTGTAAACATGTAAATAGTTTCTGTTGTGTGTTTGTTTCAATGCCAATATTTTTCTCCTGAAAACCAAGACTCGAGAGAATGATGTGCAGATGAGAAAAGGCTTGGTCACTGTTGATCTGTGTGTTATTTCTACAAAGTTCTGTTAGTAATGAATTCTGTTTTGTTCTTTTGGTTGGCCTTTATAGTGCTGGATCTGCTGGGCCATTATTTTTACACCATTTTAGCCTCATAATCTGAAATCTGAGTCTGTCCTGAAAACATGTCTGGATGCTGACTGGGCCTGAAAGTCAGCATCCAATATAAGGATTTGTATGCATAGAAGCCTTTCTGAACACAAAACTATTAGATTTATAAGGTTAAAGGTGAAAAATGTATAAAATATTAACGTTTGTGTATTTTTGTAATTTGGGCATATGTACATTTTTTGTGTGTAATTTTATAAATTTTTGTATGTGCATTTAATCATACATTTGCAAATCATATATTACACACACACACACACACACACACACACGATAGTTGATTTACTTTTGATACTATCCAGATCAGGATGTACAAACGGTGTCCAACAATGTGTGACGATAAGGGATGATGAAGGTTTCTGGGTGCACAGGAACACCAAGAGTCATGTGACTCTGGATGACGCAAACCTGAAACTGTGTGCAGCCGGTTTTGAAAAAAAATCTTGTGTTTTTCTTACTCTCTTACAGTTGTCTAATGATTTATGAATGAATTGTTGTCTCTGTTGTTTTGTACCAGTGTTGGGGGTTTGGGGGGGTCTGATGCACATATCCCACAGTATTGTGCACATTTTAGGAACTGTCTTCATTTATCTGTCAGATCTGTGAGAGGTGGTGTGAGGGATCATGAGCTTGTAGTCCATCTCAGTTTCTCCATCTGACCGGATGGTCATGCTGGTCCTGCAGAGGAAACACGTGACCTCTCACCTGAGTCCCGGGACACGATGATCTCGTGTGCCGGCCCGTCTCCGCCCTCGCTCCAGGACCGGATCTCCAGCACAACATAGCCGTTGTCCTTAGGCAGCGGCAGACTCACGGAGGTCTTGGTTTTTTCCAGAAACTTTAATGCAGTCTGATCTTCATGTTTGTACAGAACCTGACACACACAGCGGTTTGCATCAAAACATCACCAAAACAACATCCAGACAACAGCTATCACTGCTTTATCTGCTGCTCTGATACAGCGACTGGGACATTTAATGGCCATGTTGTGGTCATGCAAAGGCTGGTGCAGACCTCATAAACAGGATCTTTGATCTTTGTGTTTATAACCATTTATTAATACTCATATCTCTCACGGACAGATTACTGCTGTGACCTTCACTTTGCAAAACATGACTTTAATCAGTTTAATTAATCTACATTTCTTTATGACACTGAAAGACCATCCTGTACTAATAAGCTCTGTTCTCTTCAGTCTTACCAAAGTTCAACATCTTTACACTTTAATTGGATCAATATCAGCAGACAAACTCACAGACACACACCTGTCCAGCAGAGAAAGTGAGAAAGCACATATTTAGATAACTGTCAGGATTTGTGGTTAAACCTAACCTCTGAATAACCCTGCAGCCCAGTGAACATGGAGGACAGAGGAAAATGGCAACAGGAAGGAGTTTTTGCCGTGTTCCAGATGGCTCTGCATGTAGGATTCAGGTTAATGAAGCATTTGGGTTGTAGTTTTTCTGTTAGATTAATTTTGTGTTGTTTCACAGATAATCTCAGACAGGTTTGATCTTTAGTTTCCAGGTGAAACTACTGAAGGAGGTTGTTCCACAAATTAATTATATATAAACAATATCTTTCCAGTTTTAGGCTCAAATCTTCTAATCAATTTCAGTCAGCATTGTAATTGTTTAAGAAAAATTATCTCCTACATGATGAAAAAATACAACTGGTGAACATTTACAGTTTTCTACAACCTGTTTAATGTTTGGAGATTGTTCTGCAGAATAATCTGGAATTCTGGATTTACAGCAATGTTTTCATCATTAAAATCCAGATTTTTCTAAAACCTCACATTGTTTTGATGATTGAAAAATCATATTCACTGTCATTCAGACTGAGTATTTAGAAGAAATGAACAAAAGATCAAGAATTATGTGGAACACAGTGTCACTGTCAGATCTGCTGTGGTTTCAGGATACAGCAGCACCAACAGCAGCCATCGCTCCGACTACAGAGAAGCTTGATATGTGGGATCTGGCAGGTCCAGTTCTCTGAGTCTGAGAAGATTCTAGACTCTGAACCTGAGAATGTTCAGGACTCTGAGTCTGAGAATGTTCTAGACTCTGAGTCTGAGAATGTTCTAGACTCCGAGTATGAAAAGATTTTGGACTCTGAGCCTGAGAATATTCTGAGCTGTGTCCAAATTCAGGGTCTACACACTTCGAAGTCTATTCAACGTTTGTGAAATGGGACAGCCTACCGAGCAACAACACCCAACGCTGAATCACTTAAACATCTGAAATGACTCATAGGACACTTCTGCAGACGTTAACACCGACTAGTAACACTAACAGTAAAAAAAATGTAAAAAACACAGTCTGAGGCTCTGTTTTTTTCCAGCCGGTACACATGTCATTAACCCCTTAAAAATACACGAATATCAAATATTACAGAATTTTAATTTAATTTACAATTTTTTTTTTTTATGTAAAATGGTAAATGGACTTGTACTTGATTTTGTAACATTTCTACTAAAGTGTATTTTTTTTAAATTTTTTTTAAACAAAACTTTACTGAAACCCGAGAAACCTTTATTGAGCCTGAGAATGTTCTGGACTCTGAGTCTGAGAAGGTTCTGGACTTTGTCTGGCCCTCACCTTGTAGCCCAGTACAGCTGACTCATTGTGCATGGCCGTCACATGATCCCACCTCACTGTCACCGATGAGCCCTGGGTCTTCCAGGAGACGTTTCCTGGAGGGCGATTGGGAGCTGAAACAGAGAGACGTCAGGATATTCAGAACATGAAGGAGGAGGAGTGGTTGGAGACTTTGGATAAAAGATGCACTTCAGAGAATGACATGGCAGAAAACCAGGAATCATGTCAACTGTTTAATTCTGTCTGACTAAAACAGAAACTAATTTTATATTAAATTTTAAATTCTGATCTGACACCGTAAGGGGATGGCTGGAGGACCCAGGTTCAAGTCCCTGGACTGGCAACAAAGATGAACCACTTTAAGGGCCTTTCTCAGGGGCACAACCCCCAGGTGCAGCAATAAGCCAGCCCACTGCTCCCAGTGTAACTAGGATGGGTTGAATGCATAGAAATAATAACTATCAGTCCAGCTTGTGTTTCCTCATCGGTTAAAGATAAACATTCTTTAACTTCCTTCCTGCAGCAGGGAGGGATAACCTGACGCTGTCAGGGGGGTCATAAACCATACGGAGCTCCTCTTTCTTTGGGGTCTTTGGATTATTTTTGTGTTGAGTTTAATCTTTTAATTTAAGAAGTGATGACAGGTGGACGACTGTCCTAGCTGATGTTTACTGTTCTTATCACAAAAACAGAAGCATCAGGAAAACCTGGTGAGAAAGGAAAACCAAGTCAAAGAAAGAGTGTCAGGTTTGAAGAAGGGAACTGGTTTACCAGCTGATCCTCACACATCATTGTCTACAACCTCCATGCAGCTCTTCCTCTTTAACCCCAGCTCTTCCTCTCTCCCCCCCTCCCTGAACCTGTCTGGACCGAGCCAATCAGTGTATCACACCTCATCAGGACAGTACCTGGCTGATGTAATCTGTTTGGGTTTGTTCGCAGGATTAATAAAAGAAAATAAATCGGATAATAAAGTGAGATCTTGACCCAAACACAATGATCCAAACAGGAAATGGATCGGAGTTGGATCCAAAGCTAACTGAATGTCTGAATGTTGCGTGGGGTGGGTGCTTAGGCCATACGGGGCTTCCTGGTGGTGACGGTGTTCCGTGGTGATGGTGGCCCAGTGCCGGCGCTGTTGTACGCCAGAACAGCAACGTGGTACCGAGTGCTGGGCCGGAGCCCGGAAACCCTGGCGGTCGGTTCCAGCCCCACCGTCCTCACGCGGTCCGCTGCTGCTTCCCGCTCATGCTGCCGCCAGTATCGGATCTGAGGACAGACATTAGGTCACATAAGAATGGCGCTCTGCACTCCCCCAGGTTCAGAAACATGTCTGCACACAACACGTGCACAGAATGGGAGTGCACGTACTGATATGAACAACAACTGGTTATCTTTGCTTTGCCAACATATAAAGAGCCCGTCCACACACACACACACACACACACACACACACACACACACACACACACACACACACACACACACACACACACACACAAAGCTGATATAACTCTAACAAATAGGCAGAGCTGAGATTAAAGTCAATAATGTGAGTCAGAACTTTTTCAGGCCATTATATAAATGATCACAGCTCTACGGAAGGTCAAAGATCAGCATCAAAGTCTCGCTGCAGGTAAAACGTGACATCAAAATTTCTCTGAATAAAAATACTTGATTCTTCTGATGTCACATGTTGATCAGATTAAAGCTGGTCATGATTTACCCTGCTTCCTGTCCCTTCCTAACCCATCCTGTCTAGACAACCTTTCCCTACAGCTTGCGATTGAACCCGGATGTGTGCAGATGTAGATCATCACCTCATATCCTCTGAGGATACCACTGAGCTGCTGGACAGGCTCCCACGACACCTGGATCTCAAAGGCTGACAACGCCGTGGCATTGATGTTTGAAGGTCCCATCGTCGGCTCTGTGAGGAGGAAGTTATAACGTACATCAAACTTCCACACGTCAACTGACATCTGATAACACTGCATACAGACTGTGACCTGAAAATAGGTCATTTCAATATCCATGATTCCGGCTGTGGCTGCCCTCTGCTGGGGACAGAAAATCCTGCAGGATGCCCATGAATCCCACCACAACCACCAATATATATACATATATATATATATATATATATACATATACATACCACCAAGATATAGTATGTAAGTCAGATTTTAATGCAGATTGTACAGAAAATCAGGCTTCTGAGTGGAACGATAAAGCCTAGACTGACTGGTGCAGAAATCAACAAACCAAAAACTCAGACTATTACAAATGTGCAGCTCAAGTTCAAACACACTGCACGTGAGGCTGAAGATGTCTGTTCAGCAAAGACTACAGAGGACTGGTCGGAACCAGCAGAATGCAGTGGACTGTCGTTGGGACAGGTGGATTCAGGTGGTAAACCAGGAGACCGGCCCATAGACTGTATATAAAAGATGGATGGAGCCTCCGTGACGTCACCCATAGGTTTGTAAAGAGCTGAATTGAGGAACATTGGGCAGTTCCCACCGTCACCGTCTTGGCAGCATCACATATGTCATCATTCCCGGAAAATCCAAAAATGGGCGAAGAGATGGAGAGAGGGGGTGGATGATTGACAACCATCAAACCCTGAGCTGCCTGTAGCTAAGAGCTAACCAAGCTAATCCAGAGCTAATGGTAGCTAACCAGCTAATGAAGGTAGGCGGGCTAAAGTTAAGGCATGCTGTTAGCCTGTGGTTTTGCTGCACTCTCACTTCTTTCCGCAGATATTTGATACCTGTCAATCATAAGGACATGCCCCTTATTATGCCAAATTTCAAGATTAAATAACATCCAAATGCAAGAGTTAAAAAAAATCACCCCCCTCACAGTTGACATGAAGGTAAACTTAACCTATTAATCCTAAAATGGATTGCTGTACCAGGCTTTAAACATGTTTATTTCTGCTGTGTAGTTGGTCTTTTTAACATGGGAGTCTATGGGGATTTGCTCTGTTTTGGAGCCAGCCCTAGTGGCTGAGGGGGCAACTGCAATTTTTTACACTTTGGCATAGACTTCACATTTTACCGGCCGAGGTTGCCACTTGGACCGGCCACATGAATGTGCAGAAATAATGAGATCCAGTCATGTGGACGTGGAGCAGAACCTGACACAAGGAGAGGAAACTCCAACATTTGATGTCTTTACAGTTTGTTTCTTGACCTTCACATACAAGAATGCAGAAAAAAATGTTTCTTCACAGCTGCAGCCGATACTTATGAGTCCAGAACTTCCAGTGTATTGCTGGTGGGGGGGGGGCTCAGTCTGAGAGGAGCCCTGCAGGACGTTAGGCAGAAGTGTTGTCCTCTAGCCAACGTGAGCATTTCCTGTTCAGGAAACAAAAACTAGTGACTCAGAAACATGATGCTGACCCACCTTCCTCTGCAGAGTGGACCACTGCAGTCTGGCTGAACGGGCCTTCTCCTCTGCGATTATACGCTCTGATCTTCACCTCAAAGGGACTGTATGGCGTCAGGCTTTCGTTGTAGTAGACATGTCGAGATGACTCCACGTTGGGAATTCTCACCTCGGACCAGGATAACGTGCCTTTCTTCCTGAATGCCAGGATGTAGCCAAAGCCATCCCCGTTCTGGTACTCTCTGGCCATTGGCTGCAGGGTTGAGGAGAAACATCAGCAGAGACAATGTTCAGTCACACAAAGGCAGGATCGAAGTAGGAAGCATCCGCGGTGGACCACAGAAACACTTTACTGAATCGTTAAAGTGATCTAAAAATAAGGATTTTATTTTGATAAGTAACTAATTAGGGAAACTGAAGAAACACAGAACTGTCTACTCACCGTCCAGGTAACGATCAGCTCATGGTGGTCTCCTCCTCCTCCTCCCAGTCCACTGGGGGCCACTGTTGGAGCTGGGCCGAACACAGAAACAGAATGAGTAGAAGAAGAGGAGAGAACAGCATCAGATCTGATCTGATTTATTTATTTCTGTTTGTCAAACATCTCAGACAGATCTGGGAGGCGGCAGCAGAATTCTGTGAAGCCTTCATCCTCCAGATGAAGCTGTGTGAAGTTGGCCTGCCATCATCATCATCAATCAGCTGGTTATGTGATGTCTCACCTGCTTGCTGTGTGCGGATGGTGTGTGACGGGATGCTGGGCTCTCCGCTGCCCAGAATGTTGCTGGCGATGACCTGGAACTGATAATCCATCCAGGGCATCAGTCCAGTCACACGAGCCGACTCTGCGTTCCCCTCGATGTTCTCTGGGTCTGAAACACAGCCGGGGAACGTCATCTTCATCAGGAAGCTCCAGCCTCAACCCTCTGAACTCAAACTAGAACACTTCTTCATTGTTCTGCAGATGATTGACACATCGATCTAACAGTATGCAGAACTGCTGTGAGCGTGTCACACGCATACTGGTCTCTCTACACTGGTTTCCAGTTTGCAAAAGGATCAAATTGAACATTTTATACATGACCGGTCTAAACTATTCCAGCCTCCATCCAGAGCTCTGAGGTCTCCCAAATGTTCCTACTCCCAGGATAAAAGGTGGAGGTGATGGCATCTTTTCATGGTGGGATGGGTGTATTGATACTTGATTTTACTGGTTTCATGCAGGATCTCGAGCACTTTCCCCTTAAGAAAGTTAATTTTAATATCATTTTTTTAGTCTAATCATTTTTATTATAATTTTAAATAGATTAATTTTCAATTTATCATTTGATTTATGAACTAAAATATTTTACTATAATTTTATAAGTATTTCTTTCAAGTATTTATGTTCATGAGATTTAAATTATTCATATTTCATATTGCCCATGCAATAAAGATATTAATGTACACTGTACAAGCAGGTCAAGGGGCAAAACAAATAGGTATGGATGGAAAAAGTACCGTAAACTTAGAATGATGGAATCACCCATCCCTGTTTTCAGCTGGGACTCTGTATCTATTCTATTTTATTCTATTCTATTTTATTCTATTCTATCCTATCACACTTTCACATAAGAGGGGCGCTGACCCAGACCATTATTTTAAATTTATTTTTAATTCACATAAGTCAAAATAAATACACCCAAAAATAAGAAAAAAATTAACAATGACTGGAATGAAATAAATTACAATTAAATACTAAAAAATGAATAACACTAAACAAATAAAAATAAATATTAAATAAATAATATAAAAATAAATACAGAATAAAAATAAATAAATAAATAAACGTACATTGTACATTCAGGAGTAAACATCGTTCCATCTAAATAAATAAATAAATGTAAATAAAAGTGTTCATCTTTTAATGCCAAACACACCTCGTCTCCATGTCTACAATGGACAGAAATGTCTCATGGACTCACGTGTCCTCATCTTCTTCCACTCTGATGACAGAGACGATCGTCCCATGATGACGTATTTGCCGATGGGGCTGTGGTTGTCATAACCTCGACTCCACCTCAGCTCCACAGACGTCTGAGCCACGTTCTTTACCAGTAAACCTCCAGGAGGTCCCGGGGGTCCTGAAAAAAAAAAAAAAACAAAGAAAAAGTGATTTTACAGTCAGAGCTCAGAGTCGTGATGAGACATGATTAGATCCATCCTGATGTTCTACAGCAGGAGCATAAAACTTCAGTCAGAGGTGGAGGAACCAGAGAACATGAAGCACTCGATTCTCCAACAACGCTCAGATGTATGAATCCCATCTGAAAGATATTCTGAAACTAAAAGAAGAAGTGAATGCATCTTTAACTGCTTTTTGATTTTCTTCATATAAATCAAGTGTTGTGGAGCGAAAGAAAAAAAATGTTGCAGCCAGGTATTCTGCACCTGAAAGGCCTTGGGCCACACCATGTTTTCTCATCCTGACGATGGCTCCACGTAAATCTAGGACAGAATTTCTCTGTACATCTAAGATCTCATAGTTCTATAGATTCCCAACAGAGCACTTCGCTCTCAGACTGCAGGTCTACTTGTGGTTCCTAGAGTCTCTAAGAGTACAATGGGAGGCAGAGCCTTCAGCTACCAGGCTCCTCTCGTATGGAACCAGCTCCCAGCTTGGGTTTGGGAGGCAGACCCCCTCTCATTTTAAGATCAAGCTTAAACCTTCCTTTTTGATAAATCTTACAGTTAGGGGTTTTTTAGCCATCCCTCAGATAAGCTGCCATCGGCATCCATGATGCACTGAGCTCTTTTTTTTCATCTCTCTGCTCATTATCTTACATGTTAAAACTTAAGACAGCGTTGGCATAATTAACATATTCCTCCTCTCTCAGCAGGTCTTCCTGGCTAAAAGCTGTGGTGTCCGTTGGTCTCTCTTTGCTGTCCTCTCCACCCCAACTGGTTGGGACAGATTACTTTATCTGTAAAGTACCCTGAGATGACATTGTTGTGAAGTGGCACTATACAAATACAGTACTGTACTCTCACTGCTGTAATGTCTGAAAGCTGTGGTCCTGCTCAACATAAAGACTGTTTGAACAAGAAATCTGATTTATCTGTGTTGCATTTCGGGTCCATTCCACACCTGTTACAGATGTGTGGTTATCCTTGTTATCAGTTAAAACTCCAGGTACTGAGATATGCTCTTTGCAGCTTGTTGCAAAGCCTCGTTGGTCCTCACAAGTCAAGGAAGTCAACATTATTGAATGTGTCAATACATATAGCACCATAAAGGTCAACCAAAACTACAAAACAGAATTTATTACAAACAGAACTTTGTGGAAATACCACACAGATCAGCAGTGACCAAGCTTTTTCTCATCTGCACATCATTCACTCAAGTCTTGGTTTTCAGGAGAAAAAAAATAGCCACTGAAACAAACACATAAGAGAAAATATTTACAAATTTACACTTTTTCCACCAGCTGCATTTTGCTATTTACAGTTAGTTATTTATGCTACTATTTACCTACTATCCTCACAAAACCAACTCAACTCGCTTTCAGCACAACTGTGCATCAGAAATGTCTTCTTGGCTTTATTCCAGCCATAGAGGAGCTTTATTCTTGTTCTTTTCAGACAGACATAAAACTTTCTGCTCAATTGTTGATCTTTAGCTGCTCCTGATTGGACATTGCCGTCAATTATAGCTGATCAGTGGAAAGTTTGACAGAAAGTGGCTTCCTCATCATTTTCAGGTAAAAAAAAGTTTCTTAGCAACATGTGATAAATAATGGTGTTATCATGGATCACTGATTGGGGGTTTACATAATAGAGTATCTGAATAAACACTACATTTTGTGGCTGGATTGTAAACCTCTTGGACAGATTCCGTAGATCACGCAGGGATCACCAACTCCAGTCTTTACGGCCCCCTGTCCTGCAGACATTCAATGTTTCCCTGCTTCAACACACCTGACTTGAATTAATGGCTCAATAACAGACTTGTGCAGAGCTTGTCAGAGGTGTGTTGCAGCAGGGAGACATCTAAGACCTGCAGGATAGTGGGCCTTGAGGACCAGGGTTGGGGACCAAAGGGTAAGCTATCTATCACACTTTACGCTGCAGAGTTACACACTACCTAAGAAACTGTTGATGGTATAAGTGATAGCAGATCTGGCTTTTTTTTTTTTAACTTTGTCCTGTCCAGCATCATAGCAAACAGAGGGATGGTCTGGCTGCTGTGTTGTGCTGAACAAATTTGCTTTGCCAAGAGGAGCTTTATGGATTATAAGGCTCTTCTTGATAATTTAAGCATTATTTTTTATTTTGTCTATTCCTGATTTTACATATTATGCTGGACCTAACAAGAGGGCTGGGGGGTAAGAAAGGAGAAAGAAAACATACGCAAGGAAATGAAAGCACAAAAGCATAAAGAGAAGAGAGCAAAGAAAAAAAGACAAGGATATACCAGATATAAAATAACATCAGCTGTTCAATCTTAGCTGAAAAAAACAGACAACTAGCTGCTCCTCCTGTAAGGAAACAAACAAAAAAAAAAAACACCTGCAACTTCTTTAAGAAAACAAAACTGACCTGACATCAGAAGATCTTATAAAAAAAACCTGACATGCTGTAGAAAAAAAAAAAAAAGAAAGAAAAACATCAGCAACACAAAGAAAAAACATGAACATGACTGTAGTTTTGGTGAATAAACCCACAGAACGACAGCGATCAGAGCCATCCCAGTGGACCCCGAGACTCAGGAGACCAGCCACCACCCCAAGAGTAGGCACCCCCATTCCCAGGATGGGACAGGTGTCTGCATGCCCAGTAACTGCAGCAAAGAGCCGCCGCCCTCCACAAGAAACACCCACCGGCCACACACTGGGGAGTGGTAGGCACAGCGAGGGGGCCCAAGGCCCAGGCTGCCCCCTAAAAGGCACCTGGCTGATCTCCTCCCTGGCCAACACACACACACACACACACACACACACACACACACACACACACACACACACACACACACACACACACACACACACACACACACATGTAAAAACATCTCCACACACCAAGAGACCACATCTCATACAACTTAGCAGAGTTTTAGGGGTTAAACCTTTTCTCAGATATCTAGAAGAGAGTTTATTCACCACATTTTACAAAGTGTTAAAAGCAGAAGTTAAATCACATTACTGGAACAGATTTCTTTATGTTATACTTCTTTTTTGGTTAAAGTAGAAAGTAACCCAGATATTTACATGTTGGTTTTAACTGATGTGATCATCCTCATCTGGTTCTTGATCTGGGTTCTCACCCTCTCCTGTATGGTTCTCTGGACTCTCGTCTTCTAAAAGATCTTGGACTGATTATTTCAGTAATCCCCTCTGCCTCTATCAGACAGCTGTCTACTAGAACAGTAGTTCCTGATGTGGGTGCGCAAGCAAGACTATATCACCCCCATCCTGAAAACTCTTCACTGGCTCCCCGTCCCACTCAGCATAGAATACAAGGTCTCCCTCCTCACCCACCAGTGCATTCATGGACATGCCCCTCCTTAACTACAGGAACTCCTCACCCCTCACACCTCCTGCACCATCCGTTCTGCAACCACAAACACCCTCCAAGTTCCCAGAACCAAGCTCAGCAGCATGGGTGATCGGGCCTTTTCAGCTGCTACCACAAGACTGTGGAACCCCTACCAGACCACCTGAGAGGCCCACAGTCTTTAGATGTTTTTTTTTAAGTGAAACTTGAAAACCTTCCTTTTTATAAAAAAAAGCCTTCTGGTAAATAGCATTTTATAAAAACTTTTTATTCGAGTTTTTTGTAGCATTTTGAGATTCTATATAAAGTGCAATACAAATTAAATTTATTATTATTATTATTATTCCTAACAGTGGATTTTATGCTTTCAAAAATGAGATTCTCACCATAAAAACTGTATTCTGGCTGAGTCCTGTCCTTCAACAAAGCCAAAGGTAAATGAAAAACATATTGCCTTACTAGGGGCACTGTGTGGACATTAATTACATTGGCTCTGGATGTTCAAAGCCTCAGGGACCCCCTGTGCTCTTTGTAGGACCACCAACCCAGGTGTTAGGATCATTTTCATGGCCACAGGTGTTTAAAAATCAAACACTGAGGCATGCAGACTGTTCCTACAAACATTGGTGAAGGAATAGGTTGCTCTCAGGAGCTCAGAGAATTCCAGTGTGGTACTGTGATAGGATGCCACCTGTGCAACAAGTCCAGTCGTGAAATTTTCTCAATCCTTATGTGGCCTTCAGATCAGCTCAACAACAGTGTGAAGAGAGCTTCATGGATTGGGTTTCCACGACCGAGCAGCTGGATCCAAGTCATACATCACCAAAAGTAATGCAAAGCACTGGATGCTGCGGTGTAGAGAATGCCGCCACTGGACTCTAGATCAATGGAGTTGAATCACGCTTCAATATCTGGCATCTGATGGAAGAGTCTGGGTATGCCGGTTGCCAGGAGACCGGTACTGCATTGTGCCAAGTATAAAGTTTGGTGGAGGGAGTATTATGGTTTGGGGTTGTTTTTCAGGAGCTGGACATGGCCTCTTAGTCCCTGTTCCAAGATGAGGTCCATAAAGACCAGGATGAGCGAGTTTGGTGTAGATGAACTTGACCCAACCTGAGAGAGCACCTTTGGGATGAATTAGCGCGGAGGCTGAGAGCCAGGCCTTCTCATCCAACATCAGTGTCTGACCTCACTAACGTGCTTCTGGTCACAAATTCCTATAAACACATTCCTAGACCTTGTGGAAAGCCTTCCCAGAAGAGTTGAAGCTGTTAGAGCTGCAAAGGGTAGACCAACGACATTTTCAACTCATCTGATTAAGAATGGGGCGTCTATTAAGTTCATAGGGGAGTCAAGGCAGGTAAACCAATACTTTTGACAATATAGTGTATGATCTGCATCTATTGGCTTGGCTGAATTCAAATCATGTATGTTAATTTGGACATGTGCCTTATTTGACTTCCAACAGAATTTTAAAATAAAAATAAAAATCTAATTTAAAAGAATATTTTCTGTTTTTGTGCCACTAAATATCAAAAGAAGAAAAAGAAGAAGAAGAGTGATCTCTCACCTCGAACCACCAGTTTAGCTGAAGCAGAAGCACTGTCCACCACCGTCTGCGCCGTGCAGGAGAACGTTCCCGCCTGACTCATCTGGGCGTTCGTGATCAAGAGGTCACCGATGTTCTCCTTCTGAGTAATCAAGACAAACAGTTCATCCTATCAGTCAGTCTGAGTCAGAACACCAGCTGTTCCAACCCAGGTACTCTGTCCAGACCCAGGGGCTCGGTCCTGACCCAGAGACTTGGTCTAGACCTGTTTACCACCTCTGAGAACAGATGAAAACTGTTGCTTCAAGTCAATTAATTAATTTATTTATTGTCCCTAAGGAGAACTTTGTTTGTCCGCAAAAGAAAAACGTAATTACATCAAACAATAAAATCTCCACTCACATACACCAAACATGGCTTCCTAATAAAATTACCAAATAAACACCATTGAATTAAAATGAAATAAAATAAAAAAACAAAATAACACTAATACCAAATAAAGGACCAATAAAATTAAATAAAAGACCACCAAAAAACAGTAGGCTACTTGAAACACGACCCTTCAAAATAAAACACCCCAAAATAAAAACACTAAAATTAAATACAAACAGAAATCAAAACAATAAATGCACTCACCCCCTGAACCCGGTGGTACGGCCCAGAAGAGTCCTCCAGGTCCAACAGGACCCCGTTAAGAGCCCAGGTGAAAGTCAGGTCCATGGTGGGGTCATGAGAGGCGTGACACTGCAGAGTGACGTTTTCCCCCTGATTGATGTCAGCGTTGGAGGGAGCCAGCGTGATCTTGGTGGCATCTGTAAGAGTTTGCAGAGTTCAGATGAAAGCTTGCAGAGTGTTCAGGTTGCTCAGAGCTGTAGGTCAGGAAGGTTACCTCTGACAGACAGGTGTCCAGTGCTGTTGGCTTTGCCCAGGTTGTTCTCAGCGAAGCAGGTGTACTTCCCTTCATCTGCCCTGCTGATATTGTGGATCCACAGCACGCCATCAGGAGTTACTGTGATACTGAGAAGAAACGAGAGTGTAGGATCAGACCTGAGGATGGTTGATCTGATGGTACTAACCCTCCAAGGATAGGTTTAATCTCTTCTTGTTTAGACCTTCTGTACGGGAGGCAGCTGGGCTTTGCAAGACATAGGATTGTACTGGGGCACAGCCCCGCACTCAATTAATTTATTTTTGCAGGAGCTACAATCCAGTTTAAGAAGAGAAGTCCACACCTTTTAAAAAATAGCCATTAGGAAAGGTCAAGACCCCAGCTAACAGCCCCCAACGACCCAGATCACACTGCCTGCAGCCTTCAGGGTTACAGGTTAGTTGGTTAGTTAGGCCTACAGATTTTTCAAGTTCAGTTTCTTATTCTCAGTTTTAACTTAACTCAGAGTTTTTGGAGTTTTTAAGACATACTGTAAATGAGAGAAAAAAAAAGCTGATTATGAACCAGATTTTATGATAGCAGTAAAATTACTCCTTTAATTTCATATTGTGGCATCAGGTTTAATCATCAGCTTTAATGTTGGTTTGGCCTCCTGCTTAAAAGCCTGTTGATAAGGTTGGAAATAGCACAAAGAAAAATATCCTCACTAGAGTATTTCTATTCCCGATCTATTCAAGAGGCTGTGGATTCTCCACAGGTCAGCTCTGATCACCATTTCCTCAGTTCACACCACAAAGTAACCTTCAGTTACAAGCATCTACACAACAACTATAATAAATATAAAGATTTAAAATTATTGTGGTATCTCAGGTAATCCAGGATGAGAGTGTAACTGAAAGACGCAGAGATGTGAGTTTCTCTCTGTTTTTGTTAGTTTTTATGAAGTGGCAGAAGGTCTGAACTGCCACATGAAATCTTCTGACACAGCTGGACTACCTGCTGCTGTTGGTGAGCAGCTCCGTGCCACGGCTCCAGAACAGGATGGGCTTCGGAGCAGCTCGGGGACGACACTCAATCATCACCTGCCCCCCTCTGGCTGCTGGAATCAGTTTCCTGACGGGATTCAGCCTAAAATCTGGAGCCTGAACTGCAAGGAGGAGACAAACATGAGGACTGTTCATTTTAGGTAAGAGAGTCATGTGACCAGTTTAACATCAATTTACATAAATACAAGACATCATGAACGGCTTGTTTCTGTATAAATCTGAAGATTGAATTAGTCCTCCTACCCTGGACTCTCAACTCAGCAGAGGAGTGAATGGTTCCATGCTTGTTTTCAGCTACACACTGGTACATGCCAGAGTCCTCCAGAGCCAGGTTACTGATTTTAAGATGAGCTCCATTTACCTCCAGCCGGTCCTGCAGATCCACAGTGAGGAGGACCACAAGCAGGCAGAGATTGGAAACGATGAAGAGCAGCACACAGAATTAATGTACAAACAGCACCCACTTTTCACAGAAAAACACAAAGGACATTTTTATAAATTTATTAAAAACAAAAACTGAAATATCTCATGGCCGTAAGTATGAACACTAGTATATTTAACTCAGGTGCTTTCAATTTCTTCTGATCATCCCGGAGATGGTTCTACACCTTCAATGGAGTCCAGTTGTTTAATCAAAAAGATTGGACTTGATTAGGAAAGGCACACACACCTATACGACCTTACAGCTCACAGTGCAGGTCAGAGAAAATAAGAATCATGAAGGAACTGCCCGAAGAGGTCAGAGACAGAACTGTAGCAAGACACAGATCAGACCAAGGTTACGAAAAAATTTATGCTGTTCTTAAGGTTCCTAAGAGCGCAGTGGCCTCCATAATCCTTTAATGGAAGAAGTTTGGGAACAGCCATAACTCTTCCCAGACCTGGCCAGCTGGCGAAAAAGCAATCTGAAGAGAAGTGCCTTGGTGAGAGAGAAAGAGATAAGCCTAAAGATCTTTGTGGATGAGCTCCAGAGATGCAGTGGGGAGATAGAGAAAGTTCTAGAAAGCCAACCATCACTGCAGCCCTCCACCAATCTGGGCTTTATGGCAGAGTGGCCCGACGGAAGCTTCTCCTCAGTGAGAGACACATGAAAGCCCAAATAATTAGCAAAAAATACACAAAGGACTCCCAGACTATGAGAAACAAGATTTCCTGATGGGACCAAGATTGAACATTTTGGCCTAAATTCGAAGCAGTATTGTGTGGAGAAAACCAGGCAGCTCATCACCTGCCCAGGTGAGCATCTCTGGAGAGAGCTAAAGTGTCTGTTCTTCAGAGTTTACCATCCAACCTGTCAGAACTGGAGAGGATCAGCAAGGAGGAATGGCAGAGGATCGCCAAATCCAGGTGTAAAAAAACTTATTGCATCATTCCCAAAAAGCCCTCATGGCTGTATTAGCTCAAACAGGTGCTTCTACACAAAACTGAGCAAAGGGTCTGCGTACTTGTGGCTATGTGATATTTCAGTTTTTGTTCTGTAATAAATTTGCAATAATGTCAATGGTTCTGTGTTTTTCTGTCAAAATGGTGTGCTGTGTGTACATTAATGAGGACAAAAAATCACCTTAAATTAAATTTAACTAATGGATGCAAATTAACAGAGTAAAAATTTATGGCAGTCTGAATGCTTTCCGTACCATTGTATATTATACATTATATCTGTCTGTTGAACAGTCTTTCATGGGTTTTTACGTTCAGGATTTTAAGGGAAGTTCTAAAATCCTATGAGTGTTTATGAATGTAAGGTAAGCAAAAGAGACTCCGCCCCTCACAGTGGAACATTATAAGCTGTATTAGCTTCAGATTAGCAGCTAGCTAGCTAACAGTTCCTCCTTGATCCCAGAAAGTCAGTGAAACCTGAACTGTCTATTTCTGAGTGAAGCGCAGCATTAACACAGAGCTGGCAACCCACCAGCCGGACCAGAAACAGAACCAGCAGCATAATAAAGGCCTGAGGGCATCTCAGTGACTAAAAGAACCAAAGTTTTGGGAGTAATCACAGTCTGTGGACTCTGTGGGTTTATTCAGAGCAGAACCCAGGTGATAGAGACCTGACCCATGTCAGTTTTCACCTGGTGGTCTGAGAAACTTTTACTGGTCTCAGCTGGACTTTAATGGATACACCAACATGTATTAATACATACTAGTGTCAGAACACATATGAATTTAGTGCAGAGCTGCAGAGTTCAGGATCACTGCCAGCACCTGGTATTTTTTAGCGGAGATTACCACATACACGATATACTGCTGGGACTGCTGGGCCCAGTCTCTGGTTCTCTGCTGGCAGCTCTCTTTATACTGACAAATCCTGGCAGGACAAACCACCATAAAAATGTAAGTTTGACCATTTAAAAATGCTGGTAACTCAGTCCACAGCTTGAAGGACACTGAAATATTTAAAAACTGCAGTCTATGTTCAGGATTTCACATGTGAACAGTTTGATTTGGTAAAACTGTCAGTGTTTGACTGGAGCTGATCTGAGATCTGTCAGAGTGTTGTACGGTCATTTTTTGATTTATCTGATGATGTTTTTTTACTCGTTTGATCGAGTGGTTAATGCAATTTTAGCAGCTGATTTAATTTCTGCTTAACTCAATCTTTAAGTTTATGCAAATTTCAAATGAGTCCTGACTGATGACTAAATATGATTTTTTTTCTCCATTTTTAGGAGTTTCATAAACAGAAAATGTGCTCTTGAAATAACGTCCTAACATAACATTGTGTGTAAGGCAGCATCGTGCTTGTGTGTTACCTGTGTGCTGAGTGGTTGTCCGTTACGGAGCCAGCGGACAGAGGGTCGAGGTTTTCCAGCAGCCAAACAGCTCCAGCGAAGCTCGGAGCTGATCTCCACCTCTGAGTCGCTCATCACTTGCAACCACTCTGGCTGAGCTGCAGAGGTTTGGCAGAAGAACGGGGAAAATTGGTATGAAGATAAGATCAAACTAACAGAAGTTCATTGCTGCAGCTGTCTTTTTGTTACCTTGCACATTAATGCGTCCCTGGTACGTGTCACTTCCCTCTGAGTTGTAGGCTTCGCACTCGTATATGCCCTCATCATCAAAGGAGAGTTCTGGCAGGGAGAGGGTCGGACCATCCAGAGAGGAGCCCACTTTGGATGGCATTAAACCATCCACCTTCCTCCATCGAAGTTTAGGGACTGGACTGTAAGATGAGTCAGATAAGTCAAGTAAAGACAGAAGATCCAGCAAAGCATTAGACAGCAGCACCGTCAGTGTCTGTATATCAGCCATCAGGCTAACAGCTGCTCCAAAGTAAAAATGAAAACAGACAAGTTTTACAGAATAAGTCCTGAAAACTTCATCCAAGGATTTCTGAGGTGGGAACTTACTTTCCATAGGCGAAGCACTCTAACAGGACGTTGTGTCCAGCTAGGCCATAGGTCTCTGCTGGGAAGCGAACTTTAATACTTGGTGCAGACTTCCTGGGATTAGCTGAAAAGAAAACAAACCGTCAAAGCTAGTGGATGAGCAGTTTGTGTGTTTCAGGGAGTAGGATGGACAGTTAATCATGAGGATGACATGTTTCTGGCGCCTGTCTGATACAATAATCATGAGACCTTCCTGAAGACTTTTGTCTTCATCTGTTCTGGTCACTGTCTGCAGTCTGTTTCATTTACACAGAAATCTAACCAGAAAACACATTTTAAATGGTGATTAAAGCAGTGATCCACAGCTGATGTACTGAGTATTATCCATCCATCCATCCATCCGTCCATCCATCCATCCATCCATCCGTCCGTCCGTCCATCAGTCCGTCCATCCATCCGTCCATCCGTCCGTCCATCCATCCATCCGTCCGTCCATCCATCCATCCATCCGTCCGTCCATCCATCCATCCATCCGTCCGTCCATCCATCCGTCCGTCCATCCGTCCATCCATCCATCCGTCCGTCCATCCATCCGTCCATCCATCCGTCCGTCTGTCCGTCCATCCATCCGTCCATCCATCCATCCATCCGTCCATCCATTCCTCCATCCATCCATCCGTCCATCCATCCATCCATCCGTCTATCCATCCGTCTATCCACGTTTGGGTCACAGGAAGCAATCTCAGCAGTCATCCCTCTGCCCAACCACCTCCTTATCTCTGCCTCGGAGAACACTGAGTTGTTAAATCATCTGAGAGTACACTGGTTCTCCAACGAGATCTCTTACTGTTGGGACATGTCCATTGTGTCCATCAGCTTGGTGAGTCCAGACAGCCTTCAGAAGAAGCCCATTTCAGCCTCTCAGCTGATTATCATAGCTGAGGGTTTGAACACAGACTGACTGACCAATCACAGTTGAGCTTCTCATCAACAGGACAGACCACTGCAATGCCTGCATGAGTCCAGATTGTCCTCGACCCACCTGTCAATCTCCTGCTGCACTCAACCCCTCTCAGTGCTGATCTACGTCCCAGAGTTACCACCAGTCGTGAGATGTGTGTAGTGACCTGCAGTGAATCGTCAGGCAGCTGCTGCTCTTGGCTTCACACCTGGAGACCGTGTAAGGTTTCTGTTGGCTCTCATGTTAACAGGCTGGGATCTACATCTCCACCATGACACACTTGGACCATTTTCATAATGCTAGTCTTTTTATCTTTAGTTTAAATTGTGTGATTCTGAAGGTCTCTAAAAAAGAGGAGTTACATTAACTGTGTTCCAGGTCAAATTAGACCCAACAGAGAATATTGGCTGTTGCATGTGTCAATAAAAAGCTGTGCATTTCTCTGTGCCTCGTGTCAATTTGCCCTACCACACACACGTACACCCACACACGTACACCCACACACACACTCCACCCATCTTCCACATGAACACAAACTTTCTGAATAATGCTCTGAATTACACATACTGTAATTCATGGATATAAACATATACACAAACAGACAAAATCATATTTTTAAATCCACAATTTGCTTTTTGCTTTTTTTTAACGGATCACTGGGTCATTTTGATGCTGTCAGGATGCAATCAGGACAAAATCCTGATTGCATCCACCTGCTGGCATTACTGGGCTGAAATAACAATATTAAAGCTTTTTACTTGTTTGTTTACTTCCTAATTAATTTGGCATAGGTTTTATACCGGATGTCCCCACTTATACACAGAAATGGATCAACTTTAACCCCTTAATGCTTTTATTTGTTCACAATCATACAAAAACAAATTAAATATACTAAAAAAATAAGAGAAAAAATGACAAAAAGAAAAAGACTGAAAAAGATAACCTACAATTGAATATTAAATTAATATTCAATAACTAATAATCGGACCAAGAACATGTAGAATTAGGACATCCCTACTGATGAGAAAGATTTTTCTCTGGTTTGGGTCGTAACAGTAAAACTACGTGAAGTGTTTGGTCTTGTTTTGGGTTAGCTGATCATTCACCAGCTGTAGGGTCTGTAATCTGAGGGGAAGCAACATACTGATCACTAAACCGGGTGAAAACGTCAGAATCCAGGTGTGTAAATGATGGGAAGGGTCTGCCCTCCTCAGACTGGAGCACTGGGATGAAAGTTTAAGTTCACACACATCCTTCATATGGAGTTAGTTTCCAGCTGTGAAGGGGAACTTCCTGTACTCAGATTCTGACGTTTTCACCTTTTATTGGCTCAGTCAGCAGTTCGCTGTAACGCTGTCCCTCCATCGCCAGCAACACACAGCCAGCAACCTGCACATGCGGTTATCTGTTAGAGGAAGGCGGGGGCCATCGTACCGTCCGGCAGTACAGTGAGGGGGACGGGCTTGCTGAAGGTGCTTTTGGTGCTGATGTCCAGATTAATGGTGGTGAAACAGAAGTAGTTCCCGGTGTCGTTTGGCTCGGTTTTGGCCACGTATAAGTTCCCTGTCACTTGAGACACAAACCAGCGCTCATCATCCTTCCTGATGAAGGTGGGGAACTCGTTGATCAACCAGCGGTAAGACAGAGCTGAGGAAAGGACAGATCACAGAGTTCCAGTCAGCTGGACATAAAAAGAGTTTTTATTCCCTCTTCAAGTTAATATTTCTACGGATTTAAAGCCCCAAACCCATGACACATGTGCTCTGTCTAACATAACAGTTCATTTTAGGAGGTCTGCAGCAGATGGGGTACCTGGGTAATGTGGTGGGGGCTGACAGGCCAGAAAGGTCCCTGCACCCTCGTAAGCTGTCTGAGGACTCCTGCTCTCTGGAGGGAAGTCATGGAGATCTGGAGAAACAGGACAATCCCAGAAGTGAGATTAACACATCTCAAAAGAAGCACTGATAACATTTTTTTTTTTACAATTAATTAAAATGATCATAAATTAAACACAGAGTGACAGATGCAGGCAGATCCAGATGTTCCTCCCTTACAGCCAAACTTCAGGCTAGCGGCTCTGCTGATGATGGTCCCACAGCGGTTGATGGCCAGACACTGGTACGATCCTGCATCTTGAGACGGCTCGGGGCTGTTGATCACCAGGCTACCAGCCACCAGAGTGTACCGGTCCGAACCCAGTGGGACCTCAGTTCCATTCAAAAGCCACCTGCAAGACAAAAGTCAGGGTGGAAATTTAGAGCACCGAGCTGAGAGGTAACAGCGTGCACCTCTGATTCCTTTAACCCTTAAAACTCTGAGCATTATCACTTATTTCATCAACAGTTTCTCAGGAATGGTAGTATGTATTTACTCTGTAATTTTCCAGATATTTATATCTCTGCTCTGAATAAAGGAGGTTTATGTAGTGTTTATTCAGAGACTAGAAATTCACAATGAGGGATCATGATAACACCCTTATTTTTTCACATTTTCATTATAAAAACAACAGAAAAAAGTCACTATCACTACTATGTTGCTAAGAGACCTCTATTTAGACCTAGCAATTATGATGAAGCCACTTTCTGTCAAAATTTTCCACCAATGACATGGTTTAAATTGACGGTAATGTCAGGAGCAGCAAATTAAAATTTCCCTCTGGGAGTATTTTTCATTTTCATTTCAAAGGCCAACAGATGGGCAGAGTTATATGTCTGTCCTAAAAGAACAAAAATGATAATAGGAAAAAGTGAAAATATGGAAATAGTTTCTCTTGTGTGTTTGTTTCAATGACAATATTTTTTCTCCTGAAAGCCAAGACTTGAGAGAATGATGTGCAGATGAGAAAAGGTTTGGTCTCTGTTGATCTGTGTGTTATTTCCACAAAGTTCTGTTAGTAATAAATTCTGCTTTCTTCTTCTGGTCGGCCTTTATGCTGCTATATCTATTCATACATTCATTTCACATCATTTTAGCCTCATAATCTGGTTAAAGTAGTTCTGGTATTTCCAAACACACAGATGAACATCTGTGGCCCACATCTTTTATTTCTGTGTGTTACCCACCTGTAGGAAGCAGCTGGACTGGCTCTGGCCTGGCAGCTGAGGGTTATCTTGCCTTCAGTCAGGCCTTCTGGGTAAATTAAACTGCTCGGCTGTTCTTCAAAAACAGGCCCGCTGTCATGACCTGACACACACACATCTCCACCTGAAAACCACATTTGAAAAGAGACATGCTGCATGAGGAACATTTATGGTTACGTTTATGTAGCATACGTTTATGTTTATGGTTCGCTCTGCTCATGACACCCTGACATGGCTCTGTGGTGATGCCTCACATGCACATGTCTACTTGTAATTGTGTTTCTCTGTCACATGGAGTAAGTGTTTAAAATATAGGAACAATTTGATACGTAGAACCGTCTTTGCTTTGTTTTTCCTGTTGGTTTTGTCCTGATGAAGGAGTCAGGTGCAGGCATTAGCATCTGGTTTCACAGAGTGGAAGGTCAGGTGTGTTATGTCAATCTAAACATTTGTGGTGTCCGCTCAGCAAAACGCCTTAGCTAAAAGCTCAATAAAACCACCAAATACAACTAAATCAGCACACAATTAAAACAGCAGGTAAACTATTAGATGTAAAAACAAATGATGGCCCCACCTGTTTACCCCATGAACTATACACCGACAAACATCTCTAGTATAAAACTTTAAGTTTCAAAATCTCCAACCAAGACTTACTGAACCAGAAGCAGAAAAAGCAAAATCCTGCTTCACATCTGAAAAAGATAATAAATTCTTTCTTAACTTTGCTGTCTGGCATCCAAAACTTCTATTCACCAGGATAAAACCACATTTACTGGAAAACTCCATTTCACCGTGTCTTTGTTGAGCAGTTTTCCCTCCAAAATCACCATTTTCTGCCTGGTTACATGGATTTGATTGGACAACGACAGGTGTCAGTCATTCTGTGTCCTTGATAACTGGTGATATGAATGTAACCATGGTGACATCAGCATAACTCTAGTGGATCTCGTAATCAAATTAAGGATCAATCACGTAAATCAGCTGATCGACGCCAGAGTTACGATGAGATTTAGCCCTTGTAACTCAGATTTACAGAAAGTATTTGTTTATCCACAGATCCACCTATTTGCAGTGTTTTCCTCCACCTGGCTATTTCTTCACCAAAAACCTCTGTAACTAAGCTCTGTTTCACTTCAGCTCCATGAATCTTTGCACATGTCCGACCTCTCTGAGCTGTTGCATGTTCACTCCGCCTCCTGGCCGCTCGGGTCAGCTGACCAGCGGCTCTTGGATGTGCCGAGGACGTGACGTGAGCTCAGAGGGGACAGAGCTTTTGCAGGGGCAGCTCCTCGGTTGTGGAACTGGCTGCAGTTAGACACACTGTCCATTTTTAAATCCATACTTAAAATCCATTTCTTTTCTTTTCTCACAAAGCGTGAGAGTTGATTTTATTATATTTTAATATTATTTTTGGTTTTTATATATTTTTATCTTTTTATTATTTTAGTTTTGGTCTTATTTTACTTTGTTTTATTATGTTTTTAAATTGATGTCTTTTTAAAATGTTTTATGTATTCTTACTGTTCATCATGTTGGTCAGTACTTACTGTTTTTAAAGTTCTTTATAAATAAAGTTGGCTTGGCTGTGATCATTCATGGTTTTCTGGAGGTTTATAATGAGGTTATATAATATAAAATGCAATAAAAATAAAAAAAATCCTTCATTGTTTTCTATGTTCCATCCTCGGGTACTTTAACATAGTGGTATCTGCTGTGATGCGTCCACCTCTTGAGTTAGTTTTATTTTCATACTAAAATGGTTTACACTGAATTACAGATAAATAATCGATTGTTTTTGGGTTGGGCTTTTCCTAGCAGAAACCCCCAAAGACCTGGAGGGACAATGGCTCCAAATGAGCAAAAACTTTTAATCAGCTGTGAAACACTGCAGGATCTTTGATTCCTGACTGCCAGACTTAACTCTCTTACTCTGAATCAGGTCTAATAAATCAACTGCTGATGGAATTTGGAGATTCCACTGCTTTTTTTGGATGTAAGTGACAGTTTCCATAATGCTTCTGTGTTCCTGTGGTCAGTAACAAGGGACTGTACTCTCACCATTTCCCTTCACACTGTACACCTCAGACTTCCAATACAACTCTGAGTCCAGTCATCTTCAGAAATACTCTGATTACTCTGCAGCTGAGTCCAGAGAACCGGTCGATCAGTTTCTGAGATGGTGCAGAAATAATCACGTCATCTTGAATACAAACAAAAACAAACAGATGACTGTTGACTTCAAGAGGAACAGTAGGAAACAAAGCACTGTCTACATCCTGGGGGAAGAGGTGGATGTAGGGGAGGCGTACAGATACCTGGAAGATCAGCTGGACAATGGACTGAACAGCAGTGCTAGGTACCAGTTCTCACCCCTCCTCTAATCAGGAATGATCATTTCTGCCACTACGTGTCTTTTGTTCCAGAACAGCCAAACATCCAAACTTCTCACAGGAAACTATCAAATCTAAACTTTTTCATTTCATGTGTGATAGTTTTCCAAACCAGGCTTCAGATCTGTGAAAAGACAATGAGGGATGAGGGCCTCATTTCTCCACCCAATCTGCCTCCTAACAACTCACCTGTTGTTAAATTCAACTGTTAACGGCATCACGTGAACATGAACTTCATGGAAAACAGTTGTTCAGTGTTAAGGCCCATTTTTGCTTGGCGCAAAAGACGGATACGCAGATGAAAGAACACTTTCACGTTGGTCCGTCTGCGTATCCTGACGAGTGTTTCCACATTCTGACGTCAGAATGTGGAAACACTTTTGTCCGTCTCCTACGTTGTTTACGTGCATATTTGATCCGTTTTCGGGGGTCTGCGGATCCATCGCTTCACGCAGCAATCAGAGCAATACCACTGGAAACCGCGGGGACAGTGTTGAATGGTAAAGCTGACATGTGACCTGTGAGAGGAACAAACCGGAGAAGAAGAGGAATAAAAAGAAGAAGAGGACGACGAGGACAAGAACTGTGGCGATGTCGGCAGCTTTTGAAGAAAGGCTGCATGAGTATGTGGGGCATGTTGGGTGGTTCCCAACAACTCACATTGGAGCATTACCCCCACCAACCAGTGTCTGAAACTGACTATCAGATTGTGGAAATGAACTCTGAACTGAGCACTTGCCACTAGTGGATGAATTGACTTAACAACCATGACAACGTAAGAGACACATGGAAGTATGAAGGACCGGTGATGCTTGAAATGGTCGTATCTATTTCGTACATAAGGGAGCATAAATGGGCCTTTACTGTGTTCACTAAATCACTTCAGCGGAGATAAAAAAAAAGATCCTGTTACTGTAGTACTGGCATTTACAGAGAGTCACTGAACATGTCAAAATCTGTACTTATCACCTTTTCCCTCACTGCCGGATGGCTGCACTACAGGTAACTACTTCAACACTGTGTACATGTTTACTGTCTTCTTCTACGGTCCTTTTACCGTTATACCAAACGGTCCTCTAACAGCTATCAAACAAAGCTGTTACTGCAGTTTTAAAGCTTCACACACTGAGCTGTGTGTCCATTCAGAGACACTGTAGCGTAAATGGTGGCACAAATATGGCGTCATGTATGTGGACCCACAGCAAGTGGATAAAAATGCAACAGTTATTTTAGTAAAGTTATTATATACCATTTGAAACCGTTTTTAACAGATTACATTTTTCTGTCACTGACCTTTGATTTAGTTAGAAACTCCACCTTTAAAGCTGTTAACCATCATCTGAATCCACTCATCTCTCTGCAGCACACCCACACATCTATTAGAACTCTCATGGACCTTGTGGACTTTTGGTCTTCTTCTGTCATCATAACTTTACTTTACAAACCATCCATTTTCTATACTGCTTAGTCTAATTCAGGGTAAAGCTGGAGCCTATCCCAGCAATTAGCAGGTGAGAGGCACGTACACCTGGACAGGTCGCCAGTCCATTGCAGGGCCAACACAGAGAAACAAACAACCACTCACATTCACACTCTCCCAGGAAGAATTTAGAGTGACTAGCTGACCTAACATGCCCATTTTTGGACCAAGGAGAACCCACGCCTACACAGGGAGAAGACACAAACTCCACACAGAAAGGCCACTGTTTGAACCCCCCAGCCGAGGCTCGAACCAGCAAAATTAAATAAAGAAATAAATTTTATAAATAAATTAAATAATTAAAATATTTTGTTTATTCCTACACTACATGCCAACACCAGCTGCAATGCGAAACTAACCAGATCCACCAGTTTGACCTGTTCTTGAATAGAGACCACTCTGCAGCCAGCTGTAGAGATCCTACAGTACAGAAGATGTTTGCAGACACTACGAAGCAGCAATCCTAACATACAGCATATCAAAATGACCAGGAGAAACTCAGCTAAAAGACTCTACCAAGCACTGGTATCCAAACCAAACACATTTCAAACCCTAAGCAATTATATGAGAATGCAACAAAAACATTTGAACTTAACTGTCCACGTCTTCTACAGTCATGCAGCAGGCTCTTTTCTCCAAAGCGACTTACATCTGAAGGTGGTTATTCAGAAGCGTTAAGGGTCTTGCCTAAGGACCCAACTGGAAGGTGTTAATATTCGTGCATTACGGGGTTCAAACTCAGGTGTCCCGCATGGGAGACAGATACCCTGCCAAATGAGATATCCACCTTTCCCTAATTTCTCCACTTCAAGCAAACCACACAACCAGGGTGTCACGTGAAACTGCTGAATGCAAAGATGTCGGTCTCATCACTGTGGGACAAGCTAGCAGCCAAAATTATAAATCAGGTCTTACTTTTATCTATTTTTTTTATTTCATTCATTTATTTTGGGGATGTCATTTCATACAGAAGACAAAAAATAAAAATAAATAAAAAATCAATCAATCTGTAGATCAAGAAGAGGTTAATGAGAGTTAAAGTCCAACTTACCAGTAACTGCCCTTAGAACCACAGAGCCGAGGACAAACAGACCCAGGAAAACTCCCATCATCTGGATCCAACTTTATCACTCGCTGGGAGAAGAGTCGTCCAGCCGTTGCCTGCTCAAAAGACAAGATGGTGTTAATGAAAACCCTGAACGTCAGCTCAGAGATGACATGTTTCATCACAACAAGGCTGTAAAAACAGAAACGAGCAGCACAGAACATCTGTCAATATCTGAAGGGTTCATACACAAGATAAAGTGTAGCAAGACCAGAAGTCAGCAAAGAGCTGTTTTTAAATCCCAACATAGTTTAACGCAGTTTATCCTTTGAGACTGAGTGAACCAAGAGAAGCTTCTTCACTGTAAGAAGTGATGCTGAGAAGAAATGAGAGAAATCTGTCTTCCTCTCAGATGTGCTGCAGTTTCTTTCTGTTTGTATATCAGGACATTTTTTATGACTTTGACTATTTTAAATGTTTTGTCTTCACAGATGATCGTTGGTGTGACAGAAGCCAAGCCAACTTTATTAACAAAGCACCTACAAACAGCAACCACACACCAAAGTGCTGAACATGAATAAAATGCCTTAGAAATAAGTAACTTGTAAAGAAATATCTAAAAATAAGTAAAAGTAAAGGAGCCACAAATAAAAGCATAAAAACAAAAAAGTTGAAACAATAAATCAATATAAAATCAAATGACCAGGCAGACTAAAGAGGTGGGCTTTAATAAACAATAAATAAACAAATTCAAACACAGTCAAAGAAGAAAAGTTACTAATATGCAAAACGAACTCCACAATTTGGCAGCCTCAATGGCAAAATCCTCGTCCTCTCTGAGCTTCCGTTGTGTCCTTGGCACATCCGAGAGCAGCTGGTCAGCTGACCTGAGCGTTCGGAAGGGGATCCAGCAGCACAGAGAGGTAGGGACGAGATCATTTAAAGATCTAAAAACAAACAAGAATTTTGAATTGAACTCTAAAATGGACGTCTGGTAGCAGTGAGGATAAACCTAGGGTAATGTGCTCTCGCTTCCATGTGTTTGCAAAAGGTATCCAAGACTGGCTTAATGATGATAATCTTATGCTTAACATAAACAAAACTATTGCATGACATTTACAAAAACAGCCTAAACATATCTATAGGTGGGGAGGTAATTGAAATGGCATCCCAATTTAAGTACCTGGGAAACACATGGGACTCAAATCTTACCTTTAAAAAAACATGTGAAAAAAGTGGTTAACACAGTAAAATTTAATCTTCAAAACTTTAAGCAAATCAGGCCTTTTAATTCAACTGTTGCTGCTAAATCATACCTTCACTGCATGAGCTTGTCTCATATAGAATATTGTTTTACAATATGGTCATTTGCAGGCACCACAGTACTAAAACCTATAGCACAACTTTATAAAAGAGCTATCAAGGTGTTCACCAAAAAGCATATTCAACTCACCACTGTGAAATTTTATTGAAATACAATCTTTTAAGTTTTGAAAATTTTAAAACTTTATGCTTTTCTCATCTAGTAATCTCTTCATGGCTTAGCCCCCCCGGAGGAATTTATCATACGTAGAGACAGTAACCTCAGGACCAGATCTGCCTCCAGAGGGGACTGTGAGGGTCCATTTAGGCAGACTGCCACAGGACAAAACACCATTGCTGTTAAGGGCTGCATGAATTGGAATAGTCTTCCAACTTCTATACGAGAGAGCTCCACCCTTATAGTCTTTTAAAAAAGAACTCAAAAAATGGCTCAAACACAGTCAAACCTGTCAACATAGGTGAGGTTTAATGTGTGTGATATATTGTTTGATTGTTTTTTGTGTATTGTAAATGATATCTGTTGTTGTATGTCTTGTCTGTAAATGTCCGAGGACTACGGATGGAAAATAGCTTTTAGCTAAATCCAGCATATTTACACAATGTCATGTATTAATACAAAGTGTTTATTAATGTGCATTGTCCTAATTAAATTAAATAAATAAATAAAGAAGATGAAGATGGGACAGCGAGGCAGGGCCGGAGTCTAACCAATTTTCA
This sequence comes from Melanotaenia boesemani, assembly GCF_017639745.1. Classification (NCBI taxonomy): domain Eukaryota; kingdom Metazoa; phylum Chordata; class Actinopteri; order Atheriniformes; family Melanotaeniidae; genus Melanotaenia; species Melanotaenia boesemani. The sequence continues at coordinate 6,539,732 of NC_055684.1, forward strand.
GTTTTATGTTTAAGACCAGCCCACCTCAATTTGATCCATTCTACCATCCTGTAGTTTTTATTAGAACAAATGTAGTTTTTAACTGAGAAATAAAGACAGTAAAACCTATTTTCCTATAGTAAGTTTGTTTCCATGTTTTCATACTTATGAAAGGGCCATCACCTGCAGCGGGTGGGAATGTTCAATACACAGAGAATACAGAGACTGTGTGTTTTCACTGAATATCAGCCACTTTCTGTCAGTTCAACACACTGTGAAACACTTCTGTGATTTCAGAAGCAATAATCAAAGTAATCTTGATCATGTGAATTATTTAAATGGGTTTAAAACATATTTAAAAATATTCATTGAATGACCACATATAGTTCAGCTGTGTGTGCTTCCTTTCACTTCTTATAAAATCGATATCTACTCTTCTATTATGAAAATATTTGCAAGCTAAGAAAGCTAAAATAAAACAATACTAAAATAATTGCTAATAAAATTGTAATCAAGGCAACATGTTCAATTAACCATGATATTGTTTGGGATTATATCATCTAGCCCTGTATTAATTTGGCTTCAGGTTCTCTGTAAATCACACACGGTGCTGCTTCCTCCTCATGGAGATTGTTTTAATGTGGAGTCTGACTGGCAGCACACTGCAGCTGTAGCTTTCTGTAGGAAACCAAGTCATCCACATCCTAAACTATCCAAACCTCACGAGTTTCATCAAGGTTCTCTCTCTAAGAAAACTCTGTGGCTTGTCTGAACCAAACAGAACCTGATACCAAAACCTCATATAACTCTTCAGAAAAACAGAAACATTACACTGAATTAGTGGTTTCCAGCCTTGGGGTCCTCCAGAGAGCACAGGGGCTCCTTGAGGCTTTGAGAATTCGGGCTGTGATTGATGTCCACACATTATTTTAAGAAAAAGAAAAAAACTAAGACTATATGTTAATTTAATTAACTTAATTTAACTTTGGCTTTACTGAAGGACAGGACTCACCCAGAAAACATTATTTATGGAGAGAATCTAACTTTTGAAAGCATAAAACCAAGTATAGTTTCAGCACGAGGTGGAGCAGGGGGTCCATGGCTTTTTAGTATATGCATGAAGGGGTCCCTGCAGAAAAAAGGTTGGGAACCACTGCTCTGAATGTTCCTCCATCACTCTGAAAGATCTATGTCTCATTTTGTAACAAGCAACTAAATAGATGGAGAAACATTTTCCAGCTGTTTCAGGAAAACAGGCCAGTTTTTCCTGTTAAGTTGTAAAAACTAAAAGGTGAAAAATAAGTCATGCAAATCTTTTCTTCTGACCACATGCTGGTCTATCAGTTTTAGGAGCTCAGCACATTGAATGGATTAAAAAAAAGCAAGAGTATTCACACTGACAGATACTGAGCTGTCAAACTGTCCATCCAGAACCCAGCGGACTGTGGGGACATTGTGGTGACTGAGCTGAACCAACCAGCCACCCTCCTCATCCTCTAACAAAGGCAGCAGGATGACTTCATGCTCACTGAGACTGACTTCATCGGATCACGCAGAAACACCTCCATTATATCTGTGACCGTTACAGAACAACAAAAAAGCCATAGTCCACTTCACCACGTCTCACTCGAGTCAACCGATGAGCTTTTTATGTCCAAACACTTTCAGTCTTTGTAACAATAAATTCTGACCGAAAGATTTCAGATACAAAATCTCTCTGCTGCCAATTCACTGAGTCACTTTCCCTCCTTCTCCTGCTCCACTCATGGGTTTTCCATCCACCTCAGAATCGGGATGAGACTGTGATGGAAAAAACAGAATTTCAGGGAGCTACAGATGAGACTCCGGTTGTTTTGAGGAGAGGACTTAAGGCTATATTTCATTTCCACCCCTTAGCCCTCTCCCTACTTACACGTTAGAGAAAGGGCTATTTCATTTCTCTTTTGGATGAAGGGTAAGGGGTAAGGATGAGGGCCACAAAATTCGAATAAAGACAGCCCAGAACCGCACTTCAAACAACGGGGCATTAAAGAGTTCCCAACACACACCGGATACGCGCGTTAACGCATTAATTAGGTAATGCTGTTAATGTTTAACGCGTTAACGCAGTTTTTTATTCTCAAATTTCTTTCTCACTGGGTCTGAACACAGAGAAACCACACGCAGAGGTTCGTCCTGCTGCAGCGTGCGTCTGATGAAATCCAGAGACATCATTATTAAAATGAAGAGAGGTTTTCTTTCTGGCATTTTAGAAAGAAGAAAAAGAATATTGTCCGTCAAAACCCATGCAAATGTGCAGAAAATTGAGATTTTTTTAACAGAAAACTGATCGTAAAAGACAATGAGCTAAAAATTTTTTTTTTTTAACTAAAAAAAATGATTTGTCCTGGATATAAGTTTTACGGGAAGCAAAGTAAGACATTTTATAACATGTTTTGCAAACGTGAAGCATAAATTGGGCCCTTTTTGCATCTGGTTTGGTGAATCTTGGTCATAGTGGGATGAAACTTACAGTTTTGGAATCTGTGAGATTCAGTATAGGTGTTGTTAATCCATGTTCATGTCGTCTGACGCGGCTCCCCGCGTAATTTCATATGTGTTTACATATTTTTTCAGGCTTTGTTTACCTGGACTTTTAATTAATTAACTGTGTTTGGTGGTCACAGAAATGATTCTCCCAGTCCTAGTGGTGCATATAGCCTATATAATTATTTTTATTTTAGTTTTCAGAGGACAGGCATAACCACTGGTACATGTTACCCAAAAGCAACACAAATACACCCAGACACACTCACACATGCAGCGTCTCATGTGACATACTTGCTACTCATAACTGTCCCACATTGCTGTGTGTACAACAATCAATCAGAGTAGAAGAATTAATCCTTGACAAAAAGAAGTGAAATGTTTCTGCTTGACAAAAAAAAACTTCCATGAAATTTATTTTGCGGCAATATTTCTAGGACGCGACAATATCTGCATACAGTACATTCATGTTCTTACAATAAAAATGGTCACCTTATAACAACATATCTTTTACGTTTTTATGATAAACTATCAATTTACAACGTGATGAGGTCCCAATTTCTTTTTTGTTAGGGTGGCGGCTCTACACGAAAATAATCCTGATCAGAGTTCAAATGATTCTGTTTTTTTTTATTTATTTTTACACTTCACATGCAGTTAAAGTCACAACCACTAGAGCTCACAAAATATTCCATCAATCCATCTTCTGCCGCTTATCTGGAGTCGGGTCGCGGGGGCAGCTGCCTAAGTAGGGAAACCCAGACTTCCCTTTCCCGGCCACATTCACCAGCTCATCCGGAGGGATCCCGTGGCTTTCCCAGGCCAGCCAAGAGATGTAGTCGGTCCAGCGTGTCCTGGGTCTTCCCTAGGGCCTCTTTCCGGTGGGACGTGCCCAGAACACCTCACCAGGGAGGCTTCCAGGAGGCATCCTAATCTGGCCACCTCATCTGGCTCCTCTCGATTCGGAGGAGCCCCTTCCAGATCACCGAGCTTCTCACCCTATCTTCAATGGAGAGCCCGACCACCCTGAGGAGATAACTTATTTCGGCTGCTTGCATTCATGATCTTGTTCTTTCGGGCTCTACCCACAGCTCATGACCATAGGTGAGGGTGGGAACGTAGATCGACCGGTAAATAGAGAGCTTTGCCTTTTGGCTCAGCTCCTTCTTCACCACGACAGATCGATGCAGAGTCCGCATCACTGCAGACGCCGCACCGATCCACCTGTCCATCTCCCGCTCCATCCTTCCCTCACTCATGAACAAGACCCCAAGATACGTGAACTCCTCCACTTGGGGCAGAACCCTATCGCAGACCCGGAGAGAGCACTCCACCCTTTTCCGGCTGAGGACCATGGTCTTGGACTTGGAGGTACTGATTCTCATCCCAGCCGCTTCGCACTCGGCTGCGAATCGCTCCAGTGAGAGCTGAAGATCGCGGCCCAACGAAGCCAACAGAACCACATCATCCGCAAAGAGCAGACACCCAATCCTGAGGCCACCGAACCGGATCCCCTCAACACCTCGGCTGCACCTAGAAATTGTGTCTATAAAAATAATGAACAGAATCGCAAAATATTGTAATGTTTTTATACGGAGATCATATCTACCAGCATTAACATATGACCCATCGATACAATACCACACTTTCCCATTAGATTTGAGGGGAAATTGTGTCTCATCTTCAGACCAACTTAATCTGTGGGCCTTCTATTAAATCTGATGATCATTGTAGAACGTTAAATTATGGAGTCAGCACAACAAAGCAAAAGTCAAGGTAGCTGAGGAGTCCCACTGATGACATCAGAAGACATAATAAGATAATCCTCAGGTCCATCATGGCCAGATAAAGTAACAGACAGCTGCTCTCACTTTTTAGCAAAGACCGGATATGTTTTAATGCACTCTTAACACCTGAGGACACCTTGAAAAACAGATAAATCTGAAATGACTGGATGAGCTGTCCATTGCCACCTAGAGCCGCTGGGTCACTTTCCCTAAAGAATTGAAACAATAGCATGACTTCAGCAGCATTAAACGTAACTGATAACCAAATCTAGTTCACTGTGAAGGAGCCGTAACCAGGAAGGAAGAAGGAGCCAGTCTGGAAAAGAAATTATACTAAATACTCATATCTGTGTCTGTGTCTGTGTTATACTTACACAAATATTCAACTAAAATATTTTACTAAAAGAACTTTTTCAACTAGATGGAATCAGGTGGGATAAATACTGTTTTGCAGCAAAGACTTTAAATGTTCTCCCGCTTTCCTGAACTCATCTCTATTTCATGTTCAACCAGCAAATGAAATCAGTCTGCTCACATTTCACCTTAAGCCAAACTTAAACCCAGCTCAGGTTAAATTGTGACTGTTTGTCAGCAGGTAATGGTGTGTCGACCTGAACAGCTGGAAAGGGTCCAATCTTTGATTCTGACAAATAATCGTTTCCATCTGAAGAACTGGAAATTTTTAAAGGAAGAACCAAACTTTTTTTTAACCTCCTCCTGTCCAGCATCATGACAGCAGAATCATGGTCCAGCTGCAGAGTTGCATCGAACAAATGTGCTTTGCCAAATCAGCCTTATGGATAAAAGGTTCCTCTAGATACTGAAGTATTATTACTTAGTTTTGAATTATTAATGCTGGACCTGACAGGAGGAACATAAATGGGGGTTTGTGAGGATAAAAAGGAGACAAAGATACAAAATATATAAAACGAGCATACAATCAGTACCCGAACAGAAAAATCCAAGAATCAGAAAAAGACAAAGAGGGCTCCAAGGCCCGGGCAACCAGCAGCCCCCACGGAGCAGGATACCCAGGCAGCTGACTGCAGGGACAGCCACGCACCCACCCAGGAGACGGCAAAGGAAGGCCCCAGCTGGAGACCCCACAGCACGGGCCCCAGGGGCCATGGACACCGTCTGCTGTCCCGACCCTGCATTAGCTACCCAAACATGAGTCGAGTGAAGGACCCACCTGCTGCCCCTTGAGAACTCAGGATGAAGAACTTCGGGGTTAACTTGGGAGACAGTTTTTTCTACATGTGATCTCGCTGGACTGGACTGAACCAGATCAGAATGAGCTGGATTTTACTGGATTAAACTGGACTTAAGTCTGGAGTGATCTGCTACTAAATGAACAAACTGAAAACAAAGAAAAAAGTTTGAGATTCTGAAAAACTGTGATGGTGATGATGATGATAATAATGATGACATTGATAATAATGATGATAAATACGATGATGATGATGATGCAGCTCCAGTATCATCTCTTCTCACGGTAATTAGCGACTTATCCTGCATATGTTGTCAAACACAAGCAGAGCGTTTAATGGACCAACATGCTGAACAAACCGGGTCGGTTGCCAGGACAGCAGGGCGTTCACGTTTCCTCTTCCAGCTCAGAGCGGAGCAGCAGCTGTGTCTGAACCCACATTCAGCCATTTTTTACAGGCAAGGACATCCAAAACCACCTGAGATAATCTGTCTGCATTTCTTTCACGGTTTCTAGCCCATAACTGAAAAGAAACTTGGAATTATTTGTTTGAAAATCCTGAATATGAAAGATAGGAAAATAAATACTTATGTGTAGTACTCTCATAAATATTATAACAGAAAATGTTCATGGAAAATACAGATGTGTTCTGTATCACCGTTCTGTCTAAATATATTAAATTCAGCTTTGTTTTTGCAGCGCCAGGCCACAATAAAATCATCAGCAAAGTCACTTTTACAGACACAGTCCAATTCAAGCCACTTCATTGTTGTCCAGTTATAATCTAATTAGATTTCTCATTAGATTTATCACGCTAAAATTATAAATATAGCTAAACACGGTACTTCAAATAACTAAAACTAAGGGCTCATTCACACTGCTCTAAACAGACCATGAAGAAGAAGAAGAGGAAGGAAGTGATGCAGAGTGTTGTTTGGGTAGGAGGAAAAACAAAGCCAACAGTGTGTGTTCAGAAAAACGTGTATGTTCTGCACACTACAGTAAATTTAGGAATCCCAAGACCTGAGTCCTGCACAGTCCAATTTTACAAACCCGTACCCACAAAAGAGACCTTTTCAAGGTCTAGATTTTATAAAATATTGAACTGATGGTAACAAACATACAGTGATCATTTAATGTAAAAGAAAAAAGTGATGAAAAGCTTAAAAAAAGAAAAAAGCCAATGATCTTTTTTTTACTTTACTTTTTTACTTTGTGTGATGCTGCTGTGGGACTTTTATCACTTACACCTCAACGATAAAAGAAAAAACATGTTTTTATCCAGATCAGTTTCATCAGAGTTTCTTCATCAGTGTTGGCTGTTTAACTTCATCGTCACATCTGCTGGTTTTAGGACAGATTTTATCACCATGGAGACGGTTGGTGAGATGATACTGGATGAATTATGCATCTGACGTTTACCCAGATGAAGGTCAGTTAACAGTAAATCGGCTCGTTCTGTTGATACAATACAGTAAAAACAGGCGTATTTCAGTCCCGAATGGTGATTAATCACAATTAATTCATTTCTAAGCTGTGATTATTCTGATTAAAAGTCATTTTACAGCCCTAAAGAAATTGTTCTGCTCTATTACTATTTCATTGACTGAATGTTTGCTGCTTTAATCCAAATGAGTATTTAAAAGTTTTTTCCTCGTCCGGAGGACACAAAGCAGCTTTAGGAGGTATGACATAAAGTTGAACGGTCAAATGGCTGTGGCTAGTAAATGTTATTAACTACTATATCATTTCAAATGTTCCTAGCCATCAAACAGCGCTGAACAACTCGGTGCCGCTCGGGAGATTTAAGCCAGGAGAACAGCAGCCATAATGCTGCTGTAAGACAGCTGCTGAAACAGGTGAGGTGGAAACATTTCAGCTCTCGTTGTTCTCTCTCCTCTCTAAAGAACTTACTTTTAAGAATCAGGATTGAGCTGAATAATTTCAAATGCTTGTTGTAGCTTAAAATGGTCTCAGCAGGTGATTGATGAACAATAGATAAGCACAGGTGTATATTTAATATAGCAGCTCAGAAAGTGTGTGTTTGAACGTCGCCCACTGAATACACTTTACATTCACCCCGATGACGATTTCCACTGACCAACATGACACTGCCACACTCCATTCCCTCACCGGCACCAGGGGAGGACCACAAATTACTACCTGGTCTGTGGGACACACTGCAGTCTCACAGAATAATCACACACCAGGGCAGGAAATCAAAGTAAAAAGCTGAATTCTGACTGAAATAGAGCAGAACTCACCCAGATGTCCACACTGTCTGAGCAGATCAGTATCATTCAGTCTGACAGGACGGAGGATGGAGGATAGGGATGGAGGATGAAGGGTGGAGGATAGTGAATGGTGGATGGTGGATGGAGGACATTGGATGATGGACAAAGAATGGAGGATAGAGGAAAGTGGACAGAAGATTTCGGACGGTGGATGGAGGACAGAGGATAGGGATGGAGGATGGAGGGTATGGATGGAAGATGGAACACAGAATCAGAACAAAAAGTATCCGTCTGCCAACATGACTGGAACAAAAAAAACCTGATTGTTGAAGATGCAGAGTTTAAGCTGAAATCAGTTTGTGAAGTAAAAAGTTTTAAATGTGTCTGGATGTCACCACGAAGAAACATTAGCTCATAAAAATCTGTGTTTATCTATTTCTTCTTATTTAACATCAGTTCTCAGTTCTTATTTATTTATTTGTTGTTTTGTTTATTTGTTTTATAGGCACTCCTGTTTGCCATCTTCAGCAGGCAACCTGAGCACGTGCTGGAGAAATCTGTTTATAATACATTCAGTTTTCCAGAGGATTTTCTAGTCTTTTACTAAAGTTTTAAGGCACTTTGAAATGTAATGAAAGGCAAAGGTAATTGTAAACAAATACTTCTTGAAAACTGTTACCTAAAACTGACCGAAGCTCCTCACAGACAAGAAAACTCACATAAACATCTCTCACGTGGAGCTGGAATATTTTCTACATGCATCACCTCCCAACGTCCGAGCTTATCGTTTTTAACTGCAATTCAATCGGTTTACTCACTTCTCTTGTTTCAGTGTGGCCCCGCTCCTCGGGCCCCGACTGGCCCCTCTTCAGGAGCACAACCCGGGACAGAGCTGAGCCCTGCAGCTCCACACATCAACGTGCACAATGCACGTGCGGCTTTCAAAAATCTGCCCTGATCTCTTTTAGGACCTCGTGAAGACGCAGCTGACCGACCTTTCTGAGCACATTCGAGCAGAAATGTTCGGCTTGGTTTACCTAACATGAAACTGTGAATCCGTCCGACGCACACCGAGCTACTGCGGCAAAAACGGGACACCAAACACCCGTTACTGGATCAAAACCAGCCGAGACCAGCTTTAAAATCCTCCTGGAGAGCTACATCGCTGCTGGTTCTGGTCCCAGTTCCAGTTATGCAACAGAGAGGGAGGATGAGGAGCAGCCAGGAAGAAGGAGGCTGACGGCTTGTTTACCTTGCAGTGATAAAGCTCGTCTTCAGTCCGGGAACCCGCTGTCGGTGCGCACGAGACGAAGCGATGCGCAGCGCGAGCGTCACTCTGATGATGAAAGCGAGCCTTGACTGGTCCACACGGCTCAGTTCTGTCTGCTTCTCAGGTCCACTGCTGCTCCTCTGCAGGACCAGGTCTGACTGAAGCTGGATTCAAGGACGGAGCCCCCTCCCTCTAATTCATCCTCCCCTCCTCATCCCTCATTTCTTTCATTCACCTTCTGCTCCAATCACACCCCTGTCAAGTCCACCAGAAAAACACAGCAACTTCCGGTCTGCATCCTACACAATGTAGCATGCTAAATATCCATCCATCCATCCATCCATCCATCCATCCATCCATCCATCCATCCATCCATCATTTTTAAAATTAAAATTAAAATTAAATTAAATAGCTAAAAATACATAAATAAATAAACAACTCAAGCCAAGTTTTGGGTCAGTGTTGCTCCTCTTCTAGTTTAAATTTCAGAGAAGAAATCCTTGTTTCTGCTTCAGTTTCCAGCAGCATTAAGCAGTATTTCCTTTATTCTTAATTTCTCATTTATTTTTTTATTATAAATAAAATAAGACCTCTCCTCGTGTTTGACCTGCTCATAATGAACCTTTTACATTGAAGGCAAAGTCGACCAGCTTCCGGCAGATTTCTCGTCGCTCTGAGCAACTTGAGCCAGATTCTCAGACGCAGAGGAGGCAGTTTGCACCTCCCTTTGTTGTTGCCTCCACTGCCTGGAAGTGAGGCAGGAGCAGCGGCAGGTGCTGTCTGCTCTGCCCGCCTCCACCCCTCTACTCCCCGGGGAGCAAAGAGGAGAAACAGCAAGACCATATGCTGGGCTGATATTACACACACACTTTAAATATACACACACTTTGAATATCCCCTTTAATTTATTATTAAAATGCATATATACTACTTTATATGCACATACTGCAAATGTAACCATACACTGAACACACTGAAATCAGACCTCAGTCTATTTTCACTCCTTACAACCAGTTATTAAACTCTCTGTAAAACCACTTTATATTAAATAAAATGCATATTAATTGGTTTAAATATTAAAATACATCTTTATTTTTAATGTTGTGACTCGTAAAATAACCCACATGAATGTAATGACTAGAGTGTAATGGTTATAATTAGCTGATTTTTATTATTACTACCATTAATAATAATAATAATAATAATAACCAGGTCATGTTTCAGCATGGATCGGATTTTGTTAATCAGAAGTGTGACTCCATCACTCTGATGAAGTCATCTTTATTTTCTCATTTCATGCACAGGACAACTCAAAATCTAACAGGTTACAGTGACTGTAAGTACGAGGATCAGAGAGGGTTCAAATAAACTGAATAATTTTTGGTATTTTTAATAGGACAGAAGTTGATTGAGCGATGTCTGAAAGATGTGTGAATTTGTAATATTTTTTTAGCGGTTTTTGGGAGAGGACTGTTTTGTTGTCTAATGACCTGCTATGGCGGTACATTTGTCCCCAGTCTCTTGGTCAGCTTTGAGAAAAATTTAAGTAGGAATTTGAAAGTTCTTCTAGAGAAACATTTTCTTATAAATAATCATTCCGTATGAGGAAACACAACCAGAATGGAGGCTGGAAACTGAAGAAAAATGGCCTGAAAGGAAAAAAGTCCCTGGTGAGCTACAAGGGTTGAATCATTGATTAAATAGGCTGCAGACTCACTATCTCAGTTCATTATCGCTTCCAAGCATTCCAGCCCAGAAAAAATCCAGACTCTGTCCTTTGTTGTCTTTTTCATTTTCATTTGGGTTCTGCATGAAAACAAATCAGCCAAAACCACAAATCATCCACCAGCTTTCAGGTGCTATCTTTCCTGGGCTGGTTGAGTCTTTGTATGTGCTTGTATGAAATTACGTTTACTAAGAGTGATGAGCTGAAGGAGAAAATGAAGTGCATGTGTCTGATTAAATCCAGTTTTCAGACGGCTGTTTCTGGAAGTGACAGAATATAAAACATGTTTTATGAGCTGGGAGTTTCACTGCTGAGCCATAAATTAACTGAGTCTATTTTGATGACTCAGAAATAATTTGAACAGCAGAACCTGACAGATCATTCTGAAAAAGAAATGTCCTCTATTTAGTTTAACTGGCACATAAATCTGAAGGGAAGCAGTGACACAAGGGAGTGTGTGACTGCTGTAAGTTTGCTCATAACATTTGGCAACTTGTTTGGATGGATCTTATCTAAAAAGCAGAAACAATTCTAGAATAAATGAGAATAGTCAGGCAGGGAAGAGGCTAGAGAGTTGGCCAGGGTGGCACATGGTAGTGTGTAACTGTGGGGTGAGTTGTGATGGATGGCTTACCGTTTAGGTGATCTACAGAAGGTTTTCAGGCATTTATATCCCGTCCAGGAGGTTTATAATCCAGCTGCAAAATGTAGTTTATTTAGAGACTCTATCTGGTAAATCCACAATGAGTGATCCATGTCAACACCACTATTGTATTTTCACAATAAAAATAAGTTAAGAAACCTCTGTTTTGACCCACAAATGATGATGTAGTCATCTTCTGTCAAACTTTCCACCAATCAGCTTAAACTGATGGTCATGTTCAATCAGGAGCAGCCAAAGATCAACAACTGATTTTGATGCACAGTGGCGCTAAAAATCAGCTGAGTTGGTTTTGTGAGGATAGCAGGTAAATAGTAGCGAAAATAACTGTAAACGAGGAAAAAGTGTAAATATGTAAATAGTTTCTGTTGTGTGTTTGTTTCAATGACAACATTTTTCTCCTGAAAGCCAAGACTTGAGAGAATGATGCAGATGAGAAAAGGCTTGGTCACTGTTGATCTGTGTGTTATTTCTACAAAGTTCTGTTAGTAATAACTTCTGCTTTCTTTTTCTGGTTGGTCTTTATTTATTTTTATATTGATACATTTATTTTACACTCTTTTAGCCTTATAATCTGACAACTGAGGCTGCCCTGAAACATAATGCTGGGATGTTGACTGGGATTAAAAGGTTTGAGCTTCTACGTGTCTTTTTACAATGGCTTTGAGTTTTAAGGGTTAATCAGGAGGCTGGACAGAAGCAGCTCCTGAAATGAGGACAAGCAACTTGATCAGTGCTTTGGGCATTTTTTATCTCATGTGTCATTAGTATGCAGTAATAGATGTTATGTGTCTAATTTTCTTTTCATGTAGTTAAACTAACTCACCAATGTTTGGGACAAAGTACAGGATGGGCTGTCCCCGTGGGGTACACCGCGGGGGGAGAAGACTGTGCAACGCTACAGAAAGCTAACACAGGACATGGTTTGTATGATGCGCTCTGGTTTCTGAAAAGCTGCTTGTAGAACCAATCTTGGTTAAAGTACATGTGGAGCTTGAGGAGAACCTCGTCACTGGGACCACATAAAGTCTAAAACCAGTACTGATATAAAATTAAACTAAATGAACTGGGAAAAAATGAATGAAAAGAAATGTACTTTTTAATCACAAAGAAAACTGCAATAATTTGACTGGAAGATATCTAAGTATGGACAGAATGTTGATATCTCCATTCCTACACATTAGAACACTAACAAAACTGAACTTTAGACTTCAGTTACAACAAGAATAAGGTCAAAACTTTATATTAGATAATAAAAACATTTGAGTTGAACATTTTTTTATCTACAGAATCATATATTCCACATGAAATGATTTACGGTCAGATTGTCACTGAAAGAGGTTTTAAATCAACACATGTAAAAAGAAATCTACATGACGAGCAGAAGAAGTGGATCTCCAGATCTTTTGTTCTTGTCCCTTTTTCCAGTCTGGCACCCTGACCGATGCCTTATTTGGTCATGTTTTCTGTCATTTCTCTACCTCTCTGCTCACAGCGATCAGCCAATTATTAACCAAATCAGTTTCACCAGGAGATCCATGTCTATCCATCTATGTCCCTTACCAGATTGTCTACAACCCTGACTTCAGCTAGCAACTCTCCGCATTCAGCATTCTGAATCTGGAGCCTCACCTCCGTTCTGGGCCTGATCCTCATCTCTGCCTCTGGACCCTGAATGTTTGGTGAGTTTGTTGATGCCTGACCACTGACTGTTCTTAAACCAGGATCTCTGGATTGGGAGTTTTTAGATTCTGTCTTCATGTCTATACTGTCTATGAGGCTCTGGCTCTGATCTCAGACCTATTCTAGTTCTGTTTGAACCTGGATCAGTCTGTGCTTCTACCTGTCCTGGTTTGTGCACCTGGCTATGAATTTTATGGATTAAGGGTGTGGATCTTGTTTTGGATATTTGGATTCTCTCCTCTTGTCCAAACATGGTTCAATCTCTTCAAGTTTATATTCCTTAGCTGTCCCTGCTGTCTGACTCGGCTCCATTACCCAAAATGAACTCCTTACCTTTTGTCCTGTATCATCTACCTTCAGAACTTGTACGTACATTAGTTCCTTCAGTCCGCTAAAAAGGATCAGGTTGACATCTTTATTTTTCATTTCCATTCTTACTCTTGAGACTTGCCTTCTAGCCGAAATTACCAACTTACTCCATCCCAGTTTCTACTTATTAGCCCTGTGTACCACTGCATCTGTTCCTGAATCACTTAAAGCTGTAATTCTTTAGTCCATCAGATACTTAATTGTTAAATTTTATATTTACACCTTTTTTGTCTCACAGGTGGAAGGTTGATGGTTTAATCCCAGATTACATGTGGAAGATGCTGAACCTCACATTGCCTCTGATGTCTCACTGGACATGAATGTGTGTGACAGAAAGTTCTAGATGAGTAGGAGACTGTGAATGTGGCTTGTAGTGTAACAGCACTTTGGTAAAATTACGACCAGAGAATTACCGGCCATTCACTGAACGTTCCCAATGACCCTCTCATGGCCTCAGATAACGGACTCTGTCTGTTCTGGTCCTGTTGGATCTCAGTGCTGCCTTCGACACCATTGATCACAACTTTCTTGCTACGGAGGATTGAACATGTTATTGGGACTAAATGAAGCAAATCAGTCTGGTTTAATTACAAGAATGAAAGACCTGAATGACTCTGAGTTTTCTCATAAATTCAGACTATAATTACTATGGATGGAATCACCTTGTCTTCCGGTACTACAGTGGAGAACCTTGGTGTTATTCTGGACCAGGATCTGTCCTTTGACTCACATATAAAACAGGTTTGCAGGATGTCCTGCTTCTGCCGGAGTATTCCCAAAATGAGGAACATCCAGTCTCAGACTGACACAGGAAAACTAGAACCTGGATTTGTTCCTTCCAGATTGGACTGTAATTCCTGATTATTGTTCAGTCCCAGAAATGTTCTGAAAAGTCTCCATCTGATCCAAAATGCTGCATTGAGGGTTCTAATGAGAATCACCATCTGAGATCATATTTCTCCAGGTTTATCTTCTCTTCATTGGCTTCCAGTTAAATCCACAGTAGAATTCAGAATTCTTCTCACATATAAAGCTCTTAGTGGCCAAGCTCCATTGGATCTTACAGATCTCAGAGATTCAGATTTTCCCAGCAGAGCACTTCACTCTCTGGTGCACTTGTGGTTCCCATAGGCTCTAAAAGTGGAATGGGAAACAGATCCTTCAGTTATCAGACCCCTTTCTGTGGAACCAGCTCCCAGTTTGGCTTCAGGAAGCAGACACTGTCTCTACCTTTAACATCAGCCTTCAAACGTTCTTTTCTGATGAATCTTATAGTAGGTCTGGCTTGGTGACCCTCATCCATCCCTGTTATTTCTGCGGCTCTAGGCCGAGTTCAACAGAAGAAATCCTGAAACAAACAATCCTCTTGTGACCTGCAGGGCAATAAAGTGGACAGAAGAAAGATCTGGATGACCTTTGATCATATATTACTAAATGAATCTGTTTTTAATATTTTTTTATTTTCTTTCAGATAAGAGACTATGTTATTTTTAAAAAGCACACACACATCTTACATAAATCATTCAGGCGAGTGGTCAGATCAGTTCGGCCTGGAGGTTGGACAGATGGAAGAATCCGACTGTAAAAACTGTCTGTGTGAAACACTGTGACCTCTGTGCAGAACAGTTGTGAGGAGCTAAATGTTTCTTGAAACTGAGTCATTTCATTTCACAGAAATTGTGAAAACAGACTTCATGTGCACAGCTATGTTGTTTGCTCTGCTGCTTTTATATCATCAGAGCAAAAGAAATATTTGTCAACATAATCAAAAACAGGACTTCCATGGGGACTTCACAGCCAGTCAGGATTGTTATGTGGGCTCTAAAGCGACACTTCCTGTTGGTGTGAATAGCAGCACTTGTCGTATATGTGCCTCTGCAAAATGCTGTTCATGTGTTTTTGGCTTTAATGTGCAAAATTTCTCAACTGTTCTGGCAATAATGGGTGGTAACTATCGCAAAGATGATGAAAAATGGCATGAAGTAAGGTTCTTCTGCAGAACATTGTGCTGTAATTCTGTAATCTGTGTAATTCTAAAGAACATTTCTATGCAACTTTTGGTTATTTGAACCCTTTTTTTAGGTCTGTGCTTGGGATAAATAGGGTTAAAGAGCCAATTATTTTAAGGTAATGGAAAAACACCTTAAAATAATGCCACAAAGCTATTATCAAAAGTATATAGACTATCATCTAAACAAGAAGACTCATTCTCTCTTTCAACTTCAAAATGGGAGGCTGACTTATTCTGTAACTTTAATCAAGATGAATGGTCACAAATATGTTTAAACACCTTTAAACTGATTAAGAATTCAAACATGCAACTAATACAATTCCAAATTCTGCATAGAACTCATTATACAGGACAAAGGATGTTCAGGATGGGTCTGTCACAATCGAACATCTGCTCTCACTGCAATGAAAACACACCTGACAACTATCTCCATGCCTTGTGGTCCTGCACACCTGTCCGCAGGTTCTGGTTTCAGGTATGTGTGGACATGTCAACATGGCTTAAATGTAATATTCCTGCAAACCCCACACTGTGTCTACTAGTTCTATTTGGGTGACATTAACATAGCAATTAACTCTGCACGCATGATCCTTTGTGCATTGCAAAGAAAACTATCCTTGTGAACTGGAAAACCAAAATTAATCTGTGTATTCAGCAGTTTAGTGACACAATGTCCGCCTCCTTAAAACACCAGTTAGCTGAATCTCATTCCCTCTGGTCCCCTGTGATCACTTAGTGTAGGTGGAGGACTGTGACCTTGTCGCTTTGGGGTTTGGAAAATAGCGGGGAGTGACTAGCAGTTGCGGGTTCTTGGTGGTTTCCCATGGTGCGGGAACGGGCTGGTCTGCGGTGGGGGCGGCTCTGGGTCTGGCCCTGTCAGGGGTTGTGGAAGCCAGTGTTTCGGGTCGCCTCATGGCGAGTTGTGAGGCCACTGGTGGCCCTGTACCCTTTGATTGGGCTACCCTGTATGGCCGGTCCCTGGTGGGGCCGGCGGCTGCCGATCTTGGCCTACTGGGGCCTGAGCCCCAAGGCTACTGAGGGCTCTGGCTGGGGGTCTCCGCTGCCACCCTCTGGGTGGGACTGGGGTTGTCTTCGGGATAGGGTAGCTTGGGTTCGTGCTCCGGGGTTGCTGCTGATAGCCCGGGTCTCTGGGCTGCCCTGAGGGGTATTGCACGAAACCAGAATAAAGAAATCCGGGATAATTAAGCAAGCCCAGCTTGACCTCGCTTGAGCGGCCTATCCTGGCTTAATTGGTTGCACGTTTGCTGAGCCAGGATGAGAAGGTGCGGCAAGGTTAAGCCAGGTGAAGATAGTTGGGATAAGTGCGTTTGCACGGCATACTGAAGCAGACCTCACGATCGCTCACAGAATCACCAATGGGAAAATGGATAAAAGTCGCGCATCCTACGTCACGGCCGCTGAACAACAGCTCCTTACGGAGTTCTCTGACGAAGTTAAGGATATTATAAGGAAAAAAGGCAATACCAATGCCATAAGTAAAGAACGCGAGAGAGCCTGGCAGACAAAGTCAGTTAAGTGGTGAAAAACTGTACAATTAATAAACAGTGCTCCACTGGAACTGTCATAATTAGGCTACAATTAAAGGAGTTACTTTTCAAATCCACTAACTGTTGTATACTTTAAGAGTGACAAACAGGTGCATGTTACTCAGGAAATGTAGAGTATGATTAGGTGCAAACAATTATCCACAATGTGTCATTTAATCTATTTTACTCATGTAACGTTTTTATCTATTTTATCTTTCTGTCCTTCATAAAGGACAAACCTGTCTGGCCATAAAAGGACCTGGCAGCAAGAAAAAATTAAATATAAGAACATTTTGCAGGCTGGTAAGTGACTCCAAAGTAGATAACAAATGTGAACAAACGAGGTGAATAGATGAGGTGTCTGCTGACATGTCAATGTCTGTATGATTGTAGCAGTTAAAAAAAAGGCCTATAGAACTGGCACAGGGGGCGGCCCACCAAGCCAGGATGTGACTCCAGCAGAGGAACTGGCACTCCATTTAAATAAAGGGAGGCCAGTGATGGAGGGGATCCAGGGAGGGACAATAACTGACTCTGTCCCAGCCACAGAAACTGTCCGCTTCATACAAGGTACATCACGTACTGCAATTCTACTGCACATGGAACACAATCAAATATAATATAGTGTCTGACTTTGGATAACCTTGCAGTGTCTGGGAACACAATTACACTTTTGGAGCCACCAGAAGATGATCCGGTTAGTACAGTGTCTCGAAATCACAGGCTTGGTATGTTCTGTGAAATCTTAATCCGAGTCCTCTCGCTGCATGTATACGGCAGGAGGAAGGCACATCTGCAGCTGCAGAATGCACGTCTGCAGATGAGGAGACTGTGTCAGTGGAGTCCAGAAGGCTTGAGGCATGTCAGTTTTATGGGATTGGCCTGCTTATTTATTCCATGAAGGATATAAAGTCAGTGATGTGGTGCTAATAGAAAATGTGTAGCAGGACCCGGATGCTGCACAGTCTCCTAAGCAGCCTGGTAACATTGTGAGTATTGGCTAAAGTACATCAACGTGATGAACAAATCCTGCTGTGCTAACTGACATTTCCTTTACAGACTTCACAAACTGTCAGAACGCTTTATTCAGGGCACCTGGAGAGAGAGATAGAGCTGGCAGATGTTAAAAGCTGACTCAAAAAGAGCAAGCTCCAAGGAATGGAGCTGGATCTTGAGATTAAACGCCGGACACTCAGAAAACTGCTGGAAATCCAGTAACCGAAATCTGTATCTCTCAATGACATAGTCATCTCCAAAGGCCAGGGGATGTGAGCTGTCCCCGAAGACTCGTTCACATCTGAATGCTCTTCTGAGGATGCGGGCTTCCTCGTCCAGCACATCCTCCGAAAAAGGGAAAGCCATTATGAAGAGGGAACAGGTGAAGGGGAGTTGGACCTATATATTCTACACTGCCCTTGTCACTGATTTCTTTGAATACACCTTTGTAACCTCATCCGCTGTGTTTTGTAATCTCAATTAATGCAATAAAACACATATTTATAAAACCTCTGACAGCAATTTGACTAGCAGTCTTCATTAGCATAGCAATATAACACTTGGCCTGAGTAATAATACTGCAACTCGAATCCATATAAAAAGGCTGTTGCGATTACGAACAGATTTCAATTAAATGTACAGTGACTGTATATGTAATATTTTAATACTGGATGATTAAAATGACGCGCCATACTTAGGAAGACCATGGACATGCTGTAAAACACATTAATTCCTCACAGAATTGACGTTGGACATGCAGGTGACTCGCTAGGATTAATCTTCCGGCAGTTAGCCTGGTCTGGAGCAGGCTAGCTGCAGCGGATAAATCACCACAGTAACTTGGCCGGGTTTAGTTTGAGCTGCTTTCATGCAACTGACTTAGGGCTAAATTCAGCCAGGATAACCAACATATCCCGGCTTAATCCCTTATCTTGGTTTCGTGCAATACCCCTCTGGTCTGCCTCTAGCCTCCGTAGAGGCGTGGTGGCATTTGCATGATCTCACTCAGCACCCTTCATCACTGATCACTCCTCATTCCTCATCCTCTGCATGTTGACACAGTCACTGAGTTGTTCAGTGGGTTTATACATCAAGAGATTTTTTTTTTCTTTTTTCTGTTAGTTTGTATCTGGTACTTTGGTTGTTGTTGTTATAAGTTTGTGATATGTCTTTTTGATTTGGTTATTATTTAAGAACTCTTAACCACTGGCAGCTCTGTTTTTCTGTAAAAGCTGTAGGAAATGGTGTGTTTATGTACAAATGTTGCAGATTGAAGGTGTCGTTGCCTTTTGTCTGTTGTGTTTTTATCTTCTCTTTCTACTTTCTGCTTTCCCTTTTGCTTCTGTTTGCTGTCTTTCTTATTTTTTCTGTCCCCTCCGGTCAGGTCCAGCAAGATTACATAGATTCCATAATTCTACTCAACAGTATATAAATAAATGAATCAGATTATCAAGAGGAGCCTTATACACATGGACAAAATTGTTGGTAGCCTTCGGTTAATGAAAGAAAAACTCACAATGGTCACAGAAATAACTTGAATCTGACAAAAGTAATAATTTAAAAAAATCTATGAAATTTAACCAATGAAAGTCAGACGTTGCTTTTCAACCATGCTTCAATAGAATTATTTAAAAAAAATAAACTCATGAAACAGGCCTGGACAAAAATGATGGTACTTCTAGAAAAGACTGAAAATAATATGACCAAAGGGACGTGTTAATCCAAGGTGTGTCCACTAATTAGCATCACAGGTGTCTACAATCTTGTAATCAGTCAGTGGGCCTATATATAGGTAGACACTGTGCTGTTTGGTGACATGGTGTGTACCACACTCAACATGGACCAGAGGAAGCAAAGGAAAGAGTTGTCTCAGGAGATTAAAAAGAAAATTATAGACAAACATGTTAAAGGTAAAGGCTATAAGACCATCTCCAAGCAGCTTGATGTTCCTGTGACTACAGTTGCACATATTATTCAGAAATTTAAGATCCATGGGACTGTAGCCAACCTCCCTGGACGCGGCCGCTGGAGGAAAATGAATGACAATTAAAAGAGACGGATAATACGAACGGTAACAAAAGAGCCCAGAAAAACTTCTAAAGACATTAAAGGTGAACTTCAAGCTCAAGGAACATCAGTGTCAGATCGCACCATCCGTCGTCGTTTGCCAAAGTGGACTTAATGGGAGACGACCAAGGAGGAACCATTGTTGAAAACAAATCATAAAAAAAAAAAAAAAACTACATGTTGACAAGCCACAAAGCTTCTGGGAGAATGTCCTATGGACAGATGAGACAAAAATTGAACTTTTTACCAAGACACATCAGCTCAATGTTTACAGATGGAAAAATAAAGCTTATCAAGAAAAAAACACCGTCTCTACTGTGGAACATGGAGGAGGCTCTGTTGTGTTCTGGGGCTGCTTTGCTGCATCTGGCACAGGGTGTCTTGAATCTGTGCAGGTACAATGAAATCTCAAGACTATCAAGGGATTCTAGAGAGAAATGTGCTGGCCAGTGTCAGAAAGCTTGGTCTCAGTCACAGGTTATGAGTCTTGCAACAGGACAATGACCCAAAACACAACTAAAAACACCCAAGAATGGCTAAGAGGAAAAACACTGGACTATTCTAAAGTGGCCTTCTATGAGGCCTGACCTAAATCCTATTAAGCATCTTTGGAAGGAGCTGAAACATGCCGTCTGGAAAAGGCTCCTTTCAAACCTGAGACAACTGGAGCAGTTTGCTTATGAGGAGTGGGTCAAAATACCTGCTGAGAGGTGCAGAAGTCTCATTGACGGTTACAGGAATCGTTTGATTGCAGTGATTGCCTCAAAAGGTTGTGCAACAAAATATTAAGTTAAGGGTACCATCATTTTTGTCCAGGCCTGTTTCATGAGTTTATTTTTTTTAATAATTCTCTTGAAGCATGAATCACAAGAATTACATGTAGAGTTTCCCAAGGTTCTATCCAGGGACCACTTCTGTTTAACATCTACATGCTTCCACTGGCACAGGTCATGAAGAACAACAAAACTAGTTACCATAGCTACGCAGATGACACACAGATATGTTATATATATATATATATATATATATATATATATATATATATCACCAGGAGACCGAGGCCCCATACAGGCTCTTGGGAAATGCATTGTGCACTGGATGTGCCTGAACTTTCTCCAGCTAAACAAAAACAAAACTGAGGTTATGATCTTTGGAGTGAAAGAGAAACGATTGCCACCACAGTGATTCAGTCTATACAACTAAAAATCACCAACCAGGCCAGAAATCTGGGTGGAATGATGGACTCAGACCTTAACTTTGAGAAACATATTAAGGGAATCACAAAGTCAGCCTACTATCACCTTAAGAATAATCAAGGGTAAAAGATCTGATTTCTCAGCAGGACCTGGAAAAACTAGCCCATGCTTTAGTCTTTAGTCGGCTTGAATATTGTAACAGTGTCTTTACAGGTCTACCTAAAAAATCAATTAGGCACCTGCAGCTTATTCAAAACTCAGCTGCTCGGGTCCTCACTAAGACCAAGAAAGTGGACCACATCAGTCCAGCTCTGAGGTCAGAGAATAGACTTTAAAGTTCTGCTGCTGGTTTAAAAAGCTCTGAATGGTTTAGGACCAAAATACATCAGAGACCTCTTGGGTATGAACCTATTGGACATGGAGACAGCTTCAATGCTCCACATGTCTGGAACAAACTCCCAGAAAGCCTCAGATCAGCTGAAACACTCAGTTTTTTTAAAATCAAGGTCAAAGACCTATTTGTTTTCATCTGCATTTCAATAGTTCTAACTAGGAGTCCAGATCTGCAGCTGGTTCTTTTACAATAAAATCTTAACTTTATTTCTTTATCTGAGCTTTTTCTTTCTGTTTTTATGTAATCAGTCCTATTTTTTTATCTTTGTTTTTCTAATACACTAATAATTCTAATATTTTTTCTGCACCTTGCTGTAATGTTTTTATGTTTTGTGTAAAGCACTTTGAATTGTCTTGTAAATTAAATGTGTTATACAAATAAATTTGCCCTGCCTTGCCTTGCCTAATTGTTTGATTAAGAGCAGTTGTGCTTGAAATAAATGCCTATACAATAAAAAATATTATCTGAAAGTAATTCTCTCATCCACTACATTGATTAGCCCAGTCCATCAGTGCTCATGCTTTACAGTATGTCATAATCCCAGGTTGTGAATGATATCCAAGTTGGACCCAGCTATCCCCTGAGGCTGCATCCATCTGTTGGTCAGAGCAGCATGATCAATGCTGCTGATGTTAATGATGGTTAAAAGCCTGCAAGGAAACCTGAGAGGCTTTTTCTGCCTAGAGCCAGAACTGTTACCTCTGTGAGTTAGTCATCATGTTGGTCCTCTGAAACCATGGTCTAACTGACCATCAGACAGTAATCTCAAGGCATTTCTTTTCTTGATGTTCTCTTTGGAAAAAGAAAAGAAAAAAAATCTTCATTTGTTTCTGTTTTTATTTTTTTTATTGTTATTTAGACTATAAATCAAATCAACCCCTTTTTGTTGTTTAATGTCTACCCTCTTGACCACAAAACAAAAATAAAAAGGGTTTGTGTTTTAGTTCTGATTTGTGAATGTAGAACAATGGTAGCTTGATGAGTTGAAGTTACAAACTTCATACAGTTATTGGTCGTCTCCAGATTGTGCACATTCACAAGAAGAAAGCCACTCCCACCTTCACTGCTTAGTGTAAGGTGGAAGATGCCACGGTGGACACCGCAATGTTTTCAGTGTCAACATGTCACACAAGAAATGCTTCTCCGGCTGGAAAGCTGTATATGTTCAAGGTTAGACAGCTATGGATGAAGTCTGTTTTTGGGAGCCAGCCACAGAGTCACTGGACAAATAATCCACTTGATGTTTCTTGGTCCAAAGGCTAATGAAAAACAGCTTAAGTGGCATAACTGCTTTTTCTGTTTTGAATAATGACATAAGATGCTCTTTTCTGTTCTTACAATGTAAATCTGAATCCAGAGAACTCAATGCCTCACCAGCCATGAACCCCACCGCACGTCACTGATGTCCATCAGCATTCTTTGTTCAGCTGCTGAGAAAATTAAGCTCTCGGCTTGCCCTCTTTTTCTGCAGCTCCTCTTTTCCACCATCCACTCGTCAGGGCTTCCTATGTTCCTCAGGACCTCCCACTAAGCCAGGCTATGTAAGCCTGGCTTGAATTAACCTCAATTAGATGCAGCTGAAATGTGTTAGTGGAACGGCTTGAGCCTTAATTCAGAGATCGTGTTAGTTCAAGCGAGGCTTTCCCATTACAGCCTGGCTTTCTTTAGCTACGTTCGTGGAGTACCCCCCTGGTCTTTTAATTATTGTTGTCTTAACTGTGTTTGTTGGTCATAGAAAGGGTTTTGCTGAGCTGTTAGCTGAGATTCTAGACTTTCTGTGGATACCACATGTTTATAGTTACATCTTCAGACCTGAAGTTACTGATGTTAACCACTTAACTCCCGGTAGTGGAGGCTGCAGGTGCAGAGGTGTTAAGCTAAACAGTCAAGCCAAGAATGAAAGGTTAGAAAATTTATAGGCCAGAAATCTGGATAATGAACCACTAAAGGTGCATGGATGGAAGTTATAGTGCATATTGTGAATATTTCTCTCTCCTCAACCACTAAAAGCTGTGAGATTCTTATCCTGCTTTCTGTCTGTTGACCTGATGCTGATATTCATCACATATTGTTCCTTCTGTGTTTAGAAGGAAGCAGTTTTACAGCTTTAAATTCATCCTGTTGACTTTTTACCTTTTAGTTAGTAAATCCTGAACATTTCATCCTTTTTCTCATAAATATTTGATTTTATATAATATTTTAACTTTTGCTGTTTAAAGAGAAAACTGCTGCTAAATCTGTTTATGTGTTTAGTGCAGGCCTAAGCACATATATAGTTTATTTTAATATATTTTGGGTTTTTTGCCCTTCATGTCATAGGAAAA
Organism: Melanotaenia boesemani; assembly: GCF_017639745.1. Taxonomy (NCBI): domain Eukaryota; kingdom Metazoa; phylum Chordata; class Actinopteri; order Atheriniformes; family Melanotaeniidae; genus Melanotaenia; species Melanotaenia boesemani. Next base: position 6,563,712 of record NC_055684.1, read on the forward strand.
CCCTGATTTTTTTTCAATAAGAAAAAACCCAAAATGCATTTTTTCCAAAAATAAAGTGCAAACTGGAATATTTTATATAAGGTTATTACAGCCTTGACTAGGTCAATAATTAATGAGAACACTGGTGTTGAGTTATTTTTGCTTTTGGAGATATGAGCATTTACTGAAAATACTGACATTCTTCAAGTTTGAGTACCTGTACTGTACCCCACATAAAAGTGTCATAAAAACCTCAAACCTAAATATTTTTTCACATCAGATCTTCTTAACAACTTCAGACATAAGCATATACATAGTTTTTTCGGATTATATTTTTAGAGAAAGTAACTCCTCTCATTATACACCCTGATCAAACAGGCTTTATAAAGGGCAGATATTCCTCTGTTAACATGTGGAGACTAATTAATATAAATATTAATAGAATATAAATTATTCTACCATCAATAACCTGGAAACAATAATAGATTGTTTAGATGCAGTGAAAGCTTTTGATCATGTTAACTGGAAATATTTACTAGCTACTTTAAACAGATTCAGCTTTGGACCATCTTTCATTAACTGGATTAAAATCTTATACAGTTCTCCTAATGCGAGGGTCAGAACAAATTATCAAACCTCTCCAAGTTTTAATTTACAAAGGGGCACCAGACAAGGTTGTCCACTATCCCCCTCACTTTTTGCTATATTTATTGAACCACTAGTCGCTGCAATTAGACAACATCAAGCTATTAAAGTCATTCAGTCCAAAAATATATTTCATGAAATAAGTCTTTATGCTGATGACGTTATACTATTCCTAAAGAACTCCCAAACGTCTCTATCTGAAACAATCTCACTAATTAACAATTCTCATCACTCTCGGATTACTCCATTAACTAATCTAAGAGTACAGTTCTACCCATCATCTGTAGCTTTCAAAATCTACATCTCTTTACAGTCAGGTAACATTAGATACCTGGGTATAAATATTCCCTTCAGGCTATCAGAACTAACAAAACGTAATCACATTCACCTTCTTAAGACTATAGAAGATGATCTTGCTCGCTGGAAATCTCTACCCATTTAACTCACGGGGAGAGTTGCCACTATAAAAAATTATGGTTCTACCCAAAATCAACTATTTCTTTTCTATGAATCCAATGAAACCCTCCTCCACGGGGTTTAAATTGCTAGAATCACACATCTCCCTATTTCTCTGGAAAAATAAACCACCCAGGATCAGTTTAAAAACTTTACAGAATCCAAAGGTAAGGGGAGGATTAGACCTGCCTAACTTTCAACATTAATTCCTAGCTAATATGTCCTAAAATGGCTCAAACCTAGTCTACTAAATGACCTGTAGATAGATACAGAACAAACATTTTGTGACAATTTGGAAATTTCAGATCTTCCTTTTTTCAGCTTAAGTATAAAAAAGCTAAAGTGCTAAAGTATCAACATCAGCACTTCTCTAACAGCCTGGTGGGAATTTCTCAGAAAAAAAACAAAAAAAAAAACAAAAAAAAAAAACAACTCCTCGATAATACCGTGTAAACTCACACCCATCTGGAACAATCCTAATTTCTACTAAACAAAAATATGCAAAATTTTAATCAATGAATTAACAAAGGAATTAAATACTTTGAACATATTATCTATAACAGAAACATTTTATCTTTTAATACACTCTCATCACAATATGGGATTAACGGCAACAGATTCTTAGAATATCAACAACTCAAAACCATAATACACACAAAGTTCCCCCTTCACCGAACAGACCTGGAACTTCCTCCTGTGGTAGCAGATTTTATGGACCTCTGTACCCCAAAATTACTTTAAAAAATATACAGATTAATGTTAAAATAAATTTTTCAAATTCCCTACCTACTTCAAAATGGGAGATAGATTTATCCATCAATCCTAGTCAACCATATTGGCTACAAATATGTCTTAATACATTTAATATGACCGACAGCCCAAATTTACAACTCATACAATACAAAGACCTCCATAGAATGCATTACACAGGACAAAGGATGTTCAAAATGGGTCACACAAGCACCACACTCACATACACCACTACAGATACACCTCCCCCGATGATTCACTGCCTTGGTCGTTCCTCCCCCCCCTCCCTCCACTCCCGGGCTGCGGGTCGACTGGATTGCGCTCATGTCAGCTGCGTCCGCACTTGCTGTGATGGGAGACCCCTTTCCCACCCCGCCACGTGTTTCTGATGTTGTGAATGTCTGAGTTATGTGCTTTTATGTACCAAGGAGGTTTTTTTTGTATCCCAACACTGGGCCCTTAGGCCCAGTGTGGTGATGCCTTTTTTTTCTCCCCAGCCACATCTTATTCCCCCAATGTTATCTTTTCCTTCTATATCTACTCTAATACATAGGTGCGCTGTAAGTGGCTGCTGCCTCAGTATGCCTGTTCCTGTTGTGTCTACATGTTGTTGCTGTCTAGTCTTGGACGGGTTGTACTGGAAACAAATTTCGTTGTACCTGTGTTCTGCACTGTGTATAATGACAAATAAAATCTTCTTCTTCTTCTTCTTCTTCTTCTTCTTCTTCTTCTTAATCACTCAGATATCTGCACACAGTGCACAGGCAACACAGCAGATGATTACCTACACACTTTATTGCTCTGTGCAGCTGTCCAAAAGCTCTGGAATAAGGTTTGTGAGGATTTATCAATATGGGTTAGATGTAACATTCCTGCATGTCCGAAATTTTGTTTGCTGGGTGATCTAAGAGACATCAATATAGACACTAACAAAGCACACATAGTCCTCACGGCCTTATGTATTGCAAAGAAAACTATTCTAGTGAATTGGAAGTCTAAAAACAATCTAAATATTAAATCTTCTGTTGGATCACATCAGTCTAGAGACTGCATCGGCATCCATTAAACACCAATCAGTTAATTCTCAGTCTCCCTGGACCCTGCTGATTAGTCACATCACGTAGAGGGAAAGGGTGCTGAGGTCTAGTCGTTCCATGGGGGTCAGGGGTGGGGCTGGCTGGGGGGCCTTGTGGGTCCATCCTGGCTGTTTCTCTGAGTTGGTGGTCAGGAGGGTCATTAGGTGGGAGACTGTGTGTTTGACCGGATCGGTGACCTTGGTAGCCTGGGGGCTGGTGCTACCTGGGGGCGGACCGGGAGGCAACCGGGGGTCAGGGGCTGTCGGAAGGCTGGCCTGGGGCTGGGTGGCTGGGTTGCTGCGGTGGTGGCTGCACGGGGGTTGGGTGCCCTGAGGGGTTCCTGCTGCCAGGTAGCAATGGGACCCACCACCATCTCATGGTTCCTTCCAGTTTTTAATTGCATTATAAACAGTCCACACTACAGCACACACAACTCAAGCAGGTGGGCAGGGGGGTCTTCCTATGCCCGCGTGTACTGGGATGCGCTCGGGGCTGCTGGGGGTGGAGGTTTGGTGCCCGCCTGGAGTCCTGTGCAGGGGGCTGCTGGGCGCCGTTTGCCCTGAGGGTCTTGCCCTCTGTGCCGCATCGGGGCGCTGGTGAGACCTCAGGGAAAATGTATGTGGTTGTGTGGGTGTGTGTATGTGGGGGGGGACTGCTCAGTCTGCACTGGCTGTCCTGGGCTTGGTGCTCTGTGGACCTGCTGGGCCCCCATCCCCCGCTGATGCTTCGGGGTGCGGCGTGATCACGGCCGCTTTGCAAGCACACATTTCTTCCTTGTTGCATGGCCACACACGCGCTTGTGTCTCCATCTGCTTCTGACTAGATGTTGCTGATGTTTGTAGTACATTTCTCTGCAGGTATGTTTGATGACTACTGTACTTTTTCATATCATCATTATCCTATTTCCTTTATGTATTATGTAGTACTGTGGTTGTCAGAGTCAGGGCTAGGACCCAAGGAAGAGAGCACACGAGAAGCTTCAGTGAGTGATTTATTATGAAATGATGATAGGTCGCTGATTCCAGTGAGGGTCAGGCCGAGGAGCAGGCTGGCAGGAGAGGCGAGGAGCGGGCAGACAGGATCTCGAGGGTGAGGTAAATCTCCAGGACAGGGAGCTTGGAAGAAACGACAACAGGTTAGAATGCTGATTAGGCACCCTCCGGGGTGGTGGGCTCCGTATGTGCCTGGGGTCTGAGCTTGCCCGGATGTGCTGCCGTGGTGTGGGTTGGTGCATGCCCTGGTGTCTGGTTGACACCCTGGGACCCAGGGTTGGGCCGGGGGCAGGGGGGGTGTAGGGGTTTGAAGGAGGGCTGAGTGGGATTCGGGGGATTATAGGGGGAGGTGCTGGGGTGTGAGACAGGGATGCTTGTATGTTGTGTGTGTGTCTATACTTTGGATGTTTGTGTGAATGGGGGGGGTATGTTTATGTGCGTGCGTATGCATGTGTTAGGATGAGTGGGGGTGTATCTGGGGAGTGAGAGTGGGAGGGTTGGATGCTGTGCGAGTGTTTATATTTTTTGGGTGGGGCTGAGAGGGCATATGTGAGTTAGGATGAGTGGGAGTGTGCAAGGAAATAGGTGTGTGCATGTGTTTCTGTGTGTGGTTGGGGCGGGGTTAAGTGCACCTGTGGGGGGGGGCCTGGTCGGGCCTGGGGGTGGTGGGCCGTGGGTCTGCCGCTGTCCCCATCCTCTCATTCCCCGTTAGGGGTGTGGGAGGGTGGGTATTTTCTGGGGTGGGTGGCGGCTCACTGGCTGCGGTCCCTGAATGGCCCGGTCGTGGGGGGCGGCCTCTCCTGGCCTGTCTTGCCCTGGGGGGCCTCCTGGGGAGCAGTCGTGCCTAATGCCACTAAAGGCTCATCATCCAGAGGGATGTTTGCTTCCCTCTGGACGTACATCCCCGGACCCCTCTTACTTCCCGCTCTCTCTGTCTCACACACACACACACGTAGGGAGTTGGGAGGCGTGGAGCCATGCGGGGTGGAACGGAGGAGACCATTCAGTGGTCTCCTTGGATGCACCCCGTGGCTACTCGCCTCTCAGGGGGGTGGTTGCCCCGAGGCCGGGTCCCGGGGTGGCTGCGCTGGTGGGCTGCTGGCTCTGTGGGGGGTTGGGTCATGGGGGGGTGCTTGGGGCTCGTTGTCCGCTGGTCCGCCTGGGGCATGGTGGGTGGGTTGTGTGTGGCGTGACTGTGTAGTGGTGAGTGATTGTGGGTGCGGCACGGGGGAGGGTGTGAGTGTGGGGTTATATGGGGTGCAGGTTGAAGTAGATGGGGAGTGGGGGGAGGGGGCCGATAGCACCCTGGTTCCCGGGGTGTGCGGCTGGAACATCGGGGTGTGTGCTGGCCTACGCCGGGTGGCTGTCTGGGGGGGCCTGGTCCTCCTAGGCATGTTGCGGGCCCTCTGCCTTTGGGGGGTGGGGCGGCCGTCTCTGGGCTCCTGGGCCCTTCGCTTGGGCTGCCCTGGGTGGCCGGCCCCGCGGCTGCTGATTTTGGCCCACTGGGGCCTGTGCCCTGGGACCGTGGGGGGCTCTTGCTGGGGCTCTCCTCTGCCGCCCTTCGGGTGGGGCTGGAGTCGTCTTTGTGGTGGGGTGGCTTGGGTTGGTGCTCCGGGTCTGCTGCTGAGGGCCCGGCCCAGGCCCTGGTCTGCCTCTGGCCTCCGTGGAGGCGAGGTCGCATTTGCATGATCTCACTCACCACTTTTCATCACTGATCACTCCTTGTTTCTCATGCTCTGCATGCTGACACAGTCACTGAGTTGTCTAGTGGGTTTTTAATACTAAGCGATAATTATTAAATTTTTTTTTTTTTTTTTTGTATTTTTCCTGCGAGTTAGTATTTGGTCACTGTTATGTCTTTTTGATTTGGTTATTATTTAAAAACTCTTAATGACTGGCAGCCCTGTTTTTTTGTGTGTGTGTGTGTGTTTCTGCTTTTGTAAAAGTTGTAGGAAATTTTCTGGTGTGTTCATGTACAGGTGTAATAGTTTGTTGTCTGGTGATGGTGTGGATTGAAGGGTCGTTTCCTTCTGTCTGTGATCTTCTTGTCTCCTTTGTTCTTTCCCTTTTGCTCTTTTTGCTATTTTCCATCTTTTTCTGTCCCCTCCGGTCAGGTCCAGCAAGATTACATAGATTCCATGATTCAAAGTAAATAAATAAATAAATTAATCACATTATCAAGAGGAGCCTTACCCATAGGCCTCCCCTTGGCAGAGCAAATTTGTTCAGCACGATACAGCAACCAGATTATCATTTTGCTTGCTATGATGCTGGACAGGACAAGTTAAAAAAAAAAAAAAAAGAATGCTGATTAGACAACTCAGAGTTTAGACGTGTGCACGGCTGGTTACCACAAGAAGTAGTACGATCCAGCGAAGACTAGAGAAGATCCTGGAGTCTTTATACCGTCTTCTAAAGAGCCTGATGCACCTCAGCTGTGCGGTCCTGATGGGAGAAGCCGCCTTTCTTCCAAATAAGGAGAAAGGCGGAAGCCGCACTGGCAAGTGCAGACCATGACAGTGGTAGTTTATACTGTTTTTTTTTTTTTTGGTTTTTTTTGTGGTGTGTTTTAGGCAGCCTAGACAACTGTTATTTACACATTTTAATCCTGTCCTTCCCTCCCTTTTTCTTCCTTCACTCTTCCTCTATCTCCTTGTCAGGTTCGGCACTGACATATAAGACTAAATAAAATAAGATTACAATAAAAATAATAAGAATATCAAGGGCAGCCATGTATACAACATGTCTTCCTTGGTAGAGCAAATCTGTCAAGCAAAATATGGCACACAGACCACCGTTCTGTATCTTAGGATGCTGGACAGGGTAAAAAAAAAAAAAAAAAAAAAGCAGGTCATTTATGGGCGTGGCCTGATTATATAAATGAGCAGCTTCAACTGTTGTGGGCGGAGCTTAAACACCTTTGATGTCTGATGTTGGTGACATCACTGCTGATGCTATGAAGTCTAAATTCTAAATCTAAATTTAGATTCTCAGATCATCCGAGATTCCGATCGAGTGCACACGACACGATTGTTTTTCTGAGACAACTTTTCTATTTCTCTACAGTTTACAACAAAGATACTGTTAAATTTCTGTTACAATGGCTTCAGAAAACAGACAAATCTGCGATTTTAATGGTGCTAGCAAAGCCTCACAGGCAAAAACAAACAGCCTTGCAAATGGCTTCAGCTTTAGAATCGAGAAACCGAAATCTGACAAAAATTCATTTAGTCAGAAAAGTGCCTTGAAAACCGATTTCAACGGTTCCAAGTTTTGCAAAGCCCCACAGGCAGAAACGCACAGCCTTGCAAATGGCTTCAGCTTTACCGCAGAGAAACCGAAATCTGACAAAGATACATTTTGTCAGAGCAATGCCTTGAAAACCGATTTCAACAGTTTCAAGTTTTGCAAAGCCCCACAGGCAGAAACAAACTGCCTTGCAAATGGCTTCAGCTTTACCGCAGAGAAACCAAAATCTGACAAAGACACATTTAGTCAGAGCAGTGCCTTGAAAACCGATTTCAACGGTTTCAAGTTTTGCAAAGCCCCACAGGCAGAAACAAACAGCCTTGCAAATGGCTTCAGCTTTACCGCAGAGATACCGAAATCTGACAAAAATCCATTTAATCAGAGCAGCGCCTTGAAAACCGATTTCAAAGGTTTCAAGTTTTGCAAAGCCCCACAGGCAGAAACAAACAGCCTTGCAAATGGCTTTAGCTTTACCGCAGAGAAACCGAAATCTGACAAAAATCCATTTAGTCAGAGCAGCGCCTTGAAAACCGATTTCAAAGGTTTCAAGTTTTCCAAATCCTCACAGGCAGAAACAAACAGCCTTGCAAATGGCTTTAGCTTTACCGCCAAGAAACCGAAATCTGACAAAAATCCATTTAGTCAGAGCAGTGCCTTGAAAACCGATTTCAAAGGTTTCAAGTTTTGCAAAGCCTCACAAGCAGAAACAAACAGCCTTGCAAATGGCTTCTCGTTTAGCATGGATAAACCAAAATCTGACAAAATTCCATTTAGTCAGAGCAGTGCCTTGAAAACCGATTTCAACGGTTTTAAGTTTTGCATTGACACAGAAGGCTCAAAATCGGATGAAAAAACCCAATCTGAGACGTGTAACTATGTCAAACAGATTGTGAAGGTACATTCACCAGAGACACAATCAACTCCTATAGAGCAGAAACAAACGGAGGCTGAAATCACACAAATCGTGACAGAGATAAAAGACTTGAACCAGACAAGCAATCAGGCTTTGGAGGAAACAGAACATCCAACAGAAGCATTTGGAGTCACTGATCAAGAAAAGTTAGAACAGTTGGAAATATGGCTGAAAATGAAGACTATGATCAAAAAAGTAAAAGAGGAGAATAAAATGATAAAGAACCAGAAAAAAAAGCTTCATGATGAAAAGAGAGAAATTGAGGCGATAAAGACTGACTTGGAGAACAAGAGAAAACAACTACAGGACCAAATCAGCAAAGCGGAGGAGAGCCACAGAGAGATTGACAGACAGAAAATTGAATACACCCAGAGAAACTCTGTCTTGAGCAGCAGGGAAAAACAACTGGAAACGGAGGCAAAGAAACTAAAAAAGGAAAAAGACGAATTTGAGCTGCTGAAAAATCAGCTGTGGCAGGAGAAACAATATATTCAGCAGCAAAGAGAAGAGCTGGAAAAACAAGTCCAGAAGCAGGAAGATGTGAAAAAGCAAACTGAAGTGGATACCAATAAGGAAGAAGAGAGCAACAGAAAAGTGAAGGAAGAGAAAAGAAAATTTAGACAGAGACAAGAAATTTGGAGCAGGAGATATAAAATGCTGGAAGTTCAGATCAGTGAATTAGAAGGGAAGACTAATCAGCTGTTAGAGGAGAAAAATAATCTCCACGAAGAGAACAAACAACTGGAAAAGGAAAGAAAAGACTTAGTGAAGGAGCAAAAGAGAGCACAAACTGATATGGAAATCAGTGTGAACCAACTCAAACAGGAGAAAAAAGAGTTGGATTTGGAGAAAAATAAATTCTTAGAGGAGAAAAAAAATCTGGAGCAGGAGAAGAAACGACTGGAAGAAGAGAGAAAAACGATGCAGCTGGAAAAACAGGGAGCAGAGAGAAATCATGAGAAAGAAATGCAGGAAGTTCATGCTCAACCATTGAGTGAAATTTCTGTTGAACCTGAACCTTGCTCCACCTCCAGTGCTCAAACAATCTCTAATCCTGTCAATACACCTGAGTTTTATCCAGATTCATTCCATCATTCATCCTTTGAAACTGCCTCTAATGACACCATCCTCGCTCCACCCTTCACTGTAAATTATACTGGTCATCATGTTCTCCATCCTGGCTCTTACCAGGTTCCCCCCTGTAACACCTTCAACTTTCCACCCCAGTACAATAACCCTCCTCATTTCCCAGTGTATGGTCCATACTGCGGTCCCTACTCCAACACCAACTATGGCACCTTCACCGCTCCACACTGGTAAAGTAATCCTCATGACTTCCCAGTGTATCATCGAAATTCATCCATGGATTCCTGCTCCAACACCAACTCCACCCTGGTACAGTAACCCCTGTTATTTCCTGTGTATGATCCAAATTAATACATGGATTCCTGCTCCAACACCAACTCCACCCTGGTACAGTAACCCCTGTTATTTCCTGTGTATGATCTAAATTAATACATGGATTCCTGCTCCAACACCAACTCCACCCTGGTACAGCAACCCCTGTTATTTCCTGTGTATGATCCAAATTCATACATGGATTCCTGCTCCAACACCAACTCCACCCTGGTACAGTAACCCCTGTTATTTCCTGTGTATGATCCAAATTCATACATGGATTCCTGCTCCAACACCAACTCCACCCTGGTACAGTAACCCCTGTTATTTCCTGTGTATGATCTAAATTAATACATGGATTCCTGCTCCAACACCAACTCCACCCTGGTGCAGTAACCCCTGTTATTTCCTGTGTATGATCCAAATTCATACATGGATTCCTGCTCCAACACCAACTCCACCCTGGTACAGCAACCCCTGTTATTTCCTGTGTATGATCCAAATTCATACATGGATTCCTGCTCCAACACCAACTCCACCCTGGTACAGTAACCTCTGTTATTTCCTGTGTATGATCCAAATTCATACATGGATTCCTGCTCCAACACCAACTCCACCCTGGTACAGTAACCCCTGTTATTTCCTGTGTATGATCTAAATTTATACAGGGATTCCTACTCCAACACCAACTATGGCACCTTTATCTCTCCAGCCTTATAATATAAATAAAAATATTTAAAATGAAAAAGTAATTTCTCAGACTTTTTTCTTCTTGTGTATCTATAAACTAAAAGTACAAATATCTAGTAGTTTGAAGTAATAATAGTAAGATTTAATCATTAGCCCATTTAATACCAAATTTTTGGCACCTTCACCGCTCCACACTGGTAAAGTAATCCTCATGACTTCCCAGTGTATCATCGAAATTCATACATGGATTCCTGCTCCAACACCAACTCCACCCTGGTACAGTAACCCCTGTTATTTCCTGTGTATGATCCAAATTAATACATGGATTCCTGCTCCAACACCAACTCCACCCTGGTACAGTAACCCCTGTTATTTCCTGTGTATGATCCAAATTCATACATGGATTCCTGCTCCAACACCAACTCCACCCTGGTGCAGTAACCCCTGTTATTTCCTGTGTATGATCCAAATTCATACGTGGATTCCTGCTCCAACACCAACTCCACCCTGGTGCAGTAACCCCTGTTATTTCCTGTGTATGATCCAAATTCATACATGGATTCCTGCTCCAACACCAACTCCACCCTGGTGGAGTAACCCCTGTTATTTCCTGTGTATGATCTAAATTCATACGGGGATTCCTACTCCAACACAAACTATGGCACCTTTATCTCTCCAGCCTTATAATATAAATAAAAATATTTAAAATGAAAAAGTAATTTCTCAGACTTTTTTCTTCTTGTGTATCTATAAACTAAAAGTACAAGTATCTAGTAGCTTAATGTAATAATAGTAAGATTTAATCATTAACCCATTTAATACCAAATTATTCCTAGACATTAAAATATTCAAATCATGTGTCATTGGTAGCCTTTTGAACTAATCAATATGTTTTAGAAAAATAATAACATTAAAATACATTAGAAAAAGTGTCTTTTATGCATGTTCACAATTGTGACCGGTGGGATAAGGCGTGGTACTTTCATGTAGACGTGCTTTTTGCCTAAAGATAAAGATTACAGTATGTCAACATTTTTTCTTTATTTGAATATAGCTTGCAACACCATTACTTTCATGCAAGATTTGAAATTGTACTTGATAGTGTGAATTAGGCTCATGTGATTTATTTACATTGAACATAACATGTTTATGTGTGATGTCATACACATTCAAGTTTTAACATATGCCATGGCAAATTAGAGAAATGTATAAAGGACCTGGCTTTGAACAAAGTGCTTGATTTCTTCGTGTATAACTATATTTTTATATATATATTTTTTATATATTTACATAACTATACTTTTAACAGTCATAGTCTCATTGCAGTAATATAGAACATGAAGGTAACATTTATGGTAGAGACCTGCACAATCTGCAGATCTTGAACAGAGGCCTCTTCTGCCTCAAACCTCTTCGCAGCCATCCTTCCTTCAAGGTGCAACCAGGAAGTAAACAGGTCTGGTCATGTTACAGTTTACTTTAAACATGTGACCCTGCACACATTTAATCTAAACACTATACTATTTAATTATTGACTGAAAGAGAGATGCAAAATCACATTTTTAGAGCTCTGTATACAAAAATCTTTTTTTATTCTATTGTGACTGGTGGGTTTTACAGTTTATTATTGTTGCACAAGTTGTTACTTTGCTCAGACAGTACAGACACCTGTTCATATCTTCAGTTATACTATTGCTCTAGTCTTGATGGTACTGAATTTCTTCCTGAGTAAATGCATAAAAGATTAAGGTTGGAGTTTCCAGTCCTATGGGGTATTTATATTTACGTAACAATGATTTTATGATTGTTACACAACCACAGGGCTGCAGTCCGAGGGACCCCCAACCACCCAAGGTAAATCACCATGGTAGCCACCCTGTGCGTAGTTCCTGGTTTGGGGGATCCGCATGAGCACAACTGTAGTTAAAAAAAAAAACAAAACAAAAAAAAAAAAACAAAACAAAAAAAACCTAAAAACAAAAACTTAAGCAAACCTAAAAGCAATAATGAAAAATAAGATAAACAAGTACGAAAATCTACATAAATGAGCCTAAGAAATAATGTGCTTCTGTCAAACAAAACAGAATCATAAAGGATACATAAACAAGTAGTATTTAAAATAAATAAGTACATAATTAAATAACTAAGATAATATAATAAAATAATAATTCAGTTATAAGTAGGGCTGTCAAAAGATTAAAATTTTTAATCAGATTAATCACAGCTTTCAAATTGCTCATGATTAATCGGCATTGGCAAGTTTTTATATGCTTTAAATTTGCCCATATTGTATCAACAGAAAGAGCCGATGCTACAAAAATTTACTGTTAACTGAGCTTCCCTTGGATAAACGTCAGATGTCCAGTGCTCAGTAAATGCAGCATGCAATGTACATCTATAGCTGTGTCCCAATTCATGGTTTGCATACTTCGAAGTGCAGATTCGTGGTCTACATACATCATCGTGGTGTGCCAAGAGCTGTACAAATATGGCTTTGATGACAAAAACATGGCGTCCATGTCTCCCTCCTCTGCTGCAGCGGTACGTCTGATGTAATCAGGAGAGAGCGGGTTTATTACAATGAAGAGACGTTTTCTGTCTGGAACTTAAGAAGAAAAAAAAAATGGACGTTTCTCTTTGTCTAAACTCATACAAATGGGCAGAACATCATGATTTTTGGATAGAAAACTGCTCCCAAAAGACAATGAGAAATATTTTATTCATTCATTCATTCATTCATTCATTCATTTTTAATAAATGTGGTTTTAATTTTAGCAAGACAGCAAAGGTAAGACATGTTTTCTGACTTTTACAAACGTGAAGCATAAATCGGGTCTTCTTCTGCCTCTGGTTCGGTGAATCTTGGTCACAGCGAGATTAAACTTCCAGCTGTGGAATCTGTGAAATGTGAGCTTTCAGTAGAGGAGTCGTTTGTTCGTGTTCATGTGTTGGGTGGAGCCATAACTTGTGTTTACATATTTTTTGTACTTTGTGTACCTGGGGGTATTCCACAAAGCTGGATAAAGGGAAAGCCTGGCTTTTCTTAATAAGTCTGGCTCATTTAAGCCAGAGTTCCTTTCCATCAACATGGTTTATGTGAATGCCCGCTGAGTAACCATGGTAACGTATGCACCAGAACTAGGCTGTGTCCGAATGTGCACCCTACTCTCTACATAGTGCCCTATGTAGGGATCACACCATTTTGTAGGGGTGTCCGAATGTAAAGAAAGAAAAAAGTAGGGCACTCAAAATTACCCACAATGCTTCTTGAAAAGTAGTGAGCATTGATGGTCACTAGACGGGTCAATATAGACCACAATGCATTGCGGACCAAAGCTCAACATAGTGCAAGGAGGCGAGGCTTTCCCGATACAGCCTGGCTTTTTTCCACGTTGGTGCAATACCTTCCTGGATCTTCCTCCCTCCACCATAAAATAAATGACACACATCTTTGTTCCCCTTCATCTCCTTTGGGATTGAACACTTACCTTACTTTATGCAGCCAGTCTGGAAAATACAAACCACCTCCTACTGAAGGATAATTGACGTCATTACTTCTGCCAAGACAGAGGTATGTAAAATTTCCAGGAAATCTCTGAAATGGCATAAGGAACAAGTGATTACATTTTGGGGGTTGATCCGGATTACTGACTGGATACAAGAAGATTTTCTTCACAGGTAAAAAGGGATAATTTTGCCATTAACATTGCATTGTTACACGTAAGATGTCGCTCTCCTTTAAAAGAAGGCCTACGGCTATATAAAGAAAATGCAGTCAATTTTGGTTTACAAACACTATATCAGGGGTCTCCAACCTCAGACTCTGGAGCCACAAGTGTCTCTCTTTACCTTCCACAATGTCTCTAAATATGTGGATAAAAATATTTTTTAAAATCTATCTTTCTTGTCATTAGGTTGAAAACCAGGGACTTTTTTTTTCTTTTACATCATTTTCCACAAATATCTACAACCCTCAGAAGAAAGTCTGTATATCCTCTTTTTATAAAGGTTTTATGTTTTTCTTTATTTTAAAACCTACAAAAGAAAATAAAAATGTGGTTCTTCAAAAATAACAAATATCCTATGGTGGCTCTTCATTAAAAATATATATTAAGTTTCCTTTTTGAAAAGGTCCCATAACATTTGCAGCTTTAAATGAGTTTTATTTAGCTGGCTGAGGAAAAAAAATGGCTGTAGATTGGAAACAGTGGTTATATCGCATCAGCAGAAGCTTCTCAAACCTCCTATCAGACAGACAGTCAGACAGCCATTGTGGGCTGTGTGTCTGAGGGGAACGAGCTGGAGTACCGGTCAGTCATCATGGACTTTGTGGACTGGTGTGAGCGCAACCACCAGTAAGACCAAGGAGATGATGATTGACTTCCGGAGAAGGACACTACCCCACACACCGGTGAACATCCAGGGGAAGGACATTGACCTGGTGGACAGTTTCAAGTACCTGGGTGTTCACCTCAACAGTAAACTGGACTGGTCACACCACACAGACGCCCCGTACAAGAAGGGCCAGAGTCGCCTCCACCTCCTGAGGAGACTGAGGTCCTTTGGAGTATGCAGGCCTCTGCTAAGGACATTTTATGACTCTGTGGTAGCCTCCGCTGTCCTCTACGCTGTTGTCTGCTGGGGAGCCAGCAGCACTGACCGGGACAGGAAGAGACTGAACAAGCTGGTCAGGAGGGCCAGCTCTGTCCTGGGCTGCCCGCTGGACTCTGTGGACAAGGTGCGTGAGAGGAGGATGTTGGCCAACCTCACATCCATCATGGACAACACTCTCACCCACTGCACCAGACTGTGGAGGGGCTGAGCAGCTCCTTCAGCAGCAGACTGAGACACCCTCAGTGTAGGAAGGAGCGCTACCGCAGGTCCTTCATTCCCACTGCTGTCAGACTGTACAACTTATCTGTATAGTCATAATATTGTGCAATATTTATTTATATTTTACTGTGCAATACCCCCCATCATCAATATCATCATATTCCTCATATCCCACCATCACCATGTAAATATGTATATAGTCGGTTGTTTTCTTTTGCACTGTCAATTATATATATGTATATATTTTATATATATATATAGTATATGTATATATATCTTTTATATTTATAATGCTACATATTTTTTGCTTTTCTTAGACTTTTCTTGTAAATAATTCATACTGCACCTTCTTGTTGTGATGCATGTTCACCTTATTCTGTCTGCTTTCTGCACTTTATTCTGTAACAAGAGCTGCTGTAACAAGTGAATTTCTCCACCGTGAGATTAATAAAGTCTAATTTAATCTAATCTAATCTGTTCCTTTTCAGGGAAAGCACCAAGCCGCCTAAACTGAACAGCCGTTCCATTGGTGCACTGGACGGAGTTGGAGTGTTGTATTTCATGTACATCTTTTTGACATTTGGGACCTGATTCAGAATCTCAAGCTCATACCCTGACCTTAAATAGTCAGTTACTTCTTTTTCTACCAAGTAGCTTTCTGTGTGCTGGTTCTCAAAATCAAAAAAGTCCATTTCAGCTGTGCTGGCCGGCAGCTGGGGCACATTAGTATTGTCAGTTGCAGGAGCAGCTTTCCGACACTATGTTGTCAAAAGCTCCTTTACATGCTCTCTGCTACACTCATCTCTCAGCCATCGAAGTTTGAACTTGGGACAAGCCGCTGCTACAAGGAGTCCTTCTTGGCTCTCCAGTACAGTATCAAAACAAGTCTTGATGGCCTGTAAAATGCAATATGATATAATTAATAATATATTTATTTAACTACATAATTGGCTATTTTGTGGGCCTTACTGACATAATACGTCTCATGTGTTATCAATGCTGTATGAGATTTAATTTTGGTTGAGGCTATTTTCACCCACTTTATTTTAATCATTTGTTGATGTTATGATAAATATTCATTATTAATGATTATCAATGTCCGTGGTATTGAACAGGGGAAGAATAATAATGTTTTATTATTTTCTATCATTTTAATAATCATACACACTGCTTAAAACACAGTCTAATATATGCCACCCAAATCAATTATCAAATAATAATCTTACCTTTACAATGACATCTGAAAGGCTGGCTGTCATAGAGAGGTCATCTTTCAGGGCAAGTGTCTTTGACATCAGGCTTGTGAGTGTTGGTAGTAAAGCCCCATAGGTGCACTCATCCCCTTGCCAGATGTCCAGGAAGGAAGGAAGGAAGCAAGGAATTCCATCTTGTGGATGTGGGTACCATTAGCTTCCTGGGGCTGACCTCTTCCACCTGTTCAGAGGCTAATGTTGATCGACTTGCTTTAGTCCAAAGAGAAGTGCATTTTGCAATGCTACTCCTATGTACAGCATTGGTGTCTGCACAGGAATTTAGATGTTTGGCAACATCGCTGGTTGAAATGAGGTTAATTGTGTGCGATGCACATCTGTAGTGTGGGGGAGGTTAAACTGTCCACTGCCAGATGCGGTTGAAAGAGTTTCTGTGACATCTGTAAAAGTTGGTTCCTCCTCATCTTCTTCATTTTCAGACTCCAAATTACAGGGCTGACATACTCTGAATGTTTTAGCAAAATTTGATGCATTTTCCATTACAGTGGCAACAACTTTGCTGTGTAGTCCATATGATGAATGGATTTCTTCAATCTCTGCTCCAATTACATCATAGGTGTGCCTGCCTCTAATTCTTTTACATGCTAGGGCGGCCTTGTTGCGTTGTAAAGTTGAATTAATCCAGTGAACTGTTACATCCAGAGAACTTTTATTATTTACCGTCCAGATGTCAGCAGTGGTGGAAACAAAGTCTACTTTTCTGAGTGTAACCTTCAACGTAGCCTCCATTATGTCATATTCACTCTCAAGGTATCCTGCAAATGACTTTCTCAGCGGCAGCTTGACACTGCTTTTGGTCAGTGTTTTTTCTACAATGCGCTGGAATGATTCAGAGTCTACAGTGGAAATGGGCAACATGTCCTCAACCATATAGCCAGCGACGAGCTTCTTCAGTTCAGCGGCACTAAGTCCTGGCCCTCTTAAGTCTATTTTCATCTGTTTAGCAGGAGATGGGCCGTTTGCCCGGTAGAATTGCATGTGGTAGCTGCAGCGGTCTCGGGTGAATCCGGGGGTTTCTCAACGAGTTTCACATTCCTGTGCCGGCTTGCTAGGTGCTTGCTCAGATTTGAGGTCGAATGTTTCGCCGTAGATAAAAGTTTTCTTCCTACACAAAGTGTACAACAGACACTAATAGTTTTGTCACTTTTTACCGAATCAAACTCAAAGTAATGTTGGTACTTCCAAGTATTAAATGCTGCATATTCCCGCTCTCTCCCACACTCCATGTTATCTCTTGTTGATCTACTCATGTGTCTGTTGTTACACTGATGGCGTACTTCTCATAAGTCATTGTCATGAGACATTCCCACAAACAGTCATGGTTTAGTAACGCAGTAACGCAGCCTGCTTGGGGGAAAGTAACAGTAATTTAATTACCATTTTTGCAGCTGTAATCTCCTACTTTACTCGTTACTCAAGAAAAGTAATTGGATTACTGTAAAGCGTTACTTCTAACGCATTACTACCCATCAGTGATTGTAAATGCAGTTAATTAGCATTTCTTCATCCGAAAAGCTTCTTTATCCACATACAAACACAGCATACAAGTTCCTAATACAGACCATTAATGTGCTAGTCCTTTTCAGCCCAGTGTCATAAATTATGTTCGATTAGTTTTTGTATGAGAGAACCAGACAGGGATTTATTAAAATCTGAAGGATTTCTTTTCTCCTCCCTGAGGAGGAAAACCTACCAGTTATCTGAGAATAACATTAGACTCCCACAGCATCTCAGTTTCCAGATAAAAAAAAGCTGGATCCACACATCTCCTCTTTCTGCCAACTTTTCATCTCATATGGGATGCAGCCTGTAACCCAAACTGTGTGGAAGATTTAGTTTCCAGAGAAGAACCTCCTTCACCGCGTGTGGATCCAGGAGTCCACAGCAGTTCTGGCCTCATGTTCAAGAGCAAAGTCAATGTAAGAAGCATGTCCTCCTGATAAAAATCCTCCTCCAAATGTTTGAGTTTATTACCTCCACCTAGGCAAAGGTCAGGGTTCGAATTATGGGGAAGCTAAGGGGAGCTTGGCTCCCCTGAAAGGCAGAGGAGCTCCACTAAAGACATTCAGCTGGTACTTTAAGGGGGAGCCCTAAAAAAGTCCACTTTCAGTTTACATTTAAATTTTCAATAAGGTTCTTGATGTTTTTAAGTATTCCAAACGATGGTGAGCCGTTGTGTTTCTTTCAGCACCATGGACAGCAGCATTGTTTGTTGTGTACTGTGAGCGTCTTGATATGCTTCTTTTTGTGGTTGTTTAAAGAACTTCCTGTCCCTTTTTGTGATTAAACAAGCTGCATACAGTAGTAGCAGAGTGGTTTTTTTGTTTGTTTGTTTGTTTTTTACTAGTAATTACATTTTTGATGTGCACTAATATATATGTGCATGGACGCACAAATATAAAGCTCCCCAGAAAGCCCTGGTGTAATTCGAGCCTTGGCGAAAGTCATGCATTCTGCAGCATCGGTCTGTCTTTCTGTCTGTCTGTTAGCAAAAAGTAAAAATAACTCAAAAAGTTATGGATGGATTTATGGCTTGTTAGAGGTCTGCACTCTCTGAGTGCTTCTAGTGTGAGAATTTAATAATATTTATAATTTAACCATACTTATTCTTTATACACCACATTATTAATCATAATTCCACAGTCCTGCATAACAACTGAGAAAAGAATAAACAAATCATGTTTCTGAAACAAAGTAAAATAGTGAAAAAGATCAGCAAATAAATATAAAAAATAAAATAAAAACAGGACAAGGGAAAACATTTTCCACAGAACACTACAGTCTAATAAAGATTTTACAGCTTTTTATTCCCAGATGGTGAGAACACCTCTGAAAGTCACCCTTTCAACAGAAACATGACATCTTTTCTTTCAACTGGCACAAATTTACTTTATCCTTTTAGTCATTTACCAAAT
The DNA here is from genome assembly GCF_017639745.1 of Melanotaenia boesemani. Taxonomy (NCBI): domain Eukaryota; kingdom Metazoa; phylum Chordata; class Actinopteri; order Atheriniformes; family Melanotaeniidae; genus Melanotaenia; species Melanotaenia boesemani. The sequence continues at coordinate 6,582,879 of NC_055684.1, forward strand.
GATTTATGAGCTTTTTCTATTTATTTCCACCTGCCAGTATGAGTCTGCCAAGTCTGAATTAAATTTTGTCCACATAACAGTTTAATCCACTTTGTTTGTTACTGGAGTTTCTGCCCTCAATTCTCCTGAGTAGTTTTTGGCCTTGCTGTACAATTAACTGGAGTAGACTTTGGAAAGCTGACTGATGGTTTGGAGGGAGACATCAGGCACTCAGAATGATTCTGGGCGTATTTCCAGATGTTAATTACCTGACTCATCCTGTCATGACTGGACCATTGACTCCTTAGCCCATAACATGTCACCCACTGGTTTGTTAAGGGCTGTTTTTGAAGACTTGAATATGACATTTGACCAACTTGAACTTTTAGGAGCAAAATGGGACCACCAACCCCTCAAAGGTTATTGAGATTTTCCCAGATTTAACAAATGATTTATGATTTAAGGCAACTTGCAGCGTCAGTTGATAACTTAGGGCATCATATCAAAAGGACTGAATAAACACATGTTTTCCATTTTTATGGGTCCCAATGCTTTAATCGTTAAAGACACACTACAGAACATTTGCAGATTTTCTCAGAAAGCCCCTCATCAATGGCAAATCCAGCATCTTGTATCCTACTTGTACTGTGAGCTCTCTTCAGCCAGTAAAAACCAGACTTATCTTGACTCATGGTTCCATGTTTTGCATCTTTCTCTTTCTTTTCCTGTCTTTCTCTGATAATGTCACATTGTGTTTCTTTGAAATATTACCTACAGTGTGCTTTCAAAACAGCCAGTGTGTTTATATCCACTTGCTAGCAAAACTCAGTTGCAACATGACAGCATTCTGGAAGAAAAAGCTGCAATATTTTGCTGTGGTTTCTCAGTGTTGGTGGGCGTTGGCTCCAGAAATGTACATAATAGATGTCACTATGCCATTAAATGAGTCTGGAATGCAGAGTTTTAAGTTCAGAAAGATACGTAATGTGTCTTTAAGGCACACATATTATTTTTGTGTTAATTCCGCAATATTCTTCAGTTTTTTGCTGCGCCGAACTCATCCCACACTGTTAAGTCAACTGCCGCTGATGTTATATCAAAATGTGCGTTTCAGTCAGGAGAAGTGTGCTTTGACTTTTGCGGTACAAAAGTTAATCAGTTTTTATAGAATTTGCTAAAAACTGCTCAGTTTTTCTTATAGAAATGAATGGAGTTTTGCCAAATTGACTGAAAAAGAATTCCAGCCCACTTTGGAAACCTATAACTCACAAAAACTTTCATTTAAAAACTTCAGTCTAGTTTAACCAGGTCACGAAAGATCAAACATTGATTGTCTGAAAGGACATTTTGACAACATTTTACATTTTAAAACAATTGCAGTTGAAATTTTATTAAAAATCAGAAATTATACTTAAATCCTCCTCACTCTGACGTGTCATCATACACGCTAAATCTCGCTCCTCAAATTTATTCAGAAAATTTCTCAAGTAAAATTAATTCAAACCTGTACTGGGAATTATATATCAAAACACAGCCATTTGTCCTGGCTTCCAACCAACCATCATTGTGATAGGTCTTGAAAATTTCTTTCATATCATGTCAGTGGGGACTACCCAAACTCCTGACTTCATTGACTTCCATTATATTTTTTCTCTGATTTTCTCCTCAACTCAGGAGAAGAGGGGTGTTTTTAAACTTACTATAAAACTGCATAGAAAACTGCAGATTCATAAAAATAACATCTACATGTTCAGCAGACCCTTCTGCTTCTCATGGCTCTTTTTTTTATAAAATGTTTGCAGAGACAGACTGTATGTAGGAATAATTTACATAGGTCAGTTTCATAAAATCCAGACACCTTTAACATTTAAATTTTCAGCTTGTACTGCAACAAAACAAGAGACCAAAGACTGCTTTGTCTTCATTGACTGGAGTGCATATTGATCTCAGAGATTCATCAGCCATGTTAGGTCCATACGCAGATGGTTTACAGTTTACCCTTACTCCTATTATTACAGCAGTCATGTCAATCAAATATGTTGATTCAGTTGAGACAGTTTCTTTCATATAGATAACACATGGTGGACACCCCACCTTCATCCCAAAGTAACCCCTCCAGACCCATCAAATCTCACACTGAATGGCTCCCAGAGGATTGGCCCCCAGAAATCCCATTATCTAAGTAGAGAGAGGATGAAGGACAAAGATGCTGATTTATTAGAGTGGGGAAACTGTTGAATGTCAGAGAAAAATGGATAGAGAGGAGTGTCATTTAAAATAGTTTATTTAATCCAAACACGTTGTAAAAGAAGAGAAAATGGAGCCAGTTTTCCAGTTTTATTTTCTTTATTCAGCATACAGAAACCCTCTTCTATCTAATCTATAATTGTCCTTATATATTTTCTTTTCTTATATATGTCCCTAAAATGATTTATTTCTCTTTCATTTTCATCTGACATTAAATCCCTTTGGTCACATTATTTTCAGTCTTTTCTAGGGGAACCATCACTTTTGTCCAGGCCTGTTTCATGAGTTTAGTTTTTTTTTAAATAATTCTGTTGAAGCATAGTTGAAAAGCAATGTCTGACTTTCACTAGTTAAATTTAATAGAATTTTTACTTATTATTACTTTAGTCAGATTAAAGTTATTTCTGTGACCATTGTTAGTTTTCTTTCATTAACCGAAGGGTACCAACAATTTTGTCCACGTCTGTATATATAAAGCTGGATGAATTGAATTGAACTGAATTATCATTGAGCTATTGCGGGCTAATATATCCACACTGGTGTACGAAAAAAATCATCCCAGTATGATTTGGAGTACCTGAATGTTAAGTAGTGAATAAATGTAGATTGTGTGCACATCTGCTTGGATGACCATGGTGCCTGCGTTTTATTACTCCTAATCACTCCATACCTCAAAAACTTAAAGAGGATCATCAGAGGGGCTCATTAGAATGTAAAAGTGGATATTTAGTTCATTTTGGGACTTTGAACTTAGTTCAGAATTAAAAATTTGATCATGAACTTGTTCAACTTTAACCAATAAGAACCCGATGTGACATATTTGTTACATACAGTTTCTGAGACATTTTGCTTCAATTTATGGAATAAACTTTGCTCAAAATCCTGTTGAACACAATCTGATACTTGTCTTCTGTCCCCTAATAGATACCCAGAAGCAGAAAACCATATTATAATATTTTTAATGTATCACGTGGTAATAAATGGTAGATATTCCATGAACACATTTGTAATGTCCAATGTCTAATGTCCACTATTCATTAGTGGAGATGAACAGAAAAAAGAGCCCAGTATAATGAGCTGGACTTTCATGTAAGGGACACCTGCTCAACCAGCTATCTGGGTTTATTATCATTATTATTATTATTATTATTATTATTATTATTATTATCTTAGTATCTAATTATTAGCATCGTGTAGGTAGTATATTTAGATGTCTTAAGCAAATTAAGGTATAAAATTCTGTTTCTGCAAGTCACACAAAGGACCTTTGGAATAGACCGTATCACAAGAGTTTGGTCAAATCGATGTACCTCTCAAGATACAGAGCCATGTATCTCCATATGTAAGTCCTATGACTGACTCCAAAGGTCAGTTTAGGATTGTTTGTGAAAGCACATAAAAAGGCTGCCATAATATGGACAGACAGGTTTTCATATTGATCCTAACCGCTTCAGATTTCTGCAGAGATATGTTTTTGATGCCTGACTTTCTGTAATAAATCTTTTTATTATACATCAAGCTGGCGTCCGGAGATCTTCATTTTGCCTTCAAGTATTTTTGTCACATCACCTTCTTCTACGAATAAAATACAAAATGGCATCATGGTCCAGAGATGAAAGCCACAACATTATCTTCTTTGTTCCGTTTTGCATTCAGTCTTTTTTTAAGGTTTTAGTATTAAAACACTTGCTTAAAATGATGAAAAGAAGTTGCTGTGTTTGTCCATAAATGTATTTTCTTGTATGGTGTAATACAGGGTATTACACATGTTATCTCTGTTTTAATCAATACACTTTTCATGGTCTTCCATTGAACTGTAAGGCCCTCAATGTGATTCAAAAGAGAAATGAGAATCTAGTGTCTCAGTCCCTTTGAAGATCCCTTCCTGACTGGCAAACTCAATACAAGTCATCTTCAGGAATTAAAGACAAACCTATTTTTTAAGCCGTAATCAATCACCTGTCTGCTGTCAGGTATGTCTGAATCCATCCATTCATTTGCAGAATGACAGCTTCTAACTAGTAGTTAATCTTGTTAACATTTTGACCCCAGAGGAGAGGAAACCTCCCCAGGGAGACTACATGAACTGACCAATAATGTGGCTCATCTCTGTTTGTGTTCAGTCTTGGTTCAGGTACTAAATGTAGATGTAGACTTCAAGTCTGAGGGAACATATCACTTTTATCTCCCAAAGATATCTGTAAACACACTGCAGTCAAGCACAAGAAACTCTTCAAGCAAACTGAGTCCTGCAGTTTGCTGCATCTTGTTGATCTTTGTTTTTGGTTTTTTGGTGTTTATGGATCCTGATTATTCAGTTGGATTGCATCCAATCCAGCATTCAGCACTACAATGTAAAAAAAAAAAAACTTTCATTTGTACAACTTAATGAGGTTTTTAATAAAACTAAACTAAACTTAAATTATTTAATGGCATCAGAAACTCATTACTGTGGTTGCAACAACAACAAAATTTGACATCTGTAAAGTTTGGAGTTCTGACACTCGGACCACATCTCTCTGCTCTCGTACCCAAGGCGTGAATAATCAAACTCGGTGTCACGGCCTGGGACCGTAGTACGGAAGGGAACCCAAGTGCAGAACACACACACACACACAGTTGCGGGAGGGAATGAACAATAATAGAAGTGGAAGGCTAGGTCCAGGTCCAGGAAACTCTTCCTAGGAAAAGGCAGCGGGTTAGCGTGGGTCTTGATAAGAGGTTTTGGAAATGAGAGCAAGATCTACCACTTACTATGAGCCAGTGGTGGTATGATGGTGGTGGGGTAAAGCCAGGGAATGATCTCTAGTTTGATGAATGAGTTCAGTGACAGGCAGGGCGAGCAGGCATGCGCAAACGGCAGGTGATGAACTGGCAGAAAGAGAAGTCCTGGTCCAGAATTGCTTGCTAGTTCCAAGGCGAGAATATCAAGGTGCTGAGGAGTAGAGATATCAAGGTCAGGTTATATGCAAGAGGTACAAGGAAATTACTGAGGCTGGCCTGATTACCACGCAGTAAAGAGAGATAATCTTGCAAAGACTGGAGCTCCTGCTTGTCCCTAAATAGCAGGGAGTCGAACAGGACAACAAGCCGGATGAGGAGCTGCATGTGGTGTCAATTGTAGCTCCAGACTCCGCCCTGAGTCCCCATGGCAACCTGCTCAACCCTACCTGCAAACTTGGACACACACACAGAGCACAACCATGACACTCGGTCACCTCTGTGCCCTCAGAGCATGTGCCAGTGAGCTCACAGACATTTTCACCTCCATGTTTAACCTCTCCCTCAACCAGAGAACTGTCCCCCTCCTGCTTTAAAACCACTACCATCATTCCCCACCCCAAGGACCGCCCACCTGCCTGAATTGCTACCGGCCAGTAACATTCACTCGAGAATAATACTGACCCACTTTCAGAGCTGCATGCTGGACACACTGGACCTCCTGCATTATGCCTACCGGCCCAACAGGTCTACCTGAGACGCTATTGCCACAGTCCTGCATACCTCCCTATCACACCTGCAGAATAAAGACTTCTACGTCAGGATGCTCTTTCCTGACTACAGATCCACATTCAATACAGTCATCCTCCACAAGCTCACCCACAAACTATTTTCCCTCGGATTGCACCCCCTTGCTCTGTGACTGGCTACTGGACTTCCTGACTGGCAAGCCTCAGTCTGGTAGGAAGAGAAACAGGACTTCAGCCAGCATCATCACTAACATCGCCACACCTCAGGGGTGTGTCCTCAGTCCCATCCTCTATACCCTGTTCACCCATGATTGTATGATCTCATACAAGGACAACATCATTCTAACATTGTCTTAAAGTTTGCAGATGACACCGCTGTTATAGGATGCATCACTGGCAGGGACAAAGTGGCATTCAAGGTGAAGGTGGACACTCTGGAGAGATGGTGTGGGGACAAAAAACCCCACCATAAACACAGAAAAAAACAAGGAGATAGTAGTGGATATGAGGAAGGAGAGGAACCCTCATCTGCCACTGCTGATCCAGGGACAGGAAGTGGAGGGGATGAGCAGCTTTAAATACCTGGGGGTCCTCATCAGCTGGCGTAGGAACAAAAACCGGCATACACCAAATATAGACAAATTTTGGGATTTATAAAACCAAACTTAATGGGAAAATGTTCCGACCTCCACAGCAACTCTGACCCAGGCGTACGCACAGAATCTAGAAAAACGGGAAACGGCAACACCAAATGTACAGAATAAAATCAAGGAAATGATGAGGTGGAGAGTCTGCTGCCAACATTCACCGGTCAGTAAAAAAAATGCGAAAAGTAAGCTTTGGTCATTTATTCTGAGATCCAGCAGAGAGGGACAGACTGGAGTGTCAAGAAGTGATGCAACATTTATGAAATACAAAAGAGGTGGATTTCCTTTATTTATTTATTTATTTATTCTTACACAATGCTTTTTTAATTGTTGTCCCAATTTCTGTCAAGACAGTTTCCATTTCCCGCAACTCGTTGGTCACATTGTTAATAGCGGTGATGGTGTCGCTCTGCACCTGCAGGACTTCCTCAGTGGACACGTCTGCTGCGGTGTTGCATGTGTTTAACCTGGAACCCCCAGGAACTATAAAGAAATATTATTTAACACTAAATAAACTGCTACCAATCTTAAATGTATCTGTACATATTTATTTTATACATTAAAACAAAGACTGCATTACCGGCATCATTTCTGTCATTTAGCAGATGCTTTTCTCCAAAATGATTTACTTTGCGCTGTAGCGTCTTGCCTAAAGCCCCAACTGGAAGGTGTTACTTTTCACCTCTGTGAGATTCGAACTTCGATCTCTCACGTCAGACGGATGCTCTACGACTGAGATATCCAGCTGTACGTTCCGATGCCTCTGGCATGTCTTCCCTTCGGACACTGTGATGACAGCATCTGCCAACTGCTGCAACTAATATGGCTTACTGACACCAGTAATGCCCACGCCGTTTCCATCAATTAAACATTTTTACGTTTGTCAATGTGGTCCATCAGGATCTCTGCCTCACACCCCGAAAAATTTCACTTTTTCCCTCCCAAGCCATCATGGAAATGATGTGATGAATATTTATAGCCACCATGTGGGCGTGGCAAGGCGTACCCTCACCTGCGCCTGCTTTAGAGTTGATTCTGATTTATAAACGGAAACAGGTGTGGGACGGGCGTGCACACGCTTTTATAAATCTGAAAGTTGAAATGAGCTGCATTTCCTATTTGCACCACAAATGCCACCTGTAGTTTGTTTTGCTACGCACAGATTTATAAATGAGGCCCCTGGATACTAAATACCACACCGCTGGTGAAAAAAGCTCAGCAGCGGTTGAGGCTGAGGAGGTTTTGCGGATCACTAAAAATCTGATTACAGAATCCATCCTGACCAGCTGCATCACTGTGGTATGGCAGCTCTACCGTCATTTACCGTAAACGCCTGCAGTGTGGTGAAGGCTGCGTCCAAGATCAACCTTGCCCTCACTGCAGAGTATCTACCGACACAGAGACCACAAGAGGGCTGCCTCCTCATGAAGGACCCCACCCACCCCCAACACAGACTGTTCCCTCTCCTCCACCCAGGCCGGAGATACAGGAGGAGTCTGAAGTGCAGGACATCAAGGCTGTAAGCCGTTGACCTCTGACAGTTTGCACAATAACCCAGATGTTGCACAGTTCTATAAATATTTTTTTTCAAGTAGTAACAATAGTATTTTTATGCTTTTGTTCTCTTGAATGTCATTTTTTATTTTAAACCTTTGTTTTCGTTGTTGTAATTTAGTTAAATTATCTATTTCCATTTCTATACTTGTACTTTTATACACATTTTAAATTCCTGTGGGATTGAACAATAACGGCAAAGTAAGATTTGCATTGTAAAGGGAAACCTGTTTATTTACTGTAAACTTGACAATAACCTCTTTGAATCTTGAATAAAAATGCTGATAATTCTGCTAAGACCTTTTATAGTTCAGGATTTTTCACGATGAACAGAAAGAAGTACTAACAGCAAACTAGGGTTTTAAAAACCAAATGACAGTCAGCATGGTGGAAAATACCAAAAACTATTATTTAGCTGAACCACAGCTAAATTATTTCATTAATTTTTTTATTTGTTTTTTATGCAGCTTCTTAAGAATATTTTTTTTTCCATTATATGCTCTGAGCTTGATACGCTTTGTGGTTAATAGTGTCTCATACTGACATCAGACACCCTTCCCCTCCTCCCATCCCTTTTATTTTTATCCATCATCCACCCCCCAACCGTGTCGTCCGCCATGCTGTCAGGCTTGTTGGTGCCGCATGGCTGGCAGAGCCTCACTAAGCAGACACATAGCCCAAACATTCGCTCCCAACTGGGAATTTCTTCCTATACTGGCTGTCAAGATGGGATCTGGAGGGCAGACTGAAGGAGAATGGGTGCAGTGGGGGTTAGAGGTTAAAACAAGTGCATCATTTATTAATTGGGACAGACTTTAAGTGATCCTTATTCATCATTCATATTTTATGTTTCATTTCAGATGAACTGACAGTGAGGGAGGGATGTTCACGAAGATTCATAAAACATTCGATTTCCCTTCTGCCATAGTTTTTACCACTGAGAACAAAATTCATTTAATTTCATTTCATGTTATTTTTGTGTCCACATAAAGACACAAATCAGCGAGACTGTGCTGGTGATTTAAATACCAGACTTTCCTTCATCTGTCACCATTCTGTTTCAGCAGCTGAAATTAAACACCAACACCGAGAGGCAAGGCATGGCGGGTAAGAGCCCTGTTTTTCACCGGCTGGTCAATTTTGAGATCTTTGTTTGGTATTTGTTTTGGTTTAGTTTTTTTGTTTGTTTGTTTTTCTTCCTCAACATGTTTTTTTTCAGACTGGTGGAATGAAAATGTGAAAAATAAACATTATGGGTGTTTATTTCATGAAACGCTCTGCACATGCACCCAAATCTCTACAAAATTCAGCTAAAGTTTGTCTTTTACCACAGAGTGAAATTAGAGTGTAAAAGGAAGGATTTTATGCTAAGTGTGAGCTCTCATTGGCTGATCTCAATATCATTGTTCCATATTGGTCATGTGACACGTTCTGTTTGGCTTTTCGTGGGACTTAGAAGTCAAAATGCTGAAACAAACGTGTCTAAAATAAACTCAGAGAAGATGACAGAAACGTTCTTCTGTACGAGAGGACAACACAAACACCGAGATCAGCTGATGAAATAACCACAACAAACATGCCGGAAATGGAGGTTTTTCTGTTTGTTGACTGTTCTTTTGAAGTTATGAAGAGAAAAAAGATATCCAAAAATCCACTCTGTAAAAACCTTTGGCGCTAATATTTCAATAAAAGATTTAATCCAGTGTTATATATATATATGTGTGTGTGTGTGTGTGTGTGTGTGTGTGTGTGTGTGTGTGTGTATTTCATACCTAATTTGCATAAATAAACATTACAGTAAACTTGCAATACTGGAAGGTCACATCGTGACAGCTGTTAGTTATACATTTAACATTTTGTTTTTCTCTTTGTCAATGGATAAATTGATCATTGATTCAGGGACTGATTAGAAACATACTACACATCCACTATTCTAACTGAGTAAGTACTATCACATTTCAGACTTTGACTGTTTCTGTGACCTCCTTTAACTTCTAAAAGCAGAAAATTTTCATCTCATATAACGAGAACAGAAATAAACTGAGAACTGAAAATAAGACAAATTCATTTTAAATGGCTGTGGTTATATTCTTAAATATGAAGGTAACTATCTGTAATCTGACTGTTGGAGCATGCAGAGGTAAACCTATTGGTCAGGCAGGGTTTTACTATTTGATCCCACATTTTTAATGTTTTCCTGCTCCAAGACACTTGACTCAAATTAAATTGACCCAACAGCCAAAGACGTTCTGCACATTAACTTGCTAATTTGAGTGAGGTGTGTTGGAGCAGAGAAACCCTGAAAACCAGCAGGAATGCAGCTTTCGTGGGATCAGACTGAATAACCCTGATCTACGGTAAACTGCTCTGAACATATTTACACATTTTTATGTTCCAAGTTCAAAACCACGTGTAGGGTCTTCCATCTCCATTCTGTTTCACCTGATTTCAAACTCAGTTTGTCTAATATTTGTTTGAAGCTGATTCTTTTAATTCATCTTTGCTCAGCTAGACTCCATCCACTGAAATTCAACATTTAGGTCTTCCAGACATCAAATAAACTGAAAATTTCTTTCCCACAGTTTGCCTCAAGAACAATGTTTCTCACTCACCAATATCTTCTTAGAAATTTCTTAAGTTGTACTCATGATGTTTTAACAAAAACCCTCCATCAGATTTATGCATGTGTATGCAGACCATGAAATTGTTCGTATCTCGATCTGATGGCATAAAACCTGGTGAGTGTGAAGGTTTATCAGTGGTGTTAATAACCAGGTTGTGAGCAGGTCATAACCTTTATCTCCTAATAAAACTAATAATTATGATATAAAAAAAAATGTGTAATGATTGAAGGTCACATCCAGCAGATGGATCTGTTGGTCTCAGTTAGCTTGAACATTTCTGGTGTGATATTCTTGTGGTTGAGGGAACAGATCTGGTGTGTTTCAGTCTATTGCACTGATGGTTTCAAGAAGACCAAAAATAGGATGAAACTGCGACTTTTTCATGAATGAATGAAATGACTGAAATGAAAAGATTTTTCCCTGAGGGAACTTAAAACAACAAAATGTTGCATAAATTACCAAAAGTTATTTTAAATATTAGACAAATGCATAACTAAAATGTTTTATTGTACTTTAATGAACTGAAAGTAACACAAATACTGACTTAGTCCAAACACACTGACACTGTTCATAAAAGTTCTCCTGTTGTGATGTGAGGATCAATACTGAAATATTGAGGCCTCCAATATCAGTTTATGTTGTAGAATTTATTTTCATGTTAAAATATCAATATTTTAGTAGTTTGGGGTAAATATGGAGTTCATCACAAACTGGAGTACAGCGAAAATATACCACGTTGGCAGGAACTACTTTTTCTTCTGCGTGCCGCAGTCATATGTGAAATAAGGCACAGCGTAGTAGCGAGCCGGTCACTCACTCAGTGTGGGAAGACATAGAGGTGCCGTACCAACACCACAAGCCTAAACATCTGAGAGTCAATCACAACACAGTATATAATTAAATTATTCTGATTATGACGAGGCGAGGAGAGGAACAGGTGCTGCAAGGGTGAGACAGACATCACTCTTTAAGCCCTTTGATGCTTCAGATAGGTACTAACAACTATCCAGGTATAGAGGGAGAAAATGTGGAGCTGTGCACCACTGATGCTGACTGTGGTAAGTGATTTTCATCTGTCTGCAAGGTTCAGCATATGAAATTAGTAAATGCTTATTAAATGTGTCGCTAAAATCAGCTTACATCAGTTCAACAGGCCTAGATTTAGTTGGCAGTTACGCTTGCAGAGGCTGCGTGTCATTAAATATTCAGTAAAACAGCCATTGTGGGGTTTTACAGAAATAAAAGTATATATAAAAAGATTTAATCAATAGAACAGATAAATAATAACAGCAGTCATTCTCATTTGTTCAGACTGATGGTTAACTGAATGTTTTAATATGTTTTTCAGGCATTTTACTGGCCATTTCAGTTTGAGTGACAAAGTATTTAATAAAAATGTAACTATTAATTCCTTTTACCCTAACGTTCCAAACACATTAAGTTTTTGTACAAAGTATTGTAAAGGGATGCTTCTTAAAGAACAAATTAGTTTGTAAGATCAGTTGGTGAATGAAGACCTTCCTCATTCCTTCCTCCGTTTGGTCGGTAGCTGTGGTTATTTGTAGTTTCGGTACAGATTGGGTCCATGTGACAGACGTGTTCAGGAGTCTTCTTAAGCTGTCACAGGTGGGCTGAAATATTTTGCCAGTTCTGACTTCATCTCTACGTAAGTGTTGGTTTGTAACAAACGTCTTTTTGTGCTGCAGGTGAGTCTGGATCTGTTCATGTCTTTCTTCATTCCTCATTTGCATATTATAATTATTGCTTGTATATCTCTACCCCTATTATTTATGTATTTATTCATACGTTTATTTATTAAATTATTCTTGTCATCAACTGCTCTTACATGTACATTATTGAGCAGAACTCTGGGTTATTATGAAGAGTGAATACAGCAGCTTCAGTATTATCTTCTGTTCATCATTTCAACACTTTAATTCACTTCTAGTTTATCTGATTTAGACAAATACATAGTTTTCTGTCAAAAAAATGTAATTACCTTGCCTGCAGTAAGTTGAATTGGATGTCTTGGTGTCATGATTATGGGACATGTGTGGGTCCTGACATGATCATGGGTCTTATGTTTAAATTAGTCTTGGGATCATGGGGTGTACTAGGCTTTTTATATTATGGCTTTAGGGTTCTTGGTTTATAATGTCGTTTTAAGGGTTTTGTGTTCTAGGCAGGTTTTGCCATGTTATTGTTAGGATCATGTTTTTGGTTCTTGTTCCAGGTTGAAGTAAAGTTAAGAATTTGTGTTAATCAGGTTACTATGTTTTCAGTTTGTATGTAGATCATGGGCTTCTGTTCAGGCTCCAGGTTCATTAGGACACCTGGGCTGATTCCTTTCACCTGTTCGTGTTTGTATATATACTCCTGGGTTTGTGTCGCTCCTTGTCAGATCCTCCCGGTTTCTTCATGGTTTCACCTGGTTTCCCAGTTAAGGTTGGGCAGAGTTTTTCATAAGTTATTCTTATTGTTTCCAGCCTTGGTTAATGTCATGTGAAGTGTTAGAGTTTTTTGGAATAACCTATCATCTGCACTATTCTGCATCCTGTCCTTGACTGCATGCGTTTGGGTCCTCACCACCTCCACCATTCATTACACTTGGTGGTGATTGCCCATGTTTTCCTGATGGTAAAGTCCACCTCTGGCTGAAATAAAAAACACTTGTATGTCTAATCAAGTCTTCATTTCACTCATTTTAATGCCAACAACAAGCTTTGAGATTCAGAAGTTCTACATAATTGAAAATTTGGCCCATTTTCCCCTGAACTAAGCTACTTTATCATTTATTTAAAATTTAATCACTTATTTATCAAATTGAAGGCACCATCTCCAGGGGTCTGAGGGACTCAGGGGGCACTTTATGTCTCACTGAGTTTTTAGAGAAAATAAATTTAATTTTAAACACTTTTATACTCATACAGTTTAAATGAAAATTCTTATTTTAGTTGTTTCACTGTTTAACTGGTCAGGTTTACTGGTTCCACACACTGCAGGAAACTGGGGGGGATGAGGGTGTTGGTGTGGTCTGGGGGGGTGGTCCCGTCTCCGTCTCCGTCTCCGTGTTTGAGCTAATGGCTGTCTGCTGGCATCTGGCTGATGTGCATACATCCAGCTCATTATACAGTCACTGTGGAAACCCCGAGAGAGAAAGACAGAGAAAGGAGAAATACATGGAGGAGGATGGATGGGGTGGGGGTGTTAATGTAGGGTGAGGTGTCACTACGATGAGGCATTAACCCCTTAATGCCTATTGTCAAACCAGCATTCTTTTATTTCCTTTTTTTACTTAATATTTTGGATATATTTAACAATAATGATGTATTTATTTTATAATATTCTTTTTTATTGGTATTCACCCTTTCAATGTATGTCTTGTTTAAAAAAAAAAACGCACCACTTTTTTCACATACAATATATTTAAATTATATTTTACCTTTTTTTTTTTTAGCTATTCTACAAATATCTATAAAATAATAGTAGTGGATACTGTAAGTTCCATTTTTATCATATTAATTTTGTTTTCACATAATCATTAATAAATTCAGGTGTTGAGGCATTAGCAAGTAGAGAAACTCAGACCACTGTGCCTTTGTGTGACGTGGAAGAGGTGAACAGATGGTAAATGTGAGGCATGGAGGAGGTGTTCTGCTTCTGACACTGATGATGATTTATTCTGATTCCTGAGGAATAGTTACCCAGAACGACTATCACAATATTCAGTAGCACCACTCCATTATGTTTTCTCTGCAGGACCAGGAGTCCTCCATGCTCTGTGAATGCTGGCCAACCAAGAGGAAGGATGGCGGAGAAATGACCTGCCTTCCAAAATCTCCTGCCCGAAGCCCAGTAGATGGTTTGTTGTGAGTCAGAGCACAGAGTTGAGGAACATCTTCATGGTACTCTGAACAATGATAGTGCAAAGTTTGATGTGTGGAAGTCAAATTCAGCATGAACAGCTAGAATAGAGTAACACAAACTAGATGTGTTAACAGTTGAAGGACAGAAAAGAGAGCGATGAGTGAAAAGTAATACACTGATGCAACAAATGGACCATCAGAAAACCCTTTTTTGTATGTGAGGACATCATTGTCGAGGCCTAACGATGGTGATGCTCTAAGAGAAAAACTCAGTGCTGAGAGGGAGATGGATGAGGCAAGGTTAAGCTGAAGATGATGGATGGGAGAGCTGCAACCTTCTGCCAAAACTAGGTGTTGATATGGCCTCTTATGCATCTTTCTCCAGCAGAGGCCAAGGGAAGCAGGAGAGGTTAAGTGGTGGTGAAAGGCAGATAAATGTTTGATACCAATATCACTATCAACATACTTCGGACAAACAATAATATAAAGTTTTGCCTTTGAGTGGAATACTGTGGAAACAACTCTGGAGAAGAAAAACTTAACTTGAAAATTTTCACTTCTCACCAAAGCTGTCGGTTGAAATGTTATTTTCTTAGTGTTCAGATATTCCAAGTTTTATTCTTATGAAAGCATAGAGCTGTCATTGAAAATAATTGGACTTTAACACATTATAATGTGATGGCTATTGTTAGCACATGAAACATATACAGACCGTGCATACTTATAAACATAAAATGATGGAACACTAAACATAATATTCAGCAGATAATCTAGAAAAAAAAAGATTTTCAGCTATTTTTGTCAACAATGAATGTAGGAGTCTTCATCTTGTTTATGAAGCAGCTTTAATGGAGCTGGTGTTTGCTGTCAGAGCCCTGTGATTGGTCAGGGCAAATTCATGCCAAGAGTTTGCAGGAAAAGAAAAAAATACGGCTGCTCTTGATGATTGTTTATGCTAAATGCTGTAACTTCTGTTAGGAAACAGAGTAAAGGAAAACAAACCACAAACAAAATTTTCATATTATTCACTTTGCTCATTTAACCAGATACAAAATGTTGTCTTGTACTGTTTGTATGGTAATTTGAAAAGTATGTGGTTAAAAACAACGAAGAGTTGAAAACATTTGTTATAAATTGTTCCTACTGTCATGTTTACATAGTTAAAAAACTGTAAATGTGTTAAATTATTTAAAAAGAGAACTGAAATTCATGATTTTAAGGTATTTGTTTTATTTTGAAAGTTTATGCTATGTATTCTATTTTACTTTGAAATACTTAGTAACAGGAAGTGCTGAGGGAGTGACACCTTTGTAGGTTGTTAATTGGTGGACAGAAAGAGACGGAAAGAGTGGAGACGAAGCAGAAGCTAGAGAGAGAATTTTTATGACAAAACCTGTGTAAAAGTTTGTATCCATTATTTGTAGTCGGTGTTCTAGAACAGGGGTGCCCAAGTCCAGTCCTCATGATCTACTATCCTGCAACTTTTAGATGCAACCCTTCCCCAACACACCTGAATCAAATGAATGGCTCGTTCCAGGCATCTGCAGAGCTGAATGACATGTGAATGAGGGAACTGAGCTTTTTGATTCAGGTGTATTGGAGAAGGGTTGCATTCGAGCAGCAACCTCCGACGGTGAAATGTGAAGTCTATGCGGAACTGCAAAAAATTGCAGTTCCAAAACATTGACTCCCATGTTAAAAAGGCCAACTTCACAGCAGAAATAAACATGTTTAAAGCCTGGTACAACAATCCATTTTAGGATTAATAGGTCAAGTTTACCTTCATGACAACTGTGAGGGGGGGGGGACTTTTTTTCTAACTCATCCGTCTGGATGTTATTTAATTTTGAAATTCGGCATAATTAGGGGTGTGTCCTTTTGATTGACATGTATCCAATATCTGCAGTAAGAAGGGAGAGTACAGCACAACCGTGGTTTTTAGCCGGCTAACAGTGCACCTAAGCTTTAGCTCGCCTACCTTTATTAGCTGGTTAGCTCAAGTTAGATCCGAGTTGGCTCTATTAGCTCTTAGCAACAGATTTTGATAGACCTCAATCATCCACCCCACCTTCACAGTCCCCTCTCAGCTCCGCCCATTTTTGTATTTTCTGGAAGCTACGGCAGCCCTGATGCTGGCAATGATAAGAACCGCCCGACAAGCTTCACTTTTGCTCTTATGAAACCTACGGGTGACGTCACGGAGGCTCCATCTATCTTTTATATACAGTCTATGGTTGCATCTAAAAGTTCTAGGATAGCAGATCTTGAGGACTGAACTTGGGCACCCCTGTTCTAGACTCTCTTCTAATCAGTTGTGAGAAAGACACTGAACACATATGTTTGGACAGCTGATGCTACTTCCACTTGAAGATAACACACGGTTGTTCAAATATGCTTCATCTCAGCTTGATGACACCAGTGTGGCAGACTGTTAACCGCCAGAAGCTAACCCAGCTTCCATCCAGTATTATTACGCTTCCGAAGTGGACTCTTGAGAAGTCTAGCAGCTGTCAGTGCAACCAGATAAGGACCAAATTTGGAGATCAAAGTCTGCACAGAGCAAGCCACTCTTGGGACCAGCATCCATCATTTCCGGCTTCTTTTCTGGTACCAGTTGCAAAAGAGAGTTTCTTCAACAATTGGAGGTACCTCATTTCTTCTTCTTCTAACCAACCATAAAGTTTTGGGCTGCACTACTCCAGAGTAATGCTTCAGGCCTGCACCTTTTATTTATTTTTCTCTTCTCCTATATATTTGATAAATCATATGGCGGTTTTAGTTAAGTGTTTTTGGTGAGTGAGCCTACTTGACTTAGTTTGTTCTTGTATTTAATTTTTAAACTGAAAAAGTGATACAGAGTGGTTAGGTTTTGTTTTGTTTTTGTTTGTTTTTTTGCATTTAATTAATTGTGGAAATACAAGTTACAGTTCCATAAGTTCATATCTTTGTGTTGATTTCTTACTCCATTTCTGGGAATGATACTGCGGTATAGGGACTGATTCCTCCGGTATTTATTTAATCCAGTGTACATAAATGTAAAAAATGACTAAATAGACCTGCTAGTGTTAACTGCGTAACGGTAAAAGTGATTATTCTGGGATAAGCTAAAGGGTTAGCCTGAACATACTAAAGAGAGACCAGAAGCAGTGTTTTACTATTTTATAGTACACATCCAGTTAATATATTTACAGCAGGGGTCCCCAAGTCTGGTACTGGAGACACAAGACCAGAGACCACCTGCTTGAACACAGCTCATTGGGCACGCTATTATGAACACAAATTAGGAAGATTGCAGCCTGGAGACCTACCTCTGGCTACAGTACCCCAGGAGGGGCATCTGGCTGCTAGTTACAGTGTGTAGACACTTGTTTACACCAACAGGTCAAGACTCTCATTTGTCAACATCACCATTTGGTATCATTTCAGAGGCCTGTACTACGAAGCGTGATTAACATACCCCGGATTTCTCTCTGTTACCTGGGTTGACTTACCCAGACATTCAGGATCTGGATAGGTTGTACTGCAAAGGTAGTTATCAACTCTGTAACTCAACCCAGACTTTTCCAATTAAGATTAGTGAGCGTTCACATAAAAGGTTTGGTGTTTGGAGGTTCTGACCAATCACAAACATGGACAAACCCTGCAGAGCAGTGTGTTTTACCATGGAGGAGCAGACTATTATTCTTCAAAAATACAAACAATTTAAAAATATAATTCAGGCTAAAAGCAACACGGTTGCTGAAGCAAAAGCCAGGAAGGACTGCTGGCAGAAAATTGTCGACTCCGTTAATGCGTAAATTTGTCAGATTATCCCATATCAATTAATGGAACAATATAAACTGACAGCACTCAGATCACTGTGTTACAGCACAAACATTTCTGGGAATGCTTTATTTACGTCATATTGCCCAGTTCTTTAAAGCATCTGCTCCCATGTCAGCGCGTTATATGTTGAAATATCAATTCCTCCACCATGAATGCACGGATAGTTACACCTTCCATAACTCTATGGTTCTGTACTTATGTCGTGTGTGAAAAAGAATTATTACTATTAATAACCTCCATTTCAGAAGCAACCCCAGTGGAGCTAAAAGGACTTTGGAGCAAGTAAAGAACAAATATAAAAACATAGTTCAGAGCGGTCAGTGGCAAGGCTTTATTACTGTATCTGTTGTATGGATGAAAGGAGCACAATTCATCTGATATTCAGCTGACGTATGTATCTCAGCCCATTTGTTGAAAATCTGTACGTTTCGTGCAGTATGTCATCAGGAGAGTCCAACGGGTTGGATCTGTCCCTAAAGACTCTTTCTCCTAAGCGCTCCTCTCACTATCCATGCACCAACGTCAACCGGATCTTCTAAAATGAGCAGGCCATTTTTAATGAGATCTGATTGGTCAGGAGGTGGCGCTTTTATACTCTGGAGCAGGTTAGCCGTTCAGCGTCTGTTGCTGTGGTGATACAGCTTGGTAAGAAGTGAACCAGCGTAGTAGTCCAGAAAACCCAGAGTTAACCCTGAAGTTACCCTGATAAGAGAAAATCCAGCTTCGTAGTACAGGCCTCAGGACACTTGAAAACACTGGTGAGTGAGAGAACAAAAGCAAACAAACAAAACAAAGAAAAAGATGTAATCCATTCCAAACAACAGAAAACCGAAGCTGCTTGACGTTGCACCTGAGTTTCGCTTTACACACACGTCACACACTAGCAAACGGAAAGAAACACACCGGCCATTTTGAATGTGTACATTACATTGATTCAGCTAAGAAACCAATGAATTAAATAATTAATGAATGAATTCATTAATGAATTTTTATTTTCATTGCACAAAAATGACATCACTAATCATTGGCAGTGAAATTCTTAGATCCCAGGCTCTCCTAACAATGCTAAAGAGAATAAAAACCACATGAAAAAAGTCAAATACAAAAAGCAAGAATACTACAAATAAGTTATTCAATAAAATATATAATAAGCAATAAGAGGGTGCTATTATTTAAAGGTGGCGTCGCTGCTGACAGCATTTAGAAGTCTTATGACCTGCGGTATGAAGTTGCCCCTGAGCCTGGTGGTACGGCTTGAATGCTGCGGCCAGACAGTAGCAGACAAAACAGTTTGTGACTGGGGTGGCTTTCCTCCTACACCGCTGGGTGTAGAGGTCCTCCATGGATGACAGGACTGTCCTGATGATGTGCTGAGCAGTTTTCACCACCCTCTGTAGAGACTTGCAGTGGAGCTGCTGTACAAGGCGGTGATGCAGCCAGTCAGGATACTTTCTATAGTGCATCTATAAAAGTTGCAGAGTATCCTCGAATCCATGTTGAGCCTCCGTAGCCTGTGGAGGAAGAAAGAAGAAGTCATTAAGCGAGAAAGAGATAAAACAAGAGATAAGACAAGAGTCTTTTCCTGACTGGAGAGAACTGACAGTACAGGTAGGATGCAAGATGGATGCTGAATGAGCCGTTAACAGGGGTGTGTCACTGAGAAAACTGCAAAAGTTCAGTAGTGTCAATGTAAATGTGAGATATAAAGTCTAAAAGAAAAACTCTGGGTATATGCACAACTAACCGATCAGTCGAAACGTCAAACAAAGTGGACGGCTATTTTTAAAAAAATGGCCTGGTTTTGTTTGGATGAGAGTTATGTCTCAATGCTCTGAGACATGGTGCTGTTATCAGCACTGTGTTAAAAGAACAGCGTGGCCCCTTAAAGAAAGAACTAGAGGCAGAAAGAGAGAGCCCATAGATATCTACAAGAGATGTTTTATGGCGGCGTTTCAAACGTCCTCGCTGCCATCTTGCCGCAGGCTTGCTCTCTCGTGGGATTTGTGGCATCTGAGGAAAGGTAAGTGGTCTACACAAACGCAAATTCTCTTACTTCACTGAAATCTTGAAGGATTTACAAACGGTTTGGTGTCTTACAAAAGTTATTAATGTGGCTATAATTCTGGATACTTGAACATGTTGAAATTGCAGCTTTTGTCTTTGAAAAATTACTTAGATGTGCAGCATAGTTGTGTGTTCTCCATCAGAAGGCACAGCAAAGCTCATCAGAGCAGTAGAGCAGCTCATTCGCCAGACATCAGCAAGTTCCAGCCAATCACAGCCCATCAGACTCCTGGAGGTCCTGTACATGGTACGGAAGAGGATCGGGTCGGAGGATGTGTTTTTGCTCAAGGAGCACATCGGCTGCACATAGCATGGCGTAGACAGTAACAACCACATGCTGCTGACATTCGTTGTGTCCCTGTTTTTTAAGCTAAGGCTGCACCACATCGCCAAGATGGCTCCACTTAGCTTACAGAGAAACAACATGCACCAGAAGCACCACAAAACAGTCCTTTTCAAAAGGTTTTAGCCAAGCCATGTTTTTTTTGGCTGTTTTTTATTATTTATTTATTTTCTTTCCAATTTTGTTTTACAAGAGCTTGTACTTTCTCTCTCACGCTGATGCCCTGTGTATCTGTCTGGTTAAATCTTAAGCTGCGTCATTTAATTGTATATCAGTGAAACTCTGAGCCTTTTTTAGCGTTAAATTCAATTCCACTGTTTCACTTACATCTGTTTTTATCTCTGACATCCATGAGTAAATCCCTTCTATAGTCTAGTTCTCTGTACAGGGTGGGGGTTTCAACAAGCTGCATTCTTTCATGTATATTTGTAAATCTTGTACCCATTTTGTATTACAAATAAATGTCGCTTTTATGTCCAGGATGTTATGGACACTGAACTGAATAATGAGAATAATGTTTTATAAATGTATTATAATTTATGATAATATAAATATTACTAATATAATAAAATAATTTGAAATATTGCATGCTTAAACTAAACATGTAAAAAAATCAAATTATTTTATATTTTAAATATTCAAATATATCATGTTGTCATTCTGTACGCTGAGTTTCAGTAGCCGAAATATTGATTAAAAAAAATACCTTGTGCATGTGTATATTCATTTCACCTGTTTATTTTCATATGGAGGTCCATGGTTAAAGCTCCGCTCTAGAGTCTTTGGTTATAGTTATTTGTTATCATTATTCATGATTATTATTCATAAGTATGCATTGTCACAGCTACATCTAGGACATTTATAACAAACCAAACTAAAAAACAATCGCTGTAAAATTGGAGTGCACGCACCATTAAAACAATGTAATGAGTGAGCGAGCTGACTGTGGCAAGATGGCTGCCAGTGCTGACGTTCAACTCCATAGGCAAACAACGCGGTTGAGACATGTAGCCTTTATTGTAGGTATCATGAGGGAGCCTACAGCACATCAGCTGGTCTGACACACAGAGCAGGTCTGAGATGGAGTTGCTGTGGGAAACTTCCTGTTTAGCTGTGAATGTTTTGCTACCAGCTTTAGCAATAAAGGAGCAGAGTGGCTCAGCAAAGTATAGAGCGGTTGTCTTGTAACCCGAGGGTTGGTGGTTTGATCCTTGTCCAAGTCGAGTTCATGTTGAGGTGTCCTTGGGCAAGACACCAAACCCCTAATAGCTCCTGATGGGTTGTGGTTGAGCGCCTTGCATGGCAGCTTCTGCCATCATTGTGTGAATGGGTGAATGTGAAGTACGGTATGATGTAAAGTGCTTTGGGTATCATCCCAGGTACAGTAAAGTGCTATATAAACAGGTACCATTTTAATAAACACCACACAGGAGTCCCATGTCTGCTTCACTACTGCTGGGTAACATGAAGGGAGCTAACCCTGAAGCTAGCTGCTGTTTTAGCCAGGAAGTAATCGCCTTGTCTCTGCCTCCTGACCTTGGTTTGGAGGCGGAAAATTGTTGGACTTTTTACCAGTGGTGGAAGTATCAGATCAGAGCAGGTTACCAGACGGAAAGAAACAACTTGCTTTGTTGTAGATGAACGCTGCTGTGGGTTCTGTGTTTAGTTCACCTGATATAGCAGCCGCCATAACGAGAGAGGCTCCAGCCTCCTGATGCAGCCAGTCCAGGTTCAGTCCCAGAATCTCCCTGACCCACTTTCTCACCTACCTGCTATACAAGTACACTAGATCCCACATAATATTAAAACTAAAACAAAGAAAAAAAAGAAAAAAAAAAACCCTTGTGTGTGGAGCACAGACTTTATTCAAAAAGCATTCCACACAATTTTCAGATGTGTTTTACCAGAACTAAGGTTTTGGCCAGAATTCCGGTTTTCTGCTACTTAGTTCCAGATATCAGGAGCAGAGAAACAAAATGTTTAGTTTCAACTCTCGGGATTGACTCGGATATCAGCCATTTTTAAATTTAGTCTCAGTTTTAGTCCAGTTTCAGTTGCGCTTATTAGTTTGTATCACATTTAGTCAACCTCATCTCATTTTTATTTAGTCAAGTTTTAGTCAACTATAAGTCGAGCACTTTAGTCTTTATTTTAGTCCAAGAAAACATAATTTTTTTTTTTGTCTACAAAAACTGTCAACATTTTAGTCTAGTTTTAGTCAGGACAATCATTTTACCCTTTTACTTTTTTTGGCAGCAGATAATGTTGAACATTGTTTAATGAAGTTTAACTTTGTTTAACTACATTTAACAATCCATTTAAAACTTATACTTAAAACATAACTATTTTATTTTATGCAGAAATAATTGCAGGCATTTTTATGTTTACATGCATTTATTTATATTAATATAGATGCCAGTTCAGGTCAAATATCCTTGTCATGGTAATCTGAAGACAAACAGAACAGCATTTTTTGTCACCAAATAAATACACTGGGATGCAAACTACTAGAGCAGTGGTTCCCAACCTTGTTTAGCTTGGAACCCCATTTTGATATCACTAAACTCTGGCAACCTTTTAATTATTCTCTGTGAATCCACCTCCTGTCTGTCCCTTGTGTTTGTAAACCTGCCCGCTGCAAGACAGGATTTGACAAAATCATATCGTATAATAGTATAATTTTTGTCTTGTCTTTGTGAACTAAAATGTCAATAGGTTTTAGTCCATCTTTTATTTAGTGAACTACATTTTTGTGTCGTCTTTATTAGTCCATGAAAATCCATTCTGCTTTAGTCACAGTTATTGTTTATTAATGGGGGTCTTAGTTTCGTCTAGTCTAGTTTTCGGCCGGTGCAAAATGTGCGTTGACGAAAATATTTTCATTTAGTTTTCGTTAACGAAATTAACACTACTCGGATAATCTTGGAGTCTCAGTGGCTCATATGGCATCAGCAGATCAGATCTATGTTCTGGACCAGAACTAGTGCTCCCACCACAACATGGAGTAAAATCAGTAGCTACACCCTTCTCCTCTGTTGTTCCCTGGTGGTGGAACAATCTACCAAACTCTGTCCGATCCGCAGAGTCCTTATCCACGTTTAAGAGCAAACTAAAGACTCAGCTGTTTAAGGAGCATTTCTGCACTTAGTTTAACTCTTCTACTCTAAAGACTTGTCCAGCTCTTTGGCTCAACTCAGCACTGAATAAGCTGCATGCACTTATGCCCAAGATGATATTGTGTGATGAAATTGTGATCTTTAAAAAAAGGACTAAAGAAAAGCACTGCCTCTAGCACTACATGACAGCACTTGGGTCCAACTGGACTCACAGCAGTCTGACTACCACTTATTATGACGTCCCCTCCTGTTTGAATTCTTGCTTGTGTTGTTCTTACTTTCAGATGTAAGTTGCTTTGGATAAAAGCGTCTGCTAAATGACTGTAGAATAGAATAGTGTAAAGGTGTGAGTGGTATGTTCCCTCTTTCTGGTCTTTGTGAGGACACGAGCAGCAGCATTTTGGACTAGTGGCAGCTGTCTTTGTTTAGAGAAACCTGTAAAACCTCCACAACAATCAAGGCTACTGAAAACAGATGACGAACAGGCTTTTCCAGAGATTCTCACTCAGCTTTCCAGTTGGTCTGAATGGATGTTCTGGTCGACTGTGTCAAAAGCAGGTCTGAGATCTAACAGGACCAAAACTGAACTTCTACCACTGTCTGTCTTTAGATGGATGTTGTTTAAGACTTTGACTAGAACAGTTTCAGAGAAGTGGTCCAAATCCTGACTGAAAATCAATTAAAACAGTTGTTAAAGGCCAAGAATCTGTTGACAAACCAGAGTTTTGTTTTACTGTGCTTAAAAAGGAGGTTAGAGACGGTCCTGTAGTTCATTTTTTTTTGGTGACCAAATGTCTCTATTTCAGCAGTGGTGTAGAAGGTCAGACGACGTGCAGGGGAAAACTCTTTTAAAGAAGGCTGTAGAGAGAAAGTCCAGAGAGTTGGAGGATTACTTTAAAGGCCCATTTATGCTTGATGCAGAACATGTAGTAAGGGGATGGCAACATATGATAAAATTTGAACCGGACGTCGCTATTTACGTATATAAGGGAGCATAAAAGGGCCTTTACTCTTGCATGGTTTCCTCCTTTTACTGTTGGAACAGCCTCAACCTCAGTTTTTCTGCAACAACACATCCAAACATTTTCTCCCTTGTGCTCCTGTTCAGCTAAAACTAACTGATTCTCTGAGCTCTGGGTTTATATGGAAGCTCAAAAGGGTCAAACTTGTCCTCACCACCAAAACCACATGTTTTTAGACAGGTGTAAAATAAAAACAACCAGGGTGTCTTCTTCATTTCTTTACCTTTAGGTGACATCTGAAGAAATAGTACATTGTTTTAACTCTGCAGATAAGCTGAAAAACACAGAAAACATGACACAGTGCCTTTAAATTTGATTCTTCAGTCTGATACTCCAAATGTATTATTAGAGAAATGTCCGGAAACTTAAATGAAATTCAGAGTTAAAGGAGCAGGTATGTAACAGAAGTTACAGTTGGATTTTTTCCCATAAAGCTTAAACAAACACACACCATGTTTCCAAATGTAGTATCAGTCCCCCCGCGTACCCGACATCATCAACAACATGAATAATTTAGTAGTGACAGGCTGAGCTTGTTGCGGCTTTGCAACGCTCCTGAGCTGCCACGGCTCCACCTTAAAGCAGGTCTCATTAATGTCATTACACGGTGCTGTTGGACAGCTTCTTCTGCTTTAGGTGACTGATGAGCAACACATGACAGATAACACAGACTGATTGTTAAAAGGTGGGCAGATGCATTCATAACCAGAAAGCAGCTCCAGTCCGACTAATCAGGTTTCCCATGATTAGATGAGGTGTCTCCATGGACCAGAGTGGACAGCATTTCAGTGGTCTTTACTTTAATGGGTGACATAAGACAGCTAACTGGCTGATGAGGACAAAACAAAGATGAATGATCTAGTCACTGGAATTAATAAAAGTGTTGCACATATGAAAAAATGAGAGTGACAGTGAACACAGTGAGGAGGAGAAGGAAGAGATGTTTCATAACCTGACTGCTTCTATTAACCTTAATTTCTGAAATCAGGAATGATGATAACACAACTGAGCATGTTTAAAAAGTCTTTTTGTTTCTATATTTTCATTCGTATTTATGTATTGGATAGATTTGTATTTTATTTATTTTATATATTTAAATATTGACAATATTTGCTCCTAAATAACAACATCCAGATCAGAATCGATATACAAAATCACCAAACATTTAATCCCAGGTATCTGGAACTGAAAAATCCAGTAGTTTACATGATGATCAGAGTAACTTTTATTTTAAATGTACATATGTGTACATTTCCACGTGTGTAGTAATTCTGATCAGATCTATTAAGTCAGAAAGATATTGTCAAGGGTACTTCTTGTTTCACTTGATGGCAGCTGGGAAAGGCTCTGCCCCTCCGACCTCCCAGAATAGGATAAAACAAGCATAGAAAATGAACAGATGGAAACACAATCAGACATTTTAGGGGGTGATATGAGAGAAGTCATTTGTTTCAAGGCAATAACCTCTGGTGAAAGAAAAGATAGGATTACCATAAGTAGACAAGTCCAATCCATTAATTGACGGAGTCTCCTTTGGTTCTAAACATCATCCTCTACACAGGATGCAAATGCTGCAGACACAATGGCAGAATTAGCAGAACAGCTCATAAATAAGACCTTCAGGACAGGGAGGGGACGCGCAGGCGGAGACTTTCGGTAATGACCTTGCTTCGAAACCCAATGGCACAAATGAGATTCTGTCTTAAAACGATTCATAAGGGTAAAGGGGGAGTCGACCTTAGCACTTCACCAGATTAAACCACAGGTTGTGTGTCTGAGTGTGTTTCAGGATGGGCAGCTAATCCAGATGAGTAAGAGTCAGGGTACTGTACAAAGCTGGCTCTGATCACATGGCTCCAATCACATTACTAATATTTGACTCATCATTAGAAAAAAAACTAATAAAAAAAAGAATCCATTAATAAAAAGGAGGCATGTAGACGTAATTTTTTACTTTTTCACTTTCCTTAACAACAAATTCTCATCAACAGTCATACCGTGCACTTGGGACAGAACATTAATGTTTTCTGTACCTGTAGGAAATCTGACTTCTTATAATGTTATTTAATCTTTTCTCTGTTTGAAGTTGTAAATTCTGATTCCTCATTTCTTTTATCAATCCACCTTCAGTGGGTGGGTGTCTAAAACCTCCAGTTTAAATTCCTCGTCAGACAATTCATCACCTCTGCAGCAACATTATGTTCCCTCTGGTATCGATCCAACACACCAAGACTTTGTTAATTGATAAAGTTATTTTTACTATATTTTTAAGTGATACAAAGTGGTAACTGTTAGTAGATACCATTAACCCTTCAAACACCAAGACACTTTTTTTTTATTGTTTTGTTAGATTTTGTTAGTTAGTTTTATGTAAACCTGCATGTAGAAGCAAATTTTTTTTTAATCATCCAAACATTGTTTGTTTCAGGACAGCCTCAGTTGTCAGACTATGAGGATAAAATTATGTAAAATAAATGTATCAATAGAACTAAAACCACAGAACAGAATTTGTTACTAACAGAACTTTGTAGAAATAACACACAGATCAGCAGTGACCAAGCCTTTTCTCACCTGCACATCATTCTCTCAGGTCTTGGCTTTCAGAGGAAACATTGGCATTGAAACAAACAGAAACTGTACACCTACAGTTTATTTGACATCCTCTCTGTTGATTGTGAACTCAGACCAATAGGAGTGTAAATGTATTTTCTGGCTGCAGCTGCCTGTTTCTACTCTGTCAAAATGCTTTTTACCCACTGATGTATAACTGGACGAAGAGCCCACACATTAATATTTACCAGTGTGAAGGAGGTCAAGGCAGAATGGATCACTCCACCTTTAATAAAACATGTCAACACCACATCAACCACTCCACATGCTATCTCTCCACTTTCTGTAGAGCTACAGAAGGAGTGTGTTTTATTCATCTTTGAGTAGGATTTGTCTAAGTTGCTTGTGTAAAATGATTCCAGCCATCATGGAATTTTAATTGGAATGATGTCATCCATTTCATCCCAGGATACCTGCATAAATCAATAAGCTATCAGTTCTGGTTTGATTGTTTTTTACGCTGTGACAAGACTGTAAATATGATCAATGTTGCATCTGACAATGCAAAAGCTTTTAAGCAGCAAGTCTGCAGTTATCAAAGTTTCATAGTGCAGGCTTCCAGACATCACACAGCGGGTTTAAAGTAGCTACATCAGGGGTTTCACCATCATCCAGATCTGGTGCTCAGGGATTCATGGTGCAGGTCGTACAGGCATCTTCGATTTCTACATGAAAGCATTCAGTGACATGAAACATCTGAGTTTTAGTTTTCTGTTAGATTTATTTTGTACAGTGTGTGCAGAATTATTAGGCAAATGAGTATTTTGATCATCCTCATCATCCTCTTTATGCATGTTGTTCTACTCCAACCGGTACAGGCTTGAAAGCCTACTACCAATTAAGCATATCAGGTGATGTGCATCTCTGTAATGAGAAGGGGTGTGGTCTAATGACATCAACACCCTATATCAGGTGTGCATAATTATTAGACAACTTCCATTCCTTTGGCAAAATGGGTCAGAAGAGAGATTTGACGGACTCTGAAAAGTCAAAAATAGTGAGATGTCTTGCAGAGGGATGCAGCACTCTTAAAATTGCCAAGCTTTTGAGGCGTGATCATCGAACAATCAAGCGTTTCATTCAAAATAGTCAACAGGGTCGCAAGAAGCATGTTGAAAAAACAAGGCGCAAAATAACTGCCCATGAACTGAGGAAAATCAAGCGTGAAGCTGCCAAGATGCCATTGGCCACCAGTTTTGCCATATTTCAGAGCTGCAACATCACTGGAGTGCCAAGAAGCACAAGGTGTGCAATACTCAGGGACATGGCCAAGGTAAGGAAGGCTGAAAAACGACCACCACTGAACAAGACCCACAAGATAAAACGTCAAGACTGGGCCAAGAAATATCATAAGACTGATTTTTCTAAGGTTTTATGGACTGATGAAATGAGAGTGAGTCTTGATGGGCCAGATGGATGGGCCCGTGGCTGGATCAGTACAGGGCAGAGAGCTCCACTCCGACTCAGACGCCAGCAAGGTGGAGGTGGGATACTGTTATGGGCTGGTATCATCAAAGATGAGCTTGTGGGACCTTTTCGGGTTGAGGATGGAGTCAAGCTCAACTCCCAGTCCTACTGCCAGTTTCTGGAAGACACCTTCTTCAAGCAGTGGTACAGGAAGAAGTCAGCATCGTTCAAGAAAAACATGATTTTCATGCAGGACAATGCTCCATCACACGCATCCAAGTACTCCACTGCGTGGCTGGCCAGAAAAGGTCTAAAAGAAGAAAAAATAATGACATGGCCTCCTTGTTCACCTGATCTTAACCCCATAGAGAACCTGTGGTCCCTCATCAAATGTCTACAGGGAGGGAAAACAGTACACCTCTCTGAACAGTGTCTGGGAGGCTGTGGTTGCTGCTGCACGCAATGTTGATCGTGAACAGATCAAGACACTGACAGAATCTATGGATGGCAGGCTTTTGAGTGTCCTCGCAAAGAAAGGTGGTTATATTGGTCACCGATTTGTTTTTGAATGCCAGAAATGTATATTTGTAAATTTTGAGTTGTTATATTGGTTTCCCTGGTGAAAATAAATAAGTGAAATGGGTATATATTTGGTTTTTGTTAGGTTGCCTAATAATTATGCACAGTAATAGTCACCTGCACACACAGATATCCTCCTAAGATACTAAAACTAAAAAGAGCCACACTCCAACTTCCAAAAATATCCAGCTTTGATATTTATGAGTCTTTTGTGTTCATTGCGAACATAGTTGTTGTTCTATAATAAAATTAATCCTCAAAAATACAACTTTCCTAATAATTCTGCACACCCTGTACTGTTTCTCCATCTGTTTAGACCTCGGATAACAATCTCACACAGGTCTGTTCTTTAGTTTCCAGGTGAGCTTCATTAAAGGGAAACTACTGAATGAGGTTGTTTCACATTATTAAAACAGTCCCAGTTTCCAGGCAGTCTGGAGAAAAAGAAGGATATTTCTCCAGATGAAAAGGGTGAAATAACGGAATGAAAACATTAGATATTTCAGAAAAACTTCAGTGAGATCATTGTACTGTTAAATAATGTGTGACTCAGAGTAAACAGGTTGGTTCAGATAAAGGAAGATGAAGTAAAGTCTTCAGGAAATTGCATCGTATTCAGAGATCAGCTGTTAAAAAGCCACAGATGAGCAGCAGCAGGTACAGCATCTGAAGCTGCTGGTGCACCTCTCCATCAGGGTTCTCCAGAGGCTGCAGCTGTACATAAAGATGTGTCTGAATCTCCCTTAACCAATGACCACACAGAGAAATGTTTGCAGTGGACTCCGAAATACACGAAGACTCATTTTTAGACAGTTTTATTCACTGATGAATGTCGTGCTACACTGGACAGTCCAGATGGAAGGAGGTCTGGATGGTTGGTGGATGGCTGCCATGTCCCAACAAGGCTGCCACGTCAGCAAGGTGGAGGCGGAGTGATGATCTGGGCTGGAATAACGAGGAGTGACATGGTAGGACAATTTAGAGAGGCCTCTGATATTACTGTTTAGTTTCTGACTGGCACGGTATAAAAGGAATCTCATGAGATCTACGAGGGCAGGAGGCATTAAACCTCCAAAAAGCAACCTTGGAAGGAAATTCTGGTCTCCTCAGTGTGATCCATAGAGAAACTATCCATGAACATTTAGTTTTAATAATCAGAGTTAAGGTGAAATCTGAGAAGGACTTTGTGTTAACATTGATCTGGAAACATGTTTTGTTTTTTTGTTTTTTTTTAGAAAAATGATCTACATGATGAAAAAGTATGGCAGGTGAACATTTTGGAAACTGTTCTGCAGAATAATCTGGAACTCTGGATTTACATCATTGGTAGTTTTATTTAATAAAATCCAGATTATGATGAATATGATGATTAAAAAATCATATAAATGTCATTCACACTAACAACAGATGTAGAATCATCTGACAAGGAACTCAGATGTTCACTGATGAATATCTCCACAGTAACTTGCTGCATCAACAGACATCCTGCAGATGTCTTTCAGATGTCCTATCAGAGAAGGAACACAGACACCAGAAGTCAGGAGGTAGAGAAAAGGAGATAGCTTTACTATAAAGAAGGCGTCGCTAGCATAAGTTGCAACATCTCATACACGCATACAAGGTGATTATACATTTTCTCAAGTAGATGAACTTACAAAAGCTGTTACTTTGCATGTTGAGGCAAGACCTTAACAAGCTGCTCTGGTGCACACGGTAAAAAGAAAAAGATGCAAATATGACAATTCATTAAAAAACAACAAAAAACAAAATCAGCCTGACATCATGTGATCAGTCATTTAAAAAAATCCAGTTGCAAATGTGCACCAGTTAAATTCTAGACTTTGCAGCATTTTGAAAGGAAGGAAAACCCAAGCTGACATTTTCTTTTTCTCTTGAAAACTGAGCGGAAACAATGCAGATAGTAAAGAGAGACTCGCCTCTGTGTGCACATGAAACCAACGTGCACGGACAGATGGACAAGAAATAAAGCACTAACTATCAGCAAATATGCATACATCTTTTTTCTCTGTTAGATAGCCAGTTTATATCCCCCCCATGATTCATTGGAGAGGGACAGAAAGGCCATGTGAGTTGAGGGGAAAAGGTAGGTGCAGGATTTCAGACTCTGATGGGAAAGTTCCTACTGAGGTTTTCACCCTGTGTTTATACCACTCAGTAATTCTTCTTTTTATTCTGCTTCAGCACCAGTTTCCTGTTCAACAACATGTCTGTGCTCAAACTAACACACTGCAAAACATTGGCATCAGAGAATTAAACGTCAGGGATATTGCTTTGAGGTTCTGCAGCTGGACAGAAGGAACACAAGGTTCTGATGGGGGAAAGAAGTGACTGTCGTGGTTTGGAAAATCAGACAGAAGAGACATTTCTCCAGGTGATCATGCAACAGCTGTTGAACTAAGCTTAAAGGTGATCCTTGTCAACTTGCAACTTCATCAGCTACCAATGAGTACAGACAAAAAGAGTTTCTGAGAACAATATCCACATGAGAGGGATTATAAATCTTAATTAGCTATGGGTATTAATCCTCATACATCACTATGGACATTTTTGTCCATTTTTCCTTTCATATAAAGCCCTAACATCTCAAAATGCAAGATTAGATTTTGTCAATAGGACATTGTTGTTCTCAAATATCTTAAAAGGGCAGTAAATTTAAATTTGACGCTACACAGGAACTAATAATGCATCAAAGTCAATATTTTGGCTAATCCTTAACATAAAACAAGACTTTAAAATTTGATCCTCCTGCCAGCAAACATTTGTTATATGGAAAATAATCCATTTTTTCTGTTTTTTGTATTAAAAAAATCTTAGCATCATGTACTCAAACTGGCATTTAAAGGGTTAAACCAGTTATTATTCAATATCCGATTGATTTGATCAGGGCTAAAGTTAAATTACTAAAATCTGAAAAAATATTAATTTGTACTATTTTATAGCAGTTTTTTTCATAGGTGGACATTTTTCTCCTTAATGACATAAGGTAGGTAGTAGACATTTTAAATTTGATGTGACACAAACACTTATTATGCATCAAAGCCAATATTTTAGGTTATTATTAACATGTCTGTGACAAGAATTCCCAAGCCCAAAATATTTTGATTGAAACTTGTTGATTTTTTATTATTTTTTTATCGTTTTCATAAGAAACAATATTGATATCAAGTCATCAAGCTGCATTTAAAGAGTTAAAATCCTCAAAATCTTTGCATGTTTGGTACTTTTGAACAGGACTGGAGTTGATTCAGAGATTCATGCATAAAAGAAAAAAAATCTGAAAATAATATTAAATTTGTTAAATTTTTGTCCTTAATGATTCAAGAGGATAGTAAATTAAATTAAATCAAGAGGGTGATTAAACTGATGCCTGTGGATTAGCCAGTTCTAGCCTTTGTCCAGTGATGTTATGTCTCATTTCTGACTGTTGGTAAATCATTTAGCTAGCCAGCACAGGGCTACAAGTTACCAAAGACATTGTGAAAGAAAAAACCATCATCTGCTTCTAACTGTAACCAGTTAGTTTATTTCTCTCTAAAGGCCATTTATGCTCCCTTACATGTGTAAATAGCGACGTCCATTTTAAAAGTCCTCGTACTTCCACGCGTCTTTTATGTTGCCATCATTGTTGAGCCTATTCTTCCACTAGAGGGCAGTGCTGAGTTCAGAGTCAGTTTCAGACACCGTTTGGAAGCAGTAACACTTCGCTATAAAGTTGTTTCCAACCTCTCAACACGCCCTGAATACTAGCATAAAAGCTGTGTCCCAATTCAGGGTCTGCACACTTCGAAGTCCGCTTACTGTTCATGAAACAGGACAGCCTACCGAGCCGATGAGCATATCCCATAGCAGCAACGTAGGACGTTAAATCACTTAAAACATCTGACATTTTTGGCATATCATAGGACACTTAAGTGAATGTTAACACCGACCGAGTAAAAACGTAAAAAAGAAAGAAAAAACTATCTGAGGTTCTGTTGTTTTGCAGCTGGTACACTCTTCATTAACCCCTTAAAATCCACATATATCAAATATTAAAGAATTTTAATGCCACTGTTTAACAAACTTGCTTTTAATGTACTTGGTTTTGTCACATTTCTACTAAAGTTAGATTAAAAGAAAAAGAACGGCTCTTCGGAGCTTTGTTGCTCATTCGCCGTCATCTAATGCAAAAGGAATTCTGGGAGAAAAGAGGCCATGAAGGATGCTTCACCAGCAGCCTTCGTTACAGGCCAAACGAAGTGTGGGTTTGTAGGGTGGATTCGGAGGTTCCTTCCAAATGGGACAGTGCTTGGTGCGCCACGATGACGTATGTAGCGGACAAATCTGCACTTCGAAGTGCATAGACCCTGAATTAGGACACAGCAACAGTATTTATTTAAAAGCTTGCGCAATTTCTACAGTTGTTGTGCTCATCTTCATTCTTCTGCGTTTTTGTTTCTTTCCTGATCCTTTTCTACTTCTCTGGTTTGTTTCTTTTGCTGGTTGCATGTCAGCTATTCTGCTCTGCACTGCCCCTGCAATTTTCTGTGGTATTGCTCCGTTTTCGGATGGACGGACAGATGAAACTGTCCGTCCATCTGTGTATCAGTCTTCTGCGTCATGCATAAATTGACCTTAACAAGCAGCTTTATGCATAAAATACATGAAATTGAAAGAAAGGAGTGGAAAAATGAAAAGATGGAAGTGAAGAGCTGTTGTGTTGTGGTCTTAAACTGGAGCGCCACAGCTAACAGCACTTTTCACACTGGTGCCAGTACTTTGTTTCCACCATGCTCCAACCTGGAGTTGAGCTAGTGGAGGAAAATCTGGCTGCTACCATGAATGATGATGAAGGATGACCAAGTACATCCAACACCTCAACACCGACCAGAACCTGAGCCAAAAAAAAAGAAAGAAAAAGAAAGAAAACTACACAGTATTACAAGTTGCCAAGGAGCACCTGAATGCAACATGGAGGGTCCAAACAGTGTGAAGAGAGGGGATGCAGGAGGTGGAGTTAATGGAAGCCCTCAGTGTGAAGTGGGACACAGCTGTGCAGCAAACATGAACAAAGTCTCAGGCAGGTAGCACATCCAGAGGAGTGTGAAGGATAGGAATAAGTTTCAGTTCAGAGCAAACACCTGTTTTTAGGCCTATCAGCTGTTTGAGGGTGACAAATGCTACAGACGATATACTGCTTGCTTCTTATTTACATCACAGAGGATCCAATCTCTTCCACAGTCCATCATCAGACAGACTGGCCACAGTCAGTACCAGATACAGGACAGTAATACAACGTCAAAGCAAAGGAAACACAGAGTGAAGGACGGTTCTTCTTTTCAGAGTGCAAATGTTAGTCAAAGCTACATTACAAAGGTGCACAGCAGGATAAAGATGCACCGCTGCATTTGCTTGGTGGATACAGATGCATGACTTTTCAGATAAAGCGTTTCTGGGGAAGAAATCAAGTTTTAAATATTTACAAAGATAAGAAATCTTACATTTACAGGGTAAATGACAAATAATAAATAATATGGCCGTTCTGTGCTGTAGAGAGGTTATGTTCCATAAATCTGAATAACAACACAGAGTAATACACGATGAGTACAAGAAGAGCAGCACAATGGAGAGAAAACATGAGCTTTTTCATTAATGCAAGAGGCTGTTTGTGTTTTTTTCTTTACAGTGACAAAAATATTCAGAAGATATTCTTGTGTTTGATGCCTCTGGAGATAAACAAATACAGATTGTGAAAACATCTTTGTTTTGGCTATTTCCTGTACGCAACAATAAAATAAGTTAGTCAAAATTTTTATAAAATAATTTTTTAAATTAACAACTAATATATTAATACTATCCACATCATGTAATAAATAGAAATATAAAATAAATTTTAAAATATAAAGCAAAGCTAAATGTTCTACATCTATTTGAGTTTGCATTGGAGCATATAATGATAGTACGGCTGGGTGTGAGGCAACTACAGTGTGAGGGGAGCACTCAACGTTTGGTAAAAGAAAAGTGTTGACAGGAAATACTGAACAAATACCTCCCTAAAAACAACAAAAACAAACAAAAGAAGCTGCTGCATGTGGCCTCAGAGGTGGTTGTGAAGTCATTCTAGATATTTTCATGCTATAAATGCAATTTTCATTTCAAGTATTCTAAAAATGTCTGGTTATGTTTCTAGAAAATGGAGGAAAGGAAGTGGCTGACGAGAAGCTGAGGAGAGTTTTAAATGAGAACGACTACAGAGACGTTCCGGCTGAATGTTTCAGTGAAATGCAGTTTGTTGTGTACGGGAACATCTGGAGGGTTGATGACTGTAAAAACAGCCCAGAGCTGAAATTCATGAGACAAAAGGAAGATAAAGATGGAGATGTTTACTCTCAACATGATGTTTAAGTAGCCGAGAACATAACGAAAATTTGGGGGTTAGTTTCCAAATTATAACAATAAAGTGTTTTTCATTTCTTTTTCACATTTCCCATGTACCATGAACGCAGCATCTGCTGGTTCCTTGCTGAGGTAATTCTCTGGGTCTTTCTTTGTGGTTTCCTCTGTTGTCTTTCAGGTTCTCTCAAATTTATTTTACCACCAAACTCTTTTTCAGTGGAATCTTCTGGAAATGGAGAAACATCTGCACTACAACCCTAGCTTAGAGGTCAGAGGAACATGTTGACCATGTCGCTGAAGGCAACGTGAACATGAGATTAACTCTGCCAGTGCTGAAAAAAAACTAAGATGGTGTATTTTTACTGACCTGATTAAAGTGAAAGTGGTATGCAGGAGGTGGTAGTGCATAGCTTTGTGTGCCAGGATAGCATTCTTTAGGATTCAGTGAGTCTTTGTGGAAAAACCCAAATCTTTGATGAGATAAATGGATCTGAATCCAGACCAGATAAGTGGTGTGAGACTGATATGTCAGATGATGCGGTGAGTGTGTTTAACCTCTACGTTTGCTTCAATGGAGGACCACACAGAGGTACGAGGAGGACATCAGCGAGGACAACATGATGACACAGGAGGAGGAAAAGAAAAAATCTCTACAGAGCGATTGTTGATACCTGCCCTGAAGGCACACTTCAAGTCTGTGTGGGAGGAGAGCAGGTGAAATGAGCACTGCTTTGTCCGAACATCACCTCCAGCTGGCCGATCTCTGAAACAGCCATAGAGATGAAAACAGAAATTAAAGGCTTGTGGTCTAATTCCACCTCTGTGTTCCTCCAGGTGGTCTGCAGAGGAGAGCCTGCAGTCTCCAGGCAGACCCTGCTGCCTCCATCTGTGTACAACGTGCTTCATATATTCAGATAATCACTCCTATGTGCCTTGTGTAACGGTGCTGTGGATGATCTAAACGTCCTAAATTCAAAAAGGTGCTAACAGAGTTCCCCCATGCACTGCTGCTCCGCTACGCTAGCGAGTAGATGGCGTTGACGGGCGAAGTGGCTTCTGAGCTCTCGTTCCCCTCCGTCTCGTCTTTGTCCTTCTTCACTGTGTACTGGCCGATGAAAGAGCCATCCTCGTTGAACTGGCCATCACCGCCCTCCCCGTAGTCCACCAAGCTGTCGTCGCTTTCCTTAACATTCCCATC
Source organism: Melanotaenia boesemani (assembly GCF_017639745.1). NCBI lineage: Eukaryota > Metazoa > Chordata > Actinopteri > Atheriniformes > Melanotaeniidae > Melanotaenia > Melanotaenia boesemani. Next base: position 6,619,826 of record NC_055684.1, read on the forward strand.
CAGAGAGGTCTGACTGCCCTGCAGAGGCTTGTTGTCTTCGTCGCTGCTGCAGATAGAGATGAAGAGGAAGGTAGAATATTTAAATGTAAGCAGAGGGGTGTTAGTATCTGCAGGAGGCACAGAAGCTGTCACTGGTTCAGGTTAGAGGGAAAACTGAAGTTAGACTGGGTTACAGCTGGGCCTAGTTAGAGTACATATGATTCCAAATTTTATTAAAGAACAGGTTTGAATTTTTCTGATCTGACATAGTACTCACATGCCGTTGGATAAATGGCTGATTTACACTTCCCACCACTAATTATTCCAAACGATTTCCAATCACATCAGTTCATTGAAAGTTATTCTGTTTATCTCACCATTTACAACAAGGTCTATTTAATGCCTCACATCCAAAGTAAATTGCCTTGCAGCAAACATTTTATGCCAGGCCACAAAAGATCCAGCAAATAAAACAGAATTAAATAAATACAATATCTTAAAATAAACTTGACAACAGTCATCTCATAATGATAATGAATGCAGAAAAATTAGAGTAGCTGTCTTTCCTAACACCTCTTACACAGGCCTGCAAACTGGAAGTGTGAGGACAGTAAGGAGACACGCTTCAAACATTATCAGGGGTTCTGGATGAGACCAGGACTGAACTGGTGCCAGCTGGGACCATTAGCTCCCCACCACTGAGGATCCAGTCAATGATCCATGAGCAGTCTGTGAATGTTTTGCAACATGTTTTGCGTGTGCCATTAAGTTTGCATGTTTTTAAATGCAAACCTTTAGTTAATGAGACCCCAAGAGTTTTAGTCAACACCTGCATGTCCTGCTTTCATTTAGACCGTAGCTTGTGTGTGTTGTCAGAAATGAATCACAAACACACGCTGTGTATGCATAAGGTGGAGGCATATACCCAGAGTGGCAGCTCTCTAGTGTCTACTACTGATGGGTAAAATGCAGAGCCTCATTTCCCAGTTACGAATAATCAAGTACAAATTATTATTATTATTATTATTATTATTATTATTATTATTATTATTATTATTATAATATCCAAGTTCTTTGATTTATCAAATTGTGTCTATAACATAGCAACGCTCTGATTTTCTGCTGTCACCTTATTTACCTCATTTACGCTCCCTGTCATCATTGTTTACAGTTCTGTAACAGAGCTAACAGACGTTTGTGAATGTGTGGTTAAAAATCAGCCTGAAAAGAACTGAATCTGACCGTTTTACCACAAAAAACATGAATCCATCCATTGAGACCAAGAAAGACATCTGGGTAATTTTACTGTAAAGACGAGTAAATGGATAATGGTCATAAGAAAAAGAAAAAAACAAAAAAAGCTCAGTGGGACTGGATGTCAACAGACAGGAAGTAAAATCAGCTGTTTTGGTGGACATGTGAGTACTGACTGAGAGAAAATATAAACCTGTCCTTAAAACATATCTACACTTGATTTATTCTGTATGGTATCCATCTCTCTAAAAATAGCCCTGTATCTCAAAAATGCTTATGCAGTTTCACCAGATTAACTTTTGATCCATAAACCTTTACCTTGGTGTTAGACCGTTCAGTTCTACCATGAATGATACTACCATGAATCATCCAAGTTAATTCTCCAAAGTATCAGACATCACACTTTCTGGCTGAAAAGTATGATACCAGTAATTAACCCAGGCAAAAAACATCTGTACATAACTTATCTGATGAAACAAAGTAAAAGCATTTTACAGAAGACAGGACTAATGAGAGAAATGAATACATGCATACACATGCTAAATTTAGGCTAAACATAAAAACTACTGCGTCTGATCTCAGATCATAGCATGGCTGCATTTCTTCTAGTTCATCTGATCAGGAAGGTCATTCATGCACAGGAATAAAAAGCCTGAGATCAGCTTTAGCTTTCTTATTTCCAACAGGCCAGCAGCACTGCAGCAGACGGTTTGAAGGATGCGGAATATTATTATTCACAGGAGTTCTTTTCTTTCCTGATGTCTGTGTGTCTTCAAACATCATGTTTCCAGCTGCATTCTCACAGAACACAATCAGAAGCTTCTCAGATTTGTCATTCTCCATGCCAGCAGACTTTTTTAATGACAAAAAATAGCATTTAATACATAAAAAAGAAGCATTCAAGTTAATTATTAGGAATACAAACAGAGAGTAGCAGCTTCTAGTTGATTCTGGGGCTGAGAAGTTGTAGCCTCCAGGTGTTGGGAGCTGAAGTTCCCCCAATGAGGATCGAGGTCCATGAAAGACTTTTGGTCTCTTGAGATGATTCAACCCATCCTGATAACAGTGCATGGGGGCAATTTCACACATTTTAAGGTCCAGTGTGCAGAATGTAGCAGGATCTGATGGCACAAACTGCCTCCAACCAACTGAACCCCCTCTAAAGCATTTAAGAGTGTTTGTTTAGTTCCTGCAGGGTTGCCAACGTAACACGGTGGAGAAACATCCAGCAGGGTGAGCAACACTAATGAAAACAAGTTTATCTTCAGTAGCACCATTTATGAGCATTAGATTACATTTAATCATCAGTGCTACATGCCGGACCTTTAAATGATTAACATGCATGCTGTTATGAACCTCTTTGAAAGACAGGTGAGTCACTGACATTTAGACTGCAGCGATCCCATGGGACAAAGGCCAGTTGCTGAACTTGGAGGCCAATGCCATCTCAACAGGTCCTTCGACCACACCTCAACCCAATTAGCAATGTCTGGGCTGTGGGTCTGTGTAGTCTGTGTTATATGGAGCCCATCTGCTGGCATCAACAGAAAATACACTGCCAAAAATAAATGTTACCACCTGGATTTAACTAAGCATAGGTATGATCCTTCTATTGGATAGTTACACCATGAGCGATAATCTTTCATCTGGAAACAAGTTATTTAACCCCTACTGACGCGATGAGTAGCTTCTCATTTCTTAAACAACCATGTGAAGAGACAAAACCCGTTGTCATGGAAAAGATGTTAGTCTGTTTAAGAAGGGTCAAATCATTGGCATCAAGCAGTAGAAACATGTTAGGGTTGAAACATGTATAATTGTGTTAAGAACTGTCCAAGGCATTATTAAAAACTGAATGGATAGTGGGGAACCATCGTCTTCCAGGAAGAAATGTGGTAAAAAAAAAAAAAAAAAGAAAAACCTTGAATGATGGAGAAAAATATATCTAAAACTCTAGTCTCTCTACACTCACGAGGTGGCTTCTTTGCAAGGTAAATTAACAGCCCACACAACAAACGTTATATTTCTTATCTTTCCTCGTCAACATTTCTTTGACGGTTTCATAACCACGCTGGTCTGATCTGTTGTCTCTACTATGAAAACGCCCAACAAAAATAGCCGTTAAACTTTCCACCTCCACACTGAGCTCAAGAGGCTGAGGAGCGGTCATTACTCCTGGGTGAAGCTGCAGCTAGCAGCACCTAGCTTCAGGATTAGCTCCCTTCAGTTTACGCAGCAGTAATGAAGCAGACACGGGCCTCTGCTGGAACTAGAAGAGCTGTGCAGTGTTTATTGCTAAAGCTGGTGGCAAAACATTCAGTGCTAAACAGGAAGTTTCTCACAGCGACATCCTCTGCTCCTACATTCCCCCTCCCTACCACTCTGACCCCCGCGCTGTGCTTCTCTCCAGCTTTTAAAGGGGCCACGCTGTGCTTTTAACACAGCGTTGTAAACACCACCATGTCTCTGCACAACGACACATAACTCTAGCAAATTTTTTTTTTTTTTTTTTTAATCAATGTAATCTGGCAGGCCAGTGGCGGGCTAGATATTATACAGTTTTGCCCTATACCGACCACTTATTTAAATGTTTGGTGAAATTAAATTTAAGAAAACTCAGGGCTTTGTTTAATAGTGAAAGAACATTTCCACATGAACAATGTGAAGGGAACTCACAGGAATAAGGTCATGTGGTCTGAGTCCAGATTTAATCTGTTCCAGAGTGATGGAAGCATCAGGGTATGAAGAGGCAAATTAAGTGACAAAGCCATCAGGCCTGCTTACTGTACAAGCCTGGGATCAGGTCAAGGTTCAGCAACGCTATGAATGAGGTCAGCTGACTACCTGAATGAGCAGGTTTTTCCTGCTCAAGTTTTGAAAGAGTGGTTCAGGGGACATAAGACATCATTTTTTACACATGGACTGACCAACACAGAATCCAGACCTGAACCCCATTGAGAATCTTTGGGATGTGCTGAAGAAGGCTTTGTGCAGTGGTTGGACTCTCCCATCATCAATACAAGATCCTGGTGAAAAATTAATGTCACACTGGATGGAAATAAATCTTGTGAAACTGCAGAATTGTATAGAAACAATTCTACATAAAAGCTGCGGAAAACAAAGCTAAAGGCGGTCCAAAAAAAATATTAGAGTATGTGACCTTTGATATTTTTTTTGGTGGGTATTTTTTATTGGACAGGCATTCTATTGATCTGTGGTCACATGATATCAGTAATCTGTGGCCACTAAGTTGTGGCCATGCGTAAGTTATGTGTGGGAAGTCATAATGAAACTGTGACCACAAGACAATGGGCAAGCTCCTTTATGACTATAACACACATGTAACATGGATAATTTTTATTTAAAGGCAAAACAAGTAGCATTGACACCTAGTGTTTCAAGTCAGAACTGCAGTCGAAAGAGAAAAACACAAAGAGCGTTACTCCCCCTCTTCCCTCTCGAAGAGTTTCGGGCAGGTTGCCGGTTTGTGAGAGGACGGCTTTTTTATTTACATTATATGAAGGACGGAGAACATAGCACCAGCAAACATCACGATGACGAGCGAAGATGATTCAGTAAGTTGCTATGCTTTGCAATGCTAGCGCTAATTTCACACACTAATATACGTTAGCATAAAACTGAGTGTAAACAAAAGCTACATTTATCAACAAATGCCACACAGCGGCAGTTTTCCCTTAGTCTCACTTAATAAATTAATTTGATAGTAATTTGTTGTATATTTAAAGTTGGCATTACACTGTTTAGTGGTACTAGTTTTTGTTCGGATGAATACGTGATGTGTGGTGCTGCGCGGATTGATCTTGTGAAGAGCAATGCACTAACATAATAAAAAAGCAGTCATGTGAAACTGAATGTCTGGTCCTTGAACTGTTAATGTTATATTAGAGAACATAACAGTAATTTCATAAGTTTATAAGGACAAACACAGTATTCACAGGCCACCAATTTACTCCACTGATACATCCATACAGTCACACACATTAATGAATGCCAAGAAATAAATTAGACTAAAATCTTTGTAAATCAAGATAAACTTTTCGGTAAACATAAGCAAAATTCCAGGTGTTTACCTGTCAAGGAGAAACTTTGCCAGCTCAGACTTCTCCACCTTTCAAAAGATTCTCTAATATTGATCCTCGTTTTATTCTGTTTTTGGTTGTTTGCTTTTTTAGAAGGATGCCGAGGCTTTTCAGGTTTTTCTGAAAGTATTTCTGGTCCGCTTCTTTTACTAGCTTCCATACCTGCAGGCTGCTGCTCTTTTGCCGACATAAAATACCAAACGCTGTGTTGTTGTTTGGCAACCGTGGGAGTTACTTACTTACTTTGAAAGGAGAACAACTTGACAAAAACATTGTTGATGTAGAGAGACAGATTGTTTATAGGGAAGCTTCCTTTTATCTCTTGCAACAAATGAGAACATTTTAAATTATTTTTACAGAAAAAAATCCTAATTATTCAGCCTTTAATTTAGACATATTTAATCTTGGGATGAATTATAACGATATAACTACGTTTCTATGTTCAGCTAACTGAACAGACAGAACACCAGGTATACCATTTAACAGCAACTTCACCACTTTACTGGTCCTCTAAAATGACAAATCCCTTAAAAACAGCTGTCTACGGTAACCCTGGAGGGACAACCTAAGCAGTGAAAGAGCCAGATAGTCTGTTCCAGTGATGTTCTGAGATAAGTGGGGATTAATCACAATCAGAGTCAGAATTAGTCAGTTATTTCAGGTGTTTAAGGTTTGAAACTAAATATTATGTGGATATTGGACAAGTCGTGGATGTGTTAGTAACACATGACCATGACCTAATTATCTCGTTCCCACTTGTGTGGAATCTGTTGTCACACAACAAGACAGTTCCTTCTGATGTCAGCAGACAGTTTTGTTTAGTTCAGAAAACTCCAAATGAAGTTGAACTGAACTGAATTTGAGGTGATTTATTCTATCAGAATTCTGCATGAGGAAGATAGCTGCTGTCAGGACAGAAATTCACCCAAATATTTGGTGTTATTTATTAGCATTTTTAAACTTATATGAATGATTTAATACTTTCAGTTGGTTTCAGAAAACCAACACAGGTTTTTTTATTTATTTTATTTTATTTTATTTTATTTTTATTTTTTTGCTAAAGATGTCTGCGTTAATAAATTAAACTTGCAAAAAAATATAAAAGCCCAGTTTTGACATCAAGTTTGTGTTTCTAATGAGAAGAACTTTTATTTTCCAGCTCAAGTATTATTTTAACCATTTGTTTTAAAAAAATATGTATATTGTTTTTCAAAAGAAAAGAAACAAATAAAAATAAACATTTTTATGATGGACTGGTGACCTGTCCAGGGTGTACTCTGCCTCTCACCTGTTAATTGCTGGGTTAGGCTCCAGCTTTTCGCCACGCTTAATGGACAAAGCGGTATAAATAATAAATATTGAATGAACAAAGATATTTATCAGAACATGTTAAACTTGGATGGACAGGCGCTTCGTTTCTTTTCATATACTTGTCTTTGTCATTTTACTAAACTGAATTAAGTGGTGTTTGTGGGGATTTATTGTAATAAATAGTAGCTTAAATTAAAAGATTTTTGTGTATTTTGGGCCCCACATGTTAAAAAGTAGGAAAACTAGAGGTGAGGTTGTGCTGAAGAAAGTGATATAAAAATAGGAATGTCTGGCCCGGACTTGCCCACAGGAGAAGCGGGACAATTCCCGGTGACTTCATCAGTGTGTTTATCTGGTTGTAAATGATGTGATTGCAGCGTTTTATGCTTGTTGGTTTATTTTACTGCATGAAATATTTGGTGGGTCCAAATGGGCTTTTAGTTTTGTGTGAATGTCGGTCTATATAGAATACTGAGCTTTGGTGATTAATTAATCTGTGTGTGTGTGTGTGTGCACGCGTGTGTGTGCACTTGCATGTGAACATATGTGTGTAGTATATGAATTAGGGCGGCCTGGGTGAGTGTATGACTCACCCAGTGCCTGACATTTTGTCCCAGTCTGGCCCTGAGGTATGGTGAACTTTTTAATGTGTATAAAGGTTCAATCAAAAGTATTCAAACAAGTAAAAAAGTCTCAGAGCCCTCGGGTCTATCGGATCTATCGGGTCTATCGGGACTTTTTTAAGTTGTTGACTAAGTTTAAAGGACAGTTTTGGTTTTGATGATAAACCCCTTTTGCCACTTAACAATAAATACTTGTATCTGGAACTAACCTGCCTCGGGTTGAAGTCTGATGGAGAAGTTTAGGTTTGTTCTACTGGATTTTTACGTCTGTCATAAGGGTGGTGCTGAGAGGCTGATATCTTCTCAGGTGATACGTGATGTAACAAAATGAGAACCTCTGTTCTACAGAGAATGAAAGAGATGTAATAGACAGGCAGAACTTCACGACACCTGCTAGGATTACATTAGCCAAGCTTTCTACAGGTCAACATGTCAGTATGATAAGAACATACATAGTAATTTTTCACTTATCTGATCATTTTTCTGGGAAGCAGAGGTGGAAAAAAATCCATAACTGAAATGAGCTGAAGAGCAAACATGAACTAAAACATGCTCTGAAATGTTTCATCTGATGGATGAAATCCACTCAGCTGTTTCGAGGGTGAAACGCTCCGTTAAACAACGGTGGAATAAGCAACTGCAAATTAGATTTTCATGGAGGAGAAAGAAATCTTAGGCAGTGACACAAACACTCATCTGCTTTCATACCTTTCAAGTGATCTTTGTGTCAGTGATGAAAATAAATCCAGAAAGCGACACAGACATGAGATGGTGGGAGACAAAGAGTCATGAAACAGATGGAGAACCACACACTCTACATCAACATGAATCCTGGATTATCTGGATAACTAGCATCTATTGCTTAGTGTAGTGGGTGAGCTAATTTCAGTTCATCATAAATGGCTTTGAGCAGAATTTCTAATTTACTGGGAATATGAGAACAAGGTACTCAGAATATTCAGGAAAGGGTTAGCAGTTCTGAGGGAAGAAGGGGGGTCCAACCCAGTACTACCAAGGTGGACCTGATAAAGTGGACGGTGGATGCGGTTTTTAAGCTTCCCTCTCTGCCTCCAAAATCTCTCTTTGCAGAGGAAGGTGTCATGTTCACACGTCTCATTGCCTTCTCTGAGGCTGGTCATAAGGAGAAGAAAGAGGGGCCAGATTTCAGACTGTCTCCTCATTCCAAACTGAAGAATGAAGCTAAGGCGACTCAGGTTACCAAGTTCTGCTTTAAGTCTTTCATGGGACAGGAAAACTGTCTGCTTGTAGTTTATCTGGGTGCTTCGTTTAGATGTCATAGTCCTGCTTCCCTGACAACAGCTGATTCCTTTTGCCATCTGTTGTCTGAAACCTGATGGTGGTGTGTGTAAGCTGGTGGATGAAAAACAACTCAGGGTATTTTCACACTTAGTCCCTTTAAAAAGAACCAAACTCAGTCCTGTTCAAGTGGACCTCTGGAAGAGTAAAAACATGCCCCCCCCCCCCAACATTCAGGGCCTTCCACACAGTCCAGGCTGGTTCTGAGACAAGTGGGTGACTTTGTACTAGATCCATTCTTGTTATCAAAGATGACATAAATTTCAACACTTTCAGTTACTGTTCAGAAATTTTAAGATCAGTCCAAACGCTCCAGAAGAATTTTTTCTGCAAAAGCAAAAGAGCCTGAAGCAGTGAAGAGGATGGATGATATCTGCTCTGGCACGAGGTCTTTGATAGTGACAGAGCCATTAATGTAATATCACACCAAGGTGACAACATTAAAGTTATCCTTTCATGGTCTGATTTAAGCCTAGTCTGGATGCTGATCTGGTCTTTCTTCATTACCGTTGAAAGACTTTAAATGTACGAGAGCTGTGAAAAATGAGTCACACTGATTACGGCCAGCCATTACATAATGCTGACTTTGTATGAAGTACATAAAAACAGTATCATCTGCATGGGGAATAATGGTATTGTAAGATTAATCTATTTACTTTGAGAAAGATTTAGAAAGGTCCATTTTAGGTGGTAGTCGATGAAACGGTGGCGTATGTGCTAGTTTTTCACATTGATCCTATTGTTACTGTGGACATGGAGACAGATTGAGACAGCTAAAGATAGTTGGAGACAGAGACAGTTGGAGACAAATAGAGGCAGTTGGCAATAGATGGAGACAAGTGGAGACAGATAGAGACAGATGGAGACAGTTGGAGACAGTTGGAGATAGATTAAGACAGATGGAGACAGCTAGAGATAGTTGGAGACAGCTAGAGATAGTTGGAGACAGAGACAGTTGCAGACAGATGGAGGCAGTTGGCGATAGATGGAGACAGATGGAGACAGTTGGAGACAGATTAAGACAGATGGAGACAGCTAGAGATAGTTGGAGACAGAGACAGTTGGAGACAGATGGAGACAGTTGGAGACAGAGACAGTTGGAGACAAATGGAGACAGTTGGAGACAGATGGAGACAGCTAGAGATAGTTGGAGACAGAGACAGTTGGAGACAGCTAGAGATAGTTGGAGACAGAGACAGCTGGAGACAGTTGGAGACAGATTAAGACAGATGAAGACAGCTAGAGATAGTTGGAGACAGAGACAGTTGGAGACAGATGGAGATAGATGGAGACAGTTGGAGACAGCTGGAGACAGTTGGAGACAGATGGGGACAGATGGAGACAGTTGGAGACAGATGGAGATAGATGGAGGCAGTTGGAGATAGATGGAGACAGTTGGAGACAGATGGGGACAGATGGAGACAGTTGGAGAGAGATGGAGACATATTAAGACAGATGGAGACAGCTAGAGATAGTTGGAGACAGAGACAGTTGGAGACAGATTAAGACAGATGGAGACAGACAGAGACAGTTGGAGACAGTTGGAGACAGATGGAGATAGATGGCGGCAGTTGGAGATAGATGGAGACAGTTGGAGACAGATTAAGACAGATGGAGACAGCTAGAGATAGTTGGAGACAGAGAGAGTTGGAGATAGATGGCGGCAGTTGGAGATAGATGGAGACAGATGAAGACAGATGGAGATAGTGAGTTAGGGTAAACTAGGGTTCAAATACATCATGTAGTGGGTTTAGTGTTTGCAGCTGTAAGTTCTGTCTGAAATTTCTCCAATCATGGAGCTGGATTCATATCGCTGACTTCATGAATGAAAACTATTTACTATTTACAGACTAACCCCCCCTCCCAAACTCCACCCACCCCTCACTCCTTTCCACCCCACAGGAAGCGTGTGTTCCCCCCAACATGCACAAGCCGTGCAGACACCAAAGTACCTGTTTTCGTTTTCGTTCCTGTCAGGAACAGATGACCCATTTCAGCATTTGGGAGAAAGAAGGACGAGACGTGAGGAAACATGGAGGACAGTAAGAGAGAGAGAGGAAGTGCAGACGATACAAGAAAAGCTCCATAAACACACACACACAAATACACACAGAGCTGAAGGGACTGTGGGGATTAGCACCGAGACTCTGAGAGAGAATCACTGGAACGGATTAATGTTACACTGTTAATAAAAATGGGATGAATCAGACTGCATGAAGCACGACTCATTGTTCAGGTGTTCATAAATGTAGATCACGCCATAAAACAAACTCTGATTTAATGTTTTTTACACAAAAGCATAGCTCCATAATAATCCAGTAAAATCTGTAAATTCAGTCTGAATGATAGTCTGAATACCACAAGAGGCTTTTCCTCTGATGACAGTCGATAACATCACACTCAGGATCTTTTAGAGTGTAAACAGTTAACGGTAAGCTGGCAGCACCACTCACACACAGCTGAGTTAGACACATCTGAGATTAAAAAAGCAGGTTAAAGTGAACAGGTTTTGTTTTGGAAGGGGGGGGTGATAAAGAGAGAGATGCCACAGAGATCAGTGGAACCTGTAAGGAGCAAAAAACATCACTTACTGTCGGCCTGCAGCATACTGGACTTTATCAACTGTCTTTTCACAAATATGATCTCCTCTGCTCTGATTTGTTTTTATTCTCTGTCACATTCAATGTGAGTTCATCCTGCTTATCATTTCCTTTATCACTTCCTGTTGGCTCTGTCTTTATTTGGAGTTTATCTTAATCAGTTTAACTGAACAGTTTTTACAGTAATCCACTGCCGCTTGTTCCTTCAGCCACTTAAAATGATCTTATTGTAGAAACAGTACATCAGTCCATGTCAGCAGAAAGCATGCTGAGAGAAATCTTTTTCTTTATACTTACTGATAATCAAAGGATCCATCCTGGTCCTTCTGATCCACCGGGTCCAATGGGAGATCTTTTTTATCGCGCACTAACAGGAGAAGGACAGAAGGAACATTTCAAGCACTTTTTTGAAAGCTCCACTAACTAATCTGAGTCACACAGCTTGTCTAAAGTTAGTCTGAAAATTGAAGAAACCATTTAGTCCTGATTCAGCTTTCACTGGTTAAACTGTCACTGTGTCCAGAGTCCATACTTCTTCCCTGATCGCATCCTGCAGGATGAAAGATGCTGATTGGCCAAAATCATTTTAACCCTTTAGGTGCTCGAGTATAAAAGTTTTCAAGCCACACTGTAATTGAGAAAAAAATGTTGAATATGAACCAGATGGCAGAGGATTTTGTATTGTGGCATCACAGGTTGGCAGCCATATTAGATTCCATAAGTTTCACTATAAACTATATATATATATACATATATATATATATGTATATATATAGTAGTTTATAGTATATATATAATAAATAAAAAAATTAATGGGTTATATAATTAACATATTTAATCTCAGTTTGCATTCCAAAAAATATGAAACGCTTGTCATTGCACGAGTTCTGGTACACCGATTAAATTGAAACACACGTTATAGCTCAGTTAAATCAGTTGCTAATTTAACTACTTTGGCTCTTTATTTAGTGAGTTTTCAGACTCATCTAGTGAGTCTTTTCAAAGAAGCAACTTGCAACAAATCTAGCGACTTTTTCTGGTGTTATTGCAGACTTGAAAACTGACATGAAGCACGTTTACTTCTTCCCAATGAGCAGCGTTTCTGCATCTCGCCATCCATTAGCCCTCACAGCTGCAGTCAGAGGAGACGTTCACCTCTGCTTCATAACCAGACTGAAAATGAAACGTGTAAAGATGCTTTTTGCTGATCCCACCCTGGTTTACTGTCAGATATACTGCGGACAAAAACATTTAAAGAGTTAACATGTTGTAGATTCTTAACCAGGGAACAGTTAAGGCTGCTAGTTAAAGTACTTTAAATGACACTTTAACTTTAGCGCTGTTCATTTTGGTTCATTTTTGGGCCAGGGATGTTTTCTACTCCATTGTCTGTTTGGAATTGAAATTCAATTAAATGCATTTTTCCATACATAACTGGAGCTTGAGTTTACTATATTAATGTCTGTCTATTATTTGATTTAGTCGGCCACTGAAATCCATTTAAATAAAAAAAAATTTGCTTTTTGGGGCAAATATTGTTATATGATTAAAATGCAATTAATCGAGATAAATTAATAACAAAGCCTGTAATTAATTAGATTTATACCATGATCTGGGGGAATACTCGATTCTGATTGGGTGAAGGGTGTCCATTAAAAAGTGACAATGGACACCTATAAAAGAAGTTCCGGTCAAATAGACTTATTGTTGTAAATTATTGCACTGACTAAACGGTAGTTGGTAACTGTGGCAACAGAAACTCAGACACTCCATCAGTCCAGGAGAAACGAGAATGGAGCAACATCTTGTCGTCCCGCAGCGTCCCAACCAGCTGTGGTCAGGGTCCACAAACGTTAAATCTCCATCCTTCAAACGCTACTATGGACATGCCAGTATCTTTATAAAACGATCACGATCAACGGCAATGTTTCATTTAATTTTAATTATGTCGTTGCCTGTCTTTCTTTCTTGCATACTTGATACAGAGTAAATGGTGGATAACATTATAAAAACGATTTAGGATAGACTTACTTGCTTGATACACATTTAATGATCAGAGTGAAAGGTGGTTGATATTTCTTGCAATAAAACGATGTAGGAGACTATCTGTGGACTGTGACTGTTTGAAACAAAATGTTGCATCATTCTCTGGACACACACAAGCTGTAAGAGCTGCACCGCCCTCTGAAACGTTTCTTTGTGTCACGTAACATAACTGCAGCCGACCGAGCTGCAGGTTCTGTGTCAGAGCCGGTTACCTTGGCAACACGTCACAACGAGAGATATTAAATAGTCCACTCAGCCGCTTCCAGTGAAAAACTTACGATTTTAACGGTAAAAAAGAACATTAACATCGGACGGTTCACGCCTCCGTGTCGTCCATTAATTTATGATAATGGACACCTCATCGGGCATTATGCCTTAAATATTCCACCCCCATGTATTGTGATGTTTAAATGCGATTTCCTCATAAACTTTGAATAGACCCCCTCCCATCCCCTCCCTTTGCCTCACCTGTTACATTGAAGGTTTACATGTCTGCCATCTAGTGGTGGAAAGTGGTAACTGGTTTGAGCTGTCTTTCTGGAGACATGGCCTGTGGCCTCATTTATAAAGCTGAGCCATCATGAAAATGATATGATGAATGTTTATATTAGGCGTTCACCTGACTTTGTTTTAGCCACGATAAGGGCGCGGCAGGGCGCACCCTCACATACGTAAACTTTAGAGTTGATTCTGATTTATAAACAAAAACAGGCGTGGGACGTGCGTGCACACAATTTGATAAATTTGAAAGTTTTTGTGCGCCACATTTCCTTTTTTCTCCCTGCACACGCCATCTGCAGTCTGCTTTGCTACGCATAGTTTTATAACTGAGACTCCTGGTGCTTGTCGCAGTTTTGGCACCTAAAGGGTCACCTGCTGATGTTTAAAAACAAAGTATGACTTTTTTGGTGTTTTATTTTCGCCTCAGTAATCCAGGTGTGAAGTATGCATGTGGAACACAGCAGACTTTTATAAGACTGACTGAAACACCAGGCTGTTTTAGTAGCAGGTTTGGAAATGTGGGACGGGTTTGAGGGGTCAGTGCTTCTGTCAGTACTGTGAACACAAGCTGTTGAGAATCTCTCTGTTAAATATTAATCTGACTTTCGGTTAGTTCAGAAAGCTTTAACACGTCACACTGCTGCACCTACCAACACATTTTGTGAGAGCAGTCACGTAACCAGCACCTAGACATTATAAAAACTGTAAAACATTACCACAGGTCTATATCCTCTTACTTCCAAACATGATCACACACTGCAGATCACAATAATGCTGCTTTAAAACAGTTCTCATTGTTTTTATTACAGTTTAACCTCTTCTTGACCAGTAAGCATAAGATATCCCTGTCTTTTTTATTGAATCCTCATGGTGCTTCTAAGGTGAACGTGGGGGCTATCCCTCCATTTTCCTGACTCTGACCATTGATAGAGGCGTCCATCATCATCATCGGCCGATGGCTTCCTGAGATATTTTCCTGCATAACACCTCCATTAAAAAATTTGGAAAACTGCTCAGGTTCACTTTTTACACTTTTAATGTAGCACAATTCCTCTTAAGAGATACTCATTCATAGGAGTACTTTACTACGTCCTCAGACAAATTACTAACACCTAGGACTACGTTACTCATTTCTGGATGAATTGTGCTGCTATCTTCTGGCTTTGACTAAAAGTAATGTGGTTTTGTTTTAGGAGGTGACAACATTTACATTTTCTAGTATTGTTCAGGTATGTCTACTTTGATACAGTATCTTGACCCTGACACTTCTGTAGTAATCTGTCAAGTCTCGGCTTTCATTCGAGTCCAAGATTATACATACAGCCCTTGTAGGTCTGAGAACATATTTAACTTATTTTGTTCATGTAATTTCAGACAGGAGCCTGAAAAAATTCAAAACTAAAACCATTTTCTCCTCCGTGGTCTTACCTGGGTATTTGCCCCCACGACTCCTCTTGATGAAGCAGACGATGAGGAGGATGAGGATGATGAGGGCGATGGCACACATCAAACCGATGAACCATCCCTGAGTGGCTATGTCAACCTGGTCTATGTAAGCTGTAACACACACAGAGAACGGGAGAGACAACAGAGGAAATGATGAGCGTTTTTCTGGATCATCATGAATTAGACGACCGGAGCTGAGTGGATTCAACAGCACCGGTAAAAACTGAATTCCACTTCTTGATGTTGAACTTCCACCGCTGCTGACTGAACCCACCACAGCTTTGGTTGGATAATCGCATCATTCCCAGCGTTCTTCCTGGAGCCAGGAAGAATAACAGCCAGGAACAGTAACATATACACCTTTCGCAGTATACCGTCACAATCGCATGATGTGGAACAGAAAGGACTCCTGTCCTCTCAGGAAACCCAGCATGGCAGCTCTCAATTAATAATAATAATAATAATAATAATAATCCAATTAATATACACACAGAACAAATTACATTACAAACACAATGTGGGATTCAAATTCAAAATGAGCGCATATTTTCCATGAAATGGTGAAACGTCTCAGTTTAAACATCTGAAATGTTGTTTATGTTCTATTGGGAATAAAATATGGGTTGATGAAATTTGGAAATCATTGCCTTCTAGTTTTATTTGCATTTTACACAAAGACAGCTTTTTTGGAATAAGGCTTGTATTATAATCACATGACTGCAAGTGTTGCAGCAGGAAATCTCTTTAAACTTGTAGGACAATGGCCCTCGAGGACCAGGACTGAGGGTCCCTGATCTAGATACTTAGCCAGATTATTAGGTCAGGATGACCAAACCTTTTATTAAACTCGACCAGAGTCTATGTATTAATAAAACCCGAGGAATCACCTGAGGGGAGGGGCAGGAAGTACATATATCAGGGTAAGACAGCACCAATCAGAGCCCATCTAACAGAGCCCAAACTTTGTTTACTTCTGCAGCCGTTACATGTGCATGACTGAATAAAGACAGTGGAGAGAAACTCTCCTGGTTTGGGCCTCACCTCTCTGCCTCAGAGTTAGGTCATTTGAACTTGAACTTGTGTTTTATAAATATATTTTCAACTACATGTTCGGTACTTTGGTCAGCAGGGAGTTGATTTAAATGTGCTTTAGAAATAATCTTAACTGCTTAGTGGCACAGGTGAACTCGCTTGTTCACGAGTGAGGGAAGGATGGAGCGGGAGATCAACAGGCGGTTCGGTGCAGCGTCTGCAGTGATGTGGACTCTGCATCGGTCTGTCGTGGTGAAGAAGGAGCTGGGCCAGTAGGCAAAGCTCTTGATTTACCTGTCGATCTACATTCTTACCCTCACCCCAGGGAAGACCCAGGACATGCTGGAGGGACTACATCTCTCAGTTGGCCTGGGAACTCCTCGGGATCCCCCTGGACGAGCTGGCAAATGTGGCCAGGGAGAGGGAAGTCTGGGCTTCCCTGCTTAGGCAGCTGCCCCCGTGACCCAACTCCAGATAAGCAGAAGAAAATGGAAGAATGACCCATATTATTAACCCAGCATGTGGGATTATGTTGCAGAAACACCGTTCTACTGACACTGAAAACTGATATAACGTCTACCTTCTGCATTGGATGCTGCATAGTACGATGCTGCTGGAACAGAGTACCGCAGCACATTTTACTTCCAAGTCAGCTGTATCAGAGATTTCAGAAGGCAATTATCATTCCTGACATGTTTGAAGAATAACTTGGATTTCTCTTCCCTACGACTGATTCTAAAATTGTTAGTAGTGTGTAAGCAGCCTGACAATTTTTAAAGGTTACAAGGTAAGAAACAAAAGAGAGATGACCAGAATAAGACCAATACATCAGCTTAAAACATTACTGATTTTAATCTTATTTAAACATTTATTAAGCCTGATCCAGTCTAAAGATGACTTTCTGAAGCTGTCAATATATAAATTAAGACTTCTTTTGTAACGTAGCAACTGAAACACTATCGGCTGTTTATCACAAGGTGTTTCATTAATGAGTATGTGTGCTTCTTAAGATTTTAAAAGACGTGTTACATAACTTTCTGACATTAAAACAGTGACATCTATTATTTACTGTTGTGCAGCCATCGCTGTCCAGCAGCGTCATGAGCCTGAGAAACTGCACTTCACCATCTTTTCATCCGGGGACGCCACATGACGCTGCAGCTTTTGCTTTCTGCACCGAGTCACAAGCTAGAAGGAGGATATAAACACACTGGCCATTTTGATGGCACACTGTGGCTGATTCAGCAAAAAAAATCCAAGAAGACATTATAGGAGGAAGTGAGGAAAAGAAAGAGACAGAACAAGAGATAAGACAAGAATCAAGGTAAGACTGACTTTTACTGGATGGAGAGAACTCACAGTTCAGGTAGAACACAACATAGATGCTGAATTAGCTGTTGAAAGAGGGTGCGTCACTGAGATAATCTGCAAAAGTTCTGTAGTGTGTCTTAAAGGTCTTTCACCTCCTCAGTGGTTCAGCTCAGTTGTGGCGTACTACAGGGCTCACTCCTTGGTGCCCTCCTGTTCTCTGTTTACCTGCTACCTGATGACACTCAGCTGTACACGCTGATGAAACCACAGATCCGAGCAGCTCCACGAGTCTGCCAGTTTGTCTTTCTGACAAATCCTGGATGGACAAAAATTTCCTTTAGTTTAATAATTTAAAAAAATATATATTTTATTCTGTTTGGCCCCCAAATTCGGTCAGTTCTGTTGTTTCTAGTCCTTCAGACAAAATCAGCCAAACCACAAAGGAATATTTGATTCTAACCTCAGTTTTGATGGTAACAGTTTAGCCTTGTTTTTCAGCTAAAATGAACTCATTTCTTTCAGTTGCTTATATTATAAAAAGTTCTGCAGCTTCCCTCTGGTCTCACCATGACTCCTATTCTTCATCACCCTCAGGTATCAGCCAGGACTCCCTCCATCAAAACTCTGCAGGAAGACTCAATACTGGTCCATAAAAGTATGATGTCATCATCCCTGAGCTGCTTCCCTTCACTGATTTGTGTTAGATTCATATTGATGTTGAAATCTTCCTGCTCACCTTTTAAAGTCTTAAACGTCCCCAACATCCATCTCAGACTTCCTGACCAGGTATGTTTCCTCCGACCACTGACATCGACAGATACAGATGTACCGGATCATAGTTTGGGACAAAGGGAGGTCACAACCTCCACCTGATGGACCCACACATCTGATAGCGTTAAATCATCCTTAAATCCTTCCTTTTTCAGAGGGATTTTGGTATTGATGATGGATATATTACAGATTCTGTTGCTGCTGATTTGCTGTCTTGTTTCCTCTTTTCTGGGTCTGAGCTCTGGAACTTTGCTGGGAGGGATGATTTATGGATTCTATGATTATTATTGTTGTTGTTACCAGACAGCCCTATGACTCTGATAATGTTAATTCATTGATAGGAGTTCTGCTGTAGAATTAGAATTGGTTTACGTCTTGAAGCAAACTGCAATAAAAGCACAGCTCTGAGGTGTAGTCTGGTGTCTGACTGGAGTCAGCCTTTTAAAAAAACATGCAAGGTAGAAAAACGGGCCGTAAAGACTCACCCTGCTGTTCACACTGCTAATGATACACCTTTACCCAGACCAGCCCACCTGTCTGGAACCCAGGTTCCACCGGGCCAGGTGTGGTCTCACCTGCTTTGGTCTTAAAGGTGACATATTTGCTGCTGACGCTGTTGAGCTCATGGGAGTAAACCCTCAGGCGGTACTTGGCTCCAGCGATCAGATCCGCCACTGTAATGGGGGGCTGCTGTGTCACTGAAACATTCTTCACCGAGTCGTCGCCTTGGAGACACAAGAAAAGGGGCCAATCTCACTGGGGGGATGCAGCTATTATTTCACAGTTGCAGCTAGGGTCCTGGAGTCAACTGAGACAAATAACAATGCAGAGCCCATCATCATCATCATCAAGATGCTGATTCCTATTCCTCTTTAATGGGGCTGAGACCTCATCTTGTCTAATGAAATTCGCAGAAAAATTCATCTGGAAATGGTTTGTCAGCAGATGCTTTTCAGACAAAATTCCACTTCCAGTTTTCAGCTGGGATTACAAAGCTTTCTTTGTTCAGCTCAAACGGCAAAGCATTGTTTGTCTCAGTTATTCACAGGGACTTTATTTCCATGAAGTTTAAAAAAAGTGGCAATGTAATCTCCATCTTTCTGTTGGAAAGACGTGCCAGTCATGACATGGCCGAGCTATGAGCATGACTCTGAGGTGGAAGTAGAGGGCGACGTGAGGTGGTGACATCATGCACCATGCTGTCAGCTGTTAATAAGTAACGAGCTGATCCAGCAGGATCATTTCCAAGCCATGCGGTTTACAACCATCGGCAAACCAGCCAGAGAACAGAAAACATGCAAGTCCGTTTCAGTTGGTCAGTCAAGACCGATGCGAACTCTTCCCTCCTGCTACATTCAGGATCACGGCATCTTCTAGCGCCACGCTAAAATCTACTTTTTCCATCCTGGTCCTTCACCAACAACTCAGTCCTCCGGCTATCAGCTCAGTAATCCTCTACCACCTCTTTATCATCCACATCCTGAATGTTTTCAAATCAGCTACAGATTCAGATCTCTTCTCTGACTCTACGTGTTATTATTTTCTTTCACACGCAAAACGATTGTTTTCAGTTTTCTTTTTAATGTATTGTGGGTTTTAAGCCTTAAGAGATCCTTTAAAAACTTACTCATTTGGTCCTAAGGACACAATAAGGTCACTTTGTTTAAAACTGCTGTAGAAAATATCATATATCAATATTTCTATTCACTTTAATTTAGCCAGATTTCCAAACAACTTCAGCCTGAAATACACATATAATGAAATTTGAATTTAATAGATTTATACTGGTTTTCAATGGGACATTTTCTGTGTCAGTCTTTGTGTAGTTTAGCTGTTTTTAGGCTTTTCAAGGAACTGACATTAAAATTCTAAAATGATTTTCCACAGAAAGTAATAAATTGAAAGTAAAACATTGAAAAAATTGAAAATGGGATAAAATGTCCCAAGAATGTCTTAAGGGTTAATTATATTAACAGAAATGTATAAACGTTATACGTATTTTATTTAATAATTATTCTATTTTCTTTAGGATAAAGCTGTCTTTTCTGTGTCATTGTTTAGCTAACACACTTCTAACGACATCAGGACGAGGAGAACGACTGGATGGTGATAAAGAGGAGGAGGGAAGGTCAGGCACTCTTCCTGAAGAGTCAAAGCTTTCAGGCCTGACCTCAGAGAGCAGGTGGGAGTGGTGAGGACCAATAAATCAATCTCATATCTCTCTTCGTTTTCCTCTCATTTTAAATTCATACATCATTAAGAATTAAAACTACTGCCCAAGTACATGAAAAATACATTTTCCCTTCTTTCCATCCTCAATCAAAGATTGCAACATAGACAGAGAAAAACTGTGAATTCAAAGATATCCAACCTGAGCGAGTTATCAGCAGTCCAGAAAAAAGGAGGGATGATGTATTTTAGAAAAGTGGAATTCAAGAGCAAAAGCAAATGATAATGAAAGCATAAACAGAAAGAAAAGTGATAAAACTCAGAAGCAAGCAGAACAGCCCGTTCACACCGCCGCTCCAACCAATGTCGTTCAAAGCCAGGCAGCAACGTAAAAACAAACAGCAGAGAGGATAATACATTACTTAATCACACACACACACACACACACACTCTGCTTCTTTAACAGTGTTTGCATCAACCAACCACATCCTTCATAAAAAGCTCAGATATGTATTTACACACTGTTTTCATCTCTTTAAGTCAATGCTGCTTCATTTAAAACCACCAAATCCTTTTATTCCTTCCATTCTTTAAGATTATTAACACATCAGATCCGTTCAGAAGCAGGAACTGATGTCATGCCTTTAATGTCCAATCAGCTCAAAGAAATCTGCCCCTCATTAAACTTTAGATTCCTCTGGACCTACTAATGTAGCATCATCTCTTTAAATGAGCCCAAATATGTTACGTGATTCTTTCATTCCCCACCGGATGTAATAATAATGGTGTTTATTAACCCTTTCACGCATAGTGTATAAGACCACGTCCACCTATTTAAAAGCTGTTTCTAGTATGCTCATGGGTGATGGTGTATTTAAAAATTATATGTCTTACTATAATACAGGTCTATTTTTATATAATATGAATATTATTTACATATAATGAGATATCAAGTGTTTTTGTAAAATAAATTGGAATAAAGGGAATAAATGAAAAAATAATTATAAATAAAAATAAATATAAGAATAAGAACATCACTCTACATGTCTGTAGAAGTAAATATTGTATGTAAAACACTTTAAAATAATTTTTATTGTCATTATCATAACATACATACAATGATTAAGTAAATTTTATATCACAACAATATCACTTTCTTGATCATTCTAATTACTACTAATTTTTTACCCTGTTTTTTCAATGTATTTATTTATTCATTTATTTAACTTTTTTCTATTTCATTTCTAAATTATTTTTCTTCTTTAGTTGCACTGTTACTATTATGAAAACTAAAATTATTACAGTTTGTGTTGATTTTATGATGATAATTACTATGATTGTTATCATCTCATCTTGCATATCATACTGTTATATTTGTAAGTAGTTACATTTACACTGATACAACATCCCCACACATCACTACGTCGTTGTATTATTTTCACCTTGTTTGTCCATGTACGACTTTATGTGATGTGTTTTTTGTTTTGGTTTGGGTTTTTTTATGTGCATTGTTTTTAAAAAAATGTGCAAACTGAGGGGAGGTAAATGCATGAACGTTTTAAACTGTGTGTTTAGAGCTACACAATAAATCTGCTGTAATGCTTTTCAGTGTGTTTTGAAAAAACCGATTACAGAGTTTAAGTGAGAGGAGAATAAATCATAAATCTTATCCGGGCAAAACTGGAGCTGCAGATGTATTCAGAAGGTTCTGTTGTTTTCACCTGCTCTAATGCCTCCTCATCTCCTCCGACTGTACAAACTGCATGGACTTGGTTGGTTTCCTGTCTAATCGGTACTTTCAGGGCTAGTTTAGTGTTCAGTAGCTCATTGTGGGCTTCGTCTGGTTCTTACTGTCCAGTGTGAACTCTAGCACAAACTCGCTGCTGCCGGCCGGGAAGTTGTGTCTCCAGCTGACGTTAGCGTAGTTACTGTTAGGCTCCACCGTCAGATTCCAGATCTCCCGCCCAGGAGCCACTACACAAAGTGGGGAGGGGGTGGAGGGTGGGGTCAGGGGCAAAAGGTTAAAGGTCAGGGGCAAGGAGCAGAAAGGTCACAGTTACAAAACCACACACAGGACTGTGCTTAGACCTTTGCATGGTGCTAAATCTGACTCCAAATTCTCCTACAATAAATTCCAGAGGATTTATTGTTTTATTTTTTAGAAAGAAAAAAAAAAACATAATCTTTCTGAAGTGAAATATGGAAAGCATTCCAAACTGTTTAGATTCTCACTTCCTGACCAGGAGAAGAGCTGCCGGCTACATCCCAATAATCTGCAGTATTTCTCTGCTGTCTGGACAGCAGCTGCAACACAGTTTATCAGGGTGCAGCTGTAATGTAGTTTCCTGTTCTGTCAGGTGGGAGAAGGCAACCATCCTTCAATAGACAACAGGAAGAAGTAGAACGGAACAACAGCATGTACCCAACACGTTCTGATCAGCACGCTTGGTGGTGACCAGCACAGGAGACGTGGTGGTGGTGATGGTGGTAGCCTCAGTGGTTGTGCTGGTAGTCGGACTGGTAGTAGTGGTGGTAGTTGAGGTACTACTTGTTGTAGTAGCAATTGTAGTGGGAGGAGGAGGAGGAGGGGGAGAAGGGGTGGGAGCAGGAGACACAGAGGCGTCGGTAAGATCAACTACAAGGGAGGAGGAGGGAGAGAGCAGAGGGTTAAAGACATGAACGTCACACATGGTCACACATTCACACTCACAGTATGAAGTCCAGAAACATCAACAATGTCTTCTCCCCAATCATGGTGTTTCCACCCACACACACACATGCCCTCTCTCACAATGTTTCCACTCACACACCCAGAGTCATGAGTGTTTCCTCTCTGCAGCAGGGGTGTCAAACTCATTTTTAGTTCAGGTTCCACATTCAGCACAGGCTGGTCTCTCTCTCTCTCTCTTATTTACTGATAAACATCATGTGGACATATTAGGAATTACAGTTACCGTTATAAAAATATGAGAGTTAATATCTTGTATGTTATTTTCAAATTTACCAATGTGAAACTGGGCCGGTTTTGGTCACCGGTTCGTATGTTTGACACCCCTGTACTTTCGGAGAACAACTCTGCTGCTCTCTTTAATGATACTGCCATCAAGAGGACAAATCCTGCCATTACATCAGTCTGTCTGAAGAGTACATGAGGAAAACCCCTAACATTATTAACTAATTAATAAATTAATTAAGTAAAACTAATAAACAGAAAACAGAATATGTCAGCCTCTGTTGTTGCTTCGTATGGATATTTTGAATATATTAGACATTAAAAACTAACTCATGGAAAAAAAAAAAAACTTGGTTTACAACTGGTTTAGAACCAGTCTATTTGTAAGACACTATGATGCCGCCTCATGACCATCATCATGTCAGGTTGGAAAGCAGCTCACACTGAATTCCATTTGAAATGATATCCACTATTACTGTACCTTTAAGTAGAAATTATTTCCAGTCAGTGAAGTTCCAGATGCCGCCCCCACCCACCCCCTTCATCATTCCCAAACCTCAGTCAGCATGCTTGTGTAAGAGTCCAAGCATGTCTCCAAATGAGTGAAACATTTACTTTTATGGTGGACGTTAAAGTCTAGTGATGTTGGATCATGCAGCCTAACACCACATTCTCTGAAATCACTATAATTCTTTAGCTGGCCCAGTAATAATGTTCTATGTGAACCAGTAATTATGTTCTATCTGATCCAATAATAATGTTCTATCTCAAACAGGAATAATATTCTATCTGACCCAGTAATTATGTTCAGTGTGACCCAGTAATTATATTCTATCTGACCCAGTAATTATATTCTATCTCACCCAGTAATTATATTCTATCTGACCCAGTAATTATGTTCTGTCTGATCCAATAATAATGTTCTATCTCACCCAGTAATTATATTCTATCTGACCCAGTAATTATATTCTATCTGACCCAGTAGTTATATTCTATCTGACCCAGTAATTATGTTCTGTCTGATCCAATAATAATGTTCTATCTCAAACAGGAATAATATTCTATCTGACCCAGTAATTATATTCTATCTGACCCAGTAGTTATATTCTATCTGACCCAGTAATTATGTTCTGTCTGATCCAATAATAATGTTCTATCTCACCCAGTAATAATATTCTATCTGACCCAGTAATTATATTCTATCTGACCCAGTAATTATATTCTATCTCACCCAGTAATTAAGTTCTATCTCACCCAGTAATAATATTCTATCTGACCCAGTAATTATATTCTATCTGACCCAGTAGTTATATTCTATCTGACCCAGTAATTATATTCTATCTGACCCAGTAATTATATTCTATCTCACCCAGTAATTAAGTTCTATCTCACCCAGTAATAATATTCTATCTGACCCAGTAATTATATTCTATCTGACCCAGTAGTTATATTCTATCTGACCCAGTAATTATATTCTATCTCACCCAGTAATTATATTCTATCTGACCCAGTAATTATGTTCTATCTCACCCAGTAATAATATTCTATCTGACCCAGTAATTATATTCTATCTGACCCAGTAGTTATATTCTATCTGACCCAGTAATTATATTCTATCTCACCCAGTAATTATATTCTATCTCACCCAGTAATTATATTCTATCTGACCCAGTAATTATATTCTATCTCATCCAGTAATTATATTCTATCTGACCCAGTAATTATATTCTATCTCATCCAGTAATTATATTCTATCTGACCCAGTAATTATATTCTATCTCACCCAGTAATTATATTCTATCTGACCCAGTAATTAAGTTCTATCTCACCCAGTAATAATATTCTATCTGACCCAGTAGTTATATTCTATCTGACCCAGTAATTATATTCTATCTCACCCAGTAATAATATTCTATCTGACCCAGTAATTATATTCTATTTGACCCAGTAATTATATTCTATCTCACCCAGTAATTATATTCTATCTCACCCAGTAATTATATTCTATCTGACCCAGTAATTATATTCTATCTCACCCAGTAATTATATTCTATCTGACCCAGTAGTTATATTCTATCTCACCCAGTAGTTATATTCTATCTGACCCAGTAATTATGTTCTATCTCACCCAGTAATTATATTCTATCTCACCCAGTAATTATATTCTATCTGACCCAGTAATTATATTCTATCTCACCCAGTAATTATATTCTATCTGACCCAGTAGTTATATTCTATCTGACCCAGTAATTAAGTTCTATCTCACCCAGTAATAATATTCTATCTGACCCAGTAATTATATTCTATCTCACCCAGTAATTATATTCTATCTGACCCAGTAATTATATTCTATCTCACCCAGTAATTATATTCTATCTCACCCAGTAATAATATTCTATCTCACCCAGTAATTATATTCTATCTGACCCAGTAGTTATATTCTATCTGACCCAGTAGTTATATTCTATCTGACCCAGTAGTTATATTCTATCTGACCCAGTAGTTATATTCTATCTCACCCAGTAATTAAGTTCTGTCTGATCCAATAATAATGTTCTATCTCAAACAGGAATAATATTCTATCTGACCCAGTAATTATATTCTATCTGACCCAGTAATTAAGTTCTGTCTGATCCAGGAATAATGTTCTATGTGACCCAGCATATCCATGTGACAGAATAAGATGAGATAATGGCATGACTTAAAAAAAAATCATAAAAAGCAGACAATCCAGCCAGTGAATGGGGGAAGCTAGCAGCTGATGGAAGGTTTTTCTCCTCCACAGAACTGACTTCATGCTGCATAATTTAACAAGATGTCTCACCATCTTGACATCAGATGCAGGGACATGCATGTCCTTCCAAACCCCAAACAGCAGTGTCATAAAGACAGCATTATCACTGATTATCAGCTGAGATACCAATTCGCTGCACAAGTAGAACATCGCAGATTAATCTGACAGCAGACAGAAGTCAGTGATATTTTGAGGTTGCACTGCAGATGTGCACCTCAGTGATTGGTTCAGAAACTGGTGTTTATCAATGCAGTCTTCTTGCACCACAGCAGCTGGGCTGATGAGCTCATATGGGAGAATACGGTACTGTTAGGGGTGTGATGTTAAATAGAGAAAGCGGGTGATGGGAAATTTCTGAGAACACACAGCAACAGAGGGATGGTGGGATGATGGGATGAGAAGTGGCAGACAAACACCACACAGCAGTTCAGTTCCTAATAATGTAGAATATATTGACCTACAGTCAGATGATGGGCCATCCATTTGATTGTTGTCATGTTGTCATTATTGTCATGGTTTTAACTCTTGCTTGAAATAACCTGATGGGCCTCTCAGTACAGAGACATTTATATTGGACCTGTCATGATCATTTCCACTTATTTCATATAGGCACGTCAATTTTTAGCTTTTTACCCATAATAAATGTAGATAGTTTGGATTTATTTTAGAATGAAGGAGATCGTTCTCTAGGAGGAATTGTCCTAATGAGAACAAGAGGGTTTGGTTAAAGTGTCTTCTGACTTCAGCGGAAATTCGACAAACATGGAGGAAACATACGTCAAACCAACACGGCACAACAAGATCTGAAACACGGGTGGCTCGAGCATCTAGCCAGGATGCCTCTTGAACGCCTCCCTGGGAATGAGATCTGGGCACGTCCCATTGGAAAGAAGGACTAAATCTCTCAGCTGGCCTAGGAACGCCACTGGATCCCTATGGACAAGTTGGAAGAAGTGGCCAGGGTGGGAAACTAAACCAAACAAACCTGAACCTCTTTAACACTAGGCTGAATCTACGACACAGACACTGAAACAGAAGGATGAGACAGTTTGTACTTAGTGTGGGTAAAAAACTCTCTTTCTATCACCCAGACAATAAAACCTTGTTATGGTGGGGGGGGGGACGACAATCAGAGCAGCTGACCTCCTAAGGCTGCTGCATGGAGGAGTTTAACTAGAGACTTGAAAGTGGACTGCACTGCCGTTGGTGTTTAGATGGAGGATGGAAGTGATGGAAGGTGATGGACAGACACACTGTGTTTCCCCTATTACCTAGACCTGTAGCATCAGTAAAGTTTTCTGCCAGTGAAAAGAAGAGGGGAGACAGGAGAAAGAGAACAACTGTAAGAGAGACAGAGGGGGGACAACAAGGACAGCTGGACGGTCCAACAACTCACACTCACCACTGCTGCTGTGTAGGAAGACACACAGTTTCTGTTTCATTCATTTTAACTGAAACTGTTAAAAGTCTTTACTGACCAAGATCTCATTTAGCTCCAAAATACTGGAGATGAAAAATTACAATAACACACACACACACACACATGCATAGAGGAAGAAAAAAAACTGAAATGGCGTGAAAGACTTCTCGTTTGTCAATAGTCTTCACAGCGCCCAGCCTGTCTAAAACCCTCACTTCCTCAGAGACATAAATCTCTTAAACCCAATCACAATTTGAATTTTTTCAATCATTTTTGACCACAGGTTCACCATATTTTGAGAAATGTTCCCCAGACAGATGAAACAGTACTTTTGTTTCAGCAGCAGCGTAGCAAACTGTTGGTTTATTAACCCTTAAAACTCCAAGATATTTTTGTATTTTTGTCTTGAATGTAAAATTACAGTCGAGACATGCAGACTTAGTTTTTCAGGGCAGTCTCGGCTGTCAGATTATAAGGCTAAAATGATGTGCAATTAATGTATCAATAGATATAGCAGCATAAAGACCAACCACAACAACAACTAACAGTACTTAGAGAAACAACAGATCAACAGTGACCAAGCCTTCTCTCATCTGCATTTTCTCAAGTCTTGGCTTTCAGGAGAAAAAATTTTGGTATTGAAACAAACACAACATAAAACTATTTACAGTGCACCAAAAACGTCTTTTTAGCTTTATTCCAGCCATAGAGGACAATTATTTTTGTTCTTTTCAGACACACATAGAACCTTCTGCTCACTTGTTGATCTTTGGCTGCTCCTGATTGGACATTACCATCAATTTAAGCTCTCTGATTGGTGGATTGGTTTGACAGGAAGTGGCTTCATCTTCATTTTCAGGGAACAATAAAGGTCTCATAACAACATGGTGGTGATAGTGATCTTTTTTTATTATGAAAATGTGATAAATAATGGCGTTATCATGGATCACTCATTGTGGATTAACCATATAGTCTGAATAAAGACTACATTTTGTGACTGGATTGTAAACCACAATTTACCGCACAGACTAACACACTACCGTTACTGGGAAATTGTTGATAATATAAGCAGTAGCCAGAGATCTAGTGGAGTTTAAACAGTTAAATCAGAATATAGTTGTTCTGTAAATGAATAAGTCACTGCAACACTCATGTGTTACAATATAGGTATGAATACTTATGTCTGCTTTAAAATTCCATTTTTATTTAATGTGTTTTGTGTAGTTTTTGCAGCCCTTTAACATCCATGTGTTAATTTACGATATCATGTCTGACGGCTGAGGACATTTCTTGTTATGGAAACCAATCAGTCACCTGATGTGCAGGAAATTTTTGTGAAACCAAATGATGCTGGGAAAGACTCACCTTCATTGGCGAAGTGTGGAGACTCCTCAGCATATTCCTCCCCTGTGCCCATCTGGGTGAGCGCCGACAGGGAGAACTTGTAACGTGTGGATCTGCTCGGCAGGCGGAGGGTAAACTGTGTCACATTAGGAAGGAAAGTCTCGAGCTTTTGCTGACTGGAGTCGTTGACTAGAAACACAGAGAAAGGCGGTTCAGATGTTGGGAACTTTCCTGTTATGACTCAGTTAAACGCTGAGGTTGACCCCTCACTGGTTCCTCCTGTCAAACATGACTAAGCAGATAAACGCGTCATCCAGCTTCAAATGCTCCTACAAGTTTCTCTCTCAGCAGAAGCTAAATTAGGCGAGTTTCTGTGGAGTGAGTTTGTTATGTTTCCTGGGGTAAGATAAAGAGTGGTGGTACAAGTAGCTCCATATTCTTGCCAGAATCCTGTAACCATCCTGAAAGAGCTGTTGATCCAACCAATCATAAGCCAGCACCTGTAACCGAGTCGTGTGTTTGATGTCAAATATGCAAAAGAGTTCTTGTTGAAATGCTAGTTGTTAGACTCTCTAATGCTGACAGACATCCGTTCCACTCCCATCCCGTCCAGACAGATAGCCGTCCTTCCTAATTCTGGTATTGATGGCGGTTTCCCTTCCTGGTTCAGGTTCTGCTGGAGGTTTTTCCTTCCTAGTTCTGATTCTGATAGAGGTTTTTCTTCCTGACTTTCATTCCTAGTTAGGATCCTGATGGAGGTTTTCATTCCTGGTTCTGTTCTGATGGAGATTTTCCTCTCCACTGTCTCCTTGTGTAGCTCAGGATGGAGGGTTGAATCAAAGAGAAGATTTGTTGGTTTCATTAGCTAGGTAGTTTTTTTTATAAATTGGTTTATATGGACATAGTTATTATGAACTGGACTAAAGTGGATCATATGATGAATTGTTAAAATTGGATTATAACTGGACTACAGTTAATTAAACTGTGTCTGCAAAAGTGACTTGAGATGACTTTGTTGTGAATTAGTGCTGTATAAATAAAGCTGAAGCGAGTCGACCTGACCTGACAACCACTGGACAATAGACAGTCCAATCAGCAGCCGTGTCAGACACAGTCATACCACCCAGGTAGAAAGAGTTGTTTTCTTCTCAGTTAGTGCGGCCGGTTGAATATTGATCAGATCAGTTGCTGCATCAGGCTGGATAAAACCTCCTGATACAAGTATGTAGCCATTGCTGGGTGCTAAGTGTGAATTCTTTTATTTTTTTATTTATTATTTATTAATAATTATTTTTATTATTCTTTTATCATTTTTATTAAATACATCAAGCAGCTGAGGTCAAAACCTCCCAGTCTTTATGTTGTTTGGTTATTTATTTATTTTTTGTTTTGTTGTTTGTTTTTTTCTTTTTTTATTAGTGGTCCTTATTTGTTATACCGTCTTCATGTTTTATTTAAAATTCAGTTCAATTTAATTCAATTCAATTCAATTCAATTCAATTCAACAAGATGTCTCCTTAGTCATGTGAGTTGCTGTTGCTATGAGGTTTGACATTTTGCATTTAGCTGTGTATGTTGTGAGTATGACAAATCAGAGCAGCTCACCTGTTTGGTACTTGAGCCGATATCCAATCAGAATGCCGTTGGGCTCCAGAGGTTTGTCCCATTCCAGGTAGATGGTATCCAGACCTCTGCGGTTGATCCTGAAGAATTTTGGAGCATCAGGAACTACAAAAATCCACACAGAAGACAAGAAACAAACGCAGAGTGAGGAAGTTTTATTTATTCATTTATTTTCTTTTTTCTTCATTGCCAACAAAAACAAAGGTATAAAGGTAAGTAAGACAACAGCTAATGGTTTAAGATGTAAAAACTTAAGAGCCACATTTAACTGACATCAGCTCATCGTAGTAGGAAATACTACAAAACACCAACACCATGAAGTCTGGGTGAACCATGTCCTCACCTCCCTCCATGGTGGTGAACTCCACCTCGTTGCTGGGTTGACTCTCAAAGCGGTTGTTGGCCACAACCATGAACATCTTGTATCTGGAGAAAGGCACCAAGTCACTGAGCATGCCGGATGGTTCTGCCACTGTGGTGTAGAAACCCTTGGTCATCTTTTTCTTGCTGACCACCAGACCTGGAACCTGACTGGACTCCCGCCAGTAGTACAGCTGGATGGTTGGAGAGGAAAGAACAGGTGAGACAGGAGGAGGTAAAAGAGGTTTAACTGCTAGAGAAACTTGTTTTCATCACAGCAGCTGCTGCCAGGCTCACCCTGTACTCCTTGAACTCCCCGTGGACAGAGCTCAGGTCCACAGGCTTCCAGTAGATGCTTGCTGTTTTGTCTTTGACCTGTGACACCCGCAGGTCTGTGGGTGTTTCAGAGGGTTCTGAACATAGACAGGAACATGATATGAGTGAGAAGTCAAGACAGTATTTAAAACTCCTTCACTGGGTTTACATCTTTACTTACTGTCCTCTCCAGAGTAACCAATGACCATGTTGGACTCTGGTCCTGATCCAAAATCATTCATGGCTTGGATTTTGATCTCGTAAGGCACATAGGTTTCTGTGTTGTGGACAACATGAATTGGCTGGAACGTGGTCACGTTATTCCACTCCTCCCCGGAATCTTTCCGTCTCCACCAGACAGAGTAGTGCAGGTTTGGACCGTTTCTGTCCAGATCAGGCAACGACTGAGGAAACACAACAGAAACCCTGAACATCCAGCTGGGAACATGGTGGTTAGCCTGACATTATTCATTTAACATCAGAGGATAGTTGTTCTGCTTGGGGAGGTAAAAACGTTCATTTGACAGTTTTGATATGTTTGCAAAGTCTGGGCCACAACTGAAGTGGAGGGTTGAGGTGGTCCAATACAATCACACAACCTACATTATCCTAAAGATCAGGGGTGGAGATAGAAATCTAACTGGACACCCCAGGTGCCACCTCAGGTGATTGACAGAAACATATTTCCAGACATGCCTGGATCACCAGTATCACTACACCAGTTTGAAGTCAATGTTAAAGTAGTTTCCTACCTAGTCATTCTTTAACAACATTGACATTTGGCTGCACATTTCTAGATCAGATTTTGTGCCGTGTGCAAGTACAAGTACTAATGTGAGGTAAGACTAACCTGGTGTTAGCATGAAGCTACATAGCAGTGCTAATTTAGCTATATGGAAGCACTCGATTAGTTTTAAGATAATGTAGGGAAACCATGTCTTACTTAGTTTTCAGTGTGTGTATTTTGGGACTACAATCTAATTCAGTTAATCAAGATCTTCACATTGGAGATGAAAATAAACAAAAAAGATGCTCAAAGAGTACCTCAGTGTCTATGACCACTGACTAAGCTAGAGATACACGACCTAGTTTAATTTAAACAGGAGGCAACCAACAATGTAATAACGGCAGATAAAGTTTTAGAGCATTTTTGCTAATAATGTAATAAGTGATAATATGGCTGGTTATCTTGTTCTGAATGAGCATAAAACATATTAAAAAACATAAAACATTTGAAAAAATAATAACTGCAGCCAATAATGTAATCAAAAATAAATAAATTGGCATTTATTGCAGTTTTTGTGCAGTTTGCTCATCAAAAAGTAGTAGAGTGTGAGGCACAGTTGTCATATTATTCACCACAGATATGTACAATGCAGCATTCTCTCCCCTCAGTTACGGTTGTGAGAGCCAATTCCTGAATTATTTCTTGTACAAAATCTTTCTTTAGAATAATGTATTTGCTTAGATATGTAAATATGCAAATCCATTCTATTCTATTGGATGTTGCATCATAATATAAATTTACTGCATTTTTTTCAAACATTTACTTAAAATTTCTGTTCAACATTTTTCAAGGAAATTAATGAAACAGTTCAGACCTGATCTGAAACTGGAACTATCTCGAATAAAATTATAATTTCCTGTCCTATCCTGTCCAGTCCTGTCCCGTCCCGTCCCATCCCTCCCCGTCCCGTCCCGTCCTGTCCTATGTGCATCTTACCTCCCAGGCGATCTCCATATTGTCTTTTTTGGAGCCCCATCCTCGTAAATCTCTGGGAATGGCATCTGGGGCTTGTTTTTAGAGAACAGAACAGATTCATTTCAAACAGAGCCCAGAAAACAGTTCAGTCCACCATATTTAATAAATACAGTTTCTGAGATCTATTGCTTAACTTTATTTGAATAACTTTTTCCAACCCTGTTATTTGCTTGTTTCTGCCCCCTGCTGGATACCTTTTGTACTACAATAATTCTAGCATATCAAGTGGAACTGAAGATAACTCAAAATGTTATGGATGGATTCCTTACATTCTCAGGAAATCTTAGAAATGGAATCAGGAATTTAGTTGGGGGGGGGGCAACTTTTTAAAAAGTCGGAGCCGTAATCACACACTTTTAGAAAAACTGTAAGTAGGGAGGAAAGTGTAACAAAACAATTTTATAAATACATCATTGAAGAATTAACTGAATGTGTCCTTCACTTTTAAAATTGAAAATATATACCTGAATAAATTAATATATGTATATATTTAATAAAATTATATATATATATATATATATATATATATATACTTATCTTTTTTACAGCATTTAATTAATTATTTCATTACTTAATCTTATCTGTCAGCTTTATCCATCAAACCTGGTGGACAGGAAAACATGAAGTAATTAAATACTGAAATAATATATTTTTTACAAAGAATTTCAATTACTTAAAATTACATTAGATTAATTATGAATTTAATAAACCATTTATAATTTTTTCCTATTTATATTAACTACTGACATATTTAAGCAATTATATAACTAATTGTTGTGTTAATTTCCAATCATACCTAATTAATGAAACTTTATTTATTTATTTATTTATTTATTTATTGTGTTTGTTAAACTTTTTTGTTATTTAGTAATTAATCATATATTTGAAAAGTTATACATTCATTTATTTCCTATAGTACTTATTTAATGACATTTAAATGGTTGTTGACTAACTTTGTTATTTATTTAATTAATTATTTACAATTGTAATAAATTAATGACAATTAATTATTCAGTGCTGTATTCTCCCTCCATAAACCTTTTTCCTTTTATTTCTTGGATTCAAATCTTATAGAGGAAAATATATTTGTTGGCATGTACCTGAGAGGAGAGATTTATTCCTTACCTGCCCCGCTGGTCTTGTATCGTCGCGAGGATCGGCTTGGCTCACTCTGACCCACCGAGTTGATGGCAATGACCCTGAACTGGTAGTTGACGTAGGGTTTGAGCTGCAGGATGACAGAGTTCAGGTCTCCGGGGTAAGTGGACATGTTCTGCCACCTGCCAGGATCCCAGCGGTTTTCCTCAAACTGGACCAAGAACTCTGTGAAAAAACAGCTGACATGAGAGGAAATAGGCCGTGGCTGTACAGACAGACTCAGGACCAAAACAAAGCATCCCACATGACCAGTTAGATCAGTAATCTACCAAGTTACAGGCCAGCTTTTGATGAACTGTTCACTCTATAATAAGCTCATTCTTTTAAATCTAAAGTAAAAAAAAAATCTCCTTTTCAGTTTCACTGCATTTCCCTGCAGCATTTAAAAATACTAAAATTTGATGCAGCAACACTCACAAGGAGCTGTCACAAAGAAATGTTTAGAGAATAAACAAAAGACAAAGTTCTGGTGAATGGTGGGAGAACGCTTTATCGTTCTGGTTCCTTTGTTCAGCTTTACTTCTTTTCCTCTGGCTGTATGGAGGCACAAACATGGCACAAGGAAATATGTTCATACAGCATTGGATAATTATTTAAATTAGTAATATATTTACTAATTTAACATGTATTTATTCCACTGTGCCACTTTTCTCCCTCCGTAGCTATCAGGGTTGTTTGCTCTGGGTAATGTGGGTGGGCTGGCTGACCTCCTGGCCTTTAAACTGTCATTAAAATCTTTAAAAAAGAAGCAACACAAATGATTGACACCATTTTTGTTACATTTTGAGGATGAATAGATGAATTAGAGGAGATTCAGGACATTCCCAAGGACCACTTTAAAGGACTAATTTATTAAATCCTAGGACTACTTTACTTATTTCCAGGCCTGTTTTACTTATTTCTGGAACTACTTAACTATACTACTTTATTAATTACTAGGAATACTTAATTATTCTTAAGGCAACAAAGAATTGAGCCTCAAAAAGAAAAAATTAAAAAAATACATTTCTTTGTTCTTGTGTTTCAAATAAAGTTTATGTTGAGACAGCACAGAACCAAAGCTCTCATTTGTGGATTGTAACTGAAACTTTTACTATGAAATGGAACAAACATCCTTTCCAGGTTTCCACTCCCACCGACTTCAGGATAAGACCCAGGACTCCCACCAGGACCTCATATCTGCCTCTTTTCCAGATAGACCTCTAATGCCTCGTTTCCACCAATGGGTGCGAGTCAAGGAGGGCCAGTTAGGGTGCAGAAATGGTTTGTAAACTGTATTCTATTGCAATCCCATAGCCAACCGTAACCTTACCCGAGAGACGGAGTATCAGTCATATAGCCATAGATGCCTCGGCTATGTAATAGCATGACGTCATAGAGCACAATGCCTTCCCTAAAATATAACCAAAACACATCTCAGAAACAGAGGAGAATGGCGGTCATTCAACAGTTTGTGTTCTTTCTTCTTGGCGGTGCTTTGTAATGCTATTTTGAACAGAGATTTAATCAACAAAAATATCTGTTGCTTTAAACAAGGAGCCATTCCTAACTCAAAGGTATTCATTTTGTCTTCCTATCTCAGTGATAAAAGGGATTTTTTTCTTCTATTCAGACAATAATAATAGGATGTTGTAACATACCTGACATGTTGTGGCTGTCACTTGCAGCCTTCCTCAGAACCCAGGACGAGGGGGCATACATGCTCTCATACACCTGTGATTCCCTACTCCTGAGACCACCACATAGTGGGGGGCGTGGCCGTCCCAGCACATCTGGCAGGTTTGCTGGGACAGTCAGACCTCCAGAAAGCAGATGATAACACGTCACTAACGTGTCAGTGGACATTTCTAAGGAGGGCTGCAGGTGACAGCCGAAACATGTCAGGTATGTTATGACATCTTACTATTATTGTCTGAATAGAAGGAAAAAAAATATTAATCAAGAAGCCATCCTGCTTTGTTTTTTTTTTTACCAGGTCGTACATGAAGTGACTTTTTTCTCAAACAATCAATGGATTGTAGTGTGTCAAGCAGCACCCTTTTGGGTTGGGTTGGTTAGATTGGTACCCCAACAAAAGGGTCCCAACAAAGTAGGACAGGTCGGGTCAGATATTAGGGTACCCTTCCCAGTTTACTCATGTAGAAATGCCAAAAAATGCATCCTGACCAGCCCTGCCCCGACGCACACCTGTTGGTGGAAATGGGGCTTAAGAATCAGAAGCTGCCAGTCC
This sequence comes from Melanotaenia boesemani, assembly GCF_017639745.1. NCBI lineage: Eukaryota > Metazoa > Chordata > Actinopteri > Atheriniformes > Melanotaeniidae > Melanotaenia > Melanotaenia boesemani. The sequence goes on from NC_055684.1 coordinate 6,656,245, forward strand.
ATTTTTTGCAGCACCATTCTAGAGTCTGGAATCTTCTCAAACAAAGGAGAGTTTCCCTCCAAGAGAGCTACTTGGTTAGCCCACCTGCTGTCCTCTTCAAATGAGAAGAAGCTATTACTCTTTTTTTTCTAAAAGAGTGCCCAGCAAACTGGACACCTGGATTTAGCTGGATAAAAGAAACATTTTCAGTTCTCCTTTCCTTCAAGGGGCAACTGTTTCCCAAGAACTGTGGCAACCAAAGGCATATTGGTTTTTAGCAGTTAGCATCAGCATTATGTTTAGCATAACCAGTGGTGTAGTCTATGTGATGCGCAGGTATACACCGTATACCCACTAGAATAGGTCACAAATTTCCGTATAACCCCTAAAAAATGCTCAAAGATGCGCATGAACATGTTTCGTGACCTAACTTTCACTTTCCCGGTCATAAATTAGCCACAAAGCCGCCCGTTTAGACCATGAGGAATTCCGTCAAAAGTGACGTTGAGCCGCCGCAGAGAGAAAGCAGCTTGGCCGCCTGTCCTGATCCTGACCTGTGTTTCTTAACATCTGGTGGCTGGTTGCTAGACAACCGCAAATTTTTTTTTTTTTTTTAACTTGTCCTGTCCAGCATCATAGCAAGCAAAATGATAATCTGGTTGCTGTATCGTGCTGAACAAATTTGCTCTGCCAAGGGGAGGCCTATGGGTAAGGCTCCTCTTGATAATGTGATTAATTTATTTATTTATTTACTTTGAATCACGGAATCTATGTAATCTTGCTGGACCTGACCGGAGGGGACAGAAAAAGATGGAAAATAGCAAAAAAAGAGCAAAAGGGAAAGAAGAAAGGAGACAAAAGATCACAGACAGAAGGAAAACGACCCTTCAATCCACACCATCACCAGACAACAAACTGTTACACCTGTACATGAACACACCAGAAAATTTCCTACAACTTTTACAAAAGCAGAAACACACACACACACAGAAAAAAAAACAAAAAAAAAAAAACAAAAACAAAAAAACAGGGCTGCCAGTCATTAAGAGTTTTTAAATAATAACCAAATCAAATCAAAAAGACATAACAGCGACCAGATACTAACTCACAGGAAAAATACAAATATTTTATTTTTTTTTTTTTAATAATTATTGCTTAATATTAAAAACCCACTAGACAACTCAGTGACTGTGTCAGCATGCAGAGCATGAGAAACAAGGAGTGATCAGTGATGAAGAGTGGTGAGTGAGATCATGCAAATGCGACCTCGCCTCCACGGAGGCCAGAGGCAGACCAGGGCCTGGGCCGGGCCCTCAGCAGCAGACCTGGAGCACCAACCCAAGCCACCCCACCACAAAGACGACTCCAGCCCCACCCGAAGGGCGGCAGAGGAGAGCCCCAGCAAGAGTCCTCTACGGTCCAGGGGCACAGGCCCCAGTGGGCCAAGATCAGCAGCCGCCGGCCCCGCTAGACAACCGCAAATTAAAGAGTGGTGGATGAGAGGAAGAAGAAGATGCAGCAGCAGCAGAAAAAGAAGAGGAAGAAGATTTTTTGGGCGGTACGAGTAGTTAATGGAGAGGGAACGCAGAGAAAAAACATGAAAAGAAAACAAAGTCAAATCACACTGTTTCAGTTTGTCAGTGAATGTGTTGCTACTGGTTCTGTTTCCACTGTCGATTCAGGGGACACTACAGTTACACAGTGACGGGTGGGGAGGTGACCCTGTCATCCAACCTAGGCCCCGTTTCAGAAAGCAGGTTTAGTGAAAACTCTGAGTTGGTCAACCCAGAGTTGCGCTTTAAACTCAGTTTGTTTAACCCGCTTTCTGAAACGGGGCCCTGGTGAGTGGAATTCGTGTGTTAAACAGCAGGTGATTTGCATATTAAATTATATTAAAATATAATATATATATATATTAAAACTAGCTAACTAAAGTGGTGGTTTCATATTGCTGTTCTCTGTGTGTGTGTGTGCTCGTAGAAGAGACTTCGACCTGGCCGGTCTTGTGAAGTGAGTCAGGTAGGGGAATTTAAAAACAGGCATCTTTGGTTAGAGTGGAGAAACGGAAAGTTAGGTAAATGTTGGACATTTAAAGCTGGTAGAAACTATTTAAATGTACAAAGTTAACACTATATTAGCATGTTATTATGGTTAAATAAAAATGAAGACAATTCATAGTCATCTTAAATGTCCATTAATAAGGATAACTTGTACACCATCAGATAAACAACGTACGTGTGTTATGTGTAGTGTCATGAGGGCTGGCCTGCATCGCCTGCAGCTCAGGCAATCAGGCTCATCTGCTCCACCTGGGTCTCATCAGCACTCACTCTCCTCACCTGTTCATCATCCTACATAATCCCTCCTCAATGTCTGCTTCCCTGCCAGATGGTCATTTGCCTTCCCTGTTATTCTATACTAAATCTTGTCTTGTTCTAGATCCCTGTTGCTGACCTCGCTGCCTCTCACGGACTCCCTGATTGCCTGATCCCTGCCGGACTATCCTGAACTCTGCCTACCTGGATTAGACCTTTTTCTGGACCGACCTCTGCTATCTGCCTAGCCCCTCTTCCTGGACCTGGTTGCTGCACCTGCTCCTTTTCTGCATCTAATAAACTGTTAAACTCATCACCGTGTGGGCTGAATTTCCGGGTCTTCCTGAAACGATCATTACAGTGTAGTTGTCTCATTATTCAAGCTATTCCAAGAGTGGAATGTTTGCCTCTACATTTTTTCATGAATTTATATTTATTGAAAATGGATTTGTCTTGTTCTGTCAGTGGCTGTTCAGTGGTTAATTAAAGTGCAGCTGTTAATCAATTCACATCAAACTTTATTTATAAAGCATTGTTCTTGCCAAAGGCAACACAAAGTGCTTTATATGATGAAAAAAAAATGTATGCATATTAAGTAAAACAAGCCTTCACACACTATATGACATAGCAGTTTAAAAACACACTCATCATTGTCTCTCTCACAGTCACACAGACGTCCACATACATGCACAAACAGAGCCGTCCCCCCTCCCTACATTATACACAAACAAGAACTTCACAGTTTCTGTATCTTAGTACAAAAATAATAAAAGTAATAAACATCTGGCTTGATGCCGCTGTGAGGAAACAATATCTTGGGGATCCGATCAAACCAAGAGCCAGCTCACCCATTTCCACAGAGGCCAGCACAGCAACCACCCAGATCAGGGCAGGCCAGAGTCCACATCACAGCTGTAGGACTGCAGTGCAGGACCCCCAGCCACTGGGACAAGGGCGATCACCACGGCAACAAACCCTAGTCCAAGCAGGCAAACTCCTGGGGCGAAGGATCCCGATGAGGAAAGGAATGGCTGTTATACATCTTGTGTTGTTTACATTTAGATAACACATAACCAGTCTTTCATGACCTCAGTTATGTGTGGATGCAAACTTTAATAATTACTGTGGTGCTCATTAGCAAAGTAAACATTTATGAGCAGTTGCTGCTTTGGGAAGGCTGCTGGGGGACAGGTGTTACACCAGGACACCAGGGGTTTAGAGTAAACCCACTAGAATAAACTAGACTACACCACTGATCACAACTTAGCCTAAGCATGGTCAGCTTAACTGGAAATGATTTGCAGTTTACTTATGGTAAATAATTAGGTTATTTTAGACAAGTTATGTTATATTTAAGAATTACTCTCGCATGCTTAACTAACGTGGCTACATGGTGGTCACATAGAAAAAAAAAACACATGTTCACTGGTCTTTATGTCAATAGCAGCCATCTTGTGACTGTACTGTGACCTCCATAAGTTACATACTCTACGAGAAGAAAGAACTTTGTTCTTGTTCTCAAGGCCGCAAGAACAAGTAGAAGTTTGGTTTTGTCTGGTCAATTCATACTCCATGAGAAGGTTCATCTGCGACTGGTCGGGGATTACTGCAGGGGATGTTTGTGTGTTTATGTACAACTGATCAAGTGATTTCATACTTAACAAGAAACTGCGTCGGTGACAGGGAGGGGTTGAGCACGTAATGGTGTCCGTGTCTTTATATTCATTTACGTACTTTCTCACCAACTTGATCAGCTGTTAATTAAAGCTATCTGTATCTTGGTATCAACAGAAAACAACACATTTCTGTTTCATGCTTTTCTGCATTAACCACGCCCACTTCAAATGTCCAACCATCACACAATACTTCCTGGGGACCCACAAGAAGAAAGTTCTAACCCTGAGCCACAAGATGTCCCCAACCACATCCCCTTGAACAAAATGATGCCATTTTGTTCTCATGGCCCCGAAAACAAGAGAAAAGTTCTCGCTTCTTGTGGACGATGTATCAGCCTTAAATCTCATAGCTACTGCGGCCATCTTGCTACTTCACCAGCCGCATGGTGAAGTCCCCCATCCTGCCCTCTGTTGTTGTATCACCTCAACTTGCATTGACACCATCACACACATGCACACAAATACACACACAAATACACACACACACACACACACACATTCTCACACGAACACAGGAGTTTTGTCTGTAGTGTAGTAGAGTTCAACAACAGAATTTATTAACTTAAGTTTAACTGATTAAAATTATTATGCTTATTATCTAATAAATGTATTGTTGTATTTTTAAAGGAGAAGTTGTTGTGTGATTATTCTGTATCTATATATAAAGGTCAGCGCTCGGATTCATAGCCTTCTTTATCTGCTCTGTCCATGACATTTCTGTCCATAATTGACAGGTTCAGAGACAGACCCTCAAAACTGATATTACTTCTGGAATTCTCCAGTGGTGGCCTGTAGGTAATATTTTACATTAACTAGACTTGCTCCTACCAAAACCCAATAATTAATTAAATTAATTAAAAAAATCCAGGATTATTGTAATATGGGAAATGACCTAAAGAGCAGACAGAGAACTGGTACAGTTACCTGTAATGGGACTCCTATGGTCATCTCCAGGGATCCAGGTGAGGCGAACGCTACGGGCTGCTGGGTCTGACAGATCCAGATCCACAGGGGGGTCGGGACGGTCTGCAGACAAACACAGGATGATCTGGCTTAGATATGTCACAACCATCACTCTTTCGCAAAACACACCTGGACACTATAAATGAGTTCACAGTAAGGACTGAACACATGCATGACAAAAAAAAATAAAAAAAAAAGGTCTCTAAAACCAGAAATGAATAAAGTGTTAACAGGCAGGAAAACAGTAAGACGACAAAACTGTAAAAGAAACGACAGACAGGAACATCCGGCTGAGCTGTGTTACCTGGAGGCAAGGCACTAGAGACTGAGGGGTGGAGGAGGCCTTCCTCTGTGCGCAGGGCCAAGGAGAGGAGGTGGGGATAAAGGTTAGAGTTTACTGGTTAGTCTACAACTCAATCAACAGCAAGGCAGCACAACAGTTAATACTTCCTTTACTACACACACATGTATAAGAGTTAGCTGCATCTAACTACAGGATGAAGTTTGCACTGATTCCAGTGTTCGGATCATCAGGACATGTTTTTATTTCTGTATTTCTGAAGGAAAGGCATCAGTGCAAAAACCATACAGGAAGAAGTTAGTTTACATCCATCTTGTCCGCAGCACCATCTAATTACAATATTGTCCTGAGCAGCATGCTCACTGTAAAACCAGAGGGAGGATGTCGTGTTAAAGATGAGCTCTGAGGCACATGCATGATTTCACCTGATGGCACACACCATCAGTCGCATGAAACGTAAAGCTGAAGATGTGTGAAAAACAGCTGGTGTGAAAGTGTGTCCACGTATGTGAGAGCAACTTTAAATCCTGACATTCTTCATCGGATTCTCCACTGATTAGTGCTTGTTTTGATGGGTGATCTCTTGGACCAAAAGTTTTGATGGTAAAGAATGATATGAAGCAGAATTGTTCAGGATTAGACAAACATGTCAGTTTAACCCCTCAATGCCAACCATACATTTAAAAAAAGATGTTTTGGCTACCAATTATGTAATGATTTAGGCCATTTTCAATTAAATAAAGCCAATAAATTATTAGATTTAAAATGGCCAAAATAATTACTTTATTGGCTTTATTACATTTAAAAAGGCCAAAATAATTACTGGTTGCTACACATCATGCAAACAATGATTCATGAACACAGATGTCATTGTTCACCTTCAGCAACTAAATCACTTCTAAACATTAATGTTTGACCTACAGTATATTTTTTAGTTTGGTTTTGTGAACATTAGGGTCTAAAGTTTGAGCAAAAGAGTGCTTTACTTCTCCTTCTGTACTAAAGACAATGATACTTTATTAGATCAAAAACATAACATAGGTATCAGGTTTTATATTTCCTGTGTGAGGTGGCTTTTTAAAAGCAGGGGTTGAAAACATCCAGAAGTTACTGACACAGAAGCCTGCTGTCTGCTGGACAGAAGCCATCACAGGGTGGATTAAAACATGTTCAGACGGTGGTCCTCTCTGCCTCTACATAAAGCAGAATTCAGAGACTCCTCAGATTATAAATGCTCTCCTCCTCTGACTGCGGCGTGGAAAGATATGACGCTCTCAGTGTTTCCTTGGGTTTTAGATGTTTCCTTATCAGATTCAGGTGTGCTGGAGAAGGAAAACATCTAAATCATGCAGGATAGTTTTATGCCCTGAAGTCCAGGGGCCTCATGCATAAAACTGTGCATAGCAAAGCAAATTACAGCTGGCGTCCGCGGTGCAAATAGGAAATGTGGCGCACTTCAACTTTCAGATTTATAAAAGCTTGCACATGCACGTCCCACGCCTGTTTCCGTTTATAAATCAGAATAAATTCTAAAGCGGGCACACGTGTGGGAGCGCCTTGCCACGCCCACATGGTGGCTATAAATGGTCAGGTGAATACATACAACTACATATTCATCACATCGTTTCCATGATGGCTCAGGAGGGAAAAAGAGGGGAAAAGTTTATTTTTTTCGGGGTGTGAGACTGAGATCCTGATGGACCAGGTTGAAAAACGTAAAAATGTTTCATTGGTGGGAACGGCGTGGGCATTACTGGTGTCAGGAAAGCAGAATAGTGGCAGCAGGTGGCAGATCCTGTCAACACAGTGTCAGAAGGGAAGACACGCCAGAGGTATCAGAATATGAGGCTGAATAGCTCAGTTGGTAGGGCAGCCATCTGTCATACGGGAGATCGAAGTTCAAATCCCACAGGGGTGAACAGTAACACCTTTCAGCTGGGTTCTTAGGCAAGACGCTACAGCCCACAGTAAATTGTTTTGGAGAAAAGCTTCTGCTAAATGACAGAACTGATGCCAGTAATGTAGTCTTTGTTTAATGTAGAAAATAAATATATATGGATACATCAGAGATTGGTAGCAGTTTATTTAGTGTTAAATAATATTTCTTTATAGTTCCTGGGTGTTTCAACTGGGTTGGCGGTGCTGCAGCTTAAAAACAGATTGTGTAAGAATGAATGAATGAATGAATAAATAAATAAAATCCACCTCTTGTGTTTTTCATAAGTGTTGCATCACTTCTAGACGCTCCAGTCTTTCCCACTCTGCCAGATCTCAGAATAAATGACCAAAGCTTACTTTTTGCATTTTCTTTTACTGACTGGTGAATGTTGGCAGCAGACTCTCCACCTCATCATTTCCTTGATTTTATTCTGTACAGTTGGTGTCGCCGTTTCCCGTTTTCCCAGATTTTGTGGGTACGCCATGGTCAGAGTTTGCGTGGAGGTCGGAACATTTTACTGGCCGGTTTGGTTTTTCTAAATTCTAAAAGTTGACTATATTTGGTGTACGCCGGTTTTGTACCTACGCCAGCTTTATAAATGAGGCCCCTGGACACAGAGGCACTGTTCGATCTGAACATTTACGCACACTTCCTTCTCTCACAACTGGATGTTTTTTATAATTCCTCGGCTTAGCAAAGAAATCCACCACCTCAACCAGTCTACTAACTGTCCTGGTTCCAGTGTTATATGTAGACCCTCTCCGTTAAAGAGGCCTTTTGTCTCAGGTTTTTCAGTGTACCTAACACAGTGAGGCGGGCCGAGGCTGAGTCCTGGTCTATCTCAGAGTTAACAGCGCATGTGTACTTTCCCTCGTCGCCCTCATTGACGTTGGGGATGGTCAGCGACTCATCATCCTTTTTCAGCCTGGAGACAAAAAAAAAAGAGGAAACAAAAATAGTTAATTTCCATATGTTTATAAATACGTTATCATTTTCCCTGGAAGAAAATCTGGTTTCTGTGCAGAGTCGAGTTGACCCAATATAAATACTGGAAAATAAAGTAACTAAAATAAAGTAAAATAAGGTCAGTTTAAAGTAACTGAAGCTGTTAATGAAGACCACCATTACCTCCACCCCAGATTCAGAGGCTTTTCATCCTTGGTCCAGACCACCGTGATGGGCAGGCTAGGATCTGACGTCACCTTACAGTCTAAGCGAACCGTGGAGCCCCTGACGGCTGACTGGTGCTCAGGGGCCCGAACAATACGAGTCGGCTCTGGATTAGAGTGAGGATGAAGAGTTCAAACAGACACACAGACACAAACCAGGTCAGGTCAGACATCCAGAAGCTTCCAGAGAAACCAGAGGAACTACGTCTGACAGATGGGTCCCAACAAGAAAGCACTGATTCACATTCATGGATCCAGACATAGCCTCCAAAACTGGATGTGGATCAATTCTTCACATGGCAGGAGGGGACACTGTCCATCATCTAAAAATCTTTACTTGACTTAGGAAAATCTGAACAGAGTAAAGAGTAAAAGTTTCTGCAGCCTTCTTCCTGATTGCTGGTGTCAGGTTTAATCTGACAGTCAGCGTGGAAGACTAGTAGTTATAAATAAACAGATAAACATTTGATTTCAGAATAAAAGTATTTAATTAACAAACATTTGATGATGGCAGCTGACAGTTTGCAAGCCTTCATCCATCTGGTTGTAAAATGTCTGAATGAATATCTAATAAATCTGCATTCAACATGGTCCACCAGAACATCTTTCTATAGATTAGCTAAAAAACTGGGTAGGACTGTATGCCACCACTATTAATTGGTATGAGTCCTTTCTAAAAGACAGGGACTACTTTGTGTCTATAGGTAACTATAAAATCTGAGCAAAATAAACTGTGGAGTTCTCCAAGGCTCCATCCTGGGGCCACTTATATTCAACATCTACATGTTGCCACTCACTCATATTATGAAAAATGACTAAATATGTTACCATAATTATGCAGATTACAAAAAATCTACATAACCATTTCACCCGGAGACTATATCCCAATCCAAACACTTATCAGATCCATCTAACAAATTAAATATTGGATGTGTCAGAGCTTACTTCAGTTAAATGAAGACAAAACTGAAATAATACTTTTTGGATCAAAGGTCAGCTTCAAACAGTGATGTTAAAAACTACCAAGTAAGCCAGGAATCTGGGAAACTCTTGCCTCACATAAGGACAGTTGTGATGTCGGCCGATTATCACTTAAAGAACATCTGGAGGATTAAAGGACTGATGTCTCAGCAGGACATATGCATTTATCTTTATTAGACTAGACTACTGTAATGCTGTCCTTACAGATCTCCCTACAGCCTCCACGGAGCTACGCAGAACATACAGCAGTGACGCCGTAAACGACCTTACACACCAAAAATGGATCATAAAACTCCCGTCTGCAGATCTTTACTTCTTGTCTGGTTGTTATTTGTTTACAAAGCATTGGATGGTTTTGGGCTAAAATTCATTCAGGATCTTCTGGTTCATAACTCAAACATGGCAGTCAAAGCTCCAGTGACGTCAGATGTTCATTCGCTGTCTGTGAGACAAAACTAAGGAGGCAGAGATGTTCAGTCTGATGATGTGAAAGACTCCAGTTTTCCAGTCAATCTTCTCCCTGGAAGATGTTTTCCAAAATATGATGTATATTATTCAGGACCTAAAACCTGTGTTAGACGTGGGAGGACCAGCAGTGATCTCAGAGTTAATGTGTATAGAGTCTGATGCAGGAGATATTTACTGCTTTTTCTAAACACAGACCAATAAAGACACATAATATTTCAGCTCTGTCCCTGTCTCTGTTGCTTTGAGACAGGTTTTCATTTCAGGTGTGAAGGAAACTGTTTGTACCACTTTGTTAAATCAGATTCTGCCTCAGCCTCTGAGCCACCGACTACCTTCATGCTGCAGTCTGAAACACAGCTGAGTCCTGATCCACATCCCCACTGCTGGTCTTCCCCCCAGTGGACCAAGTTTAACTTTTGTTTCGTTTTGAAAAGAAAGACTTATTCTATCATCAAGTCAGTAGATGACCTCACCTGGTTTAATTTTTTTTCACCTCAAAAATGGAAAGAAAGCTTTTTGTCTAATATAGTTTAAATCTGGAAATACAAATGAGTTAAAATCAGTTAAAGGCACAAAAACCGTCCCATGATCCCAAAGAGGAGGCTGTTTGGCACAAGGAAGGAAAATGATGTGACAATGAGCCTGAACCATGCTGGAGCATCACTCTGACTACATCTCAGCACCAGAACCTCTTTAGTTTTCATGCAGTAATGTCTGACCTTTGACCTCCAGGCGGACCTGGTTTTCAGCCGTGCCCAGGATGCTGTTGGCCACGCAGGTGTAGGTGCCCTCGTCCTCCGCTCGGGCCCGTTTTATCTCCAGGGTACCATTGATGTAAAGGCGGTACTGACCACCATCCAGCCCGCTGCCTTGTCCGTTCTTAAACCTATAACGACAAAACACATCACTTTTTAGAAAACTGAAACTGATTTGAAGACAGCTTAGTCCAGTATATGTTGAGTCTTTTCAGAGGATGTTGAGGAAAAACACAGAGAAGACTAAATAATAAACTTCAAATTCTTACCAGCGTAACACTGGGATAGGGGAGCCGAAGAATGGACAGTCCAGTAAGGTCCGGTTGTTCTCAATCACTTTGATCAGCAGGTTTTTGGGGCCCAGCATCCTTGGAGGCATGTCTGAGACACAGTTTTCCATTAGTTCAAAGAAAACTCTGGTCTACATCAGGGGTGTCAAATATATATATATATATATATATATATATATATATATATATATATATATACATATATATTATCAGAAATGGTTCCTAAAGGACTCAAAAATAAAAAATAAATAAATAAATACAGGCTTAGTAATTAATTAATCTTGATTAATCACATTTTAATATCATAATATTTAAACAAAACATTTTATTTAGATAAATTTTAGTGAATGAATAAATCAAATAATAGACACAGATATTAATATTGTAAACTGAAGCTCTAGTAATGTCTGGAAAAATGCATTTAGTTGCATATCAATTCAAAATTGTGGAAAAAGAAATAGAAAATATCCCTGGCCAAAACTGAATAGACATAAAATTAACAGCTCCAGCAGCTCTCTGATTAAAAGTCTACAACATGTTACAGTACTTTTAACTTTTTAAATGTTTCCCTCCACACCCTTCATTAATGGGCATAAATGGGCACAAGCCAGGGCGGTATCAACCAGTATCAGCTTTACGAGTTTTATTCTCAGTCTGGTCATGGAGCAGAGGTGAATATCTGCTCTGACTGCAGCTGTGAGCACTTTTGGGGCGGGGCCTGGGGAAGCGCTGCTCATTGGGAAGAAGGAAACGTGTTTTCATGTCAGTTTCCAAAAGTCTCCAGTAACACCATAAACAGTCTCTAGATTTATCACTAGTCGCTTATATGAAATAGAATCACTAGATGGGTCTGAAAACTCACAAATTAAAGCGCTAAAGTAGTTAAATTAGCAACTGATTTAACAGAGTTCTGTCATGTGCATCAACTTATTCAGTGTACCGGATATCGTGCACTCACAATGTTCTGCATTGTTTCAAATGTGTTAATGTTTTTTTTTTATAATTAATCGTAACGCTGATATATATACATGTTACACACGTATGTATACTTGATCCTCCTACACTGTAGTGACTTCTCAAAAATAGACTGTATATAAAAGATGGACGGAGCCTCCTTGACGTCACCCATTGGTTTCTGAAGAGCAAAATGAAGCTCGTTGGGGGTTCCAACCGTCGCCATCTTGGTAGCGTCACGAGTGTCGTTAGTCCCGGAAAATCCAAAATGGGCAAAGAGGTCAAGTTGAGAGGGGGGCTGGGAAGGTGGGGGTGGATGATTGACAACCATCAAACCCCGAGCTGCCTGTAGCTAAGAGCTAACCGAGCTAACCCCGAGCAATGGTAGCCAACCAGCTAACAGAGGTAGGCACGGATATTGGATACATGTCAATCAAAAGGACACACCCCTAATTATACCGAATTTCAAGATTAAATAACATCCAAACGGATGAGTTAGAAAAAAATTCACCCCCCCTTGCAGTTGTCATGAAGGTAAACCTGACCTATTAATCCTAAAATGGATTTTTGTACCAGGCTTTAAACATGTTTATTTCTGCTATGAAGTTGGTCTTTTTAACATGGGAGTCTATGGGGATTTGCTCTGTTGTGGAGCCAGCCCCTAGCGGATGAGGAGCGAACTGCAATTTTTTGCACCTCCACATAGGCTTCACATTTTACAGACGGAGGTTGCCGCTTGTTTTAAACACAGACTTGCTTGTCAGTTTTACTTCTGAGATTTTAAAGGCAAAATCAATGTCCCATTAAGAGGTGAAGGGTAGAGTTGACTGACCTACAGGTCTCTGTAAGTTCCTCACCCATGTTACCCCATCACAGAGGTTTCCAGAAGGGTGTCCTGCAGATTTAACTGCTTGGGTTTAGCCTCTTACCGAGAACACTGACGAAGGCATTGGCCAGCAGATAGCCGTGCTGGTTTGAGGCATTGCATTGGTAGACAGCACTGCTTCCAATCTGCACTGAGCGGAAGATGATGGTGTCGCCCAGAACCTCTCTGTTTGGGTATGGAGGGGCAGCTGTGGTCAGGAGGAGGAGGAAATATCATTAGATTATATATGGTGTTATATTATAGTAATCTCTCATTTATTCAAGTCATTTTAATCTTGATACATAAGTAAAAATTATTAATTCGCGTTCTGTAGGATAAGATGAAGCAAGGATAGCAAACAGGATGTAGGATAAGGCTAAAGTACTGACACAGGAACTGATTCTCGATTTTCTGTAATTCAGCAATCAAACAGAGTTCCTACTTTCTAGAGGTTGTCCATTGATAAGCCACTGGATGTTAGGTTTGGGATTGCCAGTGGCCCGACACACAAGGCGTCCATTCTCATCTGGAGCCAGCACCAGGTTGGAAGGTTTGTCCAGCCAGTAAGGAGCCGCTGAGGATCAGATGACATCAGGTTAGCATGTTTGTATAAATCCATCGGTTTGTGGGATCAGCTGATCTGTAACCTCCTCACCTTTGACCTGAACAAAGATGGAGTGATGTATGCTGCCTAAGTGATTGTTGGCCAAGCAAACGTACTCTCCAGCATCCTCTTCTGACACGCCGATGATCTTCAGGGTCTTGTTGTGGTTCTCAAGCTTCACCTTCCTTGCAGGCAGTTCCGCACCCCTCTTAAACCACTTGATGGTGGGAGTCGGGCTGAAAGTAAAAAGTATGGAAGGGTTGGGCTAAAATGCAAACACCCCTCTACCTTTCAGATCAGGCTTCACACTTTCCTCTCTGATAATGGTTATGGTTAAGTCTGGCTTAGTGACCCTTATCCATGCCATAGGCTAAGGATGCTGGGGGTTGATGATGATGATGCTCTTCTCTGCTCTCTTACTCTCCATGTAGGTGTATAACATTATGGGTGTCATTAGCAACAACAGCAGCTTTCTATGTTGTGGTGTGTTGGTCTTTGTGAATCCTCTCCACCCCCAACTGGTCAAGGAAGATGACCATACTTCCTGGTTCTGGTTCCACTGGAGGTTTTTCCTTCCCACCGTCACCCACCACACCATTCATGCTCAGGATGGGGTGCTATACATGCAGTTCTCATTAACTCTGAACTGGTAAAAGTGGGTTTAGAAACTTGATGAACGGATCTGAGTTCATGCTGTTACTGTCATCTATTTACTGTCAAAACAACATGTTTGCTCAAAGAGGAAGTAAATAACTCAGTGCTGCTAATATGTATTATTTTCTTCTGAACATAAGCAGAACAGTTTAATATCACAGTGTCTTGGTTATTAATTGATCTTTAACCCTTAAAACTCTATGATATTTTTCATACACCTGTTTGTTTTAAATGTAAAACTACATGTAGAAGCTCAACTCTTTTAATGCCAGTCAACATTCATTCATTCTCTATGCCACTTATTCCAATTCAGGGTCACGGGAAAGCTGGAGTCTAACTCAGCAATAATCAGGTGAAAGGCAGAGTACACTCTGGATAAGTCGCCAGTCTTAGGGTCACAGGGTGCCAGTCACAGGGGCAAAGAGGGCCAGAGAGACAAACAACCAATCACACTCACTCCAAATGAGAATATAGAGTGACCAATTAACCTAACACATATGTCTTTGGACAGTGGGAGGAAGCCGGAGTACCCGGAGAGAACCCATGCATACATGGGAAGAACATGCAATTTTTGTTCTTTTCAGACATAGGACTTTCTGCTCACTTGTTGATCTTTGGCTGCACCTGATTGGACATTGCAGTCAATTCAAGCTATCTGACTAGTGGTTAAGTTTAACAGGATAGTTTCCAGGTCAAAATAAAGGACTCTTAGCAACATAGTAGTAATAGTGATCACATTTTTTTGATGAAAATGTGATAAATAATGGTGTTATCATGAATTACTCATTGTGGATTTACCATATAAAGTCTGAATAAACACTACATTTTGCACATTGGAAAGATTGTAAACTTCCTGAATGGAATATAAATGCCTGGAAAAACCACCATAGATCCCCTAAAGGGTGAGATTCACAATTCAGCCCGCAGAGTTACACTGTTGATGGTAAAAGTGATAGGGCCCAGAGCCTGTGGAGATCTAGCAGAGTTTTAATGTTATATGTTCAGTTGGCTTGTTCATATCTTTATGGTTCATATTTATTTATTTATTTATATGTAGGCACCGTCAAATCACAACAAATTCCTTGGAATGGAAGTTACTTGGCAATAAATCTGATTCTGATTCTGATTCTGATTTTAGGGGTTTAAATTGCTAACTTTTATCCAGACCAGAAGAACAATTTTCTATATCCTAGTTCCTTTTTTTCTTTTAAGCCTGAAAAATACAATAAAACAAACTAAAGTGAACATAAATTGAACTAAAAGAGCAACTTCATGTTAAACTGTGTGTTAAGCAATTGTTTTCAGTTCATTTTCTTTCCTTCATGTTAACAAAACACAACATGGTGAAGTGAAAAGTTATTTTTCTGCCCTTCTGGAGATCAATTTTACTAATGTTACTGGGTGAGTTGTGTTTTGGGTTGACGAGCTAACCCCTCTGGTCATTTTGACTCTATATAAAGACATCTTAGCTGCCAGCTGAATGTGTGTTTAAGCCTGTGAATTCTCAGACATTTTATTCCTCAGATTTATAACTACAGAAAAATATCTGCATCTTGCAGCTGAATCATGGCTGTTTCCAACATGTGATGCTACAGAACTGACAGCTGAGAATGGCGTTCTGTGTGTGTGTGTGCTCACAGTCCTGCAGCAATACACTCCAGCTGCAGCTTCTCATCTCGCAGCACCATCTTGGAGCTCTCGCGTCCTGTGGGTGAGAGGAAGGTCGGCGTGGTCTCCGCTACTTTACGACCTGCAGATAAGGAAGGACAGGTTAATACACACATAAACACATTTACTCATCCTTGATGCATGAGTTATTTCCTACAAGCAGCTGAATCTTCCCTCCATGACTTCAATCCACCGTTATTATTGGGATAGTTTCCTTCTGGCCTCCTTCTGCAGAAGGCTTTGGCTATCCTGGATGTCAGCTCAGAGACAAAAGCGGGCTGTAAAAAAGTCTAACAGCCTCTGGCTTCTCTCTCACAGGAAGACATTAAGACATTCAAAAACAACAACAGGGTCATTGATCTTGCTTTGTATAGACAGAGGAAGCACAGATGGCAATGGCTGCCATTAAAAGCAGATCCATTTTTTCTCTGTGTGTGCTGTAAAGAGGTTAGTAGAAGATATTTAAGGTTGTGTATTTGATGCACCAGTCTTCAGCACGATGTTCTGCCATCCGGCAGGGATTGGTAAAAGCATGAAGCCAAAGTCGTATAGCAGCTTTACTAAAACACAAGCTTGATGTTTTCTTTGTTCTCTGTTCAGCTGGATGTCAGATTGGAACTTTTATAATCCAGAAGGGATCTGTAAATAAATCCAGACTCTTTTGACTCTACAGGAGTGGTAAACCCTCAGGTTTGCATTTTAATTTGGGTGTAAATTCAGCGAAATCAAACACTTTTTCTTAGTTTCACACAAATGAAAGCCCTCTTTCAGTGTGTAGTTCAAACTACCCATTTGTGATGAAAACATAATTTGAAGTCATTTAAAGAATAAAAAGTCTGTGCTGTAATAAAATGATGTTTAACTATTTAAAAGGCGGGTTTTCATTCTGCTTGTGGATCTAAAACAGCTTCAGATGACCTCCAATTACGCCTAAATAGTTCAGATTTGAATGAAACTTAAAGAAAACTAAGTCCATTTTTACACTTCACACCTGAAACTAAATGTCATCCAAAAACCTGCCAACAAATCTAAACTGTCATAATAATCCTCTGCAGCTACTTTTGGTCTTTAATCCTAATTTACAAACATGTTGTGTGAGTCAGAAAGTTCTGAAGACTGGATTAAAGTCCTGCTGATACATGTAGGGGGTTAATTAGCATTAGCCTCTGATGTGGTGCAGCTCTGGATGCTGTTAGCTTCTCCAGGTGGCTTTATAAGGTGGATCTTCTGATGTTGGTGAGACGGAGAGAACAGGGTTAGTAGTAAAAGATACCAGCTGGTTAGAGAGGAACCTGGAAAGATGTCAGCTGATGTTAGCTGCCTAAGAAGACATCCCACACACTAAAAACACACTGATGCGCTGCTTTTCTTTGTGTATTCATTGAATAATAATAAAGATGCTAGCATGTGTAAACTGTTAGCGTCCCTGCTACTTCTCACACAGCAATGCATACACCAGTGGAATTAATTTCCATACATATATCACCATTAATGACCACAGCATGAACCCACATTGAATATTCATCATGAGATCTAATCCTCCTCTAAGCCTCGGAGCCGCTGGCCTGGTCTCAGACTGGGAACATCGTCTACCATCTTTGCTGCCCCCCTCAACTCAGTCGACTGCACATGTGCTGCCACTTTGGCTAATCTGCTCCTTCACCAGCTATGAGTGTGTGTAGGAGGTGTGTGTCATTGTGAATTAAGGCTAATTTGTGAGTTGATAACTGCATGTTTATTTATTGATCAATTAACACTGACTTGAAGATGGGCTTTGGATGGAGATGATTTCTCATTTCTGATGTCCTGAGCTTTGGCTCAGTCCTCTTTGGTGGTGTCTGGAACGTTTTCTATTAAGTCATTTCTAAGGTTTTGTCAGGGACAGAGAAAGCTGTTAAGTGGCAAGGTGTGTGTTTTTTCATCATATAATTTGCCATCTCAACCTGGTAAATGCAATTATAAAGAACAGTGAATGAGAGGAGAATAAGTAACATTGAGGAAGAGACAAAATGTAAATAAAGAAACAACTTAAATATGTTTAAAATAGCAAAATAATATTTTTCTGTCCATTCTTGCTTTGGTTTTTCCCCAAATGTAACAATTCCCACCCTACTTTATCAGGAAAAATTACCCTCAGGCCAAAAAGACATTGACAGGGTTACATTTCCACCCGGCACCGTTGCCAACTCCTCAGTAAGAATAGTAGCTATGGGCTGTCCTAAAAGTCTTTAGAAGTTGCTAAATGACATCATCTCCTAATTTGCATAATAAACCTGGTACATATAGTTGTAATGGTTGCTGCCGTGGAGAGGAATTCACGTTCTTTCAAATCAGTCTCCAAAAGTCTCCAATAATACCAGAAAAAGTCGCTTGGTATGTCGCTAGTCGCTTTATTGATAAAAACTTGCTAGAGGGGTCTGAAAACTCATTAAATATGACGACAAAGTCACCAAGTTGTCAACACTGTACAGTCTGCCTAACTGTATCCGCAAGATCATGAAATCACTGTTGAAGTGGAGAAGATTCTCCACTTCAACCAGGATAAACGTCTCGTCATCCATGATGAAAAAAGGGGCTATCTGCCCCCATATGAACTGCTGCGTTTGACGTGTTCTGGACGCATGTTCCATCAAAAATAGATTCAGCAAGTATGTTTAGCGGAGAGCCGCAATAAGGTGCTTCTAGGATGCTTCTAACATGCACCGTGGCATGACCAGTGAATCAAACCATTGACTAAAATGGCCACGAACAGCTGCAGAGGCCGTGATTCAGCCATAACACGGCGCACACACACCCAGTGGAGACTGGGGGTTATGGTTTTTTCTCATTCATTGGGACTTTTGTGTTGTGGAATAAATTAAGAACTTAATTTGGTACATTTTTACCTATTTTCATAGAAATTGAATGTAATGAATTACTTAAAATTTAGAGTTTTTCATTATTATATAATATATCAATAGAAACATCATTAGTTTACACTATGGAGGCATCTTACTTTCATAAATTTATTTACAGTTTACTTCTTGAACATCTGCAACATCCTTTCTTGACACCATGCCTATGTGGTTTAATGACCTTTAAACTATTTTTTGACAACACAAAACTGTCAAATGTGTAAAAAAAATGTGCATTGCATATCTTTTCTGATAGTGTAGCTCAGATTGATAGACAGACCAGTAAATCAAGTCTTCTGTAGGATGATTGCGCACGACGAGGACGAGTGATTGGGCCTGAAACAGCAGTGTCATAGCAGTCTCCAAAAGTCTTGAATAATTTCATAAAAAGCATCTAGATTTCTTGCTACTCGTCTACAAAGCCCGTCGCTTGAGGGATCTGAATACTTACTGAATATAGCGACTATGGTGGTAATATTGTTCAAAGTTGCATCAACAGCTTTAAACAGGAAGTAAAAGCTGCTGTTAGAAGAACCAGAGCACAGAGTTAGAGGTTAGACTGAGCTTTTCTGAGCTAGCAGATTAGTGTGCCAGTCATGTTAGCTTGGAAAGTGATTAAAGGGCTGACAGGAAGTGGAGCTGTCTGCACAGGAAGAGACTCACCACCGTAGGGGTCAGAGGCATTGTAAGATGTCTCATTATACGGCTCCTCTGGAAACAACAGGCATACACATAATGACTGATCAGTCCACAGACAAACACATCCTGTAACCATAGAAACACGGTGAACACTGCGCACCGCTGAAAGATTAGAAATGGCATCAGTGAATTAAAGACCCAGAAGGATCATGGCTGACTTATGGTAAAGCTCAGAGGAAGATTAATTTTATATTAAGGCAGCATTGACTGTGGCCAAAAACCTTTAAAACCTGCTACAACTGGGCTTTTTAATGGGATGGGAAGTGATCAACTAGCATTCAGTCACATGACTCCACAGCAGGTGAAAGTATTCATTAGCTCTGGTTCTGACTGGCTGGGAGGAAATAACTTGGGTGCACACACTGTTTTTCAGTGAAGATGCTGTGAACACAGCTCACTTTCACGTCTTATATGAAGGCAAACATCACTTCCCTGTCTGGGAGGGAGCTGGAAGCTCCTTATATCTGAGCTTCAGTGATCAATCGTAAACCAGTCTAATTATTTCAGATAGCTACGATGTTTCCATGTTGTCGTAGCTCCAGGCTTGTCCACTGGTGTTAATCACTGGACACAACGTGAGGGTAAAGATGCTTCCACTGAGGATTCAACCAGCTTGTTTTGGTGGGTGTACCCAGGTTTAAAATAAGTTTGTAAAGCCCACCAGCACCAGCTTGTTATTAGATATGTGAATTCCTGGTTTTACTTACTGGTGTGAACTTTGAGTGTGAAAGGGTTCTTCTGCTGGATGGTGTGTGTGAAGGGGAAGCGAGCGTTACAGCTGTAGTCTGTCTCAGCATCTTGAGCCAAAACATTGGAGAAGTATAGGTCTCCATTCAGACCCATGGACACTCTGCTATCCTGACGGATGGGAATCATAACTGACGGGACATGAGAAGAGGACAAAGAAACAGACACATCAGCACACAACACTTACAGATGATCACTGAAAGTAATAGTTCTGATCTGTTTATCAAACTTTCTGATAATTACCATAGACTGAAACAAATACATATAAATCCAGAAGGAAAGGGGTTTTAAGTGACCTGAAAAGTGGCATTTTCACACACAACCATCTCTAGGGTTTACAGAGAATGGTCTGAAGAAAAGAAAATATCAAAACAAGGCAGGATGGCGTTATGCTTTCAAGGATAAAAATACTGTTAGAAGAATTTACAACCAATGTCTGCAGAACATCATCTCTGAACACACAACACGTTCAACCTTGAAACAGATGGGCTACAGCAGCAGAAGACCACACCGGGTGTCTCCTGTCAGCTAAGAACAGGAAACTGAGGCTACAGTTCACACACACTCACCAACACTTGACAATAGAAGATGGAGAAATGTTGCTGGTCTGATGAGTCTCCATTTCAGCTCCACATTCAGATGGTAGGATCAGAATTTGGTAGAAACAAGATGAAAGCATGGATCCATCCAGACTTGGATCAATTTCTTCAGGCTGATGGTGGTGTAATGGTGGGGGGATATTTTCTTGGCCCACTTTGGGCTCCTTAGTACCAACATGGCCTGGTTTAACCACCACAACCTACCTGAGTATTGCTGCTGATCATGTCCATCCCTTTATGACCACAGTGTAGCATCTTCTGATGCTACTTCCAGCAGGATTATGCACCATGTCACAAAGCTCAGATCATCTCCACCTGCTTTCTTGAACATGACAATGAGTTCACTGGACTCCAACGGTCTCCACAGCCACCAGATCTCAGTCCTGTAGAGCAGCTTTGGGATGTGGTGGAACGGGAGATTCTAATCATGGATGCAGCCGACAAACCTGCAGCAACTGTGTGATGCTGTCATGTTGATATGGAGCAAAACCTCTGAGAAATGTTTCTAACACCTTGATGAATTTATGACACCAAGAATTAAGACAGTTCGGGGTCCAACCTGGTACTAGAAGGTGGACCTGATAAAGTGGACAGTGGGTGTAAGTAACTTATCTAAGATGTTACCACACATGCAGAATTTTTTATATCCTAATTAAACTGGCTGCTTTGCTCTCATGTAAAAACAAAAACTACACAAAAAGTAATTTCTTCTGTAATTTATAAAGCAGAAGCAAATATAATATGAAGGCTAAGCACTGTGTGTCCATCTTCACATCGTGTCAGCTCAATGTCCGTTCCAGTTCTACTGCTGATGCGTCATCATTCAGTTGCTAAAGGCAAAAGTTAAACTTCCACCACACCCACACAGATGTTGACAGCATCATCCTGCGGTGACTGCACACACTGATGGGAGCTGTATGGAGACGATGCCGGGGGACCAATCAGCAGCTGGATCAGCCGCCCTTATCGTGCCCTGACGTTGGTGGCTGGGACTTCATGACGAGCTGATCTCAGGTCACATGTTCAAATGAGGTCAAGAAGATGTGAGACTTCTCCTGAGTTTATTAATTTATCACAGAAGTCACATATTAATGGCATGAACATGAAAACATCCTCTGGCTCTCTGCTGGATTTATTGTCTCGCCTTCAACGTGTCAGATCTGGTGTTTCCTCCAGACCTCTGAGTCCTGATAACTGTTCCCAGAACAGTTTCTGATTTATCTCAGGTCCTCTTTCTACCAGTGTTTCCACCTGATGGACATCTCTGTCCTCTGAGACACTGGGTCTGTAACTACCTTCACATTCCTCCATAAAGCTTCTATCAACAATCTAACTCACCTCACCCGTCCATGTACAGCACGCTGCAGCATCCTTCAGAGAAGTGTTTGATACATAAA
This sequence comes from Melanotaenia boesemani, assembly GCF_017639745.1. Lineage (NCBI taxonomy): Eukaryota > Metazoa > Chordata > Actinopteri > Atheriniformes > Melanotaeniidae > Melanotaenia > Melanotaenia boesemani. The sequence continues at coordinate 6,678,162 of NC_055684.1, forward strand.
ACTTTATCATAATTTATGGATTTTAGTGGCGGACGTGTGGTGAATCAGTAGGACATGGAGTAGAAAAATGTTTAAGAGTGGAAATGGTACTCACAGCTGTTCATCCAGAAGGTGAGCGGAGGAGGAAGGCCTGGAGGGGGGTTGCAGGGTAGAACCAGAGAGGAGCCTTCAGTCACCGAAACTGGATCCAAGACCTCCTTAGGCCACAGGGGAGCCTCTGAAAAAAGATGAAGGGGAGAATGCGGGGGAAGACATTAACATATTTTAGGATTATATCTACTAAAAAACACCTGAGAACAGACCAGTACAACATGAGAGAATTATAAACTGATGATAAAACCTCTGGTACATAAAGAAGCTGTAAAAATGTTTGTCTTGTACTCTCAGAACGTACTCTTCCAACAGCTCAAGCTACTTCAGCAAAATCTAAAATAAAAATGGTTCATTGAATAAAAACCAAAAAAAGTTAACATAACACATTAAATTAATATAAACACATTAACAATATAATACAATATAAACATAACAGCATAATCAATTTGTTAAATAAAAACTAAAAAAATATACAATAAATAAAAATTTATGTAAGAAAAAAATTATTAAAATGACCCAACTCAGTATAGATTAGTAAACTCATTAAAATTATTTTAAAACAATTAAAATTTGAAAATAAAAATAGTTTATTAAATAAAAAACTAAATAAAAATTAAATAAAATATATCTAAAAAACTAAATAAACTACATATAATTAAAAAAATAAAATAAAAAATAATATATTTAAATATAATTTAAATTTAAATATATTTTAAAATAATAATATATTTAAAATGAACATACAAATTCATTTAACTAATTCAAATTTTAAAAAAAATAATTACAATTTGAAAATAAAATTAGTTCAATAAATGTAATACTGAATAAAATTAGACATAATTAGATTTAAAAAAAAACTAAAATAAATAAATTAAAAAAAATTCAAATAAATCAAAACAAAACACCCGATCACTGGGAACGGACCAGTATAAGAGGAAAGAACTGAAACCACCTTTAAGGTAATTACTGATGTGGTTGTGGAGGTCAGTGCAGATGTAATGGTTCATACAGGTAACCAGATCCTGATAAAAGCATCATGTCACTCTGAGAAAGTAACTGATCTAATTTCTTGTCTTTAATTCTGTGTGAGGGGGACTAGTAGCGTTCTAAAGGTGTACCTGTTGATGAAATTCCTGAATTATTCAGTCGATATGGACGGCTGACTCCCCAACGACCATCAAGAAAACTTTAAAAAGTGTCAAGTCATCTTTGTTTTTTCATGTGTAATGTAACTGCTGCTGAGACTGAAACTTGTTTCTGAGACATCCAAGAATAGTTTTTGAAGATGTGAAATGAGTCCTTACTGGAGACCCGGAGCAGGATTTTGTTGGACAGAGCCACTCCAAAGTCGTTACTGGCAAAGCATTGGTACTCTCCTTCATAGTCCTCCGGCCGTTCTCCGCTGCGGAACCCGATCTCCAGGGTTCCCGAACGCTTCCGCATAGTCACCATCGGATTTTTTCCAATGTTGAAAAACTTCCCGTTTCGTCGCCATGAAAACCTGAAATAAATCAAAGCCTTATCTCTGCAGCCTTCGTAACGGACAATCAGAGCAGGAGATTTACACCAAGCAACCAGGAAACCATGGAAACTGGGACAAACTTTTAAAATGAACCAACAAATTAATTAAACTGATTAAACTCAATCACAATTTGAAAAACATTTCATATATACATCTCATAAAAAAGACAGAAATTAAAAAAATAATAACATTAAAATGACCCAACTCAGTACAAAATAATAATTAAGTTGATTAAAATTATTTGGTAAAAATTTAAAAATTTAAATATTCCGACACAGATTCCTTCCAGTGGATTGAACAGACTGAAACCAACATGTAAACATCCTAGAGCACAGTTCTGCCTGAAACTGAACCTCAAAGAAAAACTGGTTGAAAATCAACAGACTGATGTAAGTTTTCCAAACATACAAGCAGGTTGCGTCCCTTCATGGATGCAATGGTTTCCTCAGTTTATTAAAGCTCTGGTTGGGCGCCAGCCTGGTGAAAGTCCTGTGTTTTATTCATATTAATGAATTAACTTGCTCTTTGGGCTCTGAGCTTTGACGACTGACTGATTTGGTAAGATGTAAAATTTGGACTCTGCTTAATTGATACATGTTATATCTGCAAACACCTAATCTCCATAGCAAGCTGAAAGTAGACATGTAAAAGCAGTAACAGAGGACACAAAAGGCACGTTGGCATCTGGTCGGTGATGCCTGCATGAAGATCTAATTGTTTTAGCAGCCAGATAATGGGGAAATCCTTGGCTTGTCATTTGGTTATCATCTTCTGTTAGTCAGCTGCCATATGACAGCAGCAGAAATCCTCCATGCTCTGCATGTGCACGCACTAATGCTGCTGCTTAATCCTGTTCCATGTGGTGTTTCCAGAGTACCCAAAGATCAGGGAAAAACAATATGCTTACATAAGTTGTCTCTATTTTTAGTGAGGAGAGGGGATTAAAAAATAAATGCTTCTTGTCATTTTTATGGTGAGCTGAAGGTGAGTTGTTTGAATAGTGCAGCTTGGACAAAGGCAGCCCTACCAGGGTGTGTGTTGTGTGGTGACAGACTGGCTGCGAGTGAATAAGTGAACGATCACTTTCTGTGAATGTTTCATGAGCGTGAATGGTCAACTGAGTGCATTATTGGAGCACAAAGCTTCTCCTGGGAAGAGGAGAGGTCTGTGTGTAAAAAATGCCTCATTGTGTAAGTGTGTGTGTGTGTTTTGACAAGAATCTATGTCAGTGTGAATGTTTAGCTTACATAAAACTGTTCTGTCTCCAGATAAACAATGTGCCACTGTCCTGACTGGTCATACTCCCAGTGATGTAACCATGTGTGTGTCAGTGTGTAACTTGGCTTCGTCCTGAACACCAGAGCTGAAATATGTGTCAGAGAAAATCCTTTAACAGCATCACAACTCAGCTGTTAGGATGAACACTGGTTTAACTCAGACTCTTCTTCAGATACCAACCTTCTGTAAGTTTCAGAGAAACTTTGGGAGTTGTTTAGGTTTGATGCAGCTGCAGCAGGAAGAACAGCAGAGGGATGCAAATACAACAAAAACAGCAGCAAAAAGCTCTGCAGCTGTCAGAGGTTGACAGGCATCTCCTGAGTTAGTAGGGGTGGTAGTAGCTCAGTTCACATGAAGGAGGAAGGGCCACCAAAAAGAAAAGCATTGGGTAAGGTGAAAATGTGTTGTTGTGTGTTAGAGAGTGGGTTAGAAAGATGGAGATGTCACTCTTCATCAGTGTCAGAGAGAGAGAAAGGGGGCATCCTGACAGACACAGCAGAGGGAGAAATAAGCGGCCCTAAAGCTTGTTACATACTCCACGATAAGCAAGAACTTAGTTCTAAAGGCCGCAAGAACAAGAAAAAAGTTTGTATTGGTCAATTCATACTCCACAAGAAGCTTTGTCTGTGATGGGGCGGGGATTACTGCAGGGGATATGTCTGTGTCTTTATGTGCAATAAACAGCTGACCAGGTTATTTCATATTTACAGAGAAACTTCGTCCGTGGCAGGGCGGGGTTGTGTGTTCGTGTCTTTTAATCCCACATGTGTTTTATATCCCTACAGCTCTTGTCAAAACCTGCCTCTCCCCACTTGCTCCCCTCATCACCAACATCATTCACTCCTCCCTAATTTCTGGAACTGTCCCTCTTGCACTTAAAACCGCTACAGTCACACCTATCTTAAAAAAACCTGGCTTGGACCCCACTAATTTCAATAACCTTCGTCCGATTTCCAATTTACCCTTCATCTCCAAAATCCTCGAAAAGTCTGTTGCTTCTCAACTTCATAACCACCTTATCACCAACAATATTTATGAGCAGTTTCAATCCGGTTTCCGTCCCCTTCACAGTACCGAAACAGCACTCCTCAAAATCACCAACGACCTTCTCATAGCTTCAGATTCAGGTTTACTATCCATTCTCATCCTTCTTGACCTCACCGCAGCATTCAACACTATCTCTCACAGCATTCTCCTTGACAGACTATCATCCATCGGCATCACTCACACCCCCCTCGCCTGGTTCACTTCTTACCTTTCTGGCCGCACACAATTCATTCGACTAAAATCCCATGAATCAAACTCTTTCCCTGTCTCTGCTGGTGTGCCCCAGGGCTCAGTCCTGGGGCCCCTCCTTTTCATTATCTATATTCTTCCACTTGGTTACATCCTTCGCAGACACAATATCAATTTTCATTGTTACTCGGACGACACCCAGCTCTACCTCTCTACCAAACCATCCTCTTCACTTCCACCAACCTCCCTTACCACCTGTTTACAAGAAATTCATTCTTGGTTTTCATCCAACTTTCTCAAACTCAACAGTTCTAAAACAGAAGTCCTCCTGGTAGGCACGCCCCACACTCTCTCCAAATCTAACAGTTATCCAATTTCCATAAACAATTCAACTGTCCTTCCCTCCCCTCAGGTAAAAAGTCTGGGTGTCGTCCTCGACAGCACACTCTCTTTTCACTCCCACATTAACAGTATCACCCGGTCTGCATATTTTCACTTAAGAAACATTTCTCGTCTCCGTCCCTCCCTCACCCCCCACACCACTGCCATCCTCGTCCACAGTTTTGTTACTTCCCGGATTGACTACTGCAACTCTCTTCTCTTTGGTCTCCCCAATAAATCCCTCCAGAAACTGCAGCTCCTCCAAAACTCTGCAGCACGCATCATCACACGGACCCCATCTACTCACCACATCACCCCCATCTTACAACAACTTCACTGGCTCCCCGTAAAACAAAGAATCAACTTTAAAATTCTCCTCATTACATTCAAAGCACTCCACAATCTGGCTCCTCCATATATATCTGATCTCCTGCACATTGCCACTCCGATCCGTTCACTTCGCTCCTCCTCTTCTCTCCAGCTTCTTGTCCCCCCTGCCCGTCTCGCCACCATGGGGAGCCGAGCATTCAGCCGCTCTGCTCCCCATCTCTGGAACTCTCTTCCCCCTGACATCCGTACCATAGACTCTCTTCCTCTCTTCAAATCACAACTCGAAACACATTTGTTCAGACAGTCCTATGCCATCTAGTCATTCTCCATCTTTCTGTTGTCCTCCTTTCTGCTTAGTTTTGCACTTATTGTTTTAACTGTTTTAATGTTTGTTTTGTACATAGTGGTTTTAAACTATTTTAATGTTCCTTTGTACAGTGTCCTTGGGTGTTTTGAAAGGCGCTTTTAAATAAAATGTATTATTATTATTATTATTATTATTATACATTTACATACTTTCTCAGCGCCTAGATCAGCTGTTCATTAAAACTGTCTGTTCAACCTTGCATCAGGGAAAATGTGGATGCCACAACTTTCATTCTGTTCCGTGTCAGCAACGCCTACCTCAAATGTCCGCCCAAGCACACAATACTTCCAGAAACCCCACGAGAAGAAAGTTCTGCTCGACTGATGTGTCACATTAGGGAGAGCAAAATAACATAATTTTGTTCTTTGAACAAGAAAAAAGTTCATGCTTCTCGCATCTGTAACAGCCTGACAGACACAGCAGAGGAAGGTGAGCCCCCTATCTAATATCCGGATCCCTTACTGCCCCCCACCATTAAGATGTAGGGCAATGGTTTTCAGGGGCCGTCACCACAACGCCGAAGCAAACCACCCTTTCATCCCCACAAAACCTGGGATTAGCCTTCATGAAACCAACTGAAATGTCTGAAAACCAGGTACCAAGGTGGATAGGTTTGAGACCTCCACCATCTGTGCTATCGTGAGGACAGCGTAACAGCATCGCTAGAGGATATGACATCAGTGTGATGAACGCATAACAATCACAACAACAATAATGGCGTAGATGACCAACTGTGTTGTAGTGCTGGTCCAGACAGTCCTGGCTTGTGTACAGCTTTAGCACCAAAATGCACTACTGTACTATAAACAGCTGGAGCAAGCAGATATGTCATTATCTGCACATGCGCTACGTCTTGTTCTAGCTCTGGAGTTTTACTCTTTAATTATCATAACACCCCCCAACAGCTATGTAGTATGTACTACAGCGGTTTCGTGGGGATCTTGAAGCCTTTCTCCTAGTTTTTGCCTCCATTTTCACACCTGAACCAGCTTCAGTGCCGTGTGGACATAGCCTCAAAATGGGGGGTGGGCCGCATGGGATTGGGAAAATATACCAGAGAAACTAATGTTTTGACAACTTGGGCTTTTGGAAACATTCTGGTCCACACTCCAGACCACTTGGTGGCAGTAATGCACCAATTTGTTTTTGCCAACCACCAAAAAATATAAAAAAGAAAAAGAAGAACTGCAGAACAGAGATCAGAGTTTACTGAACACACTGAAGGGAGAAAAGGAAGAGAAAAATGGAGAAACAGGTAACTGGAATGAAAGAGGGCAGACAGCTTGCTTTTGGTATAGTAAGTTAAGGGGAGGTTTGAGAACCACCGAAAAAGGGCAAGGCTACGTTCATATTCATGTGAAAAGTCTACAGCCTTAACCGTTAAAATGGTAAGAAATGTCCAATTTTTTTAAATATGAGGTCTTTATTTGGCCCTTTAACAAAATGTAACAAAACAAAAATAACATTTTTTTAGGAGGGTTATCTACCATTTATTACCATGTGATATATTAAAAATATTAGAATATGGTTTTCTGCTTCTGGGTATCTATTAGGGGACAGACGACAGGTATCAGATTGTGTTCAAAAGGATTTTGAGCAAAGTTTATACCATAAATTGAAGCACAATGTCTCAGAAACTGAATGTGACAAATATGTTACGTCGGGCTCTTGTGGGTTAAAGTGACCCACATGTGCAGAAGACATGACAACAAACGCAGCACGCTCTGTTTACTTTGAAACTGTTGTGCAATCAAAACCAACAAAGTTGTTTAAATTCAATATACTTTATTTTGGCCAACCTATTTTGTTCAAATTTAATGTTTTCTTTCTAGTTGGACCCAGTTTAATTATGTCTGTTTAACTCATTTTACATCAGTTTGATTTACACTAATACTTTAGGTTAAACCAAATTTTACTTGCATGGGTAAAATGAACTTAAAGTAATTGTGCAATCTTAACTTATTAAAAAATTTTTAAAAAGACTTAACCAAATAGAATGATACTAAACCATAGAGAATAGGTTTGATTAACCCTTAAAGATTTCATGAATCCACAGTGTTTTAACCATTTGAGAGCCATGGGGAAGCTGGAGCCTATTCCAGCAGATGGCAGGTGCACTGGACAGGTTGCCAGAGGCCCAACACAGAGAGACAAACCACTAGGCAGGAAGCTGGATTTTCCTGAGAGAACCCACACATGTACCACACAGAAAGGCCACTAACTAAACCCGATCCCAGCCGAGGCTCAAACCAGTGATCTTTTTGCTGTAAGCCAACAGTGCTAACCCCCACACCACCGCGCAGTGCTAACCCCCACACCACTGTGCCGTGTTAACCCCCACACCACCGTGCCGTGCTAACCCCCACACCAACATGCGGTGTTAACCCCCACACCACCGTGCAGTGTTAACCCCCACACCACTGTGCAGTGCTAACCCCCACACCACCGTGCAGTGTTAACCCCCACACCACCGTGCCGTGCTAACCCCCACACCACCATGCAGTGCTAACCCCCACACCACCGTGCCGTGTTAACCCCCACACCACCGTGCCGTGCTAACCCCCACACCAACGTGCAGTGTTAACCCCCACACCACCATGCAGTGTTAACCCCCCACACCACCGTGCAGTGCTAACCCCCACACCACCGTGCAGTGGTAACCCCCACACCACTGTGCCGTGTTAACCCCCACACCACCATGCAGTGTTAACCCCCCACACCACCGTGCAGTGCTAACCCCCACACCACCGTGCAGTGGTAACCCTCACACCACTGTGCCGTGCTAACCCCCACACCAACGTGCAGTGTTAACCCCCACACCACCATGCAGTGTTAACCCCCACACCACCGTGCAGTGCTAACCCCCACACCACCGTGCAGTGCTAACCCCCACTCTAACATGTTACAATGGTTATTGACACTGCGGTTTACATATCACTAAAATACAACTAGCTGACTTTACTTAGAAACATAAGCAAACTTGTCGTCTCATAAAAATGAAGTTTTTGTTAATTTTGATTTAACTAAAATGGTTTTAGTTTTTAAAACTTTTACAAACTTGATCGATCAGATTTTGCTGTGAGGGTTGTGGAAGAAACTTAAATTGAAAAATTTCACATGAATTAGAAGAGATGTTTTACAAAGTGTTGGTTTCATTTTCAACACACAAGGTGATTTCAAGTCCACCTGACTTAAAGTCATTGATGGACTGAAATTTGCCCTTGCTTTGCAGCAGTGGGGTTTCTACTCAAACTAATGTCAGACCACGGTGTAGCAGCTTTCTGGATAACTGGTTTGAAACACACCAATGCCCAGTGACAGGCAAAACTCTGAAACTATGGGGAAAGGTGGATTACTGTTCATATGAGAGACCAGAAGATGTTTTCCTGTCTGTTCAGCTGAGCACTGGTTTCCTCATATCAGAAGTTTTGAGATCATCAAGGCTGACAAAGGATTGTTTTTTGGCTTTGTTTTTTTCTTCTTTTTTAACATTTTAATATTCAAAAATAATGCAAAATAAGAAGATTAAAGAAAACTAAGAAACTAAGAAAGAAAAAAAAAGAAAACAGAAGAAAAACAAGAGAAAATTGGAAATTAGACATGACAGGTTATTTTAGATTTTTCTAAAATCATTCAAAACCTTTTGTGTCATTTGAATTATTGATCAACATAATAAATTAAATAAAAACAAAAAAGTACTTTGTAATTTCAACTATTACTAATTTTTCTAAGTAAACATGAAAGGTTTCTTACAGCAAATTATCTCAAATTTATTGTTATTAGAAGTGAACTGCATTGTGGGAAATCCACAGAAGTTTATTTCAGTCGTAGTAAACCTGACGCCTCAAATCCAAGCCATTGCAATACTTGGATTTGCAGGATGAACATAAAAAGGGTTTTTTGGGTGTGGTGGTCTTTATAGACCAGGGTGAGACATACAAGTCTGGTTATGCTAAGGGAATGTTAGCCACCAGGAGTCGAATTACAGGGGGGCTAAGGGGAGCTTGGCTCCCCTGAAAGGCTGAGGAGCTCCCCTAAAGTCATTCAGCTCGTACTTTAAGGGGAGCCCTAAAAATAATCCACTTTCAGGTTACATTTAATTTTTAAGTAAGGTTCCATATGTTTCTTTGAAAGAATAGCATTAATTTTCATCACTCTGTGTGTTTATTAATTTATTTAATTTAATTCATTTAATTATCTGTTTCCTTCAGCACCATGGACAGCAGCATTGTTTATTTGTTGTGTGCTGCGAGCGTCCATGATGGACCACATGATGTGCTTCTTTTTGTGTTCCTGTTTCTGAATAAACAAGCTGCATACAGTAGTAGCGCAGGGGTTTTTAGTAGTAACCATATTTTTTAAAGCGCGACGTGTACTAATATACAGAGCGTGCATGTGACTTGCAAAGTCTCGGTGCACATCCGAAACTAAGTCTCCTCCGAAAGCCCTGGTGTAATTCGAGCCCTGGTAGCCACTCCTTTAAATATGACACCTGCTCTACCAGGTGAGCTAATGGTGCTTTCCAGTTGTCCTCGGAACTCAAAATTCCAAGGAACTTTTGCCGGAAATGACAAAGTAATCTTGATTTTCCAAACACCAAACTCGTAGGCTTCAGAGGACCCTGAGATACCAGACTGAAGGATGGCTGTGCCCAATACCACTTGTAGTCCATTGTTGTCTTTATTAAAATTCTTTATAATGTATTTTGTGTCCGTTATGCGAGTTGTTGTTATTGATTATTACGTTGTTACGGCGGGCTTGTTTAGGAAACATCGCGTCAATATATGTGGATTATTAATTATTATCACCAAAATTGGCTGCTGTTCTCATGGTGCACATTTTTACAATGGGTTTGTCATTCTCTAGTTTTAAATGGCTTCATAGATGCTCAGAAACTGGCTGTTTTGGAGGCGTCCAGTCAACTACCCGGTAATGACGTCACCAAATCTTCACCACTCAGAATTCCAAGACAACTGGAACGCACCATAAACATGGCTCCACAAATGCTGCATTTGATAAGCATCCAGATTATCTGGCTAAATGAGATGCGTGCAGTACAGACGGTCTTCATGTACCCAAAGAAGCACCCATCTTACGATGTAGCATACAGAAATGTCTGGAAGAAATGGGGCTAAAAGCCACTACTGAGCATTGTCACTGGAGCGGACAATTAAAACCACAAAAACGCTTTTAAAAATCATAGTCTGTTTCACCTTTGATGTTTTATGGTCAACGCTTATGTTCCAACAGGAAAAACGCAGCTTAAGTCTACTCCTACGTGTAAGTTAGAAATGGCTCAAGGTTATTTGTATAAAAAAGAAAAGTCCTCTTTTCTGACCAGAGCATGCCATCTTCCTTTGGGTTCACTTCCTTCTGGATCCTCATTGGTATATCTACGGTGAATTTGGGAACAAGACCTAGTTTCTCCTGAGTCTGGTTGGTCAATGTAAGTGTCAATCATCAAAATAGAACAATGGATTTCCAACGCCCCCTAAAAGCCCCTCAATGCCCCCACTTTAATAAAGACGCTCCCAGCGTTCCCTGAATGTTGCTGAATGAACGCTGGAGGGCTCTATCGCCCAGACTGCGAACTATTTTACAATCAGCAAATAGCTTCACTTTTAATTACAAAACTTTAAATAATAATAATAATCTTCTGCTAATTAAATTAAATGTAAATTTAAGTCATATTAATGAATATGATTTCAATTTAAATTTAATTTCATTTGATTACATTTTCATTTGAATTAATTTTTAAATTATCTTTAAATCATGTTTAACTAAAAAAATTTAAAATATTTCATTTATAAAAATAATTATTATATAATAGTTTTTTATAAAAAATAAAATAACAATAATAATAATCTCCCAGTTTAATTTAATTGAATTTTTAAACAATGCTTTAAAACAAATTATCTCAAAATAATTTTGAACCGTCACAAGAACTTTTGAGGGAAGTGGTAATCTAGTGGTTACCAGGACCACCAGTTCTGAAACATGACAGCCTTTTGCTCTCTAGTAACATCTAGAGACGTCAAATGCAGAGAATACTTTCCCATTTGGAATTGACTGAGTAAACATTATTATCATTATTATTTAAATACACCCTCTCATAAGCAAATATAACTTATGAGATAAGAAGACCAGCAGATATCTGCTGGAAGTTCTCCAGGTGTACAAGTGTTAGCTTGTGTTTGGTTTGGATCCTGTCAGCTGGTGTGAACTAATGAGTTGCAAAGACACATCTTCCTCCTACTTCCTACTGTTTGTGATTCTGATTATCTGTTTGTAGGTGATGAACGGAGCCTGTTACGTCCTCTTCACACTGCATGTCGTGATGATGAGTGTTGTCAGGCCTTTTTGTGTGAGTGTAGAGTGCTTACGTTGGCACTGGGTTGCCCTTGGCCTCACACTCGATGATGATGTTATCTCTGGGGTCAACAATGTAGTCCTTCACCGACTGTTTGGTTATAGTGGGGGGCTGCTTTACTGTGGGGGGAGAGAGAGACGAACAAGGTTACAGATAACACAGTCAGTCCTGTCTCCATCGTGTCAGAGGCTTTTGGTTTAGAGAAGTTAAACAGCGTCACTATTTCTTCAGTATGTGCACGTCAGTGTTTGACAGGCAGCTCTCCAAATGACAAGCTACAAACATCTGACGATTAAACTGTTCAAAAATAATGAAATTACTATTAAGCTTTGAATCGTCCAAGGAGAGCTGAAGAGCTGAACTATATATATGTGTGTCTGTACCAGCTCTTTCTGACTTTACATTGAATTTGGCTGATGATAAATACCCATCAGTAAGGCCCTGACCCACAGAGTGCTTTCTGAAAATGAGTTTCATTAGTGAGGGTCAGCAGACACTAAACAGCAGCTGTTTAGTGGGTCACAATTCTTTCATCTTCCATTGAAATTAGCCTAAAACGTTTCCAGCTGCCAGCTGAGGTGAGAAAGGAGTGATTGAGGAACAATCAAGGTTAAAAAAAAGACTTACGGTCTTGCTGGATCTTTGCTGTCAGTCCAGTGTACGACAGACGGAAAGCAGAGAGAAGGATGGACACATTGTGATGAGGTTGTTAATAATGTTAGAGACAGTTACTGGGCTCATTACAACCTAGGTGTGTTCATAAAGTTATCAGTGGTTCCCAGCTGGTCCAGTCACCAGATTTAAAGTGGGTCACATACACAAGGTTGATTTATAAATATTTTATTTTGTATTGAGCCATGAGCTTGACCTCTTTGACCTTGTGAGATCTCTGTTTGTCTTCTGTCTGACAGCTGCTGCTCCTGCAACTCTGCAGAATCAATGATTCCTCTGTTTTTATTTTTAAGATATGTCAGTTCTTCTAGGTCAGTTTTGAAAGCAGCTTTACATCTGCTGACTGGGAGAACAGGTGGAAGATCTGGACCAGGTGAGATCCACTGTTTAGGATTCAGTGTTTATCAGTGTTAAATAGACTAACAGTGGCATTCAGAATGAAACAGATTAAGGACTCACCTGTAAGAATTCCCATATCAGAGCAGGATGAACAGAGACCAAAGGAGACACAACACACATTTGTATTAGATCAAACAGCATAAACACACTGTTCATTTCATCAGAGGAGCATGACCAAAGCAGTTTTAAAGCTGCAGCTGGGTCTCCCTGTCACATATGAACATGAAGAGATATAGAGTTTATATCTTATACGCAGTCGCATTCGTAATGAGCCATTTGAAGCATCATTGTGGAGAGATGGAGTGTCTCATTAATGCAGGTCTGAGAGGGGCCGGGTTCAATGACCTTTGACCTGGTTTACACATCCGTTCGTTCGTCTGTCCATTTGTTGGTTTTTTGGAATTAACAGATGATTTTATAGATGATTTAGGTATCTCGATGAGAAGCGCTCTGCAGTACATTTACATCCTGAGCATCATTTCCACCTGATGGTGTGAGGAAGAACATAGGACAGGACGTCCCATGATGCACTGGGCTCCTCTATGCTCTTTTTATTCTCATTGTAGAAATATCTGACATTGTTACTGTGATTAATTTGTGTTTCTCTTCTTCTTTCTCAGCAGGTATATCCCTGCCTTAGAGTTGTGGTTTTGTTGACCCTCCTGTCCTTTCCTTTCCACCACCAACCAGCCCAGGCAAATGGCCATTCTTCCTGGTTCCGACGGAGGTTTTCTTCTCCCTGTCTCCTGATGGAGCTCAGGATGGAGGATTGAATCAAAGGGAAGGCTTGATGCAATCTGTTGGTTTCCTTAGATTGGTGATTATTTTTGTGTAAATTGGTTTATATGAACACATTTATTATAAACTAGACTAAGAAAAAGAATATTGTCTTATTTTGAGTCTGTGTATTTTTTCACTTTTTGTGTTCTGCTGCTTTTACCACAATAAATAAATAAATAAACTGGACTGGACTGGATTATATGATAAGATTTTTTTTAAATTAGATTACAATAAATTGTACCCTGTTTATAAAAGTGGCTTGAGATGACTTTGTTGTAAACTGTGGCTGTATAAATAAAGCTGGATTTGATTTAATTGATGAATTCATAAAGGAAAGGTCAGAGGGTAGTCACAGTGTTATCCAAAAGTTCTTTGTGAGGCATGTGTGTGTATGTATATATATATATACCAGATCAATAGAGCATCATAAGTTCGGGGTTATAAGGTCAGGTTTATAGCATGGGGGGTGTGGACTGGAGAACTGGATGATAGAGCAGCTGACAGCTGCCAGCTCAGTGTGGGTCTGTATAAGCCAGGTGTCCTTAGGGCCTGTGGAGTATCAGATAGTTTTTTATGGTTAAACATAAAGAGGAGAGTGTCTACAGATGGAGACATTTTTCCTTTGTGCTTTTGTTCCCACCACCCTCGGGATTCCAGCCTGGCTTTTAAAATAATGGATGCAGGTGTGTGAATGGATAGGTGTGTGCAGGTGTGTATCGGTGTGTGTGTGTTTTCTGGAAGTATATCTATATAATACCTAAAATATGCTTCTGGATTAAATGGAGTCATATTTAAATTTCTACCCTGAAATATGAAGCAGTCTATTGTCATGATAATAAATGTTAATAGGATCATTTCCACAGATCCAAACTAGATTCTCTTTAAATGAGGCTGTGTCAGAAAGACGTACTTTAAGGGGCTGTCCCCACAACACGTTTGTTCATCCTGCTCTAATGACCATCAGTGGTGATTTTTTAAAAAGGGGAAAAAAGCTCACGTGACACATGTGAGAAATAAATCCTGATCACAGTGGAAGGACTCTTCACATCCAGAGTGAAATGCAGACGAGGACAGACATTTAAAATCTTTGCATAGTTCTCTTCTATTAGTCTCATAAAACTCTGCACAGGAAATCTGTTTGATTCAATGATTTCAGGTCTGGAGTCACAAACAGAACTAAAACTGACGGGGATCAGCTCTGGAAGCTCAGAGCAAATAACCACAAGCTGCATTTACATGTTCTTCCTCTTATTTGTGGAAAAGATGTTTTTTGGGTGAATGCATCAATCATTCAGTGTTTCTGTTGGAAGGAGGAACTTTAGGTTGTGTCTTTTAAATGTCAGATCCAAATAAATCCATAATCAGCCACTTAAACGTGTGGAAGTATTGACTTTAGTTAATGAAGCTAACAGAAACACAGCGTCTTTGCTTTTTATAAACCATGACTGGATCTAAGCCAGCTCTGGCCAGAATTCAGTCTAAACTTTCTGACCCAACATCTCAGAGCAGAGTTTTTCTGTGACTTACGGTCTAGGGGAACTTCGATGGATGCTGCCTCTCGCCACAGCAGCAGCACCGATGCCATGACGGTCAGGGCCACGCGCCCGCCCTGCCCCAACATTTCTCCTCCTCCAGCTGATCGCTCTCAGCCCTCACCTGTCTGGATCGTACAGATGTTCTCCTGGCAGCTGGGTGGTGGAGCTGGAAGTGAAGATGGAGACAGATGTTAGGATGAACTGGGGGCAACAGAGGCTTTTAGATGTGGCCTACATTTACAGCTGAGTTCCTCCTGAGAGAAAGCAGCCTAGAAACAAAACCCAGGAGAAGCAATGTGGTTCTGATTTAAAACCCTGGGGATCAGACTCAGGACAGTCCACAGCAAGACAAGGGGCAAAAATCTGAGTCGTGGTGGAGACTAGATTATTCTGATCTTTTCATCAATCTAATTTCTGATTTTAAAGGTTTAGATTCTGCAGGATTTGATGATAACGGCACTTCTCATATTTCCACATTTCACAAAACAGCAGGCTTCATAGCATCAAATGTGAAGATTTTCCTAAATTTTAAAACTTCTTGTAAATTAACTTCACTAAACAACATCACCATGTCAATAAACCGGGAAAAGAGGTGAGGAAAAGGTCATGAGACACAGTCTCATATAAGAAATGAGAGAAATCTTCTATGAACAGAAGGGAAAAATGGGGGTTGTGAAGCCTTGAACTGGGTCAGTGTTCCTGTCAACATCTCTGCAGAGCATCACGGCCACATGTGCACTGCAGCTGGGCTCAGCCCAGGAGAACGGTCAGTGAATATCACACAGCACAATAACATAGAGTTAAATATATTCTTCTAGGATAACATGCATGCTGCCTTATAAAATTCTAAATATAAAATCAATGTATTGTGTGGAGGATGTGGAGAATAGTCCATCATGTTCGGCAGCTTTAGCAGAGGACGTCTCCTGATGTAGGGGGGGATGTTGGTGAGGTTGCATTAACCTCTATAACTGAGGTGCAGAAAGGTGTAAAGTGTATGAAGCTGGAGGCAGAGCAGGAGAAAGCTGAGCCATCTGAGACATTTTCCTCTCATGGTTTCTGTCTGGACCTTCAGTCTCAGCCCTGACTAAACATCTTTGATGATGATATACTGGAACTCCCTCTGTCAGCTTTTCCTGCTCTCATTCAGCTTTTTCTGATCTCTGTGCAAACTTCTCAGTAACTTCCTGTCTTCTTCCTGAAGGCTCTTGCTCTTATTTCAGCTCCTTCTACAAAATTACAGAATGTGATAACTCAGAAACAGAGTTCATTTTAACAGAGTTAAATGAACTCTGGTAGGCATTTTAATGTAAATGAAGAGATCCTGTTGGGTGATGAAAAACACTAAAATCCTTCAGATAAGATGGAGCTTTTTTATTTAGAGCTTTTATATTAACAAATGTATTTTAAATTCCTTTAAATAAACACATTTATATATATTCTAGACATGTTTTATTTGATTAACATGCTCAGATAGGAAATCATGGCACAAAGGCATGAACTTTGGCAGTTTGGTAAACATTTGCTAAAGGGGTATGATTTATGTCTTATGTTTTATTTATGTATAGATGGCATGCAGTCTATACACACTAAGTTTATAAATCATGGGTACAGCTGCATCTTTTTTGTGTGTATGTTTGGAGGTCAGAGGAACTGGCATATTCACCAGATAAATGTAGAATGCATAAATGAATCATCTTCTCTTCTCAACATTCACAAGTTTAATTTCATAGAAGCTGCTTCAAATTTAAAAGTCACAAAAAGCAGCACAAAGTAGCTGTAAAGACAAGCATGATTAAATCATTATCCCATTATTCCATCGTCCCCAGAACTAGGAGGTTCATCTAGACGGTGTAGGGAGTTAATAGTGCTCCTCTGGGCTGCAGTGGGGCCGAGGAGGTGTTCAGATTTGGAGCGTATATTAAAAACATGCAGTAAATGAGTTGTGGAATTTTTGCGTGGGAACAGAGTTCAGCAGCATAAAAACAATACAGCTGCCTTCCCCAAGCTCATTTAAGGTGGACTGAGATTATGTGCCAAGAGTTACCTTGAGGCAGCCAAAGATACTAAATAATTCAATACCTTTCCCTCCAGCAGCAGAAGCTTATTCTAAATACAAACAGTTTCTCCTGAAAGATCTATTCTTTTTTTTTTATTTCCTTGAGGCAGCAGCTACATCGGTGGCACTGACACATTAACTGGCCTCTCAACCGTTCCTCTGACCTCCATACATACCCCCAAAACACTCCCAAAATAACGCCTCAGCCATTGCACACAGTTACCTTCAGCACCACAGTACTCTGGAAACACACACCAGTCAGTAAATGGTAAAAATTTAAAAGTAACAGAATAAGCACGACTACATCATCTTCACACAGCAATCCGACTGTAATTAATAAAATCAGCATGTTGCTTATCTGATGCAACAGATGGTTCATTAACACACCACCTGGGAAGTTCTCCACATAAAACCACTAAAAGATAAAAGAAATACCAGCAAGTAAATTAAATATCTGTTTATCATCTGAGGCTGTTCTGTAAAAGTAGTGTCGGGTAGTTGTCTGGGATTAAAAAGTTGAGCTTCTACATGCATTTTGACATAAAAACCAAACAAAATAGTAGAAATGGCTTCGACTTTTAAGGGTTAATATGTTTCTAAGAAAGAAAAGAAAAAATAACGCTTTATTTAAGTGTTCATCTTTCTATTTACATCACAGTCATAGACGTTTCTCGCATGCAACAATGAAGAAAGCTTACGTAAGATTTCCGGTTGGATGGACGAACAGCACTAATGAGAGTAATGATCTGATCTCGTATTAGAGCAAAGTTTGCATCAACTGCTAAGATGTAAGAACAACAGCAGGTTACACATCACAGACTGACCATCAAGAGAAAACTTCCCAGCAAGGACAGCAAGTCAGGAATTCTGGTAGGATCAGCCAAAGTCAAAAAACCCCAGTCATATAAATCATTTCCAACCAATCTCTAACTTCCTAATTACTTTTTACAAATAGTTGCTGCACAGGTTCATAATCATCTCACTAACAATAACCTCTATGAACCATCTCATTCTGGTTTTTACCCTCCTCCCAGCACTGAAACAACATTAGTTAAAGCCACTTGTGAGCTATTTAAGATTCTGGCTTACAGTCCGTTCTCATCGTCCTCAATCTGACTGCTGCTTCTGACACCATTGCTCAATAGGTTCTTCTCAACCTGTTAGTACCAGTTAAACTCCAAGGGCTTTTGGCTGCATTAGTTTTGTACAACTCCATAATGTTCAGCCACAACCATCTGAAGCCACTAGTGGTGTTCCCCAGGGCTCCATCCTGGAGATCCTCCTCTTCATAATTTATCTACCTTATCTTGATTCTATTTTTAGGAAATATAATCAAATTTCACTGCAAGGTGGATGACACTCAGCTCTACCTGCCCACCAAACTCACTTCCATTTTTTGTCAAACAGTGACAAAACTGAATTTCTTCTGGTTTCTTTCAAATCCACCTGAACCATCTCTAATTTAAGACTTATCACTGGTAACCTTACAGGTCCTACCAGAACCAGATCCTCAGCTACTGAATACATCCCCCATCCTCAAACACCACTTCCTGTTCAGTATTGTACTGATTTTAAAATTCTCCTCCTCACATTCAAAACTCCTTCACATCGTTCTGAACTCCTCCGGTCTTGAGAGTAATTGTAAGTTAACATAGTTTTAAAAGACCACTTTTCAATCACAACCTCAGACTCATTAATGTTACAGAATAATATGTAGATGAGAGCACCGCTATCTGGAATTTATGTGTGTGGAAGTACTAAGTTAAGGAAATTGGAAAACTGATGTAATTTGATGCATCACCTAAGCCCAGAATCCACCATACCAAGCAGAAGATAATCCTCAGAGATTACATTAACTGTTTCATCTGCAAACACAACCAAAAGCCATCATTCAGTTGTACAACAGAAACTTGAAGATAAGTCAACATCATCTGTTGCAGTTTTGGAAAAAATGTAAAAACAATTTACAGTCAGAGTTTTATTATAACCATAAAGTTCCATTTTATCTTGTTCTATGGTGTTAAATCAATGTCAGCTGTGCAGAAAAAACACAGGCTCTTTCAAGCAAACTAATTATCCTGATCTGTTTAATCCAGCTACTTAAACGTCCCATATTATACATTTTTTCAACAATTTCATATGGGTTTCAGAGCTCCAACGACATTGTTTTTCAAAATGTATGACCCCAAATTCCACCTTGGTCCTTAGTTTCAGCCATTCCAAATGTGGCTCTAATAAGCTCTAATGAGAACGGACT
This sequence comes from Melanotaenia boesemani, assembly GCF_017639745.1. Classification (NCBI taxonomy): domain Eukaryota; kingdom Metazoa; phylum Chordata; class Actinopteri; order Atheriniformes; family Melanotaeniidae; genus Melanotaenia; species Melanotaenia boesemani. The sequence continues at coordinate 6,697,441 of NC_055684.1, forward strand.
GTTTCAGTGTCTGAACCTTTAAATGTTCATAAGCGGTGCCTGTCCATACCCCTCTCTGGCTGGCGCCCGCTCGGTGATTTTAAAGGGCAGGCTCAGCTAGCTGGAGGCTGGGTCAATGACAGTATCCACTACCGGAGGTAGTGATCATTTCCCTTTGTGAGGTCACAAACAGAAAGATCTCAGACTCACCCATTTGAGCACACATTCACTAAAAAGTGGAGCAAGCGAGAGAGGAGACAGAATTTTCACATTTTTGGGTCTCATACACAGCTATGAGGACACACATGACTGTTGGAAAACCTTTAGAAAGTGAATTTTGCATAATATGGAACCTTTAAACTCTCATCACACACACATTCACATACAGCTCCTAATTCAGTGGACACTTGATTTCAAATTTACTTCATCGCCAAGAATGAATGTTGTCAACTTCTGCTAAACCACAACTACAAGATCCTCCAGCTTTATGAGCCATTAACAGTTCGCACTTCATTTAATCCTAATCAATATATATGTTTATTGGTCCATTTTTTTCTTTCTTTTTTGCTAATTGTATAATTTTTCAAACAGTAATGTAGCATTTACTTTTCCATTGTGGGACTTACTCTCCTAAAAATAAGCAGGATTGCTGAAACAACATGGCCGCCATGACTGAAACTCTTTGCTGTGGAAGGAGCTTAACAGGAAGTTTGCCAAAGCTTTTTGACATTGGTAGATATGTTCATCATGTCTGCAGTCAGACGAGTTTGGCCAAATTTGGTACAATATGGCCACACAAAAGATGTGGTTGGCTGATTAGGTATTTGTGTTAATGGGAAATTGAAGAGGTGAACCTGCTAAGACTGTTGTGTATTTAATTTTTTATTTTTTATTTTTTGTTATGGTTCAATAAATGACCATGTCAAGGATCAGCAGGAGACTCCAGCTGTGAATATGTGAAAATTGCTGATAAAAAAAACATGACTTACATTCGTCTTGTTGACTCTTGTGTTGTCTTTTCTCTCTCTGTTGTGACTACTCAGCAGACCTGAGGAAAAACAAAGAGAATAGAAATAATATATATAAAATACAATAAAATCCTTTGAAGAGAGCAAATTTGTTTAACATAAAGGTTTACATCGGATGTATCTGTGATGATGAACAGGACAGAAATACAATAAGTCTGAGGAGACTGTAAGTCATTAGTCTTTATAAGTCTGCTGAGAGTAGGAAGACGTTACAGTAGATCAGACAACACACAGGCCTCAGGACTGTCTGCAGCAGCGTGAAAACTCCAACTGTGTGTTTGCACTTTCAAAGAGCTTGTCTGTATGCCAGCTGCTGCCCTTAGGTTCACAAGATGCTCTTTCCCTCTTCCTTTGAGTCCTTCTTTATGCACTCTGCTAACACACACTAAACCAGTCTGCCCGGAGGACTCTGGAAAAGCCTCTGTGGAAATATGAAACACAGATAAAACACTTTGTTGTCTCCAGAACATTCTGTGCACTACTAACACACAAATGTTTCAGTCATTCCAGTAAACCATTATATCACACACACACACACACATTGGGCCTGTCTTGTGGTAGAACCTGTAAAAACTAGAACATTTTTCTAATAAAGCCCACCTTCTCTCAGACACAGTTACTGTACAGTTCTGCTCTGGATGCTGCTCAGACTTATCAGGTTTGTGTCTGAAACTGAAAACGTTGAATCAGTGTGCAGCAATAAAGAGGTGGTTATCTTAACATTGTTCTCCATGGACACAGAATCCACCACATGAAGATGCTGGTTTGTCTTTCAGAACCTGATGGAACACAAACATGAACTGTTTTCAGACTGCTGGCTCTGTCCATCTCCTACAGTTTAACTTTTCAGAAGCTTCCCAGACAGAAACAAATGTTCGGCCCATGTTTGGCCTTGACTTCATGTGAGTGTAGCTGCCAAAACTCAGTCACATGACCACCACATTTGACCCATAAGGAACATGCTGTAATCTATGTCCAGGTCATCTCCTTATATTTGGACCACATCTGGCCCACACAATACTTGCCGTAACCTACATCCAAACCAACAACAAACATCTGGCACACAAGCTACCGGATTAGGCCCAAACATGTCTGCTGTTTGAATCGGTGATGTTGCAGGAGATAAAAGTCACAGTATTTATTAATCGTTTTATCTCCTGAGCTGTGACAGCTGACTGGCCAGAAGAGGAAACAACTTTCTATCGGATATAGTCATGAAACTCTTTAATATTGTTGATCAGTGCTGTACATGATAAGCTTTGTTTGTGTCAGAATACTTGATGTTCTACTGAACCTCATTTCTAGAATAAATCTATGCCTGAACTCAGCTGCAGACCCCCTGAGATGTACATTACACCCCTGACTGCAATATGACACAAATTAAACATCTGGGGAGGAAAGTTGAACTGGGTTAAGTGCATGGCCACCGGCCACAGCAGCAGCATGTCCTACTTGTTCACGTGAGGCAAACCCTCCTCACAACCTCCTCCTAACCAACCTGAGCGCTGCAGCAGAACCACATTAAACATGACAAAGATCTAAAAAAGTAGGCTCACAGTGACAGGAAACAGTCCTTCATCTATAACTCCTAACTTTCATGTTTCTATTGATCTGATCTCAAGCATGAATTTAATTTCATTTTTCAAAGTCAAAGACTGTGTTCTCTACCTAAAAAAAACTTTAAATAAGTACTAATCTGAAGTTAGCTTCATGTGTAAATGTTTACAAGATGGTAACGATAATTTCAACCGATCTCCCAGACACCACACACACACACACACACACATATATATATATATATATATATATATAAATGTTTTTTTTTTCTTTTACATTCTTTTACATTCTTTTACATTTTATATCTTTTCTATTTTTATAAATAGTATTTTTGCATCTTGCAGTCTAATTTTACCTTTTTTTTTTATCTCTGAGATTTATGCGGCTGTAACACAGCTGCATAAATGTAATACATATACATATACAATATATATATATATATATATATATATATATATATATATATATATAAATTAGAGATGTCAGTTGCGATCCGATTAATCACAACTTAAAATTGTCATGCTGTGAATGTGTTAATTGCATTAAAATATTAATTAATTCATTAATTAACATGTTATGTTTGACAACTCTGATATATGATGTATATGATGTATGTATATATATATATATATATATATATATATATATATATATATATATATATATATATATATATGCAAACTTCTGTTTTCACTCTTAAAGATATGCAAGGCTACATCTAAATTAGCTCCAGGTCTGAAGTAGCTCCAGCTCTTATCACCATTATAGTTCTTTAATTAGTGTAACAACCACAACGAAGCTCCTCCAACCTTGTCAAAGGGTTAGGGTTACTTTTACCAAACTCTTATATCATCAGACTATTAAGGCTTTCAGACTCAGACGCAGCAGGATCACTGAAGGAAAATAGAAATACAATGTCAGCAATGTCCTAGGACAACATGTTTGTATTAATGTGTGTCTAAGTGTGTGTTAGCCTGGGCACCCTGACGTCCTGTCTATCACTCATTATTCTCTAGAGATCTATAAAAGGTTTGACACAAAAATTCACTGATGACTGTCACAGAGATCCATCCCTGTTCACTCATCTCTGCCTGCTGCATGTCCTCTGAATTCTCTAAATCACTGTCTCACACACACACTCAGTTACCTGTTACAGATTCTCTGTACAAGCAGTGTCTGATAACCACTCTGCAGATTAAGGCTGAGATGAGGACAAAGCCGTGGCCATGAAGGATGTGAGTAGAAGCATATAACAGTATCCCAGATTCAGTGTCAGTAAGGACTTCTCAACAACTTCCTAATTCTTTTAGGGTTTTTAAGGAATTCTGCCAAACAGATCAGTCTGAAATATTTGTTTCATTTAGTTCTTCCAGCATAACCATTTACATTTTCCAGTGTGTTCCAGATCAATTTACTCTGAAACACAAACACATATCTTGATTCTGACACTTCTGTAGTAATCTTACAAGTCTCAGCTGTCAATTGAGACCAAGATTAAACATACAGCCCTAGTAGTTGTGAAGATACTTAATTTAGTCTGGGTATGTCATTTCAGAAAGGAGGCAGAAAAAATAGACTTTGTCAAGAAGAAGTTAAAAGTAATCTGAATGTCCACACCATTAGATAAATTTCTATGGTTTCCCAATGAAGACCATAAGAAGAAAGACAGACACACATCATCCATGAGATGAAGCCACAGAGAGAAGAGGTTTTACTTAATGTAACCCCAAGAGGAAAGTAGGGATATGTGCTGTCCGGTGGGTGAAATGACCTGTCCTTTTCTTGTCAAAGCCCAATTCAGCTGTGTCTCAGGCCCTCTGGTAGCAGAGCAGGGACTAAACAAAGCAGAGTCTGGTTTCAAAGGCAGCCCTCTGCACCAAGCACAACCTCCAGGGAAGGTAATATGGAGGAAATGAGGATGGAGCATGAGGGGGTGTAAGGGTGAATGTGTGGTTGCCAGGCAATGCATGCATGTATTTGGATGTCATGCGTGGCAGGAGCTGTGGCTCGATGTTGCAGAATGACCTAGTTTTAAGTGAAAGAGAGAGTAGGAATGAACAGCTAAAGAGAGGGTGAAAGGAAATGTGGAAACACATTTCACTGGTTTTATTTTAGAGAAAAAAGATCAGGAGAGGACGACAGAGAGGGGGACGAGAGAGAAGAAGGAAAATGACCATCCGAGGAGGGAGGGATGAAAAGGAAGCAGGAGTAGCGAGGAGAGGCTGTCAAAGGAAAAGAGGATGCAACGTTGATTGACTTGTTGACTTGCTATAGAAGAGCAACTGTGTGTTTGTGTGTGTGTGTGTGTGTGTGTGTGTGTGTGTGTGTGTGTGTGTGTGTGTGTGTGTGTGTGTGTGTGTGTATGTGTGTGTGTGTGTGTTCAGCCCTGAGGGGAAGTTCCCCGCAGCTCGATCCCAGATAAATCAATCCCAGTTCCTGGACTGATGTGTCCACACGGCTCCTTTTCTGAGGCTTCTTAATAAATGATGACCTGAGCTTAATGGGCCAATAAAACCGGACTGAGACTGAAACTGTTTGTTCCTAATCAGAGTTGGTGTGTGTGCTGTGTGCACCCACACACACTTACATATAATAACTCTCTATGAAGAGTATTAGCAAACATCTAAAAAAGAAGAGAGCTGCTGTGGTGAACTAAGTGTTCTTGTTTTGCTAGGAGTTCCTGGAAACAGGAGAAAGAGAACTTGGCAGGAAAACATGGATTTACTATAAATGAATGAAGGTTTGAAAGCTAACAGAGTCATTGTGCAATATCTGTTGTTTTAGCTGCCATGACTTGGAAACAGATGTGTAAAATACACACAGATGGAAGGTGATCTGTTCTTTTTTTTTTACTTTATAAATGCTTTGTGGACTTTGTCCTCAAGTTGGATTTCCTAACTCTGCTGGTTTAAAGCTAGCAGATGCTGTAATAAAGAGTTTTTCTGGTTAGCCTCCTTTTTTTGCCACACTAACACTATAATCAGAGGTCAAAGCATGAAAATGGTGTCTCTGCTCTCTGAAGCACTCGTTCACAGTGTGACTGGGTTACTGACTTGTCATCTTGGAATATGCTCGTGGAATGGAGGAGAAGAAAGAAAAGCTGCTGGTGGACAAACTTGGTGATACCTGGGGAAAACGCTGAGACTCCTGGCAGAAACTGGACGGAGGCAAGCTTACTTGTTGTTTGGCCATTATTCATTTCCAACATTTCCTCCAGAAATGGTTGACAATCAGACCATCAACCCCACAGAAATACCCACTCAGTCTTCTGAGCTGCAAGCTTTGTGTGTATTTACAGAAAATGTAGTGCAGGGACTGGATTAAATTCACCCTGAGACCATGACAGCAGCCAGCTCGGGTGGTCAGAGCAAACCAGCAGGACCAGCAGGATGAGCATCCAGTTGCAAAGACCTGCCTCCATCACAGAGATAGACCCTGTTCAACTAAGCAAACACACTTGCTCAGCTCTGGCGATCACACACACACACAGTGATGGTGAACTGTGCAGGCCAGGAGCCTCATTTATTAAACTGTGCATAGCAAAGCAAACTACAGGTAGCGTCTGTGGCTCAAAAAGGAAATACTTCAACTTTCAGATTTATAAACACGTGCACGTGCACGTCCTACACCTGTTTCTGTTTATAAATCAGAATCAACTCTAAAGCGGGTGCACGTAAAGGAACGTCTTCCCACGCCCACATGGTGGTTATAAATGCTCAGGTGAACGCCTGTTATACATATTCATCACATCGTTTCCATGATGGCTCGGGAGGGAAAAAGAGGGAAGAAGTGGAATTTTTCGGGGTGTGAGACAGAGATCTGGATGGACCACGTTGAAAAACGTAAAAATGTTCAATTGGTGGACACAGCGTGGGCATTACTGGTGTCAGAAAGGCAGAAAAGTGGCAAGCTAAATTACAACAATGATGCCAGTAATGTAGTCTTTTGTCTTAATGTATAGCTAAATATGTACAGATGCATCAGAGACTGATGGCAGTTTATTTCGTGTTAAATAAATAAATATTTGTCTGGGTGTAGCCGCTGGGTCTGCGGTGCTGCAGGAGAGGGTGACGTTAGAGACTCCACGCAGCACCGCGGCAGCCGTGTCCTCTGAGGAAGTCCTGCACGATCACCACTGTTAACTGTTAACAATGTGACCAAGGAGTTGCGGGAAATGGAGACTGTCTTGATGGAAATTGGAACAACAATTAAAAAAGGATTGTTTAAGAATAAATAAATAAATAAAGGAAATCTGCCTCTTGTGTGTTTCATAAGCGTTGCATCACTTCTAGACCTCCAGTCTGTCCCACTCTGCTGGATCTCAGAATAAAAGACTAAAGCTTATATTTTGCATTTTCTTTTACTGACTGGTAAATGTTGGCAGCAGACTCTCCACCTCATCATTTCCTTGATTGGCGTACACCAGTTGTTTTTGTACCTACGCCAGCTTTATAAATTAGGCCCCAGATGTGGTGGATTTGGTGTTGGAATAACTATGTTACGTCAGGCCACAGAACGCAGCAGTGTGTTTATTGTTGTTGTTTACATTCCAACAAATGCTAATAATAATGCAATGAATGAACATTATGAGGCCATTTGTAGTCATATTACAAAGTACGTAGCTACGGACTTTTCCTGAACAGACCTCAGACCTGTTTCTGTCACCATGACGACTCCAGGCCTGTTGGACCACATTTCCTTGCTTCTCCAACCAGCTCACCTTCACGTTGTTTGTTTGTTCTCAGGTGCTACTTGAATCTAAGAAACTATTTGTTTTTAACTTGCCCATTTAAAATTGATCAAAAGTAACTATGACAAGGTTTCTAGAAGTTCCTCATTCGTCTCTGCACGAACAAACAACAGAAAACAAGGTGCAAGGTGTTTGATTTGGGAACAAGGACACTGTAGGGGACATACCCTGTCATTAACTCTGTAGTGGCCAGGCTTCAAACACAACATCCAAACGCATTTGTGGCGATCTCTGGAGATTTTAACAACATCTCCCTCTCTGCAACTCTACCAACTTTCCAACAGTTTGTCAGCTGCTCCACCAGAGAAAACAAAACGTTGGACTTATTTTATGCAAATATTAAAAATGCATACAGCTCCTTTGCCCTGCCACCTTTAGGAAGATCAGACCATAACCTAGTTCTTCTCTCCTCCTCCTACAAGCCCATCGTTCAGCAACAACCAGTCATTAGAAAGGCTATTAGAACCTGGTCTAATGAAGCTGAAGATGCTCTGAGAGGATGCTTCGAGGCTACAGACTGGAACGTCCTATGTGAACCTCATGGAGATGACATCAATGCCTTGACTGAGTGTGTGACAGATTATATTAACTTCTGTGTGGACAGCACCGTTCCAACAAGAACAGTGAGGTGCTTCCCCAATAACAAACCCTGGATCACCAGTGACCTGAAAAAGCTGCTGAACATCAAAAAGAAAGCTTTTAGGGATGGAGACAGGGAGTTATTGAAGTCCACACAAAAACAACTTAAAACACAAATGAAGAAGTGCAAGGAGGACTACAGGAAGAAGTTGGAAAGTAAGCTTCAGAAAAACAATGTGAGGGATGTGTGGTCAGGAATGAAGAAGATCACTGGCTTCGGGATAAAGGAGGATCAGACCGATGGAGGTCTGGACAGAGCGAATGAACTGAACATGTTCTTCAATAGGTTTAGCTCACCTCCTGCTTCAACCCCAACTAGCCACACACCCTCCATGAGCCCACAGCTTTCCTGTCACACCTCCACTCTGTCACCCTGCAGCTCAGTCAAGGACCTGGACACAACCTCATCTCCCTCCACATCAGGACTTCCTGAAACCTCCTCTACCTCCACCTCCACTCTGTCTGTCTCCTGTAACCAAGTCATGCAACAACTGGTGAAACTGAACCAGAACAAGGCTGCAGGTCCAGATGGTGTCAGTCCCAGAGTTCTCAAGACCTGCTCAAAACAGCTATGTCCGATTCTCCAGCACCTGTTCAACACCAGCCTGAGCCAGAAAAGAATCCCGGTGCTGTGGAAAACATCCTGCCTTGTTCCAGTGCCTAAAAAACCACAACCAGCTGAACCAAAAGACTACAGACCAGTCGCCCTGACATCTCACGTCATGAAAGTCCTGGAGAGACTCTTACTGGCTCACCTCAGCAAGCAGGTGAAGACCTTTCAGGACCCATTACAGTTTGCATATCGTAATGGGCTTGGGGTTGAAGATGCAATCATATACCTGCTTCAGAGAGCCCACTCTCATCTGGACCAGTCAGGCAGCACTTTGAGGGTCATGTTCTTTGATTTCTCAAGTGCTTTTAATACGATTCAGCCTGCTCTGCTGTGTGAGAAGCTGCAGAAATTCCAGGTGGATCCCTCCACAACCACCTGGATTTATGACTACCTCACAAACAGACCACAGTTTGTGAGACTGAAAGGTTGTGTGTCTGAGATGGTGGTCAGCTGCACTGGAACACCACAAGGGACTGTACTTTCACCATTTCTATTCACGCTGTACACCTCAGACTTCCAGTACAACTCTGAGTTCTGTCATCTGCAGAAATACTCTGATGACTCAGCAGTTGTTGGGTGTATCAGTGATGGACAAGAAGCAGAGTACAGAGAACTGGTCGGTCAGTTTGTGAAATGGTGCGGTGACAATCATCTCATCTTGAATACCAAGAAAACAAAGGAGATGATTGTTGACTTCAGGAGGAACAAGAACACACATAGAAGTGTTTCCATCATGGGAGAGGAGGTGGAGGTGGTGGAGGAATACAAGTACCTTGGAGTTCAGCTGGACAACAGACTTGAGTGGAAAAGCAACACTGAGTACATTTACAAGAAAGGTCAGAGCAGACTCTACTTCTTAAGGAAGCTGAGATCTTTTAACGTCTGCACCAAAATGTTGCAAATGTTCTACAGGTCTGTTGTTGAAAGTGCAATCAGCTTTGCAGCAATCTGCTGGGGCAGCGGCATCAGAACCAGAGACTTGAAAAGAATTAACAAACTGATCAAGAAAGCCGGTTCTGTGCTTGGAGTAACTCTGGAGCCGCTGGAGTTGATCATCAAAAAAAGAATTCTGTACAAGCTGACGAGGATAATGGAAGATCCTTCACACCCTCTACACAACGCCGTGACGAAACAACAGAGTGTGTTCAGTGGGAGGCTTGTTCAAGTCCGATGCAAGACAGAGAGATACAGAAGATCCTTCCTTCCAGCAGCTATCAGGCTGAAGAACAAAGCCCTTAATTAATTAATGTGATTGTTTTACTTTACTAAAAAAAAAAAAAAAAAAAAAAAAATTACTACTACTACAATATTGAATTTCCCTTTGGGATTAATAAAGTATTTTTCATTCATTCATTCATTCATACCAGCCACCAAACATCAAAGATATTAGACGACCTGCTGGACCACCAGACCTGCTCTGGTCAGAGGGTGTTCCCTGAGTGTCCTTCTAGTTTGGTGTATTTCCACAACACATAAACACCCTCCTTCTCCTCAGTCTTCAGCTGAAATATTGAGGACCTCCTGCTGACAGGCAAATTGCTCTGAAGACCCCCCCATCTTTGTCATGTCATCATGTATTCATGACATACAAAGAGGCCATTAAGTGATCCCTGCAGGCCCCCAGTGTTCACCACTCAGTTTTATTTAGTGACTTCATGAAGGTTATGTTCACCTCGTACTGAGCCGACAGGACTTTCACCTCTGAGTCCCAGTTTTGGTGAAGATGCAGAAAAAAATGACGTAACCTCTGGTTTCTACAAAGTTCATCAAATCAGACAGCTGCAGCTGCTGATCAGCTGGAGGTTACACCTTTGGGACAGGACTAAAAATCAAGAATTCATTTATCTTTATGTGTGAATAAAGTGATATACACATGGGTGTGTGTGCATGTGTGTGTGTGTGTGTGTGTGTGTGTATGTGTGTGTGTGTGAGATGTAGTTCCTTTGTACCAGTGAAATAAATTAAACGATGCAGCTGTACTCTCTTTCTCTCTTTTGTTCTTGGTCATACATCCTTTATCTTTTATATCGTCATATCAAACCCTAACCCCCCCCCCCCTCCCCCCCTCCCCTCTCTCCTTACCTTTTCTTCCCATCCATCAGTGTATCAGTTCTATCTTTTCTTCCCAGCCCCCCATCGTCAGTTCACTGTGGCACCTTATTAGCACATCTGGATCTTCTCCTCCGACCAGCTTTCTCTCTTGTACACCCCCCTCCCCCCTCCTCCTTGATGCCCTCACCTCCGTTGCTCCTCCTTTTTTGGTTTTCTCTTTTTAACTCTTGACCAATAAGAAAACTCTGTGGTCGCCAGGGCTCCTTAGCAACAGTCCCACAAGTCGAAGGATGGATGGAGGGTGGGGGAAAGAATAAAGGCAGTGGGGAAGAAAGGGGGTAGGGTTTAAGAAGGGATGAAGATGAGGAGGAGGAGGAGGTAAACGGGGAGACCAAACCCAGCGGGAGTGTGAGGCTGGAGCTCTGTTTGCCATTATCAAAGCCGCACATCTGAGATGTGTGTGTGTGTGTGTGTGTGTGTGTGTGTGTGTTTCAGTGCAGAAAAAGCTGAATTCACACAAGTCTCCATGTGATCCAGAGGGCATTATTTCAAAGTGTGGCCACAAGCAGTCAGACTGTAAATGAAGATGTAAATATTCATGATCCTGACTGGATGCGCCACAATACACACAATACACAACAAAACAAAATCTGTCCCAGGAAGATTCCCATGTTTTAACTCTTAAAATCCAGTCTTATATATATATATATATATATATATATATATATATATATATATATATATATATATATATATATAATATTTGTATTTTTTATGTAAAAATACATGTAGAAGCTCAACCCTTTTAATCCCAGTCAGCATGCAGACATGATGTTTTCACGACAGCCTCAGCTGTCAGATTATGACGCTAAAGTGATGTGAAATAAATGTATGAATAGATATAGCAGATAAAGGGCCACCAGAAGAAGAAAGCAGAATTTATTACTAACAGAACTTTGTAGAAATAACACACAGATCAACAGTGACCAAGCCTTTTTTCACCTGTCATTCTGTCAAGTCTTCGCTTTCAGGAGAAAAAATATTGGCATTGAAACGAACACACAACAGAAACTATTTACATTTTTCCACCAGCTGTTTGTTGCTATTTACAGTTATTTATGCAACTATTTACCTACTATCCTCACAAAATCAACACAGCTCATCTTTCACTTCTACACTCATTTTGTTATGCAGATATAAACTAATCTATCTGCCCTTAAATCCTAATGACTCCACAGCGGTCAAATCGATCCAAAACTGCCCTCAGGGGGTAAAATGGCAAAGAGCTGTCTTCAGTTAAACGACAGGTGGTCAGTTTTGGCCTCCATTTTTCCTCACTAGATTTATTATGACTCTTAGGGTCAATGTCATTCCATTCTCAGACCCATGGCAGGAATTTCAGGGTTATGTTTGATTCCAGACGACAATTCAATAAACAGATAAAACATTTCCACTTCAGAAACAACACTAGACTAAAAACTTATCTTTTCACTAATGGCTTTAAGATGGTTGGTTTCCTGTACTGTCGGTACTTTGGTATCAGCCAGCCAGCCTGTTTGGGCGAGACTGTAGGAGAGCGGCGCATCACAGTCTCCCTTCTCCTTTCTATCAGTTTAGAGACTGGCCTTCAGCTAGGATCAGGTTGAATAAAACTAATTCCTAAAATGCAGCAAGGCAGAGTCCTCTTGTCGGCTTCCAGAGTCAACAATACAGCTCTCCAACCTGCAAGTATTGCCTGTATTTTATACTTCTCCAGTAATAAAACTAATTACTTTTACTCATTCCAGACTCTTGGTAATTTTTCTACAACAGTTAACAAGGGATATCAGTACAGGATATTACACTTCAATGAAAGCATTTTAGTAGGTATTATTTCTTGTGACTTTTAATAAATTAATTTATTTATTTTATTAATTTATTTTACTTTTATGAACCTTTTATGTCAGATTATTGTTCTTGTGCTTCATATTGTTGTTTTAAATGTGCTTCATGAATAAAAGTTTTATTTGATTTGATATCCAGTATCCATAAAATAAAATAAAATTCCAAGAGAGTCTTTTCTAACGAATTTTGGTGTAAATTAGAAGTCAAATATAAGCCAATTACCACACATGAACAGTCAGAAGAAACTCGTTAAAATTCAGTTACAGAAGCTCAAAGTTAAAAAGTAATTTAAAACAAAGTCAGAGTTGAATACTTCTTTATATGGTGTATCATCTGGTGACTCTGATTGTCTGTATTGATTGTCAGAACAGATTATTCACACCTACCTCAGCTTCTCATACTCAGAGCATCAAACGTTGCTGTTTAGTTGGAGACTTTGACTCATCGGCTTTTCTTCTAGGTGAACCTGACGGACATGTGTACTGTGGCGCTGGTTCCCAGGTTTCATCTCACACTGCAAGAACAAATCAAATACAATCCAGATTACAATCCCAACTCTTTACATGCCTCAGATCTACCACAGAATGAGTCATGAAGACAAAATGATCCTGGTCAAATCATTCAAAACGAGCTGCTGACGCTTCAGGAGAAACTCGGGGTTGTATTTCTACCCTCAAGCTGCAGACCAGCCTCTAAAAGCACATCTCAGTCCAGATCTCATGGAAAAAACACACAGTGTTCATTAGTTTTATTATTAAAACACATCTTTATTACCAATAACAGTGATTATTGTCTGACCAACTTCCTACCAAATATATGTAAATATATATTCCCTGAGAGGAAAGGAATTCCTGAAGAAGAGTGCTCTTTCTGGGAAAATGTTTATGTCTCAGCAAGCTTGCTAACTGAGTAAAATGAGCTGGAACAATCTGTGCAGCAGAATTATGGCAAGTCTCCTGTGGGCCACATGTGGTCCAGAAGAATAAAACTTTATTTGTCATTGCAACAAAAGTGCAACGAAATTACAAGTTGTTGGCCTGGACGTGGAGGTTAGTATTTTACAATAAGAAAAGATGTTTTTTTTTTCTTTTTACTATTCGACTGGACTAATAATATGTGGTTCGGTAAATTCTGAGGCCCTGGAAGGATTCTGACAGGATGCTCCAACAAAGAGAAAAAGAATCAGCAAAGCTGACAAACTAAGTCCAGGTCCAGGAGCCTCATTTATCGAGCTGCGTAGCAAAGCAAACTACAGGCGCCGTCTGCTGCGCAAAAAGCAAATGCTGCACACTTCTACTTTCAGATTTATCAAAGCATGCACACCCACGTCCTACGCCTGTTTCTGTTCATAAATCAGAATCAACTCTAAATCAGCGCACATGAGGGAACGCCATGGTGGCTATAAATGGTCAGGTTACCGCCTGTAATACATATTCATCACATCATTTGCACGATGGCTCAGTGTTAGAAGGCCAGACATGCCAGAGGCATCAGAACATGTGGCTGGATATCTCAGTCGGTAGAACATCCGTTTCCCATGCGGGAGGCTGAAGTTCAGTTCCCAGACAGGTGAAAAGCATCTGTTAAATTACAGTAATGATGCCGGTCATTTGTTTTAATTTATAAAAAAAAAATTGTACAGATACATCTGAGATTGGTAGCAGTTTATTTGGTGTTAAATAATATTTCTTTCTAGTTGCTGGGTGCCCCAGCTGGGTGGGCGGTGCAGAGGAACAAAATCACCACTATTAACCAGGAGGACAAGGAGTTGCGGGAAATAAAGACCGTCTGGTCAGAAATTAGGACAATAAAAAAGCATTGTCTAAGAATAAATAAATAAAAGGAAATCCACCTCTTGTATGTTTCATTAGCGTAGCATCACTTTTAGACCTCCAGCCTCCAGTCTGGTCCCGCTCTGCTGGAATAAAGGACCAAAGCTACTTTCCACACTGACTGCTACATGCTGGCAGCAGACTGGCATCTTATTAGCTGTAGGATTTTATAACATGAAAGTTTTGTTTCACAATGACAGAACATGTTTTAGTGGTTGAGGTTCTTATTAATATCATCTCCCTTTTTCCTGAACATCCTGTTTTTTTCCCCCGAGCGTGTGCTCTTAGTAGAATTAATATCGAATGAATTTATTCATTTCTGCAAACAGCTTTTATATCTAACATGTGGTGTGAAAGATATTAGTGGATTGTGCACAAATATCTCTCATCGTTTCCTGTTTTCCCAGATTCTGTGCATACGCCTGTGTCAGAGTTGCCGTGGAGGTAGGAACATTTTCTCGGCAAGTTTGGTTTTTATAAATTGCAAAAGTTGACTATATTTGGCGTACGCCGGTTTTTGTTCCTACACAAGCTTTATAAATAAGGCCCCAGGACTCTAAAAGAGTAGAGGTTTGCTTACAACTTCTGTCCGTGTGCAAAACATGGACAAGTCTGCATGATACTGAGGTCATGTTAAGGAAATTTCTTCATCTGGGCAGTTCTGCTGGAAAAGCCACGTTTCATTCTTCCAGCGAGGAGATCTGCTTCTCTTTCTTTTTCCAGACTTTCAGGGTTTGGGATTTTAGGATGTTTAACTGGAGAGCGAAGAGAGGTATCAGACCTGTTGAGTTGAGATTTTAGATTTGGCTTCAGAGGTGATTCATTTTTCAACCACAGTCAATCACCTTCTATCAGCTGATCCACAGAGTTGATTTGGCAAAGGTTTCCCATCCGATTTCCTTCCTGACACAACCCTCTGCATGGTCTGCTTGGGACCAGTGCAGGAGGACTCTGGTTTGGGCCCCTGGGGTTCTATTTGATTAATTCTTCTACAAAGCTGTAAATGATCATGAGCGGAGACAGATTTATAAAAATGATCATGATGATATGGACTGAAATAACCTTTTTAAATGATCCCCCTCCGTTTGTCAGAGCTGCACCTGTGTGTGTGTGTGTGTGTGTGTGTGTGTGTGTGTGTGTGTGTGTGTGTGTGTGTGTGTGTGTGTGTGTGTGTGTGTGTGTGTGTGTGTGTGTGTGCGTGTGCACGCGACCGTGTGGGCTCAGTCATCATTCTACTGCTGGCTGGTGTGTCCTGAAGCCTTGCAAAGACACACACACAGTTTTCATTTCCAATTTCTCCAGCATAATTACACCATTACCAAATTGAGTTTTCTCCCCCCCTCCAGACCTTCTCATGTAGGTCCAGCCCACAGAATCACATTAGCTCCATTATCACGTGTGTGAAGAGAAAACCTCCTGTTCTCCATCTCTGTTCGCTCTTTATTCATCATGCAGGATGATATTTCACCTATCAGCTCATCTCTACAGCATCTCGTCCTTGTAAGAACTCAAACGTCCTGAAATCTGTCTCAAATGTCCCAAGTGTCTCAGATGTCTTCCTCCTCATTTCCTCTTCCTATGTCATCACCTTTTTCTATTCTGAGATGATGGTGATGATGATGATGATAATGCAGAGTGTAAGCCTGTTACTGATGAAGAACCATGAGTCCTCTTTGTTTCAGACCCTCTTCAGACCCACAGCCCCTCCCTCTGATACCGTGGTGTGAGAATGATTGACATGTCAGTGAGTCTGGGTGTTACTGATTACTGGTCTGCTGGAGAGGCTGAAAGGTGTGATAAAGAGTGTGTGTGAGGATTAGACGGGATGATGCTGAGAGTCTCACTGAGTGTGTGTTTTTTTGTGTGTGTGTTTGGGGCTGCCCACAGATCTGAAACCATAAAAACACTCACACAGAGTCCAGTCTGCCTCAGAGACTGAGCTGCTTCACGCAGAGGAGAAATCTAAAACATCTTCAGACAAAAGGAGGAAAAAACAAATTCACGACAGTGTTAAGAAAGTTCTGCTAAAACAAAGTTCTCTGAGATGTTTTTTTTAATAAATGACAAGATGCTGCCCATCAAAAACCCATGAAACATTTTATGATATGAAAATCTTCTTCCTACACCAAACAGACAGCCTGGCAGCGAACAGGAAAACACACTTTATCCAGTGTAACGTGACAGATTTCAGGTTTTTCTTTCAGTCCTGCATCAAATCACAGCTGCTGTTAAAATTTCAGTCAGTCTGAAAATAAGATAAACAGAAACAAATATGCTTTTCATATTGTAACTCAGCTCAAATAAAAACCAGAGTGCTCAGATCCTCCTTAGATGAGATTAAACCAGTAAAACCATGAGACCTGATATGACCATGATCTGAGCTGATCTGAGGAAGGGAGAGGGTAAAATCAGCCCGAACGATCGCCTGTTTATGGTATTTGAGTAAATTTAAATAAGAGAAGTTCAAACATCCTGCAGCAGCATTAGTTTGCTGGTCAGTAAAGACTCATTTCACAACTGAGTGGCATGATGGTCGCTTACAGCAAGCCGAGCCTGAATCAGTGGAGAGGAAAAACTGTCTGGAACAAGTCCGTCCCAGACTAACTGCTTCAGCTGAGGCCAGCTGATATTACAGTTACTGCTGTGGATTTCTGACGACATTACAGAAGAACCACATCCAGAAGTTCTGCTTGGATGTGACTGTTACTAACAAGACTCCATATAACAACCTATTAACCAAACATGGCGGCACTGAGCAGGACGGCTAAGCAGCTTCTTCTGGTTTTTTACAGCAGCTGTAGCTTCTAGAAACCATGAGAAGATGCTGGTAAAACCACACATGAAGCAGTTCCAGCTGTGGATTTCATAAACATATGGACTTGGTGGAGTAATGTTTGAGTAAAATACATGGATAAATGAATATTTCAGTGAAATAAAAAGATAAAAACAGACAAATAAACAGAAACTGTAACAGATGTGGTCCACAGGTGGTTTAGAAACATGTTCTTGTGATCCACATGTGGAAAAATGTCGTACTGGAACATGTTTATGTTTTCGATTCAAATGTGATCCACATGGTAATGTTCCAAAACCACGTTTTCATGTGTTGATCGCGTGTGTTTTATCTGTAAGAGAAGCTAAGACGCTCCCTGATGAGTAGTCAGAGCGTAGATTTATGAACAGGAGCTTTTTTTATCCTGAAAATAATCACATGGTTGAAAAATCTGAATGTTTGAGTGCATGTGTAGGTTATTTTATGTGTTTACACTGATTCACATTGCTGTGAGGATTCAAATACAAGAACCTTGTTACTCATAAATTGTTTTACGCATTTGTTGCTGTTATAAAGTCTGATTTCCCTCCACAAAAATTAGAGGTGGTAATCCACAAAAAGCAAACAAACAACAACAATGCTGCTGCTGTGTCCTGTGAAGGTCAGGTCAGGGTGAACGGAGCCCCAGGCAGCTTAAAAAAAAAACTGCATATTCAGAATGTTTTTAGCTGAGCTTTCTGCTTCACTTTTGATTTTCAAGTCAAGTCTCTGAGCTCTGGCTTGAAGGTGACGGATGAAGAGATGTTTTCAGTGACATTCAGCAGCATCAGGAGCTCCACACGTTAAACCCAAACAGATTAACCCCACTACGTGGAGCAGTCATTTAAAAACTAAATTAAACTGGCTCATACCAACGCAGTCGACCCACTAGAAATGTGTTTTTCTCTGCAGAAACACATCTGCTGGTTTTTCCTCATATTGTGCTTCTCAGGAAGTTTCAATTAGAGGATGCGTCCACATCACCAACATAAGAAACACTTTCCATTTACACCATAGCCAAACTTTACCAGCATTACTGGAGTACTTAACCCTAATTTGCAGCCTAAATCCTAAACCCAAGTCTAAACCCTCAAAGTTAACCTTGTACCCACGAGAAGAAAAATCAGTTGGTGTGCAGTCAGTCCTTATAAAGATGGTAAAATATGAACACACAAACACTGCTGTTCAGGCAACTTGCAGATTCTCACCTTTCTTGTGTTGAGCAACAAACCTGATCAAAATTCCTCCTGTCAGCCAAAACCAAAGTAAAATATACCTGTACTATGTAATTATCATACTAACAACATTCAAATTAATTCTAAAAAAGTAGGAGTCTCAATCGCATCAGCAGCAATTCTGTTTGTCCTCATTAGGAATGAAAAATCCTTTATTGATCCCTGAGGGAATGTCGCTGTTTTTACTTAGTTTCCAGTCAGAAAGAACAGATCATGTCTATTTACGCTGATGTACTGAGGACCAGAGGTCCTGCTAGTCAACAGGCTGCTTGGGGGCCCGAGCCAGAAGGAGGAACCTGAGGGCTGAGTAGCTTAGATCCACCGTAGAGCAGAGCCAATGTGGAGAGTCTGCAATGGCCCCAACCCCATCGATCGATCTATCTGTATGATGTACTACTACCATTCGTGGATGGAAGATATTGTGCTCTGTGTGAAAGTGATGTTTATATTTTATGTTCCATATTTGTCCAATAGGCTTTAAATAACATCCTAAAGAGTCATGATGCTTCAGCACATAATTTAATCTTCTGCAAATATTAAATAATGAAGTAGAAATCAGTAGAAGAAGAGTCAAGGCTGTTAACAAACATCCAAAATTTGCATTTGGGGTTTTTGTAAACGTTATTATTGCAATGTTATTATTATTAGTTTACAATACTATAAGGGGTCCGATGAACGCTGTTTGGAGGGGACGTCTGTGAATTTTTGCATGAGGTCCAGAGAAACTCTGGAATTCCCTCTGCTGAGGAAATGCTGAGATCCAGCTCATAGTACCATGTTCAGAAGCGTGTTCTGCTGATAATGTGCAGAGAAGTCAGAACAGTAATGTTTTGAACTGGAGGAAGGATGAGAGGATGAGGTGTATGGTGTATGAGTGCAGGAGGAAGGGAAATCGTTTAGATTTGTCTTTGTTTTTTTGTTTTCTTAGTGTAGAAGTAGAAATCCATGTAAACATAATCTTCAGCTCTGCCAGCTCAGATGCATTCAGACAGAATATTTCATGAGAGGAACTGGGTTTCTGCTGCGTGAGTCTTTTTATTATTTAAATATTCTGCTGATGGGAGCTTATCTGATGCTCTTATGGAGGACACACACACAGTGTTACACTAAACCACCAGATTAACTGGTTATGTAATTATATATGTTAAAATCATCCAGATGAAGACATGAGGAGCAGCAGACTGAGCATTACTAACAAAGCTGGGTCAGAACAGATCCTCGGACACGTGCTGGAACACTTCGGATTTTCATTTCTAACATTCCCTGGAACGTGTAGAAATACAAACTGATTGTGTAATATGTGAAGAGTCCCAGCTGTAATGGACCATCTTCTGGCCAGTTCCGGTTAATAATCCACACACTGATCCACCATGACTTACATGGAGGTAACGCTATCAAACCGTTTCACTTGCTCATGCACATGGTGTGTGTGCTTTTGATCTTTTATTTCCAGTAAAATACGATTGTCTGTGGATTCAAAAGAACTTTAAATCGAACTCCCATCACATCGGAAACATGATAGACATCACATATGTGGCCCGGAGCGCAGCTCTTTCCTGAACAGATCACAGTGACAATTTGTTCTGATCTTTCCCTTTGGCCATGCAGAGAGGGGGTGGAGAGGAAAAGAGAGAGAAAGGGGGATGGGATGCTTAGTGTGAGACCTCTCTCCACCAAATATTTGTAGTGAAAGGCCCATCGGTATCCATTAGTGTTCCTCTCTCTTTCTGTTTTCTGGGTGCATTAACCTCTTCTTCACAATGCTCCCAAACAAAGAAGGACTGTATCTGACAGGGTGTGTGTGTGTGCATGTGTACGTGTGTGTGTGTGTGTGTGTGTGTGTGTGTGTGTGTGTGTGTGTGTACATACAGTTTTCTGTCCACACTCCTGCATCCCACAAGACACCCACATGCGCGCACACACACACACACACACCCTGAGCAGTGAGCTGAATTCATTCAGTAATTCTCTAAACATCTGATGGCTGTGTGAGCAACGAGCTCTAAAATCCTCCTACAAGACAAAAACACGCATGTTTAGACAGATCTGCGTCATCACAGCCACTTAGGCCTCCTACACATGTACACGCGCACACATGTACACACACACATGCACTGATCATACACAGATGTGAACACACGCACACACACACATATTGTATACGCACACGTGTGTTCACACACACACTATTATCAGGACTGAATTCACTGTAGTTAAAACCAATAACTATAACCTGAACCTGGACCAGTTCAGGCCTAAAGCCTGGAACACATGATGATTTTTTTAACCTTATGAGATTTTTTATCTGGTCGAGACCTCACACGTGAAGATAAAAAAATTAGTTTTGATTGTACAGTGTGTGGTGTGCTCCAATAATGTAATCACAGAACAACACACACATGACGATGCTGTCCCGCAGCTCATCTACAATCTAGTCCTCCGAGTTGGACAAACGTCGAAACGTAGAAGAAGAATTATGGCAACAACCGTCAAAAAATGAAGAAAAAGAAACATAGTAATCGGAAAACACAACACACAGCATGGAAGAGGAAATATAGCACGAGGGAATGATGGTGGTCTTGGGACTACTGTTAACAAAAAAAGCCAGAACTGAAAAAAAGAACACACTGGAGACGGCGTGAACATGGACTTTATTTACTTCCTTGTTCCCCAGCCAGCTCGCTTTCTGATTGGCTACATTCTGGCTCACGTCACCATCTACAAAGTCACCATGCACGAAGTCACCATGCACGAAGTCACCATGCACGAAGTCACCATGCACGAGTCGTCGCCGTTCCTCAGAAATCGGCTCTGAAATATTGAACATGTTCAATGTTTCCAGTTCTCGGCTACGACCTGTTTCGGAGAGGATTATCAGGACAAATCTGCTCGTAACACACCACAGACCAAATGATAATTGTACAGGGAAATCTCACGATGATCAGGCGTTTACCGTCCGAGGTCAGGAAGAGGCAAAATCTGGACAAAAACAGCCCAAAAACTATTATGTGTACCAGGCTTTAAGTCGAACTTCATCCTAACCACGACCCTCATTAGGATTGGGCTTCTGCCCTTAGTAGGACTACTGGGTCTGATGAGGACTACTGGTCTACATAAGGACTATTGTATCTGATGGGGAGTGCTGGTCTTGATGAGGACTAGTGGGTCTGATGAGGACTACTGGTTTACATGGTAAATGGTAAATAAGCCTGTACTTATATAGCATGACATATAAGTACAAGTTCATTTGGACCAGTAGTCCAGTAGTCCTCATGGACTAGCATCTTCTTCAGTTTAAACTGGAAAAGATGGAGGGCAATCCAGTCAGATGTCAGTGGTGTTTGCTGGAGGACCTGACTACAACAGAAAAAGGTGGATGAAGATAACCACCACCATGCATGACAGGAACACTGTTAATTATCATGAAACCAGTATGGTACTGTGGTATGCTGCCCATTTTTTCTTCATATAGATGGAAAGTTTGCGCAGTATCAGGTTATTCAGAATGTTGTAAACTCAAGACTCATCAACCTCCTGAGCCTCACAAACTGGTCGAGCCTGCAACAACAGCTGGTTTAGTGATAAATCTATAGATCAAATCAATCAATAACCCCCATCACTGTGAAATCAGCTTTTTGTAGGGCTACAGCTGCACTCCCACAGCAAATATGTGAAGTACATCCAGATTATATAATGTATGACATTAACATCTTGTTTAAAATGGTTTCACCTCCAGACGTTATCTGTTGGGTCATGTAGTGAAGCCTTTGACTGTCTGAAACTTATGGTGCTCTTCACTAAGAACAGAAGCCAACTTTTTCCAGCAGATCAACAATATCAGTTAAGACTACTGAACACTGAGTCACTAACACAAGCCAGACAAAAATCTAAATCTGATTAGTCAGTGGATCAGAAGGCTACAAGCAGTCATGGGACATTATGATGTCTGAGTGAGATGAACACACACAGGAAGTGAAGAACAAAGACACAAAAAGAGCCAAAACTACAGATGGTCTGACAGCCTTAAGAGGAATTATTGCCATGTCCATGCGGACAACAATACAGCAGATCGATGTGTGAAGTCTGACAGCAAACAACTGTAAATATGTGGGAACAGTTCAACAGCCCACATCACCAAAGTGGAGACATCTGAGGATGACTCACTTCATATTGGATGGACTTAAAATAAATCAACAACATTAAGATCTGAGAAAAAATTAAAGCTGCTTCCAAAAAAGTCAAACAAGCAGCAGAATCAGAGTTTACTGCAGACTTCACGGCTCATTCAGAAGATTTAATGTTGGAGTAGCAGCATGAGGAGATTTCCGTTTGTTCTGATTCTATCATCTCTGCCTGGAATAATTTCCAGACTGAGCGTTGGTTATTCTCTACAGAAACACACAGACCAGTACCTGAGTCAGAGCAGCTCTGAGTGTACAGCAGGGTCGGCTGGATGTGACGTACGTCCATCTCCATCAATACATCAGCATCCAGGAAAGGAAAAATTATTAGGACAAAGAGCAGCAGACACAAAGACTGTTCCTCTGTCAGCCAGAGCAGGAAAAACCAGGAAAAATCTACCCTCGCCTCATCTTTTCTTCTTCCTCGCGCTCTCTGTCCCTATCTCTCTCTCTCTGAGCTCTCACTGGTTCTCAACCTTCTCTCTCTCTCTCTCTCTCTCACACACACACACACACACACAAACACTGATTCTCCATCTGTCACCGCCTCCTCTCCTTCACCCCTCCCACCTCATACATTATTAATGAGCCTGAACTCAGACACACACACATACAAATACACACACACACACACACACACACATGCATACATACACACTGATGTTACCAAGGGCTAATGCCCTCCAAACCACACACACACTGAGTTCAAGGACCAATATAGAATGAACACGTTAACCTTTGGTAAAAAAAAAAAAAAACATGAACCAGAACCAGAGACCTAAGGGACTGAACAAACTGATCCAGAAGTTCTGGTTCTGTTCTGGGGACTGATCTGGAGCTGATTGTCCAGAAAAGAATTCTTCACACCCTCTACACAACCCAGTGAGGAAACAACAGTGTGTTCAGTCAGACTTCTTTAGGTCTGCTGGAACACAAAGATACATGAGGTCATCCCAGGGGGCAGACTGACCAGGTACAGTCCAGCAGAAAAAACTGCACATAATTATCTATTAAAAATGGCTCATGACTAATGTTCATTATTGATTTTTTTAAGCTGCAAAATCATTCCCAATTTGGCCCAATTTATCAAGTCCTCCTGTTCAACTTCCTGTTGACACAAATATCTAACCAGCCAATCACATGGCAGCAACTCAACACATGTGGTCAAGTAAACGTGGTGAAGACGACTTGCTGAAGTTCAAACTGAGCATCAGGATCAGGAAGAAAGAGGATTTAAGTGACTTTGAATGTGACATGGTTGTTGGTCTGAGTATTTACTGGGATTGTCACACACAACCATCTCTAGGGTTTACAGAGATGGTCTGAAGAACAGAAAATATCCAGTAAGCGGCAGATGTCTGGACCAGGATGTCTAGGTGATGTCAGAGGTCAGAGGAGACAGACTGGTTGGAGATGATAGAAAGGCAACAGGAAGTTAAATAAGCACTGGTTCCAACCAAGTTCTGTAGAATAGTATCTCTGAACACAGAACACGTCCAACCTTGAAGCAGATGGGCTACAGCAGCAGAAGACTGGTTTAACCACCACAGCATACCTGAGTATTGTTGCTGACCATGTCCATCCCTTTATGACCACAGTGGAGCATCTTCTGATGACTACTTCCAGCAGGATAATGCACCATGTCACAAAGTTCAGATCATCTCAAATATATGTCATAATAGTTAAAAAAAAAACAGCCTGTTATTTACAGTGACGATGTCTTCCTGCATGCCCACTGAGCCAGAGGCAGAAAATGACTCAGCCAGGTCAGGAGGTAGGTTTTCTTTATTTAACCCTGTGGTTTGGGGGTGTGCCTTGCACTGACAAACATTTCTGATTGCATGATTTATGATGAACATCTTCTGTGGACATCTTAGTCATCTCATGTTTAAACTGGAACACGGCTTATCATTTATGCCTGTTGATTAATTTTCACTGCATTGAGTCAGGGAGAGAGAGTTGAGCTGGTCGGGTGAGCTTGAGGAAGAATGAGGACACAACAGTGGTTTCACAGTGATGATGAAAATAAGAAGCAAAGCTCAGCTCGAACTGTAAGAGGATGCCATGGTGATGCTTAGTCTGACCCCGTCATCCATCACCATGGAAACCATGAAATATGTAAGAATCTTTGAATTTTTGGAAAAAAAGTGAATTAAAGCACTGAATGCCCCCCTCCCCCACACACACATTCTCCTCTCATATACATGTAACCCATAAATGCTCAAACACACACAGCATCCATGCATGAACACAAATCACACGCAAAACACATGCAGGTCACAGAGAAGCCAAGATCAGCCATGCATGAATGCAGAGCACACACACATAAATACACACAGAACATGCAGCACTGGTGAGACACCCCCCCCCGCCTCCTTCAGCTGGGACTAATCTGAGTTTTCTCATGGATGAGACAAAGCTGAAAGAGACAGGCCTAGAAAAAACGGTCACAAGAAAACAAGTGTGTGAAGGGAAACTAGAGAAAATACCGTAAACACAAACCTGGGAATCACAGACGCAGGTTTGATTGACGTTGGTAGGGACATAAATGTGGCCCCTCAGAGGTCCCTTGAAGTTCTGTTGCACTTAGGACAGACATTTACTCATGGTAGCATGTTACTGAGCGATAATAAAGAGGATGTTTTTTCTTTGTCTAAACTGAATTCAGGATAAATTAACTCAAAGGGGCAAAAAGCAGAAATTCTGCCTGAGTCAGTGTGTGAGTTGAAATCCACTGGTCCACTGGCTAAATATTTAACTTGATTAAGGCTATGTCCACATGACACCGAAGCCGGTTCAGGTGTGAAAACGGTGGCAAAAACTAGGAGAAAGGCTTCAACATCCCCACGACACCGCTGTAGTACATACTACAGACTGTCAGGGGAGCTAAAGAGTAACACGTCAGAGCGAGAGCAAAACAACGCATGCGC
This sequence comes from Melanotaenia boesemani, assembly GCF_017639745.1. NCBI lineage: Eukaryota > Metazoa > Chordata > Actinopteri > Atheriniformes > Melanotaeniidae > Melanotaenia > Melanotaenia boesemani. The sequence continues at coordinate 6,722,933 of NC_055684.1, forward strand.
AGACAAAGGCTCACTGCGTGTTGCAGGAAGTTCACATTGGAAGCAGAGAAGAGAAGATGGCTGATTCACTGCGAGGCAAAAAAGAAACATTTCTTTGGACTAATGAAGTTGAGCTTCATCTTCAAAAAATGCTTGACTACAAAGCTTAAAAAACTTGAGGATTGGTGGTTTAGTTCGTCACACTGACGTCATATCCTCGAGTTGTGCGGCTTCGCTGTACACACAGTACCGCAGACGGTAGAGGACTGAAACCTTTCCACTTTGATACCTGGCTTCTGACATGGTCGGTTTCATGGAGGCTAATCCCTGGCTTCGTGGGGATGAAAGGGTGGTTTGCTAAAATACTTTTGTGGTTTTGCTGCAATCTGGCGTCGTGGGGACGGCCCCTAAAACTGTGGCAAGTAGGTTACAATATTGGTGGATAGAATAAAATCAGAGTTTTATTTAAGCTCAGTCCCAACAGGAGAAAACACACATGGAGCAAACTGAAGCTGAAGAATCAAAGCATCTTTCAGCAAGCCAAGGTAGATTGTTCTAGATCATGACTGGACATTTTTATTCCTGACACTGGCTGATATACAAAGTAAATATTCAGTGGTTGTTTCTACATGTAGTCATTTAAACCCATGACAAATGATGTTTTCCCTCATGTATGTCCTCTCACCTGATACCATGACTAGTGTATTTCTATTTCAGATCTACTGAGGAAGAAGGCAGAGGACCACAAGACAGGTGGAAGACCACCACCATAACCACTGACAGAAATTGAGAAGTTGGTTCTGATCCAGTACTGTGGCCAGCCTGTGGTCCAGTGTTATAAAGAAAGGTCCCATTTAGAAAGAAGAAGAAGAAAAAACAAAACAAAAAAACAAAGCCCAGAAAACTTTGAATGAAGTCAACTCTTAATTTCCTTAAGCCCCTATCTGCCCACAGGAATCAATAAAGTTTAATCTAATTTAGTCTGATCATGTCCATTGTGTGTGAGGATGGATATGTATGGATGGAGAATCTGAGTGGCTGTAAAGCAGTACTGTTAAATGAGGTGTTGATCAGGAGAAGATAGATCATCTATTAGGTCTGAATATTCTCCCTACTAAAATCTTTGTGTATTAATACTTTGAGATGACATTGCTGCAACAACCCATGTTTAACAGTTGCTTCAGATGGAGGAGGAGACAGATAAAAACTCAGGCTTTCTCCCAGAAAATCTGCCAGGTTTACTTCACTGAGTCAGTTACCATGGTAACAGACACAGGATTTGACATACGTCTCTTTCTGAAACGTAAAAACTCAGAGTTTCCCTAAACTCAGAGCTCACTCAGAGTTTTCACGTTACTTTCTTTCAGAAACACCCCCCTGGTGTCTGAAACTGCACGAGACCTGCACAACTTAGCTTAAATGCTAAAGTTTGCATTATGAAAATTCTGTTCTGTCAGGGTTAATGGTAGGAGGCCTGTTTGACAGCAAAGCCTCATAGACTGGAGGTGGAGATGGCTAAGCACCAAGAAATAGAACAACAATACAGTATATAAATAAAACATGCTTAGATCAATAAACAAAGCTGAAAATGAAATGTAAAGTAGATAAAGACAGAGTGAAATGATTACAGTTTGAAATTAAATCAGAAATAGAAATTCATTTCACATTTTCTACAATTAATCATCACAAAATTCTAATTTTAATTCATCTTAGGGCATTTATAGGAAAATAAATTCATTTCTGTTGTCATTTTGTTTTATTTATTTTAACTATCAGTCAGCAGAAACAACACGACTTCTGCAGCACCTGAGAATGACCCTGAAGTTATTCTGCAGCAAACCGCGAAAATCTAAAAACACATTTGATGTATGGGAGTTGACGAGGAGAGAGAAGGTGAGTGGGAGGATGGGGTATGAGAGAGGAGCAAAGCCTTCAGGGTGTCCTAAAGAAACCACACACACACATAAACACACACCTGCTGTCTTAAACCAACTCGAAGCCTAATGAGGCCTCGATCGCTGGGAGTGATTCAGTATTGTTCTACCTGTCTCTCTTCGTATGTGTGTGTATGTAAGCACACATATCTAGGCTTGACCTACTGACCTTGACCAGTACTTTCAGCTACTTTCTGTTTGCAGCCAAACAATCAATACCCCATCCCCCCCCCCCCCCCCCCCCCCCCCCCCCCCCGGCCGACCTGTTGCCGCCGGCCACCGCATACAAATGAGCTTTGCATTTCATTAAAACGCGCCTGAACAACAATAGGATGACCCGAGACTCCTTCTGTTTTTCCTTAAGACGTGTGCCAAGACATTGACACATAAACAAAAGCTGAGACAACGATTGGTCTCCAGATGGACTAAGTTTTTAGTCAGTTGACCTCCAGAACAGACGAGTCGCTTCATGAGCCGATAACCACAGGGAGACACAACTATTAGTTAAATCACACATCCAGGTCTGACCACAGTCAGGATTGTAAGAAACTTCCCAAATAAACAGATATTTTCATTAATTACACATTCTCACTGACTCATTAATTAAATTATAACAAAACTTTATTAACTGTTGTCATGGAAACTTGTGGAAAATGTAACTTGAAGATAAGATATTTGACCATATCAGCAGCGTAATGTCAAAGTGTTGATGAGCAGATATAATTCATTCCCGCTGTACCAAATCCTTTTACAGCTCTTCATGCTGCATTATTTTTTCTGTTTGTTTGTCTGTTTTAGAACAACATCCATGATTCCAGCTGTACGGTTTTCCAGAGTCCAGAGGAACGAAGCATTCCCAGTTATCAGGGTGGAATCAGGATGCCGACAGCTCCTGTTGGGCTAAAAAGCTTTTCTTTATTTGTCTCATTTGTCTTTCATGACTCCTCCTCGCTCATCTGGCTGGTCCTCAACCATAAAAACAAGGATAAAAATGAAAAGGAAAACTTCTACAGGAGTTTAGTTATAATATATTAAAAGGCTCATGTTTTCATGTCCTGTGTGTCACAATTTGTGGGCTGTTATCAAAAAGTCTTTGACTAGTAACTTTTCCTAATTTGTGAAAACATTAAAGGTTATGTTTGTCAAGCTGCTCTGTTATTAAAGGAAAATAAAATACTTAAAATCACTCAGTCTCACGGTTCAGAAAAAAGTTGTACAGAAGTCAATTTTTGTCTTAAAGATCCAGAAATATTTATATCTGTGAAGAAGTTCTTGAACAGAAAAGTGAAGCACTGAGAACATTTTCTCCATCGTACACAAGTTTCATACTGGAACTGATCTGAAAGAAGAATCAGATGAAAACATGATGAGGGGAAAAAAGAGAGGAAACAAAGGAGACAGAAAGAAGAAATGAGGACAACTTCAAAGCCAGACAATAACTGGACTCATTACACTGTATGCCAGAGGAGTGAGGGGTGGGGGGCATGCATTAATTAACTCGTTGACCTCCACACACACACCCAAACCATGTCATGTGACCAGTGGACCGTGTGTGCGTGTGTGTGTGTGGGTGTGTGTGTGTGTGTGTGTGTGTGTGTGTGTGTGTGTGTATGTGCGTGCCAGCAGACAATCTATTCTGAGCGGAAACAGTTTGTGGGCTGTTAATAAAAAGTCTTTGTCTAGTAAAAGAGGATGGAGCCAAACAACCACCTCCACAAACGCACACACACACACACACACACACACACGCACGCACGCACACACACACACACACACACACACAGCACCATACTGTCACACAGAGCAGCAGAAAATTTACATAAATTGAAAATCAAATGGAAATAAAGTTTCTGCTTCACTCATGACACACATATTATTTTCAGAGGAGACCTTACATGACATAACGTTATTTATTATTTATTATTTGGTGTGTGTTTGTCATCATGTTAGAGCCATTATGACATCATGTTAGAGCCATTATGACATCATGTTAGAGCCAGTGTGACAGAACTATTGTGACATTATATAAGAGCCATTATGATATGATGTTAGAGCAAATTTCAAATCATATCAGAGCCAGTTGACATCCGTTGTGCATAGAAATGTTAAATTTTACTATCGGAATCCTCTGCAGACTGTAGTGTTACACAAAGCATGTGATGCTCTCCTTTCGCAGCCGCTTGCCATTTCGTAGTGGAACTGCACCGACTTGGTTTTGTCAGTTTGTTATGCTAGAGTGCAAAATGCATGATGGGTAAAGTATTCAATGAATTTCATTCACTGAACAGCGTTCTATGAATGCCTTCCTTTTCTGTGAACACTGAATTGATCGCAACACATTTGTAAATAAAGAACGTGAACGTGAACTTGTTCGGATTATGTGAGGTCCTGCAACAGCCTACGTTTTCACTACACCGACTTCACGCTACGTTACCCAGCATGTGTTCCAACCTGATAAATAACGTTGATGTTTGGCCTTTATTTGTTCAGTAGATAACTTTACATTAATATGATTCAGCAAACAACTTCTGCTGATATGATTCTTTTCAGCTGCTTTAGCGAAGTTCTGTTCCAATCCAACTAATTGTCCTTATGCAGTATGTTAAGAGACCTCCGACGGACACTGTTGCACTTTGCAGACTACAACCTGAAAGAAATGTGTACAAAATTACAGCTTTATTATTAACTTTTTGTCATTTTTGTGATTAATTTTGCACTGAAAGACCCATGCCTCCATGTTTTGGTAAAGCCTCTTTCCGCTGGCAAATGCTTTCCTCTCCATTTAAATGTTCGACATCACTTCTCCCCAGGTTTTTTTCAAGGTCTAGATTTTATGAAATATTGAACTGGTTATTACAACCAAAGTGATCATCTAATGTAAAAAAAAAAAAGTGACGAAAAACCCAAGTGACGGTCACTTAAGATTAAATATTTGTGAGCATTGGCTTGCTCTTTCTGTTGATACAATTCATTCATTAATTCATTGTTTATGCCAAATATGCAGACAGTACTAGGCATCCCACTTACTATTAAACAACTGTTTTGCACAACATAATATAGAATGAATTAATGGAAGCATATATATATATATATATATATATATATATATGTGTATACATATATACCTGATGCTTGTCACAATTTTGCGACTTTGGTGCTTAGAAGGTTATAAGAACTGACATGAACTGAACCTTGAACTAGTTCATGAGAAGCACTGGTGACATCGTATTAGTGAAGACAGGCTGCATTTGTCTCACAGTGGTTCAGACAAACATCTCAGAACCTTCAGACAACCACACATCACTTACACTAGGAAGGTCATTGGGAGGCCTTCTGGCGTACCGTCTATTTTCCCAGTGGCCAACGTGTTTTTTGGCCTGACACAATTTATTTATTGGTCTGACTGGTCCGTAGATAAAAGTTTGTAGATGGGCAGTCCAACTAACTTACACTAACGACTCAAATGTTTAAACACCACCTCCTCTCACAGTGGTTGCTGTGCCTAAGTAATTCATTTATCCAGTCAGCAAAGAACTTTCTTTCTTGACTACCGGCCCATGATCAGTTGTTGATCAGCATCAACATCTGATCCATCATTTCTCGTGTCTGTTCTGTTTTCTTTCTCCTTCCAAGTTGCACAGCTGATTTTTACATTTGAGGCATCGAATGGGTTGGTGGTGTGAATGAACATATATGGCCCGGTCTGGGCCAAAATGCCAGGGCCGATTTTTTGTCCCAGCCTACCCCTGTAGAAAAACATTTACACTGACTGCTAGGCTTTTATCACATCCAGTGAGATCTGACTGGCTTCGTCTATCTCCAACACACACACATGCATGGTCATACATGAATAAGCTCTTTAAACAGTATCAGGTAGCTCACTAATTCTGCTCTTTAAACATTTACAAGACAGAAACAAAGAGAACTGAGTGACAATATTCATGGAAAAGAATCCACATAGTAGCTGATGGGATAGGATCTAACAACCCTGCACTGAAATAAGCGGGTATATAAAATCAATGGATGGATGGATGGATGGATGGATGGATGGATGGATGGATGGATGGATGGATGGATGGATGGATGGATGGATGGATGGACGGACGGACGGATGGATGGATGGATTCCTTATATCAGTCAGACAGTAACAAAATCAAGATTTTAAATTAAATTGTTTGCATAGGAAGAAGGTGGAAACGTTTACTAGAACAGTGGTTCCCAATCCATTGTCCTTTCAGACCCTCTTAATGCAAATACTAAAAAGCCATGGACCCCCTGCCCCACCCCATGCTGAAACCCTGATTGGGTTAATGCTTTCAAAAGTGAGATTCTTACCATTGGTAATGTAGTCCTGCCCTTCGATAACGCCAAAGTTAAATAACAACATAGCCTTACTTATGTTTTTTAAAATAGGGGCAATGTATGGACATTAATCACATTGGCTCTGAATGTTCAAAGCCTTGGGAACGCCCTGTGCTCTTTAGGGGATATATGTGGATTGGATTTTTGTTTTGGTTTGTTTGTTTGTTTGACACATGTTTTTATTCTGTTGCTCTGTTTTACTACTCTTGTTCTTTACAGTTCTGTTAGCTGAATTAGTACTTGTGCTTGTTGTCCTCTTCTCATGCTCATTAAATGTGAATATCCAGTGTGCTTGCTATTTTCCATTATTATTTCTATACTTTATTTTATAAAGATTGCCACCTGCTGTAGCACTGATGTCCAAGACAAATTACTTCTGGGACAATAAAGTTATTCTTACAAATCTTACTACAGGTTTACTAGTAAACCTGTAGAACAGCTGTAGTGTTGTGTGTTTACTCAGATATTCTCAGGTTCCCAGAATCATCCCTGTGACTGTAAAACTAGAGAAAATCATTTTATCAAACAGTTTGTATTGATGATCATCTGTAACGAAACAAAGCTGGAGTGAAAGGAGACAGCTGAGAGACAGGGAGTGGTGAGGGAGCAGCTGTCTGGAGGTAAACAAGACACAGCAGTAATTGAATGACTGTTGCCATGACTACAGTGATGCTCTTCTTCATCCATGAACATCTCCACACAGAAACACACAAACTCACAAACAGCAAAAGATAGTCTTGTGCTCTGATAGAATGTTGACACAAAAATGGGCAACAGGCTACAGAGAGTTGATGTGGGGGCTCTTCTCAAACAAACTAACATGCAGCATCAACAAGGAGCCTCCTGTCGACTGTCTGGGTCTGAGCAAGCAAAACAGATAAACAGACCACAAAGATGGCGTCCACCTGTCAACCAGGACCTGTCAACATAGTCTGCGAGGAAACTGAAAAAACATTGATCTGTATCAGTACATCCATTCAATGATCATCATTCCAAACTGATAATCTGGATCAATCATGGATCCAGTAATCCTCTATCAGATGCTTTTAGGAAAGAACATGAGGAATTGTTTCCATTTTCTTTCTTCTAACAATCAACACTTCTGACTGTAATCTGATGAGAAAAATGTGGATTTTCTGATAAACGTCAGACTGCACTAACCTGATTATTCTAACTATGTAATAAGAATATTTGAGACTTCAAATAAGAAGGAGGTTTCCACATTATCCTGATTTAATCTCTACAAATAGAACCGTTTTCTTTCAGTTTTCTTTTCCATGATGTGAACATTTTAAAGCTCAACATCAACATCCATTCTATTTTAGCTTTTCATTGAAATGTCTGATTAATCAGGAAGAAATCAGCTGTTATATCGTTTCATACTAGATGGTAGATCCTGAATCTGATCTAAATCGTATTGCACCAGAATTTGAGATATCAGCAAACACTGAATCGAAATCCTGATATGATGAACTGATATGATCGTGTATAATGAAGAAACTTGTGATTTACACTCCTACGATCTAAGCCTGTGGAAAAAAAGGCAGCCAGCCAGAACAGAAGACAGCAGAACATTTGTTAAACAGTAAGGGACATCAAACTTTAAAATAAAGAAAATAAAAATATAAACACAGCAGAACATGCTATATGATGCCAAACACAGAAGCATATTAAGTTAGCGGTTAGTTTTCTGTTGGCGCTGCCTCCTGACATCACTGTAGTGAACAACCAATCAAAATGAGTCAGTTACTGGTGGGCGGGATGGAGCCAAGTCCAAAAATGGCAACAAGGGGAATGACAGACGTTCCCTGGCGCTCCAGGCATTATCAGCTTGGTGTGTGAGAGGTTTTACATTCAGTAAAACAGGAAGGAGACAACTAATGTCAGGAGGGGGGGCGTGGTAAGTCAGGCAAGTTTCTTGGAGTGGGTGGGGTTTTGGAGTATAGACAATAGGCTTGGCGCGTGACATCCTTTATTTGACTTCACAAGACCTGCTGGACCCCCCCACACACACACCCACATACACACACACACACACACACACACACAGAGAGAGACCCACCCCCACAGTTCAGACCAATGTCTTTGTCCGCAGCAACAGGAGGTGAGCTCTCTTCTCTTTTCTCTACAGTTAATGAGTTAGCGGTGCCACAAGGCCCAAGCGGAGGCATGGGTCATTCATTCGGTCTTTAAACACACCCCTCCCCCTCAATAATGACCACATAGATATAATAATAAGCATTTCCAGTTATATGAAAGTATAAGTTTGACTACAACATATAAAACTTGAAATTTTTTTAATGGAGCTTGGATAGGAACATAAGTTTTGTAACTTTTTTTACTATTACAAATATGGAGATACAAGTACAGGTACTAATCAAGTATAAGTAAGATTAATACTGCAAGTCTGAAAATATGAGTCAGAGAATACAAGTAAATTTCACAAGTTTGAAAATACAAGTATGTGGGACAAATGCTTTGTACTTGTGAAATTTACTTCTACTTTCTGACTTGTATAATTTACTTTTAATTTAATTTACTGACTCCCAGATTTAATCTGTATTTCTACATTTATTTGTAAGTGTACTTGTTACTGTTAGAAAACAGGAGCTACAAGTTATAAAACCATTCTAGCTCCATGGTTCTTTCCCCTCAAACACACACCGACGTGCAGTCCTGACGTCTGGTGAAACAATGGCGTCCAGCAGCAGCTGGTCAGCAGTACCTATACGAGTCACACACATACGCACACACATGCACACAAACGTGCACAATCAACATGTACAAGCCCCTGCATGTCTAATGATGTGCCAAGACTACACAAGAACAAGAGAAGACAACTTGTCCGGCCATCTGTGGCGCTGAGGCCGTGAGGAACATCTGCTCCAATCAATAACACACTCACTCTCACACACACTTCCACATAGAGGCATGCATGAGTTAACACATGCTCCATGCATCCTGTATGTGTGTTCATGCTGCTGGTTCATAACACTAGTAAATGTTTCTAGGATTAGAGGCAGAAGAAACCTGCGATAACTCTTTAACACATCACACGTTGCTGTTAATCACACATCCAATCAGCATGTTATCACTCTATTTCAGTTGCTAAGCAACCAATCTGTGTTTTCTTCTGCTTTTGGCCAAGTCAGCTATGTTTGCTGAAACAGCCACAGTGGTGATAGCGCTCAAATATGCTGTAGCCTTCTGAAATTAAATTAGTGTTTCATCTTCTTCCTCCTTAGTGGATTTTTTAAAATATTTCCTTCAACTTTATTTGTTCAGATCTTCTAAAGGTGCAGTAACAAACATCAGGCTCCAGGTATTTACATAGAAACCTGTTTGTAGAGGGTCCAATCAAACTCTCCCATTTATATATTTGACTTTTTTAAGACAGTCCACTGTCTCTCACATTTTCAAAACTGACTTTTCACATTGGTTTGAAGGCTCTGCTACTCAAGTGGTTTCTCCTTTTACATTAGACTTTTTCTGCATCTATTATCATGAGTATCCATGGCAACAGAAGGTGGTGTAAGCCTTCAAGCCCATTTATGCTCCCTTACGTACGTAATGGGTACGTCCGTTTTAAGCATCACACGTCGCCACCCTTCATTTTTCCTTGCATCTTTTCCGTTGCCATGGTTATGAAGCCAATCCATCCACTAGCAGGCAGTGCTGAGTTTAGAGTTCACTCCCGCGTTCTAACATCAGTTTCGTACACCGGTTGGTGGCGGTAATGCACCGCTATGAAGTCCACATTCTTTCCACATTTGCTAGGCCCCCACACTGTCTATTCATAAACTCGTCTTAAAAGTCACTTTTACTCAACGGCCTTCAACCCAGCTGAGACTTGATGGTATTAGTTTTTATTGTTTGGATTTATTGTTTTATTACTTTTATTATTTGTACTGAAGTTTAATTGTTTAATTATGTTGTTTCTTTATGTTTTTATGTTTTTATTTGATTTATCTCAGATGTACAGCACTTTGTTTTTACTGTTGCTGATGTTAAAGGGCTTGATAAATAAACTGATGATGATGATGATAGAACACAGTCATTTTACAACTTACATTTCTAATGCAGTTTGATGTGGCCATGATTTTAGCTAGTATAATGTCAGACCCCCAACCTCTCTGTTACACAGTTGCCTGGATAATTGCTTTAAAACACAGGGATGACCAGTAACTGGAGAGCAGTCACATGACACTACCAATCCTTCATCTTCATCATCATTCCTCATTCTAACAGGTTAACTGTGTTTTTATATATAGAACATGTTGTTTATAGACCGAAGCTATGGTGAAAGGTGGATTAATGCTGATATGAGATCAATATAGAGACTAGAACATGTTTTCCTGCCTGTTCAGCTGAGAGCTGGTTTCCAAACACCAGGAGATTGGGAGGTAGAGATCTTCCAGGAGACATGAGGTGACGTTTAGAAATTTTATTCTTCCTAAATAACTAATAATAGTAATAATACTCCTAAAAACACTTAGTAATTTAAACTTTCAACTCTTTCAATTTAGTACTAAGCTGTCAAAGCGTGAAGTTGCATCCAATGAATTATCTCTAATTTGCTTTTCATAGTGAACAGCATTAATCCCACGGCCCACATCATCCAGCTCTGGAGTTTCTCACCGCTATCACCACCCCTGGTTTCCATTTCCAAGGGGATCCTGGGTCGGGACACTGAGGTTCACGTCTCTGAGGGGGTCTCTGGTTGGGACGCTCTGCCTCTTGAGGTTCACTTCTCTGAGGGGGTCCCTGGTTGAGATTCTCCTTTTCCGCCTCCATAGATTCACGTCTCTATGGGGGTCCAAGGTCGGGACGCTCCTCCTCCGTTTCTTGTGGTTCTCGTCTCCAAGACGAAATCACCATCTTTCATGCACTCGTCCTGTTTACATTAATTCAACTTGAGAATATTCATTTATTCAATCTTTTACACTCCAATGTTCATCTGAGTTATTACTAGATTAAAATTACGTTAAACCTACTAAATATATTCTATTAAAACCAGTGTTAGATGTTACAGCGCAGAGGGTCGACAGTTTGATCCCTGGTTCCCCTGATCCACATGTCCAACTGTCTTCAGACAGGACGCTGAACTAAAACTACTAAATGTTGTCAGGGAGAAAATATTATTTAAGTATTTTATGGAGAGATAAAAAATTAATAAGAAAGAATAATCAGTTGGTAACAAATGTGGAAATATCTGCATGTTTGACAGTCATAAAGACATCAGGACTTTAATTACACGCTTACACCTCCCCCACATCGGGGAAACACCTGCAGCCAAGCTTGTTATTGTGTGAAACACATCCCTGAGGCAGACAGACACACACCTCCTCGTGAACTCATCATCTGCTCCAGCAGAAGCACATGAATGAAGCAAGAGACAGAGACAATATCATTTCTCTTCATCAGGCTTTAGTTAGAAGTATTGATGACGTTGATCATTGGAGGAATCCTAAACTACAAAAGGAAAAACTCTCCAGCTTGCATCGTTCCAACAACACACACACACACACACATTTATCATGACCGGGCTATAGTGGGTGTATCACATGGAGGGGAGGGTGTGTTTAACTACCAGGGTTACTATAATCTCACATTCTTCCAAAAATCTCACTTCATTTATGAAGACTTGTCAGCAAGAAGAGCTGAGATCAGGCGACACTTCAAGAAGCTATTACAGTTTTCTATGATTGTTTACCCAGTAAAATAAAAATCTTTCTTTAGTGAGTTAAACCTCACACCCAGATTTACACAACTATAAACACAACATCAGCCTCACACTTTCATAAAACACTGAACACATTCATCTCCTGTGACACAGAAAGAAATCTTCATGTCTATGAACCTATGAATGAGTTTGTGGAACATCCACCAGGTCGGTAGACACGTATGTTCTTGACTGGAAACACAGCAGCCAGATCAGCAGATCAACAGAGGCATCATTCTGACTGTTCTACCTCCACGACAACAAATTGGCTACTTACATCAGCCAAATCACTTTACAGCAGGATACATGTAGATTTTCTTGGTCTATGTAGGATTTAGGATGGAAGGAGCTTTATGTTCACCCAGGAACAACAGAGTGAGATATTCTAAATGTGGGTTAACGCTGTTAGACTGAGTGGAGCTCAGGTCAGTGATCAGTTTTTACATCCATCAGATTTCTCTGTCAACACCAGAACTCTATACGAACTTTTCTGGTCAGCAGCCAATGGGACTGCCAGATTCCTCAAGCTAGCAACCAATCAGAATTCCCACTGCACACATTTTCTGGAGGGGAAATAATCCAGATTATCAGTTCAACTGAACACATTTAATCCTACATGTTTCTTGAAATTGGTTTCATTGGAAATCAGATGGGACAGAAAGAGACATTCAGGGACATCACAAGACATTCGGGGACAGAATGAGACATTCAGGGACATAACAAGACCTTCAGGGACAGAATGAGACATTCAGGGACATAACAAGACCTTCAGGGACAAAATGAGACATTCAGGGGCATAAAAAGACATTCAGGGACAGAATGAGACATCCAAGGACATAGGCCATTCAGGGACATAACAAGACATTCTAGAATAGAATGAGACATTCATAAACACAACATATTCACAGACAGAACAAGACATTCAGGGAAATAAGACATTCAGTGGCAAACTGAGACATTCAGGGACAAAACGAGACTTTCAGGGACATAGCAAGATATTCTGGGACATAACAAGACATTCAGGGACTGAATGAGACATTAGGGACATAAAAAAACCATTCAGAAACATAACAAGGCATTCAGGGACAGAATGAGACATTTAGGGACACACCGAGGCATTCAGGGACACAACGAGGCAGTGATGATACTGTTGAGGTGATTAGCTGCCCTACATGCATCACTGCTAAATGTAGGAGACCCTGGGCTCAGGTTATATTTGGTCAAGTTAACTGAACCAGTAAGTACACATCACCCTGAGACAGCTTTCATGTCCACTCAGTTTGATCTTCTTTCCAGTAAAACTGAGCTCTATGGATAGGTTATTTTGTTCCATTGTGTAACTCCTGGTGGAAATATTCTATGACCATTATGGAGATTTGTCCTCACCCATTTCAGACGACATGTCTTCACGTTAAAGAATATTTACATGTTTCCACAGATAAATGAAGACGAGCAGCGGATAGAAGCTGACTAAGTGAAGGATCATTGTGTTATGACCTAACCTCATCACTCACACACTGTTAACCTGTCACCATGACCTGAACATGTGTGTGTGTGTGTGTGTGTGTTGAAGGTCACATATTGAAGTGATTTGATGTTCTTGACTCCGTTTGGCATCTCCATCACACACCACCAACTTCAGATTACATTTTCATGTCACCACTCGGTTTGACACCAGGGCAGTAGTCATGGATACTTTTAAGTAACATAAAAAGAGTCGAGTCTTTCTCAGAGCTAAAGTGAGGTGATATGCTACCACCACATGTTTCACACACTGCACATAGGACACCACGAGTTGGGAGCACCAAAAAGAGCAGGCTAATAATTAATCATAATCACAGCATATTAAAACTTGTTAATATCATATAAATATATAATAATAATATTATATTATTATTATTATTATTATTATTATTATTATTATTATTATTATTATTATTATTATTACTAATATCTTACTTTCTCATCTTACAGTTCTACACTGTGACTTTGTGGAGCTGGAAGCAACACTAGAGACATGGGACATCAGGAGGCCACGGTGTGAGGGATGGTTTTGTTGGAGCCTTGTCTCCTTCTGGCCTCCCCAGCCGTCCATGCAGACCCATAAGACATGGGCCTGTCAGGAGGCTTCCAAACCACCAGTCTAAACCCCCAGAGCATGGACCTCGCAGGAGCATGGTCCATCTCAGGGTCACACCTCTGTAGGCTCACCAGTTCTGCCAAGGTGATGAAAGAATATCCTGATGGGTCTGTGTATGGCCAGTTCATTCTGTCAAGGCTGGCGTGGATAAGGTGTGGATGCAGGCAGATGATGCAGCAGAAGGCAGACCGGTGCAGGAGCAAGGTTTTAATATGTACCATGAATCAAGGGGAAACAAGTCAGGTGACAGGGACCATAACATGACATGAAGAATACAAGGAGCTAAACATGACATTAAGATAACAAGACATAAAGACTACACACAAAAAAATGTTGGGTTATTTTTTTAACCCAACAGCTGGGTTGAGACTGTTGGGTAGTTTAATTGGGTTGTTTTCATTAAGTTGGGTAATCTAAGAACCCAACTTGCCGGGTTATTGTTGTTGGTAGTTGAGTTATTAGCTGTTGGGTTGAATTTCCCATTATACTGTGTTGGGTCATTTGGGACTACCCAACATGTTGGGTCGATGTTCGCGCATGCGCGACAAACAGTACCGTTACCCCACCGGTTGCAGCCGTTTGGCCAGAGTCCTGGGTGAAGGGAAGGAGAAGCCCGAGAATATCTTACCGGAGCGACACTACTTTACACAGCGAGGTTTGTTACATTTTCACTATTGTTTCATGTATATGAATCATATGTATAAAGTTTATTTTAGTAACCGTGTATATTTGTAATATGAACGTCTGTAGCAGTGATTGTTAGCTCTCGGTCATTTGTAGTTAGCGATGGCTTGTGAGAAACGTTTTTTAACGGTTAGCACGCGCCGCATTAGCCAGCTTGAGTTTGCCAGAGATGTAACTTCAGTGGAAGGGGTTTCATCAAAGTTTGTGAAGGAATGGGTTGAAAGAGCTTGAGTTGTTTGTTGCTTTGTCCCTGTAGAGATATTTACCTACTTTCATTTCTCATCATAGGTCGGAATCAACATGGTTGAATACTTGGACCAGGCAAAAACATCAAGATCCTGCCCCTATGTCCTCCTGCTGGACAGCGGGACGCAGTATTCCCAAGCGTTCTCTGTTATCTCGGGGAGGACAAAACACCCCTTTTTTTCTGGAGATATTGTGTTTAGATAGTATAGTTTTTTTGTTCTGAAAAGATTAAGTACCTGTTCCCCTGTTTTTAGATAGAAATTACTTAGTGTTATGATAAGATATATGTGTATTACAATTTAAGATATTTATAAGAAAATATCCAATGTTTTAAAATATTTAATGTTAATAAGTTTGTGGTATTTATTGTGTTAAGTATTCACTGTTCTCTATTTTAATAGAAAATTTTGTTGCTTAAAATATTTTGTGGACTCTAAAGTTTAATAAAAAAAAAATTGAATTTTTTGTGTCAATATATTTAATCAATATATAATGACCATAATATTTAATTATATTGATTAGAAATTGGCAACCCAAATGATTGGGTAGAAAGAACCCAGCAGTAAAGTCAAATTGACCCTATGGTTGGGTTATTAGAACAACCCAACTGTTGGTTTAGGGAAACCAACCCAACTTGTTGGGTCAAAATAACCCAGCATGTGTTCTGTCCAATATTTAACCAGTGTTGGGTTAAAAAATAACCCATTTTGGGTTGTTTTTAACCCAACATTTTTTAGTGTGTAGAATCTAGCAGCAGACTGGCAGGGAATAAATGAAACTAAGGGGTATAAATGGGGAATTAAATGGAAACAGTTGACATGAATGAGCCAAATCAAACCAGGCGCACTAATGACAGGAAGCAGAAAGTAAAAACAGAATACACAAAGGAAAGAATTACGAACTAAGACAAAGAAGAACACAACATGACAAAATTACCAAAACCCACAGATCATGACAGTGTTGTACACACAGAAAGGAAAAGGGTGGCATTTGCAGAGCTGTTTGACTCTTTGAGCAGAGCAGTGGTTTTGGACCCATAAAAATTTTTTAACAGCCATGTCTCCAAAAACCTGGGAACGTGGGAAAAATGTAAAACCTCAGAAAAAATACAAATATTTTGAAAATGTTATGATGTCTGTAAATTAATACTTTGAAGCAAAATTCATGTCATCATAACGCTCCAAAAACCTTAAAAATGTGACCTTCTAGTACTGGGTTGGACCTCCTTTTTCCTCCAGAAATGCCTTAATTCTTGGTGTCATAGATTCAACAAGGTGTTGGAAACCTTCCTCAGAGGTTTTGCTCCATATTTAATGACAGCATCACACAGTTGCTGCAGGTTTGTTGGCTGCATCTATGATGAGAACATCCCAAAGCTGATCTATTGTATTAAGATCTAGTGACTGTGGAGGCCGTTGAAGTTCTGTGAACTCATTGTCATGTTCTAGAAAGCAGGTGGAGATGATCTGGTCTTTGTGACATGGTGCATTGTCCTGCTGGATGTAGCATCAGAAGATGCTACACTGGTCATCCATGGACATGGTCTGAAATGGAGACTCATCAAAACAGGCAACATTTTTCCAATTCTTTTATTTATGACTGTTAATATCTCAGTGGACTTTGAGAGTTTCAACATTTCATTAAACTGCCCCTCTCAGAGATTTTAATCGCTGGAGAAAGATCCATCACTGCAAAGTGCTGCTCTTTTATTACACAGTCAACCCTTTTTATTGCAGAGCCACTGTGTTTCCTGGTCCACTGACCTTCAGCATGATGGCCCTGAACTTCAGCAGGGTTACAGCTGACTACCACAGCCTTTCTGCATGGATGCTTTCCCCAGCTTGTCTTGGATTCATGTCTGTGTTTTTAACATCCCAATCACCACTCAACCAGATACAGTTGTATATATCCATTTAGCTCAGAAGTACGACCTTTTAGATGATTGACCGTCCGTCCTCCATGCAGCAAAAGACTGTCCAATTAAAGTAGTGGATGGTCTGGACTTGCTTAATGCAGCGCATCAAGATAACAAGGTCCAAGGGATAATTGGTGGGTGATAAGGACAGGAACAGAAGGGAAACTTCTTCCTCCCATCCCACTTAAATCTTTTACTTTCTTTCTGTTCCTTTCGCACCTCTCCATCTATTATTTCTGCCATTTATTTAGCCAATTGTCAGTTCCTGTAAGAACATTAGATGAAAGAATCATTTAATAGTATTTTACTTTTGGTGAAACAGGATCTACAAATTCCTCCTTTGCTTCCTCTAGGTTCGGCCTGGAGATAAAACCTGAAAACCACTTCCTGCTTGCTCTGATCTGTCCAGGATCCAGCCCTGTAGCTAACTGTTAGCACCTGCTGAACCATCCAGGGAAGCCAGGATGTCATCAGATGTGAATGTTAATAAATCGATGTAAAAACATCATGTTTGGTTCTCAGAGGCAGAAATAAAAACCCAGAAACCATCAAAGAGGTCATTACCTATCAAACTGTCAGCGGTTTTAGTTTTTCTTTCTGTGATATGTTTTTTATTTGCACCATCAGAAACTGGAGAAAAACAACTTTGTGTTTTAGTCTGTGTTTTTGTAAAGAGTCTCCATCACCTCTTTAGACCTCTGGAAAGTTCTGCAAGTAAAAAAAGTCACTGAAGGTCTTCGGAGTGGTCAGCTCTGTCTCCTCTCAGCAGGGAGGTTGCTGGTTCTAATCTCAGCTAGTCCTTTCTGGAGTTTTAATGTCCACTGGTTGCACTAGTAGCTCCAAATTCAGCCTGCTATATATGATGCCAGCTATGTTCGAGGAGCAGGAGCATTTAGACAGGGTGTTGTTTAAGACATAATCTGTGCAGCTCCTCTGAAAACCAGCTGTTAGACCTCTGCTACCCCGTGAGTTACTCTGGCTGCATACAGAACCCTGCAGGAAGTGAGATGTGAAAACCAAAATTTAAAATTAGATAAACCAGGAATGACAAATTACTAACAGGGTTGTTTCTGTTTTCTTTCCCCGCAGTAACCATTTAGCAGGAAAAACTGGTAAATAATCTAAACACCACATACATAAAGTTCAACGCAGCCTCCGTGAAGCCATAATGAAGGAGATGAAATGAAGAGAGGAAGATTTTAAGTGTGTAACCCTGAGTCCATTCAGACAGATTGTTGTGACAGCTTACTGCCTGAGGCTGGGCTCAACGTCTGTCACTCACAGAACTGATACACTCCCTCTGCACATATGAATAGATAATGACAACATGAAATCTCATAAGAGTACTCACACACATGCACACACACACTTGGGTCCCCTGTGACTGATGATGCCTCGCCACTGATGGACCATGCTAACAGATTAGTCATCAGATCAGCTGCTGAGAGTTTCAAGTCCACTCCAAACGAGCTCAAACACCTCTTTACACTGCTGAACAGCCACTTCAGCGATTATACAAAAAGCTTTAGCTGGAATTAAGACCTTTATTAATCACAACTGTTTGGTCTCCATGCAGTACTTGGTTCTTATGTCTGTCAGGGGAAGGCTGTGGTCTTGGATAACATATTTAATACAAACACCAGATGAATTAGGTGAAATAAGATCAGTGTTGCCAGGTTTCCACACAGAACACATAAATAAGTTCATTTTTGGACATGGGGGCAGCTGTGGCTCAGGAGGCAGAGCAGGTTGTCCAGTAATTAGAAGGTTAGTGGTGTCCTTGGGCAAAAAATCAAGAATGAATCATTGGTGTGTGTGCTGGACTGACAGAACAGGCTCTGTGGGCCTTACATGCAAACAGATGGCCACACATTCACTGGTTTGCATGTAGTGCATGAATGTGTATCACAAGTGTTGGGGAATATTTCTCTTAATGAGCAGTGCAGCCGTATGTACGTATGTCTGGTGTTTGTTGCAGACCTTCTAACGGAGAACTGTAAATGATCCCAATGAGCAGCTTCCACCAGGTCCAAACTCTTTTCATTTCAACCGATGCAGAACCACCATGTGCTTTTTCTAAAAGACACCACAGCCTTTTTCTAAAAAAAAAAAAAAACACATCAGTGGCAGAGCAGCTGCAAAGCAGACTACTAGACCAGACCAGAAATCACACTGACTCTTAATGATGGACCATTTCAGACTAAAACCGAGGTTGTCAGTTGGTCTGCACACAGTTCATACACACAGCTATACAAATGAAAGAGCGTAAGAAGGCCAGAAAATCATGTCTGTTGTGAAAAAGACATTAAGCCTCAACAACATACTGAGTTAATGAGGACTCAGAGGTCTGTGGGGTGTGAGGTAGGGAGGGTGGGGGTTCATATGCATCATAATAACAGTGAAAGCAGAGGGAACCAGGTTGTATGCAACATATTTGTGTCCCAGAAATGTCTTAAAGTCTGACTCATGCTCCTGCATGGCCAGGCTACTGACACTGTGGCCTAGAAAGCGTTTGACCTCTCACCCCAAAATCAAGGAAACATGTGGAACAAAGCTGGAGGTGGCTCTGATCCAGGCCTCTTACCCAGTCTCTGTGGAATCAAACACACCCAAAATAAATATTATTTCACACTGAACCTTTACCAGATACTGGTTCACCCAAAAATCTAACCAGCCAATCACATGGCAGCAACTCAACACATGTGGTCATGTAAACGTGGTGAAGACGACTTGCTAAAGTTCAAACTGAGCATCAGGATGAGGAAGAAAGAGGATTTAAGCAACGTGACGTGGTTGTTGGTCTGAGTATTTACTGGGATTCTCACACACAACCATCTCTAGGGTTTACAGAGATGGTCTGAAGAACAGAAAATATCCAGTGAGCAGCAGTTGTCTGGACCAGAGGAGGTCAGAGGAGAATGGGCAGACTGGTTGGAGATGATAAAAAGATAACTGGAAGTCCAATAAGCACTGGTTCTAACCAAGGTCTGCAGAACAGCATCTCTGAACACACAACACGTTCAACCTTGAAGCAGATGGGCTACAGCAGCAGAAGACCACACCGGGTGCCTCCTGTCAGCTAAGAACAGGAAACTGAGGATATAATTCACACACACTCACCAACACTGGACAATAGAAGATGGAGAAACATCGCTGGTCTGATGAGTCTCCATTTCAGCTCCACATTCAGGCTCAGAATTTAGTGGAAACATCATGAAAGCATGGATCCATCCGGACTTGGATCAACGCTTCAGGTTGCTGGTGTAATGGTGGGGGGGGATTTTCTTGGCCCACTTTAGGCCCCTCAGTACCAGCGTGGCCTGATTTAACCACCACAGCCTACCTGAGTATTGTTGCTGACCATGTCAATCTCTTTATATTTGAAAACTGTCAGAATCTTTATAAATAAGCAGGATAAAGTGTTTTTTGGTGGATATCTGTAATCGTGACAGTGTCAGAGCCAAATTTTTCACATTAATTATGCTTTTCTACTGTTTCTAAAAACAATCAGTGCTCCACCAGGACACCAGATCCATGTTTATATTTTCTAAATGTGGTTCAGCAGAAAACAGCAGCAGTACGAACCATCTGATGACGGAAACTTTACTCTGCCCACTGATTTCTTAACACATCACTTCTGCCTCATCTTATCCCTCCTCCAGCGAGTTTGGTTTTGATCCCCCCACCACCTCTCTGTGTTGGATTCATATAATCCAACACCACCTCCTCACACCATTCAGGTTGCTTTATCTGCTTCTCCTGATCACAACCCCCGTCCCTCTCTTCCCTCTCATCCCTCTGTCCCGTCTGTCACACACTGCTGTCTTTCTTAACCCACTTTAAAGCCGAAACAATAGAAACAATGAGGAGAGAGCCTCGAGGTGATGGGAGGAGATGTAGTTCGGAGGGGCAGTATGGGTATCAAAAGGCTGCTCCCCATGGGGCGAGACACATAGAGCGACAGTAAGAGAGAGGGAGGGGCTCTGCTTCCCATCTGCTGAGCTGCAGAAGGGAAATCCGGAGCTTCCAGAGGAGAGAGTGAAGCCCAGATGTACTTCCATATGTGGGACGATCCAAGCTGTTCTGGTTCTGCTGGTGCTCCAGTTCAGCAAAGATTTGCTCTGTGAGGTAGAAGATGGTCTGTGCGGTAACCTGAGCTTCTTTACGCAGCTCATTACTGATCCATAACTGTCCAGTCACAAGGGAGACGACACCGCTGGTAAAAAAAAAAAAAACTGCTATGAAACTCACTGTACAAAAGCTCCTCCATCGACACAACCGTCCATGATGCACAGGTCATACAACAGGTACAGAGCATACTGAACAACCCAACACACACTCCCCATCCAGAATATGAACTTTTACCGTCAGGTAAATAGTTTAGATCAGTAGTGTCAGACATACGGCTCGGAGCCAAAACTGGCCAGAGGCTGTTCATAATGTTTTCTAATAGGATAATTCATTAAATGGAAACGTCTTGATAATGTACTTGTACTTCTTTGTACTAAAGCAAAGGGGGAAATGTGGAGTTTTCATTATTATATTATGCAGTTATTTTACTGATTCTACCCACCGGAAACCAGAATGAACTAAATCCAGATTGAACCAAGCACACCTTGAACCAGTTTAGCATGAATTTATCTCTGAGGCCTGCGCTACATTAAACCTGAAACTTCATGGTTTGCTTTAGCTTTGATTTCCAAATGTTTACAACCCATCAGGATGTCTCAGTTTTTATTTCTCATCTTCTCCACTCCTCTTATTATAGACGATTCTTCCCTTTTAAACTGTTGTCCTAGCATGTATACTCAAAGAGAAAAGAAAACAAACGTCTACTAGGGCTGGGCGATTAATCGATAAAATCGATAAATCGACTGTTTCATTTCTGGAGATTATTTTTTTTGAAAATCGGGATTTTTTTCCATAGTTAGTTAGCAGCAGACTTAGCCCTCCCTCCACACCAGAACGGTGTTTGTCTGACAGATTTTCAGTAAAGTGACCCTTCACTCACGCCTGGGATTTAGCTGTACGTATAACTGCAGTGAGAAATGCTGCAAACCCTTGTTAAGAGACAACCTTCATCAGGGGAATTATTCCTGCAGTGGATCCTGTATGATAAGGATCCAGATGGAAAGAGACCACGGATGCATTGTGTCGCATATTTCAATGTAAGATATGAAGTCGTTTATATGGTGGAAGAGCTATGACATTATATGCTTTATTTTTGCTAGCATTCATCTATATAAACAAATGAATGTTTTAATAAGTTTATTTATGTTTTGTAAAAGAAAAGGAAAAAAAATCGATTAAAATCGGAAATCGGATTTGGTTATAAAAAATTGGAGATTTTATTTTTAGGCCATATCGCCCAGCCCTAACGTCTACCTCTTCTTTTCTTCTCAGAAGCTCTCAGACCAGATAATAAAAAACTGACAAGAATGAGCTCAAGCTGAACTGATATCCAGTTGATGGCAAAGACTGGATAAAGTCTGAAGTTCTGGAAAAACTCTGAACTTGTAGAGTTCATCAAACCAGCTGGACATACGACTTTGGACATTGTGTATGTTTGCATTCTCCATGTATAGGTGCATTGTGGGTGTTTTGTATGTGTACTGTGGCGTATCAGTGCTTATAGCCGAGGCCAGAGAACACGGTGTTGATGAGCAACAGTACCTTCATTCAGTGTGGACACTGACAGTTTGTTTGCATTAAGAACTGAAACACAAGCAGCTGTTGTTGCTGTAGAACAAAACTTTAAGTTCAAAATGCAACGTCATGATGTTAAAATGAACTTCCTGCAGCGGTAAGTCGCTCCACAAAACAATAACACGCTGGGAAAATGAAAACACTTTATTTATGCTGGGGGGGGATTATAAATACTTTAAACTATAATAAATATTATGAATAAAAAGTTTGTGCTGGGCAGCAGTTAAAGTTTTCCATTGCAAATAATTGATTTAAATGTTGCAGTTAATCGCAATTAATCGCATTGTTATGAGGAAAATGTCCTTTTCCTTTAAAAGAAGGCCTACTGCTATAAATTTTGGTTTACAAAACTAAACCAGGGTGTGCAACCTGTGGCTCCAGAGCCACGAGTGGCTCTCTGGACCTTCCACAAGGGCCATTATTTACATGGCTAAAAATGCTAAAGAACTAACTAATGTTTTTACATATAATATAAAGATATAGATATAATAATAGATATAATACAATAGATATAATAACAAATGCAGATTTTTAGCAATTTTTCATTTTTTTCATGGAATAATTCATTAAAAACATAACACTAAAAGTACAGCGCTATTTTTATTTCTTTTTCATTCATTTTTATGATCTGTTTTTCTTGTCATTGGGTTGGAAACTATGGACTTTTTTGTGTGAGGGACCAAGCCGAAAAACCAGAGAGGCACAGAAAAAAGGTTAATAGTACATTTAAAGTGTTTGTTCATTTAACTGAAACAAGAAAAAAGAAAAAGGTTACCAGACCATGGTTAGTGTGTGGCTGCTCATGCTGCCATCACATTTTGTTTTTTGGAGGTTTTTTCCACATAATCTTTCACAAATATCTACTGCTATGCTGTGGAATACAGCAGCAGAAAGTCTGTCTACTGCAAAGGTTTTGTGTTTTTCTTTATTTTAAAACCTAAAAATAGAGATAAAAATGTGGTTCTATAAAAGTTACAACAAATTTCCTATAGCAGACATTTTTATCAAAAATTATAAGTTGTCTTCTTTCAAAAGGCCCTGTAACAAGTTTTATTTAGCTGGCTGAGGAAAAATGGCTCTTTGTATTGGAAAGGCTGCAGACCCCTGCACTAAACACATAAACAGATTTAGCAGCAGTTTTCTCTTTAAACAGCAACAGTTAAAATATGTCTTCATATATATTTATAAAATCAAATATTTATGACAAAGAAGGATGACATGTTCAGGATTTACTAAGTAAAAGGTAAAAAGTCAGCAGAATGAATTTAAAGCTGTGAAGCTGCTTCCTTCTAAACACAGAAGGAACAATATGTGATGAATATCAGCATCAGGTGAACAGACAGAAAGCAGGATGAGAATCTCACAGCTTCTAGATGGTGAGGAGAGAGAAATATTCACAATATGCACAATAACTTCCATCCATGCACCTTCACTGCTTCACTATCCAGATTTCTGGCCTATAAATTCTCTAACTTTGCATTCTTAGCTTGACTGTTTAGCTTCACCTCTGCACCTGCACTCTGACCAGCCAGCACCATCGGTAGAACACGAGGCTCCTAATCTGGCTTCGAGCCCCACGTTGGGCATCAGAGTTTGATCAGAAACTTTCTCGCTGGAAGATGCTGTCATCGGCTATCTAACTAATGACTTGGACAGAAACTTCTGAGCTCAAAGTCTAAAACTTTGGTTTAAGCAGAGAAGAGCCCTGAGGACTTGGTGAGGACATGGACCTCAACATGTCAGGATCTCAGCACTTTACGAATTTGTGGATCTCTTTTGGAGCGATGGAGCACCTAAACAAACTTCATCTCCTCCTCCTCCAGGGCTTGAGATGACCTTTTTATGTTCTGCTGATAAACAAGTAAAAGTTAAAACACAGTCAAGAGTGGGATTTGGACCAACACCATCTTTGGAGACCAAAAGTGTTTGTTTTAAGTAAGAGCACAAACCACGGATCTGGTGCCTTCCCATTCTGCCATCCTGTCCAACATCTAGCAGTTTTTTGTCAAGGGGAAGGATCAGATTAGGTCTGACAGCACAGAAGAACGGCTCTCATCGAGTTTCTTCACTTCTTCGTTTCCCTGACATTTAGTTCCTGTCTGCTCAGTTCTGAAAAACTTCCAAGCTCTGAATGTCGCCACAGATTGGAAAATATTTCTTCACTCTCAGACACAGGCATTGACGATGCCTCTGCAGTTCTTGGCTGATTAGATGGGCTGAAGTTTCCATATTCTCCCTGTGCATGTGAGGGATCTCTCCAGGTATTAAAGGGGCTGCAGGTGTTTCCACTGTTACTGTCAGCTGTTCTCGGCTGATGGACGCTAGTGCTGCTAGGCTAACATGTTCCTGCTAACCCATTGAAGCTTGGCTACTTGGTACCACTGCCTGCATCCTCTGGTACAAAGAAAATGAGACTTTGTACTTACGGACTCAACTAATTCGAGGTTGGATGCAATCATGAAAGAGGTGTAAGATCTGAAATTAAGCATACAATTTACGCAGAAAGATGTGTAAAGTCATCCTGGACAAGCAAGAGTACCTGGAGGGTCAATCAAGGAGGAACAACATTGTGATTGATGGAACACCTGAAGTCCCAGGTGAATGCTGGCAGAAAGTGAAAGCAGTAGTTACGACTACAGAAGGAGATAGAGGTGGAGCGTGCACACCGTAAGACTAAGATCATAGTGGTCAAGTTTCTGCATTTCAAGGGCAAGGCTGTGGTCATGCAAAGAGCCAAGAACCCCATGGGCACTAAAATATTTATTAATGAGGACTACAGTCGGTTAAAGAGAAGAGAACTGATCCCAAAGTTGAAAGCTGCAAGTGAAACAAGAGATATGGGCTCCTCAGACATGACAGGCTGCTCATCCACCCTCGCACCAGCACTCCAAGATAAGACATGCATAAATGAAAGTATGTCTACGTAAAAGATTCTTCTAAAAACTCTAAAAATTGTTATTTGAACATAAATTGCATACTTGCTATTTCACCTGGACTCTTCCTTTGAGGATACAGAGTTCGATATCAAAAGTTACAACATTTACAGAAATGATAGAAATAGATATGGTGGGGGAGCAGCTTTTTATGTTCAGGATCATGTGCCTGTGAAAATACATAATGATATGATGCAATATAACATTGAAATATTCTGGTTACAAGCTCAACTACCTCACCGGAAGCCCAAACTCCTAGGTTGCCTTTACAGACCACCTAGAGCTAATAATGATTATCTTGATATGAAATGTCAGATAATAACACTGTTGTGGGTCAGGTTGTTACTTTTGTTACTTACTGGGGGATTTTAACATTGACTGGTTTACCCAAAATTGTCCTCTGAAGAACAAGATGCAAACTGCAACAAAAGCATGTGAACTCACTCAAGTCATAAATAAACCCACAGAAATGTGTCTAAAGGATGATGGCACCAAAACATCTATGTGATTTGATCGGCTTTTCTTTGCCCTGCTTCTTTAATGTTTTCTTATTGTATGAATAATTCTGCTGGACCCAGAAAGAATAGCTGTGGCTTTGCTGCAGCTAATGGGGATCTTAATAAACTAAACTACAGCTTCTTGTACAAAAGAAGCTTGTTGTAAAACAAACATGATTGTACAGCTTTGTTGAGAAAGACACATTGAACCATGATGTTAGACAGGATACCACATCTGATGTTAGATTACTGAGTCGACCTTTCATCCCTGCAGCAGGGCATCTTAGAATTGAAAATTTTCTCAAACCCCACACACCCACACACACACACTAAGCAAGTCAGTGTTACAGAGTTCTCCATGGAAACCTGGTTAGATCAGTCAGAGAAAATCTAATTAACAATGATGGTCTGCTTCTCTTCAGGTTTTATAGAGGCTGACACACACACACACAGCTGCTCCATGTTAACACATGCCCCCTTAATGGAAACCTGGATAACCTCTGACCGTTTCCCCTCAGAGGTCATTAACACTTCCTGCTAATCTTCCTGCCTCTCAGTTGACTGGGTGGTGCTTCCGGACCAGTGGTCCAAAACAGCAGATCCCCCTGATTGCTCAATTCATGATCAATCAAATGTGATCAAACATGTATCATAACTGAACATTTAAAGAGTCATTTCAGGGGGAAAGTGTGCAGGCTGTGTTTCCACACACTCCTCCAGTCAATCATTATCAGTCTGTTTATCTGTCACAATCAACATGGAAACAACGTTGGTTTTTAAAGATTTAGTTCATTCGCTCATATGAGGTGAAACTGGTCAAACTGGGGGGTAAGAATTTGGGAATATGTCAGTAGTTTTTAATACAATGTGACAATGAAAGCCTCAGACATGCTGGAAGCAATAAGAAAACTAAAACCTTCCTCCATACAAGTTTTCCAGCATTTCATCACATTTCATCATTTTAATCATGGGGACATCAAACACAGTTACACATAAAACAGGCTTAACATAGAAAGAAGTTTCTTCTTCTTTGGTGTTTCTAACTAGCCACCAGCTCACAGTCATCAGGTTCCTCCATCCTGGCTCAGAAAGATCAAGCCAGTCATATCAGGTGACCGGCTGTTAACAGGGTTATTGATTAATGGGTTCTGTGATCAATAAAGCAGTGACAACCAGTTGGAGAAAGGCCTGCAGGGCTGCAGCAGCAGGCAGGAAGGATGAGCTTTATTAACATGTTTGGGAGGTTAAGCTCCGTGCAGCCGTGGGTTTACTGACAGATGGGATGTACGGCAGGTGAAGCCTTCAGGCTTCAAGCTGCAGGACGGTGAAAATTTGTCATTCACACCTCCTCTAATCCACACCAGAAAACTTTTATTTGTTTATAAATGTCGTAACAGCCTTGACCCAGCCTATCTCTCAGCCTTGCTTCATTCTTACTCCCCCTCACGGTCTTTGAGGTCAGCTGATCAGCTGCTTTTGGGTGTTTCAAGGACAAGATTGAAGCTCAGAGGGAATCGGGCCTTTTCAGTAGCGGCACCAAAACTATGGAACAAGTTACCTCTACATGTTAGGCAGGCTCCGTCTTCTTTTAAATCGCATTTAAAGAATTATTTTCTCTCCTTATTACTATCTATTAACATAAAAATGAAACCTCAGGTGGAAAAATGAGGAATTAGTTACTTTTATTAAAGAATTACCGCTAATATCCTCTGTGTTATTTACATGTTTACCAAATTATCCTGCAGGCCAAACTGGAATCTCTAAGCCTCATTTCCACAAACCAGTGCAGGTCGGAATGGGGTTTGTAAACTGTAATCTTGCGTTTCCACAGTCAACTGTAACCTTACCCGAGAGGCGGAGTATTGGCTGGATAGCGATAGATGCCTCAACCACGTAATAGCATGACGCCATCGCAGCACCTTCCTTAAAGTATAACCAAAACACGACTCAGAAACAAAGGAGGAGAACAGTGGTCATCCAACAGTCTTAGCAGTACTTCGTAACGCCATTTTAAACGGACATTTTATCAACAAAAAAAACATCTTTTGTTCTAAACAAGAAGCCATTCCTGCTTTGTTTTTATACCAGGTTGCACAGGAGGTGACATTTTTTCAACCAATCAACGGACGGCTGTGTGTCAAGCTTCACCTTTTTTAGGTCAGGTCGGTTAGACTGGTACCCAAATGGAAGGGTCCCAACAAAGTAGGATGGGTTGATTGGGATATTAGGGTACCCTTCCCAGTTTTTGTGTGCAGAAATGCAAAGAAAATGCGTCCCAACCCGTTGGTCGAAACTGGGCTTTAGAGGGCTCCCGGGCCATATGTTTGACACCCCTGATCCTTCAAAACAAAATCAACAAAACTCCACAATAAGTAACTAGTGGAACTTCTTACTGCAGCTGGTGTCTTGTGGTCCGTATGAAACAGCTGATCAATGAGCAGAAAGTGAACAGATTTTTACTCAGCTGAAGGTGATAAACTGGATGAACTCAGTTAATGTGTAGCCACGCAGACTTTTTAATGGGGTCATCTCCTCAGCACACAAACAGCATCTGTTTGCTTTTTACAGCAGCAGAGTTTTCCTTCATATCTAGTTACCATGTTCCTCTTTGGTTCTACTACGTTTTCCACTGTGGTCACTGACCACTGGTCAGCCTCCTGAAAACCAAAGGCTGCTGTGTGTGAAAATCATTTAATATGAACAAAACGTAGAAGCAGATTCATTGAGAGACTGACAGTTTAAGTAGGTGAAAAGTATTAAAAAAGGAAATGTCTTTCAGTATTTGTCCTTATCACATCTGAAAAGGCCATATGCCACATCGCCCTACATGCATATGCATGTCCAAATGTTGAGATGCCGAGACGAACATGCACCCAGAAATAGAAGCAGCACAAAGTTTAAAATCCACACACTGATCATCAGTCAAGGTTAGCCCTTAAAATTTCAAGCTATTTTTATGTAAAAGTGTGCACATAACATCAACGTTTTTAATCCCAGTCAACATCCCGACATTGTGTTTTCAGGCCAGCCTCAGTTGTCAGATTATGAGGCTAAAATGGTGTAAAATTAATCTATCAACAGATAAAGCAACATAAGGACCAAAAAAATGTATTACTAACAGTACTAACAGTACACAGATTAACAGTGACCAAGCCTTTTCATATCTGCACATCATTCTCTCAAGTCTTGGCTTTCAGGAGAAAAAATATTGGCATTGAAACAAACACACAACAGAAACTATTTACATATTTATACTTTTTCTGACAGCTGTTATTTTGCTATTTACAGTTATTTAAACTACTTTTTACCTACTCTCCTCACAAAATCAACTCCAATTCAGCTGTTTTTTTGAGCCACCGTGCATCAAAACGTCTTCCTGGTTTTATTCCAGCCATAGAGGATCATTGTTTTTCTTCTTCTCAGACACACACAGTTCTTCCTGCGTACTTGTTGATCTTTGGCTGCTTCTGATTGGACATTACCGTCAATTTAAGCTGATCAGTGGAAAGTTTGACAGGAAGTGGTTTCATAATAATTTCCAGGTAAAAATAGAGGTCTCTTAGCAACAAAGTAGTGATAGTGATCTTTTATATTATGACAATGTGATAAATAAATAAATGGTGTTATCATTAGGCTGTCAAAAATAATGCGTTAACGGCAATAACTAATTTATGTAATTAATTGTGTTTATGTTTTTAACACAATTAACGCATGTGCTGCATGACAAGCCCAAATACAGCTGTCATTTCTCCGTTATGACGGCGGGACATGGAGGCAACTAGAGGGGAGGTGGAAAAGATGAGCCTGCTGGTTCTATGGATGAATTCCACAATAAAAAGAACATTAATGGAACAACACATGGCCATCGCCCCCGTGGAGAATGATGGTGTTTTAACACCCACACTTTTCCGCATTAAGAGTCCCACCCGCATTTTTTCTTATATTTTATTTATTTCTTTTTTTATTTTTCCTTTCTTTTCCTGTGTTGTGTACAAACATGGCTGGTCTAGTGGCTCTCCGGTCTTCTCTGTGTCTGCTCCTCCTCTCCATCTCCTGTTGTTCCGTGAATCCTGATGGCTGACGGTGATCAGCTGATCGGCTTTTCTCTCTTGTAGCGTTTGTTTATTGTTCAACTGAGAAGGAGGAAACTAGCGGTTCATGGTTCATACCAGCACATATTTACCTCAAAGTATTGTTTTTGTCAGGACTCTTTAACACAGCAGTTGGGCAGGGGCGGTCTAGAAAAGTTTTGAAGGGGGGCCAGGCAGGAGCACTGGCCAGGAAAAGGGGGGTACAAATGAGACTTCTGAGTTTTTAGCCAGATCATCAGTTTGATCAGAGTTTCTTCATCAATATCAGCTGTTTAACTTAATTTGTCTACATCTGGTGGTTTTATGACGGATATTATCACCATGTGATAATGTCAGCATCATCTCACCAACCATCTACATCAGTGTGTAGGTGGTTGGTGAGATGATGCTGGATGAATTCTGCATTATGATCTAGAACATGTAGAGATGATGCAGAACAACATATTGAAGTACATTACATGATGCATTTACTGACCCTTGGACATCTGATGTGTAACACTAAATATTTGTAAGCTTTGGTTTGCAGTAAAACCGAAAGGCAAATTGATTAATCATGATTAAGTCGTAAGCTGTGATTAATCTGATTAAAATTTTTAATCACTTCACAGCCCTAGTTATCATAGATCACTCATTGTGGATTTAAAATATAGTCTCTGAACAAACACTACACTTTGCAGCTGGATTATAAACTTCCTGAATGGTATACAAATGCCTGGAAAACTTCTGTAGATCACCTAAAGGTAAACTTTCCATCACACACATAGTACTCAGGAGAGCCGGAGATCTGGAGAGTTTTAAGGGTTAATCTGGGCTTTACGCTGTATTTTCATATATTCAAGCTCTGGTTACAATGAAGAAAAAAGACGAATGGATGGATGAGGACACATTCACTTCTTCCTGATGAACATCGTCAGATCCGAGCAGTGGAAAGATGGAGAGAGAGGACAAGTGAAGAGGAAACCAGTGTCCTCAGCTGTTATTTTGATAAA
Source organism: Melanotaenia boesemani (assembly GCF_017639745.1). Taxonomy (NCBI): domain Eukaryota; kingdom Metazoa; phylum Chordata; class Actinopteri; order Atheriniformes; family Melanotaeniidae; genus Melanotaenia; species Melanotaenia boesemani. Next base: position 6,754,131 of record NC_055684.1, read on the forward strand.
GGTCCATTTCAGTATCAGCTTCCAACCAATCAGACGGATTTGTCTCAGAGGATCAGATCTACTCAGCCTATTTTCATCTCAGCCGCAGAGCAGCTATATTTAAAAAAGGCCTTTGGCCAAACATTTGCTAAAACATCGTGAGCGTGACCTCCGTCAGGCTGATGTGAAGCTTTAACATTTCTATGTTCTCCAGCTGCTTCACTGATCATGTGATGCTGGATGAATGAAAACAACCCAAATCTGAGTAATGACATATTACCATCAGATTTAACAGAGTTTCCCTCAGATTTTAAACTAGAGTGGCGAGCCGCTCCAACCATCGTCTTCCAGCTTTTACCTGCGGACACACGAGGATGTTTACCCAGCCGTGTCCTGACCTCATGGAAAGAGATTTGTAGTGAAGCACCAGGTAAAAAGACGGTGGTGGGAACCCTCAGCCTGAACCTGACCTGAACACATATTTAACATCACCTTTAGCCTTCGTTTCCTCCAACAGTTTCATCAGATGACACTTTCCTCCACACTGTAAAATCTAACTAGTTGGATTTACTAAAATTAAAAACCAAAAAAACTGATTGCTTCAAAATATGAAGTTTTTTTAAGTCTAGAAAGCTGGAATGATGTGAGTTTGTAGAAGTTAAATGAACCTGATAAATCTGAGTTTGTTATAAGTTCATGAGGTTGTGGAATAAACTTGATCAATTCCTCATAAATAAGAAAAGAAACTTCACAAAATCTCGTTTTTATTTCCATCCTATAAGATGATTTCTAGTGCATCTTCTCTAAAGTGTAAGTTCAGCAGGAGGTTGGTGTGGACGTGGTTTTAGCTAAAAATCTCCCACCACTGACTCCTCTGTTACCCTGCAGCAGCTGTGTAACATGGGCGTTGCACCCATGAGGGGTGTGGGTGTTTTGACACCAACACTCTTTATGGTCTTTTCATGAACACCCACACTTTATTGCTGTTCCCCCCCTTTTATGAACTTCTGAGCAAACGTTGCCCCTGGGTGAATATGGAGACTAGAACATGTTTTCCTGTCTGTTGAGCTGAAAGCTGGTTTCCTCACACCAAGAGATACAGAGCCAGAGATCATACAGGAGACATGAGAAAATAAAAGCAAAAGTAAAAGTTAAAGTAAAAGGCCAATGAATTCCCTCTAATTGGCTCTTTATAGAAGTCTATTCACCATTTTTCATGTACTCGTCTGATTTACATTAATTCAACTTAAATACGTAAATTTCTTCAAACTTTTGTACTTTTTTGTAACATTTATCTGACTTATTTAAGATTAGTGTTAATAACAACTAGTTTAAAACTAAATATATTCTATTAAACCAGTGTTATGTTCTAGTACATGCTCCTACTTCCTGATGCAAACCTTGAGCAGAGGATGCTCCTCTGATTCCTTTCCTGGAGAGTGCTGCAAGGGAAGGTGACTTCAGTTCAGTAAAGGGGAGAAAAGTGAAGAGTTCGTTCTAATATTTAATAAAGAGGGAAAAATAATTAAACACTTGATGTGCACAAGATTTCTGAATAAGTTTCTAAGCCTCTCATCCCTCCCAGCAGCCTGAGGAAAACTTTGTCTGTTTAAAAACAGAAAGTTGCTGAAAAGCTAAATTTGAAGGAAGAAGTAACCTGAGAAGAGATGTGGACAGATGATGGACGGATGTGGGGTTGAACTCGGATGGAAAAATGTAAAATTAGGTTTTAAAACCTCACAGCAGGCCAGTCTGAAGAAATGAGCTGGATGAGCCAAACGAGAATTTATTTTATTTGTTAGTTTTTCTATTTTTCACTGGCTTTTAGTTTAGTTTACTTTTTAGCAATAACGCAGGCAGCAGTTAATGGGGAAAAAAATCTTAAAAAGAAATATTAAAAAGTTTCCAAGATTATTTCTCCTGAATGAGAAAGAAAAAATAACTATATACATTTTAAATTTAAATTCTATGAAGCTTCTTGTGGATTTTACTTAAAATAATCTAATGACATTTTTTTTTTATTCCAGAGGTTTATTAAGAATGACACACATATTTATTTTCCAGATTATTTTCTGATCTTATATTTAGGGAGTTGAATGGACAGAAATGTCACATCTGAAATGAGGATAGTGTCATTATTTTTATAGAATCTGTTTTTTTCTAAGGATTCTTTTCATATTTATTCATTTAATCTGTGGATTTATCTACCGATGTGTTTATAATTACAACATCTATATGTACTAATGATCACCAGACTGGTGGGCGTCAAACAGAAAGTCGTTCATTGTCGAGGCAGGGATGTAATAACACAACTATTTATTAATTTAGTATTATCTTACAAGTAGTATTAATAGTATTATTATTTTAGTTAATTTATTTATTTATTAAACAAACACAACTGCAACCTGCAAATTTATTTATTTTACATCACGATTTGTAATGGTCTGTTTAACTTTACTGTTACAAGTGAAGATAACTGCACCGCAATAAAATAATAAAATCATCCAGCAGCTGTTAATAAAACAGCAAACAAACCGAAGAAACCCTGAAGTTTCCTCTTTCATAAACAACATGGCAGGGGACTAAAGCAGCAGGCTCCTCTAATGCTGAATTAATTTATCTTTTGCTGGACACTGTCCCGGTTTATCTACTGTGACACGTCTGCCCTGGCAGGAAGCAATCTGCTGCTTCTGTCAATATTTTCTTTGACTTTGTTTTTTATGAGAGAAAGAGTATGGAAGATGCAGGATAAATGTGTCTGTGTTTGAAGAAATGCTGCCCAGCTCGACCCTAGATCAGGTAAAAGCTGACCAGAGAGGTTGAGCATCCTCTCTGGTGTTTGTTTTCCAACACTGACACCCACTGAGCAAACAGCAGAACTACAGCTCGGTGTGATCACAGCGGCCGTCACAGGGGCTTAAAGGAAATTACTACCAGATTAAAGCTGCTTACACACTGTTTCCAAGCCCTCTTTTCATCTATCTTTTTTCATGTAAATTAATATCAGATATGCCTCAGAAAGATCATTCCCAGCACCAAGAGAACCCTGAATTCTTCAGTAGAGCTCATTGATCAGGGAAATATCCCACATGGCAGAAAAACCAGAAAGCATCAGGAAGTTTTAACACAAAACGTGATGGCAAGGCCTCAGAAGCACAAATTCACGTTAGTTTAGAGCTGATGTGAAGATGTGCTGGGTAGGTGAGCTTTGCAGCAGCAGGACTGGCCAACCATCTTCAATCACCTCCACCTTACACCAACCAGCTGGGTTGGAGGAGATCTGATATTAAATACCCACATATTTGTGGCTGGAGTGCCACAGTGTTCCCGTCCCTCCCTGTTTCCTCGGTCGTCCTTCCTCAAACAGCTAAAACCGAACACCATACGGTCAGATTACATCCACATTTCAGCCCACCTCTGGATATTGGTTTGCTGCACTTCTAACGGTGTCTCGGCTCCAGGTTGTCTCAGCCTGGAAGCTTTTCAGACTGCTAAAAAATCTTTAATTCATGGTGGAAACTCAACATATTGCTCATTTAAGCAGGGCATTATGTGGTTGGTCTGGATTTGTGGCTGCTAAGGTGCAGTGGCCCATATTCAGCAGGCAGTCAGTGGGTTAATGAGCAGATGTAAGCCTCAGGACCACTTTCCTGGGCTCCATCAGAGAAACTCAAAATCAAGTTGGACGCAACGTTAAAAGAATGAATAGTTACAACCCCTGCAGGGGAGCCAGAGAGATGTAGAAAACTTACGGTGGTGTTAGAAAGGGAAATGGTGGCTGTAGAGCAGATAAACAAAGAGTGTGTCTCAAACCGCGCACTAACATGAGTTCACTGGAAGGTAGTGTGTAGTGCGCACTAAGCTCTACCTTCTGTAGTGACACTATCGTGGGTAAGTGCTGATCCAAATTGAGCTCTAACGTTGGGTAGTTTGATGCCACAGTGACCTACGGTGAACACACAGTGGCAGTTTATATAAAAGCAAACATTAATATATATATATGTACTTTATGGGTACTTTGCAGACGCTTATCTAAAGTGATGTACAATCAGCTACGGCTTAGTCAGTGGTACCATGGAAATGGGCCGGTTCTCTAAACCAGCAGTGTTTCCTGATCAGTTTTCAGATCAAGGACCATTTCGTTTACGCCAGAGACCCCGCAGTGCTTAATCTGGAGGTTCAACCATCATGAATAAACATAGGGAACCTATAGTATTAATCATTTTTAACACTTATAGCCCATCTAAATCCACGAAATCTGCTATAAAACTGCTAATATTTACGTTGCTAACTCTACTGCAGCCTCCAACAAATGATCAGATCCATAACTGTCACCAGGGATAGAAGAGATAAGAAGCATGCTGCAGTTTATATTAGAATTATGATCAAATAACTTCATACTTACAACAGTAGAAAATACCCTCCGCCTGCATGGCCATTATTCAGCTCTGAAAAACTGGCTGAAAGTCCCTCCCCTTCCGCTACGTCAGCAAGATGGCGTCCGTTTAGTGCTTGTAGTGTCCATCGTTTCGCACTAGATTTTTGGCCGAGTTTAGGGCAGCATCCAGGTACTTTCAGTGCACTGAGTTTTTACTGAAATTTCTGTGTCAGCGCACTAAGCACTTAAATGTAGTGTTCGAAGTATAGAAGTGCGCGAATTGGGTAACACCCACACTTTCTAGCTCCAAATGTTACCCACACTTCCCACAGCACCAACCATCACTGAGGAAAGACCATTTTAAATGTAAGTAGCAAAAACATGACGCGGTAAAGACTCGAGGTTTAGATCACAATACGATATCATATCGATTCAATGTCTGCTTATATCACAAAATTCTGTCATAATGCAGTTTGGACCAGATCAGATTCGGGATCCAGAGATCACACGGTGAAGAGACTTGCTGAAGTTCAAACTGAGCATCAGAATGAGGAATGAGGGATTTAAGTGACTTTAAACGTGGCATGGTTGTTGGTCTGAGTGTTTCAGAAACTGCTGATCTACTGGGATTTTCACACACAACCAAGGTTTACAGAGAATGGTCTGAAAAAGAGGAAATATCCAGCAAGAAGCAGGTGTGTGGACCAGAATGTTGATGTCAGAGGTCAGAGGAGAATGGGCAGACTGGTTGGAGATGACAGAAAGGCTACAGGAAGTCAAATAAGCACTGGTTCCAACCAAGGTCTGCAGAATAGCATCTCTGAACACACAATGCACAGATGGGCTATATTACTGCTTTTCACTGAGACTGGATCATTGCTGACCCGGCTTGTGTGTGAGTCCACTCAGAAACCTTCCAGGTTATACAGACACCTCTGTTGCCTCGGTTACACATATAAACATACATCTGCAGATACTGTGAAGAACTGGTAGACAGAAACTGGTTTTGATGCACATTAAACAGTCAAACTGGACAAAAACCAGTCCTCATACAGAGCAGACAGGTCCACAGACGATGCCACCAGTTCCTGGACTTCAGTCCAGTGTTTAACACGATCATCAGCAACAGACTGGAGACAAACTCTTGGACCCAGATGTGATTCAGCAGCTGGATCATAGACTTCATCACCAACCAGCCACAGCAGGCAGGATGGAGACTCATCAGTCCTCCCTGATAATCACAGGCCTGCATGCTGAGTCCTCTCCTGTTTTCTCTGTACACACATGACCAACCTAGAACCAACCTAGAGATGATTATTGATTTCAGGAGGTGGAAAGAGAACTCTGCCCTCTCTACACATTAAGGAAAATGTCCTTCTTTAAATCCCTGGTCACACATCACATCCACCACAAACATCAGTCCTCTGGTTCAGAAAGCTCAGCAGTGCCTGGATTTCCAGCTTATCTTTTTTATTCTCACGTGTTTGGTTTGTGAAGAAAGTCCTGCAGAGAGTTATCACAACAGCACAGAAAGCTCACAACACCATCTCTTTAGTGTGTCGCCCTCTGGGAGAAGCTTACAGACCTAAAAACAGTTTTAACCGACGTGCCAGCAGAGAGATGAACTCCTGTACGTTTAATCTGCAACACGGTGCATTTTATCTATTTACTGTTACTGTGATGGGTTCATCACTTTTATCAGCTCATGGTGTTTTTATTATTGTCCTCTATGGGTATTTTTCTGTGTTCTTATGTCCACTGTGACCACTGCAGTAAAGTGATTGTCCTGTATACTTGTACACTGTCTAATATTAATTATAGGAATAAAATAAAATGATATGGTCTGTCATGTGATCGGAACCAATGATCCAAACACTGCTGATGGGACAAGGTCAACCTACAGCTTCATTTTCAGCTCCCACGTCTGATATTAATGTTGCCTTACATTATACATGGCCTGTGATTTATCAGCTCCCCTGCAGAATTTAACTTCCTGGTCAGCATTCCCAGCTTTTTTTCAATTACAGCATTCGGACAGGATCATGCAGCATTTATCATTGAGCAGGAACACACACACACACACACAAACACGCTCTACATACCTCTCTCCATGGCTGAGTACATGCATTAGGCTCTTGTTACAGACATCCAATAAAAAAAACTGTCTCTACAATTACAGATTCTCTGCTAACCACACCTCACACCACAGCCTCTTGCAGAGAACACCGCAGGAATATTTACAACACCCAAAGTATATTCAACTTTTACAGAGAAGTTCCTAAACATGACGCAAGAAAATATGTTCAAATAAAACTCAATTCAACCAAAACAGGAAAAATCACTTTTAGTTATCTGTTTACATCCCAATGAAAACTGTTTGAAAGAAAAATAATCTAATATTTTCTACATATACTTCAGTTAAATCATAAAAAGTGAATATCCTGCAGATATGTGTACAATTACTAGTAATTCTACGTCTTCCACGTTTACTTCAGTAACTCCACTATAATGTAACTGCCCATTAAAAGCTCCTTTACACACACACACACACAGATCCATGAAAACACCCTCAGCTCAGGCAGAGAGACATTTCTTCAGCATAGATGGGTGGACATCAGTCTCTCTCAGTTTACACTGGAGGAGAATCTCACCATCAGTTTCATAACAACAGCTGGACTGGAAAGTCTTCAGCTGCCTTCAGACAGAGGCTGGAATGTTCTACAGATCTCTCCGAGCAGTGACATGTGAGAACCCAAATGTCCACAGCATTGGCTCTGGACTTTCTGCAGAGATTTCCCACTCAGCAAGTCTCCGGATCATCAGAGACGATGGGGAAACGTGTCAGAAAATGTGGAGTATCTAAATATTCTGTGGAGTATTTACAGCTGTTCTGGACATGAGTGTGTGTTCTGGGAAGAATTTTTCATTTCTGTTGACCTGTATGCTGCTTTCTGCTTCACAAAGGAGATCTTTTAGTTCTGTGTTTTCAATGGCAGAGCAAAGCTAACGAAGCAGCCAACGAAAAGGGCTGTGGTATGTGGTTGTCATACTATCCCAAATGGCAGCAAAACCCCACAGTATAGAGACGAGTGTCCACGGGAGCCGAGACCCACTGAGAAAGAGGAGGAAGTAGAGAAACTATCATGATAGGAAAAACTTCTGTGTGGTACGTACCACCAGACAGAGGTCACTGAGACTATAGTATGCAGGAACATCTGCACCGAGTTCAGGCTCGAGGTCTCGGGGTGAATGGGAGAAACCTCCAGAGGTGGTGGAGATTCTGTGGGACTTCCAGATCCAGACTGATAAACCGGTGATGGATAACCAACTGGAAGCAGTGAAACACTGCTTTTCCAGGAACCAGGGTATCCTGAACCTTTGGGGTGGGCTTGGTTGAGTTTTTACAGATATTTATTTACTTTTGTCTCAGCTGCTTCAGGTTTAATATCCACAACACTTCATGAAATCTGATAACTTCAAGTTGTTCCTGCTCGTGAACACAAAACTCCATCTGAGACGTTTATTCTGGGCTTCCAGATTAATTAAGTATGTAGCATTAAACAAGTTTTAATACCAATACCTAAAACCCTGGAGAAATGTGCCGTATTAACAGATTTAAGGTATATGGAGCTGAAGAGACAGCTGAGGGGACAGAGCAGTGAAATCAGAGGAATGAAAAGTCCATATCTGATCTTTTTACACTTCAACAAGAGGGAACATGAGTAACTTTAAAAATACCGAGAGGAAGCTGAAACGATGTGATCGAGTAATCGGAGTACTGAGGGCCGTGACCTCCAAAGTGGGAATAGTTCCCACAGATCCCAGGAACACCATCAGAGATCTCTGTCCAGAAGATCGTAGTCCTGACATGCTCCAGTCAGTCACAAATGACTCGTTTTTCTCTCGTTTTTCTCTGGTTTCATGGTTGCAACTGATGTTTCCTGAGCTGAAACTGAGCTGAAGTCCATCCTTTGCTGACACACATCATTGTCACTCAGCGTGGATGACACATCTGCATCCTCATCAGAAGATTTAGTCAGTGTCCGTTTTGGTTTTCCAGATAGACTCACACACACATCATCTCTTCTAACAGTTTCATTCAGCTTGGGACGACGTTGTGCCACAATTACACATAATTCACAGTTAAAGACAGTATCAAACAACAATTCAATTATCCTAAAAATGCCTCAGTGTGGTCACTTGGAAAAGAAATGTTCAAAACCATTTTTAGAATGTACCTATAAGTTACCTTATTGAAAGAAAGTACTGTAAGAGTAGTTCTACTGAACCGTACTTTGCCTCTAATTTCCCCAGTCAGATGTAACCATGAAGTCACATGACCACACACTAACTGCTGCAGCTTCCTGTCTGTGTGATGTCACCTGAATTGGCAGGAAGTCACCAAAAGAAACACCAAAGTTGGCAAGAAAATGAAGAAATGCTGCCATAAGTGCTTCTAGAAAAATGAAAAACTGAGGTACGATGTCAGACAACCAGAGCAGCTTCTATCAGACTGACTTACCCCGAGTGTTTGAGCTGCAGCTGGAGGATGTCCTGAAGAAGATCCGTGGAAAAATATCAGTACACATCCACAGCTACTTTAGGACAAACTGACGCATATTAAACTTAAAAATGACCATTAAAACAAGAAAGAAAAGGATGTTCATGGATCTAAACTGAACTGGTTGAGCAGCTGGATCAAATACGGAGACTAAAGCCTCGATGCCTGGCTTCTGTCTCTGACCCCCTTTCCTGTCCAGTTATTGTGTCATTATAAACCTCTTTAAAATGATTTCTCCCACTGAATTGTTGAATTTATCTACATCCACCACATAATTAGCCCCCCCACCCCCGCCGTAAAACATCAGGTTACAGAGTAAAACACAGAAATCAGACAGAAAGCACATAATCAGGATAAAAATAAGATGGATTTCAGAGGACCCAACATTTAGTTAAATGCTACATGAGCTAATCAGACCACCATAGATTTTGTAAGGAGGAATGAATTAGCGTTAGCTACCAGCTATCACACATGATCAAGATGGTTCTGGTAACTTTCTAAAACACAAATCAGACAATCAAACAGTGCTTGAGTAGTCTTTTCATTAGTTACTTTTTTTTACTGTTACTTGACAAATTTTTTTGGATGACTTCTTTTTACTTCTTCTTGAGTAATATTATTGTAAAGTACAGTAATCTTATTTGGGTACAACTGCTCTAACACATCTGTATAATTTAAAGAAAAAGCCTCTTGTATCCAGGTAGGTCTCCTGAGTTAATATGAAGGATTTATTTATTTTTGCAGAGCAGAGAGGATTTCAGTTGGAATGAGACTTTTTAGGTACTTTTGTTATGTTGGCACCAAAAGATAGAATTGTATAAAACTTCAAGACCTGTAAGCAGTCTTCATGTGATTTTACAAATTCATAGTGTTGGGAATTTAATTAATGCAGAACAATCAGTATTATTTCATACCAAGGAAATCTATAAATGCGCCAAGTTGATTTTTTTGTTTTTTTGTTTGTTTGTTGGGGGGGGGGGGGTTACTTTGAACTGTGTACCCGCTTATTCCTTGTTTAACAAAAGTTAAAGTTTTCAAGCAGCAGTTAAACAAACTGATATCTCGACTGACTCTCATACGTCTCCAAAGGTCAGACACACATCCAGTCCACCTGAATCCTGCCTCCACACAGTCCTTCACTAACATCCAACACAGAGAGGGCCAGCACCAGCATCCCCGCATCAGAGCAGCTTCACACCACCAGAAAACACTCAACACAGCAAACACAAGGTCAGTGTGGATCACACCTCTGCAGGGACACATGACATGTCCCCATTCTTCAAAATGATATCATCCTCCATGACTGAAGATGTCTCCCCACCTTCAAATCCTCTCTGATCCACTTCCAGAGTTCAGGCAAAGACCGGTCTGCAGCCCGAGGCCTAACCTAACAGCCCAGCAGCCCTTTAAATGTCCTCTGCAGTGGTTCCTCCGCTCACCCCGTGGCCTCTGCAGATACAGACGGAGACGCAAGACCCGCTCAGTCCCCAGTACTCCGGTTCCTGTGTTTGTGATTTGCGCAGAGCAGCAAAAATCTCAGAAAACCGCAGCATCATTCAGAAGGTGCGCAGAGAGAGGCGGGGGCCTGTGTACACTGCGGACAGACGTGGAAACATCGCTCTGAGCCTCTGGGACGGAACCGCATCAGTTCCGCCCAGTCCGCTTCTACCAGAATCCGAACAGCGCCCGTCAGCAGCGACCGCTAAAGAGCGTGACATGGAGCAGAAAGTGCGCTCTTACCTGCGCCGCTCCGCCGCTTCTCCTGCCGCTCCTGCCGGCGCCGTCAGCTCCGCAGCGGCATCTGAAACTACCTGCTCCTCCTCTGAGCTCCGACTGCAGCTTTCTCTCTACTCCTCCCTACTCAGCTGGACCGCGCCGCGCGCATCCCTAGACTGGCGCCGCGCGCACACGCTAGAAGTGTCGGGCAGGTGCTGGAAGCCACCTCCGGCAGGAAGAGACTTTCTCTGGACCAAACATGGCGACAAAACTAAACTGTCTACGAAGCAAACCCCCAAAGCGTGAACAGGCCTGTTCTGAGCTCCCAAAGGAGAAATGTTGAGTAAGAACATGATTTAAAACAAAACCACTTCTTACATAACATAACCATTAATACAGCATAACCATTAATACAGCGTCTGGGTTTATACGCGCGCGCGCGCGCACACACACGCATATTATAAACTTTCATTCATTTATACTGTACAGACATCCGATCTTAATACTTGGATGGGATAATTCACTGTTGAGGCATCCTACCTGCACATATATAGGCTATGGTAGCATTTTATGAGGTAATTTACACAGATCATCCCTTCATAAATAATTAGCAGTTAATACTGTCAATCGATACGTCAAGTCTGTGCCTTTTCGGGTTGTAAATAAACTTAGTTTTTTTTTATCATTTATATGCATGTTCATAGAAATTATATTTTATGGATTCTTTAAACTATTTTGAGTGTTTAATTATTATATAATATGTGAATATCTACATTCACTATACACTGTAGAATTGTCCTAACTGCATTAAAAATTGTAGCATACTTTTATAGGATCATTTATGCTGTCAAGACATGCTACCTTCATTTATTTGAAGTTTTATTTTTGAACAACCACAATGTTAAGATCATATAAAGGGTACTTCAGTTACAAAAATGTGGATTAATTATCTTTAAACTAACTAACAAGTTATTTTTGAATGCACAAAACTGAACTTTATGAAAAATACTGCACGTATTCTGTTTTGACATGGTAACACAGATAAATTTATGGCAAGCCAAAAGGGCCAAAATTTGCCACTCTGCACGTTTGTAATAAAAATGCACGTAAAAAGCGCTGTCTTGGTGTAATATAATTATCCAAGCCCCTTTATTTTTGTACAGCCACTAAAATTGAACCATGATCATCCAATCAGTGAAGAATAGGAGCAGACCACCAAGAAGTCTGTTTATTGTTTGTTTGTTTGTTTTGGGCGTTTACCAAAGCTTTTTAAAAACTGGCATTTTAAACACCATTTTTCACCACAAAACAGCTTAATTTCCACCATTTAATTACAAAAAAATCCAGTAGGATGGTGAATTTTGGCACTTTTGGCTTGCCATATAATTTTCAGCCTCAGGTAGAACGTTTCGGTCATAGGTGGTCGCTTAGGGCACCATCTACTAGGGGAACGCTGTACTTGCAAGCCAAATATACCAGTATGTGTGAGGGTCCTGGCTGTGGAACATGGACCAGGGTGGTGGCTGATATTAGGTGGGGGTTCTGCACAGAGCCTGACTTCACAAGTTTTCAGTATTAAAATGATGTCGTGCTCCCAACAGGTTTTATATCCATGACAGCAATAATTTCCAGCTAAGTTGTGCTGCTTGCTGGCTTCATGTTATCAGTCTCACCCACATAAGCTTGACGTATACTCACAAATCTCTCTCTAGTCCTTATAAACACTGCTTTCCTGTCCAGTTCTATGTTTCTCTGTAGACACCATGCCGTGTCTATAACTATTATTTATAGCTACCAATCAATGCAGTATGCACCAAAGTGGTGGAAATAAGTATGTTTCACTTTTTCTTTTTGACTGTTAACAAAAGAAATGTAAAAGTCTAGTTTGAAGGGTGTTTGTATTATCATAGTAAAAGTACTGACTGTTTTCCACTTAGTGAAGTTCTGCTTTCATACATGTTCATAGTGAGTATTTATATTTAATGAACATGGCTCAACTGTTCTGTTAAAACTTTCTTTCTCTATTAAAGTACACTTAGGATTTAAATTGTAAGCTGCTGACTTTATTAACAGTTAAAAAGATTAATTTATCAGGGTTAGTTGTTCCCAAACTTGTACATTTATTTATAATTAGTGTGCAGAAAACTAAACAGAGATATGTTTTCTTTCACAGATACTTGACAGCGAGAGTCAACCAAACAAACACTTTACCTGTGTAAACAATCAGATCTTACCTGTGCTGACTTTGGGATTTGGGACATCAGGAGGATGCTGAATGGATGGTAACTAATGAATTCTTTGATGAATCAAAGTGTAGAACATTTGTCTGACTAACATGTCTGAATTTAAACAATTGAACATAAAAACTTGTTAAGTACACTTCTAAAATCCACTGACTATGATGAAATTGTAAAAAGCCAATCAGACGACTGCTTTACATCATGCCAGTTTGCTTTGTGGCCTCTTCTATTGCAGTTCTCTCTCTTTCGTGTTTTATATAGAACAAAGATCCACCAACTGACAGAAAGATGGCCATGGAAACAAGAGCAGAGGCTGTACATCGTACAAGAAAGGCTTGCCAGGAACAAGATGACAGCTGAGAGGATGTTTTTGAGCCATCTATGATGAACAAGCTGTGTTTTAAGAAAAATAAAATGTTTACAAAGAAGGTTGTCGCTGTTGTCGGGCAAAAACCTCTTATGTCCAAATTTAGTGGTTTTTGTTTTCCTTCATAAATCAGTACTACTGGTCACCCTTTTTGTCTGTCTGTTGTTTTACAAATATTTAACCAAAGATATATGATTAAAACACAATACAAAGTTTGATGACATTATGTCCAGTTATTACATAACCATACAGTTTTTTTCATTTTTTGAAAAATGACAGATTTGGAGAGAGGAGGTTTGTGCCCGACAGCAGCGTTGTATTGCTATTTTCTAATGATATATACTGACACAAAGTTAGGAATAGTCAACCTTCAGTTAAAATTTACAGGAAATGTAAAAAGTTGATGCAACATTGATATAATTTAATAAATGTGTGGCACTGAAGTAGAATCATGTGATGGTAACTCCTTTATCTTAAACAATTTATATAAACATAAGTGGAGGTGGGTAAACCACAACATAAAAAACTAGTCATTTGTAAGGCGTGATCTTGGTCTGATGATGTCTAACTGGAAACAGGATGATGAAGAGGACTGTTTACAAGCTGTCACTTGGCCCAGAACATTTAGAGCTCCATTCACAGTTCAGACACATCTTTTGGTTTTTGTGGTAATTCATCTTGTTAAGAGAACTTCATGTTGCAGAATAAATACTGAAACATTTAACAGCTGTACATGTGCATCCAGAAGAAGTTCACATGTGAAGGTTTTGGTGGATTTTAGTTTCATTCTGACATACAAAAAGCTGAGTATTCCTAACTTTTAGTGAGTAGTGTATATAAAGTAACATATAGGAAATATATATTTTTTATTTTTATTATTTTTTCTACAATTTTAGACATTTATAACATGACAGTTTAAAGGATTATTTTTTCATTGTGAGTAGTCTCAAATGAAAGATTCTATGTGGTTCTTGCATTTGTGCAGAAGATGAAGCTATTTTTTAGCTAGTTCATCTGACCACGCCCATTGGACGCCCAGCTCCGCCCATATCCAGCCCCGCCCCGTTCTGCAATCTGCAGCTGGGGGTTACTGGCAGGCGTTAACACAAGGCTACATTCACACTGTAGGTTACGTTCATGCTTCCACCAACTGATGTAGTTAATAGGTTTCAAAATGAGGAGGCATACACCATCGGTAACTATATGTAGAAATCGTCTTATCAACACAGATATATTTTACCGTTATCATGAGAAGCTCATTTGCAACGCAGCTTCCCACCACTTGGTGGCAATAATGTCTCAGTTTGTTGTGTATATATATATATATATATATGTGTGTGTGTGTGTGTGTGTGTGTGTGTATGTATAGGTGTGTGTGTGTGTCTATACAGTTTATTTAATTTGAACCTTTAATTAATTTTTATCACTGCATCATTTTATTGATCAGCTTTCCATCCTTTTCAAGGCCCTGTATTTATTACATTTATTTTTTGTCTATTTGGTTTTAAGATCGATTCTGTGTTTATAAGTCTGACTTGAGCTTTTAAATTTGTTTTTGTAGGATGATCATCCTGTTGGGTATCTTGCTGTATGTGTATTTTCACATATATGTGATATGTGATGATCTCATTGTATCATGTCATATTTTTTTTTCCTCATGTCATTTCTTACAAGGTTCTAGCTGTTAAACAACAAGTGAATTTGGTTTATTTGCTGAATACAAATTAAACCACAAGTGAGAGCAACTATACTAAAACAGCGTTAAGATTTAAATGGACCCAGTTCATTTTGTACTGGGAAAGTTGGGCCCGAGCATTGAAAAGGTTAAGAACCCCTGGTTTAGACAAGGTGATTAGTCCTACAGAGGAATTGAATGTAGACACTATTAAATAAATAATAATGCAGTATTTTTCTTTATGAAGATTTAAATTAATTAGCAAACTAAAAATGTTTAAATACTTTGTTGTGTGTGTTGATGTCAGTGGCATTATAATCTAGTAAAATACCATTGTGCTTTAAATAATTAGTAGTTCATATGAACTGAACTGTGAGGGCATTTAGAGATCATTTGTTTAACATTTTAAATGCACTTTTAAAATATGTCATTTCAGTGCAAAAACATGATGAAGGGCCAAACATGGGCTCCTCCGTGTTGCTGCTGGAATTTCAGGTGTAAAACAATATGTGCACTTATAACATACTTTATACTATATTTTAAAATTTGCACACAAAACATATTGTCTTCCCAAGCTGAGGTTCGCAGAGGCTTCCACATTACCTTCGAGCGGCCCTGCAACGCTGGACGCGCGTCTAGCTCCACCCCTGATGCAGGAGATTTCATGATGGGATGAGCAGGTTGTTCAAGAGGAAGCAGAAACAAGAGAGCATGAACAATGAACAGGGAGCTCATTGTAGATCCCGTAGATTTGATTTAATTTTTTTTTTCCTTCATTATCAGTGACACAATGCCATTAAAAGAAATGTTCAGTTTGAGAGGAAGCTGAGGAGTCTGACTGTGTGTGAGGAGGTGTCTGGTTTTTATTTCATAGATGAATGTTGATATTTAATGGCTGATCTGAATGCAGAATTTAGTTTAACCTGATTCTGACAAATAACTGGTTTGTTTACTGCAGAAACAAAAAAAAAAAACATCCCTCACGTTATTTAATGTTAAACTCCCCATCCCAACATATTTTAGCCACCATCTATGACCGTCACACTCCTGAAGCGGAAAACTGAGTGGAGGGATAAATCCAGGTAAGAACCTTCACATCAGACACTGAACAGAAAAGCCAGAAATGTCACTGGGACCACTGGGAGTGTTTTACAGAGGAAAAATGCAGATATAAAAATAGAGATTAACATCTTATGGATTTTATTTAATCTCTCCTTGAATTAGGAATTAGCAAAGTAGTCTTAGGAATTAATGAAGTCGACCTATGAATTATTAAGGTAGTCCTAGGAATGATTAAAGCAGCACTAGGAATGAGTAACCTAGTCCTAGGGATGATGAAAGTGGTCCTAGGAGTGAGTAAATCAAGCCTAGTATTACTAAAGTAGTCCTGGGAATCAGTCCTATAAATTTGTAAAGTAGTCTTAGGAATGAGTACAGTAGCCCTAGGAACTCATAAAGTGGTCCTAAGAATCAGTAAAATAGTCCTAGGAATGAGTGAAGCAGTCCTAGGAATCAGTAAAGTAATGTCTGGTGAGTCAGTGAAAAAGTAGAAGCAAACAAAGTGAACTTGGGCTGTTTTTCGGGGCTCTGTAATGAAGAGTTTAACGTGGATTTTTGTTAAAAATCACACCCAGAGATCAGCATATTCCACCATTTATTTCACAACAACAACACACCGTCCACCTCCACCACTGTTGGAGCTTGGACTCCTGGGTACAGATGATGCTGTGAGGCGTTCACTTGCACTGGGACGTTCGGACTCTGGTGTGGAGTCTGAAGTGGGTGTTGAGGTGTGCCGACTGGTTGAAGCATTTCCCGCAGACATGGCAGCGGAAGGGTTTCTCTCCTGTGTGGATGCGGTGGTGCCGCTTCAGCATGCTGACGGTGGTGAAGCTCTTCCTGCACACGGCGCAGCTGTACGGTTTCTCTTTGGTGTGCCAGCGCATGTGGACCTCCAGCTGGCAGGCGAAGCTGAAGCCCTTGCCGCATTCTTTACAGCTGTGCCACCTCTGGATGCTTTGGGGTTGGTGAGAGGAGCGAGACAGAGATAGTTTCTGGGATCTGATATTTTTCATCTGAATGTGTGTGCTTTGTTTTCCATTTGAGCGAAGTAGATCCGTTTTCTGAGGCCTGTGACTCTTTGCAGGGACACGGGAGTCACTCTGCACAGCTCTGGAGTCTGAACGAACTACCACAGGAGACGGTAAGCTGAGAGCTGGCTGTTCATTCTCTGTTTTTATCTCTGTGGATGTCGGTGCTGGTGAGGACACGCTGTGGCGATGTAGCCTCTGCTGGTCAACATGACTGCAGTTTCCCTCCTCAGAGTCTCTGGCTTCCTGTAAACCTTTAGTTTGAGCGGTTCTCAGATCGGGCTCCTCTTTAACTTGCGACGGCTCCAGTCTGCTTCTCCATTCAGATTCACAGAGCTGAGCGTCTTCTGGAGGCTGCACAGAGGGAGGTTCTGAAAGATCAAACACATCACATCATCCTAGGACCCAAATATCAGCAAGTCTTTCTCTATGGATGCCTGAGACTGACGCTCATTCTTCTGCAACTATGTGGGGATCAGTGAGGTCTGTTCAGGTCTAAAGATGTCACCATTACTTGATTTCACAATTAATCATGGTATTAAATTAATTTTAAAGATCCTTCAATATTGTCACTTTTCATTAAGGAATATGTCGGAATCATATCAGCAGATCAAAAAGGAAAAGTTAAGTAACATCCATGTGTTACAGCTCGTGCTGCTTTGTTTTCTGCAAAATCCAGCCCACCAGAGTCCAGTCTGATGATTTTGGTAAATATGAAAATAACACAGAAGATATTAACTGTAATATTTTAATAAAAGTAACTGTATTTCTTAGTTTGTCTACATGAGGTTTTATTTTTATGTTTAAATGTAAAACATTTCCATGAAAGGAAGATAACGTTCTGTTTCATATCTTTTTTACTTAATAGATCTGACTTCAGTTTGTATTATGAGGTGAGTCAGTTCAGGTGGTCAGGATGACTACACACACACACACACACACACACACACACACACACACACACACACACACACACACACACACACACACACACACACACACGTGAATATGTACATGTATGTACATTTAAAATAACTTATTGATCATAAAGGGCCGGTTGCTCAAATGTAATCCGATCAGATTTCAGTTATCAGATTGGATCAAATCTTGAAAATGGGTTATTCAAAAGGGAAATCCGGATTCCGAAATTGTCTTGGATCATGTGATCCAATCCTGGTTGTTATCCGGATAAAACCCTCAGTTTGGGTTGCTCAAAACTTTTGAGAAGCATCCAGACTTTTGAGAAGCATCCGGATTGATCCCAAAAAAACAGGATTATCCTGATCCCATCAGAGGGAAGGATTACAAGGCGGATTTCAGGATTAAAATTCGGTAAAACCTCAAATTTGATCGAACAATAGTATATTTTCAGTCAGTGCATATGCTAATATTTTTATGTTGCAGCTGACTTGTTTAACTGTTACAGGGATAAAGTAGATAAAGTAGATAAAGTAGGTACAGGCTACCTATAAAACCTTTCAGCATAGTACAGCAACAATAAAACATAACATTAACTCATGCCCACGAAATAAACCCCAAAGCAAATGTCAACAACAAAAACAAAAATAATAATTCATGTTCCTGTCATTCATCGCTGCATAAGAACCTGTCATGAATAATTTCTAACAATTGCATCCCTTGCTACACGCCCAGTCAGTCCCGCATTCTGACAGAAAACCAGAAGTTGGTCCGGTTCCTCACCATGGGGCTCCGGTGCATCATTAACATTGTCATGGAGAGGGATGCATTGCACCTTCTTTAAGATGTTTCCAGAATATCCACAATGTAGTTATTAACGGATTAGTTTTATATTTGTTGTGGCTCCAATGAGAAGTCATAAAATTATACATAGAAGTGGATGTTTATAGTTTCTGTGTGTTGTCTCAAAATGGAAAACACTTAAAGTAACCCCATACCGGTTCTTCTACCTGTTTGTTCTCCACAAAGCCGGAAGTCCACATTGTTTTAAATGCTGGAAATCCGGATTTGGTGATCCTGAAAAATGGGATTCTGGATCAGGGTGATCCAATCCTAACTTGCTTTTAAATCAAGTGGGATAAAAGTAAGCTGGATTACATGAGCCACCGTCCCAGAAAATGGATTCCCAAATCCGGATAGCTTTTATCCGGATTAAGTTTTTTGAACAACTTGCCCAAAAATGTTACTCTGATCATAATGTGAATTACTGGATTTGTCAGTTCCTACCTGGGATTAAATGTTCGGTAGTTTTATAAAACAGTGCTATTGTGCTCTGGAAGTTGTAATGCACAAGTCAATGTGTAAATATGTAAAAATAAATAAATAAAAAGATAATTAAATAGATAAATAAAATGTATACTACAAAATCTAAAATATTTTTTATCTATAAAGTTGATAAAAAAAAATCTTTTTAAAAAAAAATCTAGTTTATCAATTTTATAAATCAAATTTTATAAATCATAGACAAAAATAACTGTGTTAACTACAGACCAATTTCTATAATAAATGTGGAATACAAAATTTATCCAAAATAACTGATAAAAGACTAAACTCCCTTGTATCAGAAAGAGTAGAGGAAGACCAAACAGGATTTATCAGAGGACGTCAGACACATGAGGACATTATGTCATAGCTCAAGCAACAAAAGACAAAATGAGCCATCAGTAAGAACCCGAAAGAACCGATGCTGAAAAAGCTTTCCGTTATGTCCGTTGGGAATTTTTAATACAAAGTATTGGAGCGATTTAGTTTTAAGAATAAATCAGTCCAGTGCATAAAGACACTCTATCAAGAGCCAACTGCTAGAATAAAAATAAATGGTTTGACAGACAAAATTAGACTACAAAGATGAACAAGGCGTCTTTCACCTGCTCTATTTGCTCTCTTTATAGAGCCTCTCGCACTGAAAGCCAGACAGATGATGTCATAGCCTGCCTCTGACATCCACATAAATCACTGCCTGCACTGATGAAACTTTACAATCATAAGGACAGCTATCAATGTATAAAGTAAATATCAGTAAGACATAAATATTATCAATTATAGTGCATCAAAGGAAACATTGGAATTTGATTGAAAGCTTAGAAAATTTTAATATTTGGGGGTCACCATCACCAAAACACTGTCTAAACATAAGGTTAACTACAACAAGATAAATCCAGCGATACAGAAAGGCATTGAAGGTCCATACTAATGCTAGATTTTAGTTCAAGAATTGAAATATTTAGGATGAATGTGTTGTCCCTTACCCTTACACCAGTAGAGGTCCCCAATTCCAGTTTATGAGCTGGACCAGAATGATATTAAGGTTTGTTTGGGGAGGCAAAAGACCAAAAGTAAAAATGGAAACTCTCCAGCTGCCAAAAGATGAAAGCAGAATAGGACTCCCATAACTAAAAGACTACTTCTATGCAGCGTAATTATATTATAGACTCGTCTAAACCAGATTATACCGCGAAATGGAAGGAAATGGAAACAAAACGTGGAGATTACCCGATACGGAGTATTATAGGAGACGAAAAAACACCAAACAGATCCAATCACAACATTTACACAGAGACTGTGGTTTTTTAACAATTAAGAGATGAGATTCGGACAGACACCAATTAATATAAGTTACAACAAAATCATGTGAAAATTATCAGTGGAAATCAAATTTATTAACCCATGGAGGTCTGCATTTGGAGTCACACTCAAAATTAAAGTGTAGAAACACACTACAGGCTGATCCAGCTTTGATGTAATGTCTTTAAAACAAGTCAAAATGAGGCTCAGTAGTGTGTGTGGCCTCAACGTGCCTGTATGACCTCCCTACAACGCCTGGACATGCTCCTGATGAGGTGTCGAATGGTCTCCTGAGGGATCTCCTCCCAGACCTGGACTAAAGCATCCGCCAACTACTGGAGTCGGTGGTGCAACGTGGCGTTGGTGGATGGAGCGAGACATGATGTCCCAGATGTGCTCAGTTGGATTCAGGTCTGGGGAACGGGCGGGCCAGTCCATAGCATCAATGTCTTCGTCTTGCAGGAACTGCTGACACACTCCGGCCACATGAGGTCTAGCATTTTCTTGCATTAGGATCCCAGGACCAACTGCACCAGCATATGGTCTTACAAGGGGTCTGAGTAACTCATCTTGGTACCTTATGGCAGTCAGGCTACCTCTGGCGAGCACATGGAGGGCTGTGCAGCCCCCCAAAGAAATGCCACCCCACACCATTACTGACCCACTGCCAAACCGGTCATGCTGGAGGATGTTGCAGGCAGCAGAAGGTTCTCCACCGCGTCTCCAGACTCTGTCACATCTGTCACATGTGCTCAGTGTGAACCTGCTTTCATCTGTGAAGAGCACAAGGCACCAGTGGCATCTTGGTGTTCTCTGGCAAATGCCAAACGTCCTGCACAGTGTTGGGCTGTAAGCACAACCCCCACCTGTGGACGTCGGGCCCTCATACCACCCTCATGGAGTCTGTTTCTGACCGTTTGAGCAGACACATGCACATTTGTGGCCTACTGGAGGTAATTTTGCAGGGAGCTGGCAGTGCTCCTCCTGTTCCTCCTTGCACAAAGGCGGAGGTAGCGTCCTGCTGCTGGGTTGTTGCCCTCCTACAGCCTCCTCCACGTCTCCTGACGTACTGGCCTGTCTCCTGGTAGCGCCTCCATGCTCTGGACACTATGCTGACAGACACAGCAAACCTTCTTGCCACAGCTCGCATTGTTGTGCCGTCCTGGATGAGCTGCACTACCTGAGCCACTTGTGTGGGTTGTAGACTCCGTCTCATGCTACCACTAGAGTGAAAGCACCGCCAGCATCAAAAGTGACCAAAACAACAGCCAGAAAGCAGGAACTGAGAAGTGGTCACCATCTGCAGAACCCTCCTTTATTGGGGGTGTCTTGCTAATTGCCTATAATTTCCACCTGTTGTCTGTTCCATTTACACAACAGCATGTGAAATTCTCAATCAGTGTTGCTCCCTGAGTGGACAGTTTGATTTGAGAAGTGTGATTGACTTGGAGTTACATTGTGTTGTTTAAATGTTCCCTTTATTTTTTTTTTTGCAGTGTACATATACACACACACACACACACACACACACATATATTAATTAATTGTTGTCTGTCCAAATCTTATATCTCTTAATTATTACTAATTATTGAAGTCAGATCTATTATGTCTACTTTTATTAACTTAATTTGATCACAGTTTGGTTTTTGTTGCTGCTGTTTT
The DNA here is from genome assembly GCF_017639745.1 of Melanotaenia boesemani. Taxonomy (NCBI): domain Eukaryota; kingdom Metazoa; phylum Chordata; class Actinopteri; order Atheriniformes; family Melanotaeniidae; genus Melanotaenia; species Melanotaenia boesemani. The sequence goes on from NC_055684.1 coordinate 6,776,342, forward strand.
GTTTTTGTACATAGATATTTAATTCGTCAACAACCTGGAGTTTTCTTCCATTCACCATCACAGCAAGATCTCTCTCTCTCTATCCATCCATCCATCCATCCATCCATCCGTGGTAAAAATGAACGCAGACCGTTTCAAACAGCTGGATCAGAGCTGCAGTCTGACCCAGAACCAGAACGGACGGAGACCTTCACCTCCTTTTGTCACACCTGTCATGTTTAGACTGAGACGTGAAGATGGCGCGTGTGATTGTCACCTGACGGCAGCAGGAGCCGCTGGACGGCGACGTTTAGGAGCCGCTTGAGTCGCTCGTTCTCCTCCTTGGAGCGGAGGATCTCGCTCTGGTACTCCGCCACCGTTTCCCTGACGGCGCGGAAGATGTCCTCCGCGGCCGCCGTCAGCCTGTCGTTTAGAAACACGTTGAGCAGCTCCAGTTTGGTCATGATGTCCACAGCTGTCTTGAGAGGTCCTGATGTTTACATCCACCACACCGGAAGTAGAAGCGGACCGGTTTATCGTGATGGTGGTAGCGCCCCCTGATGGTCAGGAGGTCTTCTACACATGCTGTCTCTTAACCTGGCGGACCAGGAACCATACCAGGACAGGAAATAAAAACTTTTATTCATGTTTTTATAATTCTGTGTTTTTCAATATGATCATGGGAATTTATTTGTTTGTATTGTTGTTTGTATTGTTCATTCATTCAACCCTACTGAAAATTTTTGGACTATTCTTAGGCAAAGTCTGTGCCAGAAAACCAACCAATTTAAATAAACTGTACCAACTGTGCCTAAAAGATTGGTCAAATATACAGCTGCTGAAGGCTTCTTGTTGGTTACAAAACGTGTCTGGTGGAGGTAAACTTGCTGAGGAAACATGAATTTTTTTATATATATTATGTATTTACATATTTCATTTTACACACATACACTTGCATTACAATTTCCAGATCACAATGGATCTTTAAAATGTTTTCAAGCTGTAGTAGTTCATTTTAGTCTACATACCTGTATATTTTCACACATGTAGCAATCCTAACCTCCCGAAATAACTCACCTCATTATACAAACTGAAGTCAGATCTTAGGTCAGAACGATAGAAAACAAGTTATCCTGCTTTGGAAAAGTTTTACATTTAAACATAAAAAAACACACGTGGACAAATCAGGAATTTCATTTACTTTTATTAAAATACTACAGTTAATATCTGCTGTTATTTTCATATTTAACAAATTCATTGGCAAATGACTGAACGCTCATTTCATTAGACATGATTATCAGTTTTATCAGTGACAAACACCATGAACACACTGGTTATTAAAAACATTTTATTTACATGGTAATTTGTACAAGAGAACAGAAATCTTGTGAAAAAGAGTTTAGACTGAGCAAACACACACTGAGACCAGCGAAGAAGTCATTTTTTTTTTTTACCAGAACACACTGATAAACACAAAGAGAAAAGATCCAGTGCAGACAGCATCTGTGAGATGTTTCAGTCTGAGGAAAACAAAGCAACATCAGAAACAGTCCCTGAGGAGTTCAGTAAGGTTTGCAGCGTCGACACACTCAGCCAGATTAGCTGGTTTGTTCAAATCAAGACACGGCAAGAACAGCACATTTAAACCAAACTTTATAAATATCTGCCGTACAGAGTCGAGCAGGTGTCTCCTCAGGTGCCGAGTTTTCTGCCGTGTTCAGGGGAACCTTTAGGTTGGGATCAGATTAACATGACGGGGAAGCAGCGGAGGAGGGACATCCACTCATACAGGGAAAAAGTTAAGGGCAGGTTTACTGGAAGTGCAGCAGAATTCATTATTTTTACACTTGTCCCTTTGCATACACAGTATACAGATACTACATCCACCAGCTTCATCTGTCATCTGAAAACACACTTTTTATTTAGCTCAACTTTTCAGGACCTGATAAATTGGACAACTATCTAAAAGAAAAAAAAAAAAGGAATAAAAAGATCTAAAAAAAAATCTTCCTAGGCAACAGGAAGTGAAAGAAGATTACACGAGAAGAGCTCTAAGACATAATAAAACATAACTTAATGTTTAAAATGAGTTCAAAGTTTCAGAACAACAGATCTGTGTAGTTGCTGCTGGGAGGAAATACAAAGTTATCAGACACAGGACCAAGCTTCTGATTGGAGCCCTCAGCTGTCAATCATTTCTGACAGTTCCTGCAGCAGGTCGTCCTCTCCGATGCCTGGATCCACATCTTCCTCCAAGTGATCATCTGTGAACTGGTTGATGAGTTCCTCAAAGTCGTCCACGGCGGAGGTGGAGGCAGCAGCTTCGGTGCTGGAGGCGGCTGAGGACCGGGACGCTGCCGTGCTCAGTCTCCGTGATCTGGACTGAGTAGAACTTTTCAGGACGGGGCTGAAGGGGACAGAGAAGTCACATTAAGACGATATTTCTTCTGAGAGCAGATGAAGAGTAATGGACAGATGTGACAAAGGTCAGGTGGAAAATTCTTCCAGGATGCATGAATGTCAGAGTTTGAGATGATTTTGTAGAGGTTATTCTGACTGCTCATAATTTCACAACTGGAAAGGTTTTTCCTGCAAGAACACTGAAACCCATCATGCTGCCTTTGTGCAGCATCTGAATGGCGACCCTCACATTTTAGTCCTGAAGAATTATTTCTGAGGGATCCTGCTATAACGATTTCCTCTGATTACAAATTCAGAATCATAACTTTATCCTAGCTTATCAGCAGAAATTATTATAGCTCTCCTCACACCTGACAGAAGAATAATTTGCTTTAAAAAGACTCTGCATATGGTTGTGTACCTTTGTGGGACTGCACAGGCCTCTCTGACAGAAGCAATGCTGACGGCTGGTTTGGCTTCTTGGCCTGGACTCTGCTTGAAGACTGGGACAGTCTGAAGCTCCTCTCTTGGTGGGCTTGAGCTTGAGCCAGAGTCCAGCAGGGTGGAGGGACTACGAGGCACAGCAGAGGTCAGCTGAGCCTCTGCATTCAAGGATGAGACAACCTGAGGAGTAAAGAGAAGCGGAGGTCATTCTCAGCTTAAACTGATCAGATTCACGTCATACACGTTTACATGTTTATCTTTAAATAATAATGGTATGCAAACTCAAGTCATTTACTGTAAGAACATCAGAAATAAGGACAACAATAAACAATTTAACTCTTAAATTGGCGTGAGTCGGTCACCTGTCTGTTTTTGTGTGTGGACTCCTGCAGTGACTCCTCCTGAACTGTGGAGGCGCTGTTCAGAGGTTTAACAGCAGCCACAGCAGATCGCTCTGCTCCCCTCTTCTTCTGACCCGGCCTCACCTGCACCGCAGGTTTCACGATGGATGGCCTCACATTCAGCTTGGGCCTCACTGAAAAAAAAAGTTTAAATTTTCTCTACATCTATGAACACAATCAAGTTGTCGTTACCATGGATTTGAACCAGATTAGGACCAGATCTGGAGCCAATTCAGACTCAACCCGGACCAGATTTGGAACCTGATACAAAACTTTTTTGGACTGGATTTGGACCAGATTAGGGCCTGATTCAAACCAGATGTAAACCAGATTTGGTTCTGCGGTACCTTTAGAGTCTGCAGCAGGTTCTGGAGGTTTCATCTGGTTGTTCTCAGCAGCCGGTTCGTCTCCATCATGAGATCCAGGAGCTTGTCTGGTTGGTTTGACTGATGACTGTGCAGCAGAGATTCTTGTGTTTCTCACTGGGACTTCCCTAGAGCCGACCTCGGTCTGCTGCTCCATTGGGACTGAGGCCACTGTTGCCATGGCAACAGCTGCTGTGTCCAGAGTATTATTCGCAAGGGGAGCAGATTTGGATGTGAAGGCAACAAGTTTATGATCCGGGACTTTGGAAGATGCTGCAGGAAAAGAATTTATTGGTGCAAGTCTGATTTTAGGAGGAAGCTTCCTCTTCAGGTGGGAGGTCTGCTTCTCAGAGGTTTCTGCCTCAGCTGAGCTCTTAGCCTGCTCCTCCATTTCCTGTTTTCGAAGGCGTTTCTCCTGCATGATCTCCTCAAAGGTCTTGACCTTGACGTTGTTACTGATCTGGAGATAGAAAAGTTGCCATCAGCTACTGTCTGATCACAGTGAGACAGTAATACCACACAGAAGATGCAGAACATACCTCAGGTGCAGTAGTAGGAGTTTTCAGGAGCTTTTCTTTAACCTCATCAGTCTGCTCTGCTGCGGCGCTGCCTGCTGTAACAAACAAGAAGATTGAGAAGATTCAAACTTCAGTGTGAAAGTTGTTTATAACGTTGACCTAACAAGCCTGCCGCACACAGGCCTGAATGGTGAAAAGAGTGAATCTGTGTCTTACTTTGGGCCGGTGGCTTCTTGAGGCGCAGCAGCCGAGGTTTCTTGGCCCCGTTCTCATCTGAGTCAGAGCTCTTCTTGCTCTCAGCATCCATGGGCTGCTGAGCTTCTACCCTTGCTGCCTTCTCCCTGCGAATCTCTTCCAGGGTCTTTACTCTAACTTTCCCTTTATCTGTATCCTCAGGACTGGACCGGGCCATGTCCAGCTCCCCTTGACTTTTGCTTGAGGTTTTCTCCACCGTGAGTTTTGTCCTCTTTGGGCTGTGTTTCTGCTCCCGCTCTTCCTCTTCCCTCTTCTTCTTAGCTTGAAGGATTTCTGAGGTTTTGACGTGGCTGATGGAGGCGTGTTTCACAGTGACGGCTCGTTTGACCCCTTTGGGAGCTTTAGTTGTGTTGGTTTTAGTGACTTCTGGACTAACTTCAAAAGGAGCATCTTTCTGGCTCTGAGACTTTGCCGCCTTCTCTTGTCTGATCTCCTCTAAAGTTTTGATGCGTATCTGCTCAGGCGCTTGCACAGACACGCCGTTGTTCTCAGCTGTAAAACATGAACAAATCACACTTTCATCGATCTGTCATCCATGAACTGAGTCAGGATTATCTCAGGCTATTTTCAGACTTCTTACCAGGAGAAGTGGGTCCAACAGGAGCAGAGAGCAATCCAAGTCTTTCCTTTACAGGTTTTAGTGCTGAAGAAGCAGAAAAAATAAGTTTAGAATTCTGGACCAAACATAACAACTCTCATCAGCCTGATTTTATTAAGCTGCAGTTTGTGGATTCCTGTGTCCTTCTGATGAAAACTCACTTTTATGAGGGGGTGCTGATGGTTGTTCTTCATCCACGACTCTGCCCAGACGTTGAGCCAGACTCCTCTTCAGACGGACACCTTCCCCACACTTCAACTCTGCAGAAACAACAGACTATGAGCTTCTCATCTCATCAGATTGAGGATCTACAGCCGGAGCGTGAACTTACCAGAGTCAGCAATCTTTCTTCCGAGCCTTTCCACCACACTGACTCGTGGTGTACCAGCTTCTTCAGGAACAGGTGGACCTATGACACAAAGCAGTTAGTGTCATCAACATGAGGCAGAGGGGCACATCACTATCATCACTGAGCAGGATGAAGAGTGAAGTCAATGCTGCTGTTAAGCACAACAAGTCTGAAACCAACAAGGACTGTGTCAGCTTACCTTAGGAGCCATTTTACATAAATAACCTCTGTTTATTTTTATGAGGATGATTTCCAGATACATGCGCTCTTAAAAGTTCAGCGAGAAGATCCAGAAATCCAGAAACATGTGATCACAAACTGATCAATCACAAGGAAGTGCTTCCACATAACCACGATGCAAGCAGGGATGCACATCAGGTCTGGTAGAAGTACGCGTCAAGCCTCCGCAGAAAACATCTGTACCAAGTTGGACTTGTTGGAAACGGGGTTTAAGGAGGGTTGGCCTTAAACTTTATGAGTATTAATGAAAAGAAGCCTGAGATCATTTTGTTTAAACCGAGTGGCCCCTCTACTTCTCTCCCTGTAGGACTGGACTCATTGTCACTGGTTGTTCAGCCATAGTTTTAAGCCTGGACAGACAGGTAAACAATGTAGTTAAGTCCAGCTTCTTTCAGCTGAGGCAGCAAGCAAAAATAAACCGGGTTTTAGTAAAGGAGGACTTTGAGAGACTCATTTATCTTTTATAATAAAAAGGTTGGACGCCTGCAGGGATCAAGTCCTGGTCCTCAAGGGCCACAATCCTGCTGCAACACACCTGACTCAAATTAATGGGTCATTGACAGACTTGCGCGGAGCTTGACAACAAAATGTTGGATCCATTTCATTTGACTCGTGTGTTACAGCAGGGAAACATTTAAACCTGTAGGACAGAGGCCCTCGTGGGCCAGGACTGGGAATCCCTGGAGAACTGCAATGCTGTGTATGTTAGGGTAGGGCAAGTCTCTCTACAGCCTCTAGACTGTTCAAAATGCAGCTGCTTGCTTGCTGATGGGAATCAGTAAATCAAAGCACATCTCACCTGTTCTGGCCTCATTTCACTGGTTTCCGTTTTAAGGTTTCTTAGTGGTTCCTAAGAAGGGGCTGAAACTTACGGAGGATCAGGTTTTTCTGCAGAACCAGCTTCCTTCAGACATTTAGCAGACCTCCACCTCGTCCGTTTTTACATCCTTTCATTAAACCCACTTTTAACACTGACTGCAATCATGATTTTATGTCTTTTGAGGTTTAATATTGTTTTTGGTCAAGATGAATAAAGTATTACCTGGATTATCCCCCAGCCCCCATGCAGTTGGGGGTGAAGGATGTTTCTGGTTACTGTATGAATATGGAAAAGTTTCTTTTGATCACCTCCTGACTCCAAGAACGTAGGGCGGAAAAATGACTGGATGTTTTCCTTTTCTCCGCTGGTGGGGGTTTCGGCGCTCTGGATGGGGTAACCTGCCCTCTTCATGCTGGCCTTCAGGGCCTTCCTGAGCCGGATCTCCTCCAAGGTACTCACTCCAAAATTCAGTGAATCACCTTTAAAAAGACAGTATTTTTACATGAAGGAAACTTGAGATGTGGGAGGTCGCCGCTTCAGTTTGTCTGTCGGTGCAGCCTCACCTGATCTGGGTAACTTTCTTGGGGACGGACCACCTTTTCCATCCTCTCCCTCCTCTGAGAACTGGTCTGAAAACAGACAAACATGGGAGCTAAGAAAAAAAGGTAGCGTCTCACCCTAAAATGATGTCTCTTTGAGATTAAATTCAGCTCACCATCTTCATCCTCATCATCGTCTGCTGGATTAATGACAACGGGTGGGTGGGTGGGGCTTGGTACGGGCTCCTGAGAATCTGTTTTGATGATGCCTCTGAGCTGAGGATTGGCTGTGGTGGGCATAGTCGCAGCAGGTGCAGGAGCTGGTTCTTCATGTTGCTGCTCCTCAGTCTGACCTGCTGAGATTACAGATGTTTTCACCATCATCATCAGTCTTGTTTTAGAACTGAACAAAATCTTAGTCACGCATGTTGAAACAGTCCACTTACTTTTATTGCGGGGGACAAAGATGCCGTCTATGCAGCGGGGCTTCTCATGGAAGAAAGCACAGTGTGGCTTCTGGCAGCCGGCTGGCTGCCTCTCCCAGTAACAAGGGATCTCCTTTCGGTTCTTCTGTTTGGATTAATGACATTAACATGAAACGATGAGTTTGATGGGTGGTTTTGATCTAGTAAAGCCAAAGTCATGACAAAAATTGATGCCACACTTTTTCATGTTTGGTGAACGGAAGAAATGGGAAAAAAAACTGTGTGTGTGTGTGTGTGTGTATTGGTGGAAAAATGCAACACATCAGCCAATCAAAAAAATGATATGATCATTTGGTTGCTCAGGGAAAAAAAGGGCGGGGGTGGGGGGGTCGTGAGAGAAACAGGAACTAAATCCTCTAAAGGCAGATTGAGGTGCTGCCTCCTGGTGGACAAGCGGACAACACAACCTGGACATGTCCAACTTCTCTGTCTTCTATTGCAAAGGCCCCCAACCATGGTCCGTAAGGCCCACTATCCTGCAGGTTTTAGATGTCTCCCTGCTGCAACACACCTGATTCAAATTAATGACCCGTTAGCAGACTTGTGCAGAGCTTGTCAGAAAGCCATTAATTTCAATCAGGTGTGTTGCAGCAGGGAGACATCTAGGACCTGCAGAATAGTGGGTCTTGCAGACCATGGTGGGGACCTCTGTTCTAGTAGACAAGGACTGGTTTTTGGAAGTAAAATGTGTCATCTCATTAAAACAGTATCAGAGATAATCTGTATTTTAGCAGACGACTGCTTTGCACCACATTATTTAAGCTTTGACTGTGTTTTAATGCGCGTTTTTAGTTTGGCTGTTAATGGTTGCCGTCTTTTAAAAGAGATATTAAAGCTCAACAAGTCGGTTAAATAAAATAATTTTTAAAACTTTCTTTTTCTCACCGTAATTTCCATGTGGCGGAACTTGCAGACCGTACGGAAGCAGCGTCCTTCCTCCCACAGGTTACAGACGGTCTCGCTGCCCCTGGCTGCCTCACAGTGCCTGAACGGACAGCTGTCCCCCTGCAGGTTAAACAGTAAGCTCAGTAAGCTAACACTCTTCATTCTGTTCACTGTTAAAAGGAATCTGCTGAGAGTGTACATGGGAGGTCTGTGCCAATGGCTTACTTTGGTGCAGGTAGAGTAGTAATAGAAGTAGCAGTCATCTCCATGGTTGGTCATACTACTGCTGGCACGTGGTGTAAATGGTGGTGACGACCCAGCAACTGGTTCTCTTCAGACCCAACAGGACTCTCCCTGAAGATACGCATCAGAATAAGAGGTCCTCTCTTTAACTTTTTTAACGATTCTGCATATTTACACCATACATCAGTCCTTTAGACATATTGCTAATGTTTAATGTTTCATTTATTTCTTTAACAATGTTCCACCATTACCTGAGATGGCTGAGAAGTGGACTCCCCCTTGAGTGCACTGCTGGTACGGTGTCTCCACAGAAGTATGGAGTCCTGAAGGAACACTTGATCCATGAGATAAGAGGAAAAGTGGGATGGGTCGCCCAGAGAAACTTCTCTTCCTATGACTCTCAGAGAAATCTTTATCTCCGTCAGACTGCTAAATAGTACTGATAGACGATGTAACAGAGTCCTTTGGATTTTTTTTCTTTGCTATCATTCACTGGGGTGACTAATGAAATAAAGAGGGGGACATAGACAGCCAGACAATTTTTTTTTTTTTTAATTAACCGATGAGGCAAAAAGTGGTAAAAGGTGGGCTGATGGTTGGAAAAAATCTTCAACTTCTTCTTGAAGGCGGTGGTGTTTTACACCCTTGGTGGTGGAAAAAGATGGACTGGATACTCAGGCTTCTATGGGGTTTTCAGCTGTTTAACAGTGCTGAAGAAGAACAAAAATCTTCTGCTTTCTCAAAAACTATCCATATCCAGGGATCCCCAAAGAGTGCCAACAGAGTTGTTTTAAACCTATAAATCAATTAAAAAAAAAACACTCCCCACAAACTGAAAGAAGGTTAATGAGACAGCGAGACAGCAAACACAGCGAAGACATTTCAACACACACAAATATCCTCCCAGTTCTGACTCTACTGGTGTTTGATGCACAACAGATCCTGGAGCTCTGCTGAGGGAAATCAACCCATATTTATACATATTTCATGTTAATAATCGAGAACAAAAAACCACTAAATTTGAGGCTTCAGGGGGCCTGGTCTGTATGTACACAGAGGCCTTCAGCCCGGTGTGATGATCAGCCTGAACAAATTCTGTGGTGATCATTATAACGAACTGTTTGCAACACTTCTGCGAAAATGTCTGGTTCCTAATATCAATGTGGCGTCAGTCTGAAATTTATGATGGATATAAAAATCAGTTCCTTTCAGCCACGATCTTCGTCAAGAAGAACGAGTTTTCTGTTAATAACATCACCTTGCATTGAAGCATGTATGACCAAAACTTTTAAAAAGGCAGGTAATAAAATAACCACATACTTACTGTAGAAAAATTACGTTGTTCAAAGCTAGCTGGAACGAGCTATGAGCGCTTCCCCACAGCAATGGAATTAAAAACCATTAACCTACGTCGACGTGGATGTAAGGGTTAGGTTGGCTAACGAATGAAAATGTTAAAAACACATAATACGGTACACTGTTGATACCTGACACGAGCTACGGTCGCAGTTTGTGTTATTTTATCGCAGGCTACATAACAGAGGCCGCGACCTTTTTTCTCTGGATAATCGTTAAGATGGCTGTTTGGTTATTACCGTGATATTCACTTTCAGATTATAAAACTATCAGAAAACAGCTAAATATATGTTGTGAACTACGTAAATTGTGTTAATTACCAGTTTAAGATGTTTAAAGAGAATTTAAAAAGTTGTGTAATACAGGAGTCCGGGTCCCGGCTCGGTCAGTACAGCAGCTGCATTAGAACTAAAGCAAAATGGCGGCGAATGTGTAAAAATACGGAGGTGGGCCGCTCTGACGGTGCGTTTGAGCTCCAGTGGAAAGATCGTACATTTGTCAACTCCAATGTTAATAAAACTGTGAGCCGGATTTGTGCCATATCATTAAGTCAGAAGATAAATAATAAATAAATACACATGCATATTAAATAATTAACAATCAATATAGTTAATTCATGCTACTATGCACTGTAGTTTGCACTTTTTAATTTGACTTCAGTCTAAAAACACGATGATTTCACACGTTTTTATACGACGCAAAGCGTCGAATATTTCCCTGCTTTTCTGGCATGATGGCCAGTTTAGATTAGGTCCTGATCGAAAACATCTCCCTACAGAAGATAGATTATAAAACACAGTGTCTGATGCATGAAGCACTTGTTGCAAATATTTTATAAGCATTTTGATTCATTTACTTATTTAAGCATTCTTATTCATTTATTCATTTACATGTTATCCTTAGATTTTAGTAACATGCATTAGGCTCTGCTTTTAATTAATAGAACTACAGCTTAATTGTTATCATTGCTTTGCAGGTTACAGATAGTGCATTCACATAAACTCATATAGGGTTACTGAGTTCAATACTGAGAAAAGAGCTAAGAACTAGCGGCCTTGACAATGTTCTGGATGGCCAGTAGGGAGTAAATCGTAAATATTGTTGCTTCTCTTTGCTTATCTATTCACTCCTAGCAGAACGGAATTTCCCAGTAACTCAGAAATCATTAAAAGTACAGCCTTTTGTGTAAAACGGTGGGAACAGGTAGAAGGAGGTCAGCACAGAGAGGCAGACAGATAACAGGGCAGAGCATAGTATCTCTTTCCTTTCAGCTCTGACGTACCCCAAAAGGAGGACCTGGAGGAATCAAATTCCCGGAAGAAGGAAGGACCACCTTGCAAAATACACATTCACATGAAGGCTCACTACATGCACGCACATAGCCACAATGCATTGTATCAGTATAAATGAGGAGGATAATTTAGGTAGGCGGGTCTTTTTTGGCTGAACCGAAGGGTCCCGACACTTTGTGTATTAGTTGATCAGAAGCTAAGCTAACAGGCCTCCTTCTCGAGAAGATATGTATTGTTTTCTTATTACTGGCTTAACAAAGAATTGTCAATTCTACTCAAACTCTGGTGTTTTTGCCTTCTTTTAAAAATGTGGATTTTTGAACACTCTTCCTTCTGATGATTGATTTACAGGTGGTGAACAAATCTTTTAAAGCCAACAAAAAATATTTTAAAAACTTCAAGCACTAATCACATTTGTTTTTAGCCATACAAATCCTCTTAAGGTAGATTCTAAGAATAAAAATAAGAACAAGAATAAGAATAAGAAAGTAGATATTCTTCAAAACACAGTTTGTGATATTTTTTATCTTGTTTTTAGAGCAATTTAGCTACCTTTTTCATATTGTGGAGGGAATTATTTATTGCCATTTAGGCCTTAGTGAACAAGTCTCAAGCCAAACAAGTAGTTTTTCTGAGTTTTATTAAGCTGATCATTACAGATTGACTTTTCATGCTGTCAGTAGGTTTACACTCTAAGAATCTTCAATTGTCTCATCATTTATACCACAAAGAATGAAACATACAGACAGAAACATACAGACAAAAAAGTTATTAGTAGTCACATCACCAGCTCCTTGTTCTTCTGTCTGGTATACACTGACTGGTTCTTTACTATCCTGTGTAAGGATGAAATATCTCTGAAACAACTAAAGCAGTCATCTCTAAGTGCACTCCATGTGATCAGAAAGTATTATTGTGCATATCTAAGTAGAAACATATTGTTTGACTAGAAAATACAGTCAGCCTCAAACACATGTAGACCCTAAACTAGATCCTGTACAAAGCCCTCTATGGCCACAATCTATTTGGGACATGTGTAACTGCAGAGTACACCTCATGCATGTTGTTACTGATTATTAAACTTTTTCATTCAGTATTGTAGATTTTTACACAGTTAAACTAATAGCTGTTGTTCTTGGTGTGGACAGTCATTTTATGCAGCTTGTATTCTAACTATCCAAGTTTTCATGCTCCACAGAGTACTACAGAGTTTCTATGGTAACACTTATTAATGTCTCTACTTCTTTGAGTCCAAGATATAAATGAACTAAGCAGCTGTTTAGGGCCTCCACACCATCGGGGCCCTCCAAGTACACTTAAAATGTCAAAATATCTTAAACTTTGTTTTAAAAAGATGACAAATATATTAGTGAATAATTTCAATCAAAATAGTAATACACACAAAAGCTAAATGTTATAATGTTTTCATGATGTTTGCTTAGCAACTGACAAAAGTTTAATCAATTCCTATTGCAGATTACTGCCTTTGTTGTAAAACACAGTTTTTTGGGTCAGAGAACATAAGAATCTTTGAGGTTCACTCACATAAGAAGTTGGCTGCAGGTTAAAGAGTTTTAGTAGTGAGAGATTGCATATTTTGCACACACTTCTATCTTATCTAGGCTTTAATCTTCAAACTGTAAAATAAAACCAGACAATTTTTCTGTCTTTAGTTTATTTCATTTATACTTCAAACAACACAACAAAACAAATAAAAGATAATTCAAATACAAGAACAAAAAGAAGTAACGTCTAATATAAACTGCTCCTTTTTACTTAACAACAAGCCTGTACAGAAGAAACTGCTAACAATAAGATGAAGAGGTCTGCACGTAAATGAGAGGTCAGGTCACTGTAGTGAGAATATGAAAGGATAAGCATTTATGTCACTGGAAAGATAAAGGAGAAGAGAGAAATATGTTTCTGAACAATACAGATTAACAGAAAGATTTCCTCATGAACATCATAATGAAAACATCCAGTGTAGAAAAAGTTCAAGGTTCTGGATGTAGTCAGACAAATGGCATGAAGTGAACAGAGTTCTGAAGAATATCTGACATCTGCAGAATATTTCAGTCCAGTCCGAGTGATGCTGTAAATAAAGATATAAACTTTTATCATTTTACCAAAATATAAAGTTTTCACATGTCAAAAACTATTTTTATATAATAATGAACAGGGTTTCTTTTTTAAAAGACCTTCTCTAAGATGTTTGCTTTGCCAGAAAATGTACAGTGAAATAGCCCTTTCTGTAAATATACAAGTGTCATTAATCCAACTGGGATGTAATTAATCAAACTGCCACAAGAGAGCAGTGTAAAATATTTCCACGCTTTACTCTGGTCCTGACACGCCAATGAATTATTTCTTCAGATGGGAAAAAGATCAAATAAAATATGAATATGAATTAGAAATTATCAAGGCTTTTAAGGACAAAGTCAAATTTATTTATATGGCATATTTACATTGGCCAACATTCTTCAAAGTTAAAACAAAGATTAACAGCTAACATCAAGGTAATAAAAGAATAATTTATATAAAAAAATAACAATAATTAAATAAAACAACAAATACAAGCAAAAGGAGACAAAGACTAAACAAAACCAAATTCTAAATTCAGATGTCCTCCATTTGAGTTGAAAGTCTAGGAGAAGATGAGACTTCAGCATTGACTTAAACATGTCACCAGCCTGAGTGTGTGTACAGGAAGGGTAAAGTGTTCCACAGATTTGGAGTAATCATTAAAAAAGCTTGATCCGCTCTGAGGTGTGGATGTTCAGAAGATACTGCATGCTAAATTAGACACAGCTAATCGGTTTAAAACTTTAACAATACAATTTTAAAAACAATTTAAAAACTGACAGGGACCCAAGGCTGCAGTTATGTGTTTATGCTTGTTGGTACCAGTTAAAAGTCAACCTGCAACATTGTGAACAATAAATAAACAATACAGACATGGCTGATCCAAACCAATATAAACCAGTGCATTTAAGTAACACAGTCAAGAGGTATTGAAAGCCTAAACAACTTTCTGGAAGTCTTTGAGGGGGAAGTGTGGCTTCACTTTGACAATAACTCAAAGACTTGAAAAAGCTGCCTTTTCAACTGCCGTGATCTGCTTCTCCATGTCAGTCCCTCTCCTCTGGCAAAAGGTACCGCTGCACTGCTGAACAGTGCCCCAGTTCCCCCAAGTGACCTCCTCCCCACTCCCATGACCAACTCATAAGTCATATTTAATACACTTGTATATTTGTAAATTGCCCTTTCTTTGTTTGTCTGTTGGCACTCTGCTCAGTTTTTTGCAGTTGACAGTTGGCTAGTACTTTAAATGCTATTTACCTGGCAATAAAAGCCTTTCTGATTCTGATTCATTAAAGAACTGCCAGAAATTACAACCAGAATTTTAACAGAGCAACTGAATGCTGCCAAACAGTCAAGAAGGCCGCTGTCAAGTAGATTTGATCTTTCAAACTATTTTACTGCATTTCTGTCTTACTTCATTCAGACTGAGAAAGTTTGAGTGTAGCCACAATTTAAAGTCATTAAAACAGTTAAATGATGGTTGCCGTGGGATGGTTTTTACTGTCTGGTTTAATAGGTAAGAAGACCTGAATGTTGTTGGCTCAACAATTAAATGGAATGAGTTTCTTGGAAATGCACATTTACAGTTTGGAAGATGAACATCAATGTTCATGTTTTCAGAAAAGTCTCAGAGAACTTACAGAACCAAAATAACATACATTAATCACTGACGGGTTCCTTTAATGAACTCGGCTCAGCCTCAGACGGGTTTTGCTGTCTCAGAGAGGACGTTTATGTTGCTTGCCTTTTCTCTTTCTCTTCTCTTTATTTTATTTTTTAATATTTTTAAGCGCTAACCGGAAATGCCCTTTAAAGTAATGAATGACAGCAGAAAACGTTGAGCGGAAGTGGTGTGTTTTATTTTGGTGAGTTGCGACAGAGAGTCTGATGAGCAGGGTTTGACAGTTGGCTCGTCTGGACTCTGCCGCCTGCGGACAACCGCTGTATCGCATGTCAGCGTTATAACACTAACTGAGTAACTTTAGATTAGCTTTCCCGACAAACTGACAATATTAGGAGTGAAAGACGAACTGCTTTCTAGTCAAAACCAGTCCCAATGGCCACTCTTCAGGTACGTGAGTCAGGTGAACACCAAAGTTGGCATGAATTAGCATTAGCTTGTAGCTAGCACAGGGTTGGCTAACTAACAGGGTAGGGCCATTAGCTGCAAGGTAACGAACAGGTAGCGATAGTTGTTGAGGCGCTAAACAAGGTAACATGAGCTCGTTCATCCGCACAACTTTGTTTGTTTGTTAACATAAATATCCTGTTTGTTAACTACAGCAACTGATGTCTGGATTTTCTCTGGACCTGGGACCATTGAAAGAACCTATTGGATTTATTCGGGTCTTAGAGTGGGTGAGTAAAGTCAAAGTTCTAAAGATTATCAATAAATGACAGTTGACAGCACGTTGAAGTTATTTTTTCTTAATCGTGTTCAGTCTACGTTACTCAGAGTTCTCAGTTGATCCTCGTGATGTTGATTTTTCCTTCCTAATGGTCCATCCCACTCTGACAAGCTGAACCAGACTGGCTTCCAAATGTGCAAAGTGTAAAGACAAATTAAAAATTAGATGTAATTTACAAACATTGCAGGTTTTGGCTTCGACCTTGTCCAGAGTGCTGGGTTATCCATTTTAACCTAAGTGATGCTGTAAAACCTTCTCTTGTTCTAAAAGGAGGTTGTGTACTGTATGCTGTGGTAGTTACCTGGAAACTCAAAGGTATTTAAAATTGATTAAAATAATATTTTTAAAAATAATATATTAAGATAATATTTGTCGGTTAATGGCACACAAAACAAGAGTAATGTTTGTGTCTGTTGAAGATCATCATATCAGGCCGGAAGCGAAAAGCAAGAACCGTCTAAACTTGACTCTACCAGTCTATCTGCAGTGAGGAATGAATGCATCCTGTTACTGATTAACATTTACAACCATCATTATCCACCACTGGGTCACTCCAGCAAGTACGTTTAAAATACCAGTTTTCTGTTCTACCAAAAAATTTCACTACAATGGTAAAGTTTATAATCAGAAGTTAATGAATAATATAGATAATCAGAAGTTAATGAATAATATAGAAACTGAACTGTGATCACAGCTTATTATTTTAATAGGTGCTCTGAATCACAAGTATCCAGACATCGAGACAGGGTATAAATGGATAGTTTAGCAGATATGCTGAGAAATGATGACAGATTGATTTATTTTAGTAAGTATGTAAAGTTTATTTATATAGCACCTTTCACAGACACTTGTCACACAGATAAGCGGATAAAATTTACAACATAAAATGCATAAAAATTTTACTCCAAACAACTACGAGAACACCGAATATACCTTTTCTATGCTGTTGTGTTGATTTGTTCTTTTTTTTTTTTTATCATTATAGTAAATACAGGTGCTCGTCATAAAATTAAAATATGAAAAGTTGATTTATTTCCATAATTGCGTTCAAAAAGTGAAACTTGTATAATGTAGACGCTCATTCCTCACAGACTGACACATTTCACATGTTTATTCTTTTCACTTTGATGATTATAACTGACAACTAATGAAAATCCCAAATTCAGTGTCCCAGAAAATTAGAGTATTACTTAATACCAATACAAAAAGGATTTCTAGAAATGTTGGCCAACTAAAAAGTGTGAACATGAAAAGTATGAGCATGTACAGCACTCAGTACTTAGTTGGGGCTCCTTTTACTCAATTTGGGGTTTTCATTAGTTGTCAGTTATAATCATCAAAATGAAAAGAAATAAACATTTGAAATATGTCAATCTGTGAGGAATGAATGTCTACATTACACAAGTTTCACTTTTTGAATTGAATTACGGAAATAAATCAACTTTTTCATGGTATTCTAATTTTATAACGAGCACCTGTAAGTTTATTCTAAATGTTGAATAGATTTATTTCCTGTTTAAGTGTCCCCTGTTGTAAGCTGCCTCTATTAGCCTGAAGCCGTGTAAAAGCCGCACACAGAACTTTTGCCATTTTGTCAATGACTTGTCCTCTATCGACGGCTAGTCCAGCATCCATCTTGCATCCTACTTGTACTGCGATCTCTCCAGCCAGTGAAAGACTGTCTTATCTTGACTCTTGTCTTCTCTCATTCTATATCTTTCTTTCTTTTCCTCTCTTCCTCCACTAATGTTGTCTTGTGTTTCTTTGCTGAATTGGCCACCGTGTGCGTTTAAAGCAGCGTGTGTGTTGATATCCGCTTGCTAGCATGTGAAACTCGTCAGCAACGTCATGCGGCATCCCGAAAGAAAAAGTTGTATAGTGTGGTTTCTTAGCCTCGGGATGATGCTGGAAATCAACGGTTCTAGATATGTACATAAGAGAAATCACTGTTCATTGTTCAATGAGTCTGAAACACAAAGTTTTAAGGTTGGAAAGGTACATAATGCGTCTTTAAAACCTTTCTCACATCTTATTTTGTTTAGTTTTTTGTCGTTTTGGTTAGACTGCATTTAGTGCTTTTTTGGCCCTGTTTACAGTATAACTTCATTCACATTCCTTCATTTAGCATTTTACTCGTATGCAGATGAGCACGTTACACTGCAGTTAAATCCATTTTCCACTTTTTCTGAGTCGGTTTGGACGAGCGGCTCTTTTGATTACTGTGTTTTTTTTGTTCATGTTTTTTTTGTTTTTGCTCAAATGGGGAAAAACTTCTTTCCATCTAATGAATCAGTTTTTTTCTTTCTTTGAAGAAATGCAAATGCTCCTTATGTAAATACAAATGTACAAGAGAAGTCAGCTATTAAAAATGGAGTCTTAACACAGGAGTTCATGCAGAACGTTGGCCAAAATGATAAACTTGTTGATACAGTTCTAATCTGCTGGGATAATGCTGATGTGGGTGGTTTGTATTGTAAGCATTTGTCTCTTTATTGTGTGGAAAGTAGATCCAAAGGTAAATTTCTGTTATGGTCATATATATTTTTCAGTTTGCTGTTTTGTTTTCTCTCCAGTTCATCCCCCCCATGTGTAAACAAGTGTTTGTGTCAGATCTTGTGACTGTGCAGGACTTCCACCGTATACAAGCTCTGCAGTGTTTGCTCTTCTGTTACCATCACTCAGTTCTGAAATCTGATTCAGAGAATCAGATATTCTTTTCCAGAAGTTGAGCTTCACTTTGTTAGTTTGCTTCAGTTTGTATGGTAGGCCTCAGAAAGACATTCTTGTCTTTACTGTCCTGGAAGATGTCTCAGATGAATATTCCTGAATACTTCAGCCTGTAAGGTGGACAGAGGCCAGAAGCAGCAGTTTTAACTGTAGTAATGCAGTTATTTAGCTGATGTTGGAGACGGTTGACATACGGTTGAAGGTGTTTGTGGTAAATGCTAACCTTGTGACTCTGCTCCTGCCACTCCCTGACCAGGATCTGCAGCCTGGAATGTGTCAGTCTGGGAGTGGACTGAGGGCCTGAACGGGGAACCCCTCCCTGTCTGCAGGCTTTATTTGGGTTGCTGTTAAAATGGCCCTGGGGGGCCAAACCAGGGCTGAGATGAAAGCTGAGCAATGTTGTGGCGAGTCAGAGACTGCTGAAAGATGAAACCCATTTCTGAAAATCCTGGTTAAATACAGCTCTCTGCGTGTGTGTTCTTTATCTGGTTGTTTTTACTCTAAGTTGTTGGTGTTCTCCAGCCTGTTGTGCCCTGATGATCAGAGAATGTCCTTTGGTAGACGTGGGTGTTGGTGAACAAAGGACATTATTCTTGAGGGAAAGTACGGAAGCAAAAGTCACATGATTCAGAGTGAAGCTTTCTATTGGAGGAAAGATGTAATGAGTTTGGTTAAAGATGTGTTTTCACAGATTACTGTGCATATTTCTCTATTAGATATTTATCTATTATTTATTTTCTATTTAAATGATGGAAAGGTGTGAAGGAAAAGCATCAGAACTGTTCATTTCATACAGCTGCAGTGCTAATGATTAACAAACATAGTTATCTATTAGGGCTGGAAATCGTCACATATTTCCTAAAACGATTCAACAGCCTATTTTGATATGATTTAGCTTAAATTCGATTTGATATTGATTCATGTTACAGGTATGTAACACCACCTATTTTTTTTATATTAAAGACATTTCCAGATAACTGTTTTTTATTTTTATTTTTATTTATTTTTTATAACACAGTGCATTACTTGACAATCAAAGTCAGTTTTCTGGGAGTACTCAGATTACTGTAATAATGCATTTCTGAAGTACCATAACAATGCAGTGTTTCCCCAGATTCAGAGCCAGAAATGCTGTGATGGGAAAAATAAATAAATAAAAAAGAAACCTACAGGACAGGAAAAAAGTTAAACTTTTTAAATGTACTGATGAAACAGTTTCATTCAGTGGAGTCGCTCTAAATATTCTTAGTTGATATTTCAGATAACGTGTTGATGTTAATAAAACTTACAAAGAATATTGGATCCATTTAAACCCGTAATATGACTCAGAAATTCCTTCAATGACGGTAGATTCATCTTGTTCGGCTGTGTGTGTTGCCGTGACGATCGTGACGCTATCGGGGTAACACCGGAGCAGAAGAAAATATTTTTGTCTGATTTTCACCTGATTGACGTGTTTTCGGACGTGCACTTTGTCCTCTGATGGAAACCTGTGTGTGCACGCGTGTGTGTGTGTGTGTGTGTGTGTGTGCGAAGAATATCTTGCCAAACAAAAGTAAGTCACGTGAGAGTAGGGTCACATTGCCGGAAATGAGGACATTTAAAAACAAATCGATCTCCAAGTTTTATGAATATATATTTGATTTATTTAATGTACATCAATTAAAATCGATGGATCGATTTTTTTTAACCCAATCTTATTAATTATATCACAAAAAATGCAGTGGAAGCTAATGTTTTTTTAAAATGCCAGCGATGTAATATGTATTATTTCGAGTTTCCTCAGAGGGTGAGAGCTGCAGGTTTTAGTGGACAGCGATGTGTTTAATGTCAGCCTGTACTAAGTGTATGACACAAATTGGTGAATGAAATCCCACTCGACTCTGTTCCCAGTACTGTCCCTATTTTAGCATGTAATGTCTTTCCTTTAAAAATAGTATGACATGACAGCAGGCAGGATCTCAGCGGCTTTGTTGGACTCTTGTATTGTGTTCACTGATATGATACCACTGGCTCAAAGAAGGCTTCTGGAGTTGGATTGATTATTTATTTGATGTCACTGGAACCTGTTAATCCTTTCACTCTGTGGATTTCTTCACAGTAACCAAAAAGCTTGGTGTTTTACCTACTTATAGTTTGGATTAGGGCTGCAACGATTAGTTGACGTTGTGGACAATAAAACTACAAAAAAAAAAACTACATTGAGACCTCATCTTCTTTTCTTACCTCTGCTGAGAGTTGCACGTGTGCAATAAAGTCTGCAGGGGAATAGAATGGCGGCAGAGGACGATAAAAGTCTGAAATAACTTCACTTTAAACTTACAAAGTAAACTAAATACATGTGCAACTTGTAACGCAGACCTTGTGTACCACGGAAGTGCGTCTGCAATGCTCGAACATTTAAAGAGAAGGAACGTCGGACTTACGTAACTTTATACAAGATTTCAAAGCTGAAAGTGAAATAAGATCCATTTAATAAGATACATAATCCGATTGGTCGACTAGTCGTTTTAATAGTCGACTATCAGAATAGTCATTAGTTGCAGCCCTAGTTTGGATTTGTTTGTTTTTTTTCTACCTTCTGTATCAGTTCCAGCTTTAGTCTCAGTCTATGATTTAAGAGAGAGAACATCTTCTTCAGGTTCTGGTTCTACTGGTGTTTGTCAGTCCAGCCGCAGATTCTCACATGGATTGAGCTCGGGACTTTGATTTGGTCATTCCAGCACATTCTGACCCAGTCGGTGTTTCTTCAGCAGGATGATGAGGTTCATTATCCTGCTGAAAGGTGATTCTCCTTCCCAGTTTATGATCTCTGGAAGCAGGGAACAGGTTTTTACCTGGATTTATCTCCATCCATCATTCCAGTTCTAACCAATTTCGTTCCTGATGGAAATGTCCCCACATCATGATGCTGTCCCCACCATGCTTCACTGTTGGCTTGGCTCAAGTTTAGTCTCCTCTGACCAGACGACCTTCTTCCAGATGTTTGAAGACTCTCCTTTATGTCTTCTAGTGAGCGTTTCAGTCAGCAGTGTCTTTTTTCTGTCTACTCGTCCATAAAGTCCAGCTGATAGTCATCCTCTGGACAGATCCAGCTGTCTCTGCTCTTCAAGGCTACCTTTGGTCTCCTTGTTGTCTTTGTGATTAATGATTCATGTCCAGTCTGTGAGTTTTAGTGGACAACTGTCTCTCAGCAGGTTTGTTGTGGTTTCATATGCTTTCCATTCAGTGATGAGGGATTTAATTGAGCTCTGTGGGATTTCAAGTTTCAGGTATATTTTGAAAAACCATCTCTGATTTGTTCTTCTTCACAACTTTGTCCCTGACTTGTATGGTGGTCTACTTGGTCTTCATGGTGTCTCTGGATTAGAGATGTTTCATACTCTGGGACCTTCTGTTGGAACTGCATACATCTGGTCCTCTTGTCCTTTAACAGTCCTGTTAGATTTTCATCACCGTATTAAATCTTCAATGTAAATGCAGACAGGTTAGATGTTATCACCCTGCGACATTTCTTCTGTCCTGTATGTTGGTCTGATGCTGTCTGCGGGCAGTGACTGCTTTATCCTTTCAGATTCAGGATGTGACATTTGATTAAATGGTTTTTTGTTTTGTTTCTTTTGTTTTTTAACTTGTCCAGCGTTGTAGCAAACAGAATGATGGTCTGGCTGCTGTGTTGTGCTGAACAAATTTGCTTTGCCAAGAGGAGCTTTATGGGTATTAGGCTCCTCTTGATAATCTAATTTTTTTTATTTCTCTCTTTATTTAAATACATTGTTTTAGCTTATATATTTGTATTATGGAATTTATGTAATATTGCTGGACCTGACCAGAAGGGACGGAAAAAAGGAGAAGTAAAAAGGAAAGTGGAAATAAAAGAAGAGGAGACAAATATACAGTACAAAGAAGCAACGACCCTTCAATCCATCCTAACACCAGATAACCAATGGCTGCACCTGTACAGAAACACAACAGAGAATTTTACAGCTTTTACAGGTAAACTAAGCTGACAGGCATAAGAAATGTGTTTAAAAAAAGAAGTAACCAAGACAGTAATAACAGTATGTATCACGACAACAACCAAAGACACACACACACAAAAAAAAAGTAGCTCTTAGTGTATAAAACCTCATTTTATTAAATGTAAGCTGTGACAGCGTTGACTTATTGAAGAGTTCAGCAGGTTTAGTTTCAGCTTTGGTTTGTTTGCTACATTTTGCTTCAGCTCTCAGAGGGAGGAGGTTTCCTGTGTGGAAAAAGGATGTGACCACTGCAGGGAACAGAGTGATAGTCCAGAGGGGAAGTTGTAACAAAAGGTTAAGAGAATTTTTCACTCACTAAACGAGAAGAATAATCAGGCATAAATGGATTCAGTGTTGTCTTTTTAACTCAAAACCCAATTTTCAAGCTACATTCACAAAACCTCAGACTCATCTTGCAAAACCAAACTTCCCTCAAAACAATTTAATCTGCCAAAAAATGAATTATGTTGTCAAATCGTGCCCCGAATCAATCAAAATTCACGACTGAGCAGGCACTAAACACTACATAGAAAAATAGAAAGCACAATACTCAGAACATGAAGCTGTAGAAATAAATGTTTTTCACTGTAGGCTAAATACATGTTGCATAACAAATAACCAGTGCATTTAGCCCTTTTATACAGTAAACCTACGTAAAAATAAAGTACATTACCCAGCCACAGCATCATTTCTCCGTACTGGGTCAGGCCACCGGCCTCCCTCATGCTCATACCATGGACAAGAACATGGTCAAACACAGTAGCTCTGACTTGATCAGATAATACTGTTCTTTGTCTTCGCTGACCTCCTCAACCACCTCTCACACAAAGCCCTCCTCCTCCCCACCAGTGCTCTCTGACCTGGCTTACATATGTTCCCTCACATCATTAGCCATTAGTGTGATCAATTTTGAGTTGTTGTGTTCAGCCGGGGACACCTGTGCTCACCATTATGCAACACAGCTACATCACAATGAAAATGTGTTGGCAAGTTGTGTCTTAACACGTGAAAGTGCTTATAGATTTGCCAAAAGAGAAATTGAAACTAAACCTGCTGAACTCTTCAATAAGTCAACTTTGTCAGAGAAATTGACAAAAACTGTAACATAGACCAGTCAAACAACAGGCACCATAAACAATGTTCGAACATATTCACCAATATGTGCATCAGTTAAGTTAAATGTGTCATTTGCTTTCTGGCTTTTTATTTTATTTCATTGTTTCCTACGCCACTCGCCTCCCTTGCGCCTCCACTTGACTCTCCTGCTTCCTCTACCTCACCTGTGTCACGCTGTTCTGCACCCAACCCTTGGACTACTCCTGCCTGACAAAAATTGTTTAATCGAATAAGTTGGGTACAAATTGCATTTATTTCACATCTGTTGAAGTCTGTGAATAGGCTATCAAAACTCTAGCATCAAATTATTTGACATCACTCAGGAATCCTGTATGAACCTTGTGGCATTGATGCTGTTACCTAACCAGAGCTCTCTTTCCTGCTGGCCTTTCGCTATTTAACAGGCTTATCTGAAATTACAACCAGTGGTTAATACTTTATGGTGTGTACATAATAGCCTACATTGTTTAAGCTAACTAGTGTCAACTTCATTAGCCTACGGTAGCATCTTTATTTGAATGTCTGTTCAACTTGTAAATCTAAAGTAACTTATCAGCAGCTACCTTTCCTCTCTCTGGACGCCACACGTCCTACGCTTGTCGGATGCTCACAAAGTTTACCTTGCCTGTGGGTACAACTGACAAAGTTTAATTAGGTCCCACCTCTGTCCCCGTCACTGCACTTCAAGCTTTGTTCACGTGCACAGTCTCACTAGAATGTCTGACAGATTAATGGACCACCTCTGCTGCGCTTCTGGAGGCGGCAATGCAGGTTCAATTAAGAAATTTAGATTTTTTTTCCTTGTGAAATGATTTAATTCTCTGCAGTTTAAAGGCATGACGTTAACAATATAACCGTGGTGGCCTGCCATGATTGAGTCAATGTAGGGGGGAACCCTGAATAAGTTTGATTTCCTTAACACCAGAAAAGCTTGCAGCATGAAATTGACTGTTTTATTTCTCTCCAGGTCTTCACCATCTTTGCCTTTGCCACCACAGGAGGTTATTCTGGATCAACCCACTTCAAAGTGAAATGTTCCGGGCAGCAACAGGAGGTCACCCCCGTGTTTGGCTACCCGTTCAGGTACTGTAGAACCCTGTATTAAGACAGTCATCATGTCTGTGCTGCTACCAACTCTAATGGGCTCGACACACGGGAGGCAATTAACGACAGCGACAGGCGAAACTCATCGCAACCTTCGTGAAATCGAACACACGGGACGCGACAAACGGCAGCAGGGCCGTGCATCGCGCTCTAAGATCGCTTTTCTCCAAGAAATTTGATTGGTTATGATATTGGTGGGAATTTTGACATTTTCAAACCAGTCCCTGACGTGACAAAGTATGACCGATAGAGAGTCAGAAGATTTTGCATGAATTGATAGAAATCTTGCTGTTTACTGTATAAAAGAAACACAACCATGGGTTCATCGAAGTTTACAAAATAGGAAACAGCATCGTGAATATTGTCATTTGATGGACCTCAAGGCTGATCCAGATAAATCCAGAACCTACGTTTGGACGAATTCGCTCTGGCGCCATGCGATTGCCTTTTATTAAACTAAAATGATCTATTCTTCAATTTTCAGCGTGGTTGCAGACTGCGCTGTCTAGCGTGCTCTCATTGGTCAGCCCATGAAGCCCCTCGCTGGTTGGCTGTAGTGCCAGGCGACAGCGACAAACATTTTTCTATTTTCTTGTGTCACGTCGCAAGCCTCGTGTGCACGTGAACATGAACGAGCGCAACATTTCACATACACAAATGTCGCCTGTCGCTTTGCTGGAGGAGGGCAGCGATTTCCGCCTCAATACGTAGGTTCCATAGGAAATGAATGGAGAAGGAGCAACGTCGCCTCCCGTGTGTCGAGCCCATAAGGGCGCATTCACACTGGCGCTATTTGACCTGCTTTAAACGAACTGGTTCGCTTCCATGGAAAGTATGTTTCGTTTGGAGCAGTATGAATGCTCATTCTTACTCTGGTGCAGCCCAAAGAAGCAAACCGTATGAAAACTGGGGGTTTCGGTTAATTTGCAAGTGAATCCTGGTTCCGTTCTCTTTCAGTGTGAAAGCAAACGCAGCATCCAGTGAGCTAAAGAGGAAGTGACGTAGATCAACATGGTGGATATATGGCTGCCTCCTGCCGCTCATACTGGACAGATTCTGGTGAAAACCGTATAGGTTTTAACACCAAAGCAAAAATAGAAACCAGACTGCAGAAATTAGTTGTTGCTCCATTGTTTTCTTGAGCCGAATTTCCTTTTTCCTGCATTTTCACTTTTGGTTATTTTGGGGAATATTGTCCTCTAATGATCCGTTGATGTAACTGCATGATGTTGTCCAGGTGGATTGGTCCTCTTGAGTAAAATTTAGTATGAAAGCAAACCAAACAAAAAGAAGGGGAAACATTTCTCTGAATTCCCTAACCAATCCAATTGAGTCCCCCTAACTATCCTGGTGTGAATGTGCCCTAACACACTCAGGACTAAAGTCGGGTTTCTGCTGGGTGAAAACTATTATTACTTAGCAAAATATATAACTTTGTGACCAGTCTTTCTAAAATCTCACTTAATCCTTCACTTTGCATCCCTTGGATAGACCAACATCCCAGGTGAGGACCTATAGTCAATGAAATCACACAGTTTTAAAACCATCACAGGAACAGGTAAAGGTGATTCCTTCCTCACTTTTCCTCTCCAGGTTGGCGGCGAAACCATATCAGGTTCCCACATGTAACGGCACTCTGAGCAACACCACCTACCTGCAGGGTGACTTCTCTTCCTCGGCTGAGTTCTTTGTCTGCGTTGGTGTGTTTGGGTTCCTTTATTGCACTGCCACACTGATCCTCTACCTGGGCTACCAGAGCATCTACCGCCAAAGCACCCGAGGCCCCGTCATAGTAAGCAACCCATTCACTGACACAGCCCACTACTCTCAGTCTGGCACATTATTTGATCATTTCCCTTTTTTCCCCGTTTCATTTCACATAATTTCACAGCATTTTTTCTGATAGTTTTCAACTTAATCAGGGGTGTCAAACGTATGGCCTGGGACACAAAATCAGCCCTCAAGAGGGTCAAATCTGGCCCGTAGATTTTTACTAAATGTAAAAATCAGCTATACTTTAAGAAAATACCACACACACATAAGACAAATTTTATACATTTTTTTTTATGTTTAAATGTTACAAATTCTCTAAATTTATTTCTAAGTTTTATTAATGAAATAGTGATTTGTAGAGCTCTCATCATCATTTTAATCTAGTATTTTTTTAAACTTCATATATAAAAATAAAAATATACATTTTATTTTAGATTTGTATTAGTTTTTTAATTATATTTATTTAAATCTATTTCTTTTACAAATATACATATGTACTTATTAACGTGCATTACAATGTAAAGATGGCAGTGGATATATACAATCACTAAACATTTATAGAAAGAACATTCCTATTCGGAAAATGTTTTAGATTTAAACATAAAAAAAATTAAAGCTCATGTGGACAAACTAGAAATCAGTTATTTTTATTCAAATTTGTATTTATCTTTTATGTTATTTTCATATTTACCAGTGGATGATTTTGTAATTTATGCATAGGTCACTAGAAAGCTAAGCAGTCAGTTGAAATGTGCAGCGGGTCTGCCTTTACAAAGGAAATTACAGCAATTCCAGACAGCGCTGTTTCATATCAGTCTTTTCCTAGTCTTGAGCTTGCGACAATATCAAACGTGTTTGATATTATCACAAATTGCAGTTATGTAACACAATCAAAAACCAATAGATGAGCGCTGACAAAAGCAGAAACGGGAATCCTGACAGTCAGAACGACGACAAAAACGGGGGAAAAAAGGACGAACAAGAACCGGAGATGAAACGTCGTAAGTGGACCGTCCAGAAAGAAGAGCAGATGGTGGAGCTTGTGGCAGATCAGTCCTGCCGGTTTGATATCAGCTGTCCAACATATCGAACAAAATGCTAAAAGAATCTAGTTGTAGTCTTGTAAATAGTGAACCTGCAAGATTCACCGTCTTTGTAAAATCTCAGTCTGAGACAAGGCAGTGACTAAAAACTCCAAACACTTCAGATGTGAGCAGGAGTGAGCTGATAGTTTTCCACATCTTTTCAAAGTCTGCTGATGTATGGCTAGCAGAATCATGTTTAACACCGTCAGCTGAAACATCAGCTCAAACTCCAGGATTTTCTTTTTATTAGTAGGGCTGCAACTAATGACTATTCTGATGGTCGATTAGTCACCGACTATTAAAACGACTAGTTGACCAATGGGATTATGTATCTCATAATTATTAAATGGATCTTATTTCACTTTCAGCTTTGAAATCTTGCATGAGGTTTTTATGTAAGTCTGACGTGCCTCCTCTTTAAATGTTCGAGTGTTGCAGACGTACTTCGGTGGTACACAAGGTCCGCTTTACAAATCTCACATGTATTTAGTTTATTTTGAAGTGTAATGTGAAGTGATCCCAGACTTTTGACGTCCTCTGCCGCCATTTTGTTCGATGGTCGGCCGCCATATTTTTCTCCTGGTGGACTTTATTGCTCATGTGCAGCTCTCATCAGAAATAGGATTAGAAGGCGATGTCTCACGCTGTAGGTTTTTTTTTGGCAACAATAGTTGACAGGTAAATTCATTGTCGACTATTTTTATTGTTGACTTATTGCAGCTCTAATTACTGACATGTATGTAAACATCTGTTTTTGCGTTTTACTCTGACCAGGACCTGTTGGTGACTGCTGCTTTTGCCTTCCTGTGGCTTGTGTCCTCCTCAGCCTGGGGCAAAGGCCTAACTGATGTCAAATGGGCTACGAACCCCAACCATCTCGTAGAGCCATGCAAAGACATCTGTGAAGCAGGAGAATTTCCATCCATGGGTCGCCTGAACGCCTCTGTGGTAAGTTATGTTGAAAGAAAAAAAAAAAACACAGAAACAAATGAGGACCACTGCATGTTGTTAAGAATCAAGAAACTTACAAATCACAGTGGATCTATAAAATCACAAAACACTGAATCACAGGCATTTGGAAGTAAAAATACAGTATTTTCCTCTGGCTGGCTGGTTTTGCCTCCCGTACTGTACGTTTAACACACTTGTAATAAACGATGAAAGAAAAGAAAAAGTAAGTGCGTGTGTTGTCCAATGTAGCAGATTCTTCCTCACGACTTTATTCAAATAAAAGTGAAAAGCATGGTACAGTAAAACTCAGTACATTTTTACTAAAGTAAACGTAACTTATTACTACCCTCCTCCTCTGTGGAACATAAACTGGACAGCACTTCTGAAGTTATTGGGGTGTGAAGAGAACTGAGAGGCAACTTGATGTCTTGGAACTGATTTGCTTACATGTACAATCAAACCTGTGGTATCCAAATCTTCATGAAGATGTGCACCTTTGTTCAGTCTTCAAGAATCACTCTCCAGCTTCACAAAAATCAACATGGGAATGTCCAAATGCTGAGCTCCGCCTTCTAAAATCATATGGACATGTAGAAATGGTCAGGTGGATCTGTACTTGAGCGTTCTGCTCGAGTTCTCCTAATGCAGATTGATGACTGTCCAGAGCTCACTTTATCTGAATTATCGAGTTCTCCTGTAGTCTTCAAATTTCAAGTTGTTTATTTGTTCACATGCAAGATGGCAATGAAATGCAGTCGTACATGCAACCGAGGCTGTGCACACCCATTTACCACTGGTAAAAAAAAAAAAAAGGAAAACAGAAAAAAAGACATGGTAAAAAGAGTATAAATATAATGTGCATGCTATGCAGACTGACTACATACGTACACAGACACTGTGTGTATATATATATAAATATGTATATATATATATTAGGGCTGTCAAATAATTACCATTTTAACTCAGATTAATCACAAATTTCAAATAATTTCAAAATGGTTATTCACCATTTGCAAGTTTTTATATGCCTGAACCTGCCCTGCCCCTGCATAGCTAAAGCATAAACCCTGTCTACCTCAGCCAGCTACTGTGTTGGAGAAGGTCCTGCCAAAAACAATACTTTGGGGTAAATATTTGACACTGTTAACCATGAACCGCTAGTTTCCTCCTGTTCAGCTGAACGATTAACAAACGCAACAAAAGAAAAGTTGATCAGCTGATCACAGACGTCACAAACTGAGACAACTAGAGATCCACTAGAGCACACACGTTGGTGGGCTGTCGCAAGTTTAAAGGAGAATGCGGGAAAAGTGTGGGTGCTGGTGTGGAACCCTCTCACCAGGAAAAGAGTGTGTGTTGAAATACCCCCATATCGGTTGAAATTTTTCATATCATGCATCACTATTTATTCTCAAGTTCATCCATAGTACCACCCCGCTAATCGCTCCCATTATTCACCAGACTTTTATCTGCAGTGCCCGAGCAGGGACTTCCCAGGAGGCTCAGGTCCTCGATCCATCTGTACTTTGAACACATCCTCTGACCCCCTTTTACAAAACAGGACCACAGACAGTGTTTATTCTTGAGGCACTGTTCCAAAACTACATGCAGTGTTGGTCTTTCAACCATGATAGGCCAACAAATATCCAGGAACCATCCCACTCACGTGGGATCTGGTCCTTTCCCGGACCTGGGCTTAGTTTAATACATCAGCAACCTCAGTGATAAGCGAGTCTCCTCAGAACTACTCTGTCTGCTTTCAAATCAGACAAATGAGTTAATCTTATACAGATTTCACCACCTGGGAGTGGCTGATGGTCAAATAACAGAGTAGACAGCGCCCTCTGCTGGCCACAGCCAGATCTGCACTAGAGGACTCAGACTGAAATGTTTGTGCGATAAACCTGAACTATATCAAGTTACAGAGAAAAATATCTGGAATCTGAGAGGAAGAGATGATTGAAGCTTTATGTGTTTATGGTTATTTGTGGCCTCTGGGGAATTTAATGCACACAGGATTTTTAATTCATGGCTTCATAAAAATGTATTAAAAAAATCCAGTTATGACTTTAATGAAGTGTTGTCAGATGTTGTCAAACCTTTGTTTGTGTCTTTCTATAGATTTTTGGCTTTTTGAATCTGATCCTGTGGGCTGGTAACTGCTGGTTCATATACAAGGAGACACCTTTCCACAAGGATCCGAACCCCCCAGCCACCATGGAGGAAGGAGCAGCCCCTGTGCCTTAACCACATCACTGAGGGTCCTTTAACAAAGCCATTTTCCAACAGACCTTTTGTTATGCCCCACAATGATCAGAAATGGAAAACAAAAGGAAGCCAAATGTCATAAAGCCACTTTTAGCTCCCAGCATTGGACTTAAGTTTAAAATAGTCCCTAATTTTTCTGAATTTATCCTAAAATATTTCTCCAATTCTTCTTCTTAAAACAAGATGCAAATAAAAGCTAGATGCCTTGACGCTACATGAGCAGCACTACGTTTAACAGCCTGGTTTAAACAGGAAACACTATATATGTGGACCTGCAGGGTGAGCTCTTTATCCTCCCTTCAAACTGTCGGTGTAAAATTGTAAAGCTATGGTCGGAGCAGACGTGTAGGGAGGGGAGGAAGAGTTCATTAGAGCCCTGCGTCTCCTCCGATGATGATGATTGAAACATGCACAAGTCACTATCTTAAGGTCTCAAACACTAAAAGGTTGTAATCTGCTGAAACGCATTTATTGATTTAACACACTTTGATTTTGTTTATTGACACTACAATCTTCTGCACTTCGCTTTTCAACCTGGAAAGCGTGAGCGTCATTTCCAGGTTGGGACAGCATTTAAATAGTTTTCAGTCTGCAGTCAGGCAGACTCTGCAGGTTTAAGCCAGGATCCGGTGTCCTCGACCTCGGCATGTTTAGTTCCTCTCTGTTCGCTTTCATTCAGACTGCTCGCTAACACTAAGACCACTCCATGTTTGAACCATCTTTTGAAAAATGGGACGTTATTTATACGCATTTCATTTGTATTTTTATCTACTTTAATTGGTCTGTTGCATATTTGAAGCACATTGTTGGTTTCCAGTTTTTCAGTGTAAAAGTTCCAGTGTGCAGCTTCTCTTCATTTAGTTTTTGTTCTGTTTTTATGCAAACTAAATTAGTTAGCTGAGCTATGGTAAGTGATTTCACACATTAAAACATGTTTTCCAACTCCTGCATTTGTACTGTACATGTATGTTTGCACCATTACATCCAACGTTGTCAGGTTTTGTTTTGTTTTGTTTTTTTAAATATATATATATATCTTAGTTTTCTGAGTCTCTGTCAACTTCCTGTCAGCGTATTGACTGTTAGTGTTGCACTAAGATGAATGTCATTGTGTGAAGTAACTCAGAAAATAATACCGTGTTGGGCCATTTTCAATGCTGGGAATTATCGAGGGGCTGTTTAAGTAAAGAAATATATAATTTTGAAGACACCCAGGATTAATTTTTAATGATAAATCTTAGTTTATTTAGAGCACTGTGATGAGTGGATTGTTCACGTAATGGATTGACAATGAACTGTATGTATTTTATGCCTTGTCTGTGCAAAAGAAAAAAAATTAATCTGAATTGATGCATGAAAACCTGAGAGCTGCACAACTTCTGGATTCTGTCTCCTTTCTTAAACACTGCTCACCACACATCTGTATGGTTTACAAACCTATAAAGAAGCCCAAGCATTTACTTATAATGACCGATTTATTTTATCTGCCTACCTACATACAAAGGCTTTTAAAGGTATTTACCCAATTTTCCTGTTTTGTTCCCTTAAACCTTATAATTAAATTGATGTTTGGGGTTTTATCGGTTTACATAACATACCAACAACCTTGAAGATGCAAAATATTTAATACTAAATAACCTAATCATAACTAACTTAAGTCAGCACTTTGTGAAGGAATGTTTTGCAGCTAACCCACCTGCAGTCTTTTAGGGAATGTCCATGCTCTTGGCACATCCAGCCACTGGGATTTTTCTGACCAGTTTCCCAGTCCCTACTGAAAAAATCCCCCACAGCATGATGCTGCCACCACCATGCTTCACTGTGGGTGATGAGAGATGTTTAGTTTGTTCCTTGATGTCCAGAAAGTTCAGTCTTAGTTTCCTGTGACCAGAGGACCTTCTCCCAGATGTTTGGGTACTCTCCTGCATGACTTTTAGTGAACTTTTAGGCCAGCAGTGCCTTGTTTTTCTGACCAGTCTTCAAACTAAAAAGTCCATAAATACACTGTTCCACATTATTCTGGATCTGCTGTTTGTTCATTTCTTCTAAATAATCAGGGTGGATGACTGAATAGGATTTTTTAATCATCAAAATGATGTAAGGTTCTATAAAAATCAGATTTTTTTAAACAAAACTACCAATGATGGAAACATAACTGTAAATCCAGAGTTACAGATTATTCTACAGAATAGTTTCCAAACATTAAACATGTGAAGAACTGAAAATGTTCACAAGTATTTTTTTCATTGTGTAAGAGATCCTTTCTCATCATTGAACCTGGTGGTCCATGGATAGTTTTGCTTTTTTTCCCCTGGATCTCATTGAGACCAGAATTTCTTCCCAAAGTTGCTGTTTGGAGATCTACTCCTTATGGCAGGAAACTAATCGGATTTATCAAAGTCTACACTAAAAGGTCCTGCCATCTCACTCCCCATTATTCCAACCCAAACCATCACTCCGCCTCCACCTTGCTGACGTTGGCAGCCTTGTTGGGACATGGTGGCTATCCTCCAACCATCCAGACCTTCCATCTGCACCATCCACTGTAGCGCGACATTCATCTGTGAATAAAACGGCCTGTAAATGAGTCTTCATGTATTTCTGAGTCCAATGCAAACGTTTCTCTTCGTGACCATTGGTGAAAGGAGACCCAGACACAGATTTATGTACAACTGCAGCCTCTGGATCTTTAGCAGCTGATCTCTGTGATGCATTTTCCTGATGAAGACTGTCTTTCCAGGTGAAGGAGGAACTGGAGAAACTGAACTGGAACAAGGTTGCAGGTTCAGATGGTGTCCGCCCCCGGGTTCTAACAACCTGCTCAGAACAATTATGTTGGATTCCTCAGCACCTTTTCAACACCAGCCTGAATCACAAAATAGTTCCTGTGTTGTGGAAAACATCTTGCCTTGTTCCAGTACCTAAATCAACCCCAGCCATCTGAACCAAATGACTGAGGACTGAATGAGAGGCCCCACAGGAACAGGAACTAACCACAACCAAGTACAACCCCAGCTGCAGGCTTCGGTTCTCTACCAGAGGTCTGGTAGTTTGAAGGTTCTCTGCCATATCTAAGCTGTTCCTAGGACTCCTGGGATCTATTGGAAGCCCTCTCCCAGTGTGGATGTCCCAGCTCCCAGTGCTCCGATAACCACAGACACCACCTTGTCTTCTCTTCCCACATCTCTTCATCTTCCTCTTTCAGTTATTGGTGTTACTTTTAATCATTTAGAATATCTATATCACTGCTGTCTTCTTCTATGGTTTATTGACAGCCATGATGTCCAATTGGTTGTTCTCCACCATCTCTCATGTTGACTTTAGGACTTCCACCCTAAACTCACTACAGTTGTTCCTGTTAACTATTCCATCCACCTGGTTATGGCGTTCCATGTCTGTCTTACCTGCCTCCATCTTTCATCTACTATGTCCTGGACTGTTTCAGAGTTCTCTGAAGATCCTGCAGCTGGGGTCCTGTCAGGTATGGTAGACCATGTCCTCTATCAGCTGTATGTCCATGATCAAAGCCTCTGTGCTGTCTTTCAGACCAGACTTCTCTATACATAGGGGGCATCTTCCTGATATAGTCCTTGTGGTTTAATCCTGATGTCCCTGGCCTCCTTCCTTCCTCTTAGTGTCCAGTCTTAGGGTGCTGGAATTGGGGTGAAAACCTCAATGATTCATGAAGAGCTTGCTGGTCTTTATCCGTGGCTTTCATCTCCTCTTTTGGACAGTCTATCATACCAGTTGAAATGTTATGACTGACAGGTCATACATGTTGATTGTTTGAGCTTTGTTCTTCCCATTAAGCCGACTCTTAAGGAGCTGACTTTCTGCAAATACTAGGTAGGATCCTCCATGATCAGGATGGTCTGATCTTTGGCTAGTCATTCTGGGTGGGTCTCATCCATTATCAGTTTCATTTGTGCTGCTAGGGATTCATGGAGTGCAGTTTCTTTACCCAGTCATGTGCAGTGAACCTGGTGCAGTCCAACTCTTCTTGTTTGAAGGTTCTGATTTCTGAAAGTTCTGCTTCCTGAAGCCAAACTGGGAGCCGGTTCCACAGAGAGGGGTCTGATAACTGAAGGTTCTGTTTCCCATTCTACTTTTAGAACCTCTAGGAGTCGCAGGTCTGAGAGTGAAGTTCTGTTGGGAAAAGCAGGAACTCTGAGATCTTTAAGATCCAAAGATTCTTGGTCACTAAGGACTTTATATGTGAGGACAAGAAAACAGTAGTTCCCTGTGTTCAGGTCAAAATACAACTTCAGTCTGTCTGAATTTAGAAGGAGAAAATTCAGTCATCCAGGTCTTTAAGACGGCTTTGTATCATGACCAACTGATTGGTTTAATCAGGATTAATGGGGAGATACACCTAAATATCATGTGTGTAAAACATGTACAAAAATTAAAAATATCAGTCCAAGCATAGAACCCTGAGGAATTCCATTACTTACTCTGCTGTGAAAAATATTAAATAAATATGACTTAAACCTGCCTAATATGTCTTTTTAATCCCAATAATGTGTTCAAGCCTCTGTAACATAATGTTGTGATCTATGGTGTCACTGAGACCCAACAACACAAGTTAATTGTCTGAGACTATCAAGAAGATTGTTGGCAACTTTCACAATTGATATTCTAGAACAAAAATGAATGAATGTATTAATTAAACAAATATCCTCCCCAGACTCAACCAGAGTCCCCGGTAGTGTTGTGGTCTTATGTTGAATTGTATGTGTCTTCCAGAGCTGCTCTAAATTGCTGTGAGGCTTATTGACTTACAGGGATTAGGAAAACAAGGTGTGTTTATGTCCATGTGTGTGGATCAGTGACTTCTGATCACCAAGAACAGACTCTCCCTGTAAACAGTAACCAGACAAAACACACGTCCCTGTTAGGGATGGGTGTATCAATATTCTGGAGTCAATCCTTCGATATCTGTCAGTCAAAATATCAGATTTGATACTTTTGGAATATCACAATACCAATGTGCTGATACCAAACATGCCATTTGTTTCAGCTGTAAGAGTTTTAATATTACACCAGCCATGGTGTATTCCTTCTGTCATGCGATCATGGCAGCCTATCAGATGTCATGATGGTGATGTTGTTTTTTAATATGAACTGGTTTAATGCAAGTTCTTGGACATTATGTTTTATAATATTTATTATCACTGGATATGTTATCTTTTATTATATTTATTTAAAGCCATTTTAAATAAAAATATATTTATCTATAGTCAGATTATTTTATCTTTTTAGAAAAAGATTTATTTTTAATTTACTTTTAATTTCCTCAGACTCATTAATTTTATTATAATTTCACAAGTGTTTCTTTAGAATACTTTCTGTTCATAAATTTCATATTGCTCTTGTTATAAAGATAATAATGCACACATTACAATGATGTGATTTTCCTTCATAAGGAAATAAGTATTAGTATAGATATTGTTATGGATATCAAATAAATAGTACCATGAACTAATGATGTCATATCACCCATCCCTACACCAAGTAAGGAATGGCTGGTTTTTGCATGTAATTTTGTCGCCTAAAACTCCCAGAAGTGAAAACAAATTGCACGTTTTGAATCAGCACAATGGTAAGGCAAGACAAGTTTATTTGTACAGTGCTTTTCATATACAAGACTATTCAAATTGCTTTACATAAACCTTAAAAAGTATTATAGCTTGTGCAAAGAAAGCATTAATAAGTGAAAATCACAGTAAAATCATTGAAAAATCATAAATTAAATTAAAATTATTAAAAGCAGTATCAAATTGGATACTTTGACTGGCATATGTTGAAGTACTGACTCCAGAATATCAATACGTCCATCTCAATTAACATGATTATTGTTTCCTATCAGATGACATAATGATGCTGCTTGTGTTAGTGATGTGTTTTAAACTTTTACAGCTTTTAAGCAGGTTCTTGTACACTAGGCTTCATTATATTTATTATATTACTTTTTTAAAACTGTATTCAGTTAAAGAAATTTAAATAATTTTCATCTGTGGTCTTATTATTTTAAAACATATATTCCATCTTACTCAATATGTTTTATTACGATTTCACAGAAAAGCATTTCTTACAAATAATTATGTTCATAACTTTTAATGAAATTTCGTTTTGCTGCTGGGATAGAGATATTAATGTGCACTGTTCAATCGTGATTTCCCTTAAAAAGGAAAAAATATCTGTATCAGTATCAATACTGATGAAAAAGTACCATAAACTAATGGTATTCTATGTTGTCCCTGAAAATGTTGGCCCTGCTGTTCAAGTCCCCTGCTTCTCTAACCCTTTGGAACGCGCACGCAGGAAGTTCCTATCTTGTCGAGAACGCGAGATATGACGTAAGTTATTTGCCGCGCAGTGATGATGGCGGTGCGTGAACGCGCAGCAAAAGTAATGGCTGCTCTGGATCGGCGGGTGCCTAGCCTCGATGATTTCGTGGGTCAGAGCTGGACTGCCTGGGCTGACTGGGTCGGCGTGACAGCGGTGGACGGTGAGGAAGCACCTTGTCGCAAACACTTGCAGCTACGAAGTCATTTAACTAAATCACCGCGGTTAATTTTCGTGGAAACGGAGGACGTAGCTAACCATGTTACCCAAACAAAGACCCTGCCGGGTCCTAGTGCTGGGTGGGTAACGTGTTGCTTTTTAGCAGGTTTCTTCTACATACGGTGTCTTCTTGAAAAATTAAGTGTTAGACGTTAAGACGGGAGATTTAAGAGGTGTGCTTTTCCTGCTCTGGCAGTGAAATAGGCTGCCAGCGCTCTGGAGTGCGTTTAGTTACAATGAAAGCAGCCGGGTAGCGGTGGAATCACAGCGGAAGGAGGCTAGTGAGGGTGGCTGGGCGAGCAACTTATCACCGCGGACTGCTATGCTAGCACGGCAGCCAGCGTTAGCATGCTAATGTTAGCAGCAGGAGGATCAGAGTAGACACCGGTGACGGAGGAGGAGTCTGATGCTGCTGCCACCATGTAAATGCTGGCCCAACCTTTCATATTAGCCAGCGTTACTCTGTGTTCTTTTAGCCAAATCCTGATGTTCCTTCATAATTAGCAGCTTCGCTGCCTCCGGTTTACACATGCAAACATGTCTGTATCTGACACAAATTATCACTTAGATAAGAAGTCCTCCTGTCTCGATCAGTTTTAACTATGTGCGTTGACTGAATTTCCCTTTGGGATTAATAAAGTATTTTTCATTTCATTCATTATTGTCTGGCATCCCCCCACCCTCAGTTATACAGTACCTATAACTATGTAGGAAAGTCTTCGTCTACTACAAGCACAGCTAACCGCTAAAAGCACTGAATATCAACCCAGTGAGACACAGTTCTTCTATAATCCAGTCCTTTATATAACCCATCACAATCACCTGTTAACAATTTATAAAGTCTAAGGTAAGATGCTTTTTCATCTTGAACCGGACATACTTTTCTTTTTTGATAACATAGGACCTCATAAATGACTTATCAAATGTAATGTGTGATGTTTCAGGGCCTGAGGTGGATGACTGCAGCAAGAATGGCAAAAAGGGTGCAGAGGCAATGTCGCTCAGTAAGGAGGGTAAGTCACTGCTGTCTACAGGTCTTCCATCTTTTTCAGACATGACAGAAGTAACTTCAATGACTTCACTGATCCATTTTAATGACAGCATCAAGTCATTCTGACACAGGTCGGAGAGTGGGTGGCTGTAGCTCAGGAGGAAGAGCAGTTGTCTACCAACCAGAAGTTCAGTGGATTGATTCCTGGCTTCTCCAGACTGCATGCCAAAGTGTCCTCCGGCAAGACACTGAGCCACATATTGCCTCCCAGTTAGGACTGCACGATATCAGGAAAACATTTGATAACACTGGTTAAAAGTTATGATGACAATATGATTTGCTATCAATAGAGTCTGATGCTGCTTTCATGTTTTCTCATATGGAGTTCCACTTGCAAAACTCGTATCTGTTGAGCTTTATAGCTTTTGCTTGACTTAACGTGAGTATTGTTGTTTCTAGCTAATGCTAGATTTTAGGAACTCTTTGTAGTTGTCTTGTAGGTGGCAGCAGAGATTAGCTGTGTTTTACCTGGTGGGTACAGCAAGTATCCGGCATGCCTTGCAGAGGTCCCGTGTTGGTTGTGCGTCATCTCTCATCTAATGGAAATGGTTTCAAAGAGCTGATGTGCTGGTTTTTTTTTTAGCTACGAGTTCTTGTGCATCCACATTTTCATCGCTTCTCTTGCTGCCTTAAGCCATTACAACGCTCACTCCATGTGCTCTATTGCTGCAGCCGTTAGTATTTACACTGAGCGTCCAGGACAGTAAAGGGTGTAACAGTCTGCTAGACTCGTGCCTGTCCAAGTTTGCATAACAAGGAGCTGCATAAGATCCTAGCAGTCTTGGGTTGATTATATTTCTTTCATAACTTTAACATTTTTTCCACACACACACAAATGTGTATATATATATATATATATATATATATATATATATATATATATATATATATATATTCCCAAATTTCCCTGAGGGCTCTCCGAAGGGATTAATAAAATTATTTCTATTCTATTCTATATAGGTTTATATGTGTGTGTGTGTGTGTATATGTGTGTATATATATATATGTGTGTGTGTGTGTGTGTTCTGCAGTTCTACTCCCAAGGTGTCAATTGGTGTGTGATAGTTAAAGCTATATACATGAATGTGACATGTAGTGTAAAAGGACTTTGTGTGGTCAATATATGACTTTAAAAGTGCTGTTTAAGCACAGCCAATTTATCATTTATAGATCATTTTCATGAGCCATGGTCACAAATACATGAGAAGAGGTGTAGCAACAAGTACTATCAATCCAATCAGACCTGAGGGTTCATTAGAAAACTACATTCTCAGCCTAATAGTGTGTGATTAAAAATTGTTAATGCAACACGTGCTCTGTTCTGTCTTAAAACCAAGTCAAGTCACTCCAGGTTTTAATGGATTAAAGTGGCAAGAACACAGAGGTTCACAGCTTAAAATCTCATTTCCCTGCATGTTTAAGTTTGTTGAGCAGCAGTGTTTTCCTGTGAGGGTTTAACTGTGCTGCAGTAACACTGAAGTTGTTGTCAGCCTGACAAAAATGGGATCTTTACCAGAGAATACGTCTCAGCTAACTGCAAGAAGAAGCTGCAGCACCACTTGAAACTTCCTTTTTAGCTGTGAAAATGATTATCAGCTTAACAGGCTCACAGAATTTAGTTAAACTAAACAGTGGTGGGTGGGAGAAGATAAAAACATTAACATTTAATCGGTTAGCTTAAACAATTTTTTCTCATTAATTTGGTTTCAGTGCTGAGGGGAGGGGCAAACGGCAAAATAGGTGACAGACATCACAGACAATCAGCAGGATGCTCTTACAGGCATGATGTCAGACGAGTGAAAAACTTTAGGTTTACAGAGACCAAAGTGAGATCTACCGCTTTCTAACAGAAGCTCCCACTGTGTTCCTTATCTGAGCCTGATGTGACATGTCAAAGAGAAAACCTTGATGTTGTGTGTTTGGAAGTGTGTGTGTGTGTGTCCAGTTTCACAGAGCTAAGACAATTAGATATTGAAGAAGATGGAGATCCACACATTTTCTCTTCTTCTTGTTCTCATTCATCACACTGTTCAAAGACTTGTGTTGAATCACATTTGCCAGATTTTTCAACATTTAACATTATTATTCAGGCTTACACATGCTACATACTACTTTCTGCTCTGTATCTGCAGACATGTCCATCTTTGGCCTCTATCCTGGCCACGATGACTTCTACTTGGTGGTGTGCAGCCACTGTGGCCAAGTTGTGAAGCCTCAGGCATTTGAGAAGCATTGTGAGAGGCGACATGGCCCATTGGCCAAGCTGTACAGCCGACTACGCTCCCCCACACCTGCACCTCAGCCCCAGAGGCCCCAACATGGCCACTCTCCTTCTCATGGGACCAACACTGCTTCTGCTTCAACGTGGGAGGGTCGAGGGCCGGGGTTCGGGCAGCTACGGGCAGCCCCACCTTCTCCTTCCACGCCACCTCAGTACAGACACTCCAAGAACTCAAAGGAAGGAGTTCGGTAAGAACGGAAGTCAGATGAGATGATTGGTACTGTGGTGTGTTAATAATAGTCAGGTGTAACGGCTGAGCATAAAGAGTGGAAATGAAGAAGATGGCTGCTTTGGATCGGTTCGGAAAGGACAGAGTCTGAACTGCTCACTCAGCAACATGATATTTTTATTCATAAAGAAAGAAAAGTTGTGGCTCAGCACAGTCAGTCCTGGTATCAGCAGCTCCTGGTTCTCCTTTCAGTTAGTAAAACATAAACTCAGACAGGGAGAGGAATTACTCATGTCCAAACCCTAACTGTGAACTCTTCCTGTATCTCCCAGACATTCCCCACTGGAGAAGTCCTCCCACAGCAGCCACACAGAGTCCGTGTTCAAGCAGCCGCCGCCTCTGGAGCCCCAGTTAATGTCTCCGCCTCCATCGCTCAGAGATCCCCCGTGGCCACACGGAGGCACTTCAGCCACTAGGGCCTCCCCCAGTGAGAGACACCCCACTCAGAGGAAGGACTCCACTCAGCCGTCTGTGGTGACGGGCCACCGGATCCCCAGACCCTACAATAAAGTGGCATCCAGTGAGTTCACAGGGAGAGAGGGGGTCTCATACCAACTTGTCATATGGTTAAAGAAACATGAAATAATTTTAGTTTGTTATAAAATGAAAACAGACACCACAAGCAACCAGAATCTGTGGCATTTAAAGCAGATTGAGCTTAATTAACCTCTTTAGCTTCATAACATCTGGTTTAATCAGGTGTAAGGTCAGGTCTGTTACCATGTGTGGTGTCCACTCAGCTAAAACAGCGAAAAGCTCGTTAAAATAATTTCTTTAACCACCAAACACAGTTAAGACAACAAATAAAAAAGCAGTTAAAAAAATAGCAAAAAGATGTAAACCCAAATTACAATGACATGCATGACATAAACGATATCTTTACTGAAAGTACAAACCTATAAGTTTCCACATCTCTAACCAAGATTCACCAAACTAGAAGCAGAAAAAACTGCTTCACGTCTTAAAAACATCATCATGAATTCTGTCTTAACTTTGCTGTCTGTCCTCCAACACTTCTATTCACTGGGATAAAACCACATTTACTGGAAAACTCCATTTCCCAATGTCCTTTTAGAGCAGTTTTTCCTTTAAAACCAGTATTTTCTGCCTAGTTACATTGATTTAATTAGATAAAGACGTGTCAGTCATTCTGTGTCACAGATATAGCCGTCCTTCCCATTAATGATTGGTGTGATGGCTGTAACCATGGTGATATCATAATTCTACTGGATCCCACAATTAAAATTGATGATCAGTCATGTAAATCAGCTGATTGAAGCCGGAGTTACGCTGAGATTTAACCATCATAACTCAGATTTACAGAAAATATATACTGTATGTCCCACCTGCTGGCAGTGTTTTCCTCCACTTTTTATCTACTTAAACTGGCACCTCCAGAGAAACGCTCCACTACAGAACATTAAATATTACAGAAATAACCTTTAAAACCTTAACCCCCCCAATAAAAAAATAGCAATGTATGTATTGCATTGAATTCAGAAAATTTATTTGACCATTTCTAAACGATTAAATTCTAAAATGTATTGACAACCCTTCATAGTCAGTAGAGTTTAGTTTAATCTTGCTGAACACACTGGTGTGTTTTAATTGACAGCCCTGTTGTTTTATGATGTGTGCATCCTCAGAGAGAGAGTGTGACCTGGACAAACACTGCGGCGTCCTCGACCCAGACAGGAAGCGGGTCTGCACTCGCCTGTTGACGTGCAATGTAAGCTGCACACATGCACACCCACACACACCGAGCTTTGCTTCTTCTGACTCACTGCTGTGCAGCTCTCTCCAACACATCTGTCGTCTTCTTTCACCTCTTTGTGTGCTTCTCTGAGCAGCTGAGGGTTTATAATTTCAGCTTCAGGCGCCGTCCTCTTTGTTTTTGTTTTGTTACGACACATCAGAGCAGGAAAATAAGTCTGTTTTCTTCATTAGATGTTACTGGTATTTATCAGAGTTTCAGGTGGTGGGCAGCAACACTTTTTCTTTTTTCCTTTTAATGAATCAAATGTAGATCTTTGAAACAGATTTGTGTCAGACCCATAAGTAACTAATCTTATAATGTGACTCTTGGTTTCCTTAAAGTTTTATCTAACTTGAGTAAATTCTGGTTTAACCGTTTAAACTTCACTAGATCCCTGACGCTCCCGAGTGATATTGCTTTTATTTTCAACAGCTTCTCAGGAACGGTAGGGTGTTAACTGTGGGTAAATTGTGATGGATAGCTTACCATTTAGGTCAGGGCTACTCAATTCGGTCCTACGAGGGCCGCAATCCGGCAGGTTTTCCATGTATCCCTACACCAACACACCTGAATCAGGAGCAGCCAAAGATCAACCAGTGAGCAGAAAGTTCTATGTTTGTCTGAAATGAAGAAAAATAAAGCTCCTCTATGGCTGGAATAAAGCCAAGAAGACGTTTCTGATGCACGGTGGTGCCACAAACCAACTGAGCTGGTTTTGTGAGGATAGTAGGTAAATAGTACTGTAATTAACTGTAAATGGGGAAAAAATGCTAAAGTAAAAAGTGTAAACATGTAAATAGTTTCTGTTGTGTTTTTTTTTTCTCAATGCCAATATTTTTCTCTTGAAAACCAAGAGCTGAGAGAATGATGTGCAGATGAGAAAAGGCTTGGTCGCTGTTGATCTGTGTGTTATTTCTACAAAGTTCTGCTAGTGATAAATTCTGTTTTCTTTATCTGGTTGCCCTTTATCCTGCTATATCTATTGATACAGTCATTTTAGAAAAATGTCTGGATGTTGACTGAGATTAAAAGGTTGTACATATTTTCACTTGAAAAATAACAATATAGGAAGGAACAGCTGGAGTTTTAAGGGATGTTTGTGTCAGTGTGTGTTCTTTAAGTTGTGTTGTTGTCCTGAAGGATGCAGAAGAAACAGTTTGATGATGATGAAGATTTTAAACACGGACTGGCAGCATATTGATTGAAATCCTTGATGCCATTAGTTGTTACCCTGTGAGCTTTTTCTGGGTGATCTTTATGTGAGCACTGATGTGGCTTATAATGAATGAATGGGGTTTGGACTTGAAAGTGTCTTGAGGACTTTTGTTTAAATCAGATCTGATTTTTGAGGGGAAAAGAAAGCTTGGCCACTTCTAAATGGACTTTTTTAGTAAATTCTGGTGGATCTGCTGGTTTTATTTCTCTGTCTGATCAGAACTCAGTGAGCAAAGTGAGCTGCTGTCAGGTGGAAGTTTCTCAGCACAATGTCTGATGACGTGTTTGTAAAAGTCAGTGTGTGTCCTGAGTGGTTCCCAGTTTTCACTGTGAAACATGTTCAGTCACAAAAGGCTGAGGAGCCACAGTCCGTGTGTGAGAAGAAAAACTGGAGTTTTCAGCTGAATGAAAGTGTACTGATCAGCGCTGACTGATACTGAGCCATGAAAATGGCTCCCAGCACAGGAAGAGCCCTTATATGGTGTGTAGTGTGTGTGAAGTAGGAAGTGAAAGGAGAGGCATGATGACCCGACTAACAGGAAATGACAGGAGTGACGGGAAAGATGCAGGAAAACAACCCTGAAGGTGAACAGAGACTCGATAAGTGACACCTGCCATGGACTCAGTTTAGCCATTCATCCAACTGTGTCTGAAATAACACCTGCAGCGTTTTTGCACCGTTTAATGGAATAAATAATGATC
Organism: Melanotaenia boesemani; assembly: GCF_017639745.1. Taxonomy (NCBI): domain Eukaryota; kingdom Metazoa; phylum Chordata; class Actinopteri; order Atheriniformes; family Melanotaeniidae; genus Melanotaenia; species Melanotaenia boesemani. Next base: position 6,820,848 of record NC_055684.1, read on the forward strand.
AGTTATTTTAAATGAATGTTTACATAATATTTTACGAAATGTTCATTAACCTACATTGACCTGTCCAAATAAATAAATAAATTAAAGTCGAACCCATCTGCAGTATTTTTTCCTTTTTTTTTCAGACAAATTTAGTGAAATTGGTCCTAAATACTCATGCAGACAGAGCAGGTATATTTACGTCAGATCAAACAAAAATTCCCCACTAAACCATGTCATCAGTCATCCAGGAAAATTTTAAACTGAGATGTATTTTCTTTTTTTATTTGATTTGTTTGTACATGAGGTTCAGGAGCATGGTGTTGTTTCTGAGGCTCCTTTTGTTTCCAGATCAAACATTATAGTAGCACGTTGTTATTTGGTTCTGCTTCAGAAGTTTTCACCACCGAAATCTCACATGATAAAGTTTCACTGGATGAGACGCCTCCAAGCATGGTGACTGTAGCAGAGCATCAGCCTGCTGTCATTCATTGTAGAAAAATAATCTGTTGTATTAGAAACCACATAATTAGATTGGAGAAGGTTGAACCTGCTGCTGGTAACCAACCAGAGATGGAAAGTTACCGGGCAGCACCAGGTCGTTATCTCAAAAGAACTTTTACACCTCAGTTGAAGTATTCCTGGGACTGTAATCTGTGGTTGGTCGAGGTTTAAACTGTGTAAATGAAACCTTGGCTGACTTCCTGTATCCTCATCCTTAGATCCATTCCATCCACCAGCGGAGGAAGGTGGTGGGCCGCAGCAGGAACTTTGACCAATTGGTGGCAGAGCTAAAGACCAAGGTTCGAGAGAAGGGGGCCCAGGCCCTGGAGGGAGGCTCCACCACTGGAGGCTCTCCCAGCCCCGAGACCCCCAGAGAGCAGGCTGGTGTTCCACACTGTAGGAGGCCTCTGGCCAGCCTCCCTGCTTTCAGGTTAGTGACACGGACATGAGTTGGGCTCCCAGGGAGATGGAAATATTCATGTTACTGGACCACTAAAATACCAGCATAGTAAGCTATAAATAAGGAAAAATCCACATGACTGTTTTTTTAGTACAAAGAAGTGCAAGTACATCATCAAGATGTTTACATTTAATGAATTATCCCTTTAGAACAAAAAGAAGAACCTGGAAGTTGTAGAGAAAAATTTATCGTTGAGTTGAGACGGTGGAAACTAGCGGTTCATGGTTCACACCGGCGCTAGCATTTTTTAGCTTCGTCAATCAGATCCATGTCACTGTCACGTGAAGCCGAAGAATGAAAAATTTGGTTAAAAGCAGCCTATTTCAGTTAGGTATTGTTTGCCATCATTTCGTATAACCTTTCAGAATTAATAAGGTTTGCTAGTGAAATCGCTGTTCACACATCTATGAAGATAGATCAGGTACGGATATCTATTGAGAGTAAAATAGCAAAGAGAAGCAATGGGAGGTCTTCTCTAAATCACTGGTTCTGAGCAGAAGTTGGAGACAGACCTGAACATTTTGGGGCCGTAAATGTAGAGAGATTTATTATGAACAGGTTCTGAGATACAAATCAGTTCAGTTTATTTACCATTTGCAGAAAAGAAACCACATTGGAAAACAGTTGCACTGTCAACATTTAACAGAAAAAACAAAACATACGAAACATAAGCCTAAAAATACAACACATGAACACATCCTAAAACGCATAATACTAAGAAACAGTCAAAATCAGGGAGGCTCTCCTCTTTAACAAAGTAGCTGACAGGTAGAAAGGATTCATACTTAAGATATGCAGGGGTGGGTCTAGAAAAGTTTAGATGGGGGGCCAGGGAGGGGCACTGACCAGGAAAATGGGGGCAGAAATGAGATTTTTTTTATGGTCTTGATTTTATGTAATATTGAATTGATTGGTACTAAAATCATCACCTAATGTAAAAATGTGAAGAAAAACTCAAGTGAGTGTTGGTTGACCTTTCTGTTGATTCAGTACAGTAAAAACAGGCATATCTCAGGCATAGTCAGTCTGTGGTGGTTAATTATGATTAATTTCTAAGCTGTGATTAATCTGACTAGAAAGTTTAATTATTTGACAGCCCTATTATTTACATAACTTATTCATTCTACATATTTAAATGCATATTACTTCACTTAATTTCTACATCAGTGGATCTACAAAATCACTAAACATTTGGTCATAGTAACTTATAAATGTCTAGAAGTTAATTTAAATATACATACATGCACATTTCTACGTGTGTGTAGTATTCCTGGCCACCTGAACTTATTCACCTCATCATACAAACTCAGAGGTCAGATCCATGAAGTAAGAAAGAAATGAAAGAAAGAATAATAATCCCCATGCCTTGGAAATGTTTTACATTTAAAAATAAAAAAAATGAAATTGCAAAGGTGAAAGTAAACGGAGCCACATCAGACTCATTTAGCTTAGGAAGGGTAATCAGACAAGGTTCCTCAATCAGCCATTTATTATTTGTCCCTTTCATTTCGACTCATGAGTGTCTGGATCAGAAAGAAAAAAGACATAACAGGTTAAAGAATGTATGAGCAAGAACCAAAAGGTTTATTATTTGCTGATGATATGTTGATTTATTTTTCCAACCCTGATATTTTTATCATTTGAATTTATGTCGGTCCTAAAATTATTCTGCTCAGGTTTCAGGTTACAAAGTAAACATTTCCAAGACAGAAAGTTTAAGTTTTATATAAACATATAAACCTAACCAAACATTAACACCCTGCGTCCACCAGAATTGAGGCATAAACTACTTAAGATTTATACGACTTAAACTTCAACCTTTTGAATAAAAAACATAAAGGACGTCAGTAGGTGGAACCTGACCCCAATATTAAATGCTGAATCACCACGTGACTCAGCGAAAATGAAGATATTACCAAGGGTGATGTAGTTGTTCCAAATTCTCTCACTTCTAATTAACGAAAAACTATTGAAAGAGTGGGACAAATGAATTTGACAGGATATCTGACAGAGACAAAAGCCAAGAATAAAATTTCAAACTATTCAGTTGACTGAAAACTTGAGGGGCCTGTTTTTTAGGTGTAATTTTGATTACAAGGCTCAATGGAAGGAAATAGAGGGGAGCGATGGTGGAGGGACATTTTTTCCTGAAATGCTCTTCCTTTGTTTAAATCTTATGTTTTGCTAATATTTTTCAGTACTCTGTGTTCATTCACCTGTACACTAATTGTTTCTGTATAGATGTATATAAGCATTTATATACATAGAGCTGGGACCGATCCAGTATCGGTGTTGGGCTCCGATATCGACCTGATTCACAGACTGGATATTCCCCGATCCACCTCATTGATCCACAGAGGGATCTTTCATGGTCCTGTGTTTACCATTTATACATTTTATGTAGGTTTAAACCTACCAAAATATGTTGATGCAGAATTAGTGTGTGTGTGTGTGTATATATATATATATATATACATATATATATATATATATATATATATATATATATATATATATATATATATATATATATATATATAATATACTGAAGGGATTAGCCTCCAGAAAAGTTGCTCCAATTCAACATACGGGTCAGTCTGTCTGTCAAGGAAAATTCAAGAAAAGTCCTCTAGCTAAAATGTTGTGATCCTGTGTGAGAAACGACTCATGACGGGGGTGAAGGAAGGTGTAGGAATCTCCAGCGTGGGTTGTTCTGCTCAAACGCTGCAGCTTGTTGAGCGTGGTGGGTTTATTCCACAGCACAGCGTTAGCGAGGCTTTTACTAATGCTTGTAAACCTGTGGAGAATTTTAAACATTTACAACCAGCACAGCCCCATTTGTAGGATCTTCAAACTGAAGTAAAACTCTGGCCAGATTCCATTCTGAAGTCCTTTTCTACTGAAACAAACCAGACTATCTAGTGCTCCCAGATTATTCACATCCACCCTGCTTCTCTTTCAACACCTTCTCTTGGACCATACATATTTAAAAAAATGATGTTACTGATAAATTATAACTACCTTTGTTTTTATTAAGATTGTGAACCAGCTACAGACATTGTCTTCAACTATAAATTATTTTGGGAAACATTTAAATTGGATTAACCTACTGGGCCGTAGGTTTGATACCCTTGATGTAGAGGATCTGATGTTCAAACACAGTTTAAAGGAAGTGACTCTGTTTTCCAGTAGATCTACGGCGGTGATGGAGTGCAGCCCGGAGGAGGAGAAGCAGCGGCAGGATGAGGCCTGTCTCCGAACCCCCTCTCCTCTCGTCCATGGACACATCTCCAGTGATGACAGTGAGGCAGAAGGACCAGAGGACATCTCTGAGATCTCATCTTCAGCTGCACATCCCAGACCGGCAGTGGTACGTCGTTTTCACCCATGTTTAATGAAGCAGAGAGAACTGGGGGTGTTTGCTTCAAAGTGTCCCGGAAAGATTTGTTTTACAATGTTAGTTTTAGAGTCTGAAAATGGTACAGAAAATCTCTGACTGATAATAGAAAGTAATCCTTAATGACTTGGAAAGCAGTCACTGAACACTGAGTGTAGCTGGAGTGTTTGTTGTCAGAAATCATCTTTTGCTAAAGACGGCTGTAAATCAGACCACTGTCACGATATTAAGTTCTGATCCACCTCCGTGCTTTTAGATTGGTCTGCAAACCTGAAGACTGCAGCACCTTCCTGCTGAAAGCCTTTTCCCTCACACATTATTATCTCTTCCCTGGTGATGTGACAGCAGGAACTTCTTGATGAGGGCTGATTGTTGTGAATCACGGTTGTTCCTCCATCAGTTGAAGCACCGCTGTCAGTTTTATTGGAGGGTTATTTTGGTTTTCCTTAACCTTGTCATAACTTTAAAAATAGGATAGTCAGCTTGTTTTTCTCTAAACAAAACAGTCACATAGAGTTTGACTGACAGGACAACAATGATCATCTCTCTGCAGGTGTGTTCGTTCGGCAGCCACTCGCTCGGCCACGGCATCTACACCTTTGACCGGAGACTGCACCACCTGAGGTCGGCTCTCAGCAGCATGCTGGAGCAGCACATCAGCGCCCACCTCTGGAAGTAAGACCGCTTTAAGATCTTTTTTGTCGACCAGAGATGGGTGTTTTCAGCTTCCTAAAGTTTATATCATGCTCAGCAGAAAATTTGTTAAAGGCTGTTGTTACTGATAGTTGTCAAAGATCTGAGCCTGTGTTCATTTGTGTCCCATCAGTTTCTGTTGTCCTACTTCATCCACAGTCCACATAATGAAAATGGTACCAGATTTTTTCCCCCAATTTTTATTTTAAGCATTTTTTAACATAGCCATTAATAACGAACCTCCATGATGTCAAGAGTAAGATAGGACTAAAAAAGGACATCTGAAGTCAGTTCATCCTAACCGCACATCAACAAAAATAAAGCAAAAAACTAAATAAGCATTTTCAATTTTCCCTTTCCTCCTTAATAATCCCAGTCACCAGCATGTCCATAAAAAAGATAATAAAATTAATTATAATAATTCAAAAAGACAAAAAGCAGCTAAATTTAGGAAAAGAGAAAAAAAACGAACAAAAGCAACAGGATTAATATATATTCTATATTACATAAAGTAATCTAAAAGAACTATCAAAGAGAAAAATAGAGGAATAAAAAGTGTAACCTGGTATCATGAAAACATAATTCCAGCTATAGTTTCTCAAAGGAAAGAACGTTGATCCCTCCGCTGCAGCAGATCTTTTCTAACCATGAGCATTTCATTCCACCACGTCTTCGACCACGGAGACGATGGAGGTTTTCTTTAACTGCAACCATGCCAGCTTTAAGAACCTGCCTTCGATAACCAGGGAGGATCTTTGTTTTATCAGTGCAACCAAATATTTACTGAAGATATTTTTCCAGAGCAGAAATCAGCAGCGTTCTCCGTTTATCCTGATCAAACGTGGCACAGAGGTCAACTTGTGTTTTTGGCGTGAGCAGAAAATGTTTTCACATACAGCATGTAAAAGCTCCGGTCCTCCAGCTCTGCAGTCCTGCAGGTTTTAGATGTCTCCCTGCGCCAACACGCCTGACACACCTGTCCTCAACAGCTTGTCAAGTGCTGTCCAAGCATGTTGGCCCACTAATCTGAGTAAGGTGTGCTGCAGCAGGAAACATCCAAACCCTCCAGTTCTACAGGTCTCGAAGACCCACTTTGCCCATCCCTGGTCTAAAATCACCACCAAAGTTTGGCTCTTTCCCAGAATTCTGCATGACCGTGGAGGTAAACTGCAACATTGTGGTGGAAGACAAACAAAACCTGACAAACATTTTTCTAAAAACACCCCCAGAGAACGTCTGAGATGAGAGAACAGACAGGTTGAATCACCGAGATGGAGGTTAGAACGTTGACCTCTGATGGTCAGAGGTTTTTTTTGTTCTTCCTGTTTGAACAGTTTCAGCGTCACTCCTCCAAACAGTGAAAAAGACTCCATATTGGTAATTATATAAAAATAATTTTTTTTGAGATAAAAAAAAACACTAAAGGCTAAAGTAACTTTCAGTTGCAATGATTCGCAAAAGCTGTTGCAAAATGATGAAAATTTAGGTGGAAAAAAATGCTGTGAAATCCTGGAGGGACTGATGAATGAAGACGCTCTGTGTTTGAGAATGAAAATGGATTCATCTTTTCCTCATGAAGGTGTGTGTGATACGTAGTGATGGATTCTTTTTCTTCCACCAGGAAAATACCTCAAGCCGCAGACCTTCAGTCTCCACCTCCTACAGCCAAGGCCATCACATCTACGTCTCCTGCCTCCATGGCCACAGCATCCTCCTCTACATTACATCCCAAGGTCCGCACAGGAAGTCACATCAGCTTCTCCCTGAAGAATGCATCTTTGTCCTCCTCTTCTTGTCGTGGCCCTGGGAGGCCAACCTCAGCCATCCAAGTGGAGAACAGCGGCGGTGGTCACCTGCCGTCTCTGGGGAAGCCAGGTGCGGTGCATCCGGCGGCCTCAAGGAGACCCAAGAATCCGGTGGGTCGCCCAAGCAAACACATGCTGAAGCTGCGAGAGGAGGCTGCCACCGCCGCTGCCCTCCGTAAGCGGAAGGCCCCCTCCCAGGAAGGAGAGCACTCTGGCCCCGACAGGAACTGCATCATCCTCCAGGACCGGGGCCGCCCACCCTCCACCGGCTCCTCCTCTTCCTGCTCCTCCTCGTCATCATCTTCCAAAACCCCCGCTCCCTCGCTTCTCCCACACGGACAGACCAATGGCACTCTCTCCCCCAGCAGGAAACCCCGCCCCCAACCTTTGCCCTTAGAGTCCCATTCACCTGCTGCTAAGGCAGTGTGGACATACAGGAGGACACACCCCCCTCTGGCCCATTCCTCCCCCCCAGACCCATCCTCTGCCACAAACTCCCACATCCGTCCCAGTGGGGGGGACTTAGGACTGCATGGGCAGGGCAGTGGGAGGGTCTTCGAACACCAGGGACTGATGAAAAAACGCAAGGGGGTAGGGATGGAGGAGCATTCCCCCTCATCCAAACCCTCAGCACAGCGCCTACCTTCCTCATCCTCTTCCAGCTCTGCCGCCTCCTCCTCTCCACGCTCTAACTTCTACACCTGGAAAGACAGTAAAGGTGGGGGGCTGGCGGGGGGTGTGGAGAAGAAACTGGGCACACAGAAGGTAGGTTTAAAGGAGTTTAAACCTGAGCTCAGAATTTAAAAACAAAGCGATGAAGGCCCTCATACTGTAGCACTGGTAAATGAAAACAAAGCTTCTCCCCTCATTGTTCGGTTTAATAAGCAGAAATGTTTTTCTCCTGCTCGTCTTCCTCAGCCGTCTCATTCTTTCTCTCTTCTTTTGTCCCACAGCCAAAACTGCACCACTGAGTGTGCTTGCCTTACAAGCCACCATGAGGAAGCCAGAGCTGCTCAGTCCTCGAAGCTACACGACTCCGATATGTGTGTGTTCATCTGTCTGGCCGAGTATGAATGTGTGTGTGGTTGGGTTTGTGTGGATGCTGAGCAGATCTGTGGAGTGTTATGTGGGTCTGAATGAATGTCTGAGGGAGAACTGGAAGAAGGGCGGGTGGGACAATATTCAGAGTATGGATTTAGAAATACCTCAAGACCATCTGGTTATGCTGCTAAATTGAATATGTTTGTTTATAAAAATGGATAAAAAAATATCCTTTTCATTTGTGTGTTTTTTCAGACTTCGATGGTTCTGTGGTCCGTGTCAGGTTTCTGTTTAATCTGAATTCCTATTTCTTTCACAACATAAAGAAGAAAAAAGAAGTTGATATGAGCTCATCTTGAATCTGATGGCGTCTCCTAAAGTAGTTCTAGCCTCATGTTTCCCCTTTTATTTTTTAACGACTGGGAAGTGAGGAGACCAGGTGCTGGAGTTTGAGGAGAGAAATGTCCCATTCTGTTCTGATGCAGGCATCTAGCTGCCCTGCGGTCCTGAACCTTCATTGCTGGATTTCTGGCTTTCATGATGCTCCAAATGTTATCTGTTCAGTGAAAGGTCCGAGGCCTGTACTTCGAAGCTGGATTTTCTCTTGTCAAGGTAGCTAGCTTGGAATTTTTCTGTACTAAGAAGCTTGTTCACTTCTTGCGGGGATAAATCACCATTATAACTTACGCTGAACGGCAACCTGAAACAGGTTATGTTCTGGATAGAGACTGATCAGGAAATGGCGCTTTTATACGCAGTCAGTTCTCTTGGAAGATGTTCTGCTCATTCTTCGAGCATCTTGTCCACTTTGGTGCGCGGATTGTGAGAGGTGTGCTTAGGAGAGAAAGTTTTTAGGAAAAGATGGATCCTTTTGATGAAGACATAAAACCTTTTCACGAACCGCTTCGGAGTATGTTTTTGTATTTGACTTGTTCCCGAGTCCGTTTAGCTCCACTAGGGTTGCATCTGAAATAATAAGGTTATTAATAATGGTCACACATGGCAGAACTGTAGAACCATGAATTTATGAAATGCACAACTACTTGTGCCGTCACGGTGAGGAATTAATATTCCAACACAAAACGCCTTCATGCTGGGAGCTGAGCCTCAAAAGAACTGATGGAAAATATAAAAGAAAGGAACTGAGGAAGCTCCGCCCGAAACCTGAGCCTTAATAAAGTGAAACGGATCGATCAGACTGCTGTGTGTTCATATTGTCTCATGAAATGATTACGAATTTTACGTTTTAATAGTTTTTTTTTTTTTTTTTTGCCAGCATTTTATTCTGGCTGTTACCGTGGCAACAGTGTTGCTTTGGGTCTGGATGATATGTTTAAATTCTTCCTATTTCCTCAAGAATAATTGTCTCCTTCATGTTGAAGTAAGCTGCTCTGCAGGGTGTTTCCATGTCTACGATAGGTCAGACCCTGCAAACAACATCTCTTTTATGTCAGCATGTGCTGATCTAGTTGGGAAAACCCTGGTTTGAATTACCGAGTTGATAACCAGCTTCCTAGTACCACTTGTCAGGATTGTGAATGTCTGAGCTAGTTAACCAAGGTAACAGAGAAATCCCGGGTATGTTGATCCAGTTTCACAGTACAGGCCTCTGAACTGCAGGCCGCCCGGTTCAGCGCCCGGACTCTTCTCCTGCTGTTGTGATGGATGCAGGATGTGGCTTAGCAATATCCTTCCCTGAAATAGATGTCTGGATGGGAGCGGATGCTTCACAAAAACAGGAGAAAACTCATTCCAGTTCAGGTTCCATATTCAGCTCAGTCTGGTGGGTTGGACCAGAAAAATAACATGAAAACCTATAAATGAAAACTCCACATTTTCCCTTTGTTTTAGCACAAAGAAGTACAAGTATGTTATCAAGATTTTTACATTTAATGTCCTTTTAGAAAGTGAACAACCTGAAATTTCTGAAGAAAAATAAGTGAAGTTTTGCCTCAGTTATATATTTTATTTAAAAAATGTAATTTTATTTTGGCTACATAAATGTTTATTTTTGTATCTATAAAATTGTAAATAGTTTTCAAATTTTATCAGTTACATTTTTTAACTTTTGAAAACTGATAAATTAGTTTACATTTCATTAATGTGATATATTTTTTATTATATACAGTTTTTATTTTCTTATTCATTTTAAATGACACATTTACATATTTACACATAGATTACAATGAATCTACAAAAAAAACCCATTTAATCTCAGGTATCTGCAAGTGAAAAATCCAGTATTTCACAATAAAATCTGTAACTTCAATATCTATAAATTATTTTAAATGTACATACGTGTACATTTCCCCATGTGTGTAGTAATCCTGACCACCTGAACTGACTCACCTCAATACAAATTGAAGTCACAACTATTAAGTGAAAAAGATATAAAACATAAAACAAATTATTCTCTGCCTTGGAAATTGCTCATGTAGACAAATTAGGACAGTTCTGTTATTTTATTTTATTTTTTTTTTTTTATTCCTCCTGCAAACCAGGATGGATGGATTAGACCCTTTGGAGGATGGGTTTTGGCCCCTGGTCCATATGTTTGGCACCACAAGTATAAAACTATGATGTACTTTTGAGCTTGATACTTCCTTAATCTACTTGAGCAGAGGAAACACTGGAGTAACATTCATGAAAGACCTCAGATAATTCCAGATTCATCCAGCCCACTAAGAATGAGTCATGTTTAGTTGTTTCTTCTTCTTCTTCTTCTTCTTTTTTCTTTTCTTTTTCTTATAAAGAGGTAAAAGGGAAAAAAAAGTTCAGGAAAAGCTGAGGGGAGGGAAAAGTGAAACCAAAAAACGTGACCAATACACAGCTAACTTCAGCCTATAATACTTTTTCATCAATATTAATTTTTCCCCCTTAAAGGAAAATCACAGAATTGTACAATAATGTCTTTATTGCAGGGGCAATATGACATGAATAAAACCAAAAAGCATACATACTTGAAAGATGTATATAAAATTATATTAATTAATAAACTAAAGGAAATTTTTATAAATTCTTTTTGAAATTATAGTAAAAGTCAATAGCCCAGAGATAAATATGAATTTATTTAAGAACCTACACTGAACCAGTAAAATACTAAAACTAGGAAAACTTGGCCATACCAAAATATTTTTCCTATTGATACTGTACTATTAGTTATTGGTATTTCTTCATTGATATTGATATGATACTTTTTGTCCCTTAAAGGAAAATCTCATAATTGTGTAAAAACTTTGTGAAATAATACCTTTATTGCAAGGACAGTATAAAATGTAAATATCCAATCCGCTTTCTTCATATGGCACATTTTAAAACATAGGGTTAGCAATGTGCTGTACACTTTAAAACATGGTTAAAAATACTTAAAAAGACAAAGACATTCCACACACAGCCAGGACATCCGCACTTCTAAAGACAACAAGGTTCTAAGAATTTACCAAGGCTAGATAAACGCCAAAACACACTAAAAGCAATTAAAAGATAAAGATACAATAAAAGAAATTAAAAGGAAAGAAAAAAACCCACAAATTTAAAACATTAAGATACACCAGATTAAAATTACAATAAAAAAATGAAAGGACTAAAATCACCTTAAAAAACTAAGACATAAGTAAAACATTTAAAACACTAAAATGCCTTAAAAACCAACAGAGACACACAATTCTCATGCTGTGTTAAAAGCCAAGGAGTAAAAACGTCTTTTAAAATGGGATTTTAAAATTTCCAGAGTGGGGGCCAGCATGATCTGGGTGGGGGTGGGGGGGGGGCTTGTTCCACAGTTTTGGTGCCAGCACTGAAAAATCATATTAACATACTTGAAAGAAATGCTTGAAAAACATTAAAATGAATATTTTTAAAGTTATAACAAAACATAATTAGACTACGAATTAATATACAACTAATTAAATTGAAAAAACACTGTACATAAAAACCTGCATTAAATCAATAAAATATTCAAAACACAACATCATCGTGGTCGACGTGGCTGAGTTTGCACATCATTTTATTGCATAAAACTCTCAGAAGAAACAAATGCCATGTTGAACAATGATCAAATCCTATATTTTAATTGGCAAATATCAAAGTATTGATATGCCTATAGTCTGTTATCCAGACGGTGTGACAGCAGGGACACACACTCCCGTTACTCTGTAGTCAGATTGTTAATCCGTTCATCTGTTTGGGATTGGAGGGATTACAGCGACCTCCATAGCGAGTTTCTCATCTGTAAACAGCAAGTGAAGTGAAAGGAAGGAAGTGAAAAAATAAAACTAAAATAAAAGCCAGCTGTTGAAGGGGACAAGGACGGTCCAGTTCGGTAATTTATTACTTTGTTATGTTTAAATAAATTGTTGTATTTTGTTTTTCCCACTTACCATTCAAAAGCAGCGCAACAAACTAAGCAATCGTGACTCCTACATGAAGAAGGAACACATACACTCCCCCACCCCACCCCAAAAAGGAAAAATGAAAAATAAATAAATAAATAAAATAAAATAATATACACACAACGTAGCGTTTCTCAGGTGGGTTTTTCTTCCGCTTTCGACGCGATGACGTCATTACGCGGGGAGTCTGTCCCCGTCCCGGTTACAGAGCGTCACTGCCGGAGCGGGCTGCATGTAGCCTGTACCCCGGCGACAACATGCCGTCTGACGTGGAGTACAGCCCGGTGGGAGAGGGGCTGGGGATGCGGGACTTCTGGCTGTACGTATGGCTGCGGAGAGTCTCGGTGATGGCCGCTCATGTCACCGGCCTGGGCCTGACCCTCATCATCTCCCGGCTGTCCAGACCCGGAACCAGTGAGTCCACATAGATCCGATTTCATTCCTTAGCTGACGTGTTTGGTCCTTTTAATAAGGGAAATATTAAATAGACCAAACAATCAGAGGTAAACAGTGTTCAGAAACAACTCTCTAATGATTTGCTTTGTTTTTTGTTTGTTTTGTTTTTTTAAAATATATTTGGCTTGTTTCGATAAATGAATGAAAATAATTCCTCTTAATCGTTTGAGTAGAGTTTTGCTCATCAAATAATCTGCCAGTGTTTCTAAATTAACTGAACTTTTTTTCCAAGTGGAATTTATTTCTTGTGCAATAAATAGTTTCAGAATTAGACATTTGCATTTCTCCAGTCCTGTAAGCCACCTTAAAACTAATGAACAGAGATGTCCCAGTTCTCACCATCTGACCTTCAGGTCATCCGACTCCGTGTTGCTTTGATGTCATCAGATTAATAGTGTCATTTTCAGCCTCTGCTCATTCAGTGGAAAAAGTGAACTAAAGAAGTTAGGCATATCAATGTTTCTGTGTTTTATCTGCTCCTGGATAACTAGACAGATTTTTTTTATATAGAGTGGGATTTACATCAGTGGTGTCAAACTCTTTTTAGATAGATATATACTTTATTAATCCTGTGAAAGAAATTTCTTACACAACCCAATTTCCACTGCGTTGGACCAGTAAAATAACAACATAATAACCTATAAATAATGAAAACTCCACATTTCCCTCTTTGTTTTAGTCCAAAGAAGTGCAAGTACGTTATCAAGATGTTTACATTTACTAAACTATTATGAACCACGTCTGGTCCGCAGTCTGGATGAAATACACACAGCATGCAAGCTATAGAAACTGAAGCGAGATGAAGGCTGGAGAGACTGAGCTGAAGATCTGCCATTTTCTGAGCATCAGTTCAGTTAGAAAGTTGAACTTTTCTGAAGCTTCTTTGAGTTTGGTGGGAGGATGTTTCTTACTGGTGTTTCTTTTTGTTCCAGGTCTGTTTTCTTGGCATCCAGTGTGTATGTCAGTTGCTGTAAGTTTACAATCTCCTTTTATTCATGCACACACACGTCCGTGCACTCAGTGAGCAGATGTCATTGGTTCTCTAATTTCAGCCTGAACCTCGCTGTAACTAAAGCCCTCAAACAATATCACAATCCTTAAAAAACAAGTTAAACTTGTGGATCCAGCCTGTTGGTTTAGTCTCTCTCAGTCAGCTGGAGTCAGAGACAAGGCTGTCAGAACAGGAAGTGAGTTTAAAATCAGGTTTAGGAACTTTTTTTAACGGCACAGAAAGACACAAATAATGTTTTATATCACTATTAGAGGGGTAGCAGTCAACGCTGGCATGAAACCAAACCAAAACCTTCATAAGGAAACCAACTGATTGATTCAGTCCGCCGTCCTGAGCTGCACAAGGAGACAGTGCAGAGGAAAAACTAAAACTTTTAAATTTTTTTTTAAATCAGAATCTTTTATATTTAAATTTTCTTCAACAACATATAAAAGTAAAGTCCCGTACATATGTGCATACACACACAGGAGCATACAAGCACAGGGACAGTAGGAACGAGAAAGAAAGAAACCTCACTTCTCTGTCACTGCTGGCTGTTCGTAGGTGTTTACAGACACATCTTCTGGAACTTCCTGCTCATATGAAGAGTGAGTAGCTGATCTTCTCAGGTTCTAGACTGGACATCATGTCTGTTTACTGCTGTTTGTGAGCAGGTGGAACTGATAAAGTCCAACACGCAGTGACGCTGGGACATGACCAGAACATATGGATGAGCGTGCTACGATTTCAACCCCTGCAGCCTTGACCTTGTCCAGAAACTCTCCTAAATATTGGAGTTGTGCCTCCCCGACCTTGGTTAGATAAAGTTGCTGTCATCTCCCACATGTGTTGCTTCATGTATGTTATTATTATAGACGGATGCACCGTGATTTCAAACAGAAATGTCACTTTCACCATCACTGAAAATGATGAGATGACCAGTCGTCATCCTCAGTATGCAAATATTCCCCTTCAGAATCAGAGATTGCTAATAGCAGAGAAATGTCCTTCATGAACAGTGAGAAAGCCTTTAGATATGCCATGTGTTCTCTCTGTAATCCACTCAGCATCACGGACTACGAGCACTTCTGCATCAGCTCTGTATGGATCAAATGTCATTTCCTTATAAACTTTGAATGGACACCTCACCTTCCCCTCCCCTCCCTTACCTTTTTGAACTGGTGCTGTATAAATAAAGTTGGATTGAACAGTTTTTTTTTTTTATCACGTTCCCAGACAGCTCTTAGCCAGCATAGATCTGATTATAATCATATTAATGAAGAGTTTAGAGCTGAACTTTGCTTTCACCTTCACGTCCTCCGTTCTTCTGTCTTCTTTCCACTCTGAATAATTAATGGTGACGGAGGTGTTGGAGTTCAGCTGTTTTGTTACAGACTGAGCACAAACCCAATCTACTACCACCCACTAAGGCCCAGTAACCCTTACTACTGCCCACTACAGCCACTAACGCCCACAAATGGCCTCTTACACCCACTACCACCCACTAAATGTGAACGTGTTTAACTGGCATTCAGTCTTGTGTGTGCTCCTGCAGCCTTGTAGAGGTTGAATATTCCTGATATTCCTGCTGACATGGCTCTTGCCTGTCAGGGATTTAGGGTTTGATTCCTGGAATTTGTTGGGCCTTTGCAAGCTAAATCAGCTTAATAAAGAACCCCCCAGTTTGTATGCTGACTCATCCTAACAGATTTTATAAAGCATGTGTAGAAAAAGTAGACACCGCTCCAGCAGCACAGCTTTTAAACAGATTAGAGAAATGAAAATGGTGGAAATCAAGATACAAAATAGAAAAAATGTGATCAGAGCTGCTGTGACTCACAGCCTCCAGTTTATTTCCCATCACATCAATGAGAGCTGCATCCAGATGATGTTGCTGACACGTCCGTCTCTGTCTCTACAGTACTGTCTGTGCATGACTGAGGGCATCCTCCTCTACTCAGCCGAGGGATCTCCATTCTGCTTCAAGTCTCGAAAGGGTAAGGTCCGTCTCCACTGGCTGTGTCAGGCTCTGGTTCTGATAGCTGCTGGCACTGGGCTGGGTTTCGTGGTGGCCAGTAAAAATGTGTCAGAGCTTCGCCACCTGGTCAGCTGGCACAGCCTGCTGGGCTCCTGCACGCTGGCCGCCAGCCTGCTTCAAGCAGCCTGCGGTGTCACCCTCATCTTCCACAAGCAGCTGCATCTCTCCTCCTCCCTGCCCAGACTCAAGCTGTACCATGCCACCTGCGGCCTGGTGGTCTACCTGTTGGCCACTGTGACCGTCATGTCGGCCATGTTCTCAGACTGGTTTCAGGCCATGGTGAAGGGGGTGACATGGTGGGCTTACCTCCTGCTGCCCCTCTTCCCTGCCCTGGTGGTGATGAACCAAATTACTAATGCCTACCTGCCCCGCAGGAAGATGAGCAGCTAGGAAGCATGGAGGACATGAAGCTACAAAGAGCTTCATGTGGTGCTTCCACCAGTCTGGAAGTGACCTTCACCTCCTTTCATATGAGTGAAGTGAAGCTGGACTTTGGTGTTGGTGTCATCTAATCTTCCAGGACGGTGTTCAAGGTGATCTAATGAACTTGGACGGAGGTGCAAGTCTCTGAATTTTTGCACTACGTTTGCAGTGAAAGGCCTACAGACTCTGGATCTTCAGGAGGATGAATGTGGACGGTCTTAAAGCAGCTGGTAAATTCTCTCCACCTCTGGTGATGCTACAGAAGCTGCATGAAGCAGTTTAACATGAAGTTGTTTGGTAAATCATCACACCAAAACAAACATGGAGGATTAGAGTACATCTCTGCATAACCCAGTTCAAAAAAGCAGCTGCTTTTTTTCTACTAAATTTCAAATACAATATCATGTTTTGCAAATCATTTTCAAACAAGAATTCATTGAAATGGTACCAAACACTAAATTTTATATTAAAACTTGGGAGAAGAAAGCATCCCAGAAAGGCTGTTTATGAGGAAGGCCCAACGGAAGAATGCTTCAAGCCCGCATTTCCGACCTGACAACACCACTCAGAACATACAGAAACTCATGACGTGTCCTCTGTCTCACTGCTGACTGCTTCACTGCCTCCCAGCTGTGGAGCAGAACGCTCCTTTCAACCTGCAGCATTAAATTCATCCCCTGATGGACCAGCTGAGGGTCAGAGTCCTTCTGAGTGTTAATCCAGAGCTTGAGGTGTAGACTGAACTGTACCACTGAGCCTTATGTTGCTGCTCTTTAATCATTCCTGCTGGTCTGTTGGGATGGAACTCTCCTCAGCCAGTGAGCCAGATTTCTTTCTCAGGAGATGGAGAGCAAAAACAAGAAGACACAAAAGCTGGAGGAGTTTGTTTTTAACAGGCAGCCTGATGGTGACTAAAATCAGAGTACAGTGTGACTACAGGAGCTGTAATACTGGGAGGAGCATTTTGCAGACTGCTGCAGACAAACAACCTAACCAGGACGGAATACACTTTCATCAGCGTCCTCACTCAGACTCCTTTCCTCCATCTTCTCACAGACTCGTGTTAAAACCTCGAAGCAGCCCATTTTCTTCATGAATGTGTGAAAGTCATTATTGTCCTTTGTGGGGTTTATTTTATTTCATTTTTTTATTTCACACATGGCTATGCACAACCTCAAATGATAAAACAACAAAAATGTCAAAACACTTCTTGGTGCAATAAATTTGATTTATTTATTTATTTATGTTTCTGTTTAGATTTCCTTTTTCCAACAGGATTTACTGTTTCCCTTCGAAAAGCTCACTAATAAATCCCATCCAGGAGTTCTTTGGAGTGTTTCTGGGACAATAATGCATCACGACTATCAGGGGAATCGGCTCAGCGTCCTGGACAGTGTCTTCCCCAACAAGTACCACTGTTTGATCTTAACAGAAGTTACCACATGCATTGTGAATGAAGCAAGCAGTGATACAGATGGAGCTACAGGCGGAGGAATAGGTGGAACTACAGGCAAAGCTACAGGGGGGCCTGCAGGTGGAGTTTCAGAGGCAGAACTAGAGACATAATTACAAGTATAGGCGCAAAGATAGGCATAGGTACAAATATAGCTACAGGTGGAGCTACAGAGGCGGAGCTACAGGCAAAGCTGCAGGTGGAGCTACAGAGACGCAGCTATATGCAAAGCTGCAGGCGGAGCTACAGGTGGAGCTACAGAGGCAGAGCTATATGCAAAGCTGCAGCTGAAGCTGCAGAGGCGGGGCTTCAGGCAGAACTGCAGGCAGAGCTCCAGATGGCGCTCCAGAGGCAGAGCTATAGGTGAAGTTGCAGGCGGAGCTCCAGGTGGAGTTACAGATGGTCCAGAGGCAGACAAAGTTACAGAGGCAGAGCTACAGGCGGAGTTACAGATGTAGGTAAAGGTGGAGCTAAAGGTGTACATGCTAATTCAGCAGTTTTTTTTCCAGCTGCAGGAGTTTGGATGACGAAGAGATCTGATGGACATGTCCAGTCATGTGGAAAACCCCAGCTCATCAGGGACCTTTTCGTCCTTTCTGGTCATTTCCTCGTTGACATTCTTACTTCAATTCTTCTTGAAGGTCACCAGGAACAAATGTACTATCCTTTCAGGTCACTGGAGGACATAAAAGTCCTGTTCTAAAAACTGTCATAAAAACATTAGATTCATAGTTTATCTACTTTGTTTAAATCGATCAATCAGCTTCAGTTTAATGAATAAAATAAAATTTCCAAGCTTCCAAACATATATTTTATGAAAAATACCTTTTTTCCATTAAAAATTATAACATTGTGCAATTAAATGAGCATTAAAAGGGTTAAAATAGCTTTAATTGTTACATATTTGGTAGTTTTGACTAGGTCTAAATTAGATTTAAAGAGCTGAAATCTAGATTTTTTTCTTGTTTTGTGTTTTTTTTAAAGGAAAGATGTCTGTTCCTAAAATGCTGGATCTGGTTTGCTCCAAACATGTCAAATAATTCAGTTTTTGACTCATCTGTCCGCAGAACTTTGTGGTAGGCCACATGTGGTTGGGTTCTGGCCGTAAGTTAAGGCCAAATTTGGTCCAAACATAAATGCACATTTGGGCCAAGGAGGACACTAAGCTGAATATGAGGTTCAGAACAGCCTAACAATTTGCATTTTTTATTATATTTTAAAGAAACTTTTAAGTCTTTTCTTCAGATTGAATTGTTGTCCACGTCCAAATCTGTCCTGTTGTACTGATCCTTCAACAGTGTGTCCAACCTGCCGTTTCTGATAACTTCCTGGATCCCACTCAGCAGTGATGTGTTCCTGTGTGACAACACACAGCAGATCAATAGATGAATCTCAGGGAAAGATGGTTTTCTGTCCCTGGATGCTCCTGAAACTCCTCTTGTGTCTGTAAACATCAGGTGTTGTCAGTGCTTCTGTGTGCTGGTCTGACTTGTTCACGTCTGATGTCCGTGCCGACTCCTCTGATCCTGAAGCGAAGATTTCCTTTGAGATGTTTGCCTTCAGAAGCTGTTTTACTCCTGGAAGGAATCCTGGATGTTCTGTGCTAAATCAGTTACTCAGGTCTCTGCTGTTTCAGTCTTTATCAGCATTTATCAGGTAATCACACGGAGCTCTGAACTTATCTGTCAGCAACATTTGGTTGTTCTGGAATAAATAAAACATATAAACTACTGAACTGGTTTTGATGGTGTTATTTAATGTAAAGTGAAAATTCCTTCCTTCAGATTTATTTTCATCTCAGAATAAAACTGATAAATGTCCTACAGCAAAGACAGAGTGTGGTGCAGTCAGCAGGTGGTGCTACATGCATGTCCCAAACAGCTGTAACTCAGGCCAGAGAAACAAGGCTGTGTCAATAAATAACTTATAGATCTTCCTCCCTGAATATCAGTATGAGGATACGGTGAGCCTCTTAGGACAAATTTCCCGTTATGAGTCTGGAGCTGAAGCTTTGTCCTGGCACACGAAGGTGACGGAGTTGTTCAGCAGGTCATACATGTTCACCACGTCCCCCAGAGATCTACGCTCTCCTCCACCTCTAAGAGCTACAAGCACCTGCTGACCAGCTCCCAGCAGCCTCTGCTCTTCAGGTAGGATGTTTGGCTCCGCCCCCTCCTCTCTGCTTCTTATTGAGTCCGCTGAGATCACCTGATTGGACAGAGAAGACAGATGCTGAAGGTAAGGTGACTCACCTCTGTGGAAACTTAATAACGGATGTGACACCACTGGGGCTTCCTGGTGCTCCTCCTGGGGCTCCTCTATAATCCATCTATCGCTCCTCTATAATCCATCTATCGCTCCTCTATAATCCATCCATCCATCCATCCTCTATAATCCATCCATCCATCCATCTATCGCTCCTCTATAATCCATCCATCCATCTATCGCTCCTCTATAATCCATCCATCCATCCATCTATCGCTCTCTATAATCCATCCATCCATCCATCTATCCATCCATCCATCTATCGCTCCTCTATAATCCATCCATCCATCCATCTATCGCTCTATAATCCATCCATCCATCTATCGCTCCTCTATAATCCATCCATCCATCCATCTATCGCTCCTCTATAATCCATCCATCCATCCATCTATCGCTCCTCTATAATCCATCCATCCATCCATCTATCGCTCCTCTATAATCCATCCATCCATCCATCTATCGCTCCTCTATAATCCATCCATCCATCCATCTATCGCTCCTCTATAATCCATCCATCCATCCATCTATCACTCCTCTATAATCCATCCATCCTCTATAATCCATCCATCCATCCATCTATCGCTCCTCTATAATCCATCCATCCATCTATCCATCTATCGCTCCTCTATAATCCATCCATCCATCCATCGCTCCTCTATAATCCATCCATCCATCTATCGCTCCTCTATAATCCATCCATCCATCTATCCATCTATCGCTCCTCTATAATCCATCCATCCATCCATCCATCCATCCATCCATCCATCCATCTATCGCTCCTCTATAATCCATCCATCCATCCATCCATCCATCTATCGCTCCTCTATAATCCATCCATCCATCTATCCATCTATCGCTCCTCTATAATCCATCCATCCATCTATCGCTCCTCTATAATCCATCCATCCATCCATCTATCGCTCCTCTATAATCCATCCATCCATCCATCTAATGCTCCTCTATAATCCATCCATCCATCCATCCTCTATAATCCATCCATCTATCCATCCATCCATCCATCCTCTATAATCCATCCATCCATCCATCATCCATCAGAACTAACAGATAATATAGCTGAATCAGGTGTCTGGATGAGCAGTGCTCTGCAGAACATCTCCATCCAAAGCATCATTTTCTTGATGGTGTGAGGAAGAATGTGGGCCAAGACTGCTGTGTGATGTCCCATGATGCACTGGGCTCCTCTCTGCTTTCTTTACTCTTCATGTAAAAATATCTGACATTGTTGTTGTCAATAATTTGTGTTTCTGTTCTTTTTCTGTATGTATCCCTGTCTTAGAGTTGTGCTGCCTGTTGACCACCCTATCCTGTCTTCTCCACCACTAACCAGTCCCCGCTGATGGTCGTTCTTCATGGTGCTGGTTCTGATAGAAGTTTTCCTCTCCACTGTCTCCTCATGGGGCTCAGGGTGGAGGACTGAATTAAAGAGAACATTTGATCTAATCTATTGTTTTTTTTTTTAAGCAAGGTAATTATTTTTATGACTTGGTTTATATTAACACAGACTTGGAACTTGAAGTTTATTCAAGAAAATTTGACTTTTCTGATATGGTAAAAATGTGAATGTGTTTACAGTTTGAGGGTTCAACACAAACAACAATTACATAATCTGGTTTGTTTGTTTGTGCTGGATTATAAATTAGTTCTGTAAAACTCATCTCTGATGAGCAGCGAGTCATCAGAGATGGGTGAAGTCTGATCACTCAGGTCTTTGTTATCTCTGTGGGGAAGCTGAAGCTAATTGAGGTGTTTACCGCGTAGGAAGTGGAGGCCTGCTCCTCCTCCCCAGCCTCCTGCTGAGCCTCCATGTGGCAGGAGAGCAGGTGCTCCTGCAGCTCCAGCTGGGAGATGCAGATCAGGGAGCAGAGCGGGCAGCTGAAGGCTTTTCCGCTCTGGCTGATGCTCTGACTGCAGATGTGCTCCTGCAGCTTCTCCTCGTCCAGATCAGCTTTGCAGTAGAGACAGCGCAGCACTGACGTCTCAGAGTCTGAAGGACAGACACAGAAGATCAGAGATGACAGCTTGTTCATCACCTACCTGTAAATGCAGCAGTCTGTGGTGGGAAGGTTTAATAAGGAAGCACAAGGCATTCCCAGGCCTGCTGAGAGACACAGTCTCTCCAGCGTATCCTAGGTCTTCCATGAGGTCTCCTCTAGGTAGGATTTGCAAGGGACACCCCACCAGGGAAGCATGCAGAAGAGATCCTAACCAAATGCCTGCACAACCTTATCTGGCTCCTCGGGATGCGGAGGAGCAGCAGCTCTATTCTGATCTCCTCCTTCTTACCATACGTTCTTCTTCTTACTTTATCTTTAAGGTAGAGCCCGGCCACCCTGTGGAGGAAACTCATTTCGGCCGCTTGTATTTGTGATCTTGTTCTTTTTGGTCACTAACTACAGCTCACAGCTGATCATAGGTGATGGTAGGAACGTAGATCAACCAGTAAATTAAGAGCTTCTCATTTCAGCTCCTGAATCATCACAAGAGACGGATGCAGAGTCACATCACTGCAGATGCTGAACTGATCCGCCTGTCAATCTCCTGCTCCATCTGTCCTTCACTGGTGAACAAGACCCTGATACACGTAAACTCCTTCTCTTGAGGCAGTATCTCATTCCCAATCCAGAGAGGACACTCCACCATTTTCTGGTTGAGGACCATGGTCTTGGATTTGGAGATGCTGATTCTCATCCCAACCGCTTCACACTCAACTGTGAATCTGTCCAGCAAGAGTTGAAGATCACGGCCCAATGAAGCCAACAGAACCACATCGTCTGCAAAAAGCAGAGACCCAATCCTGAGGCCACGAATCCAGATCCCCCCATCACAGCTACCCCTAGACCACTGATGAAGACCAGACCACTGATGAAGACCAGACCACCGATGAAGACCAGACCCCTGATGAAAACCAGACCGCTGTACGTTTGATGGCTGATTTACTGATAATTAAAGATCCAGCTAAGAAAACACAGGCTGGACACTAGACCTGGACGTGGACCTGGACCTGTGTGACCAGGTCAGTTGAAAGTTCAAATGTGATTTTTTTTTAATAAACAAGGTCACATTTGTGTTTCTGCTGCTGTCAGACTATGTGGAGACATTGTTTATGTATTTGCTGTGCCACAGTGGAGACAACGTCCTTGAACAGGTGTGACAGTTACAAACTGAAGGTGCTGATGGTGATGTCAGACCCAGTCCACCTGACCCGTCCTCACCTTGGTGCTCAGCAGCTTGGTGTTTGGCTAAAGTCTCCGTGCTGGGGAAGAACTTCATGCAGATGTCACACTGGACCAGAGTCTTGATCTGCCGGCCGTGGCTGGCAAACACATCTGCGTGGTTGGTCCTGTTGTGGTACCAGAGGCCTGACAGTTGCTATGGCAACACAGAGAAAGATACAGGCAGGTTGGAGAGTGGGGGTGAGATGGAGCAACAAAGATGTGAGTGAAGCATAGACGTTCTGTTTTTGGTGTGTTTTAAGTCATCTTCCGTGCGTGTACTCTGTGTGTGTACTAAATGTCTCTATTGTACTCTGTGTATGTACTTTGGGGTGTATACTAGGTGTGTACTTTGGGGTGTGTACACACCACACTGGACCAGAGTCTTGATCTACCGACCGTGGCTGGCCAACACATCTGCAAAGGTGTACACAGGTGTGTGTACTCTCTGTATGTACAGTGGGGTGTATACTAGGTGTGTACTTGGAACGTGTACTCTGTGTATGTACAGTGGGGTGTATACTTAGTGTGTACTTGGAACGTGTACTCTGTGTGTACAGTGGGGTGTATACTCAGTGTGTACTTGGAATGTGTACTCTGTGTATGTACAGTTGGGTGTATACTAAGTGTGTACTTGGAACGTGTACTCTGTGTATGTACAGTGGGGTGTATACTAAGTGTGTGCTTGGAACGTGTACTGTGTGTATGTACAGTGGGGTCTATACTAGGTGTGTACTCGGGGTGTGTACTCTGTGTGTGTACAGTGGGGTGTATACTAAGTGTGGACTTGGAACGTGTACTCTGTGTATGTACAGTGGGGTGTATACTAAGTGTGTGCTTGGAACGTGTACTGTGTGTATGTACAGTGGGGTCTATACTAGGTGTGTACTCGGGGTGTGTACTCTGTGTGTGTACAGTGGGGTGTATACTAGGTGTGTGCTCGGGGAGTGTACTTGTCCCACCTGGTAGGATTTGCTGCACAGGTCACAGCTGAAGGGTTTGCTTCCAGAGTGTGTGACCTGATGTTTGTCCAGCAGGGCGGCGCTGGGGAACACCTTGTTGCATGTGGAGCACTTGTGGAACTCCTTTGGGTGGAATTCCTGGATGTGCTGCTGATGCTCCTCCAGCGAGTGGAAGCTGAGACAACACTTCTGACAGTCGTGTGGATCTGACAGGTCTGACAGACAGGACAGGGTTTCATTAGGACCCACAAACACATGAAGACTAAGCATGGTTGTAACGTCAGTGTGGCGCTGGTAAAAGTCACATTCCATGTCTGAAGATGCTTCAGGGAATCATGTACCACTGTCCTGGCTGTTTTAGATGTTTTCCTACAACATACTGGACCTCCCCATCAAGCTCTTTCCAAGTATTTTACAGCTTTCTCAGCTGCTTTGGTACTTTTCTCAGATCAGAATTGAAATTCTCAAAACTACGTGTTTAATCTTCTCATCATTGTGGCACTTGTGAACATCAAAAAACAGTTTCTCATTTCTATGAACAAGTTGCAAATGTTCTGGAGCATCCATGCAAATGATTATGTAAAATTCTCTGCTGTTTCCTACATGTTCATTTGCTTATGTCATGCTGATCAAAATGTATTTTAATAGGTCTCTGTTGAACTGCCCCACCCCCGAACCTTTAGGCATTAGTTCATCTGAGAAGTCTTTACATGCAAAATGGCTGAACAAGTTGTCATAATATGTCAAGACCAGCTTTCAGAGTCATAAAGAAAACGTCCTGTTGGGCGTTGAGAAAACTCAGCCACGTGAAGATACGGTGGAAATTTCTGCTGAATCCCAGGAAATCAAGGCTGCAGAGTCCCTGCCTAAGCTTGATCATGGATGTGACATGCCATGTGTGGAGGAGTGAAGGAGTGGGTGGAGGCGTGAGTATGTATGGAGGTGCTTGTGTGTATATGCAGGTATGTATGTGAGTGTGTGTGTAGTGGTGTATGTGTATGGAGGGGTATGAGAGTGTGTGTGTATGTGGGCACCGGTGTGTGTGTTTATAGGTATGTGCGTGACGTGTGTGTGTGGAGGTATGTGCACGTATTGAGGTGTTGGTATATAGAGGTGTGTGAGAGTGTGTGTGAGTGGCTGGGGAGAAAAAAAAAAAAAAAAAAAAAAAGGGAGTGTGTGCGTTTGCAGGGGGTTAGGACGTGTCCTCTGGGGGGCGCCCTGGCTGGGTGTTGGGGGCGGGGGCCTGGGGTTCCCTTCCTTCGCCTCGCCCCCCTCCCACTCAGAAAGAGGAAAGTGGCCCCTTGGGCTGGTGGCTGGCCCCTGGGGGGGTTCGTGGCGTGCCTGGGTTGGGGTGCCTGCTCTGGGCCTGTGACGCCCTTCGGGGCCGGCGGGGGACGGGGGCGCCCTAAGCCACTGGCGGGTCGTCTTCCAGGGGGGAGGCTTACCCCCCTCTGGACCTACATCTCCTGACCCCTCCCCTCCCCACTCTTCACTACATACACAGGTAGGGCCGTGGGGGGTGTGCTTGTTGCGCTGGGCGGGGCAGGGGGGTCATCATAGTGGCCCCGTTGCTTCGCCGAGCGGCAGCATGCCTCCCAGCTTTTAATTCCACTTAGTCACTGAGCACAAATAACATTTGCAACATACAAACACGTTTTGGGGGGTGGAACATGCGAGGTCAGGTGGGTGGGACTGCTCAGGTGGCCCCACCCCCTCCTCAATGCAGTTACTGCCCCCCAATTTTAACCCTCTTTTTTTAATTGCAAACAGCACATAATATATTCCCTCACTAGTGGGGGAGGGAGGGGCGATGGGGTCTTCAAGCGCCCCTGTCTCCATGGATGGCCCGGGGGCGGGGCGGGCCGGGTGGCCTGTCGCGTTGGCCCGGGGCGTGGGCGGGCTGTCCCGGGGGGTTTGGCTGCTGGCCCTGGGGGGAAGGTGCTGTTTTGGGGGTGGGGAGTGGGGGACTGGGGCGGGGTGGGGGGGGTGGGGGCCTGGCTCGTGTCTCCTCGCCTCCTGGCTGGGGCTGTCCCCCCGCGGCGTGGGGTGGCGGGAGGATGGTGGTGGGGGGATGGTGTTTGTTTGTGTGTGTGTGTGTATGGGGGGGGGGGGGGGGGGGGGGGGGGGGGGGGGGGGGGGGGGGGGGGGGGGGGGGGGGGGGGGGGGGGGGATGGGTGGTGGAGGGATGGTGTGGTGTGTGGGAGGGTGGGGTGTGTGGAGGTGGATGTGTGGTGTGTGGGAGGGGGGGTGGTGTGGGTGTGGGAGGATGAATGGTGGAGGGATGATGTATGTGGGGGAGGATGGGGTATGTGTGGGAGAATGTATGGTGCAGGGAGGGGGAGTGTGTGGGAGGATGGATGGTGGAAGAATGGTGTGTGTGCAGGAGGATGGATGGTGTATGGGAGGGAGGATGGTGTGTGTGTGGGGGAGTGGTGTATGTTTGGGAGAGTGGGTGATGGAGGGGTGGTGTGTGTGTGTGTGGGAGGATGGGGTACGTGAAGGTGGATGTTTGGTGTAGGAGAGGGAGGACGGTGTATGTGTAGGAGAATGATGTATGTGTGGGAGGATGGGTAGTGAAGGATGGTGTGTGTGTGTGTGTGTGTGGGAGGTGTGAAGGTGGAGGATGGTGTATGTGTGGGAGGATGAGTGGGTGGAGGGATGATGTGTGTGTGGGAGGATGGGGTAGGTGTGGGAGAGTGTATGGTGGAAGGATGGTGAGTGTGTGGGAGGATGGATGGTGGAAGGATGGTGTGTGTGTGGAAGGATGGATGGTGGAAGGATGGTGTGTGTGTGTGGGAGGACAGAGTATGTAAGGGTTGGATGGTGTATGTGTGGGAGGATGAATGGAGGAGTGGAAGGAGAGTGTGTGTGTTTGTGTGTGTTGGTCTGGGGGGGGGGGCAGGACTGGCTCTCGGGGGTGTGCGGCTGGGCGCTGGGGTGTGGGGCTGGCCTCTGGCGGTGGCCGTCTGGGCGGGCCGGGTCCCCCCGGGTGGCGTGCTGGCCCTTGGCCTGTGTGGGGTGGGGGGTGTCCCTGCGATCCTGGGCCCGGGCCCTCTGCCCCGTCTGTTCCCGGGCGGGCCGGTGCCCGGGGGGGTTCGGGGACTGCTGGCCTCGGCCTGCCGGGGCCGGTGCCCTGTGTCCGCGGGCGGCTCCTGCTGGGGTCTCCTGCTGCTTGCCTTCCTGGGCGGGCGAGTGGTCGTCTCTGTGGACCGGTCGGGATCTGTAGCCTACGGGGGGGCTGGTGGCCTGGGTCTCGGGACCGCTGGCCTGACTCTGGCCTCTGTTCAAGTGAGGTGGCATCTGCATGATCACTCTGCATGGTCACTCCTTCCTGAACGTCTCCACACAGTCTTTGCGTCGCATGTGGCCGAGTTCTCCAGCATATCCACACAGGTTTCTCTGCCGCGTGTTCTTGAATACAGCAGTTTCACTTATATCTATTATCATATTTTTTTTTTCTTTTTTTTTATTATTTCTGTTCTTATTATTATTATTACTCTTACTCTTTTATTATTACTACTACTATTATTATTATTACTATTATTGTGATTATTATTATTGTTACTATTATCACTAGTTGTGTAAGGACACTTACTGGCCAGGATGATCTTAGCTATATATGTTGCAAGTAGTATGGATTACATGGTTTTTCTGTATAATGTTTTAAGTCCCCACCCGCCACTCCCCACACCCTTTCTGTCCCCTCTCTCTCCCCTCCCTCTTCTCTCTACTTTCTTTTCTATCTCTCTCTCTCTCTGTCCCCTCCGGTCGAGTCCAGCATTAAGAGTCTGATTTAATAAAGTTTTTCATGTCATCAAGACGGGACTTTATACATGTAGTATAAATCCCTGCTTGATAGAGTAAAATTGCCCAGCACCAGACAGCAGCCAGACAATCATTCTGTTTGCAACGATGCTGACAAGACAAGTTAAAAAAAAAAAAAAAAAAAAAAAAAGGATGTGACATGCCAGCTCGAATTCCAGCAGTAAAGCCACAAATTCAGAGAGGCCACCGCATGAAAACAAAGAAACACAACAGATGTAGAGCAATCAGAGACTTCCAATAATCCTAAAGACACATCGGATGTGGATTTATGTGAGAATGTTGGAGGAATTTATTCTGAAACCCCAAGAAACAAAGGCTGCAGCATCCCCGGCTCAGCCTATTCCCAAATGTGTCATGTCGACTAACATTCCAGCAGAGTCTGTAACTCCAGACGTGGAAAAAGAATCACAGAAGCCAGCAACATTCCCTCCATCTGTCATGCTGGTCCAAGTAAATGTCTGACTCCAACCCCAGTGAAACAACTACAGGCAAGAGAGACCTCCAACATATCAGCATCACCGTCCAACGTTCCTGTTGGTCTCTCTGCACCGGTGGTACCAACCACAGCAAAAAGACTCCAGCCTGGATTGATCCCTTACCATGTTTATGCCCCACCTGACCTGTCTGCTGCAGATCCAAATCCAGGTCTAAAAGCTCTGCTCGCTAATGCAGCTGCAGAGGAGGAGTCTACTGAAGGGTTACTCATGATCCCGGAGCAGCAGTTCCACCAAACCTTGGATGCTAAGGAACAGAATCACAAGCTGCTGAATCAGGTGAAGAGTCTGCATAATCTGGTTAACCTGAACACCATAAAGCATTCTGCGGCTTTCTAGAAGAGGCAAAACCTAAAAAAAATATGTGTTTAATAACATAATTTCAATTACCAATTTTTGGCTATAAAAATATGTAATACAACATGAAAACACTAGAAAAAAATAATAAAATCCCCCAAAATATTTAGAATGAAATAGAAAATGTGTGTTTAGTTAAATCTTTTCAGTTACAATTTTCTGACAATGAAAATATGGAACATCATATTAAAACAAAACAAAATAAAATAAATAAATAAATAAAAGTGTAAAATAAGTAGAAATGCATGAAGTTAATCCAGGATTTTATTCTGATGGAAATTATTTTCCATTCATTATCTACTGCTTAGTCCATTAAGGGTTGCGGGTAAGCTGGAGCCTATCCCAGCATTTAACAGGTGAGAGGCAGGTACACCTGGACAGGTCACCAGTCCATCGCAGGGCCACCACAGAGGGACAAACAACCATTCATTCACACACACACACACACACACACACTCCTAGGGAGAATTTAGAGTGCCCAATTAGCCTAACATGCATGTCTTTGGAAGCTGGAGAGCCTGGAGAGAACCCACACATACACGGGGAGAAACTCCACACAGAAAGACCACCACCCCCCAGGTTCGTACCAGCCTCCCAGCCGAGGCTCGAACCAGCGACCTTCTTGCTGTGAGGCTGCAGTGCTAACCACTACACCACCGTGCAGCCTAAAAAAATTTTTTGAGTAAATAATTCTGACTGATTTAACAGAGGAAAAAAACAACAGTTGGGTTACAACTATGTTTAAGTAAAAACGTCTGACAGTCTTGGCTTGGACTGACAGCAGCCTCCACAGCATGTTTACATACGTTACAGCTGCAGCAGAGGCGAGCTGCTGCATGCTTCATGTTCTGCATCTTGTTTCTTCTTGTATGACATGAGTATGATCCTCCACATTTCCAATGTGCACCCTCACAAACACCATCTGCATCAGCCGATTCTTCCACTTCTTCTGTGTTGCTCTCTGAACAATACTCTCCTATGTGCTGGTAGAAGGACCCGCTGCACAAAATCAATGTAAATGCTTCATTAAAAGCTAACAAACATCTGGTGCTGGTGTGTTGGCGGCACAGCAGCCACTCTGCTAATGAGGGTCGGAACATGTTGTCTGGGAAGACATCATCATCAAAAGCATCCACATGTGGAATAAAAAGACAGCAGGACACAAATCTCTTTCCAGCTGTATGTGCTCTGAACTGGCTCCAGTTTCGGTGATCTCCAGGTTATACTGGCAGCCAATTATCACACGAAATTTAAGCTTTCTAAGCTCGTGTGGCGAAGAATGGTTCAAAGTTTCCAGGAGGGATTTCTATGTATGAAAACTCACCAATGACTCATTTCTATTTAACTTCATGGTGATTTTCCATGTAAAACCCAAATCAAGGAGAAATAAAGCTAAACTCTCATTTTCTTACATCACAGACACGTTTTAACAACCAGTCAGACAAACATGAACAATTTAACAATCAAGTAACTTCAATCGGGTCTTAAAATCACCACACAATGAACAGAGTTGTCTTCCTTCAGGAGAAACACCTGTTTTTCATCCTCTTTGATGCATTAGAGAATGTTTTTGTTTCCGCCTGAATCCGTAGACACCGAGCAGCTGGATTGATGGTTCATTTTTGGACAACAGTTTCCTCCATCTGTGGATGCTCACTGCCCTGAAGTGTCTCGTGTGTTGTTTACGAGTGAGGAAATAAAAGCAGGAGATTGACAGGTGGATCAATGCGGCGTCAGCATTGATGTGAACGGTCCGTCCTGGTGAGGAAGGACCTGGCCCAAGAGGAAGCTCTCGATTTACCAGTTGATCTACGTTTCTACCATCAGGACACCAGATGTGGGTAGAGACTGAAAGACCAGGATTCACTAACACATCGAATCATTTTTTATTTTCTTAATGCGCATGAGCAGTGGGCATGTGTACACACCTGCACGGGAATCGAATGCTGCTGACTTAAACTAGATTTATACTCCACACACACAGCTGATGCCGGTGAAATGTGCTCTCACACTCGAGCGTAGGGGTGTGGAGTTGTGTTGGAGTTTCTCTTCCACGGTAACCACACAAATTCAGCAAGAAGCTGCAAAAATCTGGAAACATGAAATCACAAGCCGACTAATCATAAGGGAGTACTTCCACGCAACCGTGCTGCAAGCATGGGTGCATATCGGGTCTGGAAGAGGTGCGCGTCAAGCCTTCGCATACCTGTGTGGAGCATATGGTGGTGACACTGTAACCGACATTATGAAGATGCAACGTGAGTAGAAATCCAGCTTTAGGGACACTGAAAGAGAACAATACTGGTTCTACTGCCGGGGGAAAAGGTCCTGATTAGTGATGCGCGGGTCGGGTTTTTTTCCGACCCGCGGGTCCCGCTCTTTTTAAAAAATTGGACCGCACCAAACCGCCCCGCACCTCCGCTTCTATTTTTTTAACCCGACCCGACCCGCCCCATTAAAACACATGTTATGATATTGACGAATGCTTTTATTTAGTCTGAGAAAGGTGCATATGGTCTCCTAAATTGGCACTGGAAACTGGCAACACAAAATGTATTTTCAAATGAACGTTAAGCCTATAAACATAAATAGGCAAATAAATAAAGTGTTTTAAAGCGTTTAAGTGTTATAAAGCACATAGCCAATGCTGCTGCTGTTGTCTGCACTGATTACCTCGTTGAACCTGTCCCAAACCTGTGATTTAGCCATTTGACCCTCTTTCTTCTTTTCAAGGACGTAAACTCCCGAATGAATGCTATTCAACACTTCTTCTTCCATCTTTTGTTGCTTATCTGCATGGCGCTTTCTGCACGTAGTCTGCGTAGCCTACTACGCGCCTACGTGGACATTACGTTACAAAACGTGACCTGTGTTTAAATAACTGATAAATATTTTGTCTTACATATTATAGTTACAAAATGTAGACACTGATTAAGGTCTTTATTTTCAGTTTGACAAAAAATAAAATTAATAGATAGAACTAGATATTTCAGAATAGTAAACCACACCAACCCGCCCCGCAGTGAAGCGAAAATTCTTTGACCCGCCCCAACCCGAACCGCGGGTAACCCGCGGAACCCGCGGGTTAGGAGGCGGCCCGCGCATCACTAGTCCTGATGGTGCTACAGAGCAGGGAATAGGTTTTAGAGTCAGAAACTGCCTGCTGAGTATGATAAAAACCAGGCAACAGTGGATCTGAGTGACTTCTCACCACCACGGGAACTATCACTCTTGTCAGTGTACATGCCTTCACACCGTCTTCAACCGTGGAAGAGCTAAATGCTAGGTGCAGAGGCCCCTTTGGAAGATTTAAACAAAGCCGATGACAGCTTGGCCCCCGGTACGGCCCCAGGCATCAATGGGCCCCCCAAGACCTTTTACTGCACGGCAACCTTTGCATGAAGTCCTCTGTCAGTGCCAGATAGAAGGAACTGTACCAGAGAACAAGAGCAATGCCAAGATCATCACTGTCTACAGGAACAAGGGTAAAAGAAGTTACTGCAACAACTAAACAGGCATCTCCCTCCTCAGTGTTGTCTCTGTAAGGGTCAGCTTGATTCACTTGCAGAAGCTTGTGGAACAAGTCTACCGCCAGTCACAGTGTGACTTTTGAGCTGAACAGTGAACGGTACCATGGGCCTCACCGTTCACCACCGCCAGGAAAACTGAAGAGAACAAAGGATATCCTAGCAGGTTACATGCTGATTATGTGTTGTCTTGAGCAGTGTAAAATGTACCAGATCGATGCATTCTCATTACCTATTCATGGCAAATCCCACGAAAAGTGAGCCACAGCTTTTCATCGGATTTGCTATAAATTTCCAGCAACGCGGGAGATCAGTGCTCATGCGCTGCCAGTGCATTCAGTCATCCTGACTATTTAGACAAAAAAAAATTTCGAGAGCCGTTTGATATCCACAGTGATGTCAAGTAAGGCCGTGCCCTCACTGCTACACCTTCTGGATTGTCTTTGCTTTTCTTCTGAAACACACCTTCAGCGTAGCAAAAGCGGGAATCCACCTACAAGCCTCAGAGCTGAGTCCAAGGTTTGTAAAGCCCTCATCAGAGATATGCTGTTTGCTGATGATGCTGCAGTGGTGACTCCCAGGCCTGCAAGGATTTCTGACTGACCATTAGTCTCAAGAAAACAAGCATCTTGGGGCAGGGTACAGGGGAGCCACCAGCCAATCGACACAAGCTTGATGTTGCCCACCAGTTTGCTTCCCTTGGTTCTACAATCTCGGATAACCTCTCTCTAGACACTGAAATTGATGAGAGGATCAGGAAAGTAGCCACAGCACTTGCTCGCCTAACAACCCAAAGCTTCTGGTTTGTGGACAAACAATGAATTTTCTAAAGATCCCAAAGCCAGAACTTTGAATCGAGGATCCAGAAGAGTTGACGCTGCAAGGATCCATACAGGCTGCACCCCGCATCGTTCTCTCGAGTTCCTCTGAAGACTGATTCCTAACTGAGAGGCAGTTGGACTGGTAATGTCTGACCTTTCTCGCGAATCTTGTTATGAATCAGTCGGACCAACGGAATTATTTTTGAAGCAGAGACTTTCTTCTCAGATCTCAGATTAATTCCACAGTTCGGCAGACTGTGTCTTGGTCAGCACTGTTGAAAGGAGTCATGAGGGAGACATCTGGATGTTGGTCCGTAGGTGTCTCTACATTGTTGTGGTATTATTGCAAAAGGCCAAATGTTGCATGCAATGCAAACATTTAACCTTTTTCTCCTCAAGGAACTGGAAGTGATCCCAGACAGGTGGTCCGGGACGCTTTCTGCTTCCTCCCATTTCCAGACAACTCAAACTTTCTCAAAAACACTCGGTACAACACACTCAGATAAATGAGACAAGACTTTGCAAATAAACAGCTGTTAGGAGAGCTTTAAATGTTGTACGCACATCAGGTGAGTAATCATCCGCCAATCCAGCAAAGGCACGAGGAATAATAAAGAATATTAGAATATTTTTACTTTGTGAAAATGTTCCATTTTGGACACAAGGCAAAAAAATCGCTTCACATTCAGCTTTGTTTCACTGAATTTTCATCCTAAAGCAGGTTAAAACAACATGTTTCAGAACGATTGGTGACGTAATGGAACGCGACATGGAGCAGTCACGTGACATCTGCGTCTTTCGGCCCTAACGTTCCACGTCAGTTTCACTACGGACTGGAACACCGTTTCCATCGTGCCATCACTAAGTTCCAGCATGCCCTGCTTTCCTGTGTCTTTTATTGTATTAAGACATCATACATCATCTCTCCACCTGCATGCCCGGGGTTTGGGTCGAACTTCGCCATCTCCTGTTGCCACCATCCCTGACAATAGATCCATCAATCAATAACTCAGCTCATACACTCATTTAAGCTATACTCTAAAAACTGCATTTGGGCTGTAGTTGATCTAAAGTCGTTTTATAAGAATCCCACTTTATGCTTTTTGATAGTGAGAACTTAATTTTGCATGTTTTACTCCAAGTTTGTTTCAGTGCACAAAAATACCCACAAAAACAAACAAAAAAAGTAAAAAAAAACGGGGTGGAACATCACTTTCTTAGTTTTTATCTAATGATGCCAAAAAAGGCTTCCAGATTTCCTGAAAGCAGGCCTGTGCATTTTTCCCAAGACGGATCTGCTCCTGGCTATCAGCCGCCTCCTAAAACTGGGGGCAGAAGAAGACTTCCAGCTAAATAAAATTATTTGTTTTAGCAGCAAACATGCCTGTTTGGGAAAGGTTATTGTTAATTCTGAGCAGCCAAATATGGCTAGAGTACAATCAGGTTGCAGGTTTGCTTTGTAGTGGGTTGAGAACCACTTAAATATCTCAAGTTGTACAGAACTGGACAAAACAGATGCCACATGGGTCACATGAAAGAGATGAGTCAACTATTCTGCTAAGTTTATTTTTGGATGACTTTAAATTGAATCAGCCTCTATCTAGTATTGACTGAACAGTTCTGAGCTCTAGACAAGTACTCCTTCCAGAGGTCATCTGACAATAATACACCAAGACCCTCGCTCCATGTATTTCTTAGATGATTGGTATCAAATGATGTTAAAAAGCCATTAACAAAGCAGGAAATCAGATGTTTAGAGGTCGATTGTAGAAGAAGTATCATAGAAAATATGGCTTGATGGTTTAGATGGAAATTATGGTGTATTTCCCCGTAAAAGTGTTTAATCTGTAAATAAAAAAAATGTGACTGAGGTAGATGATAGTATGAAAAACAGTATAACAGACATGGTTAATCACCCACTGTCTCTGGGAGTTTTATTTAATCCTTAAATGGAAATAAATCTTCACTGATGGTAATGCAAGTGAAATTAAACTAATGTGTTTCTGCTCTCTAACAATGTTCGACATGTTACTTATTCTGTCTGTGGTTCCTGTGCTGTTTGAGTGAGCATTAAAAGAGGAAAGTTACTGTCATGTTAACAGCTACGAGACCATTATCTGCAGCAACATGGGGTAAGCAGAAGAGCTGTAGAAGAGTGGGTCTTCTTACTGTGGAAGGTGTGCAGGTGGACGGTGAGCCCACTAGCCTGGCTGTAGCCTTTCCCACATTCCCGACACACATAAGGCCGGTCTCCAGTGTGTGTCCGGACATGGCGAGTCAACTCGATGGACTGAGCGAAGACAGCCTTGCAGTACTGACACACATACATCTTCCCTGGAAAAATAAAACAAAAAAAGACACCTTAAAAATATTATTTTTCCTCTAGAAGAGCTAACCTCTTCTTGTCCAGGACCTTCATGTGATCCGTGCAGTACAGAAGATGTTTGCACACACTAGGAAGCAGCAATCCTGACATGCAGCGCACCAAAATGATGGGAAAAACTCGGCTAAAAGACTCTACCGAGCATTGTCATCCAAACCAAACACAGTTCAAAACCAAAGCAGTTATATGGGAATGTAACAAAAACATGAGAACAGCACTGTTAAATTTAGAGCTTCAGGTAATTTCTCCACTTCAAGCATAACACACAACCAAGGTGTCGCATGAAAGCAGAGACTCTGCTGATTACAAAGTTTTGTCTCATCACTGTGGGACAGAAACTCTGGAGCTAGCAGCCAGAACCAGAAACCAGGTCTTACGTTTGCTGTTTTGTGGTGAAAAATTTGATTCCAGCTCAAAAAACTCTGCTGATGTTCTCCCATGACTCTGCCTTTTTAAATGAACCATGAAGGTCCTGCTGGTTTCCATGGAGATGAAGGAGGTTTTATAGTGAAGTATTCATTCTTCCTATCATAGACTATCTTGGACTTCACTTCTTTCTGGATCCTCACGGTGTTTCTAAGGTGAATAAGGGGGCTATCCCTGGATTCTCCTGACTGATCATTGACAATGGCTCATGGCTTCCTGGGACATTTACCTGCGTAACACCTATTAAAACATCTGGAAAACTGCTCGGCTTCACTTTAATACCTTCTACCGTAGCAGAGTTCCTCATCGGACAGTACTTTATTCATTCTGAGGACAACTGTACTCATTCCTAGATGTAATGGACTGGGGATGAAGAGGATAACTCTTCGATTCCTGACTAATGGTGTGAAGTGTGTGGTACCCTCAGAGTGTTTCTTCTTGGTGTGATAAGCCAGTGCAGCAGCCACGCTGAAGCTGATGTCGCAGTGTGTGCAGTGGTAAGGTTTCTCTCCGGTGTGCAGACGCATGTGATTCTTCAGAGACGACTTGGCACCAAACTTGGCACCACAGTCCTCACAGGCAAACGGCTTCTCTTCAAAGTGCTCCGTCCGTTTGTGGTAGATCATACCTGAAAGCAACAGGTGTTTAATTTGAGGTGGGCAGAGATGCGCGGCCATATGTGATGCTGCTTTCCGCTCTCACCTGATGTGTGGGCAAAGTTTCTTCCACAGAGATCACAGGCCACCTTCTTCTTGACCCGTGTGGTGCTGCTGTGGACCTCCGCCCGGTGGCGCTGCAGAGCTCGCAGGGTGGCCATCTTCTCGGGACACTGTGGACACTGCTGCTCGCAGTCCTGGGACATGGAGCAGCGCTTCATATGAGCCAGCATTCGACACTTGTAATCAAAACTCTTCTTGCACCAGCGGCAGGAGTAACGCTTGGAGGAGCAGGAAGTAGGAGAATCCAACGACACATCCTCTTCCCTCTGAGCCTTACTGCCTTCAGCTTCATCTGTTTGCTCCAGATTTACTTCGGAGTTAGAGTTATCCCGCTGTTCTGACTCAGCTGTAGAAAGTAGGGAGAGGTTAGAAATGTGAGTGGCGAGAAGAACTGCTCACAGCGACTGTTTCTTCTTCACCTTCAAGGTGGTCTTCAGCTGGCTGTGATGTGTTCTTCTCCGTGTCGTCCAGCAAAGGGAGCAGCGGTGGGGGGAAGCAGGCTGGAGATCTCTGCTGCATGGTCCGGAGCAGCTGAAGAAGAACTCTCTCATGGATCACTCCATCCCTCGCTCGGCTCATCAGCTTCTCCAAAGCTGAGCTGGGATCTGCCTCCTTGCAGCACTCACACACCACCTGACGGAGAACCACAACAAACCAGCTGGAACCCGGGCTGCAGAAATTCACATTTTTGTTTTCCCTTTCACATTTATACCAACT
Organism: Melanotaenia boesemani; assembly: GCF_017639745.1. NCBI lineage: Eukaryota > Metazoa > Chordata > Actinopteri > Atheriniformes > Melanotaeniidae > Melanotaenia > Melanotaenia boesemani. The sequence goes on from NC_055684.1 coordinate 6,858,208, forward strand.
GATAACAGTACAACCCCAATTCCCCCCAAAGTTGGAGGACTGTCAAAAATTTAAATAAAAATATAATTTAATGATTTACTAATCTGATAATATTTTATTCACAATAAAACATAAACAACACTATCAGTGGACAGGTGAAAAGCTGCATCTCTGATGGGATGGGGCTGCATTAGTGCCTATGGCGTGGGCAGCTTCCACATCTGTGAAGCTCCATCAGTGCTGAAAAGTACATGGAGGTTTTAGAGCAACATCTGCTCCCATCCAGACAACGTCTCTTTCAGGGAAGACCTTGCAGATTTCAGCAAGACGATGCTGAACCACATCCTGCATCCATCACAGCAGCATGGCTTCACAGGAGAAGAGTCCAGCTGCTGAACTGGCCTGCCTGCAGTCCAGACATTTTACCAATACACAACATCTGGAGCATCATGGAAGCAGAAATCCAGCAACCAAGATCCAGGACTGTAGAGCAGCTAGAATCCTGCATCAGACCAGAATGAGACAACATTCCTCTCCTAGAACTCCAGAAACTGGTCTCCTCACTTCCCAGACATTTCCAGACATGTTAGAAGAAGAGGAGATGCTACACCACGCTGAACATCATCCTGGAACTACTTTTTACACCACGCTGAACATCATCCTGGAACTACTTTTTACACCACGCTGAACATCATCCTGGAACTACTTTTTACACCACGCTGTACATCATCCTGGAACTACTTTTTACACCACGCTGAACATCATCCTGGAACTACTTTTTACACCACGCTGTACATCATCCTGGAACTACTTTTTACACCACGCTGAACATCACCCTGGAACTACTTTTTACACCACGCTGAACATCATCCTGGAACTACTTTTTACACCACGCTGAACATCATCCTGGAACTACTTTTTACACCACGCTGAACATCATCCTGGAACTACTTTTTACACCACGCTGAACATCATCCTGGAACTACTTTTTACACCACGCTGAACATCATCCTGGAACTACTTTTTACACCACGCTGAACATCATCCTGGAACTACTTTTTACACCACGCTGAACATCATCCTGGAACTACTTTTTACACCACGCTGAACATCATCCTGGAACTACTACTTTTTACACCACGCTGAACATCATCCTGGAACTACTTTTTACACCACGCTGAACATCATCCTGGAACTACTACTTTTTACACCACGCTGAACATCATCCTGGAACTACTTTTTACACCACGCTGAACATCATCCTGGAACTACTTTTTACACCACGCTGAACATCATCCTGGAACTACTTTTTAAAGATGTGTTGCTGCCATCAGATTTAAAATGAGTTTATTTTTTCCATGAAATGATAAAATGTCTCAGTTTCAGCATCTGATATGTTGTTTACTTTCTACTGGGAATAAAATATGGATTGATGTGATTTGGTAATCATTGAATTCTATTTTTATTTTACAAAGAGACTTAACTTTTTGGGGAATTGTGGTAGCACACTGCTGACTGCATCTTCCTTAACCATTAAAACTACAAGCCATTTTTTTTTACTATTTTTGTTTTTATTGTTATATAAAAATGCTTGTATATAATAGAACTTTATTTGTCATTGCAACAAAATTCCAAATGTAGAAGCTCAACCCTTTAATCCCAGTCAATTTAACTATCTAATGGGTGGAAATTTGACAGGAAGTTGTTTCTTCATCATCTCCAGGTCAAAATAGAGGTCTCTTAGCAACGTAGTAGTGATAGTGATTTTTTACAATGAAAATGTGATAAATAATGCTGTTATCACAGAACATTGTGGATTTACCAGATAGAGTCTCTGAATAAACCTTACATTTTGTGGCTGTATTATAAACCTGGATGGGACATAAATGCCTGGAAAATGTCCGTAGACCACCTAAAGGGTGAGCTATCATCACAGTTTTCCAAACTCAGTCACACTCTACCGTTCCTGAGAAACTGGGGATGATATATGAGGTAGTGCTCCGGGGCACCACAGAAATGGGGAAGTTTTAAGGGTTAATCACAGCCTGCAGTTAAAGTTCTGATGAAACTGAGAAGAAACGGATTATTTGAACTGTTTTAAGATGCAGGCTGTACCTCTTTGTCCTGTTCATCCAGACTGCTCTGTGCTGCCTGGCTCAGCAGCTCTAGGACAGAAGATGTGTTGGTGAGGAGCTCCACGATCAAAGATGAATGGTGGAGAAGACCAGCTGCAGGACCACAGGACGGCTTCTTTCCTTCCACTGTACTCCCTGAGGGTTTGTCCTCTTCCAGCCCTGAACACACAGAGTCCAGTTTCAGGTGAAACGATGATGTCTGACAGAATAATCTGGATCATTTGGCGTGTTTAACAAACCTGAGTTGTCAGAAATCTCCACACAGGCTCTTTTACAAGCTGGTACGTCTTCATTGACTTCACCACCACCATCAGATTGTTTTTCCCTCACCTCCATCTTAACTGAAGTCGGGTGCTCCTTCTCTGGGGAGGTTGAGCCTTCACAGTTCCCAGTCTGGAGTTTGTTGATCACAGTGAGGGTTGTGTTTTGTGTTGAATGGACTGAGACAGGGCCTTGCTGGTTTACCAGGGTGGTGAGGACATTTTTAAACCCAACGGCAACGTCAAACATCTGCAGACTGTCGGCAGCAGCAACGATGCGACTGACGTTGTGTTTGCCCATAGGCAACTTTCCGGTGTAGACAATGTCCAAGAGGCAGGAGAACTCCTGGGAGGAAACCACGGTGGTGTCGATGGAGATGGTGTCAGAGCCATCCAGGAGGGACCTGAGAGAAATCAGAGTATTTCATTTGTTTTCAAGTTCCCAATTAAAACACTCAAAAACTGACTGTTTTAACCAGGCATCCTACCAACCAACCATTTACTGAAGTATTTTTAACCAAAGCAACCACGCACTTTAAATCAGGGATGTCAAACATACGGCCTAGAGGCCAAAACCGGCCCCCCCCGGAAGGTCAAAACTGGCCCATGAAAATAAAATAGAAAATATCAACTGAAAATTTCTAATAAAATTTACTATAATTCCTAATTTCTCCATGTGAGGTTTTGGTTTTCTTTTGTTTAAAGGTCCCATATTATGCAAAAGTCACTTTCTAAAGGTTTTCTAAGAGCCATATGTGTCCTTATAAGGCCCCAAAATGAGAAAATTCCATCATCTGTCTTTTCTATCTTTATGACTTAACAGATCTGACTTCACTTGTATTATGAGGTGAGTCAGTTTAAGTGGTCAGAATGATTACACGCATGTGGAAATGTACATGTATGTACATTTAAATTAACTTCTAGATCTTGAAATATACTATGAAATACTGGATTTTTCACCTGGGATTAAATGTTTGGTGATTTAGAAGATCCGTTTTGGTCTGGAAGTTGTAAAGGACATGTAAATAAAATGAAAAAACTTTATTAATCAGGGGAACTGATTAAGTATTAGAAGTATTAGAAGGTTTTTTGTTTGTTTGTTTTGTGTCTTTTAAAACAAAAACAATAATTAGTTGATAACGCTTTGTTGTGGAAGTCGACGGCTGCTAGAAGGAATGATCTCCTGTATCGTTCTGTCTTGCAGGGAACTTGAAGAAACCTCTGACTGAACACACTGTTGTTTCTTCGCTGTGTTAAGAATGTGAAGAATCGTCCACCATGTTCATTAAATAAATATGTAAATTTGTAATATTCAAAATAAACATGTAAATACATAAAAAGATCTAAATAAATAAAAACCAATCACTCATTGATTGATTTAAATAAAATATTTCTTATAAACTAAGTTAATAAAATTGACTAAAACTATATCATTTATCAATTGTATGAACAAAAAAGTTTTATTCATAAAATCGTTTAACAAAAATATAAAGTTTATTTGATAAATACATCTATATTTATATAGATATAAATAAATGTAAATATTTCAATTTATATCAATTTTGAAAATAAAATATGAATAAAAAAATCAATCAATATAAAATATAATTTTTATTTTATGTTAATGCAATTCATAAAAATTATATAATTTTCAAATGAATAAACTGAAGTTATTTAAATCTTTTTGTATACTTATAAAATGTATTTGATAAATCTATTTATATTACACATAGATATTGTTATTTGTATATAATGTAAATATTTCACTATATATACATACATATTAAAAACAAATATATTTTATATAGATAGAACATATAAAAATATTAACTAAAATATGCAAAAATAAATTAAATATCCCAATAAAACTTGTAATTGTGTTATGAAGCAAAAATATTTTTAAAACTTCACTTATTTTTCTCCTGAAATTTCGAATTGTTCATAATGTTTCATTTAAGAAGTTTACTTGTACTTCTCTGTACTAAAACAAAGGGAAAATGTTGAGTTTTCATTATTTATAGGTCATAATGCTGTTATTTTACTGGACATTAGATTGTTCTGAAAGTGGAACTTGAACTAAAATAAATTTGACAAACATAAAGAGAAATATCTAAATCCACACTGTAAAGCAGTTCAACAACTCCCCTCATGAAACTTTGGTGAGGATTTATTATTTATCATCTCCTTAACGTGAGGCTGAAAGTCACAGGAAAAGATCAGACTGATTATTCTGGAAGCTTCTCCAGCTCCAATCAATGACCTGCAGGTCATCTTCTAAAGCCAGAACTCACTCTACCTGAAGAGCATGCTGGAGGCAGCCAGAACTATTTTATGTGCATGGTGATGATGATCCCCCACATGAATGGTGCAGTCACAGAAGAGGCCCTCCTTCCTGAGGGCCCACAACTGCTGCATCAGCTGGCTGCTGTAGTTGGGCAGCTCCATCATGATGATTGATGCTCCGTATGCTCAGACAAACAGCACACTTTCTGTTTTCACCTATTTTCCAACAAAAAGTTAAAAATATTAAATGTTTCATAGCTTGTATTTCCTGTTAGAGCAACATAGTCATAAGGAGAAATACAACATTTACCCAAGATCTCAGTCAGGATCAAGCTGACAACAAAATGTATTAAAAAAATGCATCCTGATCCAAACTTAGCACAGTAAAGATATGAATTTGAGTTATATGATGGATCAATTAGGTTTGAAATAAGAAATCTCTGTAAAATCACAAAACATAGCTCTAATTTACCAGCAGTGAGAGGTCTGGTTTAGATTTCACATGTTCAGTCACTAATAAAATGCTTATAAAGGTTTAGCTTTAGCTAAAGATGCTAATGTTATTGAGAAACGGTAGGAACTGTTTCGAAGTAAAACGCTGACTCAGATCATTTGTTCATGTTTTCAACCATCTGACATGTAGCTTCCACACCAAAGCATGGGTTTACCTTGAATAATTCAAAAGATCCCGTTCTTTATTTAAACTTCTTTGCTGAACAACTCCAGTATGCGCAATAAAGATTGGGCGTTTTTAAAAAGGCGTCGGGTGGAACAGCATGCAGATTGAATAGTTCCGCTGTGGAGGTCCGCACCGGTCCGCACGAATCAGTCTGCGGGAAACATCCCGTTGAACCTCCTGGTTTTTAAAATATGACTTAACTTTAATAAAACTGTTTATTAGTTGGTATGTTGACTTTTACTGTTGTTTAAGTGTCAGAGGATGATGTAGCTGTAGGGAGTGGAGAAAAGCCAGATTATTTGTTTGTTTGTTAGTTAATTTGTTCATTCATTCATTCATTTAGCTGATTTTATCCTCTTATAAAATAAGACTGGAATACCATCCCACAGCTAAATGTGACCATAGTGGTGACTAGCATGAGGTGAAATTTTTTCCACATCAGCTATCCGATGTAACAGTATCCAAAATAAAAAAGATAACAAAAAAATAATCTGAGAAATGTAAAAACAAATAAACAGAATATTTTAAGAACACAAATAAATACATAATATATACAGAAAGACAATGTGCAAATAATCATGTGGATGCAGTATGGACTAATGGACCACAGATGCTATCACCTCTTACACATTTATTGTACAGTTATAGTGAAAAGGATCAATGGTTTTGAAAACCTTTCTCTATGACAGAGGAGCAGCAGCAGTCTGTTTGAAAAAGAGCCCCACTGTCCCTCCAGCATATTGTGAAATGTATGTGAAGAATTGTTCATGATGGAGATCAGTTTGTTCAGAGACCTCCTGTCTGACTGTTTCGAGTGTCTCCAGATCCAGTGATTTTACCAGACTTATGGACCAGTTTATTGGAGTTGATGGTGCTCCCCCAGCACATCACAGCCTACATGATGGTCACCACAGACTGGAAGAATATCTCCAGCGGAATATGGAGCAAAACCTCTGAGGAATGTTTACAACACCTTGGTGAATCTACGACACCAAGGCAGTGCTGAAGAAAAAACAGGATTCAACCCAGTAGATTTTTTTGTTGTTGTTGTTGTTGTTGTTGTTTGTTTGTTTGTTTGTTTGTTTTTTCCTAATCTTTATTTTCTTTTGAAGAAGACAATTCATACAATACATACAGTTCATACAATGTGATCATACAATTAACCAAACCTTACCTAATAATTCCCTTAACTAAAAATCCTAATAATATTCTTTTTTCAAATTTATAAAAAAAAAAAAAAAAAATTTTAAGGGTAGTTATAATTTATCCATCTCTTTGAGTACAGGTGCCCATATCTCTTGAAATTTCTTAACTCTAAGCCGTAGCTTTGCTGTTACATTTTCCATTCCCACTACATCTTTAACCCTTTCCCACCAAAGGTCCCTGTTAGGAGGTTGTGGCTTTAGCCAGGAGACTGTTATAGCTTTTTTTGCTATTGTGATAAGAATTTGAACGATTTTCTTATTTTTACTAGACACCGTTTTTGGTATTATACCCAGCAAAAATGTTTGCAACTCTAAATTTATTTTTTCCTTACAAATCCTTTCGATTTCTCTCTTTATATTCTCCCAATATTCTTTAAGTCTGGGACAATCCCAGAATATATGTATATAGTCTCCTGTCTGGCCACAGCCCCTCCAGCACTTGTCGGACCTTTTACTATATTTAGATTTATTTAATGGTACAATAAAGTATTGCATTTTAGATTTCCATTCGAATTCTTGCCATGAAATACTATTCAATATCTTATATCCATTTTTAAAGGATTTCTCCCATCTTTCTTCCTTTATTGTTATATTTCTTTCCTTCTCCCATTTATTCCTTATATCCCAGTTGTTGTCTGTTTCCATCTGCAGGGCTTTATACAATTTTGAAATTACCTTTTTGTTAGTACCTAAATTTTTCATTAACAATTCTTCTAATTCATTTGGTTTCTTATGGATATTTTCCCATTCCTTGTGTTTATTAAGGTAATTTCTAATTTGTAAAAATTTGTAGAAATCTTGTGCAGTTAAATTAAATTCATTTTTCAATTGCTCAAAGGATTTCATCTGTTCATTTTCAAAAAGTTGTCCAATGTATAATAGTCCTTTCTCTTCCCATTTCCCATATACCCCCTCCATTGAGGGTATAAAATCTGGATTTAAAACTATTTTAGTAGCCCTGCTGATTGAACCAGACATATTTAATTTTCTTTTCACTGTCCTCCATATTTTCAATGTTATTTTAACCCATTCATTTGTAATTTTTATTTTATTTTTAATTTCTTTTGTTATAAATGGCAAAGATTCTAAAGATATCTTTGGGCATGAATTTTGCTCAATTTCCCTCCATCCTGTCTCCTCATTGCTATCCATCCAAATTTTCACTACCTTTAGATGTGACGCCCAATAGTATTGTTTGTTTGTTTTTTAATCTAAAATTAATATTCTTCTCCTCATGTTTTTCTCTGTAACATTATTAAGTTTTTTGTTTATTTAGTCAGTTTACAAAAATCCTCCTCTGGTATAAAATATTAATTCTATACAGACACAGAGATGAATGTGAGGATAAATGGATTTTTACATGAGATGTGATCAAGAAAGTGTGTGTGTGTATAAACAATGTAAATCTGTTATGGTTTGGCAAGTCAAGCGGCTGCAGCGCCCCCTGCTGGGTGGAGTTTGAACAGCATCGTCATTAATAAAGAGCTCCGCTGATTTTGTGGGGGATTTCGGATCTCCGCACCACTCATTATGATCATCCCACTAAGATTTTCCGCGTGAACAACCCTCGCGCTCATTCTATTGGTGCCTGTTGGAAGCTGGGATGGGCTCCATCCTGCAGGAGCGCGTGACACCACGGTGTGTGGAAAGGGTTTCCATCAGGGATCGGGAATGGAAGAGGAAGGTTTCGTGGAGCAGCAGCAGGGCGAATGTTTCCAAGTGGGTTCATATATATATATATGTACATATTTTTGTATGCTATTATTATACAGACAGATTATCGCGTGTTAGCCTAAGGTTGTGCGCGCGAGTGTGTGAGGGAGACAGGCGCTGTGATCTATGAGCGCTGACTGTGAAAACATCACAAACATGTCGGCCCTGCAAAGCACCGTTTATCATGTCTCCTGCTGCATCTTCACCATTTCTCCTATATGCATTTTTCAAGCAATAAAATGGGAAGACGGCAGTCCCAGAGGAAGTCTCCTCAGCCCCAGAATCCGGACCAAAACCAGGAGAACCATCACGAGAAGGTGAGTGTTCAATGTGCAGTCACAAGTCACCAACACTTTGTGGAAAAATAAAAGGTGCATAAATATTTTATTATTAGACGATTGGTCCTTGAATTATTATTATTATTATTATTATTATTATTATTATTATTATTATTGTCCAAAGGAAAAGAAAAGATGCAAAGAAACTTATTCACGTGCTTTTCCTGCTAATTTTAAAAGGTTATTTATTTTTCATGATTTTGTTTTAATAATGTATTTGCCAGGGACAACATAACTTTCTGTTCACTTTATCAGGTCCACCTTCTAGTACTGGTTCAGACCTCCATTCATAACTACCTTAATTCTTGGTGTCATAGATTCAATAAAGTGTTGGAAACATTCCTCAGAAGTTTTGCTCCATATTGACACGACAGCATCACACAGTTGTTTCACAATGTTTCCACTAAATTCTGAGCCTAGCATCTGAATGTGGAGCTGAAATGGAGACTCATCAGACCAGCAACATTTCTCCATCTTCTATTGTCCAGTGTTGGTGAGTCTGTGTGAATTGTAGCCTCAGTTTCCTGTTCTTAGCTGACAGGAGGCACCCGGTGTGGTCTTCTGCTGCTGGAGCCCATCTGCTTCAAGGATGGACGTGTTGTGTGTTCAGAGATGATGTTCTGCAGACCTTGGTTGGAACCAGTGCTTATTTGACTTCCTGTTATCTTTTTATCATCTCCAACCAGTCTGCCCATTCTCCTCTGACCTCTGACATCAACAAGACATTCTAGTCCAGACATCTGCTGCTCGCTGGATATTTTCTCTTCTTCGGACCATTCTCTGTAAACCCTAGAGATGGTTGTGTGTGAAAACCCCAGTAAATACTCAGACCAACAAGCATGCCATGTTCAGAGTCTCTTAAATCCTCTTTCTTCCTCATTCTGATGCTCAGTTTGAACTTCAGCAAGTCATCTTCACCACGTCTACATGACTACATGTGTTGAGTTGCTGCCATGTGATTGGCTGGTTAGATTTTTGTGTTAATAGGAAGATGAACAGGAAGAGCTGATAAAGTGGATGGTGAGTGAAAAGTATAAATAATGGTAGTTTAAAAAGAAACCCAACCATTGCTGTGTAGGACTTCTACCTGTGGCTAATTTGTAGTCCTGGTTTGGCTTTACAAACACACAAAAAACTTAATCAAAAAGGGAAATGAAAACATCCTTTAAGTGTTAACAATAGATTATTGTGTTTTGTATGTGTCCTGTCTGAGAGCTGAAAACTTTAAAATCTCTTTACACAGACAGGACCGTATCAAACAGAAACAGCTGAGATTTGCTTAAATATAAATTTAGACACTTTCCAAATATGAACCTCAAAATTGTTTTGAGACTCCAAAAAGACATCCACATTTTTAAACTCTTCGACTTTTTCATCTTCTCTGTGACTAATGTGACTGTCTGTCATCACAGAGACAACAAAGAAGAAAGCACAAGCCCAACAATCCTTCCACCAAAAGCAACACTCCTCCACCCAGGTGAGATGAGGGTAGCTGCAGATTTCATCTTCTTGCTCAGCTGTTCAGATAATAACACTTACTTTTCTCTGCAGGGTTCAGGGACCCTCAGCGTCTCGTCCTCAGTGTTGTGGCCACAAAGAACTCAAACACGGCAGTATGAGAGGGAGCAAACACACAGTGGTTTCTTCCTTTTCTGATTCCAGCTCTGACCTGCAGGAGAGACGCTCCACAGAGCAGGATGTCCTGCAGGAGGACAGCGACACGGACCTGTCTGAGACTGAAAGACTTCCTGTGTCGCACTCTAGTCGCATCCCTCCCCAGCTTGAGCTCAGGCCAGAAGTGATGGAGGCGGACATCCTCTCCTCCCACCACCACAGACCCAGACAGGCCCAAGGAGGGTTTGATTTTCCAGATTTTCTCCCTCCACCTTTTAATTCATGGAGCCTGACTCAGTTGGCTGTTTTCTACAATGTGGAGGGCAGAGCGGCCGCCCGGCCCCGGCCCGTGGGCCCTTTGGAAAAGTACCTGGAGCGGCTGCTGCAGCTGGAGTGGCATCAGATCCAGACGGCTCAGGAGGAGAGTGGGAAGTCGGCTGTATCAGAGGTTATGTCTGGCTGCAGGTCAGCTGCTGCCGCCACCACATCTCGTCTCAGTTCTCCTAAGTGCATCCTCCAGTGTCAGCGTGCCTTCCCCCTCAGCTTCCTCTCCTCCCTAGCTAGCCATTCCACCCTGCTCTCCGGCTGTGCCTGCACTCCCTGCCAGATCCGCTATTCCAGCTGTAGCTCGTCATGCTGCCGTTCCATCCACAGCCTCAGTCGGCCGTTCAGACTCAGTCCAATGCTGGAGCGCAGCAGCAGCAGCAGCAGCAGCAGGAGACCCACGCTGCTCCCCAAAAGGAGCTACAGCGAGAGCCGGGTCCTGTCCTCAGAGAGGAGGTGCAGCAGCCCCGGGAGGACCAACAGCTACCTCAAGAGGATGCAAGCTTCAGGAAACATGCGCAACCCCATCCAAGGTGCTACAAGCAGACCACATTCCTCTGTCAGGGACTCTGGGGACCACGTTGGGAAGGCGGATGGGATGGACGGCAGGATGGGAGCTTTCAGGAGGAGGAGTGGCTCGGAGCAGAGGAGAGGAGGAGCAGAGAGGCAACAGAACGGGTCAGAAAAAAGACGGAGCGGCTCTGAGTGCAGAAAAGGGAGATCTGAGCGGCGGAGAGATTTCAAGGAGCGGGAAATAAAACCAGATGCTGTCACTGCAATCATGGACAATTTACCGGGACCCAAATCTGCTCCCATTAGGAGGCCGAACAGAACCAAACAGGTCGAGTTTGTTACATAACAGCAAGTTACCACCCAGTGACCTAGATTCAACTATGAATGTACATTTTCGGTCATCCTCCCTTCTTTTCCATCATGTATTAATATCACAGGATACAGTCTTATATGAGTCTGGTGTTGTGGTTGTAGTCAAAAGTTCGAATACTTTAGCGAATGTTTACATGACCCATCTTGTGTAAAGGAGCATGGGTCTCTGAAATGCCTGCTTTTGATTCAGATAAACACAGGAAGCCTTTTCAGCTCCATCATAATCTGCATATTAACAGGACAACGCTTTAGGTTTATGATGCTGAATATCACGGTAAATGCCAACCAGCTGATTCACTTAAAAATTGCACAGACGAAACACTCCAGCCTTGGCTTATTTATACATTTGAATGAATTATTTCTACTTAAAAAAAAAAAACACTTCTACAACAATATAATTTCTCTTTGAGGATTAATGAAATATTTTTTCTGTTCCACTCTGTCCCTGCATTTCTCTTTCCTTGAAAAATGAACAGCCTTAAGGCCCACCTATGCTCGACACAGAAGACGAATACGCAGACTGACGGACAGTTTCGTCCGGCTTCTGCGTCGAGCTTAAATGGGTCTTTATAATCTGTTGGAACAGTTTAACAACAGCTGTCTCTTTGTCTTCATGTCGCCAACAGAATGAAATGTTTCCTCCTGTCTGATGAAAACTATTAAAAAAAGGAATGAAGAACAAACTCGTATCAGCACACTGCAAAAATTCTGCCCTGCAGCTGCAGAAAAGCAGCAAAGCAATGCTGCATCTGCATGATCCTGATGGTGCTACACTAAACTGTTAGTTGATGGGATACAACCTGGTCCACCCTGAATGTTGCTGTACCAGGATTCTGCTCCATGTTCCTGTGATAAAACCCACCACCTTTTTGAAAGGTTGCTGAGCGTAAGTCATTCTTGGTTAAGGCCACCTTTGACTCTGGTGTTTGTAGCAATGATAATTTTATTTGTGTTCATCAGATCTAGTTGAGTTACAGATTAGGAGATGTATGAGGACAGGAACACTTTTATAAAGAAGTTGATCGTTAATTTACAGCTTTGATTACTTGAAAATAAAAATGTAGTTTTGTCTGATGAGTGTCTGCTATGCTGTTGCATGATCAGGGGCCTCATTTATAAAACTATGTGTAGCAAAGCAAACTACAGGTGGCTTTCGCGGCGCGAAAAGGAAATGCTGCGCACATCAACTTTCAGATTTATAAAAGCGTGTGCACGCACGTCCCACGCCTGTTTCTGTTTATAAATCAGAATCAACTCTAAAGCAGGCTCACGTGAGGGAACGTGGCCTTGCCACGCCCACATGGTGGCTATAAATGTTCAGATGAACGCCTGTAATACATATTCATCACATGTCCATGATGGCTCTGGAAGGATAAAGTGGGAAGAAGCAGATTTTTCGGGGTGTGAGACAAAGATCTTGATGGACCACGTTGAAAAACATAAAATGTTTAATTGGTGGACACAGGGTGGGCACTACTTGTGTCAGAAAGGCAGAATAGTGGCAGCAGGTGGCTGATGCTGTCATCGCAGTGTCAGAAGGCAAGACACGCCAGAAGCATCGGAACATGTGGCTGGACATCTCTGTCGGCAGGGCATCCGTCTGTTATGTGGGAGACCGAAGTTCGAATCCCACTGTCGTGAATCACTTTGGAGAAAAGCATCTGCTAAATGACAGTACTGATGCCGGTCATTTGTTTTAATTTATAAAATAAATATGTGCAGATAAATCTGAGATTGGTAGCAGTTTATTTAGTGTTAAATAATATTTCTTTCTAGTTGCTGGGTGCTCCAGCTGGGTGGGCGGTGCAGAGGAACACAATCAACGCTATTAACCAGGTGGACAAGGAGTTGTGGGAAATAAAGACCGTCTGGACAGAAATTGGGATAACAATAAAAAAGCATTGTGTAAGAAAAAATAGAAGAAAATCCACCTCTTGTGTGTTTCATTAGCGATGCATCACTTCTAGACCTCCAGCCTCCAGTAAGTGTCCTGCTCTGCTGGAATGAAGGACCAAAGCCATCGGCATCGCCAGACCCCATTTACTGGGGCACGTGCCCCAGTACAGGGTGTGCAGAATTATTAGGCAAGTTGTATTTTTGAGGATTAATTTTATTATAGAACAACAACTATGTTCGCAATGAACACAAAAGACTCATAAATATCACAGCTGAATATTTTTGGAAGTTGGAGTGGGGCTTTTTTTAGTTTTAGTATCTTAGGAGGATATCTGTGTGTGCAGGTGACTATTACTGTGCATAATTATTATGCAACCTAACAAAAACCAAATATATACCCATTTCACTTATTTATTTTCACCAGGGAAACCAATATAACAACTCAAAATTTACAAATATACATTTCTGGCATTCAAAAACAAAACAAAAACAAATCAGTGACCAATATAACCACCTGTCTTTGCGAGGACACTCAAAAGCCTGCCATCCATAGATTCTGTCAGTGTCTTGATCTGTTCACGATCAACATTGCGTGCAGCAGCAACCACAGCCTCCCAGACACTGTTCAGAGAGGTGTACTGTTTTCCCTCCCTGTAGATCTCACATTTGATGAGGGACCACAGGTTCTCTATGGGGTTAAGATCAGGTGAACAAGGAGGCCATGTCATTATTTTTTCTTCTTTTAGACCTTTTCTGGCCAGCCACGCAGTGGAGTACTTGGATGCGTGTGATGGAGCATTGTCCTGCATGAAAATCATGTTTTTCTTGAACGATGCTGACTTCTTCCTGTACCACTGCTTGAAGAAGGTGTCTCCCAGAAACTGGCAGTAGGACTGGGAGTTGAGCTTGACTCCATCCTCAACCCGAAAAGGTCCCACAAGCTCATCTTTGATGATACCAGCCCATACCAGTATCCCACCTCCACCTTGCTGGCGTCTGAGTCGGAGTGGAGCTCTCTGCCCTGTACTGATCCAGCCACGGGCCCATCCATCTGGCCCATCAAGACTCACTCTCATTTCATCAGTCCATAAAACCTTAGAAAAATCAGTCTTATGATATTTCTTGGCCCAGTCTTGACGTTTTATCTTGTGGGTCTTGTTCAGAGGTGGTCGTTTTTCAGCCTTCCTTACCTTGGCCATGTCCCTGAGTATTGCACACCTTGTGCTTCTTGGCACTCCAGTGATGTTGCAGCTCTGAAATATGGCAAAGCTGGGGCATCTTGGCAGCTTCACGCTTGATTTTCCACAGTTCATGGGCAGTTATTTTGCACCTTGTTTTGTCAACACGCTTCTTGCGACCCTGTTGACTATTTTGAATGAAACGCTTGATTGTTTGATGATCATGCCTCAAAAGCTTGGCAATTTTAAGAGTGCTGCATCCCTCTGCAAGACATCTCACTATTTTTGACTTTTCAGAGTCCGTCAAATCTCTCTTCTGACCCATTTTGCCAAAGGAATGGAAGTTGCCTAATAATTATGCACACCTGATATAGGGTGTTGATGTCATTAGACCACACCCCTTCTCATTACAGAGATGCACATCATCTGATATGCTTAATTGGTAGTAGGCTTTCAAGCCTGTACTGGTTGGAGTAGAACAACATGCATAAAGAGGATGATGTGATCAAAATACTCATTTGCCTAATAATTCTGCACACACTGTATGGATGCACAACTCATTTAAAGTTGTCTCAACTAAATAATTTCATATCATGGCCAAATTGTGCACTTGAAGACCATATTTCCTCCTTCCTCCCTCTGCTTTCCTACACTGTGGATTTACATTTGTGAATTGTCAAAGAAAGAGCTTTAACAGCCAGTGCTCCCCTCAGTTCCTGTCAGACCATCGTGGCATGACATCCTTACAGCTGTGGGATCTGAGATTTGAGCCCTTTAAGTTGTAATGCTGAAAGTAACATGACTTGTTGAAGTCATGCTTCTTTGAAGTGATCATAGATACCCAGTGTGAGATGTAACAAGGAGCGATCAGGTGATAGAAGAATATAATCCACTTCCCTGAGCAGAGACATAAAGAATCTACTGTTGGTCAGAGGATGTGCGTCGGCACGGTTCTTTATCATACTCTGACTTTATTTAACCCACTTCTCACATGCCCAGCAGCTGGTCGATCATTTTAAAAGAAGAGAAAACTAACATCAGGTCAAATAGCCCCCACCCCCCCACTCCCCACTGTAGAACAAAGGGTTAACCATAACACACTCGGTCACCTGCTTACACTGGATTACACCTAATTAATTGGATTAAATGTGCTTGTGACTTTGTTGAAGGGCTGAAGCTGTGAGCCATGTTGACAGTACTGCCAGCCATAACGTGTTTATGAAAAGAATAACACCAGAAGTAACACTTCAGACCACAAGAAAGTCATCTTCTATAAGGCTGACAGGAGTTTGAAAACTTTAACTTACCTTTAATTTGCCTTACCTGCTCAGTCCGATATGTTGCAGGGTTGAAGCCAATCTCAGTTTAGGGATGGTACACCCTGGACAGACCACCAGTCCATCACATGATCAACAGACAAGACAACTACTCACATTCACTCCTAGGGAGAGTTTAGAGACCCCAGTTAATCTAACCTGGATGTTTTGGGAGAAAACTGAAGTATCAATGCATTAAACACACACAGAAAGACCCTGGCCGGGCTTCAAACCAGCAACCATCTTGCTGTGAGGCAACAGATCTGATGGCCACACCACTGTGCAGCCCCGGGGTAATTCCAAAATTAATCTTTTTTACTTGACAAGTTAAAGTATTACTAGATTGTTTGACAAACTGTAATAAAAGTTTCCCTCCTGCATATCCTTTCCAGTGAAAGATCCTGTGATGGTCATGCACAATAGCCTAATCTGTGGTAAGACTAAGCCAACTCTGTCTGCTTGGCAGGGGTATTAACTTGTTGACAATCTCCCAGGTCTTCTTATCTCTTGACTCAGTAGACGATGCAGCCAAGAAAGGTACACATCTAAGACAATGCAGTGCAATAATGTGTGTGCTGCATGGGGAGGCCTGTTAGCTGTGCCTGTTTGTTATTGATCTGAACTGAATGACCGGACTGATGAACATATGTAGCGCTGCCAACACCGAAGAGACTCGGAGGAGTATCACACTGCTGCAAGCTGCTTTACAACAGGCTCCAGCAAGGCCAAGGAAATAAAGGTAACACAGGCCAACAAGGATAGTGAAATTCTTTTAGTTTGTTCTGGACCAAATATGCTACATTATGTGTATGTAAATATTCTGAGACCACAAAAATCTGAGGCCCTATGAACACTGGATTGTACTGGAAGCATCAGTGTGTGGAGGTTACATCTACCTTCATATACTATCTCAGATCTTTGACTCTTGCAGAGTTGCGTTCAGAGGCAACTCTGTACACTTGTTTCATGCTCAGTCTGTTGTTTTATAGGACATGGTCACTAGTTGACACTGTTGATTCCATCAGCATTGACGTTGTCTTGAATCCGTCTCAGCTGGATTTCATAGGGTTGGTTGGCATAATTTTGAAGAACCGTTTTAACAATGAGTGGTTTTGAGAATTGTTCTTGGTCTTCCTCTGCCTCATCACAGTGTGAAAAGTGTTTAGAGACTGAGAATCTCTTTAAGGTTTTTCACAAAAGCAGATGAATTTTGCAAATTGTGTCTGAGTACCTGAACAGTGTTTAAGGTTTGGCCAAAAGAGTGTTTGCTTCAAAAACTGCATTAAGGCCACTCTGTAAACCAGGGGGTGTCCAAAGCTGGTCCTCAGGGGTTTTGCTGCCCTCCAGATTTTCAATGTTTCCCTGCTCCAATACACCTGACTCAAATTAAATAGATCTAACAGCCTATGAAGTTCTGCACATTAACTCATGGCTATTTCTCAACTGCTAAAACACTATTTTTTAAATGTGCTCTTGGATATTTTATACATATATATATAAAGTAGAAATATTTATTTGCGACCCTAGAAAAATTTGGTTTTGGTCTGAACTTCATTACCTGGATCAAACTGCTATATTCCAGCCTTACTGCTTCAGTCCTCACCAACTCTCAGCTATCACAACTTTTCAATCTCCACCGGGGAACCCGGCAAGGGTGTCCTCTAAGTCCTTTGTTATTCGACCTGGCCATAGAACCATTGGCGATAACAATACACAGGGAATATTTCTGGTATATGGAGAAATGGAGCTGAACATAAGGTGGCTCTATACGCAGACGACCTGTTGAGTTTTATTACACATCCAGAAACCTCCCTAAACACTATGTTGTCCTTACTGAATGATTTCTGCAAATTCTCGGGGTATAAATTAAATTCAAACAAATCTGAACTTTTTGTTGCCAGTGAGGGGACTCCAGCATTAGATTACTCCATCTTCCCATTTAGGTTTGTGGAAAATAAATTTACATATCTTGGTATTACGGTTACCAGAAGTTATAGTACTTTTTCAAAGAAAATGTTCTCACCCTGTTTAATCATGCAAAACAATGCCTGTCACAGTGGTCACCTCTCTACATCCTTGGTTGGCCGAATTAATTTTTATCAAAATGAATATTCTTCCCAAATTTTTTTTATATTTTTCAATCAATACCAATCTTTATTCCTAAATCCTTTTTTGATACATTAGATTCGGTTATATCATCTTATGGAGGCAAGTGCCTTCGGCTTAGTAAGACCCATCTCCAGAAGCCTAGAAGAGAAGGGGGTATGGCACTACCTAATTTTCGTTTCTATTATTGGGCAGCCAATATCTGTGGTTTTATTTTTTTGGTAATTTATTAATAATCGACCTGACTGCCCACCTTGGGTGACAATGGAGCTAGGTTCTGATAAAAACTTCTCCATCCCAGCACTTCTCGGATCTTCACTCCCTCTTCCACCAAATAAATCCATTGATAATCCTGTTGTCAAGCACATGTTTAGAGTGTGGATTCAATTTAGGAGACATTTCAGCCTCCTTGATTTTTGCCTCTCTAGCCCCATCTCTGCCAACCATCTCTGTGAACCTTCCTTATTGGATTCAACATTTCAAGAATGGGGAAGGCTGGGTATTGAGCGTTTCAGTGATCTCTTTAATGATACTAGTCTAGCTTCATTTGAACAGTTTGGTCTCACTAAGTCTCACTTTTTCAGGTATTTACAGGCAAGGCATTTCTTTCACTGTCAGATACCAAACCTTCCTCAGAGGCCTGATAAGAGTATCGTTGATATACTTCTTAATTTACAACCATCATGTAAGGGCCTAATTTCCACTGTTTACAATAAACTGCTAGGTATGAGACAGACCGCACTTAATAACATTAAAAGGGCATGGGAGCAGGATTTAAATCTCACCCTGTCTGAGGACACATGGAACACAATTTTTAAATTGGTCAACTAAACTTCTCTTTGTGGCTGACACAACCTGTTGCAATTCAAAGTCATACATAGGACCCATATATCCAAATCAAAAGTGGCCCGTTTTTACCCAGACGTTGAAATGTAAGAGAGATGAGGCTACACTTATTCACATGTTCTGGACATGTCCTAGCTTGGAGAAATACTGGAGGAAAGTCTTCCGAACTTTATCCTTAATTGTTTGTGTAGACATTTAACCCAACCCTCTGATTGCCTTTTTCAGTACCTCAGACGATCTAGATATGTGCTTAACTCTATCTGAATGTCAAACTATGTCTTTCGCCTCCCTCTTGGCCAGACGCTCAATACCGATGAAGTGGTGTGAAGCTGCCCCGCCCACCCATACTCAGTGGCTGAGAGATATTATGTCTAGACTAGAAAAAAGTACATTATTCAATCTGCAGTTCCAAAGAAAAGTTCTAAAAAGTATGGGGACCATTTCTGGATTACTTTAATAACTACCAAACTAGTTAGGGACTGGACCACTTAATTATAATCTATTTTGTCTTTATATCAGCAATGCCAAGCAAATAAATCGGCCCCTTGTTTGGTGCTTTGTGGCCCGTGGTGTGGGTCCATATGCTATAGGATATATGTGTGAAAATGCAGTATAATAGTCCCAAGATCACCATCATTCCCTCGTCCTATATATCCCCATCCATGCTATGTGTTGTGTTTTCCGGTTATTACTATGTTTCTTCTTCTTCGTTGTTTGCCGGTTGTTGCTAATGTTCTTCTTCTACGTTTGGCTCGGAGGACTAGATTGTAGATGAGTTGCGGGACAGCATTGTTGTGTGTGTGTTGTTGTGTGATTACATTTTCAGAGCAGACCACACACAATATGATCAAAACTGATTTTTTTATCTTCACGTGTGAGGTCTTGACCAGATAAAAAATCTCACAAGGTTAAAAAATTGTTATGTGTACCAGGCTTTAGAGAATGGAGTTAATGTTTTAGAAATGGGGAAATACTGTAATTTGAGTCATGTGTGATGGAGCAGGGAAACGCAGAAAACTTGCAGGATTGCAGTGCTCAGAGACCATAGCCGAACACCCCTGACTTATACTATTAAACCTAGAACTCTTTTTATATTTATTTATTTATTTATTTCCATCTGAAAGTAAGAACATTTCCACATAACAATAATTAGAAAAGAAAAGGCTTCAGTTTGCGAGGGAGCATATAGAAGTTACTTTATTCTTTATTATTGTGTTGTTGGCTTTCTTTTGGATACATAGCGATGGACAATGCTCACTGAAATCTTGCAGTGGAGCACAGTGCTAGCTATCTGAAGCTATGCATTGTTATTTATATCTTGAAAATATAAATGCAGTTTATGATCACTGACAACCACTCTTGTTTTAATGTGGCAGAAGCTATGAGATGAGGATTTAATGAAGGCAAAGTTGTATTTAAATCTACAATTCAACATGTAGATTTCAGCCTACTTTATATAATTTTATCAGAATACATCTATGTACTAAAAACATTATTTTTTATTTTATCACAGTTTGATATTCACTATGTAATCAGTAAAGTTTCAATTCTCTGATGTTTTATGTGGTTTTCACTTTCTCCTCAGATGGCACCTCTGTGCAGCAATGCAACCTGTCTGATTTGTTGCTGCTGTTCAAGAAGAAGAAACTTCTCTGTGACCAGGATCACCTACGCCATGGTCTTACTGTTGGGTACCATTGTTGCCTGCATCATGCTGTCACCAGGTGTGGATCTGCAACTCAAGAGGGTACAAGTTCACTTTCTCTGTGATCTCTGACATGACTTTCATTGTTAAATGGTACTTTATAGATCGTTTACAACAGAAAGGCAGTCAGACTTACATTTATGTTCTTTTATTTTATAATCAACCTTTATTCAACCAGGAAAGTAAACTGATAACCAGTTTTAATTTACAAATAGCCAAAACAAATAACTGGTCCAGAGACATTAGTGTCACTGACTGTAGTTGTTTATGTCCTTAAATTTTCACAGAAACATATAGAACAAACGCAGCACTGTTGTTTTCTATATATGTAAACATGTGTAAATCAGTCCAATGCTAATTAGCTCTATGCAGATGATACAGTCATTTGTTCTTCGTCTTCCTCAATAATCAAAACTGTAGAAGACCTCCAGTCTGACTTCAGTTTTATTTAGACTCACTTAAGCTGGTAAATGCAGCAAAATCCAAATGGTTGTTTTCAAATGGAATAGTGCACCTATTTGATCTTCCTAAGCTTTCAATGGCTTAAGGGATTAAACTGGAACTAGTTTTATTCTACTGTCATTCAAGACATTGAAACCTTTATATCCAAACCAAAAGTTAAACTGAGTTGCTCTTTTAGGAGCAAATCGAATTTCCCCTTCAAAACAAGAGAATATATTATTTCAGCTAATTTTTGTACTTGTGCTGGATGATGGAGATCTATTATTTGAACGGTACCTTTAAGAAACCCTGTGTACCTGTTAAGTATTAAATGTTATTTTATTACGCTCTTACTCTTATTGAGAAGTTGTATTGTTTGGTTGTATCCGTCACCTGTTGACGATGTCATTATGCTGTGTTCTGCGTTCTGTTGTGTGTGTGTGTGTGTGCTATCGGCAGCTAAGATGTTGGAAGGACAAAGCCGACATACATGTTCTGTAGCTGAATTACATGGTTCAGTAAATATGCTTACAGAAGGCTAAAGTGAAACCTGTCCCGATACTTTGCTTATGATCCATTATGCAAGAGAAGGAAGAGAGCTGTGCAATAGGAACTCACCTTAACAGTACCATTATGCCCTGAGTTTCATTACCTGCTGTGGAAATCACACACATCACTGCATTTTATATGCTACTGCTAACTGCCCACCCCTTTATGTACGCAGGCTTTCACATTGACTGATTTATAAAATTATTCTTCGTCTAGTTCAGGGATCACCAAATCCAGACCTCTTGGGCCACTGTCCTGCAGGTTTTCAATGTTTCCCTGGTCCAACACATTTTACTCAAATAAAATGGATCCAACAGCCTATAAAGTTCTGCACAATGACTCATTAATTTAAGTCAGGGACACATTGAAAACCTGAAGGACACTGGCCCAAGAGGTCTGGATTTGGTAATCCCTGGTTCAATACCTTTATAAATCTCTATTGACATGTCCAGAAACCAGAAACAACACAGCCATCACTCTCATTCTGGTCTACAGATGGTGGTCCTGATCTATGGATGGTGGTCCCCAGACTCAGAACAGGACTTGGGAAAAAATATTTTATATACGATACCCGTTTACTTGCAATAAACTCTTATTTTGTGGAGTTAAAGTCGATTTTAAAGGTTCAGGAGAACAACTTTGTTAGTCAGTGTGACTGCTTTTAAACTTCTTTATATAATACATTTCGTAATGTATTTCATGTTGACTGCTACTTGGTTTTAAATGATAGTTGATGTATCTTTTGGAAGAGAGATTTCTAATGTCAGTGAGGTTTTATTTGGTTCAATAAAGGATAAATGGAAAACAAAGAACATTTTCTACACATCATGTCAGTGCGGTTAAGGATAACCTTTCACAGCTCTTGATTCTCCACTTCTACAAGAAGATGTAAAACATTCTGGCGGAAATATCAAATCTGTTCAATAACCACTATGCCACTCACAAAATTCATTCTGGGGTTCCAGGGCCCTCCATTACTTCACTGCCTGACTTTCCATCCTCCAGACTTCCACTAAAGTGCTTCAGGGACCTTCATTTACCCAGGACCATCCAGGCCCCTCCAGGGACCATCTCCTAAAGCTGGGTCTATGGAGCATCTCCTGGGAAATTGAGCTCTAATGGGCCCGTCAAAAACTCATGAAGCTCTGTTTTCAACACCCCTGCCTTCTTTAAAGGTTGAATTTGGTGTTTTCTTGTAGATTCCAGGCTTCTGCGAGGATGGGGCAGGTTCTTCTATTCCAGGCCTTCACACTCATTTCAACTGTGAAATGTTTGTGGGCTACAAAGCAGTGTACCGTGTCTGCTTTGGCATGAGTGTGTGGTTTCTTGGGTTTTCCATCCTTATGATTAACATCAAGACGAGCAGCGACCCCCGTGCTTCTGTCCACAATGGGTAAGGACTGCAGTAGCACCTGCAAAAAACACTTATCAATATCAGGCATCACATTCACCTCTCCACAGTTTTAAATAGTGACAAAAAAGGTGTAAAGACATCTATCAATTATCTATACCACTTGGTCCATTAAGGGTCTCCAGGAAGCTGGAGCCTAGCCCAGCATTAGCAAGTGAGAAGCAGAATACACCCTGGACAGGTCACTAGTCCATTGCAGGGCCAACACAGAAAGACAAACAATCATTCACACTCACTCCTGGGGAGAATTGAGGGTGACCAATTAACCTAACATGCCTGATTTTTGATGTTGGGAGGAAGTCGAAGTACTTGGAGAGAACCCATACATACATGAGGAGAACATGCAAACTCCACACAGAAAGGCCACTGTTCGAACCTCCACCCAGCTGAGGCTCGAACCAGCGGCCTTCTTGTTGTGAGGCTGCAGTGCTAACCACCACACCACTGTACAGCAAATAAATAAACTGATTTTATATTTTTAATAACTTCTGTGTACTAACTATCTGAACTGGCTAATAACAATTTGTTTACAGATTTTGGTGTTTCAAGTTTGTGGCATTGGTGGCAGTTATGATTGGTGCCTTTTATATTCCAGATGAGCCTTTCACCCATGGTAAAAGCTTTATATTTTAAACTTTTGGTTACATGGATCATGATATATATCAGCTTACCAGAAAAAGTCAGTAAATGAGTGTTTGGTGGATTATTTCTGCTGTTGTCTCTTGGTCAGTGTTGTTTATTAGACTGGATGATTGAGGTATAAAGAAACAAGACATATTGTTAAATTTACAATTTCTTCATTTAACCCCTGGTGGGTCTCTTCAATTTTGTATCCTTCTGGGTCAGAGGACAAGGATGTCATCTTCCAAAAACTGCAATAAAAACATCACAGAGTCATATGTCTTCCACTTGTTTTGCTTAGATCTTCCAGTCAATTCTCAGTCCAAAACAAAACTACCTAATATGTCATTACTGAAATTATTTGACCCCTTTAAATGTCAGTTTGATCACATTAAGTTGCCAGTTTTATGGAAAAACAAAAATACAAAAAATTAGAATGTTTTGGAGATGTGTTTTTTTTTTCATTGTTAGTGTTTGTTTTGGATCTATCTCAAATGTACTTATAAGTCTGTAAAAACAAAAAAACAAACAAACAAACAAACAAAAAGTTCACCACAAGATGCTGAATATGGAAATATGGTATCATGTGGAAGATCCACAACAGCCCAGTTAACAGAAAAATCATCTCCGTCTCCTCCTCTGGAGAGGTGCTTTATGTCAAGTGATTCTACTTAACTGCTTACAGCCAGCATGTAGAAACTCTTTGTTTCTGGTCATAATGAACATTCCTTATAACTTTCTTGTCTTTTATCTCTCTGAGGGAAAAGTGATGTCTGTGATTCCAGATTAAAACTCTGTTTTCTCTGGACTCGCCGTTGCTGTGTGCATCTCCTGGTCGTTTGTTTGTGTGGCTGTGTGCGTATGTATTTGGCTGAAAATAGTAATTAGTTAGATTACCCATTACAGTAAAAAAAAACAAAAAAAACCCAAAACAAAACAAAACGTGGTTAGTATTTTACCACCGTTACTAATCACTGCAGCACCCTGGTATCTCCTCCTCATTCCTCATACTGGTCACTAGCGTGGTCTGACACCCTACTGGTGGGATGGCTTCTTATTCTTTAAACAGCATCTGTCACCAGTCAACCAATATGGCTGTATTGGTTAATCTGGTACAAACAGCAGTTCAAGATGATCCCACAGGTGTTCAATGGGTTTTAGGTCACATCCTATATATGTGGTCTATGATAAACTGTGTTCTGTTGGGGACAGTGTTGTCATCTTGAAGGATAGAGATCGGTCCCAGACAGGGGAGCTAGAGGATCACCACTGGTTGCAGAACTTCACGTTCACATCTCTGCTCTGAAATTACCTCAAAGCAGAGGAACTCTGCTGAAGAAATCTCAAAGGTCTTGAGATTTTTTATGTGTAGGCTTGGGAAAAGGCTTAGGTGGACTAATTTAGGTCTTTGTTGTAGTTTAGTTTTGTGAAGGGCCCTTGGAATTGTTTGTTTAAAATCAAGCACTATTATAGCCCTTTTGTTGGGCTTGTTTGGATGTGGGTTTCTTTTTCTTTTGTTTTCAGATTGTGTTATTTCATTTTTAGCCTTTTTTTTGTTTTTTAATAAATCCCTTTACCTTTACCATTTAATTTCCTGTCTTTAATGTTGCCACCCCTTTTCCACTAGCAGAGCTGGGGTTGTAACATTAATGGGGGCTTGTCCGGGATCTGTTACCCCTGTCCGTTGAGGTGTTAAGTATTGTTTAGTGCTGTGTACTGGACTTTACTGCTGTCAGTAGTTGTTATGGGATATGGCACAGTTTAATCTTAAGCTGTTTCTGGAAAGTCCCTCTTGATCAGCTGGATCAATGCCACAAAGATGATTTGGCTTAGATTGCAGTCCACTTCTCCATCTCCCACCCTAAGCAACTCATTAAAAAGGAGCTTAAGGATCTGGTTGTGAGGAAATTGGTGGAATTAAAGTTGTTGGTGTTGCCTACCTTGCCTGAGGTTGAGGCCCCTGGCGTGCCTGCTGTGTTGCCTAGACATTTATCAAATCTCATTGGGACTCATACACATCAAAGCAGTCAAAGCTGATCCAGGTTCTGGTAACAGAGCAAAAACTCTATCACCAACCTGGAAATGGTGAGAAACAGCATAACAGTCATAGCGGCGCTTCATGGACTTTTAAGAGCCATGAAGGGACTCTCTTGCAAGTGTATGTGAATGATGCAAATGCTTGCAGAACTGAAAAACATAATCCAAAGCATTCTTTTTAGGAGATGTGTGGTATCCCAAAAGCTTCTCTTTGAGAATCTTAAGTGGATCACGGAGTGTATGTCTAAACACGAATTCAGCCATCTGTTTTTATTTATGACAATAGATCATAAATCTGGTCGTGTTATTTCTAACTGTTAAGCACTGAAACAAAAATCTCAGCCATCTCAAGCCCAGTCAAAAGGTGTTTGGTTGATTAAAAACAAGCCAGGCCTGGGAACGGTAACTGAAGTTGGTTGCACCCCTTTTTCAGGGGTCCAACCTAAATACTCAACTCTGCTGCTCAGCTCACAAACACATTTTCCTTCTAAATGTGGCTCCACTTGAATAGGGAAACAGACTGTCAAACATATCATTTATTACCAAGAAGCATTGTCACAACAAAGAAATAATCCACCAAACACATATTTACTTATGTTTTCTGCTAAGTTTATACATGTATATACAAGACAAAAGATTAATTTGCAATGTCGTCACAGCGTGGTTTGTCATAGGCTCCTGTGGAGCTTTCTTTTTCATTCTGATCCAGCTGGTGTTGCTGGTGGACTTTGCTCACTCCTGGAATGAATCCTGGGTGGAAAAGATGGAAAATGACAATTCCAAAAGCTGGTATGCAGGTAAGTGACTGATGCTGTGTTTGAGTTATCAACTCTGAGGTTCCATGTGTCAGGATATGATTAAAAAAAGAAAAGAAAGAAAAAACAAAAAAACTTTAATCAGGTAGTATAAATGAAAAACACCACATAAGAGATTATACTACATCATTATGTACTGTATTTAACTGAAACTAAGCCAAAATGCATGTGTGTTAAAAGTAAACAAACAAAAAACAGCAAGATGGTCTGTGCTGCTGTTTACTCAACAACTGTTCAGAAGGGACAGGGCCGTCTCTATCTGTGCACCTAATGGTGGAACGGCCCATTCTCCTCACTGCCCATTTTTAAATCTGTCTTAAAACTCACTTTTATTCATTGCCCTTCAACCCAACCTGAGACATGATCTCATTTGGTTTTAAAATGATCTTTATCTAAGTTTTATTTTCTGGATTTTATTTTTTTCGGTTTTATTACTTCTATTATATTTTATTCATTTGAATTGTTTTCTGCTATTGTTATGCCTTTTATGCATTTATCTTTGCCTACCTTAGATGTTCAGCACTTTGTTCACCTGTGGCTTTAATCTAATTTTAAGGTTAAGGTGATTTTATTTATAATTTTCTGATAAGTGAAATAAAAAGACTATGGAGTTCTTTTGACATGGCTGTCCATGCTATACCTCTCACTATGGTCACATATTACAGTACCTTAATAGATTAATGTTTTTTTTTATTATCATTTTTATTGTAATTTTCTGTCCTCTGCTTTAGCTTTACTGGCTGTGATGATCCTGAACTACATCATGTCATTCACCGCTGTGGTGCTGTTCTTCCTCTTTTACACCAAGCCTGACGGGTGCTTCATCAATAAGTTCTTTGTCACGTTCAACATTGTGTTCTGCATCTTGGCCTCTGTTATTTCTGTGCTGCGTAAAGTCCAGGTACATGAGTGTGTTTCCATGGAAAGTAAATTAATTTTCAAGTGATCCCAAACTTTTGAGCTGTTAAGGTATCTCCATAAAAAAAGAAGAAAAAAACTGTCCAGCATGCAGGTATGAGAAGTAAAAGTTCAAAGGACAGATTTGTGACTCTTTTATCTGTTTGCATCCCCAGGAGTCTCAGCCACGGTCAGGTCTACTTCAGTCCTCCTTCATCACCCTGTACACCATGTTCCTGACCTGGTCTGCCATGACCAATGAGCCTGGTGAGAAATCATTAGATTCAATATCAGACAAGTCTTTAGCTATGTGTTAATTCACTATCTGGTAGATCAGTTAGGAAATGCAGAATTGTACGTTGTAGCTACTGGGACCATCACAGAGACCAATAAGATGATGCACACCAGTGCAGCAGTCATCTTAGATACTTGGATATAAGATGGAGAAATAAGGGGAAGTATTACACATGGAGAAGAAGGTTAAAGGCAAACAGAGAGAAGTTAGCCAGCTGCCAGAACAGCTGTAATGAAGACATTCCAGGAAATACAGTAGTATTCTTAAACTGTTTCTTACACTGAGGTGTAAATTGAGCTTCAAATGTTGCACGTCTGTTTTTTTTTTGTTTTTTTTTTTTGCCTATCCTCAGATCAAAATTGCAACCCCAACCTGCTCACCATCTTGCAGCAGTTTGCATCACCCACAGTTATTCCTCTGGAGATAGAGAACCAAACAGAGGTGGTGATCATTGGCACAGAGGAGCCCATCCTCACATCCCCATACCTGCAGTGGTGGGATGCCCAAACCATCGTGGGGCTCATTATATTTGTCCTTTGCATTCTCTACTCCAGGTAAAAATTCTGACCTCTTCTTTAGTTATTGATTTTGTTCATTTTTTATTTTTATTTTTGTGAGGTCAGTAAATGTTATATTTATGTTATATGTTATATATGTTAATTGAAGTAGCCATGAACAAACTAAGCAACACTGATGTATGAACTTCCATTTTAAAGACCCACTTTGGCTTTTATCCTGACGACAAGGGGCTTGGAGTGGGAAGGAACTCATACAGGGGGAATTTTAGTAAGAAAGGTTTGTTGACCAATTTTTCAAAGAATAATTACACCTGAATTAATTTACAACTATACAAAAAAAAAAAAAAAGAGTAAATACACACACACACACACACATATATATATATATATATATATATAGAGAGAGAGAGAGAGAGAGAGAGAGAGAGAGAGAGAGAGAGACTGGGATAAAATAAAATACTATTATTAACAATAAAAAAATAGATATGAATAAATTATTTTAAATAAATACATACATAACCGTAAATAAAATAAATAATATAGATTAAAAAGAAATAAAATTTATAAAAGGCCAGAAGTAGTTTGTAGCAAATTGCCAACAACAGCCGTTGAGGAGTTAATATCACACTAATGTAGAAAAAACATAAAAAACTACATAAGCGAAGGCTGCGACTGTGTGTCAGCGTATTTCTGATGTGTTGTGTTATAAACAGGATTAAAGACTAAGCTGAAACATATAAACTTTATAGACAGTTTTTACTCACAAATATATGTGTGTGCAGCAGAGGCAAAAATGTGGCAGGAAGTAAATAAAAACCATAAAGTTCTTCAGTATACACACATTTTCATTCCTTATAAATTCTTGGTAACTCAGTAATGAAATATCTCATCATAAAATTAAATTTCATGGTTCAGACTTTTTATACAGACTTGGAAAACATAAGTGTAGAATATTTCTGGATGATTTTAACTGTTTTTTAAACAATGACTGTTTCTGCTCTCCTTATCAGCTGCATGGTGAATTTAACCTTTACAACCTGCCACATTTACCAGAAACCACACATCAAACTATTTATTGTCTTAGCATTTCTTAACATATTTGATTCAACGTTGATTTATTTACACTATACAAAGTATAGAGACAAACTGAGTGTGACAATGGATTTATTGATATAAACATAGCGCGATGAGGGTGTTTATCAGCTCTTAACACATTACTGTTTTCACAAAGAAAAATATTCATGTTGGAACATCCTTAGATGGATATATTCACATTCTCTGTGTACTTATAAAAATAAGTCTTATGACACAGAAGCCGAGTCTTGTACTGGACTGGACCTTCGGTATTCTTCTGTTGTGATCTCCTGAGTCATGTCTATTCATCTTTCTTAGCTGTTGGCGATGTTAACAAACCGGGATGAGTGCTGCTTCTTATGAAGATGTTGCACAGAAACACAGAAAATGTGTAAATACGAGATTAAAGTCATCAGTTTCACGCATCCATTGTAATCATGAGTTCTTTGGAGGCCGGATGCATTCCTTTTATAAAGAGATGAGTTGAATCAAGTGTGGTTCCAACTCCAAACATGTAAGAGTATTCTTCCCAGGAAATCTCTGGCATGTCCTCTGTTGGAGGTCTGCAGGGGTTCTGCTGGTTCCAGGTCTGCACCAGATCTTTGGATTCTGCTTCTTTTCTTAGTTCCTGGAACATTTAGCAGGATTAGTGGCCACATGTGTTAGGAACTTAGTTCTACTCTTACTGGGCTGTATCAGAAAATGTAAATATCAAAAAGATATGTTGATGTCTGAGTCTCTGAAAGTTAAGGACTGACTGTGTTGAACTTTCACTCAACTTCATGAGAAACACACAACCCGTCCAAAAAGCCACTCTCCGGTACATTGTTGGACCTCCTTTATGTTTGATTTCAGCATTGTCATCTTGAAACATGGCCGTGCCATCAGAATAGATGGAATAACCTGCTCATTCAGTATATTAAGGTGGTCAGCTGACGTCTCGTGGGTCTGCACAACCGGCGGCAGAATCCAGAAGGAGGCAAGGCTCCAGACGGCCTCGCCTTACACCGTCGCCACCAGCTCCACACCCCAAGCCTTCAGTGTCTCCACCGGCTCCACGTCCTAAGCTTCCAGAGTCTCCACCGGCTCCATGCCTCACACCCCCAGTGTCGCTTCCAGCTCCCAGGCCCAAGTCTCCAGTGTAGCCTCCAACTCTGCAGCGCCCCAAGCCAGTGCCCAGGTCCTGCCCAGTGCTTCAACGTTCGACGCCTGCACCCAGGTCTCAAAGGAGGTTGCTCCTCCTATGCCCCCTGTGGTCTGCGAGGAGGTCACTCCTCCTCCGCCTCCTCTGGTTCCTGATGCTGAAGAAGCCGCTCCTCCCTTTACCACCTGTGGTGTGCGAGGAGCTTGCTCCTCCTTAGCTGCCTGTGGTTCCCGCTGCCGAGGAGGTTGCTCTTCCTCCGCCTCCTGTGGTTCCTGACGCCAAGGAGGTCTCTCCTACTCTGCCTCATAGTATGGATGCTACTGAGCCCCCCAGAGATCCCATGCCTGTCTGCACGGCCTCCCGGCCGTTCACCTGAGATTAAGATCCTGCTGTTGTGGCGTTCTGGCTGAATCCCAGAGCCCAGTCCATTTTCATCTCAGCCTCCCTGTCGACCACCAGAGAACCCACTCCTGCTTCCCAAGTGCTCCTCACAGATTCTGCTCCTGACTGCGTGACCTCCTGAGACAAGTCTGCTGTTGTCTCAGCCTCCCGGCCGTCCGCCATAAATCCAGCACCCATCATCACGGCCTCAGGGCCTACCTCCAGAGTTCTGTCTGTCGGCCTCCCGCACGTCCTTCTAGGCCGGCACTGGGGGGGGGGGGGGGGTGGATACTGTTACACCCACTACAGACTGCTGATTGTCCACACCCTCTCCAGTCATGCACCACTGCAGTCACTCTTCGGATTCCTAATTGTCCACACCTGTATCCAATCTCCTCACCCAGCTACATATAACCCAGCACCACACTCATTCCCTGTCGGACCTCGTTTTATCACAACTGGACTGTTCCTCTTTCCTTTCTCAGCTCCATGTCTCCAGGAGGTTCTGTCGTCTCCTCCATTTGTCCCCCAGTTGTAAGACTATTCTAATATTTACTGTTTGTTCAATAAAGTATTGTTAATCATTATCTGTCTCCGAGAGGTCCATCATAACACTTCTCTTATTACCCTGATGCTCCCATCACTTTGGAACAGGGTACATCTGGACTCATCAGACCACATGACCTTCTTCCATTGCTCCAGAATCCAATCTTTATGCTTCCTAGAAAACTGAAGCCTTTTTTCTGATTATCCTCGCTGTGATAAGTGGTTTTCTTATGGCTACACAGTTGTTTAGTTCCAATCCATTGAGTTCCCTTCACATTGTTCATGTGGAAATATTCTTACTTTTACTATTAAATGTAGCCCTGAGTTCTACTGGTGTTTGTTTATCATCTGAAAGTGATCGCCGATCACCACTTGCTGAGAGATGATGTTTCCCCACTTATCTTCCCAGTTTTTAATGTATTGGACAGTTCTTAATCTAGTTTTAGTAGTTTCAGTATTTCATTAGATGTTTCCTTGACTCTTTGAAACAAATAATGTCACAACATGATGTGTTTTCCTACATGGTTGAGAAATGAAAAGCTGATGTTTGCTCATAGTTTCCATCTATCTCTGTTCTCCTCACAGCATTCGCTCCTCGAACACTAGCCAGGTCAACAAGTTGACCATAGCCTCCAAAGACCCTGCCACCCTGGCTGAAGCAGGGGGCAGCAGTGATCTGTTGGAGGAGTCATTGGAAGCCAGGCAGGTGGAGGACAATGAGCGGGACATGGCGCATTACAGCTACTCTTTCTTTCACTTCATGCTCTTCTTGGCTTCACTCTACATCATGATGACACTGACCAACTGGTACAGGTTAGTTTCCTCTCTTCTTACATGAAAATGCTATTTTCCACATAAAGAACTTTAGAAAGCTTTTCATAAAGCTTTGTGTTTATTTGCTCAGAGAGCAGTGTGATGCAGGTCCATTCGGTCTAATAAAGATTGCTTCATTTTCTTCTAAATAACAAGTCATTTCTATTAAAGTTATTGAAACTCCTTTTCCAGTCTGTTATAAGCCAGACTCTGAACCAGGAATGTCACTCATTTTAGTTCAGTTTCCACATTCAGCACAATCTGGTCTCCAGAGGGCCAGACCAGTAAAATTACAGCATAATCTTTAAATACACACAAAAAAGGAGAAATATTTCCCTTTGTTTTAGTACAAAGAACAAGTGCATTGTCAAGATGTTTACATTTAATGAACTATCCCTTTAGAAAATATTATGAACCTGAAATTTTTTTAAGAAAAATAAGTGAAGCTTCAGCAATATTTTGCCTCAGTTTATCATTTACATTATTTGTTTGCATATTTTATTATATGTTATGTTAACTCGCCACACATGTAGCTTACCTGGTGATGGTAAGCTGCACATGTTGTGCACGTGTGCTGCCCTGGTACAGACTGACAGAAACACGTCCGCTAATCCATGCCACCCTGAACATTCATATCCCGAAAGCAAGAAGGGTGTTTTTGGAAGTGTTTGGCCCAAAGACACAATAACAGATTGATTGAATTCTTTATTATTTGTATTTTAAATATGAAATCACATTATGATCTGCAATACTTAATACAGCTATTTTAAATGTACATACGTGTATATGTCCAATTCCACATGTGTAGTAATCCTGACCACCTGAACTGACTCACCTCAGAATACAAACTGAAGTCAGATGTTTGACACATCTGGTCCAAACACTGTTACACACTTTATGTATGAATAAAAACTTGTTTATGTTTCATCTTTACAGCCCTGATGCAGATTACACTATAACCAGCAAGTGGCCGACGGTGTGGGTTAAGATCACGTCCAGCTGGTTGTGTTTGGCCCTTTACATCTGGACCCTGGTGGCCCCCATGATCCTCACCAACCGAGATTTCAGCTAATTTATTATACTATAGAATTAAGAGCTGTTTGTTTGTGTGTTTGTGCCATAAAGCTTTATCGGGAACAGTCAGCTACACAAGACAACCCCACATCTTTTTTACTCCAGCACAAAAACGAACCATGAAGAAAAACATTTATTCTTAGTGTATTTTCTCTGACTCAAACCTCGGTTTCCAAAGATAAAATTTATTAAACTATTTCTATATAAAAGCTAATATTTAGTTTTTTGTTTTTTTTCTGTCACAAGAAATAAAATCTGTAAGCTTATTCTGCAAAGCTGAACAGAAAGTAAGATGGTAAGTTTGTGCCTTAATATGTCAGAGTGATTTCTGAATGAAAAAAACTTTTAAAAAGCAGAGCAGTACGACTCTGAGTCTCCTTAAGTTTCTGCTAAAGGTTTATGGACCAGCATATGAACAGAAAGGCCTTTAAAAAGGATTTGTAAAATGTTACAACTGATCTCACACACATGCAAAGAATTTGGTTAAATCTAATAGAGGAGTGGTAAAATCTTCTGTCACAACACCAAATATTCTATAATAACTTCAGTATGTATCATGAATGTATATGTAAATATGCCTCCCCTTAAATAAGTTGTTTTGTAAGAACTGTCAGTAACTGAATGATTAAATAAATTTGGAAGGATGAATCTGTTCAGATTTATAACACAGATTATGTGTTTTCCTGTTGGGAAGTTAGTTTTCCTATTTGTTACTGATTGTGTCTGGTACCATGTATACTAGAACCTCCCAATGCAAAAATCCCCATGTAACATTAGGAAATCTCTTATGACTTTCTAAAATGTTTCCCAGGTAGTGAGTTGAGATCTATAAATATGCTACTGAACTCCACACACAACTCAACCTGAAAAATTTCCTCCAACTACAAAAATCACTAACAAACAGCAACAACGTAGTGAGATGCTTCTTTGTAAAGCTGAGTCTTGCCTGCAGGTTGAGATCAGCGTGTCCTGCAGGAGTGGACGCTCCAACAGAAAACACCAGACCCAACAGCTGCTGCACCAGTTTTTTAACACATATTCTTTCATTTGAAGCTTCGTAAAGCTTCTGATGTGGCAGAAGAATAACTTGCATTATAAGTAATTATATAAGTAATTAATAAGTAATTATAAGTAATGAAAAATCTACTTTCAGCTCTGTTCTCAATTTGACTTTTTTCAAAACAGCTGGATGCAAACACACGTATGTGTATATAACCTTGTTTTTCTACAGCTACATACGTATATATATATATATTAGGGCTGGGCGATTAATCGATAAATCGATTTCCATTTCTGGAGATTAATTTTTTTGAAAATCTGGATTTTTTTCCATAGTTAGTTAGCAGCAGACTTAGCCCTCCCTCCACACCAGAACGGTGTTTGACAGATTTTCAGTAAAGTTTATTTATGTTTTGTAAAAGAAAAGCAAAAAAAATCGATTAAAATTTGGTTATAAAAAATCGGAGATTTTATTTTTAGGCCATATCGCCCAGCCCCACACACACACACACACTCATCGAGGAGTTCATAGAGATCAGGAGTTCTACACATCAGTCAAAAAGCTGTTTAAAATGAAGACTTGTTATAAATATTTTAATCACTGAACATTTATTTGATTTTGTAATGTTGGTCAACATAAAAAATCTTTAGTCTTATCATTTAAGCGAGTAATCAGATCCTAGAGGCGTGTCCATGTAGAGGTCATGAGCACTCATCCCACCATGGACCTCTTCCTCCCTCTCAGCCGGACCTCATCGAGCTTTTTAATGACTGCTGATGACTTCTTGGATGACTGGGTGTAGCTCTTCAGCAGCTTCTCAAACAGCAGTTCTGTGTTGGGGTGAGTACTGAGAAAAGCTTTCTCTAGAACAAACAGGTCCACCCCCTTATCCTCCGGCAAAGCTGAAATATAGCTCAGGCCAAAGTCGATGAGGACCAGGTCAGGCTTCGTGTCCACCGGACCACGTCTCAGCAGCATGTTCGAGGTGGTCAGGTCTCCGTGGATAATATCCTCATCATGCATTTTGGCCAAGATCTGGCCTATCTGCTCAGCCAGCTGCTGCAGATTCTCCATCGGACAGGAGTCGGACTGTTGACTGGATACGATGTGGTCTCGCACGGTCAAGGAATCCACAATTTCCTCCAGAAAAATACAGTGGGAGGTGTAGTCCACGAAGTAGAGGACAGGAGCAGATATGCCTGCAGAGAAGAAGAAGACTTAACTAAATGATTTGTCTGAGAATCTGAAGTCAGAACACTAAATAACTACAACTATAAACCTGTAGTAGTAGCGAGGGATGAGACTGCTGTTTGTTCTGGAAGCCAACATGTACAAAGCGGTTGACATGGCAGGGACAGTATGGGGTTCTGCGTGTTGCTCAAGGACACTCTGGAGCTCAAACCACCGACCTTCTGGATGGTAAACAACAGCCTACCGACACAACCTCCTTTTTATTTTCGTGTCCCTCATGATTTTTAGCATGTAGTTTGTGAAAATGCATGTAGCAACAAATAATTTTGGTAATTTAAAGTGTAATAAAGTTGATATCGTAATAATTTTGCCCATTTTAAGCTGATAATGTGATCATTTTAGTCAGTTTAAATGCAATAAAGTAAAAAATGTAATAATGTTGACCATTTTGCCCAAAGATGCTAACTTAATAAATCTGACCATTTTAAATGTAATAAAGACAAGAGTGTATTAATTATGGATATTTTCAATGTAATAAAGCTGATAAAGTAAACACTTGCCAATAATGCAATATATTTTTTCCTTTTACATGTAGAAATCTGAGTTCAATATTTTTGATATAAGGTCTTAATAATTTAAATACTTTCCTTGAGAAGCGAAAGAAATTTTAATTTAACAATTTTTTAAATTGTTAAAACATATGGTAAACATTTGTCATCAGGGATTATTTTTTACACTTTCTGGTTTATGGGAATGCAAAGACCTAATTTTCTACAACTGCTTGTAAACCCAAGACTCCCTCTGTGCCCCCTCCAATGATTTAATGGTACAACAGCTGTATGTTATTCATACAATGTTCAGCTTAAACCTTTATCTAAAAAGTACAGCACCAACACACCTGACTCAAATTAAATGGATCCAACAGCCTGTAAGGATCTGCCCAATGACTCATTAGTTTAAGTCAGGTGTGTCAGTGCAGGGATGCATGGAAAACCTGCAGGATTGTGGCTCTCGAGGACCGACGTTGGCCACCCCTGCACAAGATTTTTGAAAAGGGATACAAAAATCAAAACTATTAATATATATTCATATTATAACATCATCTATTACTTCAAAATCAGTCAAACTTAAACGCGTCTCTCGCCTTCTTCTACTTATTTGGTGATAATCACTATTTGGAATAAAATGTTACTGTCTGCAAATACAACTTTCTCACAGTTCGGAGGGACTAACCTGCTCTGCGGCAGCGGACTATAGAGCGAACTTCCTGCAGTGTTCTGCGGTGTGTCAGTTTTTCGTCCATCTCTGGGTGTCGGTAACGTTTCGGGAATCTTTCTTTAACTATCACCGGTTTTCCGAGAAAATCTGTCCGGTACACGCGGGCTTCTGCTCCTTGTTTTAATAACTCTGCTTTGCTCAGAAACTGGGGAACCGCCATGTTGGTTGAGTCTTCTTCGTCTCCTTCTTCTTCTTCTTCGTATTTATTGACGGTTGGTAAACAACGACCTGGCGCTTTACCGCCGTCAAATGGTGGGAAGTGTGGACCAAAATGTCACAATAAATAAATTAATAAAAATAATAAAATAAAAAAAAATCTCTCAAATAAATATGTCAAATAGTACAAATAAAAGAACTACTATTTAATCTTTGAGCTTGTGAACATAAAAGTGAAGCTATAACAAAAACAATGTTAAATATGTATTTAAATACATAACTGGGGCTTAGTCTGTATAAATTAGATTAGCAAGGAAATTACAGTGTTAAGTGTATAGTAAGAATATCAGAAATAGTACGTCTTAAAGTAATAAAAATAAAATTGTAAAAATGATAAAAATAAACATTTAGTTAAACTGTTTAGTGTTTATATTATGCACAATAATAAATCATATTTACTCTTATTGTGCCTAATTGTGGACTACTGGAAACAGCACATTAAAGGGCCTGGCACTGAACTGGCGCTATACCAATAAAGCTGAACGGAACTGAACTGTACTGGTTTGAAGTAGAAACACCTTTCTCCACTGTTTTCACACTTTAAAGATTTTCTCTTGTGTAAAATATACCGTTATTCCAAATTATGAGCTTGTTTGGAGAGAAATTATATTTGTAAAGCATTTTCCAAACCATGTCAATCAAATAAGTGTTAATGTCAATTTTAAAAGCCTATGGCCAACCAAAGTAAAAACTGTTATCAAAAATAAAAAAACAATAAAACAATACCTGCACATGACAATCTGACCATTTAAAAAGCAACTTTAAGGCATCAAAATCACATATCATCAGAAAGTTAATGACACCACTTGAAATAGATGTGAAGGGAAACTAAACCATAAAATTTCTTTTTAATAAACATCTGCAGCCATTTTAATATGATCACAGCATTCATTCCGCCCCTTGAGATTTACTTATAGTTATACCTAAATATTTCACCTAATTTTTTACCAGAAGATTTTGAATGAATGTTGATTTGATGTAAATGATTTCTGAAATCTCACTTTTTTAATATTAAACCTCCCCTTGATGCATCTGAGAGAAAGAAAACAGCTTAATGCATTGTGTATCTGATCAGCATCCTTTAAAACAATGCTGCATGATCTTCTAATCGTTTAATAACCAGTGGAGTTCCTATTCAAAAGTCTAATATTAACTTTACTTTTAATATATAGTGCTGAAAATAAGAGGATTGAGTGGGTTTCCACTCTTTGGACATCATATCTTGTTGTTACTGAGCGAAGTCAGACAACACTTTTCATATCTTCATACATTAAACCACAATGCTGCACTGACTGTAAAATAAAAGGGTCTTAAATCCTGTCAAAGAGAAAGAGAAATCTAAAAATAACTAATCAGATGTCTGCAATCCAACAAGTTTAAAACTATATGGATGTTATCATGAAGAAAGCCTGGCTGCTTCTCTGATGTGTGCATTCGCTTTGAACTCGACTAGCTTGTGCATGAGCAAGTCGTTTGTAATCAAGAGTAAAGTAACTGGCCTCAAATTATCAATAATTGCTTTATTCTTGTTCAGTTTTAGTACTGAAACAATTAAACCTTGTCTCGTTGTCGTTTATCCAATTTATCCTGGTCATTTTCCCCACAGCTGCATGCAACTCAACTTTCAAATCAGGATCAATCTGATAAATGTTTTACTTTCTATGAGAAATTATAGAAAATTGCGTCTGGAAACAACAATAAATACAAATTCTGATAAAAACGTTTTTAAAAAAGCTTGATTAGAAATGACTTTAGGAGTGGTTACTTGTTTTTCTTTTAAAGATTAACCATTTTCTGTTAAATTTTGGACAAAATAAATGTTTATTTTTCTTCTTCCCATCTCTTTGGATCTCCACTTCCATCTGTTGGAGTTGTGTGATTCCAGATGTGCTCCGTCCACAGCTGGTGAACAGCAGCTCCACCTCTTAGCAGTTGTGAAGGAAAAAGGAAACAAACGCTTTTTATTTTGTGTTTTTTTATTTAATATGTTCTATGTTGAGGTTCTGAGAGAAAATGTTTTATTATAAAAAGTCTAAAATTGACAGTATTTCTGTACTTTTACACAAATGAAAAGCAGAATCAACTATTTTTACTTCAAGTAGTGTCTGAAGAGAAATATCTATTTAAGCTGGAGAGGTCAGTACTTTCCTGAACAACTTTATTTTTATTAATTTAGTTTATATGGACACAATGATAACGTGGACTAATGTGGATCATATATTGAATTGACTTTAACTGGATTACAGTAAATTGAACTGAAATAACCTTGCTGTGAATTGGAACTATATGAATAAAGCTTAATTGAATTATGGTGGTAAATGCCAACAGGACTGGCAACTTGCACATCTGCTGAAAGAGTTTCATTGTCAATATTCCCACCCAGTTCTTCCATGTTGAATCTGTTATACCAGCACGGTTTTCTAGTCAGCTACACTGTCTGTACAATTTTTCTTTTTCAAAATTTCCTAAAAAAATACAGCTTTTAAAACTTTGTACATTTCATCTGAGATGGTGAGGGACCTGGTGCCGTCACACATCTACAATATTAATTAAACTACTGTCCTGTTCATCTCTCTCTTCTTCGTAGTTTGTCATTATAAGACTAAATGTGATCGGAGTGTATGGCAAGCAGTTTGGACGATAAAAGACATATTTTCGTGCAAAAGTAATAACGTTTATTACAAATAATATCATGCCACAGGTCACCATCACCCTGAAAAGATTCAACCCGTTATAAAATAAACATCCAAAGCCAACGTTTACACACAGAGACCAAAGAAACTAAAACAAGACACCAAAAACAGTAAAGAAAAAGATCACAACTCCTCCTGTACCACACAGACTGGCATACAACAGTGGTCCTGAAAAGGTGCCAAGGACTCAAATTGTTCCTAGCAGAGAAGCACCTGCAGCAC
The DNA here is from genome assembly GCF_017639745.1 of Melanotaenia boesemani. Classification (NCBI taxonomy): domain Eukaryota; kingdom Metazoa; phylum Chordata; class Actinopteri; order Atheriniformes; family Melanotaeniidae; genus Melanotaenia; species Melanotaenia boesemani. The sequence continues at coordinate 6,897,886 of NC_055684.1, forward strand.
CCAACCCCTTCTCCTCTTCCTCGCACTCATCATCACAAAGCACTATGAACCATATGGCACAGAAACGTCTGGAAAACAGAAAGAAAAAGCAGCAGAGATGTGCTAGTAGATGCACTGCATCTAACTGCTGATTATTCCTTTTTACAGGACATGCTTTTATTTAATAAATGCCCCTGAAATTCACATCATCAGGATATTGTGGAAGCTGTGGGGGAGGGGTGACATCAGCGCAGTCCGGGAGACCAAGCAAAGCCTGAAACTGTTGGGATTTCTGGTTTTAGAGAGGATTGTTTTCAGCATATTGTCATGTAGAAGTTTGTGATGTGGAGAAAAACCAACATACTTATAAGATCCCAGAACACACACGAGTAGTACATTCTACCCGGTCATTAGTTATTTTACAATCTGGATGTGCAACACGAACAACATTAAAGAAAAAATAAAGGAAACTGCGTCATTTCTTGGTTCGCTATGCCTGGTCTGCACCATGAACTGGACATCTGAAGAGGAAGAAGACATCTTGGATAACATGAGTAGTTTGAATGTGTGGGTTGAAGTGTGAGGGATGCTTTGTATATTCACGTGTTAGTGTGTGTGTGCGCGAGGGGGTGGGGTGGATAGTAGCAGGAGATTCAGTTGCTGTACACCTGGCCTTCCGGTGGCTGGGCGAGCCGGTTGTTCTCTTTCGTCATCATGTGCTGTCTGAGCTCCTGCAGGATCGTCCTGATGTAGTAGGAGTTTTTCCACCGAGACAGCGACGACACCGCCTTTATGTCCACCTGATGGAGGAGGAAGTTAAGATATTTGTCTGTCTTATCTTTTCTAATTGATACATCCTGTTGGAGTTATCCCCTATTATTCTGTTCTCCTCTTTTTTTTAGGTGAAATAAAAAATAAATCTAAATATCTAACTTCATACACTTTTTATCATCAGGTTCACCTGTCCAACTTCTGGTTAACACAACTATTAAAAGAAGAGGGGATGCTACACCATGCTAAACATCACCTGGAGCTACTTTTTACAGACGTGCAGCGGCCATCAGATTTAAAATGAGCTCATGTTTTCCATGAAATGATAAAATGTCTCAGTTTCAACATCTAATATGTTGTTTATGTTCTACTGGGTGTAAAATATGGGCTGATGAGAACTGCATCTGACTTTATATACATTTTACTCACAGTCACAACTTTTTTTTTTAATCAGGGTTGTAGAGCAAAAAGTGTTTTTTGTATGTTTGTCCTTAAAGAGCAACACTTTTCCCATAATCACCATAAACAGATATAAATATACGATCTAAGGACGCCGGATGATTCTGGACACTCACCACACCAGTCGAACTGTTCACACCCGTCAGGCTGATTTTGTTGACAAAGCGGACATGAGGCGGATGTTCAGGGTATCTGGGCCCACAGTCTATTTTCAGGCTGTATATCCTGCCTTCATAAACAGTCTGAAATACAAGAAAATATATTTTTATTATGAATATGTGATAAATAAATGAATCAGTGTGGATTTACCATATAGTCTTTGAATAAACACTGCATTTAATGTCTGGATTGTAAACCTCCAGCACAGGACATAAATGCCTGGAAAACAACCGTATAAGGGTAAGCTTTCCATCACACTTTACACCACAGAGTTACCGTTCCTGAGAAACTGGTGATAATATAAGTGAGCTCACTCGGGGGAACCAGAGATCCAGCATCATTTTAAGGGCTGATTTTTAAAGACAGGAATCTAAAACCAGCTCCACTCATGAGCGGCTCCCAATTTTCCAAAGCACTGGAATTGTGCACAACTGGGCTCATCAACACCTTTTATCTGTGCCGACAGCTGCTGGCCAGCTCTCTGGCTACAGATACACAATGTCGGACACGCGTGTCTGTTTGCTGCTGGAAGAGGCTCCACGGCTACATTTTATTGAGAAAACATGACAATGGCACAAGCTCCAATGTATGTATAGGAAGGAAGGAAGGAAGGAAGGAAGGAAGGAAGGAAGGAAGGAAGGAAGGAAGGAAGAGACAAATAACTTTATTAATCCCATGAATGAAATTCTTCCGTTATAGCAGAAGCCATCAGATTAGAATAAATAACAAATAGATATGAGAAAAAATGTAAACATATAGAAGATAAATTCAACACACACAGTATATATAAGAGAAGCCTGAAAACACACAAATAAAATAAAATAAAACAGAAATACACACACCCACATATACACTATATACAATTATGATTATGGATTGGTTGGTATGTTTGGGTAAAAACTGAGCTGGTGATCACCTCTCACACATGGAGGACTTATTGATCAGGGTTATTGGGAAAGGAAGGAATGATTTTTTCCTTCCTTTCTTTGTGACGGCGGCTCTGCAGCTGTCTGTTAGACGGTGTGGTCTGCTCCCCAGCACACCACAGTACACATGATGGCACTGGCCACCACAGACTGGAAGAACATGTCCAGCAGTTTGCTGCAGACATTAAAGGCTCTGAGCTTCCTCAGGAAGCAGTCTGCTCATTCCCTTCCTGTACACAGTATCTGTGAACAGATGGTAACAAATCATAAGTAACAGATCGTGGGACAGACCCATATCCTTGCACAGAGGAGTCCAACAAATCACTACTCTGCTCCAGGCTCCTTACGTGAGTAGATTCCTTGCTGAAGGTCTGCCTGTTGACCAGCTGCAATATTTTCTTTTTCTCCTAATTCAATCCAGGAGTCAAATTAATGGACTAACTTCCTGCTTTCTGTGGATGCCAGAGAGTTTATCATTGACCAACCATGAGTTTTCCTCCTGCTGGTGAAAATGTTCCTGCTATATCTCTGTGTATCGACAATTAGCTGCTTGTTAATTTACCAATGAGCTCACCTGTAGCCACAGGTGTATATTTGTGCTTCATGGAGACTTCTGTAGTCAGTAGTCGGGCTCATTGTTAATAAAATCCATTCTGAGAGTGAAGTGGTGAAAGTTATGTGGGGAGTATTTTGCATCATGCTTTCAATATCATAAAGAACCGGATCGATATGCAGAATTGATAATGACACTGATATCAATAATATCTGATCAATTCCCATCCCTATTAATGAAATATCCTCTGGATGTCTGACCTTCCCTTTTATTTCTTGTATGATGTGCCATATGAGCTGTGGTTGACTATGAATAAATGAAAATTCTAAGTTAATGGTAACATTTTCTCCTTCCTCTCATCAGGATGCTTTAAGTTAAACACAACTCCTTTCATCAGGAAGTGAAGCCAGGTTTCCAAATTTAATAACACACCATATCATAAATACACACTAAAACAAGCACAGTCTTTAAAAAAAGCAAAGTAACTTATGTAGAATATGACAAGCTTCTGTTGTTGTGGAGGAGCTCACCTTGGCAGGGCCGATGATCATACCGTTCCAGTGAGTTAGCATCATGTCGTCATCGTCTGCAAGGCCCCAGCTCACCGTACCATCTCCACCACCCTTCTGACCTTCTTCCAGTTCCTCCAGCAGCCGAAAGCTGCGGGGAACGACAATACCTTTCACACAAAAAAACAGATTCAAACAACGTCCATGTGCTGCAAGGAGATGGTTCCCATTATGCAAAATGATTTGCATGAATACAAGTTGCTAACAAAAGTAAAGAAGCGAAACTTTAACATCTGCATGTTTAATTATTTTATTTTATTTTTTATTTTTTTGTTAAACAGGAATACAAATAAACCATCAAATTAGTCTTTTAGATACGATTACCTAAAAATGTTTTATTTCTTATGACAGTGACAAACTCTGGAAGATTTATTTAAGAGAATTGTTGATGTTCATGTATGTAACTAAAAACGGAAGATAACTTAGAAAAGGGATGGTGAAAACAAGTCAAGTTGTTCTTTTCCTAATTGTTTTGTCGGGATTTTTAAACATGTGGCATTTGTGAGACAGTATTTTGCAACTCTTACAAAAATAGTGGTTTTCTAACTACAAATTAACGGTCGTACTTTTAATCTTGTGTGGCTGCTTTACAGGATGCTTGATCTCTGTGGTTTTATACATCCTTTCAATCTGAAGTGGATTAAATTAACTGTTGCATTTACAACAAGTGTGCAGACTTCTGGCAAAGTAAAATGTCAAATGGTTATTTCAGAACATTAAAAACTGACGCAGTTAAACACCGTTTAAGTTAGTAATTCAGACATAGAAATATCACAATTTACTGTAAAAAAAAAAACGTGCCACCTCATAGAGGTGATTTAAGAGTCATCTAAAATCAAGCATTTCTTCAGGAAACCAATGGAAAGTGTTGTCCTGCCGGTTAAAAATATCTTAACGATTCACTCATGTAGCTAACACTTGTGCTAGCCACGGGCGTCACCGCAGACACCGGAAACAAAGCAAACTCCGGCATAATCCGATATGTAATGTAATCATTTTACTAATTTATCACGTCTTCTGACCAATATGTGAGGGATCAACACAGAAAGTCTCCTGCAGACGACCGAATGCACACCAAACACCGAGGGCCAGCTTGACTTGCCGTTTGATTAACCAGCGTTTTGTTTTACCTTCAAACACGTTAACAGTTCAAACGTCACTGAAACTAGACTCATGAAAATTATTCAGTTATCCTGGACATAGTCTAGTATGCTGGAAATTACACACATTAAGAGAAAACCAGCAAAAACATCATGACAAAACTATTTGCAGAGAATCAGTACCTGAACCGACGGCCGTCGCCATCTTTATCTTTACGTCCCGGAAGCGCGTACGTACTATTGTCATTTCCGCGTACGTACTATCCCCGATTTAAAAAATATTATCGTCGACTATTAATCGAGCGGGGACACAGAAATGTGACTTGCACACGATGAATATAAAGACAGTGAAATATTCTCCTTTTGCATGGGGACAAAATATGAGTCAGGGTTGGAGCCAGGACTCTATTGAACTTTTCTGACCAGAAGCCATGTTTCTGGTAGGTTAATAAAATTACCAACTAATTAGAATTTGAGGGAAAATACTCCAGATTATCAGTATAGTTAAATGCATTTAATCATACATGTTTCTTTACATTGATTTGTTTGCTCTTTTCCAGCAAAGAATAAAGGCACTTTTAATCTGGAAACATTTAAAATATTTTAAGTTTTAGTGTGATTTTTGCAACATTGCTTAAATAACAATGGTTTAGGCTCTCCAACACTGCCATTTGTTGAGTCAGCAGAACCAGAACCAGGGACTTAAAGAAGCTGAACAAACTGATCTTGAATTCCTGGCTCTCTTCTGGGGACTGATCTGGAGTTTCTTGAGCTTATTGAGCCAATAGAGGAAACAACAGTGTGTTCATTCAGAGGCTTCTTCAGTTCTGCTGCAACCATTGACTGTATATAAAAGGCTGCAACACAGAAAAGTTCAGGAGGTCATTCCTGCAGCACACATCAGCTTATTAAACAAAACTTGGACTGTAAATTAACTACTAATCATTTCATAAAATAAATAAATACTACAACTTTACAATTTCCCTCAGGGCATAAATAAATTATTTTTTATTATTTCAATTTAATTAAATTTTGGGATATTTAAAGAGAAGTCAAAGATAGATCAAAGTGAAAATAAATAACTGAAATGATCTGAACTAAATATTATTCTTATCTTCTCATTTAATTGACATGGAACCAACCATCTTCAGTGCTTCATCAGAACTTTAATCAACAGTCTGAAGCTGTTCCTCTGCATATTTTCAGTTAGTTTGGTGTTTGAATCCACATTAAAAAAATTAGCAGATGCTAATTTATAGCCCTGGGTGGAGCTTATACCAACTGTTATGGGGTGAGAAAATAAGACAACACATGCAAACCAGATGAGGAACATAGAGGTGGTAATAATAAGAAAAACTGCAAATAATACAGAAAACATAAGGCGCAATTAAAAAATGGAAACAAAATTAAGAGAAAAACACAAAAAAGTCTACATGCCTTTTAAAAGAATATTGGAAATATACATGAAGATGCAAAATAACAAACATGTAGAGCCAGAGACAGAGTGTTTACAGTCACCTGTGGGTAAATGAGGTCAGGAAGGTGAGTCCACAGTCTGATTACTACCTGCTCTGACCTGTAATACATGGCTCTCATCTCTTTCTACTGCTTTCACTGATAGTATCATACCAAAATGTAAAGGGGATATAACAACACGTTTAAGTCCCTTGATGCCCAAATTCAGCCACAATTGTATGCAAACTAACTAAATATAGTAAAGAAAAAGGGGGAAACTAAAAGAAAAATATAGTAATAAATACAATTAGATTAGGGCTTTTAGTTCAGGTTCTCGGCGGCATGGCTCAGTGGGTAGAGCGGATTTCCTGCAGCCCAAGGGTTACCAGTTCGATCCCCAGCCGTCGAGCTCATGTTGCTCCTGATGGGTCGTGGTTGAGCGCCTTGCATGGCAGCTTCCACCATCAGTGTGTGAATGTGTGTGTAAACGAATAATGGATACACAATGTAAAGTGCTTTGGGTGTCTTGACTAAGCGCTAAGTAATTCATTATTATTATATATAAATATATCCATATATAACGGTATAAATATATTTATCAGAATTGTTTGATAAACATTAAATTGTATTTAGTTTAGGATTTTTTATTTATAAAATTTCATGAATATTTTTTAAAAAATAAAATAGATAATTGTGACATTTTAATATATTTTATTAACTTAAAATATCTTCTCACGACTTGTTCTCGATGTATCAGCTGAGCAGACATTTCTCTTGTGGGGCTCCACGAAGTATTATGTGATTGGTCGGACATTTAAGGTGGGCGTGGTTAATGTGGAAAAGCATTAAGTGGAAAGTTGTCGTGTCTGCATTTTCGCTGATTTGAGGCTAAATGGATAGTTTTAATGAATAGCTGATCGAGGTAGTGAGAAAATACAAAAATGTATACAAAATGTGTGGCATTTAAAGACAAGGACACCGCAGCATGCACAACCCAGCTCTGCCATGGACGAAGTTTCTCATTAATATGAAATAACCTGGTCAGTTGTTCATTGGACATAAAGACAGAAATCCTCCAAGATGAAGCTTCTTGTATAAACTGACTGGACTAAAACAAACTTTTTTGTTGTTCTTTGGTCCTCAAGAGCAAAAACGAAGTCCTAGCTTCTAGTGGAGTATGTAACAAGTTAAAGGCCAATTTCCACTGGGTGCCACGGCCTCTGCAGCTATTCGGGGCCATTTTAGTCAATGGTTTGGTTCACACCAAGCACGCAGTGGTACGCCAGAAGCGTCCCAGAAGCGCCTTGTCACGGCTCTCCGCTAAACATGTGCCAAGTCTATTTTTGAAGGAGCACGCATGGTCAGACAGGAAATTAGACATGAGTGCAGTGTAAAAGCTTCCAGTAATTTCCTAAATAAAAGCCCCTGTGCAGATTTGCAGTCACTGAACCATGTAAACATATAACTGGTCAGGGTGTCTCAGTGATTTTTTTTCATCATGGACAACAAGATGTTTATCCTGAAAGCGGAGAATCAGAAGATTCTCCAATTTCCCTGTGATTTAATGATCTCACGGATCCAGCTAGGCGGACTGCACTTGTGGGCGCTCCGCACCTGACACGCTCCCGGTGTGAATTGACCTGCTGCAAAGTTCGGAACGATACCACGGCCCACACACACCTAGTGGAAATTAACACTGACACCTAGAGAAAATTTTAAAGGAGGCATGTATGATTTTGGATGGTGGGAGAAAGCCAAAGTACACAGAGCGAACCTCCACCTACACAGGGAGAACATGCAAACGCCACACAGAAAGCCCCATGTTTGAATCCACCATTAACTATAATTAGAAAATTACAATTCAGCCACACGGTGAAGATCCCATCCTGCCCGGCACCCCATAGTTTTTTCACCCCACTTTGAATTGACACCTTCACACACACACACACACAAACCCAAAAACAAACAACAAAAGTTAGAAGAAATATCCATCCTCACCATAAAAGTCAATGTAAAAAATGCACTTAAAAATGTAAACAAGACTGACACTTTTGACACACACTAACACCTGTGATGGGTTTTAAAGGTCTCATATTATGCTAAATTTACTTTTTAAGGTTTTTTTTAACAGCGATTTGTGTCTTCATAACCCGTGAGGTTAAAAAATGACAACATTCTGTTTCCTCTCTCAAACGGGTGATTCTGAGATCTTCTCCTTTGTGACCTCAGAAAGGGAAATAACCGCTCACCCCTGTAAAATGGTAAATGGACTTGTACTTATATAGTGCTTTTCCAGCCAGTTTGACCACTCAAAGCGCTTTACACTACATATCACATTCACCCATTCACACCCTGATAGGCACATCGGGAGGCAACGTGGGGTTAAGTGTCTTGCCCAAGGACACGTCGGCATGTAGTCAGTGGAAGCCTGGAATCGATCTGCCTACCTTTCGGTCGAAAGATGACTGCTCAGAGCAGTCGTCCTGATGTACCTATTGGGGTGTGAATTTGTGTGTGAATGGGTGAATGTGATAAGGAGTGTAAAGTGCTTTGAGTGGTCAAAAGTGGTCCATTTACCATTTACACAAGACTGCAGAGTGGAGGAAAGAATAGATTTCATTAGCTATGAGCAAAATATGGAGGGAAGTGTAATGTCTTCTGTAAGAAAGCTGAAGTTAAAAACAGCTACTTGAAACTTCTACAATGTGGCAAAGATCCTAAACATATGCTTGGATTCATGATGGACTGGGGTCAGAGACACAGACTGAAGCTTTACCTGTGGATGAAAGATGCCCTTCACATGAACCGATAGTTTGGTTTAATAAAGCTTTACAAAATGCAATACTTGTCATGAAGGGTGATCTGATCATGCAAGTTACTAAAACCTTCCCAGACAAAACTTTTCATTTTAGTTTTTTGGGAAACTAAAGATTGAAGACTTAATATTGCTTAAAAAAAAAAAATATATATATATATATATATATATATATATATTTGTCATATTTCACGTTGTGCCTATTTTGCAATAAAAGTCAGCCATCATACTGTTTAGATATTAATCTATCCTTAACACTGAGCACATAAGTAAAATTTCTTTGAAAACTTAAAATAACCAAATTCAACAAATTTCATTATCAGTGAGACAAAATATTCCAGAGGAATTTTACTAAAGAAGGATTTCATGTTTCCAAATATATAAACTAACTCAATCAAGAAATTACACAAATCATATAAAACAACATTTATAAAAGATCAATTTTCTGGGTAGAAAATATAGAAGAAGATATGAATTAGATTTTTTTTCTAACTTGTCTTGAGCAGCATTGTAGCAAACAGAATGATGGTCTGGTTGTTGTGTTGGGCCTAAGAAATTTGCTCTCCCAAGAAGAGCTTTATGGGTATAAAGCTCCTCTTGATAAGCTCTCTTTTTTATTTCTTTATTTAATATATGGTTTTATCTTATTCATTTTGAATTATAGAATTTATGTAATTTTGCTGGATCTGACTGGAGGGGACAGAAAGACAAGGAGAGTAATGAAGAAAAGCAAAGAGGAAAGTATAAAAAAGGACGAGGAGAAAAAGATCCAGAAGAAAGAAGCAACAACACTTCAATCCAACCTGACACCAGACAACCAACTGCTACACCTGTACAGAAACACAACAGAGAATTTCCTACAGCTTTTACAGGTACAGTAAGCTAACGATCATATGGAGTTATTAAAAACTAAAAATAAATAAAAAAATAACCAAGACAACAACAAAATTATCATGACTACAACCAAAGTACAAAAGACACACACATAAAAGAAGAAGGGAAAAAAACAAACAAAAGTAGCTCTTAGTGTACAAACCCACTGGACGACTCAGTGACAGTGTCAGCATGCAGAGGATGAGGAGTCAGGATTGAGCAGAGATGAGTGTGATCGTGTAAATATGACCATGCCTCCATGGAGGCTAGAGGCAGACTAGGGTGGCCCAGAGACCTGGGCGATCAGCAGCAATCCTGGAGCATGAACCCAAGCCGCCCCACAATGAAGACCCCCCCGGACCCACCCTGAGGGCTGCAGAGGAAGGCCTCAGCCAGAGCCCCCTGCGGTCATGGGGCACAAACCCCAAGAGGTCAAGATCAGCAGCCGCCGACCCCACCAGGCAGCAGCGATCCAGAGTGGCCAGAGCAAAAGCCCCAGGGTCCCAAGAGCCCAGAGGCAGCCCAGCCCCCCTAGTAAGAGGGCCTGCACCATGCCCAGAAGGACCAGGCCCCCCCAGACAACCACCCGGTGTGGGCCAGCACCCACCCTGATGTTCCAGCCGCACACCCCGGGAACCAGGGCACCAACCGCCAACCACTCACCACCATTCTCCTACACCCTACGCCTCATACACGCCCCCTATTAACTAAAATATAAGTAATTGATAATCATTGTGCTTTACTTTATTAAATGTATTTATATTTTTAAAGGAGAAGTTGTGTGATTATTGTGTGTGTTGTGATAACTGCTGGTTGCAAAGGTCAGCACTCGGATTCATATCCTTCTTTATCTGCTCTGTCCATGTCATATCTGTCCTACACTGACACGTTCAGAGACAGACCCTCGAAACCGATATTAAGGTATAGTTATTAGTTCTTCTCCAGTGGTGCTCCATAGGTAATGTTTTATGCTGAAACTTAAAATAAATAATAATTTCCTACAGACATCTATTAATAATGGCTAATAACTAGACTTGCTCTTACCCAAACCCAACAGTTTTTACATTTACCAGTTTCCTGCTGTGGGCCAGACTGGACTCTCTGGTGGGCTGGTTTTGGCCCCTGGACTGTATGTTTGACACCCCTAAAAGAGAGTTTGTTTTTTTTTTTTTAAAAGTCAGATTGTCGTAAATTTGTGAAAATTGGCATCAAGGGGTTAAAGTCAATCCCATTTTTTTCTGCAATGTATTTGAGACAATGTGTCACAGTTTCAGAGTTTTTGATAATGAGCCCACCAGAGGAGGGAGATGGCTGGCCTCTGCCCCCTCACGCCTCCCCCATCCATCAGACTCCCAAGCCTCCATTCCCATCACAACCAGCCTTTCCAGCTTCTCTTTGGTGTGTGTGTGAAAAGTGAAACTGAATGGCTCAGTGTTTGTCTCCGGGCTGTGAATGCAGCGTGTTGCCTCTGACAGACAGGCATGCTCATTCATGCTCTGCTTTTCCTCTTTTCCAACCAACTTCTCTGCCATTCTGCTATGAAAACAACCTCTTTTTTCCTCAGGATTTTACAAATTCATACAAACAACCAATCTCTCAGGTACCCTCAAAAGTCTTTATAAAAACTTAAAGATTAAAATCACATTACATTTATCTATGGTGTTGGAACTTCTCTTCACCATTCACATGTGGCTTTCCTACATGTTCATACTTTACTAAGAAGATTTTAACCCTGAGATAAAGATAAAATTAAAAGTAGGAAATGCTGGACCTTGTTCCTTTTCAGGGATCTGTCCACAGTGATCTATTCCACCCCCCCCCCCCCCCTTTTTTTTTTGTTAGTTGGATTTGATTGTTTAGTTAATATGTGTTTTGTGTATAGCAAACAAACTTAAAACACCATAAATATGCATACATATAAAACACTGTTACACTGTCTGTAAATGTGATTATGCTTGTATAAACATAGGTGCAGAGGTGTACTTGCAGGATACTTCCATGTACTCTTATAACGGATACAGCAGTCAGTATTGTAGGAATTGTGGGAAAGTGAAGTTTTATAACTCTGTGCATAGTTTTACAGCAGAAATAATGTAAGTATTATGATATTTATTCTACAATACTGTTTATAACCAATGTGCTGGGTCAAATAATTTTGTCTGTCTAATTTTATTTAAAGTCTTAAATTACAAATATTCCCAAGAGCTGCATATGCTACAAGTCGAACTGAACATCTCTGCTCTGGGAAGAGACTGGATGAACGTCTCTGGGACACTTTGGGGCAACATGTTTTCTCTGCTCATCAGTTGTGGAGAAACTCGTCCTTTCGTGCACCTTTAATTGATCAAAAAGTTGTAATAACTATGAAAATAAGATACTGCAAACAGAAAACTGCGTGAGAGCTTCAGCAGGAGTTTGTGAACTGACAAAAATCGGCGATTAAAACCATAACAGACATCGGGAATGCATGTTTCCAGCTGGCCAGAAGGGGTCTGCAGAGCGTCAGTCAGTTCTCTGGGTGCAAATGCTGCGTTTAAAAGCTGCAGGAAATACTGCAATCAACGATTTTTCTTATTGGGGTTTGAAAAGACCACCAACCATAACAATTGTTGATCATTGACATTAAAGTGTAGTTTATCTGAATAATGTGAGACTTCAAAACAGGGAATATTATTTTATTTTTTGGCTTCTGAAGTATGCAGCCAGTATGTTTGCAGCAAACATATTTGACCTAGAAAGAACCTTAATTTTATAGCAGCAAGAGACGTTTAATGGGGCAAATTTGCTCTCTTCGTGTGTTCTAAACAATTCATTCTCTCATTCTCACTCTAAACAAATCAGAGATTTGAACACATTTTGATCCTCAGAAACGTTCTTAGTTGTTTTAAAAAGTTGAAATTTTGGTGATTTAATCCATTTTAATACAGCTTATCTGACTGCACGTCGCTGGTGGCCACTAAAATCTCAATGCATCAAATGTCAGACCAGCAGAGCATTGTTGTAGTACATTTTAAACATGTGCATATATGTTTTTGAAAAAGAACAATTAAACACACACACACACACATCTCATAAGTTATCTTCCTGCTACACCGTGTCCTGGCTCACCTGGAGAAGCCTGGCAGCACTGTGAGAATCATATTTTTTTGTGCCTTCAGCACCATCCAGCCGGTGCTCCTGAAAGCCAAACTGGAGAGGGCTAGAGTGGACCTTCATCTGGCAGAGTTGTTTCTAAACTATCACACTTCAGTTCGTGAGAGCCTGGGACTGTGTCTGACCTGCTGACCTGCAGCGTAGCTGTCATTGAGAAGAAGAAGCTGGACGAAGTCATCAGGAAGTCCAGCTCTGTCCTGGGCTGTTCTCTGGACTCAGTGCAGGAGGTAGGTGACAAAAGATTCCTGGCAAACCTGCCCCCCATGCTGGACCATGAGTCCCAACCCCTGCAGGACACCCTGTCTGCTCTGGAGAGCAGCTTCAGGGACAGACTGATCCTTCCTCGCTGTACGAAGGAGAGATACTGGTCTTTCCTCCCTGCTGCTGTCAGACTTTACAATAAACACATGGAAACTGTGTTTACATATTTACATGTTTATGTACATATTTATACACTGTACATATTCTCCCTGTCACACCATATACTGTACAAATGATTACTTATTGTGTGTGTTCTTTATAATATCACCTGTGTGCTTCTGCTTCCTGCACCTGTACTGCTGCAACAAAGCAATGTCCCCATTGAGGGACTAATAGAGGTTTTCTTATTCTTATTATATATAGTGTAATAGTTTCAATGTTCTGATATTTGTTCATGCTTATGTTGACATTGAAGTTTAGCTGTACTGTGGGTGTGGGAGTGGGGAACGGGTGTGTGATGTACACAATGGCATATGGGACAAAAGAGGTAAAAAACAGAAAAATGGTCAGCAGCGTGAGTTGGGGCTGAGATATATATATATATATATATATATATATATATATATATATATATATATATATATATATATATATGGTGTGTTGCTTTCTTTTTATCCTAGCAATGTTTTGTCAGGAAGTTATTTATGTACGTTTACCTGGAACTTTAACAACAAAACTTTGTTAAAGCTTCATTTACAACCACAAGTGAGTAAAGCTACTAATCTAAACGTAAACACCTAACTTTCATGGGGCACCTCATTGTAATGTTGTTTCTGGCTTCGGTTTTATAGAATACGAGGCGCACCTGAAGGCAGCACGACACATTCCCCCTTGGCCAAACCCACTCGTCTTCTCTCTCCGGTGGAAATCTCAGAGCAATGAATGCTACAGCGTCTCCACGAGTGTTGACCGGCCACATGTGGGGGTGGGAAGGTGCCGCGTGAAACAAACCAAAGGACAGAAGCTAAACCAGGATTTACTTCATACTGAAGCTCTGGGACGGAGTTTTGTTCTCTCAGCGGTTCTGTGGGTAAAGTAGAGAAAGTTGGTCTCCGCAGAGGAAACAAGGCAAGTCAGGACTGAACGGCGTGGAATATCTGTGTTGTCGAAACCTTGAGGAATAAGGTTATCTGCTCGGCTGATTTGTGTGCGTGCACAGGCGGAAAAGCCTGGATAGTGTGAAGGAAACTAATGAAAGTTGACTGCGGCTGGAAGAACAGGAGCATTTGAAGTGAGAGGAGGCTGGAGACAATGAAAGGTGAGTGTTTATGTGGGTGATTCTGCTCAACTCAGTCCACGCTGGTTTTCCTTCTGCATATGAGAAAGATACGGAAAGAAAAAAGCCTTTATGTCAGTTAAAAAGCTGACTGCTGTGTTTCCCACCTGTTTCCCTAATGATCCAACATCCTCCCTGTGACCAACATTATTCTAATGTTGGAACAACCACTCAAAAAAAAAGAAAAAAAATCAGTTCATTGCCCACTTTATTTTCTTTTCCTGTATTTCTGAATACATTTTTGTTGAACCTTGTGATAATATTAAGTTGAGGCTCTCAAAATATAGTATTGCAGTGTAGCTGTATTTGTATTGATATGTGTATTGATACAGATCGATATACGATATATTCATCTACACAGGTACATTGATGCTTCGATTCAATAATCATTAATAAGTTTTTTTTTTTTTTTACTTTTTATTTTACAATTTCTTTGTTTCAACAACCAAAGTGTCATATTTTAGCCAGATGAGGAAAAGGCTGATATCCTCAGGAGTGGCATGTAAGACTGAGAATATAATTTGATTTAATTACGTGTGAATATCATGGCTACCTTGTGTATTTTGCATTTGTTTCAAGCATCTATTGTGCACGTCCTCAGAAATCAGCGCTATACCTTTTGCAAGCTGTATTATGAGCCAGTAGGGGCAGCCCCTGGCAGATTAGGGCTGCAGGATATCGGAAAAACATGCGATATGTGATAACAGTGTTGAAAGTTGTCATGAGGATATGATTTGCTATCATTATCCTATTCTACAGTCATGTAGCAGACACTTTTCTCCAAAGCTGACGGTGTTTAGGCTGTAGCATTAAGGGTCTTGTCTAAGGACCCAACTGGAAGGTGTTAATATTCGTCCCCTGTGGGATTCGAACTCGGGTCTCCTGCATTAAAATTTTATTACGAGTTGATGTTTTCTTATTCGGAGTTCAAATCACAAAACTGTCATGAACGAATGTCTGTTGAACGTTTTAGCTTTTGTTAATGTTATGACGTTGGCTAAAAGAACATGGTCATAGTAGTATTGTTTTAGCTAACACTAGATTTTCAGACTTCTTTCCTCGGTTCGCATGTAGGTAGCAGCAGAGATTTGCTGTTTCCCCTGGTGGTTGCAACAAGTATCCAACATGACTTGCAAACAGAGATGCCAGTAACGCGTTACAAAGTAACGCGTTACTGTAATCTGACTACATATTTTAACAAAATATAATCTAACGCGTTAGGATGTCCTACAATGTAATCAAATTACCGTTACTCTTCATATTCGTCCTGCGTTACTTCGGCACTCCCCACTCCTTTCACATATGATTTGAAATCAAGCGCCGTGGACGAAAGTGTATTTATCTAACTCAACACACCTTCTCATTAACGGTGGTACAGAAATTTTATGTACTCGTAAGCATGCAGCTACCTTTCTTCGCTGAAACTTGACCTTTTTTAAATCGACAAACACAAATCATTCACTGCACATGACTTTAGAAAAAAATATGATATAGAAACTTATTACCCTGGTGCATGATGGGAGGTCCGCCTCTCCACTTCCCTCATCAGAACCTATTCCAAACCGAATTGATTTTTTTTTTTAATAAGTCCGTTACTATTTCATTATTTTCTCATGTGTAAACGTAAAACATAATGCAGATTTGTCTTATGCTTTTTTTTTTTTTTTTTTTTTGTTTTTTTTTCCCCCGTAATTTTCAAAACTTGCAAGCTGCCTCTGGAACTGAGGTGGACGTTAAAGTCCGGTTATCGGAGAACGTGACATGAACTCATGTATTTACTTATGATGGTAGGGAAGAAGCACTGAATGATTTACAAAGTTAATAACAGACTGACTATGTTCATAGAAGGTGAAAAACAATTAAAAGTTACAAGTTGCAAAACATTGTAAAGTCACCATTCGTAACTAATGCACTTTCAGTAAAGTATATGCGAAAAAAAATCGATTGTCATTTTTTTGTTTGGGGGGTTTTAACTAATAAAGTAACTAGTAATCTAACTTAGTTACTTCTAAACCTTAGTAATCAGTAAAGTAACTAGATTACTTTTTAAAGAAGTAATCAGTAATCAGTGGTCAGATTACTTTTTCAAGTAATCTGTGGCATCACTGCTTGCAAATAGTGGTAAATAGCTTTTTTGCTGGTCCGTTTCTGCATCCACATTTTCGCCACTCTTCTTGCTACCCTCAACCACCACAATGCTCACTACTGTTGCTGTAGCCATCAGCATCTACATGGAGTATCCAGAACAGCAAGAATCCATTTTATTTACTTTTGAGCATAAATGCACAGCAGTGTCTGGAACAACCACATCCTTCCTTAAAATGTGCAATTATAGGGACTATTATTTATTGCAGTTTAGGCAGCTGCGAACAGCTGGAGAGAGATCAGAAATATTTTTAGAAGTTGAAATGGAGATGTGCAAAAGTAAGGAGGAGGGACTGGGTAGGGACGGTACCGATGGGGTGTTTCATCCATCAGCCATCAGACATTTGAGTTGATGCAACAATTTCATCAACCACCAGTCTGCTGAGGCTAATCCCACAAAAGAGCACATAGTTTTGTTTATACCCTCCGAATTTAGCAACTCTATCCTGTCTGAGTTGGCTAATGCGCCCCCTAGTGGCATCCTTTGGTCAGAAGCGTAGTACACTAGAAAGTATGTGAAGAATTACACTCATGATGTAGCCGCTGGTAACGAGAATGTTTGGTTGATTCTACCTTCGTTTGCTACTTTTTTTTCAGTCATTCAGAACTTAATCTTCGTTATTTCCTATTTCTCTGTGCTGAACCAGACCTTGGTAAATACCAGCTGAGATCATGCTGTGGTTCATAATGACAGTTGGGGTAAATAAGGTCAGTGTATGGGCTATTTTTGTCAGGACTTGAATCATGTTTTCATGTTTATCTTATTACATGTTGTTTTAAAAACAGTCCACCAAGGAAGTAGGAGCCATATGTGTGTGTAAGTTTCTTGCTTATTTATCTGCTTGTGTGTGCACTGCAGTGATGTTTTAGATGATGGGTGTGTCACTCTAGTTTGTATGTTGTGGTTAGAGGTAGGTGTTCCTATCTGTTCACCTGACCTGGCTTTCATTATCTCAGGTAAAAATGTTCTGTTGAATACCGGAAGAATGGATTTAATACATCTGGTGTGTTCACACTGCTATCGTTGAATTTATGGAAGCAGCTAAGAAGGAATGTTATCTGTAGAATCATATTGTGGGAAATAAGAAGAAAAGCCAGAAGCAGAATTCCTCCGTTTTCTTCTTTGAGGAGGGTTTGTTGTTTCTAAATCATTCCTTGGAAAACTTAGGGGAGAACATGACTTTGAAAGTCAAGCCAGAGCACTAAAGCAAATCCCAGTCAAGCTCAAATTTGAACAGTTTTAGACTAAGTTCAGATTACAGGTCAGGCCCACAGGATGCAATCTGTGACTCCATAATTTGTTCTGTGGGTGTAGACACAAAGGCGGAGTCCATTGTGTGATGGCTGGGAGGGGGGTGGGGTAATATAAGGGACAGATGGAAAGTTACCTGAGCAATCAGGACCACCAGCAGTCGACTTAAAGCTGGTGTTGGCTTCTCCGTAATGAGCTGCAGAAGAGATTGTTATCAAGTTGATCTTATTTTCCTCAGACCTCATTCAGCTGTTTTGTTTTGCTCTGAAGACTGAAGCTCAGATCCTCTGCTACGATGTAAATGGTCACTGAAAGCATCACGAGAGAAGGAGAAGCAGAATTACTATTGAAACTCACTGAGAATTATTCAGCCGTTCTTCAAACACCCCCCACCTCCAGCAGGTGTTTGGTCAAAGTTAAAGACAGCTTTATTTATCCCTGCATGGTAATTCAGTTTGACAGTTCTCAGTTCATACAAAAATAACCACCCTTTAAACCAGTCATTAAGAATATAAAAACAAACAACAACAACAAACGACGTGTCAGTGCAGCAGTACTGTGTGACAGTTTGGTCATTTATACCAGCAGCTGGTTAAAATGATTGTTTTCCATCAGAAGCATTTAAGAGTCCGATTGCAGTATGGATAAAGAGTTTGAGTATTGGTTAGTTGTCTGATGCAAGATGGCGCCTTCCAGAGGGCGTAAGTAACACCAGTAGTCTTCTAACACATTTTAACAATGTTGTTCAAGCTGTTTTTGTCTCTAACAGACAAACCCTGAAACCGACAGATAAAAGGTTAAAAGACTCAATAAAAGAATAATAAAAATGATATAAAATTTCTCAGAAATGTTAAAAGGGTTCAGCTTCCACATCCGGTGGATCCTCCGTGGACCCTTTTTGACAGTTATCACACACAGTTCCAGGTACTTGTAAGAATCCACAATCTCCACCTCCTCGCTGTGAATGATGCTGGCTGTTGGATGAGCAGAGCTCTTTCTAAAATCAGTGATTTCTTTTGTTTTTGTAACATTTAAGTCCAGATAATTACTGTGACACCACTGGAAAAAACGCTAACAAAACACCACCATGACCCTCTTCTGTCCCATGAATGTTAACTGTCAGCGGAGAATTTGACCAGATGACTTCCTTCCTGTGATGCCCTGCAGCTGTCTGTGTGCAAAATCAAAAGTAAAGGAGAGCGTTCACAGCTCTGAGTGGATCCAGTGTCTGAGATGATGCTAGTGGACAAGTGCTCATTCACAAAACACGCTGAATTTGTTCAGTAAAAGATTTAAAATTGGTGTTAGCTAACGTCAGGTTGCTAACCTTGTCATGTAGACATCATCTTACTTTACATTCAGCTCCAGAGTTCAGTATCGGTAGAAACCACATTCCTGATGTTTACATCTGTTCGTCTCGCTGTCATGTCTTTGGACTTGGTTTTTCTTGAAGGAACTCGGGATCAACTAATTCCATAAAAAAAAAACCTTCAACAAACTGATAAATCAAGGCTTCAGTGACCATCTCTGAGATGATCCGTGTTTATTCTTCATGTGTAACATCAAACTTATGTGGTAACAAAGCTGCTGATTGGTGGATGGAGCCTCTGTTTCCCTCCCAGATGATGTTCAGTGGTGGTAGATGATTTTTTTGGTAGTTTTTGGTGGTTCTTGTCTTTGGTTCTTCAGGTTTCTTATATCTGTTCTCCATTAGCATGAAATCTCACAGAACCACACAGTTTGTACCAGAACCCAGCAACAGTGGAGACTTATTTTGTGGATTTTCCAGGTGGTTGGTAAACAGCTTTGTAAGCTGATGCCATATTGTAGTGGTAGTAACACATCACTACCAGATGCTGGTTAAAGCAAGACATTTGTACATGGAGACTTGGATAGCTACACTGACTATTGAAAAATGTGAAAGTCAACACCCATCCCGAACCTGCAGTGGTTCCAGATTTGCTCCAGGTTTCCAGTCTGTAGTGCCTTAATGCACCATCAGCGTCCTGGAATGACATGGATAGAGCACACACGTGTTGTGGTCAGTGATGATGCCCCGAAAGGCCTAAATAGCAGATCATTCCTCTATTACAGATGGTCTGGGTATGGATGTTTAAATTGTTTCTGTCAAAATGATGCACAGCTTTGAGATTTTGCATCACCGTTTAAAAAAAAATGTACTGTGGTGGCTGCACGTAATTTCTGTTTTATTACATCTTTTGAAAAAGATCTGTATAACTGCAGCAGGTGGAATTTGGGTAAAAGTCCTTGCAAAATTACTTTATTGGAAATATATGAAGAAATAAATGGGTCTTTGGTCACAAATGGGTAAATGGGAACTGAAGCCTCTTTTGACAGGTTTCTCTGGAAGACATGGTGTTTTTGACTGCAGCTGCAACCTCCCTCAGCGACACTGCTGCAACATCTGGGTCAACATCTGCATGAGTCTGTCCGATCTGCTCCCTGGTCTTGTGTAGATGGTGGAAGTAGAAACAGAAGAACGGGGAGAGATGCTTACGTTACTCACAAATTGTTGAATGGCACATTGCTTATTAAAATGCAACACAAGAATGTTGTGCCTGGTTATTATTTATTTATTTAAAAGAGCATCCTGCTTGTAATCAACTCTTGACCTGATCCACCAACATGTTCTTAACTTTATTTACTGCTGCTGGAAGACATTACAGCTCATGTCCTACAGAGGAGACAAACGTCATAACCCGGCTCACGGCTTTAACAAAATTACGCCAAACAACAGATAAGGCCAATTATGATAATTTATTAACGAAAGATGAACCAAACTAAGGCAAAATAAGATAACCATGAAGTTTGGCTGTCTGCAAAATCAGAGGTGTAGGTGCGTGCATGGTTGTGTGTAGAATGTAATGAGTGCAGTGTTGTATGGTGTAAAGCTAAACTAAAAATAAAGCAAAAGGCAAGGTGCAGCGGGCGCAGGTGCGGCCTGGGAGCGGAGCGAGGGAAAGAGAGGGCTGAGGCCGGCCGTAGGCGGGTCTTTTATACGTGCAGTGCGTCGGGCCCTTGACGTTCGCACGCACAGCCAGGTACACTCCAGCTTCACCTGCACACACACATAATTAAAGAACACGGCCACAAAGAAGAAGGGGCCGTGACACAAATCTTTGATGACTTGCATATTTGCTGAGTGATGAGGACTCATCAGGATACTTTAGGCTACCAGGTCTGTTCTCACAGAGCTTAGAAATCGTTTGGAGCTAAACACGATGGTCTCACCCTGTTTTACCACGTTTGTCAGTGCTGTCTGGCTTTTTGACCACTGCAACATGTCAGTGGGAGCTGGAGACGTCCATCAGCCACTCTGTCCTGCAAGTCCAGACTGGACAGCTTGCCAGTCCATCACAGGATCAATACAGAGAGACAAAACTCACACTCACTCCTAGGGAGAATTTAGAGACCAGTTAACCTAACGTGCATGTCTTTGGGCTGTTGGAGGAAGTTGGGGTTCCCACGCATACACAAAGAGAACATGATCATGCTAAGCCTGTTGATGCTGATCAGTCAGTCAGTCTCTACTGTTAATCTATCAGCGTAGCGTGCACTGTATGTTTGCATCCCCTCATTTTTATATATGTGTGTTTGCTTACAAGCAGGTGTGTTTGCTTAAGTTCATTGTTTGAACAGTGTGTGATGATTTACCTCAGAATCCACTTCCTCCTGAACTTCGTCTGGCCTGACGGAGAAGAAAGGAGCTCCTGTGTGACTGATGAGATATTCATGGCGATTGAGGGGATTTGAATGCAGCCTGTTAGTGTGTATGAAACACTTTACTGAACCTGAGGGGCCAAAATATTTGGAGCTAGATATCCAAAACCATGTTGCTCAGACATACATGTGTGTTTACGTAAATGTCCTGGTTGTGTTGTTTTTTTCAAGACTGGAGAAAAAGTTATGTGAAATATTCTTTCCTACTGTCTTCATGTTGTTGTCAGCTCTACCCTGACTGTATGAAGTAAGTTGTGAATCCACTCCAGTCCTCATTGTATGGGAGAATTTGTAAATCGTTGTCCACTGAATTGATATGTTATCATAACCAAACCTACAGAGGGACAGTAGAACTGGAGCAAAGAATTGCAGGGTACGGAAGGTGGAACTGGTTTTCTTTGCACTTTTATACTTTTTTAAAATAATCACGATCATAATTCATGCAGTGCAAATGTTTAGAAAAGTATTTTGAATAAGTCTGAAACTATTCCCACAGTAGTTGTTTTTTTTCCATTATTAGGAGGTGTAAATGACAAGTTTGATCACAACATGATTGACCAGATCAGTGGATGATAATTCAGTGTTTGCTGATGTCACAAATTCTGTCACTATACAATCAGGATTGGATTCAGGGTCTAAAGATCAGTATGAGATCATAGCACCGCTGATTTAACACAATCTCTGAGCAAAAACCGACTCAACCAAATTCTAATGTTGAGCTTTAAAGTGGTTCTGAACTTTGTCAGATTTCCGTAGTGTTTCCCCCTAACGACGACTAATCCAGCATCCATCTTCATCCTGTCTCTTTTCTGAGATCTCTCCAGCCGGTAAAAGTCAGCCGGATGTTAACTCGTCTAGTCTTATCTCTTGCTCTGTCCCTTTCTGTCTTTTGCTCTCTTCCTCCGATAATGACCTCTTAAATCTCTTTGAATCCGCCATGGTGACTTTCAAATAACCAGTATGTTGATGTCCGATTGCTGGTGTGTGACGTGTCGCTGTTAGGGATGCACCCATCCACTTTATTCACTTTGGTTACTGATGCCAATATGAAAAAACAAAGTGGAATTACCTAACAAATTAGTCTCATTGTGTAAATGTACCGAATTATTTATTTAACAACTGTGCAACAGTACAGTAGTCTTAAATAAACTTTAACAATCATAAACAAGCTTCACAATCTTGGTGAAACATGTAAAAATTAGTGCTGGGCACGTTAACGTATTAATCGCGCAGTAACGCAATGTGTGATTAACGCTATTAATTTTTTTAATCGCACATTAATTTTTTTTTTTTTTTTTTGCTGGCCACTGGTTTTGATGACAGAAACATGGCGTCCATGTCTCTCTTCCCTGCTGCAGCGGTGCGTCTGATGTAGTCAGGAGAGAGCGGGTTTATTAAAATGAAGAGACGTTTTATGTCTGGAACTTAAGAAGAAGAAGAAGAACCGACGTTTCTTTGTCAAAACCCATGCAGATGGACAGAACATCGGGATTTTTGGACGGGAAACGGCTCCCAAAAGACCATAAGAAACTTTTTATTTATTATTATTATTTATAATAAATGCTGTTTTAATTTATGCAAGACAGCAAAGGTAATACATGCTTTCTGACTTTTACAAACGTGCAGCATAAATCGGGTCTTCTTCTGCCTCTGGTTCGGTGAATCTTGGTCGTAGCGAGATTAAACTTCTGTGAGATGTGAGCTTTCAGTAGAGGAGCCGTTTGTTCGTGTTCATGGGGAGACATCATCTGTGTTTACATAATTTTCGGACTTTGTGTAGCTGGTCTTTAAATTGTTTGTTGTCTTAACTGTGTTTGTTGGTCATAGAAATGGTTTTACTGAGCTGTTAACTGAGATTCTGGACTTTCTGTGGATACCACACATGTTTATAGTTACATTTACAGACCTGATGTTACACCCGGAAACGAGATGTTAACCCTTAACTCCCGGTAGCGGAGGCTGCAGCTGCAGGTGCAGTCAAGCTAAGAATGAAAGTTTAGAGAATTTATAATAATGAAGCACTAAAGGTGCATAGATGGAAGTTATTGTACATATTGTGAATATTTCTCTCTCCTCACCATCTAGAAGCTGTGAGATTCTAATCCTGCTTTATGTGACTCATATTGGATGTTTTAATGACAGTCTGAATGGTGCAAATTAGATTTTTTTTTTTAATCCGACCCAGGCCTCTTTTTCATATGTGGTCCTAGATCGGATTTGTATCCGATCTGTGTCGAAGCGACCTCAGTCTGAAGAGTCATGACGCATTTCATCTGACTGTGACGTCGCAGAAATCACGCCACAATTCTGCTGTTTCACAATATTTACTGTTATTGTCTTTTCCCTCTTTTTATTGTAAATAAAAATGAGGACAAAACAACACCATCATTTTAAATTTATCAATGAATTAAGAAAAGCAGTGAAGGGAGGGACGGGGGTGTATTTACAATTAGCATGTGTTAATGTGCGGGTTGGGTCGCGTTTTATATCTTACATCATTGGGTAGGGTCCAGATTTTACTGGAAGATATCCACGGGTCAGGTTTGGGAATCATCTTAACGGGTTCGGATGGGTGCGGGTTGGTAAACTTGGAACCGCACAGACAAACTCGGCTGTGTTGTTTGTACATACCTCTGTACAGAAGCAGGAGTCACTGCTCCACAAAAGGCCATTGTTAACATTCTCCTTCTTACATTTATCAATTGGGCATCATTTTTTAGGTTCAGAGTGAGCAAGTACTTCCAAATTGATAAATAGACGTGAAGCATCCATAAATACTGCACACAACATGATGTGTTATCCTTTGCGCATGCGTGTCACGTCACGGCCACACACCGTTTACACTTCAGCCAGAGGAAGGTCACATTCAAATGATAACGTGAATGACCACGCAAAAAAAAATATCGTATTTCATTAAAAAATCATCTTTGAGCATTAAGACCAGCAGTTTGAACATAACCATATTTAAAGTTTACAGCTGTTCAACGTCTCTGCTCTTATCGTAGCAACCTGTCGTAGGTTTAAACTGCAGCTGGATCTCTCCACCACACGTTTTCCAAGACCCAGCTCAGCTTCCGATCTGTTATTAATGTGTTTAACTCGGAGCAAAGCTGCGTTCATCTCACACTTTAGGTAGATGAACTCAACGTGACAGTAGTTCATCTACCAGTAGTAGGCACATTAACTTATTAAATAGTCTTTTTTTTTGGGGGGGGGGGGGGGGGGTTCAAAAACTAGCACAGTGCTGGAATCCTTTAAACCCTGAAATTAAACATCCATTACAAAAGCTGCTGAATAAAACAATACTTTTACTGGCTTACGATCAGAAAGTCCAGCTTATTAAGCTTTTTCACACACACACCGCTCAGTGACCTGCTCAAGCAAATTTCTAAAGCTTCTCCAAACTTTCGCTGAGCAGGTTTTGCATGTAGCCATGATGTGTTGTCTGAAGTGGTGAAAAGTTTCAGATGCCTGATCCCGACGCTCGCTCGACTTTAAAAACAAATGTAAGCCTCTGCGTGGTGCATCGTTGGTGCGTGACGCCCCTAAAGGGTACAGTATAGAATTACACTAAATAGATCTGCGACTATGAATCGGGCCCATTGTCACTGATACGTAATCTAGGAATTTCTTCAATATCGATACCGATACCAGTTTTGGTGCATCCCCAGTTGCTGTAATGTGATGCTCCAGCAAGAACAATAAGTGGTGAAGTGTGGTTTCTAAGCCTCAGGATGCTGCAGGGCAACGACGGCTACAGGAATGTACATAATGAATGAAAAAAAAAATCAACTCATGGTTGATACTCTGCCCTTCTGGTGAATAAATAAACATTTACAGGTTAAATGATCTAGATTCACTTGACCTCAGTAGGTAGTGTGATTTTTATTCTAAGGTCAGTTCAGACCCCCAAACCCAGACTTTACATTTAATACAGATTTAATTAATTCATTCATTATCTACCGCTTTGTCCATTACGGGTCGCGGGTGAGCTGGACCCTGTCCCAGCCTTTAACAGGTGAGAGGCAGGTACACCTGGACAGGTCACCAATCCATCGCAGTCAGAATTGTGGTAATTAAAACTGATCCATGGATCAGAGGGAAAATATAATGTTATGCCATTTTCTCTCTCGGATGCCTCGATGATCTCCAGACTGAAGCCGTTTCTGGTCCTTCCTTCGCTCGATTAGTTGGTTCTTCCGTACTAAACGCTGAGGCCTCATTCTCTCAGCGCCTCCTCCTGCATTGATTCAAACAGACGCTCCCGGATAATTTCCAACATTTTTTCTTTTTCTTTTTTTTCTGTGGCAGAGTCAGTTGTTAATAGAGGCCCAGCCGGTGAGATAGGGTGACATGGATGACAAGAGCTTTGTAACTGCACCCTTGATGAGAAGATGAGACCTCCACCTGCACAATGAACACCCAAAACAAGCACTCCCTTTCTTGTGCTTAAATCTTTATAAGCTCTGTTTGAAAACATAACATTTGTCTCCTATTTTTCATTATTTCTTTGGATTTAACTGTTGAAACTATCCATACTTTATTGTATAGCTGCATGTAAAAGCTCAACCATTGTAATCCCCGTCAACATCCACATAAACGTTATGTTTTCAGGACAGCCTCAGATGTCAGATTTTGAGACTAAAATGATGTAAAATGAATGTATCAATAAATATAGCAGCATAAAGGCTGAGCAGAACAAGAAAACAGAATTTATTACTAGCAGAACTTTGTAGAAATAACACACAGATCAACAGTTACCAAGCCTTTTCTCATCTGCACATCTTTCTCTCAAGTCTTGGCTTTCAGGAGAAAAATATTGCCAAAGAAAGAAACACACAACATAAACTATTTACATATTTAGACTTTTCCTCCAGCTGTTTTTTGCTATTTATGGTTATTTATGCTAATATTTACCAACTATCCTTAAAAAACCATCTACAGTTCAGCTGCTTTTTGGCGCCACTGTGCATCAGAAATGTCTTCTTGGCTTTATTTCAGCCAAAGAGGAGCTTTATTTTTCTTCTTTTCCGAACTTTCTGCTCACTGGTTGATCTTTGGCTGCTCCTGATTGGACATTATCGTCAATTTACGCTCTCTGATTGGTAGAAAGTTTGACAGGAAAGGGCTTCATCATAATTGCAGAGCACAAATAGACTTAAAAGTCTTTTTCCAAAAGACTTTTTCCACCGTGGTAAAGCTAAAGATACATTAAAAAACTCAATCTCTGTTTTTAAATAGTATTTTTTAAAAATCCTCCTCTCACGGTTCCTCCTACCTGATAGCTGGATAGATATTCTGTCTGGTTTTCTATATCAGTAGGAACCTGAACGCACCGTAAGTGATGAAGAAAATATTGTTCTTTAGTTGAAGTCTTTTTAAATATTGGACCCTGTCCTCACTGTTTGTTTTATTTTATTACAGAGTCTGTAGTTAAACTTTTGATTTACTTTTGATTTATTTTTGAAAAATAAGAAATATTTGCATAGAACCACAAAGTTGGGTCTCTGTGTAAAATGTAAATAAAAACGGAATGCAATGATTTGCAATCTCATCAACACATATTTTATTCCCAATAAAACATAAACAACATGTCAGATGTTGAAACTGAGACTTTGGGGACTGGATGGGAGCAGATGTTGCTCTGAAACCTCCATGTCATGATGTTCAGTGTGAACTGTGTTCATAGTGATTTTTTGAAGTGTTTCTGAGTTCATGCAGAAATGTCCAGTACAGAATCATGTCTAGTTTTAATCCAGTGCTGCCTGAGAACCACAAGAACACCAGGATCCAATTTGACCTTTAGCCTTGTCCTATGCACACAGAGATTCCTCCTCATTCTGAATCTTTTGATTATATTACATACTGTAGATGGTTGAATCTTCAAAGTCTTCCCAATTTTATGTTGATGAACATTATTCTGAAATTGTTTAACAGTTTTTAGACTCAGATTGTCTCAGAGGTGAACCTCTGTCCATCTTTACATCTAAGAGACTCTGCCTCTCTGAAATGCTCCTTTTATAGCTCCTTTAAAAAGTCATGTTACCGATTCGTTGTTCTTCCTGCTGTTTCTGATTTCCACCAGTTACTCTCCCAGCCTTTTGTTGCCCCTGTTCCTGCTTTTTACCGATATGCTGCTGCCATCAAATTGAAAATGAGCGTTTCTTCTATGAAAGGTTAAAATGTCTCACTTTCACCATCTGATATGTTGTTTATGTTCTATTGGGAATAAAATATGGGTTGATGAAGTTATGTTTTTAATTTATATTTCACACAACATCCCAATCTTTTTGAAATGATAATAATGTTTTGATTGCTATACGTCTTATTGGAAAATGATCTGTTTGAACTTAAACTAGTTTTTCTAACTATAAAGATGTTTTCTTACATTTTAATTCGCTTTTGGACCAGACTCATTCAGAAGTGAAAAGTATGAAAGTAGAAAAGAAAAGGTTTTCTTTCCTTTGGTTTTCCTGCAGATATTTGTGCAGACACAGAGATGTTGGGTCATGCTGCAGTGCTGTTTGCATGTTTGCATGTTTTGCATGTGCTTTGAATTTTTACTTGCAGATACTTCATACTGTGGTTGGTCTTTGCAACGTAGGGAGGGAGGAAGGGAAATGGCCCTGCCTCCTTTGTTTCTTTTGTTGTGGTGGAGGCTGAAAAGAACAGCCAACCAGAGCCGGGGGTTGTGTGGGGAGAAAGGTGGGGGTTAGATACATACCTCTGAGGGAGGGAGGAGGATATCTCCTCCCTTCCTGGTCGGGAACACAGCTGGTGTTGATGCAGAATCCTTCTTCCGCCTCCTCAGAGGCAGGACAGGTGAGTAGGTGTGGCTGCAGAGGGAGTTTCCACCATCTGGCTTCTGTATTCAAAGAAATCCTTTGAAATGAATCTTTTTAAATTTATAATAGCCACGTTTACATGGCATTTGTAATTCCCCTTTAATTCAGAATAAAAATGAAATCCTCTTTAAAATTACCTTGTAATCATCTAATTCCGAATGAAGATGACTATTATGAATTACACTTAAATTCGAAGTAAGTGGCTGGTTTATTCTGATTTTAATTCTGAATTAAATAATTACTCGATCATGTATAGGTTCATTCCGGTTTAAATTGATTCCTGTCGTTCTGCGCATGCTCGTTCCCTTGTGCTGTGGCCATGACGGTACGGTTCTCTACCTCCCGTCTCCTCAGCTGTCAAGTAGTGAGCTAGTGTGGAGCTGCAGCTTCAAATCTAGAATCAAAATCAAAGTGAAAACAGTTCTTATTATGTGGTCTTCCAGGTTGTAGACGAAAAGAAAAGAAGCAGGAACTGGAGTTTATGTCTGGTAGACATGAATACGTCCCCGTCCAATCTGAACCCTTCCCAACCTCCCGATCTTAAGCAGAATCGAATAAAGACAATTAAACGTGATTTCTGTGTTAATCTTAATTTGGAATTTTACCATTTCCATGTAAGAACGAAGGAGAATACAAAATCGTTAATTTTGATCTGTAGATAAAATCCCCATCCTCTTAAAATGTATTATACAGAAAACTAACATTATGTCATTAAACTTGTATTTAAAAAGTCACAATAATTCAGTAATTAAATTTTCTGTATTTTCGATTAGGTGTGAATTTGATTAATCGATTTAAGTAAAAATAGTGGAAAAAATATTAATCTGACATTTGTTTATGGCAGTTTTTGGGAGGGGACCTTTTTGCCCTCCAATGAGCCAGAAGGGTATTAAATTTGTCCAGGGTTCCAGACTGCGACCAAATGGTCGCATTTTGCGACTAAAATGTGAGGCAGTGCGAGTGAATTTTTCATCTACTCGCGCAATGGTGACCAACACATTTGCCGGTCTTTTTCTTGTAGTTGTTATAAATGAATTTATTTTGTCGCTAACAAACTTTGCTTCCCTCTTCAGCCCAGTAGTTCATAATAATACGCAAATTAGCTGCTGGTTTGCCGACTCAAACTAACTTCAATACGAGAAAAGGAGACGAACACCAACGAATAAGACGACAGCCAATGTGCGTGTGAGCGGGAACGAACAACCACTGTGATTGGCTTATGTGTGTAAAGAGGCGGGTCTTTGGGGAATTTATTAGCCCTCAGTTTTGCCAACTTAGCGACTTTGTCGCTATATTTAGCGAGTTTTCAGACCCTTCTAGCGACTTTAAATGAAAGCGACTAGCGACAAATCTAGCGACTTTTTCTGGTATTATTGGAGACTTTTGGAGACTGACGTGAATGAACGTAGTTTACTCTTCCCAATGAGGGGCGGTGCTGTGCAGACCCTCTCATACGAGGCTTGGTCTTCTTGCAGCAGCTGCATTCAGAGCAGACGACGTTCTCCTCTGTTTCATGACCAGGCTGAAAATGAAATGTACAAAGCTGCTGCTGGAGTATTTTACGCTGGTTTACCGTCAGAGTAATGTCTGTTAGTGTTGTTACATGTTGTAGACTCCTAATTAAAAAACAAAACACTTAAAAAAAACTGAAATAAAAAAAGAAAATATTGACAGAATTATTTTTTTATTTATTTATGCTGTACTAAACATTGTTTTGGTTGTCTTTTTATCAATTTTTGCCTTTCCCACTGCATCCATCTCTATGGCAGCATCCTTTACAACTGTATGTACCAGGCTAATTATGCTAATTAGCGACTTTTAGGACAGCCAATAGCTGCTGTTCTTACTGAGGAGTGGGAACAGTGGCTGGAGAGGAGCATCAGTCCCTGTAGCTGTTTATTGCCAGGAACTACATGGACAAGTCATACCATGCCCTGTGGGGGATGATGGGGACAAAGTTGCCGTTCTGCTTTGACTACAAAGTAAAAATCAAATCAAATCATCAAATCTGATTTGATTTGACAAGTTCTATGTCTACTTGTTTTTTAGTAGTGCGACCAGTAAGATGTTTTTTTTATGTTGTGTCAACTGCTGCACAATAAAACACTGTAATTTCTGAATTTATTGTTCAAGTATTTATCAATAACACAGTGAAAAACGAAAGGAAATGTGAATGTTTGCTATGCCAGGCGATTTCAGTGTGTGCCCCTAAATTTTCTGCTTGCGCTCCTAAAAATTTAAGTTAGGGGCCACTGTGCTCCTCGTAAAAAATCTTAGTCTGGAGCCCTGCTGTCTCCATGTGTCCTGTTCACCTTTGAGAAAAACTTTAACTGGAATTTCAAAGTTCTTCTAGAGAACCATTTTCTTAAAAAAGAAAAAAAAAAAAATCCTCCCATTTGAGGAAACTCAACCTAAATGTGGAGCCCAGAAATGGAGGGAAAAATTACCTGAATGCACATTGAAGTCCATAATGACCCACAGGGGTTAAATATCAGGACGGGCTGGCAGATTTTAGGGAGGGTGGTGTCGGTGAAAGGCTCTTTCTGAATCGTTCTTCACATAACTTTGTTGTGATCGTACAAGGAGCCTTTCATCCTGGATTATGAATTTAAAAAGAGCTGATTTTGAGGCATGTTTCAAACTGAATATGACCTACACAGTGTCAGGGGATGAAATAAGTTTTTCTGCTTATACAATGTGTTTTTGTGTGTGTGTTTTTTGTTGCACACAGAAAAGCAGGAAAAGCTGCGTTTTGAAATGCAGCCAGTGAACTGTTGCCAAGTGGCAACTATGAAAGCTGCTGGAGAAGAGTGAACTCTCAGTTTCCCTAGAAACGCCCTTTTTCTCAAGACAGGTCCTTCTAAATTGACTCACCCCCCTCTACGCCCTTCAAATGTTCCTGGGGGGGATGGGGACTCTACTCTGGGAAAAGGGGTGGGTTTTGTGGGAGGCCAGAGACAAGTGCAGGACAGGCATGTTAAAAGTTTCAGACTGGCTGCTGCTGGACTCCACAGTGGTCCTGGGAGGTCTGAGACTGGTTTGTCCATCTTAAGGTACGCCACGCTACCTAGATTAAAATGTTATTTGGCCGGGGGGACAAAGAAATTAAATAAATGAAAAAAGGAAATGTTTTGCAGTGCTGTCATGAGAAGTTAATTATTTTTTCAGGATTGTGTAGAACAAAATCAAAGATGAAAAACTGGAATCTTCTCACAGGTGGAATTAAACATTTCTCCGGATCATGAGGATGCATAAACTGCTGATTTTGGTCTGCCAAGCAGAAATATTGGGGGGAAAAATAAAGAAGAAATGTACTCAGACTGACTAAATGAATCTTCTGAAACATCTCTTCTCAGTTCTTGCACAATAAACTAGCAGTAGCTCCCTGATGGAAACTTTATTAACATAACTGCTTTTCTGCGCCATTTTAATATTTTTCTATCTTGACCTCATTTTTGACAATTTAGTTAAAAAAGAAATTTTACAGAAATAGTGAAACTTTTTTTATTTCATATTGAAAAATGTGACGGTGACACGGTGATTTTTAAGAGAAACACTTAGTTTAAAGTTTAGTTTAGTCTGTGGCTTGATTTTCCATGTTTTCTGGTTTATGTGTAGTGTTTAAACAAAAGCTAAAAATAAGAGGTTTGCGTATGTTCTAGTGTTTTTATGCAGAAGGAACTCTCAAAGCTGGCAACAACATAGTTTCCAGATTAACTTGCATGGTCAAATTCTCCAGTCATTGTGTTTCAGGTAGACTATGCACGTTGTATAATGTGACCATATTATAAGCAGAAATTTCTGCACTGAATGGAAGAGCTCCTAACTAATGCAAGGCGGGAATATTTGGTAAACCTGGGTATGCACTGAGGAATAATACAAGAAGAGAGAAGAAGACACGTAAGGACACCAGCAGCCTAAATGGGCTAAATGAACGGGCGCTGGTAGCTAGCAGCTTGCTGCCAGGGCTGGACTCGGCTAAGTGGGCTCAGTGAAGTTTAGGTAGATTGCTGGCTGCTAGTGTCTTTTTTATCTTCTCAGCCTTTTTAAGTAGAAGGTGACCAATCCCCAGGTGCGAGCAGCAGTACGAGCCTCTCATTTGGTGCTGAGTGGGGATTCGGGTAGTGTAAAGGTAGCTGGTGGGTGAATATACAGGAATGACCTCACCCTCTCGCCAGAAAGCTGCTCATCCACCTCGGTCTGCCTTGGTGATGGGTGCAACGTTTCCTCAGGCTCTTTAATGTGTCCATTACACTTCCCTTCCTGAGCCACCCAGCAGTTTGCTGGAACATCTTTTAGGGCAACTGAAAGTCCTTCTCCGTCACTTTGTCAAATTCTTCCCATGTGGAGGTTTTGCTGCAGCTCTTTCAACCATCTGTCAGGTGCTACAGGTCACCTCCTAGCTTTCTTCAGTCATCAGTCTTTTGACATGCACAGAATTTCTTCAACCGGATTACAGTTCTGATCTGGCCTGTACTGTTTACATGGAGCCTGAAAAAGTTATTCTGATCATGACGTGCGTTTACATTACTGGTGGCAAACTTCAATCATGTCAGGATTCTGATTTAGATGGTCACGATGGGAGTAAATAACGAATGTTGATGAGTCTTTTTTCCCTGTGTGCCTACATGAACACGACTACCTACCAAGTGAAAACATGTAACAAATTTAAACATGCATCGTATAAAGGGAAAATATTGTAAAGAAAGTATCTCATGTACCACCATCTATGTGGCCCAGTATCTGTCAGAAAACTAGCTTTTGAGACATTTGTAAGGATAATGATACAAACTATCCAGGAACAGATGCATCTAACTGCAGAGAAATGTACTAACTGATGTGCAGATTGATGTTAAATGACGATGATGTTTTTAAGGGAATACTACCATTCACTGACTTAAAGACTTTCAGAAATCACATGTGTAGTTGTCTAACACGGGAATGTTAAATAAAGAATTTCATTCATGTTTATGGCTCGTTTAATTCACAAAGCCATCCAAACTGGGATCTGAAGATAAGTTTTTCACCGTTTTCTGCAATTCTGTGGTTTCAGGAGCTGTTGTTACCCTTGTGTTGTCCTGTTGGTATCCATGTACAAACAGTAAACCTGTGTTTGTGCAACTTATCATTTCTTTACTCAGGACATTTCCTGTTGGTTCACCCTCCCACAGCCAGGGAAGGGTCAGCGAACACAGGGCTCTCTTTCCAAGCATTGACATGATGCTCAGGCCAGATTTAGTGTTCGTAGCTTCACTGGTAGATTGATAGTCGTCCAGTTGGGAGGTCTGTCATTTGATGAATTGACAGAAACCCCAGTGACCCTGCATCACTCGTTGGTTGGTGGTATCATGCATGATGCAGGGCTACAGTTTCTGTTTATGGAACAAGAAGTGATGGATGAGCTATCAATGGCTTTGTTGAACTTGGTTGAGTTTGTTGAGGATGAGTGTATAAATCAGTGTTTATACTACCATTATATCACCATTATTATGTATTTATCCATGTACTGTGTTTTAGTGAGGTCAGTGAGCCTGTGGAGCAACGGTAGTGGAGTAGGTCATGTCTATCCTGGTAACCTGGAAATTTCCTGCAACAGTCATTAATTAATGATGCATGTCCCTCTAATCGCTATCACTTATATAGGCAACAGTTTCTCAGGAATGATAGTGTTTCACCCAGTGAGGTAAATTGTGATGGATATTTTAACCTTTAGATGAATTACGGATTTAATCCAGGTATTTACATCCCATCCAGGAGATTTATAATCCAGCCACAAAATGTAATGTTACTTTAAGGATTCTATATGGTAAAATCCAAAATGAGTGATCTATGATAACATTATTTTATCACATTTTCACTACTATGTTGCTCAGAGACCTCGGTTTTCACCCAGAAATTATGATGAAGCCACTTGCTGTCAAGCTGTCCACCAATCAGAGCTAAAATTGACAGTAATGTTCAGACTGATGAGTAAACAGACTAGTTATGATGTAGGAAACACACTTTCACTGTCTCTACCCCCAATACACTTAGATTTCTCCCCAATACTGCAATGTTCTTGTGCATGTGGACTTATATATCCACTTATACTTGTATATTTTGGTTATATCCGCACATTGTGCAAAAAACTGCGTCGTTTCCATCTTTTCAATGTCGTCTGTTAAAAATACTTAAAAGAATCTGTAACATGAGTTTTCAGAAGTGGACGTTAATGTATCAGATCTGATTATTACAGTAGTCTGATTACTCCCCGATATTGGATTTTAATCGTCATGTTTGGTGGCTAGGGCCCGACCAATATGGATTTTTTTGAGGCCGATTCCGATATTTGACAGAAAAAAGTTCTAATTACCAGTTATTTGGACGATTTAAAAAAAAAAAAAAAAAAAAAAGAATAAAGAAACTTAATTTTTGGTTCGTTAATGCTTACATCACCACTTTAAAACAGAAGAATTTATAAAAATATGCAACAAAGCATTAAATAACTGGGAAATTAAAATATATAACCTTAAAAAGTTGGTCTATAAATAAATTGTATAAATGAATGGTAAGTTAATTAAATATTTCTACTCTTATTTTGAAGTGTGAAGCACTGGAACAGGATGTGCATGTAAAATGTTAAAGCAACGTTGACGTGCTATTATGGCAGCAAGTCAACGTTGCTTTAACATTTTACATGCACATCCTGTTCCAGTGCTTCACACTTCAAAATAAGAGTAGCGGGGGAGTTTAATGTATGCTGATATCTCAAATCCTGCCACCATATGAGTTTGATTCTATTCAGGATCCAGTGATTGGTATTGCTATAAATGATAGAACATTAAACCAATCACCTCCAGTCAGATCTCAAAAAGCAGGTAAAATATCTAAATCAAATTTTCTTACAGATGGAGATGTTTATTCATTAATTACTTCTCCACACATGTTTAATCCTGCTGTGTCTCATGTCGGGAGGTGATCCTTACACAGGATACGTCCGGTCATGTCGCCAGTCAGTCACAGCAGATAGAAATATGTTAAAGCTTTCATGTTTGGTTTTCATTCAGAATGATTATTGTTAGCTCTGAAAAATATATCCACGTTGGGTTTTTATGGTCATAACTGTCCTTCTTACTTCCTTTAACTCTGGACTGAATTTCAGTTGTAAAAAAATAACTGGGACACAAAACTGTGAATCATCAGACTGCCGTGATGCTGTCCCTCCAGGCTTTATTGATAACACATGTCCACTGTGCTGCCTATTGATCATACACTACAACTGATTATTATAATGACCCAATGACCTGGTGACCAGGGAAGCAGGAGGCAATCAAACATAGTGGCCTCATTTACATCTTCCTATCATGTACATCCTGACAGCTGACATAAATCCACTGTCCACTTTATCAGGTCCACCTACTACTATCAGGTTGGATCCCTTTCCAGAACTGCCTTAATTCTTGGTGTCATAGATTCAGCAAGGTTTGGAAACCTTCAAAGATTTTGCTCCATATTGACATGACAGCATCACACAGTTGCTGCAGGTTTGTCGGCTGCATCCATGATTAGAATCTCCCGTTCCACCACATCCCAAAGTTGCTCTGTTGGGCTGAGATCTGGTGGCTGTGGAGGCCGTTGGAGGACAGTGAACTCATTGTCATGTTCTAGAAAGCAGGTGGAGATGATTTGTGACATGGTGCATTATCCTGCTGGAAGTAGCATCAGAAGATGCTCCACTGTGGTCATAAAGGGATGGACATTGTCAGCAATACTCGTTCTAAAGAAGAAGGGTTACCTTTGATCCAAGTCAGGAAGGATCTGTGCTTTCACATTGTTTCCATCAAATTCTGACCCTGCCAGCTGAAATGGAGACTCATGAGACCATTGAACTTCAGCAAGTCATCTTCACCATGTCTACATGACTACCTGTGATGAGTTGTGATGTGATTGGCTGGTTAGATATTTGTGTTAACAGGAAGTTGAACAGGTGGAGCTGATAAAGTGGACGGTGATTTTAGATTAAAATAAAGATAAAAATGCATTTTTCTGTATTGGTTGACCATCATTTTGCCAACTAATCTTGGCTGGTAAAGTTTTCACAAACATAAAAATCTGTATTAAATAGTGAAATACTTCATTGTAGATTCCTTTAATTTAGCTTTAATCTTTACTAAAGGCTTAGTTGGTTCCTAAAAGTGGTCTTTGTAACGTTTAACCACTTAAATAAATGTAATCTTTCAACTCATCCTGAATGACCTCAGGTGGTGTATTTTGATGTAGAGGAGAAGTGACTCTACTCTTGAGACCCGACGGGCTGAATAAGCTCCTCAACCTGTCCAGCCTTTCTAAGGACGTCTCGTGTCATTCATTACTACCTACAGTTCATGACCTAAGGTGGAAGACAGATGAACAAGTAAATCCACATCTTTGTCTTCGGGCTCAGCTCCCTCCACCACAACAGAGCGGTCCAGTGTCCACATCACTAAGTAGTAAGCAATCAGCTTTTTATAAGTCCCACATCTTCCAAACCAGCATGCTTGGTTTGGAACATGGTTTCCAAC
The DNA here is from genome assembly GCF_017639745.1 of Melanotaenia boesemani. Classification (NCBI taxonomy): domain Eukaryota; kingdom Metazoa; phylum Chordata; class Actinopteri; order Atheriniformes; family Melanotaeniidae; genus Melanotaenia; species Melanotaenia boesemani. The sequence continues at coordinate 6,934,758 of NC_055684.1, forward strand.
GTAGACTGAAACAAGTCAGGGTCATTTTGGTCATTCTTATTCAAAAATGCCCTCAGTTAACAGTATTTGTTAGCAACACACTTTTCTATAAATCACATGGAAATATCTTGTGAACATCTTGGTGTTGATTTGTTAAGTAGAATTTAATAAGATTTGTGGTTGAATTAAAGTGAAAACTTGATCCAATATGTTGGTTTCCATAGCTAGGTAATTATTTCTATGATTTGTTTTTTATGAATACATTTATAAATGTGGATCATATAATGTGTTTGTTATAATCCAGTTCTAATTGGGCTATAAGGAATTAGACTGAATTATAATTAGACTTTAAAAATGTCATGAGATGATATGATTGAAGTATAAGTCAATGGCTTCCATACTTTCCTTGGAAGTGTTCTTATGCACTGAATAGGCACATATCCGTGCATCGACACGGTTGATAAATGAGGACCCTGGAAAGCTTTATGGTTGGTAACTGGACCTGGTACTTACTTCCCTCCAGCTAAATTGGTTATCAAGTTGTTTAGTCTTTGATATAACAGGTCAACTGGAAAAACCTCAATACTAACAAGCTGAAAGGGAACAAATATTGAAATAGACAAACTTGGGGGAATAAATCAATTTCTCTTCCTGAGCTTGTGTTACTGGAACATGGGCAGTAGTCCAGTTACAACACCAGTTCTAAAAATGTTGGTTCTCTGTGTAAAATTCAAAACAGAATTCAAGTATTTCCTGATGTCATCAGCCAGGATTTTATTACCAATAGAAAATAAAGAACAAATCAGATGTTGAAAGTAAGAAATTTTGTCATTTCATGGAACATTTTGGCTAATTTTGAATTTGGTGGCAGCAACACATCTGTAAAAAGTGTGATGAGACCAGTTGCTGGAGTTTTAGGAGAAGAATGCTGTCTCATTCTGGTCTAAGCTTCACAGATGTGGAAGCTGCCCACGCCAGAGGCACTAATGCAGCCCCATCCCATCAGAGATGCAGCTTTTCACCTGTCCACTGATAACAAGCTGGATGCTCCCGCTCCTCTTTAGTCTGCAGGACACGGCATCCATAGTTACCAGAAAGAATTTCACATTTTGATTCATCTGACCACAGAAAAGTTTTCCACTTTGGTCCAGAGAAGACAGTGGTGTTTCTGGATCCTGTTCACATATGGCTTCAGGGTGAACTGCGTTCATAGACGCTGATTTCTGCAAGTGTTCCTGAGCCCATGCAGTGGTTTCCAGTAGAGAATCATGTCTGGTTTTAATGCAGTACTGCCTGAGGGCCCAAGAACACCAGCATCCAGTTTGACCTTCAACCTTTTCCCATGCACACAGAGATTCCTCCTAATTCTCAGAATCTTTTGATGAAATTATAAACTGTAGATGTTAGATCTTCAAAGTCTTTACAGTTTTAAGTTCGGGAACATTTTCTGAAATTGTTCCACAATATTTAGACCCAGTTTGTACCAGATTGGTGAACCTCTGTACATATTTTCTTCTGAGAGACTCTGCCTCTCTGAAATGCTCCAGTTGTTTTTGATCTGTACCAATTACTTTTCCACCCATTTGTTGCTCCTGTTCCTACTTTTTACGTGTGTTGCTGCCGTGAAATTCAAAATGATTTCAAGAAATGGTAAAATATCTCATTTTAAACATCTGTTATGTTGTTTTTGTTCTATCGGGAATGAACAATGGGTTGATTAGATTTGTTTTTATTCACATTTCCTGACTTTCTGGGAACTGAGGTTGTAATTGGTGTAACTGTATATGCAAACTTACCAAGTATCAGGGTATATAAAAAAATGCAGTTAATGTTTGCTAAGAATGGTACACTTTCTAGATAAAATGTATTTGGAAGAAATATGAACCGATAATAGTTTAGTATGAGTCTAATATTAAAGAGGACTTTAATTCACTAACTTCAGCCTCAAAGTTGCAGTGAGCAGCTACTATATGCTAAAGACTGACTTAAATTGACTCGTTTCTCTACTGAGTTAAAAACAGTTATAGTTGAAAATCTCCTACAAACAATTCTGATATGTATTTACACAAATGTTCAGCAGCAGGGAGAAGGTCACAGTAACAAAATCAAATTTTAATCCTTATATTAATCCTAGAGCAGAATTTTAAAACAGAAATAAGACAAAAATTATTTGAGGTAAAAATCATTTTAGTTGTTTGGCTCTTTTTTAAAATAAGATGGTCCTGCGGTGGGGAAATGACTAAAAAACAAAAATGGCTCAAAGTTACATAGAAAATAAATAATATGATGATAATAAAAAGGATCCAACACTAGCTTCGTTAACATGGCGCACTTTTAATCTGATCGATCGTCCAATACGAATAAAAAAAGTGTAAACATGTCAGCTGTTTTCAGTCTGATCGAGAGGGGTGATTTAAACCTCTTCACGATCGGATCAGCAGGAAGAAATAACGACAACGACACTCATTCAAATCGTTTGGTGTGTATGTCGTTTCTGTGCATGCTTGAACCATGTGGGGGTTACGTGACGAAGTGAGTTTCAGGGAACACTGGCGGATACAATGTTTTCATTAAAATCTGAACAAGTTAAGGATTATTGTGCATTTTGGCATAAAAAAAAAAAAAAATTCTTCTTTCAAACTAGTAGGCACTGCACATGTCAAACATCTTATTAAATCGGTAAAAACAACTGATCACTTTATCTAGCTCCCGTTTAAACATGTCAGCAGGAATCTCTGATCAGATTCATTTCAATCAGATAGATTAAATATTTGTCCATGTAAACGTAGCTGTTGGGCATCTAGTTGAACAGCTGCCCCAAGTACAGAAGCTCCAGCTCCTCGGTGCAGACAGCCCAGGTTTAAGTGACGGCCTAAAAAAGAAAAAAGGAACCAACATGACCAAAAAAAAAAGTAATAAACAGTAACAGTTTTATCTCAAAGATATTGATAGCATTAAAAAAAAAAGAGGAAAGAAAGAAAATGTTATTTTAAGGTCAGTTAGTGACATATGCTACATAACAAAATGTAAAGCAGTGACGGTTGTTCTAGTTATTTAGTCTTCAGGAAGGAGGAACCTGTGACACGACGAGTCCATACTTTCACTTTCACGCTGTAGCATCTTATCACTGTTGAGGTAATATGTCAGGTATGAAAGGCCCACTGCCATTTATTACCACTTACTACACAATATTTATGTCAAAAGGTAATTTAAACTACTTTTTATGAAATGAATCAAAATGTATAAAATATGCCCATTATAGTGAGACCCAGTATATGCAGTCCTTAAAACCCTGCTTTTACAGTCTTTTCCCATTCAGGAATAACCCTTCCCTCTGTAATCAATTCCTGGAGAGTAAAGAAAGGTAATGAGAAAAGCATGAAAAAGCACCATCCAGTACCTGCCATCGTTAGGCTATAGATCCATGTTGTTTTTATAAATTAGTAATGAACTTCTGCAGAACTTTGATAAGACCTGTGAATGATTGCATAAACAGCTCCACTCTTTTTTGCAGCAATGCTGTTTAATGAAACTAAGAAAACTTTGTTTCATTAAAGTTTTAAAATCTAGTATGAATGCTTTATTCTGTGTTGTATAGGTGCTGCGAATGAATAACTGTGTTTCCACTACAGTTTTTCACAAAATAAAAGGGTATTTCTAAACTTTTAATAAAGTGCAATTACAATGTGGAGGTGTTTCCATTGGATGGTGTTTAGCGCATTAGCTGTTATTCTTAATAATAATAATAATATTAAACTTTATTTCTTGGCGCCTTTCTACACCCAAGGTCACTGTACACAAAAGGAAAAAATAAATAAATAAAAATAAATTACATAAGAGTTAAAATCTCGTCTCGCGAGACTCCACTTTAAGGAGAATGGAGATTTCTAATTCGTTAAAACTCTGGATTTCTTCGCTAACAAGGATGGCAGTTATGTTCTTTTCTTAAATTATTTGTAAAAAGATTTCTGTCTCCTGCAGCGTCTCCTCAAACCGCACCATCTTTATTTGACATGAACTGGTGTACATGTGAAGTGTTTCCATTACACATTTGTGATATACTTCCATATCAGCATGTCTGAAAAACCACCTCCATGAGGACGTAAAAACTTTTTAGTGATATTTGAGAAGTATTTTTCAAAATTTAAGTGTTTCCATTACCAGTTTTTTATTGCAATATTTAGGTTTTACACAGTTCTAGGGGTAATGGAAATGCACCTATTCAGTGCAGAAGACATTTTCTCTGGTGTGATTTTGCAGATCATCTGGTATATGTAGAAATATTTACAGAACATCCAAAAATTCTTAAAATGTGTTTTTTGTTTTTTTCTTTTATTAGTTTGAGTTGGCACACTGCGGAGTGCTTCCTAGCAAAGTTCCCACTGTTTTCTTAATTTTAGATGAAATGAGGAGTTTGAGTTGAGGGTTAAGGTAAAAACCAGTTTGTCTTCATTTCTGTGAGAGGTTGCTGGGCTGGAGTTTTATTTAGGACCTGCATATATTTATTCCAAAGGAGCAGAGAGGGTGGAAAAGCTTCAGTTTTTGGTGTATAATTATAGAGTGACTGTGTCCAAAGACACACTGTCAATGTTGATTTTAAGATGGTAAAGCTTGAAAATCATAGAAATTGTGGTATATTTTGTTCTGTGACTTTTTTCTAGTTTATTGTCAATGTCTTCCTCCACCACTGAATATAAAAATACTGAGATGCCACTGAAGTTGCCATGTGTTCGTTTACTTGAAGTGCTTTTCCTCATGAGAAAACTTTTTGTGATTTCTTTAGTTTCCTTGAAGAGCCAGCCTTAAACCAAACCATGGAGAGGGTGTCAGCCTTTTCCTTTTTCTCTTTTTCTTTCTTTTTTCTTTTTGGTAATGACCCACTGGGCTCGGGTTAATGATATATCAGGACACCAGCTGAGATCCATTTCCCAAAAACAAGAAGCTTGACTATCGGAGACATATGAATTAGATTAAGTTAGTTCAAACTAAGAACCATTTTCTTTTTATTTGTGACAATAAACGGTCCATAAAACTTTGTGTTATACCAGAACTTTTACGTGGTCCACAGAAAAGAACCACTCACATCAAAACCTGGGGATTGTAGAAATCAACTAAGTTTAGTAAAATGACGGTCATGCTAAAAAATCCAAATAAAGCTTCCTGTCTGGTTGGGTTTTGAACACAATACAATATTATATTGATTCGGTGGATAACAATTAGTGTTTGCTGATATCACATATTCTGCAACGATATAATTTGGATTTAATTATAAGTAAAGCTGCTGTTTAAAATCAATATATTTGAACTAAGTGGTGAAAATGGACAGAAAGTGAAGCTATAGCAGAGGTTGAAATTGAATATGATGACACATCTGTTGTCATGGAGATACTTTGGTTTTAACAGATTGAACGTGGACCAAACTACTACTTACTGAAGATGATATCAGGATAAAATCTGCTGCACCTCCATAGCTACTAACATGCTTCAAAGAACCAAGAATGTCTGAATCTAAGATTAAGATCAGTATCAGACGCTCCAATCTTCAGGTTAAACTTCAAAACATGGAGGACACTTGAGTCAGTTGTCACTGGTAGACATGCTCACTAAAGGTACTGACTATGACAAAAAAAGGAAGAGGTAGATGGAGATGACCAACACCATCAAGCTCTTCTTTGGATGAAATCTTTTCAACAAAAAGTAGCTTCCATGTATTAATGGCGCCAAATGTCCTTACCTTGAATGTTCCATTGGTGTCCCTCAAGAGTCTATTCATGGACCACTTTTACTTACACTTTACATTAATGATGTACCTGATGTACCTGTACGCTGATGATGTAGTCCTTTATATTCAGGCTGAAAACGTCCAAAGCATCTTTAATTCTTCCAGCTATAGTGAATCAGGTTCAGGGTCAGCTTTTTATAATATGTCTATTATATATACATATATCAAAAATTATATGTATGTGTTTGCAAAACCACCAGTTTTTCCATATTTAAATGTTTTCCTGAGAGGAACTAGACATTTTTAGTTAGCTTGTTTCATATACAAGGTTCTCCATGGGCCCCTCATCCTTTACATTATTTTTTTTTAAACAGAGGTCTGACATTGGTACCAGGACCACCATGAGACAGGCCGTTGTGGTACTGGTTAGACATAATCTGGACCGTCTGCTGTCAGTAAAACAAAGTCAATTCTGGAATAATCTACTTCCTGTTCTAAGAAAATGGTATATATATTCAGACTTTGAGACTCATCTAAAAAATGGTTAAAAGACCATCAAACCTGTGATGATTTTTAATTCTATTGTTGTTCTATCTGTGTCTGTTGTATGTTCATTTGTATTTTATTGTTTTATTTCTTCTCATATGGTGTTTTTATTGTTCTTACCCACTTTGGGACTAGGGATGTTCATTAACCTGCACTGTCCCAATTAAATAAACAAATAAATAGAACATAAATAAATAAAGATCAAGACTGTGGACATTAATGAGGATTGCTCCACAGTTCAACTTCATGATCTCGACAGATTCTCTAACGCCATGTCTTCTGGCAGGTTGTGATGAGTTCTCATGAGCCATGGAGTGACTGGAGATCACAAGCTGAGCTTCCACAGGTAGGAAACGTCTTCTGCTTTCTGGCTGACCAGTTAAGAAAGAAATTCCGAATTTTTTGTTTTGTTTTATAAAATTTTATTTTATTTATTTATTTTTATTAAATGATGAAACTCATCTTAATGACAGAGGCCATGGTTATATATTTTCTTTTAATTAAAAATGTATTATGTAGAATTAAATAGTTAGGAAATAAAGTATTCTCCTTTGTGTTTACATTGTACAGTAATAGTAATTCCAAATTGAGGTTTACTTGGTAAACACCTTTAATTGACTTGATTTAATTGCACTTGAGATCTGGGGGTTGGGAAGGATTCTGATTGGACGGGGCGGACACATTTACGTTTTTGGAAGTAAACAAACTCCAACTCGTGCTTCTTTTCTAATTGACTACAACATGAAAAACCACATATAAGATCCATTTTCGCTTTGATTTTGATTATAGTTTTGATGCAGCAGCTCCACACTAGCTTACTATGTCACTTTGGTCAGCTGAGTACTGTACCGTCATTGCGACAGGACAAGGGAACAAGCACGTTCAAAACAACAGGAATCAATTTAAAGCAGAATGAACGTTTACACAATGGACTAATTATTCATTTTGGATTTAAAATGAGAATAAACCAGCCACTTACTTTCATTCAGAAGTAGGTGTTTACAAGGTCATTTTAAAGAGGATTTAACTTTTTACTCTGAATTAAAAGGGGAATTAAAACATGGCCAGAATGGATTGTGGATTCTGTCAAGTCCACTCCCTCCCAGACCACATCCCACCTCCCTCAGCAGCTATTAAAAGTGGCTGAAGCTGCTCCCAGTTTCTCATCCCAGTGCCAAACCAGAAGCTCAGTGTAGGCCAGCCAAGGCCTCCCCACCGTCACATTTATCTGATTGTTTTCATATTTTCCCTTCTCCAGTCAGCCCTCCTGTCTTTTTGCTCTCACTGTTTTTTCCTCCACTGAGGATAATGTTTTTTTTTTTTTTTTGCTGACCTTGGTTACATAAACGAACTGCAGATCCCACCGCCTTTTTTTCTTTTTTTAATTCTTCTCTCTGTCCTCCTCCCTAATCCACCGCTCAGCCCGGCTGCATTCCTCCAACTGAACCCACAAAGTCCAGAAAGTTGTTTATGTTGTGAAATTGGAGTTGGGACTATTTTTTCTTGGGCTGAGGGCCTGGGTGGAGAATAAACCAAAGACAAGGAAGCAAGGAAGCTGTTTCCTTTAGTGTTGGGTGAATTGTTTGTACTCATAACCGCTCAGTGTTGCTCTTTTTTTAATATGTTGGAATTCCTCCCTTACCTGGTTGGCTTCAGAGGGATTTATACATGTGAGGACATGCTTGTGAACTCAGCAGCAGGTTTTATCCTGAACCAATCTTCTCGTAGATCAGGGGGTTTTAACCTTTTTGACTATGGGGCCCAACTTTTCCAGAACAAAGTCGTCAAATATTAACACTGTACTGGTTAAATTTTTATTCAGAAACCAAACCAAATTCACTTCCAATTTACAGCTAAAACCCTGTCACATAAATGACAAGATAAAATGAGATAAACACAAAGATAATGATTGAAATGTGTTTGTGCTTAGACCAACAGGAACAATTCATAAGAATCAAATCGTGCTGCTACAGCAACACATTTAAAAGATCAAGTCAAATTATTAACACAAAAACTACAATTTATTAGATTTTACTACGGCAAAAAAAGGATAGCTTAAAAAAACTGATGAGGGAAAAATTAAAAATGTATATATAAAATGATGCAATGATAAAATAAAAACGTTAAAAATAAAAGGTTCAAATTAAATAAACTGTAGATTTTTTTATTTAGACAACCATTTATTAAAATAAAGTTCTTAAAATTTCATAAGAGTTGGTGCTGGCAGTAACATGAGCCTTTCTTTTCTTTTTTTTTTTCTTTTTTCCTTTTGTTTTCTTCTCTCTTCTTTTTCTTTTATTCTCTTCTTTTTTTCTTTTCTTTTCTTCTTTTTTCGTTTCTGGCTCAGTGGGTAGAGTGGTCATCTTGTAGCCTGAGGGTTGCCGGTTCGATCCTCTCCCTGTCATGCTCATGTCAAGGTGTCCCTGAGCAAGACACCGAACCATAAATTGCTCCTGATAGGTCGTGGTTGACGTCTTGCATGGCAGCTTCTGCCATCAGTGTGTGAATGTGTGTGTAAAGGGATGAATGTGATGTGTATTGTAAAGCGCCCAAGCGCTATATAAATGTGCATACTTTAATATATAATATTATATATATGCATACTTTACCATCCAGATATTTCATTACCTTTGATAAATGCTGACACAGACACTCTAGTTATCATCTAGTTATCATTGTGTCTGCAGATTTAATAAAAACCTACACAGACCTGATGTGTCAGCCAGTTGGTGCTTTTAGTATTGCGTAATATTGATAGTACTGTGGTACAAAATCCAGATCTACACTCATCATCATCTTTACTACCAGGTTGGACACTCTTTTTCCTCCAGAACTGCCTTCATTCTTGGTGTCTTAGATTTATCAAGGTGTTGGAAACATTCCTCAGAGGTTTTGCTGCATATTGACATGACAGCATCACACAGTTGCTGCATCCATGATGAGAATCTCCCGTTCCACCACATCCCAAAGCTGCTCTACTGGACTGAGATCTGGTGACTGTGGAGGCCGTTGGAGTCCAGTGAACTCATTGTCATATTCTAGAAAGTAGGTGGAGATGATCTGAGCTTTGTGACATGGTGTATTATCCTGCTGGAAGTAGCATCAGAAGATGCTCCACTGTGGTTAGAAAGGGATGGACATGGTCAGCAACAATACTCAGGTAGGCTGTTATTAGGCCTGTCACGATAACAAATTTAGCTGTAGGATAAATTTTCTCAGAAATTATCGCGATAAACGATAATATTGCGCAAAGCGCTAATGTGTCATTTTGAGACCATTCTCAACTAATATAATGACATATGCCATAATAATGCAAGTACCCCTTTTGTAAAGGTCAATAAACTAAATAAATAAAAGCGCCTTTTTCACATACGCCGGGACACCGGCCCAAAAGTAATGCGACCCACTGGGAATCCTCCCAAACCTCTCGATTAGCCGGCATTGCTCTTAATGTGTATTTTGTCAAATACGCTAGTATATAGGCTGACTCTATTTGCGTAATGTGCCTGCGGATTACAGGGGTTATTACGGTAGACCAGGAAGTGGGGGCTTTGTACTGACGTCGTAAGCTAGAATGTGTGTGTTCTGCTTACATGTGGGGAGCAGCGAAATGATAAAAGAGGAGGTGCTTGCATCTATTATTTCTCCATTCGACTTATTTACATATTTTAGCATGAGAATCGGAGGTTTAGCGCGAGAGCGTGAGAAGCCACTTAAATGCGCAAGTCTCACGGCCATTGCGTGTTGGCAGCCCTGCAAAACAAATGCGGCTTACCGGCTCGTGCTGCAACATGCTGCAGTCAAGTATGACACCAGAGAGATCACTCCGCAACAAACCAGAGCGTTGAGTCGAAATACTCCATAGTGAAACCTATTGTCATACACAGTTTATGGTAAAGGGGGGACTAATAAAAATTATCGCGGCCTGCAAACTTATCGTGCTCTTATTTTCTTATCGTTCAATTAATTGACTTATTGCTTATCGCGACAGGCCTAGCTGTTATGCTCATATGAGACAGATATATGAGACCATCCATCCATCTGTCTCTTCGTCCATCTGTCTGTACATCTGTCCATCCATCCATCACCCAGGCATTTCCTATACTCGGGGAGGACTGAATCTTATTCACCCTAAAACGGGTTTCCAGTCCAGCACAGGAGGTCCACAGAAACCAATAACAGTCTTAAATAAGGTTTTAGGTCAGTGTAGAAACTTTAGTATTGATTTAAGATCAGATATTATGTTGATGAAACAGACTTTGTAACAGTCTCTTTCCTTTTTATAGTCATGAAGGTAAACTGAAAGTTTTAGTCTCTTTGTTTTATTTGTTTTGTGTTTGACATTAAAGCTTTAACCACATCAGTGATGTAATGCTAATCGACCTCCCGTTTATCTCTACAACCTCCAGGAGACAAGGTGACTTTCATGGAGGTAGACAGCTGAGACACTGTCAGCAAGCAGAGCAATGTAATCAAATCATGCCATTTAGCCGTCCTCTCTTCTTTTTCTGTGCAACATTTTCATCTCTAGATTCATGAATTATAGCTGAACTTCATATGACTTTCAGGATAAGAAGCGAGGAATGGAGAGTCGGGACCACTGGCTCGTTTAACTGAATGTTTCTGGGTTTTTTCAGTTTAAAGAGGCACACACCAGACGTCCTGCTCATGGTGCAGAATCTCAATCACTCTCCATTTTCACTGTCTTCACTTCGTTGCACCACATGTGTGCATCTCATGTGGATTTATTCTACGAGTGGGGCGTCTTATTTCTGCTCTAATAACTCATTCATGCAATCCTTGAATTTAATTGTTAGAAACTGAATAGTTAATGTGACTGTTAACATATGCAACTGTCTTTAACTATCAGCTGGTACAGATTTGAGTCATCTCAAGATACTTTTAGGGTGCATTCACACCAAAAAGTTTGTTAGACTTTGTATGGCTGGGGACTTCAGTTGGGGTGCACTGTGCTTGAGGATCAAGTTTGTTTTAAAATTGCACTGAAATGTCCTACATTCATGACATATCAGTTTAGCATGAACTTTTTCTGTTAATTTCACCTGAAAGTTGAAAACAGATGTTATTGTGGGCCATTCTCTGTAAGGGCAGGCATATATTTGTTATTTGTTACACGTACGTATAATGGCTGCCATGCATTCCTAGTGTTGGTTTGGCACGTGGTTGGCTCGCGTTAACGCGAGGTAACTGTTGTGTGTGCGAGTTGCAGTACTGACTTAAACGCTGGTGACGCTCATACGAACAAGAGGTCCGAGGTAAACACAGTGGTGGATAGTTTTGAAGACCGTCTCTTGGACCTTGTCTGCACCTGCTGGCATCTGTATGATGTTTCCTCCCTGTTGCACAGTGACAAATACTCATGCCAACAGTAGGCATAAAATTGGAAGCGATGTCCCAGAAATACAGTGTGACTGGTAGATTGACCTTTTTACTATTTCAGAGTCCAAGTGCTGTGTACCCCCCTTGCGGTGACCTCTAGCATTGGCCGTTTTTGCTGCGTCATGCTTCCGTGGTTTCCAGCAAGTATATATACAAACGTAGTGGAACGTTAACGTGTACGCTTGCGTTCACAGCAAGTATCTACCAGCCCTAGGAGACAGGATGAGCTAATGGTGACACACAAACATAAATGTGCACATAAACACTTGCACATAACCTTGGGCTGCATTTGCTGACCCATTGTGGGCAGTACTTACTGAACATGAGGAACCTGTGATTTGAGTAGTTGGAATATATGGCAGATTGTTTAATTTCCAGACATAAAACTCAATTCCTGTGGATTTCACCTCCTTTGGGATGTGTAACGTTCCATGATAGATGATTTAAAACATGGAGCCTGTTTTTGGACCATCTCGGTTTTAATGCTGTTCAGAGCAGAACCTTTATCTGATTAGCCAGTGGTTCTGTCCATGGTGTGTTTGTTTCTAATGTTTGTGTTGCTGTTTTTTAAGGTAAGAATCTCAGACCCCCCCTGAACGAGCCCTGGTGAGTGGTGTGTAGTCAGATCGTCCAGGATGCTCATTAATTCCAAACGAGAGTCTTGCCTTATAGCACAAGTTTCACTCCCCCGTATGAAGCAGGGGAATGAGGTGGGGGTGGACCGATGCTCACAAAGTCATTAGAGTGTGGTGCCTAATTAAACTGTATGTACTTTGCCGGAAGGGCACTGGTTTGTAAATGAGACTGGCCGGGGAGTCTTTTCTTCAGCTGCAGAAGTCAGAGAACCACCGTGAAGAGGAGCTAATGAAGACCTCTGGGAATTTCAGCAGCTCTGTAGTGAGACTGTATTTGTGATACGGATTGTGGATTCGCTTTTTTTTCCTTCTTTTTATGTGTGTGTTTTAAATTATTCTGGAATATTTAATCAGCTGACAGGGACAATGAGGACAAACTCTTTGCTATTTAGATCCTGTGTTTGAAAATAGACAAGAAGTCTGTTCATCCCTCGTACCCACTGCCGTACCACCAGCACTACAGCTGCACCGTCCTGGAAAAAAATCATACATTTCTATTATTTTTGGCTGCTATGCTGACAGATTAGAGTGTGCACACTCACTGCATGGTGTGGTAATGGTGTGGAGCTGCCTCTGGAGCTTTTGGCTCAAAACTGCATCAAAAAGAGAAGATGGGCCGAGTGGGAATCTGAGGAAAAATATCTTTTATTTACAAAACCAACATAAATGTGTCTGAGTTAATTGTGTAAGGTGTGAATGGATACTTGGAAGGGGTGCAGAGGGTGGGCAAGAATTTATCACAGGGCCATATGTGGTCACATTAGATCAGGAGTGTCCAGCTCTGGTCCTCGGGGGCCACAATCTTACAGTTTTTAGACGTCTCGCTTATCAAACACACCTGATTTAAATTAAATGTCTCTACTCAACAGCTTGTGGTCAAATTCTGCCCAAGCATATTGACCCATTTATCTGATTCAGGTGTGCTGCAGGAGACATCCAAACCTACAGGACAACGGCCTTCAGAGACTCTGGACACCCTGCATTAGAGAGACATGAGAAATTAATCTTTACTTTAATAATCTGAAACACCAAGTGGAGATATTTGCAACAAGTTCAAAAAGGTCCATAGAAGATGAGTTGGTTGTTTTGGGATTGCAGTACACGGCACTTGATGTGGTAGTCACTAAACAGTCAAAAATATCCTTTCTCTTCATTCTTATATCTTCCTATACTAAATCAGACTGGCCACAGGATACATTTCTCCACATTTGCATGCTGTAGCTTTTTAAAGTCAACTAGCAGCCTTGCTAGCCTCCTGCTTAAATGGAACTGGCTCATGTAGCACTAGCTTAGTCAAAGCTAAGTAATGTGGATACTGTGGTACTCTTTGAGCATCTTTATAGTTTATTTTTAACTCCAATGTGAAAATCTTGATTAAGTGAGTTGATGTTTAGTCCATTAATACCATATAACTAGATTAGCACTGCTACGTAACATGCTAAAGTCAGGTTTACCCTTGTAGGCCACCAGGGACAGTTTTCCCTCAGTTTTTGTCCTTTGCTCTAGTTGTGTTCCACCATATATTTTTATATGAAAGTGCTTCACTTGAAATTACAATTTCAATTTTTCTTAGTTGTCAACAAGACACCAGAGACAAATTTATTACCCTTTAAGGTCTCTAAATGACTAAAAGGTCTCCCTGAAACTGCTATAAGAACATTATGGATTCATAATTTTTCTACTCCTAATCAAAGCTAACATATATGTCATTCTAATTATTTCATCTATTTAAATCCATTGATTTCAATACATGATTTCACTTTTTCTATGGAAATTTTTTTACTAATATTTACTAATATTATTACTAATATTTAGTACATTTAAAAGCTCCCAAACTTGTATTTTATGGAAAAATACTAATTTTATGTGTATTCTTTTAGTAAGGATGTGATGTCACATAATTAAATGGGCATTTATAAATGGCCACCCTGACTACCTCTCTACTCTCCACTCCTGTGCTGGAGCAGTCAAAGGCAAGGTGATTTCCTGATCCACCCAGTAGGAGACCCAGACCTCAGACCGGGAAAGATCTTAAATCCCAGAGCACACCTGGTCCAGGTGAGGCTCATTGTTAATCACCTTTCCAGCTTCTGAAAACAAACTCAGACAGTAGACACATAGTGGTGGGGCCACCACGGCTCCTGTAGGCCTGACACGAAGACGCAGTTGATTCTTGGTAATTTAATAGGTAGGCAATAGGATTGTAGCAACAATAAGGTAATTCCCAAAGAGTTGTTAGCTGAAAACCTGGCATATCTCAGCATGGTGTGCAGAAACTGGACAAACGGAGGGCAAAAGAAGAGAAAAACTATCGACAGCACATGAACAGGATCTTTGTTTTTGCCTCATATTTACCTTTATATGCACACACTTGTACATGTTTCAGTAAATTGCTGCAGTTGTTTTCCATAAAGAGATGAGAGGTGGAAAAAGGCTTCTACACAACACTGGATTTGTTTGTCATGTTTACTTCATATCAGTGACATGAGATTCTTTAGAGAACAGAACACCAGAACCTCGTCCTCATCCTTAGTAGGTCATCAACGTTGAGGTTTTTGTTTGTCATTTTTCCAAATCTCTGCAATAAATCCTGCCTTGGGTCAGTAGTATCTCTTCCCATTTAGACTAAGTATTGTTGCTGACCATGTCCATCCCTTCATGACCACAGTGTTTCATTTTTAGCCGACAAATCTGCAGCAGCTGTGTGATGCTGTCATGTCAATATGGAGCAAAACCTCTGAGGAATGTTTTCAACACCTTGTTGAATCCATCACACCAAGAATGAGGGAAGTTCTGGAGGAAAAAGGGGTCCAACCCCGTAACAAGGTGTTACTGATGAAGTGGACGCAGAGTTTAAATGTGTGATTTTATGAGTTTACAGCACATCTCCAAGGTCTTCAGTAGCTGGTGGGATTACAGAAACCTGACTTTCAACATTTCCACAGATTTGGTGAAGTTGGTTTGGTTGAATCAGAGTAAAAACAGCTGATGTGGTTCCTCAGATTAGTTAAATTTCCACAGTATTTCATTTTAGTTGCGCAGATTTTACATTTCAGTTTCTGTTTCATGTTTGTCAGGAAGAACTAAAAAGCCTCCAGATTTCAGCTTTAAATAAATAATAATAAAAAATAAATAAAACAATTATTTTTTATCACTACCTGTTGATCTCTAATCTGTCATATCAGTTAAGTAAGATATAGAGGGCAGAGTCTAAAGGTCCTTTCAGGCTAGACAGAAAACCACACATCACACGCTAAGATCTGGCTTTGGATCTGTATCTTATTCTGGGTAAATTACCAGCACTCGAGTTGTCAGTGATATAAACATGTACAATCGTTTACACTGAGCCTGCTTCACTCAGCGCTACCTTTTTCTGTTTTTAGCATATGTTTAGTGACCGTAGTGTCTTACATGGAGGCTCTAAAACAGACAGCTCCAACCTACAGATAAAAAAAAAACTAGAAAGTCAAACAACTAGCAGCTCACTCTGTCACAATCCAGGCAGAAAATAACCTGTTTTTCTCATGAAGTTATTAGAAACTGTGGTTCACCACAGCCTGAACTGTTACAGCTTACTGGGCTTCCCCCCCAGAGTAAATAGTACTTACTATTCCTGCTAAATAGTAGTTAGCATGAGTGCAGTTCTCAGCTCACTGAAGTTAATCAGAAAAGGATTTAACTCATAAGTAACTTTATGGGTTCATCTACACAAGAAGGTTTTTGTTCCTAAATTCTTGCTCTACTGGTTTTTTTTTTTAGGATCTGTTCTTAGTCACTGCGAACTGCTGGTGCTAACCGGTAGGAGACTAATGGGGGCTGGGAGGGCGTCTATTGTTCTTTATATCGCTCCTCATCCCTTGTATTTGAATAGATGGTGGAGAGATGTTCACACAGCATTAACCAGCCTCAAAACACACCCCGCCCAGATTTTCCCAGCCTCACTTTTCCTGCCACCTGGGGAGGGGGTTGTGAATGGGATCACTGAGGCGTTTTGATTGCTCCACAACGGTTGGAAGTCAAACTCCTGACCTGTGTGAGCTTCTCAACATCCCCCACATACATCCAAAAATGCAACCTCTTGTCTCCAGGAGGAGACAAGTTTTAAGCTGGACATACTGGAAACTGATTGGGATCATCATTACATGCAGTTAGATTGATGATGTGCAGGCGTTGGCCTTTCCTGTTTCAGCTCCATGTAACAGGCACATTACAGATTATTCCCTCAGTGTGAAGTGAGTGGGAGGTGCATGTGTGAGTTGGGGATTTTGATTATCGAGCACACACAATTACAAACACTCCCAACTTGTCAGTGTTGGTGTACCAGATACTGGTTAATCTGATTGGCAGTGGTGTTGAACCAGGAGCTCTGCTGCAGAGCTGAATGAACTAGATATGATGCAGCATGAAGGACTCAAACAGTCACTTCAGTTTGGAAGTTTTATGGAAAAACAGTGTTTTGAGAAGCTTAATTTTATGCAGTTTTACCCACATTTTGCCTAATTATGTATGTGTGTGTGTGTTTGTGTGTGTGTGTGTGTGTTATAGATCAGTTATATTAGTGTGGTAGCTGTTGGCTGTGTGGTATTTTATTTTCAGTTTTTATCAGTGTGTTACTGCCTCCCTGCTAGATGAAATCAAGATGTAGGATGCTGCTTGTCCTCTCCGTTCAGGTCGTTCAGACCTTGTTAGGATGTGAGTGATGCTTTAGGTGAATTCAGAACAGAGATAAGGAATGCCATTATCCTGTGCTTCTCTGTATAATGAGGTGCATGTGCAGAGTCGAGGGCTGGTTATCCTTGTTCTGACTGGAGCGTAATGATGAATTAGACTGTTGAGAAAATGCAGAATGTGGGAGGCTCTCATCTCCTTAACCATCAAGGACAGTCTTCACCTCAATCCTTCATGATGATCTTGCTGATAGATTTAATTTTGTCCTTACATGAGGGCTCATGTACAGTAAATTATTTCTATTCTTATATTAAGTCAATACAGTGCCTACCACTGGGTGTGGTTGGAGACTTGTTGATGGCCAGTGGTGGTGTGCTACATGGAGTTTATTTATGCAGAAGCAATGCCTCTTCAGTTCCATACACTAATGTGAGGTGATCTGCATGTTGAGGGGGAATCTGTTGCTATCAGTATCTTTATCATTATTCAACATGTCGATTTCTTCAGAATCTGAACATAATTTTTCTTAGACGTGAGTTATTCCCTGACCTGAACCATCACTGATGAATAGCTAACTCTAACTTTTACTTTAATAATCCCTTTGTACCCGAGAGGACAAAAAGTTTGTGCTCACATGTTTACAGGAAGCCCCACAAGTTGGTGTTATTCATCAGAACTAAGTAGACCTTACGATTCAGCCGCTGTAATGCATTAATCAGGGCTAAAACCTCCACGACGCCCTGGTACTACTGAATGTCAAGAATCTTAGCTAAAGTTTAATTAAAACCATTTATATCACCACCAAACACAGTAAAAAAAAAAAAACATACAAAAACAACTGCAGGTAAACAAATTCCACAAAAAGATGTAAACATAATTTATGGATCCACCAGTTCACCCCACAGCATGTGCACGGACAAACAATATCGCTACTGAAAGTACAAACCTGTAAGTTTCATAATCAATAACCAAGATTCTCTAAAACAGAAACAGAAAAAGCAAAATTCTGCTTCAGTACTTAAAAACATAATCATGCATTGTGTCTTAGCTTTGCTGTCTGGCCTCCAGAGCTTTGATTCACCAAGATAAAACCACATTTACCAGAAAACTTCATTTCCCCGCGTCCTTAGAGAGCAGTTTTCCCTCCAAAATCACTGTTCTGTCCAGGTACATGAATTTAATTGGACAAGGACAGGTGTCAGTCATTCTATGTAACAGATATTTCCGTCCTTACCATTTATAATTGATGAGTTGGATGTAACATGGTGACATCAGCATTAATCTTTCATAATTAAAATAAGGATTAATCATGCAAATCGGCCGATTGAAGCCGGAGTTACGATAAGATTTACCCCTTATAACAAAAAGTATTTACTGTATTTTCATGTTTATCCACTGACGCACCCGTTTGCAGCGTTTTCCTCCACTTTTTTATCTACTTTAGTATAAATTGGTCTCCCCACAGAAATGCTCCACTACAGAAGAAGAGCTGCAGATGATTTTAAAGACAGTGGGTCACAGGTGTGTGTCCCAGATTCTTCATCGATGACGAGGACCTCAGTGAAACACACCTGGCTATCGCTTCACTAAAACCTCTGTAACTGCTCTGTTTCACTTCAGCTCCATGAATCTTTGCACAGATAACGTCCACATGATGGTTCGTTTTCTTGATGAGTAAATAAAAAGAGTAAAAGAGAAAATCCTTCATATTTT
The DNA here is from genome assembly GCF_017639745.1 of Melanotaenia boesemani. Taxonomy (NCBI): domain Eukaryota; kingdom Metazoa; phylum Chordata; class Actinopteri; order Atheriniformes; family Melanotaeniidae; genus Melanotaenia; species Melanotaenia boesemani. The sequence goes on from NC_055684.1 coordinate 6,953,421, forward strand.
CCTCTATTCCATCCTCGGCTACTTTAACTGTCTGCAGTGATGCTTCCACTACGGATGAAATCTCACCAGTTATTTTGATACCTAGATGGTTTACACAGAGTTTGGAATTGCTGAGAAATAAACTTCTCATTTTTGGGTTATTTTAGAGCAGAAACCTTTAGAAAACCTTTGGGGTTTCATAGGTTAACTTGATGCATTTCCTTCATATTGTTGTAGAGGACTTTCGTTGGCTCATGACAACATCTTGATTCTTCTCTTTTTTAGCCATTCTGTTGTAGATCTGCTGCTGTTGGGGATCATTGTCCTGTTTCATGAGACAGTTTCAGCCAAACTTTAGCCGACTGACAGATAGAGGTCGACTGACATGGGTTGCTGATCTCTATAAATCAGGGTAGCCAGTGACTGATATATGATGTCTTTTTATTTATGTTATTTAACCATTACAGAATCACATGTTCAGTCAGACTGTAAGAACAAAGTAAAACTATAACATGAACGTATCAATGCACAGTATGCCTGCTTACTAATCTAAGTGTTCTATTCTACAGTCATTTAGCAGACGCTTTTATCCAAAGCGACTTACATTTGAGAGTAAGAACAACACAAGCAAGAATTCAAACAAGATGGGACGTCATAATTAGGTGGTAGTCAGACTGCTGTGAGTCCAGTTGGACTCGGGTGCTGTCATGTTGTGCGAGAGGCTTTTTCTTTTTTTCTTTTTTTTTTTTTTTTGTAAGTCATTTTGTTTAAACACAACATCATGATTTCATCAAACAATATCAACTTGGGCGTAAGTGCACACAGCTCATTCAGTATTTAGTTGAGCCAAATAGCTGGACAAATCTTTCTAACTCATTCTGTTGAGTAGAAGAGTTAAGCTTTAAGTGTGGAAAGTGTTGAAGCAATCCTCTTATTTATTTAGAATGACTGAATTACATAATGTAAGAAGATATAATTAATAGTTTTTGTGGTCGAAGAGGCTCAGTAAAAAACATTTATCTAAGTGACTAACAAAAAATAAACAAACAAGCCAAACCAACACCATGGCGTTGAAGAGGAACCATCACCAGTGTTCCACCAGCTGTCGTGGCTCCCAGCAGCCACCCCAGAGGTCGCCAGTTAATGTAAACACGTTGATGTCTAACATCAGTATAATTACAGTTTTCCTGACACAACGGACAGAGACATCTGCTTCACGCTTATTTTACTGTTTATGTTTCCACAGCAATAACACTGAACTGCCCACAGATGCGCCTGCACGTTAATCCGCTTAGTATGCTGACATGTCCGCAAGTGTCATTTTTTTAGAAAGAAAATGGCTAAAATTGTCCATATTAATTAGTATACTGTAAACTTTTATGTTCAGAGGAGTTTATGGTCCTCTAAATGATTGCAGAAGAAGCCCAGATCATCACAACCGTGCTGACAGTTGCTATGAGGTGTTTCTGCTGATATGCTGCGTTTTCTTTTTTTTATGCATTCTGACCAAACATGTCCACTTTGGTCTGGTCTGTCTAAAGCAGAGATCTCCAACTCTGGTCCTCGTGAGCTACTGTCCTGCAGGTTTTGGATTCTACCCTGATGCAACACACCTGACTCAAATCTCTGGGTCATTAACAGGCTTGTTTAGAGGTGTGTTGTATCTAAAACCTGCAGGACAGTAGCTCACGAGGACTGGACTTGGAGACCCCTGGTCTAAAGGATAATGTTCCAGAAGTCTCGTGGTTTGTTTCATAGGCAGCTTTGCAAACCTAAGCCTTTGTGGCATTTTCTTTGTAGCGGTAAGGGGTTTTCTGCTGGCAGCCCTTCCATGGAAGTCATACTTGTTTAGACACAAGTATGACTTGTAATCAGCCACAGTAATTTTATATTATAAATTTTACCAATTAACATAGGAGTTGGGTTTTAACTCTTGTGTACTTTTAACATTTACCATGCTTACTGAGGGCTGGAGAGTCTTGACCTAGGTCTGAACTTTTCCTATAAAATTATCATTTTGTCTGAGGTGTGTTATGAGCGAAGTCGTCCTGACAATCGGCTCCGAAACGGGCCATGGCCGACAATCAGAAGTATTGAACATGTTCAATATTTTCGGCCAAAAATCTTCACGTGTGTGGAAAGCCGACGACTCCTGAGCAATGACTGTGTAGATTGTGACGTGGTATGGAATGTAGCCAATCAGAGAGCGAGCTGACTGGGGAACAAGGAAGGATATAAAGTCCGTGTTCACGCTGTCTCCAGTCTGTTATTCTTTCCAGTTCTGGCTTTTTCTGTTAACAGTAGTCATAAAACTGCCATCATTACTTTATCATGTATATCCTCTTCCATGCTGGGTGATGTGTCTTCCAGTTGTTGCCATGGTTCTTCTTCTTCATTTTTCCGGTTGTTGCCATGGTTCTTCTTCGTTTTTGTTAGATCACGTTTGATCACGCGAGATTTCTGGCTCGGAGGACTAGATTCTCGATTGGTTGCAGGACAGCATCGTTGTATGTGTTGATGAGATTATTGGAGGACACCACACAGTACAATCAAAACTGTTTAAAGGCCTGATTTTTTATCTTCACGTCTGAGGTCTCGAACAGATAAAACAAATCTCATCAGATTAAAAAAATCTTTGTGTGTGTACCAGGCCCTAGTTAATTTGTTGCTATGAAGTTTTGAGACTCCTCTGGCAACTGTTTTTCAAAACAGTGGCTAGCGATGATCTAGCAACATTCCTGGTGTTTGGGGACTTTTGGATGTGGACGTGAAAGATCGGATCTCACGTACTCTCCTCAGTGAGCAGCTGGTGCTGCTGGAGGCCCCTCCCCTATCGGTCTTTGTGAAGATTCTGTTCGTTTTCAAGTGTTCTGACTTTAAAGAAAACTGTTTTTTCCCTCTATAGTATCAACAATAGTATTTTATATTGAGCACCATCCTTAGTTTTGATAATGAGTTTAAAATTTTTGTATTGTGACAGTCTTACTCTCGATTGTCATTTATCTTTCTTTTTTACAAGCATATAAAGAAAATCGGATTATTTTCTGTCATATTTAGGAAGGTTGACTAACTGTAATTAATCCTTTTAATTTTAATAATTGACTCTCTCAGTTAACACACACACCTGAATGCTGTTGTGTGTTTGTTTCAGTTCCAATATTTCTTTGCCTTAAAGCCAAGACCTGAGAGAATGATGTGCAGATGAGAAAAGGCCTGGTCACTGTTCATCTGTGTGTTATTTCTACAAAGTTCTGTTAGTATTAAATTCTGTTGGAGTTTTGGTTGGTCTTTATGGCGTGATATCTATTGATACATTTTACATAATTTTAGCCTCAAAATCTGACAACTGAGGCAGTCCTGAAACAAGAAACGTCTGGATGTTGACTATAAAAAAAACAGAACAAAAATTATTTTAAAAAATGGCTTGGAGTTTTAGGGGTTAACCTGTTAAGCTCGACGGGCCCACCAGTGGGTCCAACAGGTGTAAACACAAGTTCATGTGTGTAAAAAAGTTACTCTAGTGATGTTAGGATATTTTATTTATAATGTGTCTCAAAGAAGAATACCTAATGCCACTAAATCAACTCTCCAAGTGCATTTAGTCAACAAAGTATTTGTTTAATAACAACTTTAAAATACGAATGCCACAAACAACAGCACCACCATAACCAGTAACACCCTAAACAAAATGCAACACAACGCTTGATCCGTTCACTCCACCCCAACATATTAGGTATCAAATGAAACTAGAAAAGCTGCACTTTCATATGATGCCAAGCATAAAAATATATTCGCCAAGCACCTCACGTCAGTCTCAAAACAAACACAAAGCTAACCTTCGCATATCACAGCAGCCTTATCAGATAGCATGTTTATCACCAAATAAAGCACCAAATCCCAAAGCTATTCTCACAAACAGCAATATTTTTTATTTCCTTACCTTTTTGTGGTCATTTTCAGTCTATCCACACTGTTCTTCGACCAAAACTCACAGCGTAGTAATCCATAATCGTGAAACTGCGTCATACGCTAACATGTCATATGCTCCCATTCACAGCCATTTTGTTGTCTTGTTGTGGGTCTTGGCAGTGTAAATAAAGTTTGGTCAAATTCTACATCTTACAAGCTTTCCAACGATATCTTACACTTGAAGGAGGCTTTATCTGTCAGGTATGAATGCTTGCGTGTAAACAAAGGAGCATCATTGCCATTTTCTGCAGTTACGCACGTGGGCACACCAGAAAGAGCGAATATCGAACAGCGTTCATTTCTTTGCTTCATTTTGACTTTTTATCCATTTAGAACAAAGGATAAAAGCCATAAACATGTGCAAGAAATGACAAAAAAACAAATACACTGTGTTAGAAGCTCTGGAGGAAATACAGACACAGCACAATTTGGCACAGTTTGCGTATCCAAGTGGCCAAATGGAGAGTCCATCTGGTACTATCCACACTAAAACCTGCATAAAAGCTATGAGCTTTGTTCTGTTCTCATGAAACTTTGTACAGTTGTAGTCAAGGAGTTGCTGAATGCATGCAGTGGTATCTTTATGCACAGAATGATTTTTATCATGATGTTTTCATCTGTGTAAAAAAAAAAAATTAGGTGAGGATAATTTTTTTATTTTTACCTATGGTTTATCACAATTTGCACAGGCATATTAATATAGGGTCTTACCTATCCATTGAGACCAAGGTTATGTATATTGAATTTGGGTAGGTCTGTTCAGGTGAACTACACCTCCAAAAACCAAGGGTTTAAGAGGTTAATGAAGTCATTGATCAGCAGTTACTGGTTGCTACTGACCCTCTGAATTCCTGTGGAAGCAGTAAGGATGGACAAGTTTTGTTGAGCTTTAGCTTCTTGTTTCCATGGTAACAGAGTTTTGGGTGGACGAATGTCCTCCAGAGTGACATCTTTCTTGCAACTCAAGGCGAATCCTTTCCATGTTATCGTGAGTTGGGATGTTTTGGCAACAGTGGTGGCCTTGTTTACACCTGCAACCAGCACAATAACAACAATAACAACAACAATGGCGGACGTCTGTGTTCTGTTTGTGCTGCTGAATCTTTTTCACTTATTTCTCTTTCTTCTGGTTTGATGAGGATATAGTCCACAAATAAAGTGTGTCTTTGCAAAGTTGCACTGCTCATCTCAGGCCTGGCATGCACACTACATCCTTTCCACTTCAATTTTACCACCTGCACGGAGATAGTTTTCATTCCTCTGTTGTTAAATGATACTTCTTTTATTATTCAAAGGGAAAAGTTTTGGGTTCTACATTAAAATGTTGAGTAAACAGGGCCTCAGTTTTTGTTCAATAAGTAATGACAGTGTTGTGGTTTTCATCGTAGGATGTATTTACCAAACTTTTTTCCAACCTAGACACAGTAGAGACATCTGTTATCGGCTGGATTATGAGTGTGTGTTCTCCTCAGTGTCCTTGTGTGTTTGTGTTTTGACTGCAGAGACAAAAAAAGATGTGAGCAGCTGCTGCAGGTAGATACGCCAAACAAACAGAACAGTAGGATGTTTCTTTCATTTCACTTTCCAACACTTATAATCATGAGTGTGATTTCATGAAGACTGACTGTGTGTGTGCTTATAATTATTGTTTTGTATTTAACATGAAGGCTTTTCTCTCCTGAATCGATCTTATTTTTGTGTAGGATAAACACGAAATATTCATCTTCTCATCATTCTGTCAGTTTTAACCACTTCAGATCCAATGAAAAGCAGCGCCTCTTTCCCACCTCCAGCCTTCACCTCTACACCCTAACGACCAGACAGTACATCTGATTTTAAAGCTGATGTTGTAGAACAGACAGAGGTGAGAGGAGGAAGGTTGGTGGTGTTATCACTCCTTCTTTCAGCCACAAAAAATGTCTCTGTAGCCTCCGATCTGACAGGAATGCTTGAAGCTCTTATCTGTGTTAAATCAGTGCTGGTTCTGCCGGACCTGCATCCTCTTCTCCAGCAAGCTGAGGCTTCACGTCGTAACGTTGGGTTGGTCTTCTGTGGCCGAGCAGGTTTGTTGTTTGAGATTACACACAGCTTCAGGCAGTTTGCTGTTGTTTGGTTGTTACACTGAAAATAACTGAGTAGTTTTCACCATGTTACAGCAGATTATGGGACAAACTTCAGTCCAGGACTTTTTCCCTCCCACTTCTTTCTAACTTAACTTGAACACTTAAGACCAGCAGAGATGAAAATGATTAAAAATAACTAGCTTTCCCTCCCCCATCGTACATACAGAAATATTGACTACATTAGCATCATAAGCAGCTCATAAACGCCCCTCTCCCTCCCCCACCTGGTTTACCCGCCCCGAGCAGCATCGTGCTGATGAAATATTCAGGTACAGCAGGACGATGCTCGTCTCCGGGGCGCTTATCAGAGGCTGCTGGCTGGGAAACCAGCAGGAATGTGCTCAGGACACAGTTCATTACCAAGTTCCCTCTGTGAGAGTGTCTGGGAGAGTCCGAGTAAGATCTCTTTTAGCCCTTGTCGGTCATTATGGATGTTTCTGTCCATTCAGGTCATTTTTACCTGCATCTTTTTGGATGTGTTACCACATATGGGAGGAGTATTTTAGTAAGAAAGTGCCTTTCTTTGAAAAACCTTGGAATTCCAATTTTGATTTTTCTTTCAGATCTCAAGGACACCAGGTACAAATTTAGTCCCCTTTCAGGTTATTAGTGGACAAAACAGTCCTCTCCCAAAAACTGCTATAAAACATTACAGACGTTTTTCCCCACAGTTTTTTCTCAGATCTTCTGGTCAACCTCAGTCCTACTCAGAACTACCAAAATGTAATCATTGAAATTATTGTAATGCTTTAAATGCCAGTTTGATGACATGATGTTTCTGTTCTTCATCAAAAGAAATGCACATAAAACTTGTTGGGGAGCCAGATTTTCTTGGTTTAAGATCAGTCCTAAGTAATTAATTTATATTTGTTTTTGGGAGAGGATTTTTTTGCCCACTAACGACCTGAAAGGATGATCAATTGACACTGTAATACAGCAAAATCATGCTCTAAATGAGTTTTAGTATATTTTATATCTGATCTTTTAAAGAAAAACGTGTTTTATGGCAAATAAATCATTTTATGTGAATTTTACCCATAAAAATGGTGCCGTAATCAAAACAGCATTTAAAGGGCTAAAATCATTTTAATAATTACATATTTGGTAGTTTTGATCAAGAATGAAGTTGCATGACAGATCTGAGGGGAAAAAAGTGGAAAAATGTTCATCTGTAATGTTTCCATAGCAGTTTTTATGGGAGAGAACTTTTTTGTCCACTAACGACCTGAACGTGAAGCGGTCTGTTGGTTCCCGGCTTAACGCCACCAAACAGCTGGAAGCACGTCTGCTTTCCAGCTTTGTTCGGATAATCTTTTTCTTGTTTTTAAAAATGAGCTGAAAAGGCTTGTTTAGTTTTTATTCTAGCTTACGGTGTAGTTAACAGAACTCCAGCAGGGCTCTTGGATGTGTTTTACGGCCTCATTTTCACCCCTGTATGTTATGCAACGGGCCTGGCTCCTTAAGCAGAACACACCCTGATGTTTTATGAAGGCAATACTATGGAAAAGTAGCATTAGCTGCATGGACCACAAAGGAGCTCTTTGTGCACCGGTGTGTTTTACACACACAGCATTCAGAGAGGACCAGACAACACAGCAGTCACACTAACATTTACCCTTCACTCCCTCTGCACTGCCCTTGTTATTGCCCAGGCAGGCACAGAAAGGAGCCTTTATTTATGTCTGAGTATCTGTGTATGTATGTGTGTGTGTGTGTGTGTCTGTGTGTTTGTGTGTGTGTGTACAAGCACGACCTACCTCCCCATGAAGGCATGCTATCCCTGCTTTGCAAAATCACCTCTTCTAGAACGAAGGGCAGAAAAGGGCTTTAGTATTAACAGCTGACTGCCTCTCAGGAAAAAAGGCCAGTGTTGTGAAGAACAGGATTATGTTTATGGCCAGAAAAAGACAGACTGTGTGTCTTTACGTTCTCATGCACCATGCCACAGCTCCATCATGGGCTGTTTAAGATTTGACAACAGATTATAGAAAAAAATATGATCTGTGTCTGCAGCTGTAACATCACACGTTTAAATATCAGTGATCTTCTGGTCTGGTTGATGGAAGACAGTGTTTTCTGTGTGCTGCAGGTACCGAATAGATGAAAACAACAGAGACGAGCGTGTCTGGAAGTTGTAGCAGAGCTTACACTGACTTTCATTTTTAATTCTTTGGTGATGGGTTCAGTATTTTCTTTTTTGCAAATTTTCCCGTTCCACCACATCCCAAAGCTGCTCTACTGGACTGAGATCTGGTGACTGTGGAGGCCGTTGTTGTAGTGGTTAACACTTAATACTTCACCAGATCTCCGGCGCCCCTGAGTGCTATCACTTACACTTATCACTTTGTTGGTCTGTCAGGCTTTATGGAAGTTGTTATTAGAGATGTCCCAATGAAGATTTATTTGTCCTCCATACCAGAATAATTTATAATTAACTGCTGTTGCTGAGTCTCCATCCAGTACCTTCAGTCCCACAGAGCACAGGATACAGGACACCATCAGCACATTAAAGTTGGTGATATAATTTCAACAAAATGAGCCGTGTAAAAATTGATATAAAATAAATGTTTTCATGCAAATCTTTCAGCAGCTGTGGTAGCACAGTAGCATAAAGCCAGGTCACCTGGAGCTGCTGTCAGCTTTACTGGAAAGTTCTGATCTGAAACTCCCCCAGTTTCTAGAACATGAAAACCAGAGACATGACGGTTAAATTTCATCAAATAGAAATATTTATCCAAGCATCAAACTGGGATGAACAGGTGATGTTTCTTTCAATATATTTGTTGTTTTTTTTATTACTTCACTAAATGGAAAAACTGAAGTTTTTATTGTAAGAATTTTTTTAATTGAGATTTGATTATTTTTGGTCCCAATATGTTAATAAAACAGGTTAAATTGAAAAAATAAATATCAGCTCACAGAGGTGAAGTTGTGCTGAGGGAAAAACGATACCAAACACGCTGTAGTAAACATTTTCTCTTTTTTATGTTTATTTGGTATGTGAAGACAAAATTAAAAGTGTTCAAACAACTGAACTAGAATCAGACTCCTCGGGGTTGACAGGACTTTACTGAGTTGTTGACAAAGTTTAAACATCAGTTCTTGCTATAAACTCCTTTTTTATTAATAACTGCCACCACTTTACAATAAATAATTTAATTTAGAACTAACCTGCTACAGTCTGAAGGAAGAAGTCTTTTCCACTGTATTTCAGGATCAGTCATGAAGGTGAGAGCCTGATGTTCTCCGCGGTGGTACCTGATGTAAAGAATTTGAAAACCTAGGGTCTAGCTTAAAGCTGTTGATAATGATGGCAGAGGAGGTGTCCATAAAGTCTTTGCATGCCTGGGAAATTTGTCTCTGAGACACTGGGTTGTTTTTTAGTGTAGGAAGTGTCTCCAGTACCTCGTTCTACAAGGTTGAACAGCCGCCCGACTGATCTGGTGGAGGTACATTCCTTCAGAGGAGGTCCCAAAGGCAGATGCTGGGTTTAAGGATCCACCTTGTTTCATTCCAGTCCTGATATAAAACTGCTCAGACATGCTACCTTTGTCCTAGACAATTGCCTTCATTTGATGTAGAACAACCGGATCAAGTGTCCGATGGAGGATATCCAGTTTTCAGAGGGAGTTGAAGAGCCATCGCTTATGACCCGGTCGAATGCTTCGGTGGGGTTGATGAAGACTACATAAAAGGGCTTCAGCTGTTCTCTCTACGTTAGTCCCATATCAATTAACCAAACAATTTTAACACACTTTCTGTCAACCAGGAGAAGGAACAACTTTAATCAGTGCTTATTCAGATGTGGTGTATCCCTGCACCACACTGTTTTATCTCTGTCAAAATCTGTTTCCACTGGAATGTCACAGCTACAAAGGTGCAAACTTATCAGCATGGAGCAGCCAGATAATCATCTGTGTCCTCTCAGAGCCCATATGGGGGAATGGTGGCCCACAGTGTAGAAACACATTTGGCTCAACAAGGCTGTAGGCGTACAGCTGTGACCATAACTATTCCAGGATCAGATGCGGACAGGACCGGAGCTGCTGGGACAGAGCTAACCAGTGTCAGAGGTTGTGTTTGGGTAATTAGCCTCAGGATATGCTGTCCCGCCCTCCGAGACTACCGGTGGAACAGCACAGCTATTGACTTTACAGACTTGACTGACTTCTAGCCCAGGACTCAGTTCTGGAGGCTTCAGCTGTTAACGTGCTGAATGACTCCTGTGTTGCCTGTTCAGCTGATTTATTTGTAGACTGATATGACACATTTATGCCCCATCTGGTTTTTCCGACCTTCTTCCTGTAATATCTTAAAATCATCTTTAATAAGTCATGCATCTCTATTCTGTTAAAATCATCCTCTATTTTATTAGGTCAGCATGTTCAACGTCCTGTTAACACAAACAACCAATCAGCCAATCACATGGCAGCAGCTCAGCACGTTTAGCCATGTAGACGTGGTGAAGACGACTTGCTGAAGTTCAAACTAAGCATCAGAATGAGGAAGAAAGAGGATTTAAGAGACTTTGAACGTGGCGTGGTTGTTGGTCTGAGTAATTACTGGGCTGTTCACACACAACCATCTCTAGGGTTTACAGAGAATGGTCTGAAGAAGAGAAAATATCCAGTGAGCAGCAGTTGTCTGGACCAGAGGAGGTCAGAGGAGAATGGGCAGACTGGGTGGAGATGATAGGAAGGCAACAGGAAGTCCAATAAGCACTGGTTCTAACCAAAGTCTGCAGAACATCATCTCTGAACACACAACACGTCCAGCCTTGAAGCAGATGGGCTACAGCAGCAGAAGACCACACTGGGTGTCTCCTGTCAGCTAAGAACAGGAAACTGGGGCTACAATTCACACAGACTCACCAACACTGGACAATAGAAGATGGAGAAACGCTGCTGGTCTGATGAGTCTCCATTTCAGCTCCACATTCAGATGCTAGGCTCAGAATTTAGTGGAAACATCATGAAAACATGGATCCATCCTGCCTTGGATCAACACTTCAAGCTGCTGGTGGTGTAATCATGTGGGGGATGTTTTCTTGGCCCGCTTTGGGACCTTTAGTACCAACATGGCCTGGTTTAACCACCACAGCCTACATGAGTATTGTTGCTGACCATGTCCATCCCTTTATGACCACAGTGTAGAATCTTCTGATGCTACTTCCAGCAGGATAATGCACCATGTCACAAAGCTCAGATCATCTCCAGCTGCTTTCTATAACATGACAATGAGTTCACTGGACTCCAACGGCCTCCACAGCCACCAGATCTCAGTCCAGCAGAGCAGCTTTGGGATGTGGTGGAATGGGAGATTCTCATCATGGATGCAGCCGACAAACCTGCAGCAACTGTGTGATGCTGTCATGTCAACATGGAGCAAAACCTCTGAGGAAAGTTTCCAACACCTTGTTGAATCTATGACACCAAGAATTAAGGCGGTTCTGGAGTAAAAAAGGGTCCAACCCAGTGCTAGAAGGTGGTCCTGATAAAGTGAGTTTATGGGCTTCCAATCATGAATGATTTTATACAGCTTGTCATTTGTATAAACACAGGAGACCTTAATAGTTTTCAGTCTGGCATGTTTCTATGATAGTTAAAAAGTCTCACTGTTTGCTTTTTTTTCTGCTCATTAACTTCTAGTCCAGGCTTTGCTTCACCCCTCATACCACCTTTATCATGTTGGCATGATCCCAATGACTACTGGAAAATGCCTGAGGCTTCTTTTTAATAAGTTTCTAATTAGGTTTTGTTTAATGTTTTAGAACCATTTAAACCTTAAATTTTATTTGGGGGAGTAAAATCACAAATGATCTAATCTCCAACTTCTGCCCAGCAAGCCGCCATCTTTACATCCAGAGGAGACGTTGATTCTGGCCGAGCAGAAAAGAAACTTGTGTCTTCTTTTGGTCAAAGCCCCTGCCTTTGACTCTAACATACAAGCAAACCGGAGTATTTGTTCTGTCTTGTATCTCAGCTCAGCCTCTGAAACAACCGGGTGATTTCTTTAGGGCCATAAAGTTTAACAATCATGGGAACTTCCTTTTCCCACACAGTGATAAGTGGCTGTCCCCTGGCCAGCGAAGCATGTCCAGAGCAGCCCACAGTCACGTCGTGGAGGGATGTAATCCCTTAAATGGGCCCAATCCTGGATAGACACTTTTATGTCTTCATTTCTGGAACAGGTTTTTCTGCAAAACAAACCGGGTTATTACTTCTTTCCTCGTCCATGCTCAAGTTCATTGGCCAAGTAAGAATCTGCTTTTAGATGGCCGGCAGTTGTTGAAGGCTTCTCTATAAATAACTTCCTGTCAGGCAGCCAGCAGGGCATATCCAGCTCCAGCTGGCCGGCTAATCCTATGACTGAGGGAATGCACCAACTGAGTTTTGACACAGTGACTCCAGCTACTTCTGCACAAGGAAGAAAAGTGGTGGAATAAACGCAGTCTGCAGCAAGGCTTGAAGATAAGCTGATCATTAAATCTAGTCATGGCCACAAGTTTTAGTATAACGTGAAAACATGACAACGTCTCAGTAAAGCCAAATTCATGGCTGCCCCAATAATCATTCAGTATGAGTAAATGATCCAGATGCTTATGTGGTTCTGGGTTATTACAACATTAAATATTAAATGTTATTAATTGATTAAAATTAGACATTTGAATTGAAAAAAAAATGTAATTACATACATACTTAAAGGGGTAGTGCACCCAAAAATGTGTTTTTTGAGTTGTAAATAACACAGAATTACTTAATTGTGATGAAAAATAAATATGTTGTTGATAAAATTTGTATTTTTTCATTTATTTAAAGGGATTTTGTGGCTAAAAAATGGCTCTTAACGCCCTTTACAGGGTAAAACCAGGTTATGTTTTTCGTGACAGAGAAAATTTTAAAAACCTCACAGCCCCTCCCTCGAGATGCAAATGGGCGGGTCCTCGTCTAGCAGGCATAGAAAGCCACGCCCACCAATACATATGAAGAGATGTGAACTTACATGGTGTAAATTTGCTAGTTTCAGACTTCTGTTCTTTCTTAGAGTTTCTGATGAAATATTCCTGCAATGGGACGGATTTGTGCTTTTTAGGGGTGTAAAAGTAACTCCAGAATTTATTCTTTACCTGCTGGTCCTCATCTGGTGACAGACAGCAGCTCAAATCGTAGAAGCAGCAACTTCCAGCAGGACTTCCTGCAGCTGCCACAACCTGCCGCGAATCTCCACAGCTTTCCAGAGCTGCTGGAGGTGCTGACAGGCAGCTAACAGCGCTAACGGCTCACACTGATTCGGTTCAGGACCACCTGGTTCATGTGTAGCTGAGGAGATTCAGGAGGGAAAAGTCTTCCACCTCAAAGACGCTCTGTGGCATAGCGGCTTTGTGAATCTCGCTTTCCATCTTGCCATTGAGCGGAGCTGCTGTCTGTCAGTCATTTCTGCCTGTGCATCCCGACCCTTGCAGTTTAAGGCATTTTTCAAAATCGGCAGTAGGTGGAGTTACGCAAAAAGTGGGGGGTGGAGTTACACAAATATATTGTTGATTTAATTAAACGAAATTTTAATTTAAACTAAAAACAGATTATTAGCAAACTATTTTAATATTTCATGTTTGTCGTAGTGCAGTGTGCCATAAATTAATTTTATCTGTCAGCTGCGTCTGTTAAAGCTGGTGGGCGGAGCTTAAACTGAGGTAATGTACAGCTTTAGTGGTCTCCTTCATGGAGAATCTTCATGAGGTGGTGAAAGAAATTCTAGACTCAGAAAATATTGAAAGAGATGGTGAAACAAGAATGTTCTTCAAGTTCTTGGAGTTATTGTCTCACTTTCTGACCAACATATTAACTGTAGTGATTACAAAAAAATGTTTCTCTGGTACAGTAACACAACAAATCATTCAAAGTTCTGCTTTGTTTTATTGTCTTGAAACTGCAGAGATGTTTGGAGAGTTTAAGGGCGCATTCACACTGGCACTGTTTAAACCGCTATAACTGAACCCTGGTCTGCTTTCATGGATAGTCCGGTCCATTTGGAGTAGTTAGAATGTGCGTTCGGACTCCGGTGTGGACCAGAGAAGTGGACTCTGGTCTGTTTGAAAACCAGGGGTCTTGTCTGCTTGCTGCGTAACATTGTTTAAGGGGTTTGCTCCACTTGAGTAAAGCTCAGTGGGAAAGTAATCCAAACCAAAGGAAGGGGCAGAATTTTCCAGAATTCTTCAACTAATTGAACTAAGTCCACCAGACTATCCTGGTGATAATGGATCAATTAAATATATCTATGAAAAATAAAAGTACCTCTGTCACCTGATGTATAAACATATTCAACTGGCTCTGATGCAAGTAACCAATCTGATGTCACAATCTTGAGTCTGCAGCTCAGGAAACGTGAAATGATGTGAAATAATTCTTCAATTAGTGAAATGATAATAGATGTTTTCACATTGGCAGTTTTCTTTCCCCATGCTGGGTGGGCTTCACAGAAACTTTGTAAATGCCTTCAAGTCTTTCAGTGAACCATTGTGGAGGTCTAGATGATGCTGATTCTCCTGATGTCTCTGCTCAGAGCATCCTGTTCTACTGTTCTACTCTACACAAGATCGTTGGCGCCTTGGAGCGTTATGACTTATATTGTGAACAGTTTCTGAGGAACGGTAGTGTGTGACTCTGGGAGGTAAATTGTGTTGGATAGTTTACCCTTTAGGTGATCTATGGAAGTTTTCCAAGCATTTTTATTCTGTCCAGGAGGTTTACAATCCAGCCACAAAATGTAGTGTTTATTCAGAGGCTGTATAGGTAAATCCACAATAAGTGATCCATGATAGCACTGTTATTTATAATGTTTTTATAATAAAAAAAGACCCCTATCACTATTATGTTGCTAACATACCTCTATTTTGACCTGGAAATGATTGAGTCCACTTCCTGTCAAATTTTCCACCAATCAGAGCTTAAATTGATGGTAATATCCAACTTCAAAGATCAACCAGTGAGCAGAAAGTTCTATGTGTGTCGGAAAAGAGAAAAAATAATGCTCCTCTTTTTTTTTTTTTTTTTTTTTTTTTTTAACCTGTCTTGTCCAGCATCGTTGCAAACAGAATGATTGTCTGGCTGCTGTCTGGTGCTGGGCAATTTTACTCTATCAAGCAGGGATTTATACTACATGTATAAAGTCCCTCTTGATGAAAAACTTTATTAAATCAGACTCTTAATGCTGGACTCGACCGGAGGGGACAGAGAGAGAGAGAGAGAAAAGAAAGTAGAGAAGAGGGAGGGGAGAGAGAGGGACAGAAAGGGTGTGGGGAGTGCGGGTGGGGACTTGAAACATCATACAGAAGACCATGTAATCCATACTACTTACAACATATATAGCTACGATCATCCTAGCCAGTAGGTCATTACACAACTAGTTGATAATAGTAACAATAATAATAATAAGAGTAAGAGTAATAATAATAATAAGAACAGAAATAATTAAAAAAAGAAACAAAATATGATAATAGATATAAGTGAAACTGCTGTATTCAAGAACACGCGCAGAGAAACCTGTGTGGATGTGTTGGAGAACTCGGCCACACGGCGACGCAAAGACTGTGTGGAGACGTTCAGGAAGGAGTGACCATGCAGAGTGATCATGCAGATGCCACCTCACTTGAACAGAGGCCAGAGTCAGGCCAGCGGTCCCGAGACCCAGGCCACCAGCCCCCCCGCAGGCAACAGACCCCGACCGGTCCACAGAGACGACCACTCGCCCGCCCAGGAAGGCAGCAGCAGGAGACCCCAGCAGGAGCCGCCCTGCGGACCCAGGGCACCGGCCCCGGCGGGCCGAGGCCAGCAGTCCCCTACCCCCCCGGGACAGACGGGGCAGAGGGCCCGGGCCCAGGAGCGCAGGGACACCCCCCCCCCCCCCACAGGCCGAGGGCCAGCACGCCACCCGGGGGGACCCGGCCCGCCCAGACGGCCACCACCAGAGGCCAGCCCCACACCCCAGCGCCCAGCCGCACACCCCGAGAACCAGTCCGGCCCCCCCCCAGACCAACACACACACACACAAACACACACACTCTCCTTCCACTCCTCCATTTATCCTCCCACGCATACACCATTCAACCCTCACATACTCTGTCCTCCCACACACACACACCATCCTTCCACCATCCATCCTTCCACACACACACCATCCTTCCTCCCACACACTCACCATCCTTCCACCATACACTCTCCCACACCTATCCCATCCTCCCACACACACATCATCCCTCCACCACTCATCCTCCCACACATACACCATCCTCCCTCTCACACACCATTCATCCACCTTCACACCTCCCATACACACACACACACACACCTTCCTTCCACTACCCATCCTCCCTCACATACATCATTCTCCTACACCAAACATCCACCTTCACGTACCCCATCCTCCCACACACACACACCACCCCTCCATCACCCACTCTCCCAAACATACACCACTCCCCCACACACACACCATCCTCCCTCCCATACACCATCCATCCTCCCGCACACACACCATCCTTCCACCATCCATCCTCCCACACACTCCCCCATCCCTGCACCATACATTCTCCCACACATACCCCATCCTCCCACACATACATCATCCCTCCACCATTCATCCTCCCACACCCACACCACCCCCCCTCCCACACACCACGCATCCACCTCCACACACCCCACCCTCCCACACACCATCCCTCCACCACCCATCCCCCCACACCCACACCATTCTCCCACCCACACCACTCTCCCACCCACACACCACCCCCCCCCCCCCCCCCCCCAACACACACACACACAAACACCATCCCCCCACCACCATCCTCCCGCCACCCCACGCCACGGGGGGACAGCCCCAGCCAGGAGGCGAGGAGACACGAGCCAGGCCCCCAACCCCCCACCCCACCCCCAAAACAGCACCTTCCCCCCAGGGCCAGCAGTCAAAACCCCCCGGGACAGCCCGCCTACGCCCCGGGCCAACGCGACAGGCCACCCGGCCCGCCCCGCCCCCGGGCCATCCATGGAGACAGGGGCGCTTGAAGACCCCATCCCCCCTCCCTCCCCCACTAGTGATGGAATATATTATGTGCTGTTTGCAATTAAAAAAAAAGAGGGTTAAAATTGGGGGCAGTAACTGCATTGAGGAGGGGGTGGGGCCACCTGAGCAGTCCCACCCACCTGACCTCGCATGTTCCACCCCCCAAAACGTGTTTGTATGTTGCAAATGTTATTTGTGCTCAGTGACTAAGTGGAATTAAAAGCTGGGAGGCATGCTGCCACTCGGCGAAGCAACAGGGCCACTATGATGACCCCCCTGCCCCGCCCAGCGCAACAAGCACACCTCCCACAGCCCTACCTGTGTATGGAGTGAAGAGTGGGGGAGGGGAGGGGTCAGGAGATGTAGGTCCAGAGGGGAGTAAGCCTCCCCCCTGGAAGACGACCCGCCAGTGGCTTAGGGCGCCCCCGTCCCCCGCCGGCCCCGAAGGGCGTCACAGGCCCGGAGCAGGCACGCCACGAACCCCCCCAGGGGCCAGCCACCAGCCCAAGGGGCCACTTTCCTCTTTCTGAGTGGGAGGGGGGCGAGGCAAAGGAAGGGAACCCAGGCCCACGCCCCCAACACCCGGCCAGGGCGCCCCCCAGAGGACACGTCCTAACCCCCTGCAAACGCACACACTTTTTTTTTTTTTTTTTTATACCCCAGCCACTCACACACCCTCTCACACACCTCTATACACCAACACCTCAATACGTGCACATACCTCCACACACACACTTCACGCACATACCTATAGACACACACACCGGTGCCCACATACACACACACTCTCATACCCCTCCATACACATACACCACTACACACGCACTCACATACATACCTGCATATACACACAAGCACCTCCATACATACTCACGCCTCCACCCACTCCTTCACTCCTCCACACACACCTCGACCTCCACGTGCACACACTCATATATACACACCTTCACACACACCCACACACACATCCCACATAGACCTCCACACACACACCCGCACACCACTCACACACACATACACGCACACACCTAGACCTTCATACTCACCCACACACACATACAGCACACACATCCCTCTACACCCACCCACACACCCGCATACCTACAGACACACACACACACACACACCCACCTATATACAAACACACCCCCACCCAGGTTCCGGGGCTGCGACCAAGCACCAGGGCACGGACCAACCCCCGGCACGGCACATCCGGACGGGCCCAGCCCCCCCCAGCAGCGGCAGACCCCCCACCCCCAGGAGAGGGGGGAGACCCGACACCCCAGAGCCCGGGGCCCGGGGCCCCCACCCGGCCCACCCCGGGCCCGACCGGCCACCCGGCCAGGGGCCGACGGACACCGACCCAGGCACCCCGGCAGCCACCCCCCACCGCCACGAGGCAGTCCCACCCCGGGGCCCACCCAATGCCGCCCGCCCAGACCGGAACCCCCAGCCGACCCAGCAGCGGAGCAGCCGAGATCCCCACCCAGGAGACAACCGGAGACCCGAAGCCAGCAGGGACCCCCCCACCCATATCCACCCCCATCCCAGCGAAGCCGCAATCCTCCACCTACATTAAGTGATGTAGCCAGTCACAGGGGACCAGAGGGAATGAAAGTCATCTGATTGGTTCCTGGAGGAGGCAGACATTGTCTCAATGCTGATGTGATCTAACAGGAGATTTCTAAACTGCTGGATAGACAAATTATTCTTATCTTTCCAGTTCACAAGGATAGTTTTCTTTGCGATGCATAAGACTGCGAGGACCAAGTTTATGGAGTGTATTCCTATGTTAGTGTCACCCAGGTCGCCCAGTAGGCAAAGTGTGGGGTTTGCAGAAAAACTGGTTTTAAACCATTTTGAGAGATCTTCACACACCTTAATCCAGAACCTTTGGACAGGTGTGCAGGACCACAGCGCATGGATGTAGCTATCAGAAGTGTTCTCAGAGCAGTGTGGGCAGATATCTGATGGTGAAAGGCCCATCCTGAACATCCTGTGTCCTGTATAATGAGTTCTATGGAGAATTTTGAATTGTATTAGTTGTATATTTGAATTCTGAGTCATTTTAAACGTGTTTAAACATATTTGTGACCATCTTTTCTGATCAAAGTTATTAGATAAATCATCTTCCCATTTTGAAGTTGGGAGAGATATCCTGTCTTCTAGCTTTGCAAGTAATCTATATATTTTTGATAATAATTTTGGAGTATTAAGATTCAAGAATTCTGCTATTCTGACAGGAAGCTGCAAGTCTAACTGTACAGGGGTATACTTCTTACATATAATTGATTTTAGTTGGTGGTACTCTAAGAATTTATTGCTGTTGATTCCATACTGTGAGACAATTGTGTTGAAAGATACAAAGTTTCCATTTTCTATTATCTGTCCTAACTGTTGTATTCCTTTAGTCTTCCACTGAGTGAAGTTTATCATCTTTTTGTTCTGCAGGATGTCAGGGTTGTTCCAGATGGGTGTAAGTCTACATGGAAAGAGGGAAGATCTGGTTATCTTACAGAATTCCCACCAAGCCATTAAGGAAAAACGGATGTTAAGGCTTTTAAAGCACTTATATGGTTTAATGGTTGAGCTGATGAACGGCAGGTCAGAGATGACTAGGTCCTCACACAAAGCCTGCTCCACATCTAGCCACGGCTCATCCAGATAACTGGGTTTGAGCCACTTTGAGATGTACTGCAGCCTGTTAGCTATAAAGTAGTGATTAAAGTTTGGTAGATCCAGTCCTCCTCTATCTTTAGTCTGCTGTAAGGTTTTAAGACTGATACGTGACGGCTTGTTTTTCCAAAGAAACTTGGATATGAAAGAGTCCAGAGATTTAAACCAACTGGTGGAGGGTTTAGTGGGTATCATTGAAAATAAATAATTAACTTTAGGTAGAATCATCATCTTAATGGTGGCAACTCTCCCCATTAGTGAGATGGGTAAGCGCCTCCACCGTAAGAGATCATCTTCTATTGTTTTTAGTAGCTGAACATAGTTTAATTTTGTTAAATCTGATAATCTGGGGGAAATATTTATACCTAAATATCTAATGTTTCCTGTCTGTATTTTGATATTAGGGATGTTTTGTAGGTCACAGTTGATGGACATGGCTGTAGTCTTAGACCAGTTAATAGAATAATCAGATATTGATGAGAACTTATTAATAACTGTGATTGTCTCAGAGAGTGATGTTTGTGAGTTCTGAAGGAAAAGTAATATATCATCTGCATAAAGACTTATTTTATGTTCTATGTTTTTGCCCTGGATTCCTTTAATTTCTATATTTTTTCTAATAGCAGCTGCTAACGGCTCTATGAAAATGGCAAAAAGTGAGGGGGAGAGTGGACAGCCCTGTCTGGTGCCTCTCTGTAAGCGAAAGCTTGGAGAAGTTTGATCGTTGGTTTTCACACATGCATTTGGGTTATTATATAATATTTTAATCCACTCTATGAAAGCAGGTCCAAACCCAAATTTGTCTAGTGTTGCAAATAGAAACTTCCAGTTTACCCTGTCGAAGGCTTTTTCTGCATCTAGAGAAATGATTGTGGATTCTAGATTATGTAAAGTAGAGTAATCTATGAGGTTAATTAGTCTACGCGTGTTAGTAGATGAATGTCGACCTTTTATAAAACCTGTCTGGTCCGGATGTATTATAAGAGGGGTTATTTTTTCTATCCTTCTGGCAAGAGCTTTACTAATTATTTTCAGGTCTACATTTATTAAAGATATGGGACGGTAACTGGATGGAAGTGTGGGGTCTTTGCCTGGTTTTAGCAATAGTGTTATATTAGCTAAGTTCATATTTTGCGGTGTTTTTTGTTTTTCCTGTATTTCTAACAACATATTATAAAATGTAGGAGCTAGCGTTGTCCAGAATTCCTTGTAAAATTCTGCTGAGTAACCATCTGGACCCGGGGCTTTATTGTTGGGCATATGTTGGAGAGCTTCGTGGAGTTCATCTACAGTAATAGGTGCATCTAAAGTTATTTTATTTTCATTTTTTAGTTTTGGTAGATTAATGTTGTTTAAAAATTGTTCAATATGTTCATCTGTTGGATTAATCTGTGATTCATATAATGTTTTATAGAAGCTTCTAAACGTGTCATTTATCTTGTCTGGGTCATGGCTGATGTTTCCGTCTTGATCTTTAACAGAGGAGATTGTTGTTTTCTCCTTGTTTTTTTTTTAGTTGATTTGCTAAAAACTTTCCAGATTTGTTACTATGTTCAAAGTTCTCCAAGCGAAGTCTTTGCACTAAAAACTGTGTTTTTTTATCTATAATTTCTTTAAGCTGCAATTTAGTTTTCCTTATATTATTCATTGTGTGCTCTTCGGGGGAAATGCGGTAAGCCTCCTCCAATGATTTAATCCTGAGTTCTAATTCTAAAACTCTTGCTGTTTCCTTCTTCTTCTTATGTGAGGAGAAGGAAATTATTTTCCCTCGCATTACTGCTTTTCCTGCTTCCCAAAGGAGACACGCTGAAGTTTCAGGCATGTCATTTTTTTCTATATAAATTGACCATTCTTTTTTAAAATAATCAATAAACTCAGGATCTTTCAATAAAGAGGTGTTAAATCTCCAGCTTTTACCAATCGGTTTATTATTTTTGTTTCTCAGAGTGAATGAAACTGGTGCGTGATCGCTGATGCTGATTGGATGTATCTGAGTCTCTGAAATGTCGCCCATTAGTGAATTACTATTTAAAATATAATCTAGTCTAGAGAAGGAGTGGTGAACTGAAGAGAAGAAGGTGTATTCTCTTAGTTTAGGATGGTGAGAGCGCCAAGCATCGCAAAGACCAAAATCCTTCATGTACTGTTTGATAGTTTCTGACGACTGCCAGACTCGATGACTACCTGATGTGCTGCAGCGATCTTGTTCAGTCAAGACTACATTAAAATCACCAGCTAGCACTATTCTGTTATCTGAATAATTCTGGAGTGTAGCAAACAGGGAGTGGAAAAAGGAGGGATCATCTGCATTGGGGCCGTACACATTGGTAATACATAATTTGATATTACAAATAGATAATAAAGTTATCAGAAATCTGCCTTCCGGATCCACTACTGTGCTATCTATGTCAAAATTTAGTCTCTTATTAATAAGAGTAGCTACTCCTCTCTGCCTAGAATTATAACAGGCTGAGTAAACATGAGGAAACTGAGCTGTTTTAAGAAGATCTATGGTTGAGTTTGTTAAATGAGTCTCTTGTAGTAAGACAATGTCAGCCTGCAGCTCCTGTAATTTATTAAAGATCTTCAACCTCTTCTCCCTGGAACCGGCTCCATGTACATTCCAACAGACGATTTTTAACATGGTTATTGTGAACGGTTTAATGCTTCATGCGTGTTACTGACGCGTGTGTCTTTGTGCGCCCCTCTTGCGTGTTCGCGCGTGTTTGCATGCAGCCTGATTGCGCGCGTTTGTCCGTATGTTAAATGTCCGTATATGTAGTCTACCTTAATGCGTGTTCTCTCATACATAAAACGCGAGTGTTTATATGTATCATGTGTGGTGCGGCTGTGCGTCCTGACGGTGTTGCGTGCGCTGCTGATATTACGAGCTGGATTACAATTAACAGTGAAGACGTGAAATAGAAAGATAGTGAAAAGTGAAAAGTGAGAAGAGTGGTGAAACAGAAAAAAATACATCGATCTAGGTGTAGAGGCTGTGGTGAGACGAGCAGTGTGTTCTACTGTCAGTGATCTATAATGGCGAGTTAAGAGTGATCATTTGGAGAGATTGACTTACAGCACCTGGGATCAGAAGAGCCACGGAGTGATGTTCGGGTCGCGGTACAGTTGTCCATTAATAAACAGTTTATCCACCACGATGACAGCGCGAGCGCCATTAGCCATAGATTTCCTTCTGATGGGAAACAGGACTCTCCGTCGGTCCAGAATCTCTCTCGGATATTGGTCGTTCACTCCGAAGTTGGTCCCCTTCAGTTCGCGGCCCTGGTTCTTCACCTGCTCCTTCTGTTTGAAGCTGACGAACTTCGCTACTATGGGTCTTGGTCTGCTGGACCCGGGTTTCCTCCCGCCGAGCCGATGGACTCTGTGAAAGGGGATGTTTTTCACCGTTTCTTCCGGGAGCTTCAGGTGGGTTTTGATGAAGTTTTTCACCGTGGTCTCGGGGTCCTCCTCCGTCTGCTCTGGAATCCCTGCAAACACCAGGTTCTCTCTCATGCTCCGCGCCTGCAGATCGATCACCGTTTCCTTAATCTTCTTATTTTCATCTGAGAGACGGGTCAAGCCCTCGGTGAGGGATTTTACCGTCTCTCTGAGACCGGCATTTTCTGCAGCCAGACTTTCCACCTGCTTCTGGCTGAATTCTAATGATTCACGTAGCGCCTGGAACTCCTTGTGGAGAATTTCTACCAGACTCAAACGCGCATCAAAACTACTGAGTTTCTTATCTATGGAGATCAGAACATCTGTTGAGTCGTTCCCCGGTGGTGAAATAGCTCCAGGTGAATCCTCATTTCGCTGTCTCTTGGACTTAGATGCGGTGGAGGGGGTTGACGTGTTGTTTGGTTTCCCCATGACGATTCTGTCGTAACAACGATCTATAAAATCTGTCAGGCTGGCCAAATCCTCCCCGCTGTGCTCCAGAGTGTACCTTTTAAAGACACTATAGTCCTACTTTAAAGAATATTTTGATTAAGTTGGCACAAAATACAATCGAATGAAAGTAGAAATGTTTGGGCGCGCCTAGTTTGAATCTGCCGTCTCCCCCGGAACTACGTCACCTACAGCATTAGCGTCACTTACCTGCCACCAGCGCTCCTCTATGGCTGGAATAAAGCCACGAAGACGTATCTGATGCACGGTGGTGCCAAAAGTCAGCTGAGTAGCAGCTGGTTTTATGAGGATAGTAGGTAATTGTAGCATAAATAACCGTAAATAAGGAAAATTTATACATATGGAAAAAGTTTCTGTTGTGTGTTTGTTTCAGTGCCAATATTTTTTTTTATCCTGAATGCCGAGACCTGAGAGAAAGATGTGCAGACGAGAAAAGGCTTGGTCACTGTTGATCTGTGTGTTATTTCTACTAAGTACTGGTTGTAATAAATTCTGTTTTCTTGTTCTGGTCGGCCTTTATGCTGCTATATCTATTGATACATTCATTTTACATCATTTTATTTTCGTAATCTGACAACTGAGGCTGTCCTGAAAAACAATGTCTGAATGTCGACTGGGATTAAAAGAGTTGAGCTTTTTGGATTTTTGCATAAAATAAAAGATTAAAAAAAAAAAAACTGGCTAGGAGTTTTACAGGTTGAACTTGAACTGCAACAAAATTATTTCCAGTACAACCCGTCCAAGAGTAAACAACAACAACATCACAACATAGGGTTTAGTGGGAAGGTGTAGTCAGCACCCAGTCCGAAAACATTTGGGCTGCACAGAGACCTCATGATTCTGACATTACTTCAGAAAGATGAAATGTGTGTCCGTGGTCTGTAGAAGGGGAGGTGAGTTAATCCAACCTCATCCTACAGATCTCTGTGTCTCTCATATGAAGCTGTGACTTTGACAGCAGAAGGGTGAAGATGAGGATGAGGAGGATGCTGATTGTTAGTGAATGATGTGGGCTGTCACAGCTTCCAAACACTGTTTGCTGATGTGACTGACACCAGATGCCTGAGTTCATTCAAGACCTCTGAATGTGTGTTGTTCATACAGGAGGATTTCTTGTCATAGGCATGCTTGTGCTCTTAGTAATGTCACAAATTAGAAACTTGCTTTATTTTCCGCCCCCCTTGTTGCTGTTAAGTGGTGCATTATGAGTCAGTGCTGTAATTAATGGTCGCCTCGTCCTCCTCCTTCACTCCTCCAGTCCGGTCTATTTGTGTTGGTCTCATTCCATCAGAGCTCAGTGACCACTGAGTCTCGCTCACACTTGTTTGTTGTCCACCATTTTCTCCCCTCATCCCTTTCTTTTGTTGGTCATCTTGTCTTTCTGTAAGTCTGATTCCAGTCTGCTCATCCCCCTCCCTGCTGCCGTTCCTTCTCATGAATGCAGAATAGCTGAATTGGAAAGGATCAGGATGGAAATCAAAGGATGAACTCAGTGAAGTGGATGATGGCTGAACTGAATGTGCCTCTCAGGAATGTTGTTGTGTAGTCTCCTGGCCCTGTTCATCTTGGTTGAAATAAAAACCTTTCCCATTACTTAAGCGATTCAGCCATCCAGCGGCCAGCTGAGTTCTCTGGATGATGACTGGTGAACATATCTGCTTTCTACTCGGCCATCATCACACTTCACATCATCCTGTTTTGATGAGTGTTTTTATTTGCTGATTACTTTTTCCTTTTTCCTCTCATGCGATGTTGCGAACCAGCTCTGCTGGCACTGTAGGAGGCAACATGCACGTGAGATTTTAGAGGAGTCGGAGAGTTACTGCGGGCAGTGGACAGTCCACAAAGACAAAAAACAAGACAACAGATGACTAAAATAGAGGAACAACAGGCGAGTAGTGCTACTCAAATAAGGAATCAAAACATGAGAGACTGTAACTTAGTTAAAGGAATAAAAGGATTGTCAAAAACAGAAGCATTAAAACCTGACTCCCCTCACTAACTAAACCAACGTAGAAGAGGAAAAAGTTCCTCTAAGATGAACAGAGTGAAACTAAAACCCAGCCCAGCTTCCACACAGCAAAAAGGTGTTTTTTACCTAAAAAATCAGTTTTTAGACTTGATATCATTGGTCCAGGGGCGTAACACCAGGGCAGCTGGTTTCTGAATTCCTCTTGGAGGTTTTGTTTCCGGTTAGTGATCATTGATCAGTTATTACAGCTGTATGATGTACCACCAACTCACATCATAGCCAGACTTAGTTGTCTGTGTCAGACCATCAATGGAAACTTGCATGATGTCTGTTTTCTATTAAATAACGGATCAAAAGTTCACTTAAAATTAGCTCAGCGATTGTCTCCCAGCAGTTTGGACTGACTTTGGTTTATCTATGTTTGATATGTGCAACTTATTTTCGCCTCTGTTCTGTTACATAACATCAGTTTGTGTATTTGTGTACTCCTGGAGATTAATAAAGTGTGTGGAAAGCCTTCGTATGTTTTCTGTAATCAGCATGATAGTACAAAAAGCTCCAGTCTACTTTATCAGGTCCACCTTCTAGCACCGGGTTGGACCCCTTTTTCCTCCAGAACTGCCTCATTTCTTGGTCTCATAGATTCATCAAGGTGTTGGAAACCTTCCTCAGAGGTTTTGCTCCATGTTGACATGACAGCATCACACAGTTGCTGCAGGTTTGTCGGCTGCATCCATGATGAGAATCTCCCGTTCCACCACATCCCAAAGCTGCTCTGCTGGATTGAGATCTGGTGACTGTGGAGGCCGTTGGAGTCCAGTGAACTCATCGTCATGTTCTAGAAAGCAGGTGGAGATGATATGAGCTTTGTAACATGGTGCATTATCCTGCTGGAAGTAGCATCAGAAGATTCTACACTGTGGTCATAAAGGGATGGACATGGTCAGCAACAATACTCAGGTAGGCTGTGGTGGTTAAACCAGGCCATGTTGGTACTAAGAGGTCCAAAGTGGGCCAAGAAAATATCCCCCCACCATCACACCACCAGCAACCTGAAGTATCGATCCAAGGCAGGATGGATCCATGTTTTCATGATGTTTCCACTAAATTCTGATCCTAGCATCTGAATGTGGAGCTGAAATGGAGACTCATCAGACCAACAACGTTTCTCCATCTTCTGTTGTCCAGTGTTGGTGAGTGTGTGTGAATTGTAGCCCCAGTTTCCTGTTCTTAGCTGACAGGAGGCACCCGGTGTGGTCCTCTGCTGCTGTAGCCCATCTGCTTCAAGGCTGGACGTGTTGTGTGTTCAGAGATGCTGTTCTGCATATCTTGGTTGTAGAATATTCTAACAAAGTATTTTTAACCATGGAAGCATAGAGCCATCCTGCCTTGTTGTGGGTGGCATGGCTCAGTGGGTAGAGTGGTCATCTTGTAGCCTGAGGGTTGCCGGTTCGATCCTCGGCCTGTTGAGTTCATGTTGAGGTGTTCCTCAGCAAGACACTAAACCCCAAACTGCTCCTGATGGGTTGTGGTTAGCGCCTTGCATTGCAGCTCCTGCTATCAGTGTGTGAATGTGTGTGTGAATGGGTCTACATGACCACATGTGTTGAGTTGCTGTCATGTGATTGTCTGGTTAGATATTTGTGTTAACAGGAAGTTGAACTGGTGGAGGTGATAAAGTGGACATTTCTATTTTCTACAAAATGGTCTTCTTTTATTAATAAAAAACTTTTTTGAGCATTTTGTGTAAATTATTTTGTTCTACATAAGTGAATCTTTCAGCCAACAAAGTTGTATTTCTACTTTTATGTTAGTAAAAGATCTCAGAGCATTTTTCCTTTCATGTACTCTATGAAATGAGTGAGCAGATAAGTGAGTAAATTGGATTTTATTACCTAGAGGTAAAGGAACATTTAGATAAAAGCAATTAGAGCCACACATTTCCTTTTCCCCCTCATCTGTATACCTTCCTCTTCGCGAAACCACACCAAGTAACTCCTCCGGTCTTCGGCCAAATGTGAGGGAATTGAATCACAAGCCCATTCGCTTATTCTCATGTGTCTAAAACTGTGAATGAAGTTGAACCTGATTGGATTATTCACTACAGGAATGGGAAATGTTTTCTAAACCAGCCTGGCTTAGAGTGAGGGTCGACACATTTTACTCTTCCTTTTGTCTATCTGGTTTGCAATTTTTGGTAAATGGTGTTATGAGAAACTTGAAGTCCTGACTATTGAAAAAAAAGGTGATGAAGACTTCCTGCCAGTTCAGCCCTGCTGCTGCTGCCTCGGTTAGAGTAACACGCCTGCATCTTGCAGAAATAGCCGCTTAGAGGAGGAAACAGGAAGCATTATATTTGTTGAACTAGTGCTTGGATGAATTAACGTGCCTGTCATTCCTGTCTCTGTTCTGTTAGCTTTCTCACTTTCTCAGCATTAAATCCACAGAGCTCCAGCTTTCTACGTAGCATTCAACAAAGAAGTGTGTTTACATATTTTGTAAAGATTTTTTGGTGGGTGGTGGGGGGTCTTTGGCTTATATCCAAATCTTTAACCTCATTCCCACATTCAGGAGATTGGCACCAACAAATCAGGCTTTCTAATGCTCTTAGTGTGGCAGAGAAAGAGATGTTTGTGTGTGTGTGTGTGTGTGTGTGTGTGTGTGTGTGTGTGTGTGTGTGTGTGTGTGTGTGTGTGTGTGTGTGTGTGTGTTCCACACTGTGGGAGGTTTGGGCTGTCGAGTGGGATGAATTGTCTTTTTCAGACTTTATTTTTTGTTGAGCTCCTTTTCTAGATAATCTCACAGCAGATTTCCCTGAACTTGATGAAATATTAAAATGTTTGTTCTTTAAAAACTCCACTGCTGAACTTTGTCAGACTTTTCTCTTTAGCATCAATTGCTAATCCAGCATCTCTCTTCATCCTGTTTCTTTACATTATTTTAGTTTCATAATCGGACAACTGAGGCTGTCCTGAAAACATAATGTCTTGATGTTGACTGGAAATAAAAGGGTTGACCTTCTACATGATTTTTTTCCATAAAAAATAGCTAAAGAAAATCTCATTTTAAGGGTTAAGCTTTGAAGGTTGTCCAGCAGAGCTGTTGGCTGTGTTTTCTCTCGTGTTTCTTTTTTCTTTATTCTTTTAGACACTTTGTCCTGTTTAATGAGCTCTGCTGGTTTTTGCTTCTTCCCTCTCAAGCTGTCTTACAACTAGTCAGCATTCCAGCTACTTGTTGCTCGAGTACATACACATATCGCTGTACAACCATAGAGATTGTGGCACTAAGAGCCCCTCATGGATTGACCCTACCTGACTTGGTCTCTGCAGCCGGCTGTTTATCTTTCCAGACATAAATGGATGTACTCAGAAATAGATCTGACAGGAATTTTAATGGTAATGAGCTTCTCATGACATTGAAGCCCCCTTTCCACTGTTCAAGAAACCCTTTTGCATCTGAGTGCAATGGGAAAGTGTTCAATAGGCATTCAGTCCGTCATCAGATGACAAATAATCAGCACTGATGTTTGCATAGAGCTTGAATAGAAGGCCCTACAACTGAAGTCTGCTACAGACTGATAAAAAGAGACCAAATCCAGCTTTGCCTGTCTGCTAAACACCTGCTGTCAGTCCTGTGGTCTGTCCTTAACAGGCTTGTGCAGCAGGTACATGTTATGGCAGTGATGCCAGGGTGTAAGGTGCTCAGAGCAGCAAACTCAGGCTTGCGACTAACCCCGCTCGCCTCCTTTAGCTATGTTTTAAATAATAAAGACTGTCCATGAAGAATGAAGACTGATTTATCTTCTCTTTGCTCTGTGCTACAGGTTTCATCCAGAAGGATGAATGTTTGAACCTGAACTGCTGAGAGGTCAAGAGGTGACAAACCTCTGTAAAGCACCACTGGAAATAAATGGTGAGAAACTAACATGCCAGAAAGTCCTGTAGGTCTTCTGCTGCAGTTTAAATGATTTATGTTAGTATTAAACTTGTTTAATTATAAAGAACTTTGATGTATTAAATGTTTACTTATCTAACAATATAATTTTTCCTCACATGTTTAATCTGTTACATGACTTGCACCATCTTTTTGGACT
This sequence comes from Melanotaenia boesemani, assembly GCF_017639745.1. Classification (NCBI taxonomy): domain Eukaryota; kingdom Metazoa; phylum Chordata; class Actinopteri; order Atheriniformes; family Melanotaeniidae; genus Melanotaenia; species Melanotaenia boesemani. Next base: position 6,983,200 of record NC_055684.1, read on the forward strand.
ACTCAGACTAAGAGAATTGCATGCACAGTATTAATAAAGATCCTATATCAAGGCTACTCAGTATGGTCCTATGAGAGCCTCAATCCAGCAGGTTTTCCACAGATCCCTGCCCTAACACACCAGACTCAAATTAGTCCTTGTGCAGAACATGGTGGGCTATTAGATCCGTTTAATTTGATTCAGGTGTGCTAAAGCAGGAATACATGGAAAACCTGCTGGATACTGGCCCAGAACTATATAATACATATAAACTGCTGATGGTTCTCCAAAGAGGGCCTGCAGGAAGTTAGATTTCTTCATATGTACAATGAATAATGACTTTACTGATAATATTGGTGCAAACCTGCTGGACATTGTAAACTGTTGTTGTACACTTGGCCTGTTCCACAGCAGTTTGAGTTTTGGTCAGTATTGTAGAGGGTCTGTGCAAAGGAAAGGAAACCTTAACCTCTTCACCACAAGGCCTTTTTTTCTGCCCTCTGTCCAAAATGACATACTCAAAAGAAATAAATAAGTATAATCTTGGTTTCAAATGAAAGCTGATGCATGTAGAGTTACTACAAAAGTAATCTTACATTACTTTCGGTGAAAACCAGAAGATAGCGGCCTAAATTTTCTAGGAATTAGTAAAGTAGCCCCAGGACAGGGGTGTCAAACTCCGGTCCTCAAGGGCCGCTAACCTGCAGGTTTTAGTTATTTCCTTGCTCCAACACACCTGAATAAAATCAAATGGGTCCAAGAGCTTCTTGTCAACTTCTTCACAATGACCCATTAATTTTAGTCAGGTGTGTTAGATCAGTGAAACAATGAAAACCTGCAGGATACTGTCCCTCGAGGAATTTAGTTTGACACCCCTGCCCTAGGAATTAGTGAAGTGGTCATAGAAATGAGTAACGCTGTCCCAAGAATGAGTAAAATTGACATAGGAATGAGTAAAGTAGTCCTCAGAATGATTAAACCAGTCCTAGGAAAAAAGTAGAACTGTGTAAAAGCAGAACGTAAAAACAGTGAAGCTGAGCAGTTTTCAAGATGCTGAAATAGAAGTGTTAGTCTGGTAAATATCTCAGGAAGCCATCAACTGATGTTGATGATGATGACATCTCTATCAACGAGTCAGGAGGATCCAGGGACAGCCCCCAAATTCACCTTATGCTGGGCTCACACCAAACGATTTTCACAGTCACAGACGTCACAGAAGTCTTTAGGAAATCTTAGGGGTTTTACTAGAGTCACAGCTCTCCCGTCATCTCCATTGTTAGGTTTAAGCTGGTAATTTGCACTGTTTAACGTCAATCTTTCCCTAATATTGGATCTGTAACAATATCAGACATCAACAACAACCAATAGATGAGCTCTGACAAAAGAAGAAACAGGAATCCTGACAGTCAGAACACCGAAAAAAAACAAACAAAACAAAACAAACCAAAAAAGACAAGAAGCGGTGATGAAACGTCGTCGGTGGACCGTCCAGAAAGAGGAACGGATGGTTATTAAGAAGTAAACGTCTGCTGTGGATCATTTATGTGTTAAAGTATAATGATCTATCAAATGAGAGAAGAAAAGAAAACTCCTTCATGCCTCTAGATTCTGATGAGTCGGTGTAACACCTGGTGGAGATGCAAAGCCACACTTATAATGATGATGTGTAATTCCCTCCTGGAAGGAAACTCTCCCCTTGCTTCCTTTGCTGTGGGCAGATCAGCCCTGTTCAATATTAGCTGTCCAACATATCACAAAAAATGCTGAAAGAATCTAGTTGTAGTCTTGTAAATAGTGATTCACAGTCTTTGTCAAACCTCAGTCCGAGACTCGGCTGAGACGTAAAATTCTAAACATTTGTCTTTAGATGTGAGCTGGTAGTTTTCTAGAGTCTTTTGCAAATCTTTTGCAAGTCTTCTGGTGTAAGCCCTGCATAAGAAACACCAAGAGGATCCAGAAAGAAGTGAAGCCCAAGACATTCTATGACAGGAAGGGTGGATACTTCACTATAACACCCCCTTTTCATCTCCATGGAAACTACTAGGACCTTCATGATTCATTTCAAACAAAGGCCATAGGAGAACGCATTAGAGGTTTTAGAACTGCAATAAAACTTTTCACCGTGTAGTGAAGAGGATAGACAACTATATTATTGTGAGTGTAGATATTCACTGATGTTTTTTATGTTTTCTTTCCCTCAGGTCTTCTACCATGCCTCCAGGGACAGTGTGTCATCTTTCAGTGTTGATTGTCCGGACACTGTTGACTCTCCTGCTTGTAGCTCTTGGCTGGCCCTGTGTTTCCACATCCAGTAGCGTTTGGGGATTAGACTTATCCCACTCTGATCCTTATCCCACCTTCATACGGAATGACACGCAGTTTGAGCACCTTGCCCTGCATCCTGATCCCAGTGTAGGTTGGGTCTATGTTGGAGCTCGAGATCATTTGTTCCAGTTGGATCGATTCCTCCAAACTAAGCTTCAGTTTGACACTGGACCTGTCACAGACAGCCGAGAATGCTTACCTCCAGTGACAGAGAGCAACTGCCCTCAGGCAAAGGAAACCAGCAACCACAACAAGCTCCTGCTGGTTGATCCGTACTCTATGGAGCTCATTACCTGTGGGAGCATCAACCAAGGAATCTGCCAGAAGCGTAGCCTGGATTCTGTGGATAAAGTACTTTTCTCTACAGAGAGGCCAGTGGATACTCAGTATGTTGCAGCTAACCACCCCAACGTTAGCACCGTTGGGCTTGTTGTTCGCCCTCATCCTGACAGGCGGCCGGTGCTATTTGTGGGGCGGGGATACACCAGCAGTCATCCACCCATTTCCACCAGAAACCTTGCCCAGGAGCCCATCTTCTCCTATGAGGAGACTGCCAAGCTGGCGGTGGCTGGCCGTCTCTCAGAATATGACCATCATTTTGTGGCTTCATTTGCTCACCGTCACCACGTATACTTCCTCTTCTACAGGCGGGATCTGAAGTCACAGTCAAGGGAATACCGTACTTACATCTCACGCGTATGCTTGGATGATCAGTCCTATTACTCCTACGTGGAGGTACCCTTGACATGTCGTTCCAGGGCGGGTAAAGTTTACAACCTCCTACAAGCTGTCCAGCTGGGGCTTTCCAAGGATGGTGGCGATAGTCAGGGTTCAGAGATTCTTCTGGGGGTCTTCTCCACTCATTTGGCTTCCTCAGCTCGGCCCAGTGAGGACTCTGCTCTCTGCATGTTTAATCTTGAAGATGTGGACCAGAGGATCAACTCCACCAGAGACCTGTGCTATACACAGATGGGTAGAGAAGCACGAATGGAAGCAGCCTACATCGAATATGAAGTCAAATCGAACTGTGCCAACCTTCCAGAGGTGAGATCAGCAGCGTTCCCCATTGTTTCACTCAACATCCTGTTATCAGTTTTATTTAAGGAACAACAGTCTGAATACAGTGGCGTGCAAAAGTGTTGAACCTTTTTTTCTTTCTATTTATTGTTTGTTACAATTTTAATGTTTTCTTTGTTTTATGTTTAAACAAAACTACAAAAATTGTCCGAAGTGATGAAGTAAATATTGGTAAATCTTTTTTCTTAATTCTAAATATTTAAATAGGAGAAACTGTAGCATTCATACTATATGTTATCTCCCCACAAACTCCGTGCTTTGTATTTCCACGTTCCTCATCAGGTCCAGCTACATTGTCTTTGGGAATGTCTGTATGGCCTTGGTACATCCAGTCTCTGGGAATTTTGTCCGTTCCTCTTAACGCTTCCATCTCCTTCAGGTTCTGGTTCTGCTGATGTTCATCAGTCTTTAAGTCCAACCACATGGATTAGCTCTGGACTTTGATTTAGTCATTCCAACACATTCTAACCCAGTGTGTCTTTATCAGGAAGATGAGGGTCATTGTCCTGCTGAAAGGTGAACCCTGTTCTTAATCTTTGGAAGCAGGGAACAGGTTCAACTTGGATTTATCCCCATCCATCATTTCAGTTCTGACCAGTTTAGCTGCTGATGGAAACTTCCCCACATCATGATGCTGTCTCCACCATGCTTCACTGTTGGTTTTGCTCAGTTTTGGTCTCCTCTCACCAGACGACCTTCTTCCAGTTGTTTGGAGACTCTCCTTTATGTCTTCTACTTTACTTCTGGTTAACTTTTTTGAAAAGTGATAAAGTTCACAGTGTTTTTATATTAGTGATGGTGATAACGTTACCTTAGGACTTTCCTTTGACTCTCAACATGAACAGCCAGACAGGACAGTTAATGACATATATTAAGTGTAAAAATAAGTCTTTGTAATTGGGATTATTTTAGCAGTTATACTGAGAACTAGTAAAAGTCATAATGAATAGAAGATAAAGATGAACGTTGATGTTACAAACGGTCCCTAACATACTGGAAAAGCTGAGGATTTGGTCTAAACCAGCAGCTCAGAGTCGACGTGGATTATTCTGAGTGAGGGGCAGCTCATTTGTTGTACTTTTTTCCACATTAGAACATAGATTAGCTTTCCTATTTTTAACCCAGCTGGGTTATTCCCTGTAGTTTAGATATTTTGGCCAGAAGGACAGACTTTTATCCTGTTTTTTTGTCATAAAGCAGCAGTGCCAGGGAGTGAAAACAAATAGTTTCCTTTTTCTGTGCTCGATAAATTCCACATCATTGAGTGAAACCACTTGGTGGTTTACATTGAGGAAAAGATGGCAGCGACGGTACTCCACTCCCTCCACTCGCTGCTTCTAATTGTATGTTTGGGTCACAGAATGCTAAAAAGAGAGATTTCTGCTTGCAGGAATAATGGTGATCTGGTGTTGTGTAAAAAATTAATTTGTGACTTTCACAAACCTCATCCTGTGTTAACATATATGACATTAAAAGACACACTGCATGGTTTTCTTGATCTCTTTACAAAAGAACAGGCTGATTTGAAAGATGTTTTATTTTTCTTTGAGTATAAAAGTTTACCAAAGGAGTAAGTCATGCAGCTGAAGCTCCCATCTTACAGCAACATAGCTGTAATTATTAAAACAACAAATCCATTTTAATTGTTCATTTAGTTACATAAATATCTGGAAGGTGAATTGAATAAGATAATGGAAGATCAATTCTTTGAATTTTGACTTCAGCTTGTGGATTTGTGTTTATCTGCTTACAGCATGTGAACACTACACTGATTTTACCAGGTCCACCTTTTAGTACCGGGTTGGACCCCCTTCTTCCTCCAGAACTGCCTTAATTCTTGCTGTCATAGATTGAGCGAAATCTTGGAAACATTCTTCAGAGATTTTGCTCCATATTGACATGACAGCATCACAGCTGCTGCAGATTTGTTGGCTACAGAAACACCGTTAGCTGGTGTGACTTTCTGTGAAATCCTTCTGTTACTTTCTAAATGGTAATGCAGGTTGAGTGATGTTGATTGATGACAACCGTACAGATTCGCCACAAAAGACTTGGGACAGCCAGCCGAACCAAAGCTTTGAAGGAAAGGTTAAAAACCTGGAAAAGGAAATGCGGAGTGGAAGCAGAAGGGACAAATCATAGCGAACTTCACATTTCTAGAATGGAAAAGATGTTGCCACAATTTCCGGGACTTTACTTATTCCTGGGATTGCATTACTCACTGCTAGGACTACTTTCTTCAGTCCTAGGACAAATTTACTTGTTCTTAGAACAACTTTTCTCCTCCTTAGGACTACTTTACTCCTTCCTAAGACTAATATCCTCATTCCCAGGACTACTTTAATAGGACTAATTTACTAATCCCTGCAACTACAGTTTTGCAGTGAGATTAAAATGTTTAACCTTTACTGGATCCCTGCAAACAAACACACAATCAGCTCTGATCCTGATCCAGGATAGTTGATCTGCATCACGAAAGACTCAAGCAAGATTTAAACCATCTGGACTGTTTGTTGTTGCTGATGATTAGTTTTGAAGATACTTAGTGTAAATCAGTGGCCTAAATGCAACTTCAGCAGTGCTTTGCCATGATCTGACTCCATGTGTTTATTACTGTCCTTTGTGTTTATGGTAAAGTGTCCAGATGATTGCAGTCTGCACAGCATTTGCCAGCACGTGTAATCACAGACTCCTATCAGCCAGTCATCTGCTGCAATAAAACGTCAGGCCATGTTCCCAGGCTGGACTTTTTTTTTCCAGTTTTAATCTAATTTTCTTTGAATGAGCTCATGTCGGTTTATTTTAAAACATTTCTGATGTTTATCTTTATGCTCATTTAGGGTTAAACATTTAGCTTTACTGAAACAATAATGTAAAAATAGGGAAAATATTTTCATTGTCTCACTGATAAAAAGTAAAGCAGTTCAGTCCAAATAAGGGGTCTATGCATAACACCAGAACAGGCAATAATGTGTAGTCCATCAAAGCAGGCTGAGCTCTCAGGTTCACTGTCCAGAGCAAAGAAACTGTGCTTCTGAGATCTTTAAAGTTTATGGTTTCAGCTAGATTTTGTTCCCAAAGCTCAACCCATTCACAAGGAATCCTGCCACAACCACAACAGGCCACCACAGAAATTCATGACAAGTCACTCAGTGCCTTCCTTAGGAAGTCATATGTTTTATTTGTATGTGTGATTTAATGCATTCGTTGACCTGATCTGCTCCACCAGAACACCCTGGATGCCTACCCCTGTGGCTCTGACCATACTCCCAGTCCCATGGCCAGTCGGATCGCTGTGGAAGTGGAGACCATATTGGACAGTCCATCTGCCCGCCTCACTGCTGTGGCTGTCAGCGTTAAGGCGGGGCACACAATCGCCTTTCTAGGAGACTCCAAAGGGAACGTGCACAAGGTAATGGGCTGTTGGTGATTGTATGGTACATGTGGTTTATGTGGTGGAGATTTCAGCAATCTTCTGAAGAGCAGAGTCCAGCCATTTGTGGGACTTTTGTGTTTCTCACAGAATTAGATTCTACTTTCAAATGTCAGGCTCACATCAGGATGTTGGTTCACTTCTTACAGAGTTGTGTGTCACCATGGCAACTGATGCTAGAAACCTAACCCGTTCTAGTCAGATTTAGCTCTGAGATAAGAGACAAACAGGTGGAAGCTCCGCCTACTAATCTGTCAGCTTTCAGAAAAGGAAAAATTCAAGAAGACATGGGAGTGTGGAGGAAGGGAGCATCTCTGTCCGACTCGCCGACTCTGGAAGTTAAAGAGCTGTTTGACTTTCACTGGTCTTCGTCTTTCTAAGAGATAAGAAGGTTCAGCTGAAGGATGATCCTGTGGCACTTTGACAAAGTCGGATGAATTTTTTTCAGATACCTCTAGAACACACATGAACATGCTTCATTCATGCTTTAATGACGTGGCAGTATTATTATTATTATATAATTCTGTAATATTTGATAATGAAGTGTCTACCGGCTGGAAAACAACAGAGCCTCAGACCGTGTTTTTTTTTTTTTTTAACTTTGGTGTTAGTGAGCTCGTTAAAGTGTCCTATGACAAAAGTAATTTATATGCAAAAAGTAATTTCAGAGGTTTAAGTGATTCAACAATGTTGTAGCTATGGTAAATTCTTGTTGATTAGGGTTACGGTTAGCTAACCTTAACCTTCACTCTGACCTTACGGTTAGCTGGGACACAGCTACATGAATTGGGACTATCTTGGTCTTCACTTCTTTCTGGATCTTCATGGTGTTTCTAAGGGGAACGTGGGGGCTATCCATTGATTCTCCTGACTCTGACCACTGATAGAGGGGTCCATCATCAACACCTACCAATGGCTTCCTGAGATATTTACCTGCATAACACTTCTATTAAAACACCTGGAAAACCGTTTAGGTTCACTTTTTTTTTCCACAGGTTTTCATCAGACCATACTTTACTCAACCATGGGAATACTATACTCATTCCCAGCACTACTTTATTTATTCCAAGGAATATGTTATTAATTCCCAGAACTACTATACTCATTCCTAGCACTACTTTATTTATTCCAAGGAATATGTTATTAATTCCCAGAACTACTATACTCATTCCTATGTCCACTTTACTCATTCCTGGGACTACTTTAGTCATTTCTAGAATAATTGGGCTGCTATTCTCTGGTTAACGGTTTACATTTTCTTCCGTGCTCCAGGTGGATTTACTCTGACAGTCTTGATTCTGACTCTTCTGTAGTAATGTCACATGTTTCGGCTTTCATATCAAAAACTACATTTAAAAGCCTTCACACATCAGAGTATGTAACGGCAATTTAAACCACACCTCATTGTAGTCTCTTTCACACTCACTCACACACTTACCAATGCACACCTCATTCTGCATGAATATGAACTCCCATCTCTAGTCACTGCCTCTTAACTGAATGTAGGTTAAAAAATATATATACATATATCAAAGAATAAAAACATCTGGCTTGACGCTGCTGTGAGGAAGCAGTATCTTTGGGACCCATTCACACCAGAAACCATCCCACCCATGATGAGAGAGGGAACCACCCAAATCAGGGCAGGCCTGGGTCCTGCACTGCACACAGAAAAGGGCAGTTACCGGGCAAACAACCCTGCAGACAGAGCAGGCAGAGCTACCGGTGTGGAGGGTCCCCAGGAGGACAATACTGGACCTAAAAAGTAAAAGTGGTATTTTGGTATTAAGTAGGTGTTACTTTAAAATAAATATGACAAAATAAATTAGATAAATACCAAAATCAAATAAAATACAGCTATAAACTAAAAAGAAAGATCTTGAACCTGTTTTTAAAAACAGCAACCGTCTCTGCAATCCTGAGGTTCTCTGGCAGGCTGTTCCAGTCGAGTGGTAGAACCAGGCCTCACCAAAGGTTTGGTTCTGACTTTGGGAACAACTATTTAAAAGAATTTAAAAGAAGGTCAGATAAATGAGAAGGCCCAAGACCATTGAGACATTTATAAACAACTAAAGAACCATAAAAGTTTTCGAAAAGGGTTCAGACGGTCAGAGTGAAGCTCAGTCTCATGGAAGGAGAGGAGGAGTGTCCTGTTGTCAGGATAATAATGAGAGGCCATAAAGAGGATTAGTGATATCTGGCGCTGAGTGGATCAGCAGTAAAAGCTCCGTGTGGCACACATTGTCTGGGTTTAATCACAGAAAATGTTTTTGTTTTCAGTTTGATTATTAGTCACTTCAGCATTGAGGTCAGTGGACCATGGAGGTAGTAGTAGAGAGGTCCCCTGATATCGGAGGTTTACAGATTGGAGCTTTCCTGTACACAATAGACTCTTTGTGTCTTTTTTCTCAATGGTGGCTTGTAGTTGGGGTCCCTGGGTGAGCTGAAATAGCACAATGACCCTCATTAACATAATCTTGTACAGTTACATCATACAGAGCCAGTTAAACCTCGAGCTGTACATCACTTCTATGTTACAGAGTGCCATGTCATTTCTGAAAGGCTGTTATTGATAACAGCAGCATCATTGTAGTGGTCAGTTTCCATCAACCTTTTACTGCACATTTTAAAGAGGTTGACGGAAATGTCACAGTTTGAAACAAAAAATTCCCATTTTACTAGAAGAAAAAAAAGGCTTCAGATAGCCTGCTTTTTCAGAACAATAGCTGGTGCATGTGGAAATGCCTGATACCAGTCAACCCTGGCTTAGCAAATACGTCACTCGTGAGTACAATGTGAGAAATCAGCTGCTTCTGTTCGGAGAATAAACGTGACCAAAACCAGGTGACAGAGAAAATAATCACTTATTAAAGTGTTCCTAACATCTCTATAGAGCTGATTTCTGATATGACCCAAACCACCAGTTGTGGTTCTTTCACCATACCATACCATACCAGTTTATTTATAAAACACTTCAACAACAACAATAATGACAAAAGTCCTTTAAAACAGAACCAAAGCAAAACAGACACACAGGCCGAAGGTAACGGACATAAAGAACACAACTAGAAAAGAACAAAAACAATAACATGTTACATAAAACTCAAGTCAACCTCTCATACTGGGTCGAAGGCCAGGGAGTAAAAATGGGATTATAGATGTGATAAAAACTCAAAGTGAAGGAACTTTCTTAACGTTAGATGGTAAATTATTCCGAAGTTTTCAGATTAAAAAAACTTTATTTATCCCATTTGGGCAATTCACTAAAAGAAAAACAGACAAATCCTCACAAATTGTTTCACAATCTTTACTTTTCAAAAAGAAAAAAAAATCAACTGAATATTCAGTAAATAACAGTAAAATAACAGTAAACAGTAAAATGACTGTTTCCTCTTCTACACCTACACCTACAGAGGATCAACATGCTGGAAACAAAGATTCAACAGCTTGAGGTGAATGTGGAAGTGAATGGATTCTGTGGAAATGAAACAACCTTGCCTTTAATAAAAAACAGCGGACAAGATTGCGCTAACACACAGCTAATTAGCACAAACTTAACTGGAAAGAAAAAGGAGGACAATGTCCAAGTAATAACTCTTTCACTGATAGTCCTCCCTGGAATGCTCTTGGTGCAAAGCCAAAGAGTAAATCATCTCACAGGGAAATGGGAGGACGAGTAACAGGCAGAGCCCAGTTTGCTGAGATTAGTGATGCGACCGGCTGGCCTGCTCTGCCATCCAGACCAAGCACATCCTCAACCCCTCTCATTAGCAAGACACAGTCGTGGCCAGTTATCAGAAGGATAACTAATAAATCCTCTCCACAACAACCGGATATGCGACTACAGAACAGATTTGCTCCACTGCTGCAGGACTCTGGATCTACACCAGATGACCAAAATGAAATCTCCCTACACACCAGAACAAGTCAGAAAGTAAAAGGCGACAAGCTGGGCCTCAGACTCTGATTGTTGGTGACTTCGGTGTGAAAGACGTGAGAAATGTGAGTGGAAAACGTACAAAAGTACTGTGCTTTCCCAAGGATATAGTATCAGATGTGAGAGGCAAAATTACGCAAATTGTGGTGGCGCACCCAACTGTGGAAAAACTCATCCTGCATGTGGGGTCGAATGATGTTGTGAAACAACAATCGGAGGTGCTGAAGCAGGATTTTACTGAACTGCTGGATACGATCAGCTGTTTGGATGCCCAGATATTCGTCAGTGGCCCTCTCCCTCCCATCAGAGGAGGAGTGGAGAGATTCAGTAGGCTGTTTACTCTGAATGCATGGCTGTCGGCTGTATGTACCACACATCCAGTTCATTTCATAGACAACTTCAGCCTCTTCTGGGACCGCAGGCACTTTTTTAGATGGATGGATTCTGCCTGAACAGGTCAGGAGTGAAGTTTATTTTATTTTCTGAACAGACACTCTGTTCCCTCGGACAAGGACAACAAACAAGAGAGACCAAAACAACGTGATAAGACAGAGCCTAGAGGAAACCTTAGGAAAAAACCACTTCAGCCCCCTCCTGAACAAAGCCCCAAAGCAAACGAGGACCCACCCCCTTCATCTCATCATACTCCATCCAAGTCACCCTCCCTCTCCCCATCCTCCCCACCCCTGAAAGAGCTGGTCACTATTGCGACCAAACTAACCCCATGCCACAGTATGTTTCTGTCCCCCATAAACCCCCCACCGGGGCGGCTAAAGGGGGGGTGCACCCAGCCCCTCCTGTTCCACCATGCCAGCTTCATGTTTCGGGTGTATGATGTGTGGAGGGTCCAGGCTGTGTAGATAACGGCAGTCGTGATTTTTCCCAGGTCCAGCTGAACCCCTGTTTATTAGAAGGTTCAAAAATATCTGTACTGCAACAGAAGGAGAAAAGTAGCTCGGTCAGAACACAGAGAGCTGCTTTCTAAAAGTTTCTAAGTAGAGTTAACATACCCTGTGAGCCACAGCGTGCCCCAAACATAGGGTAAACAATTCCAAACCCATTAAGTTAGCTTTATTAAATGTTAGGTCATTAGCAGGGAAAACATTTTTAATGAATGATTTTATAACTGAGCACAACCTTGATTTTATGTTTTTAACAGAGACTTGCTTAAACCAAGATAACAACGCAGCCGCTCTGATAGAGTCAAGCCCTCCCAACTTTAGTTTTATCAGTGAGGTCAGACTGAACAGGAGAGGAGGGGGTTGCAGTTTTATTTAATGAATCATTTCAGTGTAAGCAGTTATCTCTTGGAAGTTTTACTTCTTTTGAATATGTGGCTCTTCAGTTGAAAGCTTATTATAAAATAATATATCTAAATGCCACCAGGGCACTGTGCAGAATTTTATGAAGAGTTTAGTGAACTGCTGGCTACAATCTGTTTGGATTTTGACTGTGTAATTATTGTTGGCGATTTTAACATCCATGTAGACAATCCTCAGAACAAAGCGACTAAAGATCTGGGTAACAGTCTGGAGAACTTTGGGCTGACTCAGCATATAACAGAGCCCACACACATTAAAGGACACACTCTAGACTTGGTGATTTCGAAGAGTTTGGATGTTTCCAAGGTTACTGTGTGTGATGTGGGCCTGTCTGGTCATTACTGTGTTTTCTTTGAGTGTACAGTTTCTGTTCACACAAATGTCTCAACAGAGATGATCGCAAAACGCTGTATAACTAAAAACACGAGTGGGATGTTTAACCAGGCCTTCTCTTCAAGACCTGCCCTGTCAGGCGGTTCAGCCAATGAGCTTGTCACTAGTTTTAATGCTAAAATGTTAAGTATTATGGATGCTATTGCTCCTATTAAGGTGAAAGTTGTCTCTGGAAAGAAAAAGTTTCCATGGAGAAATTCCACACTGGTAAACCATGGAAAAAGAGATTGTTGGAAATCCGAGCACAGATGGAGAAAAACAAATCTACAGGTTCATTATGACATGTATAAAGAGAAATTTCACTCTTATAATCTACAACTGAAGAATGCAAGAAAGTCCTATTTCTGACATTATTAGCAAAAACTATCATAATGCTCGGGTCTTATTCACTATTGTTGACAGGTTAACAAACCCTCCTGTGTCAATAGCACCTAAACTTTATTCCACCAAGGCCTGCATTGAGTTTGCCAAATTTTTCATGGAAAAAATCCAAAATATCACACAAGTAGTTGGTTTATCAACAGCAGATTCAACAGACATACTGTGTCCATTGAAAACCAGTTTAAGCACCATGACACAGTTTAATCCCATTAACAGCAAAGATCTGGGCGACATCTTATGTCAGCTGAACTTCTCCTCTTGCTGCTTGGACATCCTGCCCACAGGTTTCTTCAAAAAGGTCTCAAAGACTTTGGACCCAGATTTGTTACAGATTGTGAACTTGTCCTTAATTTCTGGCGTCTTCCCAGAACTTTTAAAAACAGCTGTAATCAAACCCCTGCTGAAAAGGGACAACCTAGACAAGACACAAATGAGCAACTACAGGTCGATCTCAAATCTTCCTTCTCTAAGTAAGATAATTGAAAAAGCTGTTTTTCATCAGCTAAACAAAATTTTTAACACAAAACAACTGCTACGATGTCTTCCAGTCAGGTTTTAGACAGCACCAAGACTGCTCTGACCAAAGTCATTAATGACATATGTTTGAATACAGATGATGTAAAAATGTCCGTCTTAGTCATACTGGACCTCAGTGCTGCATTTGATACAGTTGACCACAATATATTGCTTAAACGACTGGAGAACTGGGTGGGCCTCTCTGGCACTGCGCTACACTGGTTTAAATATTATTTAGAGAACAGAAAGTACTTTGTGTCAATACGAAACTTCAGTTCTGAGCAGACAAAAATTACATGTGGAGTTCCCCAAGGTTCCATCCTGGGGCCTCTTCTGTTTAACATCTATATGCTCCCGCTGGCACAGGTCATGAGGAAAAACAAAATTAGTTACCATAGCTATGCAGATGACACACAGATATATATTACAATGTCACCAGGAGATAGAGGCCCTGTACAGGCTCTTGGTAAATGCATTGAGGAGATTAATGACTGGATGTTTCTAAACTTTCTTCAGTTAAACAAAAACAAAACTGAGGTGATGGTATTTGGAACCAAAGAGAAACGATTAAAGGTCACCACAGAGCTTCAGTCTATACACCTAAAAACCACGAACCAGGCCAGAAATCTGGGTGTACTGATGGACTCAGACCTTAACTTTGAAAAACACATTAAGGGAATTACAAAATCAACCTACTATTACCTTAAGAATATATCAAGGGTAAAAGATCTGATGTCTCAGCAGGACCTGGAAAAACTAGTCCATGCATTCATCTTTAGTCGGCTTGATTATTATAACAGTATTTTTACAGGTTCTACCTAAACAATCAATTAGACACCTGCAGCTGATTCAGAACGCAGCTGCTTGAGTCCTCACTAAGAAAGTGGATCACATCACTCCAGCACTGAGGTCTTTACACTGCCTGCCTGTCTGTCAGAGAATAGACTTTAAAGTTTTGCTGCTGGTCTATAAAGCTCTGAATGGTTTAGGACCAAAATACATCAGTGACCTCTTGACCCAGTATGACCCTACCAGAACCCTCAGGTCATCTGGTTCCAGTTTCTTATCAGTTCTCAGAGTCAGAACCAGACATGGAGAAGCTGCATTCAGCTTCTATGCTCCACATGTCTGGAACAAACTCCCAGAAAGCCTCAGATCAGCTGAAACACTCAGTTTATTTAGATCAAGGTTGAAGACCCACCTGTTCTCTACTGCATTTTAATAGTTTTCATTTAGAAATCTAAATCTACATCTGGTTCTTTTAAGCTGGAATCATGTTTTAATATTGTCTTTAACTTTATTTCTTGCATTTTATCTATTTTATTTTAGCATATTCCTTCTGCTTTTATTTCATTAATTGCATTTCTTTTAATCTTTATTTATTTAGTTTTTATTTTTATATTTTTTAATGCACTTGTCTGCACCCTGCTGTAATGATTTATGTAAAGCACTTTGAATTGTCTTGTACATGAAATGTGCTATACAAATAAATTTGCCTTTGCCTTTTAACATGTCACATAAGACAAACCACATAGAGATCCTTCTCACATGTAGAATAGAATAGAATAGAAATACTTTATTAATCCCTTCAGAGAGCCCTCAGGGAAATTTGGGTACCCACAGCAATACAACACCAACAGTAAAGCAGGACAAGTCATGTCTGAGCATGTGAGAGGGATCTCATCTTCCTGACATCTGAAGTGGTGATCTTATAGATAATCACCAGTGTGACTGACTACCTGTCATCTTTATATATGGACACAAGTCCAAGCTCATCATACACCAGAACTGCCCAGAAGCACTTAACACACCGAGTTATCAGAGCTGCTCTAATGACTCAGTAGGTGTTTTTATTCTGAGCAACTCGTCTGTAAAGGGACCAAAACTTTGTGACGATGTCATGATGATGAATATGTCATGATGATCATGATGAATAAAGTCTGAAATGGGGTGTGATGGGTGCGAAGTCAAAGCTTCGGGTCAAAGCTTTTTTAACTTTATCACACCAGTGTGTGAAATAAAGTGTGACCTTAGGTGTGATAGCACTACGAAGGAACTCTGTTTCATATACATTTTATACTCATGCATTAAGGAAACAATATTAATGTAATATACAGCTACTTTAATTTCAGTCAACTGTTTTTATCCACACGTGCTGCTGATCCTTAATAAAAATGTATTTAGCTTATAAAATTAAATGAAAACTGTCTCTTTGGTTACTTGACAAAAAAAATATATCGAGATATTTATTGATATTGTGATTCAGGTAAAAATTATCAATAAAAAATTTGGTTAATATCGAACAGCCCCAGTAGCACCAGTTTGAAATCATTTAACTCTTTTAGGTTTTTTGATTTGGGAACCGGTATAATAGTGGTGCCAGATGGTGGAATCTGCCCAAGGTCTGCACACATCTGGAACAGTCTGCTTAAAACCCCGCTGAGCTCAATAATGAAGAGTACGGCCACAAACGGTGTCAGGACCTGCAGCTTGCCCTAATTTCACCCTAGTGAATAAGGTTGTGACACATCCCTGAGACATCGCAATTTGGCATTCTTTCCACAGAGAGACAGTCTCAGTAAAATCAGATGTTTCAAAGTGGGAAAAGAAAGAGTTAAAATTATTTGGCAAGTCAGAATTATCTGAGGTCCCCCCTGCTGTACTGGGCTTCAATTTCATCCTGGTACCTTAGTTTGGTCTTCCTTATTTCATTATGTGCTTCTCTGGGAAACCTTCCTTGTGTAGTATATCCATTTATTTTTGTTTTTAACTGTTTTAAGCTCCTTTTTTCTTGGTATGATGGAGTCCACACAAAATGTGATGTATGAAGAAACAGTCTCACAAAGATCATTTACATTATTACCACATGCATCGCAGGAACACTGTCAATCAAAACAAGCCAAGCTGCAGCTGGCGCGTTGGCATGTGGATTGAAACAATGGCGAAGAACAGCTGTTGGAACTCCTGAGGTAATAAAACGGCCTGAGATCGTCAGCAGCTCTACATCAGGAGTTCAGATCACAACGGTGTTGCAGCACCTCTGGTTAACATAGAAACATACGCCTCCTCCCTACCGCTTGTTAGTTAGTTAGACCAGGTGAACGGGAGCACCAAATCCCCGTAATGACAGGGCATCATCCCGATCAGGGTCACTGTGCCGAGCTTCAGTGAAGGCCAGTAAACAGGTGTCCTTCACTCCGTGTTTAAAGGCGGCCCAAGCTTCGAGCTCATCCCACTTATTGTGGATAGACTGTACATTGGAGAGGAGGACTGTAGGAAGAGCCGGTGGCGAGTAAGGCCACGCTCTGCAATCCCCGGCGTCCTGTATTCCACCTCTTTTCCAACGAGCAGACTTAAAACTGGGTATGCATAGGGGCTGTTTCATTAATAAAAAACAATTACTAAGATCACGATTAGACTTAGATTAGTTTAGATTAGATTAGATCAGATTTAAACGCAAATGTGAAGAAATAAATCTATCCATTTTTAATTAGTGTGGTCTAAATTCAGGCCACTGTGTTTTCTATAAAAAGTTGTTTATTTCGTATCAGTAGCGTGTCAGAGTTGCAGCTCAGCACTGAGAATACTGCCTGTCTGACGTCCATGATGTGACTCCATCAGCTTAATGCCAAAATGTTTCTTTCCTTTAAAGAAAAGGACTACAGCTATATAAAGAAAATGCAATAAATTTTGGTTTACAAACACTACATCAGGGGTCTCCAACCTGCTGCAAGTGTCTCTCTGGACCTTCCACAATGCCTCTAAATACGTGGCTAAAATATTTTTTTAAATCTATCTTTCTTGTCATTAGGTTTGAAACCAGGGATTTTTTTTACTTCATTTTTTACAACTATCTGCATCCCCTAGAAGCAAGTCTGTCTATCCTCTTTTTATAAAGGTTTTATGTTTTTCTTTATTTTAAAACCTAAAAACAGAAATAAAAATGTGGTTCTTCAAAAATAACAAATATCCTATGGTGGCTCTTCATTAAAAATATATATTAACTTGCCTTTTTGAAAAGGGTTTCGTAACTTTTGCAGCTCTAAAGTAGTTTTATTTAGCTGGCTGAGGGAAAAATGGCTCTTTGGATTGGAAAGGCTGCAGACCCCTGCACTAAACACACAAACAGATTTAGCAGCAGTTTTCTCTTTAAACAGCAACAGTTAAAATATTTCTTCATATATATTTATAAAATCAAATATTTATGAGAAAGAAAGATGAAATGTTCAGGATTTACTAACTAAAAGGTAAAAAGTCAGCAGGATGAATTTAAAGCTGTGAAGCTGCTTCCTTCTAAACACAGAAGGAACAATATGTGATGAATATCAGCATCAGGTGAACAGACAGAAAGCAGGATGAGAATCTCACAGCTTCTAGATGGTGAGGAGAGAGAAATATTCACAATATGCACAATAACTTCCATCCATGCACCTTCAGTGTTTCATTATCCAGATTTCTGGCCTATAAATTCTCTAAACTTTCATACTTAGCTTGACTGTTTAGCTTCACCTCTGCAACTGCAGCCTCCGCTACCAGGAGTTGCAGGGTCAACATCTCGTTCCGGGTGTAACGTCAGGTCTGTAGATGTAACTGTAAACATGTGTGGTATCCACAGAAAGTCCAGAATCTCACCTAACAGCTCAGTAAAACCATTTTCATCACCAACAAACACAGTTAAGATAACAATAACTAGAAGACCAGGTACACAAAGTCCGAAAAATATGTAAATACAGATGATGTCTCCCCATGAACACGAACAAACGGCTCCTCTACTGAAAGCTCACATCTCACAGATTCCACAGCTGGAAGTTTCATCTCGCTATGACCAAGATTCACCGAACCAGAGGCAGAAGAAGACCCGAGTCATGCTTTACGTTTGAAAAAGTCAGAAAACATGTCTTACCTTTGCTGTCTTGCATAAATTAAAACCGCATTTATTAAAAAAATTATCATAAATAAAAAGTTTCTCATTGTCTTTTGGGAGCTGTTTCATGCCAAAAATCACGATGTTCTGTCAATCTGTATGAGTTTTGATAAAGAGAAACGTCGGTTCTTCTTTCTTAAGTTTCAGGCAGAAAACGTCTCTTCATTTTAATAAACCCGCTCTCTCCTGATTACATCAGATGCACCGCTGCAGCAGGGAAGAGAGACATGGACGCCATGTTTCTGTCATCAAACCCAGCGGCCAGCAATAAAAAAAATAAATAAATAATGCGCGATTAAAAAGTTAATGCTGTTAATTAGGTGTTGCGTTAACGCGCGATTAACGCGTTAACGTGCCCAGCACTAATTTATATATATTTGAATTTTCAATTTTTTTATTAACATTCTATTAATACCCCTATTTGTTTACTTTTTTTTTTTTTTTTTTTACTTTTATTTATTTATTTATTTATTTTTAGTGTTATCTTAGTTTATTTTGACAGTCTTGGTCCTCCATATTCTGTAACTAAGACAGCTGGCTCAGATTTGCTCGTTGCTTCTTGGCTAATTTTGTCAGGTTTGTTTTTCAAGTTTTCAGATGTCGCAGAGAAAATTGTTAGCATGGTTTCTCTCAGATGTATTCCCAGCACTGCATGCTTTCTGTTAGGTTTATAAAATCCAGAGTACACCCTGACATCATTTTTCCAAACTCTGATTGTCATGAAAAGTAGCTTCATGTCACGGACACCTGCCTGCTCTGCAAATATTTTAACAGTGACTCGGTCATTGGTCTAGGAGCGAACAGCAGGGAGCCAATCTGTCGTGCTGCAGGACCACCTGTCCAACCATGACCAGTTCACCTGATCCCGTTTACAGGTGTTTGGCCAGCCCTCACAATGATCTGTTACAGCCTGGACTGGGATTGGTTTATTTATTAGACAAAGAATAAAAGGATAATCCACACTGGGTTCATGGAGAGGGGCGAAGTCCTGTCCCTGCACCTGGCCGTCCTTCATTTCCTGCCAGTTTCCTCCTTCATGTCACACTTGGCTTGATGTCTGTGTTCCTTTAGAAAAAGCTGAAATTTGCTTTGGAGTGAAATGCAGCTGGAGTCCCTGTCAGTGATGGACAGAGTGCTGGTGTATACCGACTGTCAGCCAGATCAGGATACTTAAATGATGAAACCTCTCGCTACTGAGAGGTGAAGGACTTCTCAATGATCATAATGACTTCCTTCTTCAGCTTTGGCCAGGCCTTTCCTCCACACAGGACTAGCTGAGTCTGTAGTTTCATAGAAACCTGCCTCAGATTCATTAATATATTATTATAAAATCCAGTATTAGCAGTCACGCACACATGACACACCAACACTGAAATTCCAGTCTGCAAAATCACTTTGAGTCCTCCTGACCTGTCCTGGATTCTACCATTAGGATGATTGCTGAATTAATCTTTTCCCTCACATTAAAAAAAATCGGACTCATCAGCTGAATGAAAGTGGTGTTTGGTTTACAGTAAAATACCATAAACAGGCTGATGTGCAGCAGCTGTTCTTCCATTAACCCACATTAACAGCTTCTAACATGTCAGATGTTAAACTTTGTCTCACCGGCTTTTAGATCTGCATGTGACAAATTTCTTATGTGTCATAAACCTGTTGCAGGACTTTTAAACTGTGCTGATCCCTCGATTTAACTAAGTCCTGCTCGTCTGCCGTGTTGTTTTCAGTCCGCCGTTAGCCTGTTTCTTTCTGCTTTTTACAAAACCAACTCAGTGTTTAATTAACATTAAACTCTGTGTGTAGTTTGGTTCAGTACAACAAACTGCATATTTAAGTTTTCTATTGAAAAATAAAAACAACTTTAAATACATTTTATTTTATATTTTTAAATATTTTGTAAAATAAAATGTCCAATCTGAAAAAGTATGCAATCATTTTTTTAATGTGGGGGGAAAAAATTTATGTTGTAAAATGTGTAAATATAAAAAAAACTTAATTTTAATGTTTTGAAATAATTAATAAAATGTGAACTTTGTAAAAACTTTACAACTTTTTGAAAAAAAAGTATGCAGTTGGTTTACATATACCATTAAAAAATTAAACATTTAGAAAATATTTTAAAATGATTTTAAAGGAAAATATTTCACTTTAAATAAAAAGATGGTTTATAAATACTTTCCTATATAATTAAAATGCATTAAATACAAATTACTATTTCAAAGAAGTATTTTTTTTAAAGTGTATAGCTTTTCTTGTTTGTACAATTTGAAAACTTAAAATATTTAGAAAAAAGTTTACATTTAAACATTTTTATATTTCTAAAAAAATGAATATAAATAATAAAATACATATTAAAATACTTAATTCTTGTATATTGTCTCTTATATTTTATTCTTGTTTTTGTTCTTATATTTCTGATTCTAAATGTCTCATAAGAAAAAAAAACTGCAGTTTTGTTTGTATAACTTGAATAAAATTTTAAAACATCGTGTGAAGGTTTAATCTGGGCAGCTTTAAGAAGACAAAACAAACCTCGACTGACTTGGGGCATTTCTGAACACAACTTCTGGAGGAGATTAAAAAAAAAAAACTTGAATCCATGAGTTTTAAATAGAGGCCTGGCAGAAGAGCCGGGTGTGTGTGTGTGGGTGTGTGTGTGTAAATCAAATCCAGGGTTTTCTAACTTATTCTATGATGATAATAGTGACGTTTGCATCTCCTCAGGTGTTCTTGGGACCGAACGGCGAGGTGGAGGAGTACTCTGTGGTCTCTGTACAGCAGAATGCAGTCATCAGCTCTGACCTGATCCTGGACCAGAAAGAAGAGCATCTCTTCATCATGACCCAGAACATGGTACACGCCAAACCACCTTCCAGTTACTGCCTGTGATGCACGTTTTCTTTGTCGTAGTAATAAAGGAAAAGTTAAAAAACTCTCCTTTCTGCTCCAGTTAATTTACTCACTCCGTGTGTAGTTTAGATTAGTTTAATGATCATATTTTCCATTTGCATTGTGATGCTGAGAAATGTGGGTCATTAGTCTTTCTAGTCAGATTTTTAGGGCTTAGTGGGAATGGTTTGCGTGAATGAGCATGATTGCTTTGTCCTGGTTGTAGCTGCAGAAGAGGCCGGTGGCTGAATGCCAGCATCACCCAGACTGTCACTCCTGTCTGCTGGCCCACGACCCCTACTGTGGCTGGTGTGTCCTGGAAGGAAGGTGAGATAAACACCAGCCCCCAGACATTAATCACTGGTAGCTCATTTTCCTGCTGTAGTGTAATGTGTTTTATCAGAAAACACTGGCTGCAGTACTTACAGTATTTCGGCTGTAAGGATTTTGTTCTTTTTTTTTTTTATCTAATTTAAGAATCTGCAGACTAAAACGTCCAGTCTAACCAAATACTCACGAACAAGTTTGTATGAAGAAAAATTCATATATTGTTAAAAAACAACAGCAAACACATTTATCTTTTTAAAGTTAAATGTTGTATAATATTATTTACCATTCTATAACATTCGGACAAAAACATTGATGCATTACATTTATATATGCTATTAGAAATGTTGCATCCGAGTTTTGCTTCACGCACCTGGTTACATGCTAGCAACTGGATATAAACACACCGGTCGTTTTGAACACACGCCGTGGCTGATCCAGCAAAGAAACCCAAGAGGACATTATCAGAGGAGGAAGGAGAAAGGGACAGAAAAGAGATCCAAGTCAAGACTTCAACTGGCTGGAGAGATCTCAGAGAAGCTGGAGTAGCCGTTGTTAGGATGGGACTAACTGAGGTGTTTCCACGGTGCTTCTTAAAGATTTTTTTTTCTTCTAAATAAATAAACTATAAATTTCTTTTATAATTTTTTAATTTGAACCTTTTCTTATTTTGAATATATTTATTTAAAAAAAAAAACTAGTTAGCTGCAGTCACATAGAAACTATAATATTAAATACCTGGAATTGGATGTATTGTTTGCCCGGCAAAATATCAATCGGATAGTTCTTGTTTGACTTGTTTACCTTCATGACAACTGTGAGAGGGGTGAATTTTTTTTTTGTTTAGCACAGACGCAGTTTCTAGTCGGCTAACAGCGTGCCTTAGCTTTAGTCGACCTACCTCCGTTAGCTGGATAGCTACTGTTAGCTCCGGGTTAGTTCGGAGTTTGATGGGTGTCAATCATCCATCCCCACCTTCACAGTCCCCCTCTCAGCTCCACCTATTTGCCCATTTTTGGTTTTTCCGGGAATGACGACACGTGTGGCGCTGCCAAGATGGCGATGGTGGAACCGCCCAATGAGCTTCAATTCAGCTCTTCAGAAACTTACGGGTGACGTCACGGAGGCTCCATCAGTCTTTTATATACAGTCTGTGGTGTGAGCATTAAACCTGTGAGCATCCATTGTCAGACATGTATTTGTGCAACCCATCCTCCTCACCTACCTTCACATCTCAGAGTTTACCAAATTTTACCTTTCTAGGGTTATTTTTCCCTTCTCTTCTGTTATTTCACAGATTAGTCTTATACAAGCAACAGAGTTTAAACCATGACTCCAGCTCCTGAAGTTGTGAATAAAGTGTACTCTGTGTTTTCCCTGCAGGTGTGTTTTGAAATCTCAGTGCAGTCGTGGGAGTCGGCCCGGTCAGTGGCTGTGGAGCTTCGACATAGAGCAACAGTGTTTGGCTATCCAGGACCTCAACCCCTCAAACATCAGCAGGGAGGAGAGCAAGATGGTAAGGAACAAATATAGAACATGCAGATGTCTTTTATCAGGGACCAGAATTTTCATGGTCATAATGGCGGTGTCCTCCAATAATGGTGAAGTAAAAAGAACAAATATAAGACATGTGGCGGTGCGATGTACTCCCAACGCCAGCTATTTATCTGACTAATGATAGACTTGCACTGGTAACCGAGCAGCAGCCAGCAGTAGCAACTGTGAAGATGACTACTCATTCTACCTTCATACTAGCTACTTTTCGGATCAAGTTTTGACCAGGATTTATTGAATTTTATGTTTTACAGTGACAATAAAGAATCTAATCTAATCTAATCTAATCCAAACAACTAGCTTCTAAAGGCTGGAGACCTTCGTGATTAGATACTCCCTCTGCTGTCCATTTGCATGGAAGTCCTAGCATTAGCACCGGAGAGGCTAACAACTAGCTTTTGCATTATACTGCCAGTGAATGAATGAATGAATAAAAAAGAAGTAATACAGCTGAGTAAAATGAAAATAAATTAATGTGAAATAAAATGATGTAAAATAAATAAAGATCAAATAAAATTTAGTTAAAAGCTAAGCTAAAAAGGTAGGTCTTAAGCTTCTTTTTAAAAACATCAACAGTCTCTACTAGTATTAGAACAGGAGAGGCTAACGACTACCATGTCTAAGTTGGTAAGCCCTTGGATTAGATACTGCCTTGGCTGGCCTTTGGTATGGATCGGTATGAAAAGTCAACAATTATACCGAAGCTGGCAGCCAGCTACTGCTATAGTTGTTGTGCATGTCAAAGTTAATTGGATTAGCTGCTTCATTAGCATGTCTTTCTGTTTGGTGGCAGATTGAGCAGGATGCTTCTGCCACCTACTGTTAACTTGTCTGAGGCTCCCTCCCTAAACTAGACATCCACTATTACAAGCAGAGCTCTAAATTAACACCAGATAAAATTACGATTTAGTTCAGTGGGTGAAAATAAAAACATATTAGCTGCCTTAGCGGGTGATGAATTACTTTTAGGTTTTCGAAGCATTATAAACTGTTAAATTACAGAGTTTGACAGCTTCGCAGTACCGCTCATCAGGATTTCAACTGTCTGATTAAGTCAGCCGAGGTAACGGTGAGATAACCTGGGTATATTATACAGACCTCTGTTATAAAAGACATATTTGACCCCACTGGGACTTCGTGATGAAAATAAACAAAAATAAAACGTCTTTCACTTTAGTGTTTCTTGTTTGTTGTTAAAGCTCAAAACAAAGAAACAGGAGCAAATGAGTGGCCCATGTTTCTCCCCATTTACAGCAGGTTAGTTAATCACTGTCCTTGATACTGAATTGTATTCATTTTAAAGTTACACTACATTTCATCAACCCCAGTGCCCACATCACTGTCATCTGATTTCCTGTACCAGTGGTGTGGGTTCTCTAGACATGTTGGGTTTGTGTTTTTAAGCTTCTTAAAAACCAGATGTCATGAAAATAATATTGTTTGCAGATGATACAAATATTTCTGTTCTGGAGAAAATCTAAAGGATTTAAAAAATTTTGCCACTTCTGAAATGTCACAGATATAAATGTGGTTTAATCAGAATAAAAATGCCTTAATTTGAAGTTAAACTAAATTTATGTTATTCGGACTTTGTAGAACGAGTACAGTTGTGTATAGATGGTATAGAAATAGAACAAGTTAATGAAAATTAGTTCCTAGGTGTGATACTTAGTAAAGCAAAACACATTTTGGGAAAAAAAATCATTTATATTTTGTATTTTTCATTGTTTTCCTAGTATTTGTTTTTTAGAAGTTTGGGGTAATACCTACAGATGTTGATGTTGTTTATACTGCAATAAAGGGCCATCAGAATAATTCACACTGCAGGTTTATTAGACCATAAACCTTCATTGTTCCTAAAGTCAAATTTATAAAATTTACAGATCAGGTTCATTTTCACACCTTAATGTTCATGTATAAAATAAATACAAACTAATCCCAAACATTTAAAACTGTCAAACGATCTAAAGTTTAATTTCAGAGGAGATTTAAAGTTCAAACATAAAGAACCTCTAGCATGTCTGTCTGAGGAGTTGTGGAAAGGATTGGGTGATAGCTAAAGAAATGTCCAAGCATGACCAAATTCAAAGAATTGTACAAGAAATCATTTTTGAAAAATACAGAACAGAATAAGATCCTTTGATCGGCTGATCACATTAAATTACTGTTGTCCTTTTTATTTCTTTTTTCTGGTTTTGCACATAGATCTGTACCCTACTGTCTATGTGAATATATCTGTAGGTTTTGTGTATATGAATTCATCAATATGATGTGAAATGAAAATAGCACTGGGTGTAAATAGAGGCTGATTTATTAACTGCCCATGGAGAAGGGGTGGTAAGCTAGAGCTTCTTCCCTCTCACGATATTCAACATGACTGTTGTTTAGCAAGACTGGATTATTCAACAAGTGCAAATAAATCACAAATCAAGCTTCAGAGCAGATAGTGATCAGGATCTTGTCCTGGTGCGGTAGGAAAAATAATCTGCTTTGTTTCTGTTATCAGTGTGGAAGACTGTTTATGAATAACAGCAAAGACAAAAAACACACCCAACACACACTGTGCTGGGTGTGTTTTAATGGGATTACAGTCCAGCATGTTTTGTTATAGAAGAACTTTATAACACTTGTTTTAGCCAAAGCAGTTACTGTGGAGTATTATATATACTATTGTTGCCTTCATCATAATTCACACATATGTGAGTTTTATTACTGGAAAGATGCTTCCATTAGTGTAGATCCAGTCCACCAGAGTGTGTCTTAGTCCTGGTCCTGGTGACATCCTTCTTATGTTTATGTTTCACATTTTATCCCAGTTTTTAAGTCCAGCTTTGCTGCAACATTCATGTGTTGTGGGAAGTCAAATTCTCTTGACGTCTGTACGAGCAGCTGAAATTCTGTCACTCGTGCTGCTTCAGACCCTACGTCTGTCATTATTTACCTCTGACCTAAGTTAGGTTTATATTCCAATATAAAGTATTATGTTTCTGTTATTGCTGGTGACTAATTGCATGAACATGCAGCCTGCTCCCAGTTGTCTTTATGAAAAATACCAAAAATAACACAACCTAATGGACTTTGTCCAGAAGAGCTGGCATGCAGTTTGTCCTTAAAGAAGTGTCAGACCTAAAAGAAGCTGTCTGGAGCTGAGATGCATTTACACCTTCAGTTGATCCATCTACTGTTGGCCGAAGCCTCATCAGAAATGGTTTCCATGGAAGGTGTGGCTGTCAAGAAGCCATTCTTAAGGTAGGGCAACAGGAGAAAAGGTTGAGGTATGTCACATGACACAAGAACTGGGCTGATGGAGGGATCGATCCTCCCCAGAACACAGACTTCAAAATTATTAAAGCAGTGTGCGATCATCTGGACAGAGAATGGAACAAACGGCAGACACATCCGAAGAAGAGTTTTGGAAAGTCTTGGAAAAGCCTGGAGAACTACTCCTGAAGAGCATTTAAAGAAATGGCAGAAAGTTTGTCTAAGAGGGTTCAGACTGTGTTTCTACATCGGTCCAGTGAAGCAGTTTTTACCTGATTTCTGTTTGCATGTTGGAAGGCAAACAACTGAATTTCTGATCCACAAAAACCAAATACATGAACCAGCGTCAGCTAAAACATCATCACTTGTTTGGAGCATCTTCGGGGCCAACTGTTGTCTTCCGGTCTTTAAATTCTGGGTCCCTACAGGCCTTCATTATATCTCAAGCTGTAAAATTGATGTGAGACATCAGTCTCACATTTTCTTTCTAAAAAAATCTACTTACTGTGATTTATCTGTGTATTTGTGAAGTTGGACACATCCATTGACCAGCTGTTAAATTTTATCTTCCTCAGGTGTCTCTGTCCATTCCAGGACTCCCTGTCTTAGAAAAAGGAGAGTCCTACTCCTGCTTCTTCCAGGACAGCCGCAGTCCCGCCACTGTCACTGAGGCTGGGGTCACCTGCCGGTCTCCGGACACAAGAAGAATACCAATGGTGCCTCCAGGACAGGGTGGGTTGAACTTATTTGGTTTTTACACGTGGTATAAGCAGCAGGTCGGAGCTGGAGGCCTGGCTGGACTCACTCGGTGGATACATGTCTGCCAAACCCAACCAGAACTGATGCTGAAGTTTCATGACTTGCTTTATCTTGTTGCTGCACTTTGTTACGACATCTGGATTTTCATGACCAGAAGCTGCAGATGGTTTAATCTAACCAAATCTATTTTTTCTTCTAATCCAAACTCTCTAGAGGACAATAATCTGGATTTTAATATGCACAGTCCCCAATAATCTGTTTCCTGTGGTGACTTTATTCATTGGATAGCAGGATCTGACCCTAAAAGACAAATTCATCATTTTTTTTGTGATGTGGCGTTTTTACAAGGAATGAATTCAGTTCACTTCAGCTTTATTAGTATTGCTCCATTTCACAACAAAGTCATTCATTTTTACACAGTCTGATCCAATATAATCCAATTCGTTCTAATCTGTTATATAATCCACATTTGTCTGATTGACAATAATTGTGCTCACATGAGACCAATTCATGGAAAACAAACTTGACTTTAAGTGCCTAGCTGAGGAAACTTGATTCAAGCATGCACGAGGCGACAGTGGAGAGGAAAAACACAACCAGAACCAGGAATGGCCGCCATCTGGCTTGAAGGAATCTGAGAAGAATTATGTTGAGAAGAGGTGTTTAATTCTTTTGTTATTTTAAATTCTGGGAATAAAACCAACAACTTTGTTTTAGCCCTGCTGCTGGTTTTAAATCAGGTACTGGTGTTAGTTTCAACCAGTTTTCAGTTTATTGACTGAAATGGACGCTCCACCATCGTTAATGAAGCCTCATTTGACCTGATTTTTCTTACTCGGGACCTAAACTAGAACTGTATCAGATGGTTTTATCTCATCCATTTAAAACCATTTAAAGAATCTGTTTACCACCAGATCCAATTTGAAGTGCCTGTTTCAATTGATGTCATCCTAACTAACCCTCCTCCTCTAACTCAGCTGCGTCTGTTCTTGTTACTGTCGTTTGGGACCACTGAGCCTCTGCAACCGATGGAAAACAAAAATTCCTAAAAGGAATCTTTGCTTTGTTGTTAAACTTCTTCCATAGTAGCTGTTTCTCTCTCACATTTCCTGAAACTTGCAGCTTGTATTGGTGTTGAGGTGAAGCAGATTCAGCCTTCAAGACGTGGTACTGAGATAAATCCAGACTTTGTGTGAGAATCTGCCTTTCGTTAGTTACTGGCAGCATTCACCTATAAAAGACGGCTCTGAATGGATGTGAAGGAATACTGGTGATCCTGAAAGCTTCTAAACTGGATCAGGGTTTTCAGTACATGAAGAAACAAAGCTGTAATCGCCTTTTACAGCTAATCGGCATCTGCAGGTTCACTTTAGTTATTTCCAGAGCAACAACAGGCAGCCGCCTCAGTGCAGCCGTCTGCTCGCTGTGGTTGATGCTGACACGCCCTCTTGTGGCAACTTTGCCTCTCTGCAGGCAAACATCAGTGGACGCTGTGAAACCAGGAGACTTAACGTTGCCTGAGACATGCAGAGTTCTGTGTAAACTGTCTAATTCTGCTTTATTAATTATCCAACTAGTTTTAACTGAGCAGGCCCTCAACCAGCTGACCTAATTCACAGGACTGAATATGTTATTTAACTCTAAATAACTTAACTTGATGATAAATTTGTCATCAAAGTCCAAAATATTTTAACATTTTTATGTAAAGATGAACAAAAATGAAAATTTGATCATTCTGTGAATGAAGATCTAACAACAGGACACGAGGAGTTCATCATGTTTCAGCACTGATTCAGATGTCGTTTTCTGCAGCAAACATCCTCCAAGTTATTTACAAAGAGGTTGAGCTTATACAAGGCTGGAGGCGAAGCTTGTGTCTACAGTGAGGATGAAAGGACTCATCAGGTCTCTTCACTGTCAGGTCCAAATTCTGAGTTCTGATGGATCAGACTTGGTGAATTAGGGATGATGAACCTGGTGAAGTGATTTCAGAGCTGTGAATTCTTCTGCTTCCTTTCTCTCTCAGATTTTGTCACCCTCAGCTTGTCTCTTCGATTTGGAGACGTTGCCGTCACAGCCAGAGATTTCACCTTCTACGACTGTACAGCTGTGAAGCAGCAGTCCGGCAGCACGCCGTAAGTCCTCCGCCATGATCCACCACCTCACTGTCTCCTCTTTCCACTTCAGACCTCATAATCACAGTTGCTCCTCATCTAATTCGAATCATCCTTCTGTTCTCTGCTCATTCGTCCTTTATCCTTTTAAAATCTGTGTTGGTTTTATTTCTTCTCCTGTTCTCAGTTCAGCTCTCCAAACATGTAAGTTTGCACAAATTACTTCCAACCAGGGTTCTTCATATTTTAGTTTTCGTGTATAAAACACAAAACAGAGCAATGCAAACAGGAACCTCTGATAATCATAAAACAGGTCCCTGATGAAGCTGTAGAGAAGTCACAGGGAGCTAACAATGACCGTTAACAGGAGCTGAGCCTGAAAATAAAAAAAAAAAAACAGAAACAAAACATTAAGAAAAGAACCGTTAACTTTTTCTTACTTCTGGGCTCCAGTTTCTGATCATTAAAGGGATAGTATATAATATTTTAAATCCTAAAAAACAGCAAACAAGCGTTTGTGATCTGGCAAAAAGCAGTGTAATGATGATCGTTGAGTCTTTGTGCGTCCAAATCTTCTACTATGAATAAACCACAATCTTAAACTAAAAAGACTCAGTCTGCCTTCTGGTATTTATTTAACCCTTTAAAACTCAGCTCTGCATGTCCAAATGTAGAAGCGTTGTCCTAAAAATAATCCATGTAAACTTAAAACTTCTTAGATGTGCAGTAACTTCACATTTGCCTCATTATTCTCACCGGTATTCCTCGCCTTTCTCTTTGTGCATAGTTGTGTGGTGATGTTCTAAAACTGACACTGTTTTTTATCTTATCGCTGACTTTTCTCACTACTGACGACAGACTGATGCGACTGGAGAACATTGTTGAGTGCAACATGTTAACAAGTTATAATCTCTCTCCATGTTTCTTCCCAAACCTCCAGCCTTGTGTCATTGTTTATCTCCTTGTTTTCAGAGAAGACGTTACTTTCTGTCTCTAACATAAAGTTGTACACTTTGTGCAGTTGCCGTGGATGTGTTTTGAGTAAATGGGGCTGTAACTGGTGCGTCCACCACCACACGTGTACCCATAAGCCCGTCTGTGGGGAAGGAGTGATCATCTACAACCAACATGTAAGTTATTACATGACGTCAAGTGAATTATCTGTATGCAGTCTAAGAAAAAAAAGCACTTAATTCTGAAACACAAATATTTAAGTTCATATCTCACAAAACACACAGTAACCAAAATGTTTTCCAGCAAATCAAGAAAGATGTCAGTTTATCCATAAACCAAATGTGCAATTTCTTTTTATAATTATTTATTTATTTTTTAATAAAACTTGGATATAAGTGTGTAAGTATGGCACAGTAAAAATGGTCCAAATTAAGACTGTTGAGCACTCGTAAGGGGCTTTGTTGGTCTTAAAGCCAGCCACTGGTCCGACCAGTGATGAGCACTAGTAGCTGAGAAGGAGGCGTTCTTTCTACTTGGTCGATGATTTACTCCTCATGGAGCTAGTCATCTGCTTTCCAGGATGTGCGTTAGCTTTGAAGAGGCTAATGATTAACATCTCTAAGGAGGTGGCCAATAGATTACATACTTCTGTTGTGTGTTAGCAGGCATTTATGAGGGTATTTCCCTATCTTTAATTAAGAGCGTAACTGTTTGATTTGAGAGCATAATTTCTTGTTTTCACGCTCAAATATCATTTTGCTCTCTCTCAAAACTCTGCTCTCTTGCTCAAAAAGTTCCTTCTTGCTCTCAAATACATTATTCTTCTTTTCAAAACTCTGCTGCTCCTCTTTAATTTAAGTTTAATGTTGCAGGTTCAAATCTCCTGCACTCAAGCTTGGTTTCTTTCCTCAAACTCAGACACATTCTCTGCTCTGTCAAAACTTATGATCTTGGATATTATTTCCTCTCTCTTGGGTTGCTGAATGAACTGTAGAATGCATCCATCCAATAGAATGCTAGATAAATCAAACAGTCATATATATATATTTCACAAGAAGTGGACTATTTTCTTGTGACGCATTGCCAAGGTAACCGGCTCTGACACAGAACCTGCAGCTCGGTTGGCCGCAAATGTGACACTAACATTTCTGAGGGCGGGTGCAGCTCTTACAGCTTGTGTGTCCAGAGGATGATGCGACATTTTGTTTCAAACAGTCAAAGTCCACAGATAGTTTCCTACATGTTTAATAAGCCTGCAGGCTGCTCTGGTGCGTCTGCAGCCCGGCGTCTGAGCTTCTTTTATAGGTGTCCATTATCACTTTTTTAAGGACACCCTCCAGCCAATCACAATCGAGTATTCACCCAGACCATGGTGTATGTACTGTATATATATATATATATATATATATATATATATATATTTATATGTAAAATATATCATGTACCAGAGGCCCAATGAGTTATAATACTACCGACAAGTGTAATTTGAAGCATGATATGTGGTGGCAAAAAAAATTAACTAGTCTGGAGTTGCTGCGTTAAGTAAAACAAGCGTACCCTGAAGAGGGCCATGATGATTTGCTCAGTCAGCATTTATCTACTATTTTATTGGCTGGAGGATGTTTGACAGACAGGAGAAAATATCTAAGCTCAGAAGTTTTGACAGAACAGAGAATGTGTCTGAGTGTGAGGAAAAGAGACCAAGCTTGAGTGCAGGAGATTTGAACCTGCAACACTAAACTTGAGAAGAGGAGCAGAGTTTTGAAAATGTAGTTTTATCATTTTGTATATTTCTAGATATTCCAGTTGCATCAAATACTTATTTTTGTGGTATTTCATTTTAGTGTAGCAACCTAGTCTACAGTGCATGACAGCAGTGTATCGCACAATCTGCCATTAAATAGAAAAGATGATGAGTCAACGCAGCAGCTAATCCAGTTAGCTTAGTAGCCAAAGCAGTCGGCAGTTGTTGTTACCTTTGTTATGATTGTTCCCAGTCAGTTCATTCTAATAGGCAGCTAAATCAGTGTCTAAGCTAAAGATCAGCAGTTTAGAGATGTTATTCATTAGTTTATCCAACCATAATGCCAGCATCTTCTTGCTGACAAGCAAGAGAGGGAATATCTAAGAAAATGGGTCATCAGAGTAGAGTTATTAGCCTCTCCTCTGCTAACACACATCCAAGACAATATGTGATCCAATGAGTGACTGCAGTAGATGCATGAATTACGTCCTAGGTAGAATGAGTTGTCATCTTCTTATTCAGCAGCTGCTTAGTAACCTGTGCAGGCATGTCGAATCAGTAATTAGCTTTAGGAAAGGCGTAGCATCCTGCTACAACTATGTAGCTTCTGATGGGTGCTCAGTAGTTGTATGTTTTGCCCCTTTTATCATGCCATGCAAGTGGAGTATTTACTGTAGTCATTGTTAATGGGATCAAGAATCAGCGATTCTATATGAGCGTTGTATTCGACTATACACATCAACAGATGTTTTTTCAGGTGTAAATGGGTTGATACTGTTAGATCATCTAACATACTGTCTTACATATGCTTTCAGAAACAGACATCAGTGTACATTGTATGTACTGGCACTGAACAGGCATGGAAACATACTAACTTTCCCATAAAACATAAGAGATACCTAAAAAAAAAAAAAAACCTCTCTGATTGCAGTCTTGTTTTTGGTTGGTTTTTTTTTCATATTTTTGATACATGATTATTTTTATTGTCAAGATGGAAGACGTTGCTTATACAAAATCATGTCAAGCGGAGATCTCCTCTAAAAACGCTGCAGCACTGATAATCCATGTGATAGTCATGTTTGGTTGCATCCATTATGACATTAATGAAATTAATGTTTGACTCTAACAAAAATCATCTCTATTCATGTGTCATGTGTCTTAACACATTTAAGTTAAATTCTTTTTTCCATTATTTCCAGATTTTTTTTGTTTTATTTTTTGTTTTTGGTCTCATCCTCCGCTGATTTCTTTCCCTTCTCCTCCCTTCCTCAGTTTAAACTCCCCACCTCATCTCCTCCCACAACCAAAATTACTAAAATCATCCAAACAGCCGCGGTCACAACAGCTGCCACCATGGCAACCTCCAATACTCCTCTGACAACAACAACTTTTGCCATTACAACAGCTGTAGTTCCTGTTACCATAGCAACCACTCAGAAGCCAACCACCTCTATTACACACACTACAACCACCAGCCCTGATCCAACCACCACACCCACCACGGAACCCCCTCAGCCTTCCAGCGTGCCCCCACCCAGCACCACTCAGGCCACCACCAGGAAGGAGGAAGATGCTATGACTGACCAGCTTCAAGTTGTCACTCAGAGCAGCTCTGAAGGAGCTGTTGTTACAGCCAGTGTTGTTGTGGGAGCAGCAGAGTTGATGCCCATCACTACCACTGATGGTCTGAGCGGAGATCTGGACCCCGTGATGCCTCTGATGGTTTCCAAGGAGTCCACCCCCAGCACCACCCATGAAGCTGATGGAACTGCCAGCCTTGCAGAGCCTCCCACCCTGGCCTCGTCTGGCATCCCCCTGTCCACACCCATCTCCGCAGGAGAAGCTGCTGATTCTGAGTCCCCCACTTACCTGGCCCTAACCCAGACCCCTATGCTGCTACTCCCAGAAGACTCCGTTACTGAAGCAGGGAGTCCAGGAATCGACCCTGAAGTCCTCACCGAGTTGGAAAATGACACAGCCACGTTTTCAGCTCCCACGGTGCTCTCAGGTGATGGGGAAGTCGACCACAGCCTCCCGTCTTACTCACACCTAATAGATACTGACTCAGAACTAGAGCTGGACTACCAGTATGATCCAGCTGATGCCTTTCTTCCGGTGAGTTACGCCGCCTCCGTCCTCCTCCTTTTGCTTCTTCTTCCTTTTCTAAACTTGACATGTTCCCAGGACTCCAGCTCCCGACTGAACCCTGTACTGCTGCCTCTTGAACATAAAACTAGTTTTCCTTTCTCTGCTCTTCCTGTGCTGTCTGATGAGTAAATTCTGAAGAAAATCAGCTGATTCACTCGGGTACAGCTGTCTTTTCACTTTCATGTTGGATAAAGGAAGTATCTACTATCTAAAGCACAGAAACCATGTATACATGGACACCCAGTTACCTCCCTAATGGCAGTTCAACTTTTATAGGACCTCCTTTTTTATTTATGTATTTTATTTTATTTTATCTTTATTTATTAATTTTTTTTTTTTTTTTTGTGCTTGAGTGTACCAACCCAATAACTTGACTAGTAATTGTAATTACCGGTGACGATCAAACCACTAAAAAATAAATAAGCACCGGCCAAAAGTAAAAGGAACAAATAAAAAGGATTCGTAAAGATCCCGGACAAGCCCCCAGTTGTTCCCAACTTGGTGCATGTTAGTTAGCAAAGTTTCCTTTAACTGGTAAACAAACCAAAGTAGGAAGTGAAAATGTGGAGAGTCAGTAAGTGGTTGCAAATACAGAATGTGTGGAAATGTTGTACAAAGATGCAAAACAAATTTAACATATTGAAAAGGAAAGATGGCTACCTAGACAGAGTGTGACCTGTCATGGCAAGTGTTTGTAAATCTAACTTCTCCCACCTCCCAGGTGCAGCATGTTCAATAATGATACAGGCAAATTTTTTCTCAAGATGTCGAGGCCTTAAGAAAACCAAGACGGTGGCTATCATTGTATTCAATACAAAGCTATAAAAGTAAATACTGATGTTAGAAAGGTTTGACTCAATTGAACCTCCATATGATGCTGGTTCAGCTATTAAACTGCTGCTGGTATACTGTACTTTTCCATCATGGTTCAGGCTTTTGGGGAATTTGAGATTTTTTACGCTTCTAATAAACTTTTAGAGTGTGTTTACTTACACTATTATAATGAAATATTAAATGAATAATAATGAATATAAAAATGTGAGGGGTGTACTCACATCTGTGAGATACTATATATATATATGTGTGTGTGTGTGTGTGTGTGTGTGTGTATTAGGGCTGGGCCAAACCAAAACCAAAATATAAATAAACTTATTAAAAAAATTCATTTGTTTATATAGATGAATGCCAGCAAAAATAAAGCATATAATGTCATAGCTTTTCCACCATATAAAAAACTTCATATCTTACATTGAAATATGCGACACAATGCATCCGTGATCTCTTTCCATCTGGATCCTTATCATACAGGGTCCACTGCAGAAATAATTCCCCTGATGAAGGTTGTCTCTTTACTGGGGTTTGTGAGTTAAGTTGACTTCTGCATCGCATAGAGAGCAGCATTTTTACTGCAGTTATACGCACAGCTAAATCCCAGGCGTTAGTCAAGGGTCACTTCACTGAAAATCTGTCAGACAAACACCGTTCTGGTGTGGAGGGAGGGCTAAGTCTGCTGCTAACTAACTATGAAAAAAAATCCAGATTCTCTTAAAAATTAATCTCCAGAAATGGAAAATTCGATTTATCAATTTTATCAATTAATCACCCAGCCCTAATACATATATATATATAATATGTGTGTGTGTGTGTGTGTGTGTGTGTGTGTGTGTGTTAGGGCTGGCAAATTATTAAAAGTTTTAATCAGATTAAACACAGTTTTCAAATTAATTTATCATGATTAATCAAAATATGCAACTATGCGTTAAATTAACAGAAAGAGAAATGACAGGACATGGATATATATATATATATATATAAGGGCTGTTTAATCACAGCTTACAAATGAATCATGATTAATCACCATTCAAGACTATGCCTGAAATCTGCCACTTTTTACTGTATTGTATCAACAGAAAGAGCCAATGCTACAAATATCTACTGTTAACTGACCTTCTCTTGGGTAAACATCAGGTGCCCCAAGGGTCAGTAAATGCAGCATGTAATGTACTTCTATATGTTGTTCTAAATCATCTTTACCATGTTCTAGGTCATAATGCAGAATTCATATATCATCATCTTACCAATCGTCTCTTTGGTGATAATATCTGTCATAAAACCAGCAGATGTGACGATGAAGTTAAACAGCCAACATTAAAATTAAAATTAATGATCT
The DNA here is from genome assembly GCF_017639745.1 of Melanotaenia boesemani. Classification (NCBI taxonomy): domain Eukaryota; kingdom Metazoa; phylum Chordata; class Actinopteri; order Atheriniformes; family Melanotaeniidae; genus Melanotaenia; species Melanotaenia boesemani. Next base: position 7,019,407 of record NC_055684.1, read on the forward strand.
GGATAAAAAGAGGTTTTTCCTTTTATCATTGATGTGTGAGGGTTTGTGAAGCAGTGATAAAAGTCCTGCAGCAGCATCACCCAAAGCAAACACCTGTTGATAAAATACATCTTTGGCTGTTTGCTTTACTAGTTTTTCTTCACTTTTTTATATTAGATGATCACTTTATTTGTAATATTCAGTTCAATATTTCATAAAATCTAGACCAAAACAAAGGTCTCATTTATGCCCTGCCTTTCAGTGCTCCTGCCTGGACCCCCATCAAAACTTTTCTAGACTCCTAACCGCATATCGGAAGTATAAACCTTGTCTACCACCAGCCGGTTACTGTGTTAGAGTTCTGCCAAAAACAATATTTTGGAGTAAATATGTGACTATGTGAACCACGAACCGCTACATTCCTCCTTCTCAGCTGAACGATAAAAAATGGTGTACATGTAAAACATGAGTATAAAGAAGAGAGAACTGGATGTTAACATTTTGTGTGTGTGTGTTGAGCAACAGGGTGATGAAGGTTCCTACATCAGCTGGGGTTCCTCTGCATGTCCCTGCGTGGAGAAGGTCCAAGGTTTGTCGCTACTTCCTGTCAGAGTTGAGAGGAAGATCACTTTACTGGCACGTAACCTCCATCTCTATCAGGTGCGTCAGACTTCAATATTTAGAAGACCAGAAGTGATGTGTTCCAGTTTGTCAGACAGTCTCTGTGTGTGTTCAGGATGAAGAGCTGGACTACGAGTGTGTGTTGGTCATCGAAGGGCAGACGGTGGTGGTGGATGCCTACGTGGAGACCGATGATATGAATCCATCAAACTTCGACATCACATGTCAGCTTCACCAGGTCTGATGATGATGATGTTGAGGCTTTATATCCAGTTGTCTTACGTCGTAGGTAGATAAGGATAAACATGTTTACGTTCATTTATCTTTTTACTACCTGAAGTTTTTAGTCATTAATATTCCGATTCAATTCTGCAGATAAATTTATTGTTTCTTTTTCTTTTCATAAAAACAGTGAAATGTTGTCAAGCTAGCATTTAATGGGTTAAAATACCTTAAATAATAATATATTTGGTAGTTTTGATGTATTTTGTTAATGAAGTTGAGTGAAAGATTTGAGGGAAAAAAAGTGGAAAAAATATTAATCTGTAATGTTTTAATAACAGTTGTTAGCAGAGGAATTTTTTGTCGTCCAATGACTTTAAAGGGCAGGATATTAAAGTGTCCCGCAAGGGTAAAATATAGTAAATTTTACTCATTTATGTACCACCCTTTTGCCAGTTTGTGTAAAATTCTATCGTTCCACCCCTGCTGTGATAAAGGTAAAAGCTGGTTCATTTTTAATGTTTGTAATCTAGAGCTTCACGTATTGTTAACTTAAATGTTAAACTTGAAAGACGTTAGGGAATTCTACATATCTGATATTTTCCAGCAGAAAGACAACCCAAAATCAGTTTAATTGTCTTACATTGTTGAAATGGCCCATGATGCAGACCCGGCTTTAACCCCTGCCTGTAATAATATATCAGCTGAATTGTGGACCTTAAAGAACTGCTTAAAGAACTTAAAGTATCTGTTGAAATTTAAGTGGTAATGTCATGTTTGTTATTGTCCAAAAAATTCTTGAAAGATTATATGGATGTAAACTCACTGTTAACAGTTCAATGTCCCATTTTCTTTACTGTGACATGTCCAAGTTGAAAAGCACTGCAGGACCTCCTCCCTTCAGCTGTCTGCTAACTTTATTGTCTTAAATCAGCTTAAAGGCACATTAGAGTCCAGGATCCTTCAGCCATGTCTCAGTCAAACACATTATACTGTGTTCCGCCTGTGCCTTTGTTAGCGCATCAAGCGCTTCCATTTACGTAGCTAACAATATTATATTTCCCAGAGCAGTTGGGGAAATGGCTTGAATTTTTTCCTCTTTTCTCTCTGCCTTGCCTCTTCTCTGCATCCGCTTCACTTCCTCTTCAACTCGTTTAGGATTCAGCGTGTAAATTTGATTGGTTGGTTGGTTGCGAAGCAACATTAACCTAAAGAAAATAATAGAAAAGTGACCCATTCTGCTCTCTAATATAATTCAAACCAAGCTCAGATGTTAAGCACTCCTCCCCTCAGGGAACTTCACATTCCCTCCCATATGTTAATGATGGACAACACTTTCCAATATTTATTAGACTGAATTAAACTGCACAGGTGGTCCTGAAGAATTGCTCAGTGATTGTTAAAGTAGGAAAGTTTTTGTGAGTTTAATCATCCACCCTGTAACATAATTTTTTATGAATTCTTCTAAATTAAACCTCTGTTTGTGTTTAGTATACCTACTCTGCTCCGGTGGATGAATATAAAGCCATGGTATACGTGAAGAGGAGAGACACCTTCCATGTGGACAGTTCTCCGGATCTACATGGTGAGCTCCTGTTGAACTCCTACCAGGTTTTACTGCTCTCAGGATATAGCTGCCACTTTGACTTCCTCTCTGTCGTTGTTCCATCAGTGACTCTGTACAACTGTTCCGTGGGTCGATCTGACTGCAGCCGCTGCCACACCGCTGACCAGAAGTATGGTTGTGTGTGGTGTGGTGGCCATCAGGCCACCTGTGTTTACTCAGACTCCTGCAGTGAACCTGTACAAAAGACATGCCCCGCCCCCGTCATACACTCTGTGAGTACTGATAACCTTCTCTCAGATTATTAACCCTTAAAACTCCACTACATCTCTGACTCCCCCAAGAGCTATTGGATATATCATCACCAGTGTTTCAGGACCGGTAGTGTGTAACTCTGGGAGGTAAATTGTGATGGATAGTTTACCCTTTAGCTGATCTATGGAAGTTTTCCAGGCATTAATATCCTGTCGAAGACATTTATAATCGAGCCACAAAATGTAGAGTTTATTCAGAGTCTATATGGTAAATCCACAATGAGTGATCCATGATAACACCATTATTTATCACATTTTCTTCATAAAAAGAGATCTCTATTTTTACCTAGAAATTACGATGAAGCCACTTTCTGGCAAACTTTCCACTAGTCAGAGCTTAAATTGATGGTAATGTCCAATCAAGAGCAGCCAAAGATCAACAAGCGAGCAGAAAGTTCTATGTCTGTATGATAAAAAGAAAAATAATGCTTCTCTCTGGCTGGGATAAAGGCAATGGTTTTGTGAGGATAGTAGGTAAACAGTAACATAATAACTGCTACTAAAGATGTAAAGATGTAAGTATTTTCTGTAGTGTGTTTGTTTCAATGTTTTTTCTCCTGAAAGCTAAGACCTGAGAGAATGATGTGCAGATGAGAAAAGGCTTGGTCACTGTAGATCTGTGTGTTATTTCTACAAAGTTGTGTTAGTATTAAATTCTGTTGGTTTTTTGGTTAGTCTTTATGGCATGATACCTATTATACATTTATTTTACATTATTTTAGCCTCATAATCCAACAACTGAGGCAGTCCTGAAAGCATCATGTCTGGATGTTGACTTCTATATGCATTTTTACATTAAAAAAAAAACAACTTGAAATTTTAAGGGTTAAACACAAATGTACCCCGGCTATGAAATATTTTCTGAAGCCAGCAGTACCCGTCCCAGTTTTCTGTGCAGGGTTTTATGATTTCCTTTCAGCTATCCTGTCTTTTCTTTAGATTGAGCCACTTTCTGGCCTGTTGGAAGGAGGCACCATGGTAACCATTTCAGGCTCCAACCTGGGCCAAAGGGCCGGAGACATCCTTCACTCTGTGTCAGTTGCTGGGGTGCCATGTACCGTCATACCACAACTGTACGAGGTGTCCTCCAGGTATGCATGAACTGCTGCTGTTTGAGGGGAATTTGACTGAATGTTTTGCAGATTTCTCAGTAAAAATGTTCAGCAGCATGAGTCTATTTTGTTTAGAGCAAAGACTGGTGTCTGTCTTCCAGGATCGTGTGTAGGACCAAACCCAGTAGAGAGGAGAAGGTGGGCTATGTGTCTGTGGAAGTGAGTGGAGGGGAGTTTGGCCGGTCCAGCCAGTCTTTCAGCTACCAGGTACAGCAGGCTAAATTCACTGCAGCACATTGTATATGTTTGTTTTTTGAGCCCTCTGTTTGACCAGAGTTGTTTCAGCTACCAAACAGACAAAAGTCTGCATGGACACATTGATGGTTCAGGAGTTCCTGATCCATGCTAGTCAGTTTTCATGTTCCTCCGGCACCTGTGAGAGTTTTGCAGTTATTTCTTCCACAGTCTGCCACAGTCGGGTATTTAATGGCTCTAAATTGAATGGTTTTCCCTCTGTGACTGGATATTATCAACACCTTGATTCTTTTCTTTCTCAGTCATTCTGTTGTAGATCTGCTGCTGTGTTTGAGATCATAGTCCTGTTGAATGAGGCAGTTTCATCCAATGTTTACCTGTCAGACAGATGGACTCTCATCTGACTACAGAGTACTTTGGTATCCAGAGGAGTTCATGGTCCACTCAATGACTGCAAGGTGTCCAGGTCTTGTAACTGCAGAACAAGCCCAGATCATCATCCCTCCACCACCGTGCTGACAGTTGCTATGATGTTTATGTGCTGATATACTGTATTTGGTTTTTTGTGCATTCTGACCAAACATGTCCCCTTTGGTCTGGTCTGTCCACCAAACATGGTTCCAGAAGTTTTGTGGTTTGTTCAGATGCAGCTTTGCAAACTTAAGCCATGCTGCTATGTTCTTTTTAAATAGAAAGAGTTCAGTTTTTTTCTAACTGGACTGTCATTTAACATGCTAACTGAGGCCTGGATAGCCTGAGATTTCACTATACACCTCCTCACTCGGTGCAGTTATTAACTCTCATGGTTTCTCCTACTACTGCTATGCAGATGACACTCAGCTTTTCCTTTCTTTCCCACCTGACGACACAACCGTCTCAATGCGAATATCAGCATGCCTTGCTGATATCTCTGCATGGATGAAGGATCGCCACTTCAGCCAGCCAGTCCTTCCTTACCGCCACAGCTAAGCGTGCAGCTTGACTCTATCACACTTGTGCCTACGTCTTCTACCAGGAATCTTGGTGTCATGGTAAACAACCAGCTGACCTTTAAGGACCATGTTGTCTCGATTGCTCGATCTTGCCGATTTGCTCTCTACAACATCAGGAGGATCAGACCCTACCTGACTGAACACACGGCACTGCTCCTGGTCCAGGCTCTGGTCATTTCATGCATTGACTACTGTAACTCCTTACTGGCTGGCCTGCCTGCATGCTCAGTTAAACCTCTGAAGATGATCCAGCAGCATGTCTGGGCTTCAACCAGCCCAAAAGAGCTCATGTCACTCTGCTGCTAATCGCTCTCCACTGGCTTCCAGTTGCAGCGCACATCAAATTCAAAGCTCTGCTTCTGGCTTACAAAATAATAACCCAAACGGCTCCGGTCTACCTCCACTCCTTAACCCAGAGCTACACTCCCTCTCCACAGTTACGCTCTGCCAGTGAAAAACACCTAGTGCTCCCACCACAACATGGCACAAAATCAGTAGCTAGACTCTTCTCCTCTGTTGTCCCCTGGTGGTGGAACGATCTACCAAACTCTGTCCGATCCGCAGAGTCCTTATCCACTTTTCAAAGCAAGCTAAAGACTCAGTTGTTTAAGGAGCATTTCCACACTTAGCTTAACTCGTCTACTCAACAGAATGAGTTAGAGTTAGAAAGATTTGTCCAGCTCTTTGACTCAACCAAGTACTGAACAAGCTGTGTGCACTTACGCCCAAGATGATATTGTGTGATGAAATCGTGATGTTGTATTTAAACAAAATGACTTACAAAAAACTACAAAAAAAAAAAAAATTATATGCACTGCCTCTAGCCCTACATGACAGCACCTGGGTCCAACTGGACTCAAAGCTGTCTGACTACCACTTAATTATGGCGTCCCATCTTGTTTGAATTCTTGCTTGTGTTGTTCTTACTCTCAAATGTAAGTCACTTTGGATAAAAGCGTCTGCTAAATGACTGTAGAATAGAATAGAATAGAATAGAATAGATGTAGCTCTTGTTTTTTTCAAGGTTTGACATCCACTCCTGAGAAGATTGGCAGAAACTGTCTTGAATATTTTCTACATGTGAACAGTCTTTCTCTCTGCAGAATGATGGACTCCAGGTCGTGTGAAAATTACCTTATAAACCTTCCCAGATAAATGGGCGGCAACAGTTACTTCTCTAAGACCACTTCTGATGTCTTTCCTTCTTGGCATTGTGTCAACACACATCTGAATGCTGCAGAGAGGAGCTCACAGTGATGATGATTATGATGAAGAGTTCTTGATTAGCTGCTCCTGTCTGCTACTGATATTTACCTTTACTTATTAACAGTTTTGTCCAGAACGATAGTAGAGTAGCAACATTCAAGCTTCAGTGCAGTAAGAAACCCATATCTGTACAGTAAGAGCTGAATCGATTTAAATTTATAGAACAGGCACGGCCATACAGACCAGTTGCAAAAGTCTGAGTACATGTAAGCCAGGCATTCCAGTATATTATACATGGAATATAAGAGAAAGTGATTATTCAGGACACTGTTTGAGGCTGTGAAGGATGCCCTATGATAGTGTTTGGCTGTTCCACCATTATAGGACCATGAAGAGAGCAGTCTGGAAAGAGACTGTCCAGTGATAGCAGTACCACATAATGCTCCTTCAAGTAAATCTGGTGGGGTGGATCATAAGCCTATATGACAAAGTCCTGGTTGGAGACCCCACAGTCACTTTGAAGATAAACATCAGAGACATGTAATTGTTTCGGGCAGCCTTTGGGACACGTGACCCTTTAGTTGATCAAACATCGCTTGTGCTTCTGCAAGCTGGGAGACTTGTTAGAAAGAGCAGTGGTCAAGACAAGAGGTAACAATGGCTACACCAAGAGTTCGGTGGTCTACTGAGTCTACCGCAGACTGGTTTTTCTAATGTTGTGAAATAATAAAGCAACTTGACAGGAAACAGACTCAGCACAGTCAGAGAAGAGCTGCTAATCAGTCATGACAGCCTTTGTTGGTGTGATCGTTGAAGAGGCAGTTTTTATACTGAGATAATGTTAGAGTCAGAGATTGTCTGTGATGACCGATAGATCAGTTTAACTGGAGGTGACATTTCTTGTAGTTGTGAAAATATACTTAATGTATTTTGGGTATGTCATGTCAAACAGGAGGCAGAAAAAATAGACCTTGTGAAGAGGAGGTGAATGAGCTGTAAGGCTTTTCACAGATCTGAAGATGTATTTTTGGAGATGTTCTGAGTTTTCTTTTTGTTCCCTCTTCTTCCTTTCAGGATCCACAGGTGACAGGAGTTTCACCCAAAAGGGGCCCAAAGGCAGGAGGAACTTCTCTCACCATCGCAGGCCAAAACCTGCTGACGGGTCGTCCCTCTGACCTCACCATCACTGTGGGAGGGGTGTCCTGTAAAATGTGAGACACACACACATAGTTCATGCTTAGCTTTAGCTAACAGAGCAGAATAAGTTCACAATAAGTCAGTAGATATGATATAAAACATGAGAATAAATCCCAACACCTTTTTTAACAACACATTTGTTCAAACACATTTCCTCATAATTATCTCAGTTTTCTACAAATGAAAATAAAGGTCAGTGATTTGATAAAATTATGATTATTTTATAAAAGTAAACCCCCACATTTAGGTTGGAGCGTGAGACAGATATTGAATTATCCAACTGAAATTATAATTACAGCCTGATATTCAGTTAGAAATTTTTTCTAACTTGAATCCATATTATATCATACGCCTGATTTAGATTATAAACTCTCAGCTTGTTTGTTTCACTTGCTGCTGATGGCACACACACAATAATATTTTTTCTTTCATGAAGCCTTTTTTTACCATATTATTTATTAAAGGAAGTAGATGGAAGATAACATTGTTCATCTTATAAACATAAAAGGTCTTTATGATAAAAATATGAGCTGAGTAATGGGGGGCTGGGCCCCAGTAGAGTCTTATGTCTAGCAACGCCCCGAGGGGGGGGGGGTCAACTCACTGATCAATGAGCCAATAACATTGCTCCAAATAAAAAATATTGATCATACATTAACTGAGTGATTGTGTTAAATCAGCTGTGATATTGTTTCGTATTGATCTCTGGACAAATTAAACCACTTTGTTGAAAACCTCTGATGTCGGAAACGTTGAATCTTGTGATTTTTAATCGTACGCAGCTTCAGTATTCATCTCTGGCGTCAGACAGGCTTGTCATTTCAGTGTTTTTGGTTCATGCCGACCTCATCAAGCATTTTAGGAACCTTTTTTCTCGTTGGTCTCCTCAGCGTATCAGAAGTCCAGAGCTCCAGCGTTCAGTGTGTAACCGGCAGCGGTAACAAGACAGGAGATCAACGGGTCACACTCCATTACGGCAGCAGTCAGCGTCACCTCCACACATCCTCCTACCGCTACACCCACAACCCCAACATCAGCCATGCCACACCAGCCAAGAGTTTCCTCGAGTAAGTCTGACAGTCTGTACCTTAAAGCTGAGAGCTAACAGTCTGAAAGGTGAAGAAGTTTAAAGAGTCTGTTTAATTTTATTTTAATTTTTTATGTTAGCGGTGGTCGACTAATCTCTGTGCACGGCCACAACCTGGACGTGGTCCAGGAGCCATCGATGTTGGTCAGTTTCTCTCCCAACAACGCCATCAGCCAGAATCCAAGGAAGAAGACGAAGAGGAGGAAGAGGAGACACTCAGAAAAGATGGAGGACAGGGAGAGAACCATCCGAAGGCCGGACCGGATGGTTTCTGATCCAGTTTGTTCTGGAGACCCACTCTGCTCTGTCAAACAGGTATGTATGTGTAATTTGGCCACCATTTAACCCTTCTGTCTTCCTTGGGCATTTCTCTCCATTTTTCTTAACTTTAAAAAGAAAAAATTATTTGGTGATGATTTCGGCTGTGTGACGTAGTGGTGGGACGTAGTGGAATAACTCTTCTTTTTAGTCACATTTTTTAAAATCCAGTCTGGCATCTTTTATCCTTTATTGATATATTTTATACTCTCTGGTGATGCAGGAAATTCTGCTATTTTTGCCAGTTCTAGACAAATCACAGGACCCGGAGGGTGCGCCACGACTTTTTTTCTGTGTATGTGTTAAATAATTTCCTAATCAACATCTAGTCAGCATTTTACCAATTATAAGAAGTCGTTTTACACACACGCACACACACACACACGCGCGCACACACACAAACAAATCATGTCCACCGGTGGTCCTATGACTGCATAATATAACCAATACCAAGATTTCCTGCATCTGCCTACAATGGGAAACCAGCTGAATCTGGTTGGATCCTGTAAAAATGTCAGATATTACTCCTTTTTCTCCAAATGAAATGATGACATTAAAGAGTAAATGGTTTTAAACGGCAGTGACAGATTAAAAAATGTAGTTTTAATGGAAGTCAATCTGCCATTTTTGGCCATGATGATCCCCAGAGGGTCTGTCTGATACATAAAGAATTTCAAATGCAACTACATGATTTTTTATTATTAATATGCCCAGTATGTGCAAGACTCAAATCACCTATAATATATAATGTAGTTATTGCAAATTGGCATTTATAAAGGTATAATCCTAAAAGAAATTGAATGTTTGGTAGTTTTGATGAGGTCTGAAGTTGTTTAAGTGATTTATGAAAAAAAGAAGAAAATATTTTGACGTTTGATGATGTTATTAAAGTTTTATGGAGATTTTAGGCCATGAATGTGAGCAGGAAACAATAAGTGTAAATGTTAATTAGCTTCTTTCCTTTCCCCCTCCCCATCTTTAGTACACGGAGCGCTGTGAGGTCAACTCCTCCTCCCTGATCCTGTGCCGCTCTCCAAAGGTGGACCCGTCCATCTTGGGGTCGAAGGTCACAGTGGCATTTCTACTAGACAACCTGCGCTTTGACTTCAGTTCTTTGAACACTCAGCCCTTCAGTTATGAGCCCAACCCTGTCCTACAGCTCCTGAACCAGCAGGACCCCCAGAAGGCCTACCGCTACAACCCCGGCAGCTTCATCCAGCTGGAGGTCAGAGAGGCGATGATGGTGTCAGTTTGAATGGCTTCAGCTGAATGAACATCACCTGGTGTGACTTGTTCCTGTTCCAGAGTTAACAGGCAAATTGGAAAAATATTAAAAAAAATTTAAATTAGTCCATATAACCTCCTTATCAGCAGCCAAAGTAATGATCTTTTCAATCCTTTTAATAAGGAATAGCAGCGGTCCCATTTTCAGTCTTTTGCTGCATGCATTCCCAGATTTGTAAGACTGCTTCATCCATTTTCAAAGCCTCATAGCTGTTGGAAAAGCTTAATTCTTCAAAAACAATAAAGCCCCATTTCAACCTAGGGGTCTAGCTTGGCTCGGGACAGGATGACTTGGTTTGGTAAATCCTGATCCCTGTTGCATTTCCACAGTCAACCACTACTACATCAGAGCAATGTGATACCTTCCTTGAATTATATCAAAGAAGAACACAACCCAGAACTAAAGGGGAAGAATGATTGACATCCAGCAGTTTGTGTTCTTTCTTATAAGCATTTTGTTTTGACCAACAAAAAATCCACCATATATTTAAACATCGAAATGTTCCAGCTTTGTTCTTATTGCAGAGACACACAAGAAGTGACAATTCTTTCTACCAATTAGTGTAAAGCAGTGTGTCAGGCTCCACCCTTTAGGATCGGATCAGTAAGCTCATGTGGAAAAGCAAAAAAGAAAAATGCATACCACCAGTCTTATACTGACCCGAATCCATTGGAAACAGGGCTTAAGTGTACCAACCAAATGACCTGAGTAGTAAATTTAAATACAAATGAAAAACAAACCACTAAATTAAAGAAAAAAAAAAAAACGCACCAACCAACAAAAAGGATTCTTGAAGATCCTGGACGAGCCCCAAAGTAACCAACTTGGCTCATTTATTAACAAACAGGAGTCCAAACAGTCAAAAACAAAACTCATTTTAATCCTTAAAAGTTTAGAAAATGTTTAATATCTTAAAAACTATTGAAGTTAGAAGCACCAAAAGTCACAGCACCCATCTCCTAAACAAGGCTGAACAATTTGATGAGTTAAATGGTTTTAATGGAATAAAGTATGTAGGAGAAACTTAGTACCAACATTCAGTAATTTATTGAAACAGCATTTTGAACATCTTTCCAGTTTCCCTTTCAAATCTAAAATGACTTCTGTTAAGAGTCCAGCTTCAAATCTTTAGTTTTAAGCCGGACTTTAAAGCAGTAGGCGATGTTTATTCAGCAGGAGCAGCAGAGTCTGGTGTGGTTGTCCAAACTGCTCTCGTTTCAAACATCAAAACTTGGTTACTTTTAACAGGGATAAATGTCTTCTCTGAAGTTTCTGGAATACTTTCAGTGAGCTGAATTCTGTTTTCATTCAGACATTAAAACTACCGAGTAATATTTATAGTTCAGGGGTGCCCAAGTCTGATCCTCGAGATCTACCATCCTGCAACTCTTATATGCAACCCTTCTCCAACACACCTAAATCAAATGTCATCTGCATGTCATTCAGCTCTGCAGAGGCCTGGTAACGAGCCAGTCATTTGATTCAGGTGTGTTGGAGAAGGGTTGCATCTAAAAGTTGCAGGAGGGTAGATCTCGAGGACTGGATTTGGGCACCCCTGTTATAGTTAAATTTATTATTAAAAATTCAATAAGCTCAGTTGTGTGGACTTAAAGGAGAACAGAATAAATAAACCTGACCTTAAAACATACCAAGAGAAAAAAATAAGGAGTTGAATGAAGAATTTTTTCACTGTCTTCTCTCAGGGGGACAACCTCGACCTGGCCATCACTAAAGAGGAGGTGGTGGTATTGATAGGAGAGGGAGTTTGTGCTGTTAAGACCTTGACCAGAAACCATCTGTACTGTGAGCCTCCACCTCAGCAGCCTCCACCAGGACCAAACTGCAACAAGTGTGAGGGCTCCGACCATCTGCCTGAATTCACTGTGAGTCCACCATGTTTCCACTACAGCAGCATGGAAAGATCTCGAGAAAGATCACAGAGTTTTGTTTACAGCAGATATCAAGAGGGCTGCTTCTGTGTTTAATCAAAGATGTGTGTGTTTTAGGTCCACATGGGCAACCTGAATTTCTCTCTTGGCAAAGTTCAGTATGACAACCTTAGCCCTTCCACCTTCCCACTGGAGGCTCAGATTGGAGTTGGGGTTGGAGCCTCCATCGTTGCCCTCATCGTCCTCATTATTGTCCTCATATACAGGTAAGTGGGTAGAGCTTCAGATTTCAGCATCATACAGCTTTAACCCTAAAAACTCTACAGGACTGCTGGCACCCCCGAGTGCCACCACTTATACCATCAACAGTTTTTTAGGAATGGTAGTGTGTAAAGGCCAATTTATACCGGGTACATGTGCACTGCATAACAGCTGCACCATGGCTATTTGCGGTCATTTTAGTCAATGGCTTGGTCCACACTGGGCACACCGCAGTGTGCGTCCCAGAAGCGCCTTGTCATGGCTCTCCGCTAAACATACTCACTGAGTCTATTTTTGACGGAACACGCGTCCAGAACGCGTCAGCATTTCAGATACAGCCAGACAGAAAATCAGACACTGGAGCAGTGTAAAAGCTTCAGTAGTTTTCAAAATAAAAAAACATGCAAATTTACGCTCGCTGAACCATGTAAAAATTACGTCATTAACCAGTCAGGGTGTCTCAGGGTTTTTTTTTTTTTCCATCATGGACGATGAGACATTTATCCTGGAAGATTCGAAGATTCTCCTGCGATTTTGTGATCTCACATATCCAGCTAGCCAGACTGCACTCATGGACAATCCACATCTGACATGCTCCCGGTGTGGATTGACCCGCCTCAGAGGTCGAAACAAGATCGCGGTACAGCTGGAACGCTGCGCATACGATCCAGGTTGAAGTTGGGGGTAACTCTGTGGGGTAAATTGTGATGCCTAGCTTACCCTTTAGATTAGGGGTGTCAAACTCAAATACACAGAAGGCCAAAATATATATAAAAAAAAAAAAACTGGAACAAATTGAGGGCCGGACTGCTTCAATATTTATTAAAAACTTATTAAAATAACCTTATTCACATATTGAACCTGGAACCAACAGAGCTTATTAGTTATTGCCTATAAAACTACATTTATCATTAAATAATAATAAAAAAAATCTTTCTTTTGACTAAATACATTTTTCCTTTTTAGAATAATTTCAAGTGAAAACATTTTCTACAGAACAGCCAAAAACTTAATTTCCACATTTGAAAAATCAAATGTCCTGTAATAGCAAGAGAATAAATGCAAAAAATTAAAAGGAATTGAAAATCAGTTTTCTACATATGTGTGTGTGTGTGTGTGTAACATATAACAGTAGAAAATTGATCTTAAATGCTTTATATCACAGTTCATAGTGTTCATAGTGAAAGTTCTAGAATCTAATACAGCTGCCAGCCTGTGATACCACAATATGAAATTAGATGAGTAATTTTACTGCCATCATAAACTGGTTCATAATTGCCATTTTTTACTCACAGTTGCCCTTAAAAACTCTAGCGCTTAAAGGGCTAATAACTCTTCTAGCTTTTGGAGCCTTTGTTTCCTGCCCAGATGTTTTTATCTGTCGTGGTGCTTCATTTCAAAGTGTCTTCTTAGTTTTATTCATTCATTGCAGCCAGACTATCTCCACACAGAAGACACACATCTTTGTTCTTTACGTCTGCAAACACATTCACTGTTTTCAAAATCCAATTTTCCTTTAGCCATTTTTTGGGGAGAGGGGTTGTTGACAAAGGTGAGTAGCTTTTAGTTGATCTTTAGGTGATCTACTGAACTTTTCAAGGCATTTAAACCCTATCCAGGAGGTTTATAATCCAGCCACAAAATCTCACTAAGAGAAGCCAATTCTTGTCAACATTTCCACCAATCTGAGAGCTTAAATTGACAGCAATATCGAGTCAGGAGCAGACAAAGATCAACAAATGAGCAGAAAGTTCTATGTGTGTCTGAAAAGAAGAAAAATAATGGTCCTCTATGGCTGGAATAAAGCCAAGAAGATGTTTTTGATGCACAATGGCACCAAAAACAGCTGGGTTGGAGTTGGTTTTGTGAGAATAGTAGGTAAATATTAGCATAAATAACTACAAATAACAAAAATCAGCCCTTCAGTGTTAATATGTTAATAGTTTCTGTTGTGTGTTTCTTTCTATGGCAATATTTTTCCCCTGAAAGCCAAGACTTAGGTGAATGATATGCATTAGTAGTGCTGTAGGGCATGTTTAATTCACTACAGAGATCCACACCAACAGCTCCCCTTTCCACTGTTAATTTTCTGTTCATGGCATCTCCCTCATCAAAGAGAATCTGAACAGTTTGGTCAGGTCTCTTTCTGCAGATGCTGTTCACATGAGCACATCAGGTGGGAGCTTTTCTGTTGGAAGGAGGGAGGGATGCCGTCTGAGCATACAGGAAGCAGTATGTGATGCAGAAATGGCCTGGGTGGTCTGTAGCGAGATATTTGCCTCTGCAGAACTTTTCAGAACTCCAGTACATGTGTGAAAACTGCTTGTATATAAGCTAGCATCAACACCTGCACTGGTAGAATATCACTGCACTCTGACTTGTTGAAAAAGTGAATGAGGTCCAACAAAGAAGGTTTTAAAAAGGGCCAGATTAACATCAAGATCTTCCGAGGTTATCAATGTTTTAGTGTACGAGTAGTCCTGGTTCTGTTAAACTTTTTCACACTGTCATTTGATTTTTGTTAATCAGGCATTAAGCCAGTGTTGCTAGTCCTCTTTCCTCACCCATCTGATCCCGTTTGTGCTGCAGGAGGAAGAGCAAGCAAGCGTTAAGGGATTACAAGAAGGTCCAGATCCAGCTGGAGAACCTGGAGACCAGCGTGAGAGACCGCTGCAAGAAAGAGTTCACAGGTAAGAGAGCAAACATGATGTGACATAAGAGAATATGGAAATGAAAATAGATAGATAGATATGAATGGCTCTAAATATGAGAAACTGAGGATGAAGAGTCTTTAGCGATGGCTCCTGATCTGTCTCCTTCCTCCTGCACCTCGACCCAGATCTGATGACAGAGATGATGGACATGTCCAGCGACCTGGTGGGCTCGGGCATCCCCTTCCTCGACTACCGAATGTACGCAGAGCGCATTTTCTTTCCTGGCCACCGGGAGTCTCCACTGAGGCGAGATCTTGACGTCCAGGAGTGTCGGAGGCAGACGGTGGAGCAGGGCTTGGTTCAGCTGTCAAACCTGCTCAATAGCAAACTTTTCCTCACTAAGGTGTTCACCATCATCATCATTAGCATCAATGCTACACGGCACTTTGAAGATAACTCATGCATTATCAGGAAGGACATATAAAGAATCTTTTCTCTTTCAGTTCATTCACACTCTTGAGAACCAGCGGACATTCTCTCCTCGGGACCGAGCCTATGTGGCCTCCCTTCTGACTGTGGCACTTCACGGCAAACTGGAGTATTTCACTGACATCCTCAAGACTCTCCTGAATGATCTAGTGGAGCAATACGTAGCCAAGAACCCCAAACTAATGCTACGAAGGTAAGAAGCCAGGATCAGACAGCGAGTGTAGATTTAAGCTTTAAGGTGTTTTAATCAAATGTCTTTTTGCAGAACAGAGACTGTGGTGGAGAAGCTTTTGACCAACTGGATGTCCATCTGTCTGTATGCTTTCCTCAGGGTCAGTCAGCTGTTCAGCATTATTTCCAAGATTTTTTATTTGCAGATTGACTGCAGAGTCTTCAGCGCATTTTTATAAAGTTACAAAACACTGATAAAAAGCTGATCTTTGTCTGAGCCCTTTAATCTTCTGAAGAATGTATGTACTAAATGCAGTGAGTGTGTGTGTGTGCGCGCGCGCGTAGGACTCAGCAGGAGAGCCTCTGTACATGTTGTTCAGGGCCATAAAACACCAGGTAGATAAAGGACCCGTGGATACTGTCACCGGGAAGGCCAAATATACCCTAAATGACAACCGCCTGCTGAGGGAGGATGTGGAGTACAAGACCCTGGTGAGGAAAGCCCCGACTGACAGAAACAAATGAAGGTTACCTTCAAGGTGTTGTATTTTTTAACTGCCCCTCTTTGTCCTCTCTCTTATTTGTTCTTCTGCAGACACTGAATGTGTTGGTGCAGAGTGCAGGGGTGAACGAGACGCAGCCGTTGCCCTCCAAAGTGCTGGACTGCGACACCATCACACAGGTGAAGGAGAAGCTGCTGGACCAGGTGTACAAGGGCACTTCTTTCTCTCATCGGCCCCACGTCGACTCACTGGACCTTGGTGAGAATCCATAAAGATATCACTCTTAAATGAGCAGATTACAGATTCTGTGCTAGCATGGTGAGGGTCAGTGTCCCAATTCAGGGTCTGCAGACTACGTAGACTACGAAGTGTCCTCAGTAGTCTACGCACTTTGAAGTCCGCTTATTGTTTGTGAAATGGGACAGCCCACCTAGCCAACAAGAATTTCCCATAGCAACAACACAGGACGTTGAATCACTTAAACCTCTGAAATTACTGTTTGTTTGTAAATTACTGTGTCATAGGACACTTCAGTGAACATTAACACTGCCTGGGTAATAATGTAAAAAAAAAAAAATTCTGAAGCTCTGTTGTTTTCCAGCCAGTAGACACTTCATTAACCCGTTAAAATCCACAAATATCAAATATTACAGAATTTTAATGCCACCATTTAACAAACATGTTTTACTTGGTTTTGTCACTTTTCTACTAAAGTGTAGTTTAAAAAAAAAAAAGAACAACTCTTCTGAGCTCGGTTGCTCATTCGCCACTGTCTTGTGCACAATGAATTCTGGGAGAAAAGAGGCTGCAAAGGATGCGTCACCAGCAGCCTTTGTGGCCTCGAAGTGCAGATTTGTAGGGTGGATTCAGAGACTTCTTCAAAATGGGACAGTGCTTGTTGCACCACAATGACGTATGTAGCCAACGAATCTGCACTTCGAAGTGTGCAGTGATGATTACATTGTATGAAAGATGCCAATGTTTTGATATATAATTAATGTATGTACAGGAGTGTGGGTGTAAAAGAAGTCTGAGAAATTTTTAGAATCATTTTAAGAAGCAGATTAAGAGTATGTGGTAACACACATCAGAGTCAGGAGGCTCTGAGGTTGATTTTTGGCATTTTCACAACACTGAACTTGCCATTGTGAGTAAACTGTAAAAGATATCTAAATGTCCTTTCAGACAGTAAAAGTTTTATCTTTCGCGACCCGTTAAAACTTTGAATGAAGTTTCTATGTGAAAGTATAAGTTGGCTAAGTTATCAGGCTCCAAAGTGGGATCCGTTGTCTCGTTACGCCATTTAATCCCATTCATTTTCAGTGGGGGAAAAAAGAAATATTTTTTTGCAGTTTTTGAAAAAACCACGAGTTTAAGTCCCCATGATTAATTTTCTTCATGATCCCCATGATGGCTTTGATGCTTGCATCTGATCTATCTTGGACAATACATCATGTCTGTTCTCGTATGGGGTCCAGCAGTGACCGACTACTGACTACTTACAGGAGTCTCAGAGGTCATGCTGGTATTTGAATGTTGATGAATCCTGCTGGTTTGCAGTATTGGTTGAGTCTGATCAGGTTGATGGAGCTGATGGTTGGAGGTAACTTCTGGGTTTTAGGGGAGGCCCAGCCTTCCAGGCTGCTGGTTTTATGGGAAGTAATAATAACAGCATGTTCCCTGGAGTTTCATGGAAACTTTAGAAAAATGAGAACCTTTTCTTTTGTAAAAATGTTGATTTTATGATTGTCTCGTGGAAACTCACTGTTTTGATGGTTTGGCTGCTTTTGTTCAGAGTGGAGGTCTGGCGTTGCCGGGCATCTCATCCTGTCAGATGAGGACCTGACGTCTGTGGTTCAGGGCAACTGGAAACGTCTCAACACTCTGCAGCATTACAAGGTGAGAACTTCACCTGATGAGACCTCCACAGAGTTAAAAGGGAAAGTTGGTATATGCCGAAATATTGTCTATGCATATCTCATGTTGCTTTAGGTCCCAGATGGTGCAACAGTAGCGCTGGTCCCTCGCCACACCAAAAACATTCACCATGACAACCACGACTACATAGCTGGAGAGAGTGAGTTCCTTTGCAAAGGTGACTTCATGACTTTTCAGGAAGATGAAGCATCCTGGTCAGTAGATGATACCGATAGTTGTGTGTACAGAGACGCCGATGCTGGAGGATGCAGATGAAGGTGGAGTGAAGCTGTGGCATCTGGTGAAGGCCAGCGAGGAGCCGGAACTGCCTAAACACCGCCGAGGCAGCCTGAGGGAGAGGGAGAGAGCCAAGGCCATCCCCGAGATCTACCTGACCCGCCTGTTGTCCATGAAGGTACACAAATACACAAATACACACAAACAACCTTAAAATACCAAAGATGATTAGTTTCTAAAGAAAAAAAAATTTCAACAAAGGTCCCACCTTCTTTTGGTTAGGTTTGTTTTCGTACTGAACTTGACTCAAACGGACAAAACCACCTGAACAACATCATGCAGTTCAACAACTGCTCACTAGGGGGTGATATTATCCAAAATGACCACTGGCCAAAAGGAAAGAAGAAGAAAATCCAACTTATTGACTGTCTCTTCCTCTCTTTGGTTTATTGGATGGTTCGTTTGCTTTCATACTGGAAGAGAACAGAACCAGGAGACCTCCAGTTTTAAAGAGGACCAGAGTTCACTTTTTTGGTTCACACCAGAGTGTGAATGAGCATTCACACGGTTCCAAACAAACCGTACAATCCATGGAAACGGGCCAAACTGTGGCTGTTTGAATGCGATCTAAATGAACTTTCTGATTCCTACAGTTGTCAAAATTTCCACTGGCCACATTTTTTTTTCTGGAAAAACAGTCCAGATTACAAGTGCAACTGGATGCATTGAATCATGTGTCTTTAAATAGTTTTTAATGATGTTTTTCATGAAAATACTGAACAACAACAACATTCTCTCAACGTTCACTTTTCCAACAGAGAACAAAGTAATTTATTAACCAGTCACTAATTGGTTACTAACCCGCCTAGTTATTTACATCATTGCACTGTGTTCAGACACCAGCTGGTAAACGACGCCATGCAGCTAATGTGGTGATTTGTTTCTAGGCCTGTCATAACAAATTTTGATGTGCGATAAATTTTCTTAGAAATTATCGCGATAAATGATAATATTGCGCAAAGCGATAATGTTATTTTGATACCATTTTCAACTAATATAAAGACAATGCCATAATTATGCAAGTACACCGTTTCAAAGATCAATAAACTTTCATTTTTAATGAACCTTTTACACCGAAACTGGAAGAAATTTTAAATAGCAAAACAAAAACAATAAGTAGAACGGAGTCTCACTCTCAGTAACAATTAATGAAAACCAAACACAACCAAACACAATAAGTATGATGGATAATAAAGTCTGTTCTGTAAACAAAAATTGCCTTTCAAAAAATATATTTTAAAAATAATATTAAACATGAGGCTCAGACAGGGAAAACTGGCAAAACTGCCAGTTAGTATCATTGTATTAAAAAATAAAAAAATTAGTGAGTGAACCGCGCTGCTGCAACGCCGTGCTGCACCTTTTTTACACATGCCGGGACACCGACCCACAAGTAATGCCGCCCACTGGAAATCCTCCCAAACCTCTCGATTAGCATTGCGGCCGGCAAACTTATCGTCCTCATTTTTTCTTACCGAGTCAGATGGTGTTCAGTAGAAATGATCACTGCGATCAAGCTGGGGTAAAAGAAAAAGACAACTTCCTAATTGTGGACACTGACTCACCTACCAGCTAGCCCAGTAACCCTTCTTCACAGTACTCCTCACTTGTTGATGGACAGATGTGTTTTTCCTCCGCCTTCATGATTCAGGGGACGCTGCAGAAGTTTGTAGACGATCTGTTCACCGTGATCCTCAGCACCAGCCGTCCAGTACCTCTGGCTGTCAAGTATTTCTTTGACCTGCTGGATGACCAGGCGGGACAACACAACATCACCGACCCGGAAACGATCCACATCTGGAAGACCAACAGGTACATGACTGCGAGAGTGTGGAGGTGTACTGTTTCTCTCTGGTAGCTAAGCTGATGATGTATCCTGTCCTTCAGTCTCCCTCTGCGCTTCTGGATCAACATCATCAAGAACCCTCAGTTTATCTTTGATGTCCAGGCATCAGACCATGTGGACGCTGTCCTCTCCGTTATCGCACAGACCTTCATGGACTCCTGCACCATTGCAGAGCATAAGCTTGGTCGGGTGAGTCAGAGGTTTTCTGTTTATGAATATGCAGGAAGAAAAAAGATGCAGCTTGTGTCTGTGAGCTGGTGCTGTTTGTCTGACATGGAGTTGATAATAAATCACATTTACCATGTTCCTGCTCAGAGCTCCAAGACTCATTTTCATCTGATTCCATCTTTTTTCCTGAACAGGATTCTCCCATCAACAAGCTGCTGTACGCCAGAGACATTCCTCGCTACAAACAGATGGTGGAAAGGTTCGCTTAGTTTGCCAAACTTAGTTTGATATAAAATTACCCTTTTTTTTTCTTGGATATATCTAGAAAACAGACATGTTTGGATCAAAAGTAACATCACAGTGCATTTAAAAAGTATTCACATCCCTGTAAACCTGAAACCAGAATAAATCTTTTCCAGACTTTTCCTCCTTTAATGTGACCTTTAAAAACCTGAACAGTCGCAGTGAAAAACAAACTGATCTGTTAATGTACAACAAGCTGGTTGCATAAGTTTGGACACCCTTAAACTAAGACTGTATAGATTTAATCTTAGAGTTCCGTCATCCTGGATCATCCTGACGTGGAAAAATTTCCCAGTCTCCCTCGCAAACAGGCTCCAGATCTGTCAGATTGAGGACATCTCTGGCTCATTTTTTATATTAATTTAGAATATTAACAGGGGTGTGAAAACCTTTTATATCCTACAAGCAGCTGATGTGGTGATTTGTTTTGAAGCAGGTATTTTATTTTAAGTGATGACGAGGCTGGTCTTTGCAGGTACTACGCTGACATCAGGCAGACCATCTCAGCCAGCGACCAGGAGATGAACTCTGCTCTGGCTGAGCTGTCCAGGGTGAGTCCCGCTACACTTTCCACACAACTGAGAGAAGATGAGCAGCCTCTCACCTCAGTGCTTTCTCTTTCAGAACTACTCAGGAGAGCTCAACTACCTGGTGGCACTGCATGAGCTCTACAAGTACATCAACAAATACTACGACCAGGTACTTTTCAAATACTAACCTTTCACATCTGAGCTGCACCGAGACAGTTCATGGGCACAAGAGAAGCCGAATCTGAAAACTATCATCGTAGCAGACATAAAATATATTTATTTAAATCCCAGTCAGCTTAAGTCACATGACCACTCTGAGTCACTTGGTATAAAAATGTTCACGCCTGAACTGAAAGACGTGTGAAACAGATTTTTAAAAACATGTCAAGGAGAAGAAGATCCTTAAAACTCCTCTAGATCTCCAGCACCCCTGAGAACTGTCACTTATATTATCACCAGTTTCTCAGGAATGGTAGTTTGTAACTCTGTGTGGTAGATTGTGATGGATGGCTTACCCTTTAAGTGATCAACGGAAGTTTTCCAGGCATTTATATCCCGACCAGGAGGTTTATAATCCAGCTGTAAAATATAGTGGTAAATCCACAATGATAACACCACTATTTATCACATTTTCATCATTAAAATGATCACTACTATGTTGCTAAGAGACCTCTATTTTAACCTAGAGATTATGATGAAGCCACTTCCTGCCAAACTTTCCACCAATCAGAGAGCTTATATTGACGGTAGTGTCCAATCAGGAGCAGGCAAAGATCAACATCTAACCAGAAAGTTCTATGTCTGTCTGAAACGAGGACAAATAATATTACTGATTTATTTATTTTTTTGGTCAAACAAAAACATTGAGATAAAAAATCAGATTGCATGAAAGAAGCAGCAGGCATGTCCGACTGTTCGACGAAGACTTTCAGAAATAAACCTGGTGTTGAAAAGGTCAGTAAAGAAACTATTTCTCTCCAAGAGGAACATCAAGGACAGACTGAATTTCTGTACAAAGTACAATCAGCTGTCTGAAGAAGAAAAGATGAAGGCTTCCATGAGTCTCATAAGCACCCAAAAACCACGGCCAGGAACCAGAAGAGGTAGCAAAAACTTCTCCAGGAGCAGCTTCTTCCAGATGTTTTGGTCACTGCCAAGACTTTTGTCAGAACTGTGCAAAATAATTCACAAAACACGTTTACTTATATTTATTATATTTATAACTTCAGGAGATGATGAAATACCAATAAAGGAGATCAATGAGATGAAGCACTGCATGTTTTTCAGTCTTTCTGCATCTACTGAACTTGGTCTTTGAGTAAATGCGAGTGAAACCTGAGTTTTACACCAGTATTCAGGGCTTTGTTAAGCTCCGCTGCATCCTCTGTGGTTCTGGAGATGATTTTAAACTCAGCCTGAGCCAGACGACACACTTCTCTCTGTATGAGGTCTTACAGCTGATGAGAGGAAGTAAAGCAAAGTCATAAGTCAGGCATAAATCTGGGAAGGATACTGGGAACTGATTCCTTCACTTTCACGTAAATCATGTTTATCCTTTAGACTGATCCTAATTCTAATATTTTTTCAATAAAAACACTAAAACATTGTGTTTGGGGAGCAGACCCACCGTTACCAACTATCTGAATTTGGCTTTAACACAAGTAGCTGTGTGAGCAGCCGCCATCATTCTGAACCAACTACATCTCACCGCTTCCACAAAAGGAGTAACTGGGAAATCATAATCTTCCAGTGTAATAAAATGAATGAACTGATGAGCATCACCTCATCGATGCTGTCCTCAGAGTCAGATGTGAGCGTCATTCTGCACGGATGTGTTGGCCCTGCTGAACTCGTCAGGATGGAGGGACGATTGGAAAGCATGAAAACATTTTCCTCAGGACCTCAGGCTGCTGCGGACACTTCACCAATCAAAACATCACACCTGAGAGGAAGCTCAGGAAGGTCCTGGATCTGCAACAGACGTTACCCGTCAAAGCCTGGCTGAGCTTGAAGAACATCGTCTGGAAGGAGGAGAGAAATTTCCAAGGGAAAGCTTCCCAAGGAGAATAAGGCCGGAATTTCTGACCAAGGTGTTTTTTTTTACCTGAGGTGTAGTTCTATTAATAGAATATTATTTAAATGGAGTGAAAACAGCCAAACGTCTTCTTTTCGCTGTTATTCTGGAGTTTTTACTCTAGGAGAAAGGACTCTCAGTTTATGGGATGTTCATAACAAAGAGTTCATGGGCTGTTACTTACAAGGTCTATAGAGGCAGTAGACAGTGTGATACGAGGTATTCTAACTGTTGTTTAATGTGTTTCTAATGTATTTCTTCTTTCTATTCCAGATCATTACAGCGCTGGAGGAGGACCCCACAGCGCAGAAGATGCAGCTAGGATACCGACTGCAGCAGATCGCTGCTGCCGTGGAGAATAAAGTCACTGATTTGTGACAGAAAACATTTTGCTGAGTTACTACTGAGATGTTTTCAAGCTAGGAATCAGAAGATGGAAGCTGGCCTCAAAGTTCACGTCCCAGCACATTTTCTGTTTTTTTGCCATCTGCTTCAGTGGCGTTTAGTGGACAGTCTGAGGCTCGGAGTCTTCTGTAGAAGCAGGATGTGCAGAGGCTGAAGGCAGATGGACAGAGTTGGGGGTCTGAAAGACCCCGTCAAGAACGTGCGCTGGGATGAAAACCTGACCTGGTCTGAAGACTGATGTCACCGTTTTCCCTCTGGAGTTTTTTGAAGCGGTACTTCTTACAGTTCGTGTGTTTGTCACTGCTGTACGGTCAGAAATTATTTCCTACTATCCAAGCTCCCCTGTTCTCCAGTTTCTGATATGGAATACTGAAGAAACAGGTAGAAATTTTGAGAAAATAAGGTTTTAGACAGCCCGAAGCCAGCTGCAGATATCACAGTTTAACGCCGTTCTACCTCAGCCCGCGGTGCTGCTTCAGCATGTCCAAACTTCCAGATGTTTTATCTGCCAGATCTGCCTTCACAGCCTATAAACACACACATTTCAGACATCTCTGCTCCATTTTAAGGTACTTAAAACACTCCAGCTTCTATTTCTTGGTTGTATTTTTGTTCTTTTTATCACGTGGTTGTGTATACACCTCAAATTGTCTGATTTTCTTTTAAGGAACTTGTCTTAATTTAGGACAGTTGCTGTGCCTCCAAGCTGAAAGCATGATGGTTTATGTGCATCAATCACAGAGTGGCACTGTTTCATATCCTGACTTTGACGCACATGAATAATACGTTACTGCTTCATAGGGTACATTTCATTTTTTCACGTCCTTTTCTCGTAATTTTCTTCCTCAAGGACTGAAATGGCCTCCAACTTGATGTCAGGGCAACGTATGATCGAATGCTGGTTGTTTTCTTCAGTTCAGAGTCAGTTCAGGGGGGAATCCAAACTTATGAATAATCAGACTTTGCAGCAAGGGTTGCAGCAGTGTTTGTTCACACTTTTCAGTAAAATGTCTCAGATTTCACATGCAGCTGTTCCAGCTTTAAGTAATGGTGTTCATGATCTACCCGATCCAAGAATTAAGACTAAATGTAAAACCCAACAGATATCAAAACAAACTGCCTGGTTAGTTGCATCAGTTTGAGCCTGATGCTTGTCCTTACCGGACTCAGCAGGTCCGATTGTAGCCCACAGGTCTGTCATTACGTAACTAAACACAACAACTAATAATGACTTGTATGTACAGATGGTTTGTTTTAGTTGAACACTGTTCAGATGGAGGGAAAACTAACTGCTGTTAGGCTGTATAAATTTAGCAATGTAGAGCAGGCTCTGCAAGGAGCAGTTTTAAAGATGTTTCTTATTTCATGTTGACATTATTGTACATACTTACTTTTAAATGTAACTGTAGGAATTTAACCTGTTTATTAAGCCAGTGTACATTTTCACAGATGTAATAAAATATTATTCAAATGGTGAGACTTTTCTTCTTTTAAAAACATGGTGATATATAGCAGTGTGGTCGAGAATATTTTGGATGGTTGGGCATGTAGGGGCACAGACTGGGAAAGGGTGGTATGTACAGCATAATAAGACCTTTTAAATAAACAAATGGGGGTCTAGATTTTGTAAAATAACTGATTATTACATCTAAAGTTGTCATCTCATGTAAAAATTTAAGTAAAATTTGTTAAGGCAAACAGCCAATTTTTTTTTTTCATCAATTCTTGTTAACGTGATGATCCTGCATTATATGTTAATAACTTCTATACAGATACTTCTACTTTGCCAACAAGAAAAAATGGCTTTGATCCGAATCATCAGTTTCATCAGGGTTTCTTCATCATTATTGTCAAACTTTAGCCATCACATCTGGTGGTTTTATGAGTTTTACATCCTCTTCATTAACTGTAAACAGTCTAAACAAATATAACCATGTGGACAGTTGGTGAGATGATACTGTATGGATGCTGCGTTATGATCGAGAATGTGGTGGTATTAATGAAGAACAACATGCACTACCAGTTAAAAGTCTGGACACACTTTCCCATTTGATTAAATGAGAAATTGGTATAAAAAGTAAGAAAATGTGTGCTGATTGTTAATATTCTTCTATGGATATCAACAGGAGAATATCACAGGAGATTTTGGCACATTTTTGAGGGGCAATATCCACATGTTTAGCTGTGTTGCTCATTCCATTCTGTCAAGTTCTACCTGGTTGTATAAGTGACTAATCAGGCTTTTTTTTACCCATGTATAATACAACACCAACTGGCATTATTAAAAAGGAGAAATCATCAAATTTCTTTAATTATTTATTTATGTATTTCATTATTTTCTTTTGCTAAGTTTAGAAGAAGTACATGACGTGATGCATTGATCTGCACGTGGGCTTCTGAGGTTCACCCAGTTAAGTCAGTTTACACCAAACATTTGTTAGAATTTGTGACCATTCTGTGACCCTCGACAGGTGTGGGAAATGAATAGATGCAGTGTAAAATCCAGAAATCTGATAAAATCATGTCTTAAAACAGCATTGGATGAAGTTTTTATTATTATTTTTTGTGCTAATGATTCACACTCCTCACCTTTAGGTGGCGCTACGCGCTTTAATGTTGTTTGCCATTATACCAACCAGAGAGTAAGTAGAAGCGGTGGAAGAGTAGGAGAGAAGAAGAAAATCTTGATGAACGCAATCTCATATTAGAACCTTAAATTGTTTTGTTCTTAAATAAAATTAAGCCGTCAACAATCCGCTGGGAAAACAAAAGAACTCGCCATTGTTGATCTAGCTGCGACGAAAAGGTAACTACAAAACCGACTTCGGACAATAGCTAGCTAGGCATCTCCCGCTAACGGCTCGTGCTAACATTAGCTGCGGATCAAGGAGTGCCGCTTTTTACTGTTAGTAAACACTAATGTCAGGGAATTCTGGGGGGAAATATCAGTGGAATTTTCATGGATATAATTAAAATAATAACGTTACAAATTATCTAAAGGCTAACTTTGCAAGCGTTTGCCGCAGTGTTATCTCTGCTAATGGAAAGCTAACTGCTACAGCTAGGTCAGTAGTTTTACGATTACTAGCACGACTTTTTTTCTTAAAATTTAGTTAGCCTTCTTTGTTTGTTTGATTAACCCTGTGTTACATGACTCTCTTATATGGGTAGAAATTCTCGTAGACCCGCTAACGTTAATTATGGTAGCTTAACATAATTGTATTTAAAGCCCCCCCCCCCCCCCCCAATAATTCGCATGTAATATCTATGTATATGTTTGATAAACAAGAGAACACAAATATATTAAATATATCATGTAACAAAGACTGGAGCTGTACTCCTGTTAAGACTGTTAGCTACAGCTGTTTTTTGTTATTGCAGGCAATAATGGAGCCATCGGAGGAACCAGGTCCAGACCCAGGTACTCAGGATGTGAACCCCTTGTTTCTGCAGCAGCTCAGAGAGCTGGACATCCCTGAAGAGGCAGCAAAACAGGTGAGACAACACAGCATCTTTCTCTGGTTATCAATGGAGGGAATACTGAATTTCTGTTAATGCTGGGGAAGGGCTTGGTAGAAAGTGACAACCACGTTTTCCCCATATCCCACCAAACTATTCCACAATTTGTACATATCATTTCCAAAAGTTCAGTATTTCATTCAAATCAGATGCAACATATGAGTCCTTTTTCCTCTTAAAGTCTAATTATTGTTAAGACACAGAGAAACACAATGACAAAATCGGTAATCCACTTTGAAGACCAAAAATTTTACTTCTTAAATAGTTTTATTGATGAAGAAGAAAAAGGTTTTATTGTACAGTTTCAAACCCACAAGTTTTAGAACATATAAGTAATGAAAGACTTGAGTCTGAATGGGATAAATGACTTCACCGTCATGGGTCTATACAGCGTACGAGAACAGCTTACTTTACAGTGTCATGTATGGCTGGACAGATGGTCACATAGGAATCTCAGTCATGATTTTGGCCTCCCACATGGTCACATAGGAATCTCAGTCATGATTTTGGCCTCCCACAGTAAAATAAATGGGATCATCTGCGATTAAAATGCAAACCAGAGGCAAAACGCACCACTTTAAATTACTGTATGACTCAGAATTTTTGTTTCTATTTTCATTTTAACGGGACAAAGTTTTGCTACTCATTAGCCTTTAAAATGAAGAAACGGTTCCAGTTTAACTATTAATTCAGAGCAAACTTACATATTATCCATTCAAGAGAAAATATGAAGAGATGATTAACCCAGTCTCCCTTTCATGCCAAACTGACATGAAACAAATGAATGATGAATGTCGTACCGACCCATTCATTCACTTTTTGTTTCAGCTGTAACAAAAGTCTTAAATTGTCCATAATAACTGTGGATTAGTTGTTTAGTATGAGTGAATTGCCAGTAAAATAAAAGGTTTAATGATTTAAAATTGTGGTGGTCATTGTTCCAGTGGACATCGCCTCTGTTTTCTGACCTTTCTTTTTCTCTTCTTCTAATCATTTCAGGCGCTCCTGCACACTCGGAACGTGTCTGCCGAAGAGGCGGCCATGTACTACTTCAACAAGCTGGAGAATGAGGTGCCCATAAGCTAGCCTTAGTCCCCTGCAGGTACACCTTGGTACATTAGACCTCGTAGAGTTTGTCCAAAGCCAAATCTCAGTGTCTCTTTGTGTTTGCTCTGATGTATAGGAGGAGGGGGATGAAGACCTCTCATTCAAGATGGTATTTGTGGTTAATATGGACCTTGCCATGGGTGTTGGAAAGGTAAATCCACTGGTGCCAGTGTGGACTAGGGAACGTATGCTATGTTCAAGTACACAAACAATTCTTAGTCTTTTCTAAAGAGAGATTAAAGTTAACATGTGAAAGTTGTAAAGATGTAAAAGCCAGCTGTTTGGTGCAGAGCTGAGAGAAAGTGAATAACATCACACAGTGTTACTGGTAAAGTGAAGGAAGGCACCCTCTGCTGTCAGACGTACCAAGACGTCAAATGTTTCTGTCTCTTTGGCTTTAACCACAGGATGAGGGGCCGTGTTTCTGCTTAAAAAAAAAACAAAACAGGACTGTCTGTACCTTTTGGATAACAAAGCTCTATCAGTCTGGTTGGCTCTCAATCCATCATTCATCAAACCTTAGATGGTCAGAGGAAGTGTCAGCATGGCTGCCAGCGATCTCCGTCAATGATACACCACAGCGCTGTTCGTTCAGGCCTACGCTTGAACAATTTTGGGGGGAAAAAATGTAATAGCGATTGTTTTTCAACAAATATTGCAATTAAATCTTTTAAATTCCAGCCTCCATTTCGTGTTTATGAAGAAATTGTTTTCTAACATGAGATGGAGGATTTCCACATGAGATGACATTGCAATATGAGCTGCTCTGTATTCTAACAAGGAAGGAGTAGATTTGTAAAACTGTGGACCCTGCAGGTGTGAAACCTGGATGGGGTGCCGTGTAACATGAAAACTAATCACACTCCTTTGCGATTTGCTAAAATCAACATTTTAAATATAATGATTTTGATTTAAAAACCATCAATCGTGCAGTCCTATTCAGGCCATGTGATGCTGTGGCATTACAATAAATTCTTTATCATTTTGAAAAGTTTTTAGAAAATATGACATGTGAAATAGTATCATGACATCCTGCAAAACAGTTTTTAAAGTGACACCCTCCTTTGTTGACTGCAGAGATTTAATTAACAATATAGGAAGTGCTGATGTGTGCAGACAGATTTCATCTATAACATCATGTGAGCAACAGTCAAAGCAGCTTTCCGTTACTGGGAGGATGATGACTGCATATAAAGCTGAAGTTATACTCGCACGGCATCTCCGTCAGGTCCGATCCATGTAGTTGATGCAGATGAATTGTGCGTATATGCTCGAGCGTAGGGTAACAGCGCCGTGTTGCAGTTTCTTTTCTGGATCTGCAGGTGACAGGACGACTGGTATTGTTTGGTAAATCCATAGGGTGGAGTTTCTGCAGTGGGTTTGCTTCAGTTCCGGCAAGTATTTCCTGTTTTAGAACAACAGTGGCGGCTGACACAGTGCGAGGCCTTGGAAAGATCGTGGAAGCAGATGGAGAAATGATCCGTCTGTTTAACATTTTACAGCAAAAACAACTGAGAAAAAGAAGGAAACGTCGTTCCGCAGTCGTTCAGCGAGAAGATCCGAAACTCTGGAAACGCGTAATCACAAACTGACCAATAACAATGGATTACTTCCACATCGCCACATTCCTGTAGCCGGACCGCACATCTGGTCAGGAGAGGGACACGTCGAGCCTCTGCGGACCTACGCAGAGCCTACTGCGGTGACGGCGTAATCGACCTGACGCAGATGCCGCATGAGTATAACTGAGCCTTAACAGAGACTCCTTGATAAGCCCAGACAAGTAGAAAAGTGACATTTACCCAACCATTGTGCAGCTGTGGAATGATGACAGTGAAAATGGTCCAATCTCACAAAAATGAGAAATATTCCACTCAGTGCTGCCCTGCAGTTTAACAGGCTTGTTAATGCATCTTTTAGGTAATCTTTTTGTGTTCCAGCGCGATGCAGCAGAACACGGGGAGAAACTGGGACTGAACTGTGTGTGTTTGTGCAGGTGGCTGCCCAGGTCGGCCATGCTGCTGTGGGGTTGTACCAGGCTCTACAGGAGAGAAACAGCTGGAGAGAGATGGCCTGGAAGTGGGACCATAGTGGGTAAGACCTGTTTACAATGCTGGCTGAGTGTGCGTAAACAAGTCATACATCTTATTTATAGGTTGTAGTTGTTTTGTTTTCTGTCTATGGTTTAGCATTGCTCTTGGTTCCTTTTTCTTATTTCAGTGTTTATAATTCTGTTAGTCAACCGAGTGAATCATCATGAACATTTAAATGAAAATGGTGTTGATACAGGGCCAAGAAGGTGGTGGTCCAAGGCACCAACATGGCTCATCTGCTGGAGCTACAGGCCCTGGCCATGAGCCTCAGCCTGCCCACTTACCTGGTCCAAGATGCAGGACTTACCCAGGTGGGTGTATGCACCTAACTGTTGGGGTCACATCGAAAAAGTGCTTATCAGCATGGTACAGAATGTGTTTTGTAATTGTTGCTCAGTTCTTTGGTGTACAAATGTGTGTGTTTGCACCAAATCAAACCCTCTGTGTATTTTGCAGGTGGAGTCTGGGTCCCGCACTGTACTGGCCATCATGGGAGAAGAGGATATGGTGAACAATGTCACTGGTAGTCTGAAGCTGCTTTGAGTGGCAAGATGTCTTTTTAAAGGTGGATGGTTGGCCTCCCCTGGCTGTTATGCCACATAGTAACCAGAGGAGGGCAGCATTTCACTGCAGATTGTTGCCACACAAGCATCAACACCTTGAACAAGAGGTGGAGAAGGGTGGAGAGCAGACATGTTCTAACAGCAGTAAACTAAACAAACAGTCAGCCATTTGTTTCCTTTTCTTTCTCTGTGCTGCTTAGTTAGCTGTTGAAAGCAGGAAGGGAGTGGGAGGGTGGCTCCTTCATTAGGAGCAAAAAAAAAAGACAGGTGAAATTTCTGTTAATGCCGACCTTTTTCTGTTGCACGTACATTTTATAAATACACACACACACACACACATATACTTATATAATGTGTGTGATTGTGAGGCAGTATGTAACTACTCTCCCAAAGATCCCTAAACTATACTCGATAATAACACTAACTGATTCATGGCTATATTTTAGATACATGTGACTGGGACATATTCTGTACCATCTGCCATCCTCGGTGTAAACATAATTACTGGATTTTCTTTAATGTTTCTTTCTTATGTAAAAGATAAAAGATGTGTTACATACTAGCTGTGGAGAGTTCACTGTAATTGATGAAGTTTGCAGCTGTGTCTAATGACTGACTAGTTTTTGCACATTAACCTTAATACACAAATTTCTATGAGCTGTGTCCACATTGTCACTAAGAAATGTTTGTTGGCATGAGTTTGCAGCATTCAGTTGTCATATTTTACTTATAAGGTAAATCTTCCATAAATAAATAAATGGTAGTGTTATGCATGCAGTATGACTTGACTAGACAGTGGAAATTCCAAAGTTATGTCGGTGTGAGTTCTCCATTTCGATGCTCCTTTGTTATATGGTCTTTTGTGTAAGTGCTTCTGAACATGGTTACTATTAAAATGTTCCCACAATAAATAAGTGTTTTGATTATTATTACGTGATCGACTGAAACGCCCTAAAAGTGAGATCTGCTGAAGCTGTGTGCGCAGTGTGGGGGATGGTAGTAATGTCGCAGTGCATGCTTGCACCGACCATATGACCTTGTTTTTTCATTGCGGTAACAATGGCGGCTTTGTCGTGCGCGTTCACCGCCTCTATGGAGCAGCAGCTGCGAAGCAGACCAGTTAACCTCACGATGTCCGGCTAAATCATACCCATCGTCGTGTTTCATAATGCTGGTTAAATCATTGCATTGACAAATGATTTACATATTCATTACACAAAATGATGCAACGATATTGCTGGGCACTGCGTTTACATAAACACATAAGGGCATTGTTACAGACGCGTCACGCATACTGAAATTCAATATATTACAATAATTAAAATAACTACAAATCTGTGTAAAAATTTGCATGGAAGTGACTGAGTGCCCAAATGACTTAAATGTGAACTAATAATGTGCAAGGGGTCATGAGTTGTTGGTTCAGTAGACCGACAAAAACTGCCTGAACATAGATGTCCGTGGTCTGGCAGCTCTGCAGTCTGCCAGGGGGCGTTGCAGAAGTGGTGGTGGTGGTGGTCAGGGTGGGAGGGGTCCCTAATGGCATTTGAACCCCTACTGAAGTAGCATGATGTGGCGAAGTTATCCATGGGGACAGAGGACAGCCAGTGATTCTTTTCTGCTGGCCTTATGACTATTATTTCATTGATTTATTTAAAGAACATGAAATAGCTTTATGCTGAGAGGCGGCTTACAGCGTAACTGAACAGGAATCACCAGTGTTCATATAATTATATAATACCTTCATTCGTAAATGTTTTCAAATCAACTAAAATTGATGAAGTTGCAATAACTTCAATGATTTTTGCTGTCCAGCCGTATTTCTTCGGCAACTATCCTTGCATGTATCACCATATAAAATCAACCCATTAGTCTCGTGACAAAATAGCACAGCATCATTATGACGGTTTCATTATAACATAAGTTAAAATTATTTTACACACATGAAAAGGTTCCTCCCTGTGAAAACCAGGCGGTATTGTTTTTTTATTATTTTTATTATTATTTTTTTACCATTTCCTCCTAGACATCTGTCAGAAAAGTGCTTTATTAAGCCACTTGTTTTCGGGTTTTGTCCTGTTTCCCCCAGTCTGGGTCGAGCTGTCACGAGAGGTCATGAAAACACAAGAAGGAAGGCCCAGTAATAAAAGGAAAGAAAACCAGAAAAGATGGTGAATTTTCCCAGTCCAACCCCTCACCAAATGCAGCACAGGCTAATACTCCGTTCATCTGACAAACCGGTAGGTGGGGCTGACCCAGTGGGCTAACCCTGCCTCTTGAAGCCCTGAAACTGGGCCCCAGAGACCCCGTGTGGCTAACGCTTGCTATTATGTACTGGCAAGGAAAGTCCTTCCATAGCAGAAAGGGGAATGTTTACCCACAAACAAAGAAAAAACGATAATCCCACTATAGAATCAGAATAAGTTCCATAGATTTGAATATAATAACGAACATTTCTCCACAATTTGGAAGATATAGATCCTCTTGGTGTATAAAATTATCTCCCGAATCCGGACACTCTCTGTAGTTCCTCTCCTTGTGAGCTACCAGGACACTCATACAGCAAAATATAACTTTCGCACCCCTCGTCAAAGCAGTACCCACCCTGTTTGACGTAGTAATTACGAACACATGATCGACGTGTCTGTACACCAATCATGTAAACGTATCCATCGCATGTGAAATGATTGACAAATTACTGTCGAATCAATGGAGAGAGGCAGGACATCTCAGCAAGCACCGCCCAAAGATTGCGCCCTTGCACGGTCGCCAGGGAAACCCCGTACCATGATTGTGTGTCAGTTTCGTTGGGGCCTGCGGTCGGAGCCGGCGAGGAGGGGGATGGGCGCTTCACCAAATGTAAGGACCCGACACAGAATCGGAGCCCCGTATCACATACAGCAGCGTATACCCCATTATAAAAAGCGACTGTAAATATATAACACACTAAAATAAATGGAGTTATTTACCGGGGATCTATTATAGATACTCAATGGATATAGTAAACCCGAACTGGACAGGGAATTTAACTTTTCGGCAATGTGTTGGAGATCCTGAGAACTTTGTTTCCTAACCTTGGAGAAGGAGCTACTTGTGAGGGCAAAGGATACAGGCGACTCCGAGGCCGATTTACAGGCCTACTGGTCTAATTGGAACTGATGTTGGGATACTCAAAAGACTTCCTTCTGTAAATGAAATTTCCTTGTTTGTGCAAATTTGGAATGCCTCTTTAGGTAAGTACACGAAATCTTTGTTAAGTGGTAATATGCTCTTGTACATATAAGGGCTGTGATAAAAATGTAACTTAACCAACCATGTTTTCAGCCTGCCATCCCACAGCTACAAAGCTAGCCAACGGATAATCAAGCACTCACCTAAGTTTATTAAATCAAGTTGGCTGCATCCACTGTGTTTCCACTTTTAAGTGTCTTACTTAGCTGGCATTTTAAAAAAACTAATAAAAATAAATAGCCTTCCCTGCAGGGCTGCGTCTGGACTGTTCTTCCGTGTTTTTTTTGTTTTTTTTTAAATCAACTCCCTCGTGTTGATTTTGTTAGCTTGTAACGCTGGGAATATGTCTCACTGGCTTTCTTATATCACCATTACTGCAACATTAGTTCAACTATCCCCATAACTCGCAACCAGATTCTGCAAGTTTCAGTTCAGTGCAACGTTTTGGTCGTTGGGCTGCTAGTGCATTATTTTGATGAACTTATTTTTCGGTTTAAATACTAAAGAAAAACGAGATAATCTGCTGCTGTTGTAATTTTTGTAATTTGTGTAATCAGTGAACTCCCTTATGACGAAAGAGTGATTCTAAACAAGAGTGGTGTTTTACATTATTAAATTAAGCTTAGTTTGTTGAGCAAGTTTAGATAATATCCTCATTGAGGCATAGCATACCGTTGTTACACAGCCCCCCAAACACCAGGAGCACATATTGTAGACTTTATTCTTGTTTTACAAGGGGACATTTAATATAAAATTGGTTGCAGAAAACAGGCTTTCCGTCTGCTGGACTTTCAGTGCTGTATCATACGACGCACGACAAATGCAAAGTTGATTCGTTGGAACCATAATTTGATGCATTGTTGTTGTTTTTATAGCAACGTGTTAATTAATATCCTTTGGTCTTGAATCTTACGCAGTTCATGAAAATTATCTGTGAAACAATCTACAGTTTGATCATTTTCGGCGACTCATAGTCGAGCAGTTAGCTGTGAGCAACAGCTAGCAGACAAGCCAAAGGCAACAAATGCTATGCTAGCCGTTTAGCTAACTTTGTGGATATTCTTCAGTTGGTTGTCCTTAGTTGAAGCCAGTAGTTACCTCACACACACATACGCACTGTGAACCTTTTCTGTGTTTACACAGCACGTTTTTGTAAACTTACCTCACTGCTATGGATCCCTGGACGAATATGTTAATTTTCATAAGAAATATTGTAGTGAATCGTTATATGATGCAAATGGATTTGTTTTTCTTAACATTCCTAACTTGTGAACGCCCGATTGTGTTTTCACTGTTTAATGATTGTTGCTGTATTTTTTTCCTCCCATTTATTTTAATCCATGTAGCCCTCAGAAAGGCATTTTGCTTTTAGTGACTGTTTTTCACCTCCCCCACAACCAACCCCCAGCCTCTGTGGCGGTTAAGAGAAATGGGTGGTATTAGAGAGGAGAGCTCTTGATTCTCGTTTAGCTTCTTCTTCTTCTTCTTCTTCTTCTTCTTTTTTTGGCGTTTGACTATACTGAACAGTGTTGTGGATCCAGAATGTTGTAATCTAAAGTTTCGTCCAAGTTTTTACCAACAAAACGCGCTGATTCGTGTAAAAAATAAACAAATACGCCTTATTGTTGCTCTGTGACGTTTCAGTATTAGATGTTTCAGATGTTGTTTTTAACAAGACAAATTTGTTCCAGAACTTCCAATATTATCTTGAGCCATTAAGACATAAAATCTGTGATCCAACTATCTATTTGTGGCTGCTACTGAGGACTCGTTTAAATTGTGAGGTGCAGTTTTTTTTTAAATATTTATTTTACTTCATTTATGTATTTATTTATTAAGGTTTTTATGAGGCCCACGTTGTGTCAGAGGACAAATGGCTGTCCCAAATGCCGCGTGAGTGGCCGAGCTGCTCTGAAATGCACCATGTATGCTCCCAGTGCACGAGCTTACAGCATGCGCACAGCAAACAGGGAGATGTTGTAACTGTTCAGGGTGATGCTTATGTTTGGTGGTGGATGTGTGGCCGTCCCTCTCTTTTATCCATGTTGTTGATTAAATTGGACATTAGTTTAATCTTAAATTAATTTTGATGGAACACTGCTAATGTATGACTGAAAATAACTGTGGTGTTTATTTATTTAATTGCTTGTTTGTTGTTTTTCTAAGGCAGTGTTGACCTTGCTTTTAAGTACGGAGATTATAGGAAGTACTCTTTGTCCTGGTGTTCAGAGCCCAACCAAGTGTTTGACTTGTTCTTGGTGCCTATTGGAAATCTGAGCCTCATTTTCATTGGTTGGAACCGACATTCTCTGAATGTGTTTCACATCTTTTAATAGACTGTGTGGGCTGTTGCTTGCAAACCTGGCCACTCAGAACTGTTGGAAACCCGAGCCCCCGTCTAGCACTCCCCCTGACCTGTACCTTCTTGTTATCTTGAACTAACACTGTTCTCTAACAGAAACAATGAAATGGGCAATAGTGACTTTATAATGCAGTTAGCATTTTGGACTTTTGCGAGCACACAGCGGTGAGTCATATTCCTCAACCTGCTGCCATGAAAATTTCCCAACGAACTGCTTATTTAGTCTTTTTCTTTCTTTTTTTCCCTGCTCTTTGAGAGATTTGCACTCTTAGTGTCACACATCACCTAGCGATTTATGTTTTAGACTAAGATGTGTGTAAAGTGTTACGTTACAGACCAGTGTGGGAGGACTTGGTTTTGTTACATCATTGGGACCTTTTTGTGATAGCATCATTGATCTTGTGAGGACCAAGGTTCTTCATGGGGACCAAAATAACTTAATGCAGCAAGAAAACATTTCTATGATTCTGGTTCAGTTTTGGGTTTGAGTTTGGGTTTGCTGTGAATGGTAGATGTACCAAAAGCAGCGTCCTAATAAGGATAGCTGTGCAGATGTGTGTGTGTGGACCTGTCTGCAGGATGTACGCCCTTCTATGGGCCTCTGAAACTTTGGAGATTGAGGAATGTGCAGACATGCAAGGTTAGCTTGGCCACATTTTCTGCTAGGGAGAAAATAAAGGCTGTCCTGCTGGTTAAAAACCAGGAAATGTAACTGTTGGTTTAAGTGTTGCTGATTACTGAGGCAGTATTTTGATTACGGGAAGCTTTCCTCTAAAACTAGGGGCTTTTGGAAAGGGCACTTTTCCTTAGCCTTAAGTAAGAGTAAACACAACATTCACACAGAACTATTTATGCAGACTTCATCACACACCATGAGTGGGATAGTCGAGTCAACCTGAGAATTAATGACAGGGAATGCCAAGTCTGACTCAAAAAGCAGTTAAACTTAAACCTACTATTGTTAGACAGTAGTTACATTTGGGGAAGCAACTCCAACATTAATAAACTTTAAAATTTTGGTCTTAATGTTTTCAATTGTAATGGGTGGCAACTGGTTTCTGATAAGTCTGGAACACACCATGTACAGGAAAGATAAACTCCTGTTTTTGTTACATCTGAAACAAGTTGTTGGCCCATTTTCTAAAGTGGACTACTGGATTCTCATACCGTATTCAAGAGGTCATAGGAAATGTTCCTGTGAGGACTTGGATCAGGGAGAAAACACAGTGCTGTTAGCTTACCATTAGCATTCTGATGACGCTCTGTATATTCGCATGGAGGGCAGGTGTAGCTGTTCATATGGTAATAAGGTTTCATTTGTTTTGTGCTGATGTGACCTAGTCAACTGAGCCATTGTCAAAGATCCGCCTTTGTCTACAGGCAGAACGATTGAATCCAGTTTGATGAGAAGCAGTTTGTATTTTTACAACACTGTTATATCTGCATGTCGCTAGTGATATTTGTCCATGTCTATGTCAGCACAGCATTTAGCTTAATGTCATAGTCTTGCAAGTTTACTATAATCTTTTAAATTTATACAATTTTCTATGGGGATGATCCAGTGGAACACAATATAAGAAGAATGACTGATGTGAACATGAAGGTGCAGATGTCATTAGACCTGGGTGTTCCATGATGCAGACTGTTAACAAACAGGCTATATTTTGTTTTCTGATTTAAGACTGAACTGCTTTTGTTTGGTACGTATAAAGGAATAATGCTAACGTCCAGTTGTTTTATACACAGGGTTTCCACTGAGCTGCCATGCCTTCAGAATTATGATTTATTTTTGTTCTGATGTTACAAATGTAAAGGATATTGTATGAATGGATCCATATGAACAAAGTCTATATTTGCGCACATTTACAGCCCATATTAAGTGGGTGAAATTGTACTCCGGAAATGTGACACTTCTCTGCAAATAATTTAATTTTGAAAACTGCACACTGGAGTCTCAACTTCCTGTCTGGTTCTACTGCAGCTTGCTCGAGAGTGGCAGCAAAGAGATGATAAAGTGGAGTAAAGCTTGTTACACACTCCACGAGAAATGAGAATTTTGGTCTTGTTCTCAAGGCTGCAAGAACAAGAAAAAAAAAAGTTTGATTTGGTTTCGGTGAATTCATACTCCATGAGAGGGGTTCCATAAAATTGTAGAGGGAACGCTGATACAAAAGATGAGACGTGAGACTTCATCTTGGATAGGGCTGGTTTTAGAATATTGATTTATTAATTTGATAGATTCAAATAACATAAATCCAATATCGACTCTTAAAACTTGAAGATCCTTTAACATGATCCTACTCTCATGTGACTTATGCTGGGCTCACACCAA
Source organism: Melanotaenia boesemani (assembly GCF_017639745.1). Lineage (NCBI taxonomy): Eukaryota > Metazoa > Chordata > Actinopteri > Atheriniformes > Melanotaeniidae > Melanotaenia > Melanotaenia boesemani. The sequence goes on from NC_055684.1 coordinate 7,058,213, forward strand.
ACGATTTTCACGATCACAGACTAATAACTAAAGTCTTTAGGAAATCTTAGGAGTTTTACTGGAGTCACAGCGCTCCCGCCATCTCCATCGTTAGGTTTGCGCTGCTAATCTGCGCTTTTTAACGTCAGTCTTTCCTTAGTCTTGGATCTGCGATAATATCAAACATATCAACAACCAATAGATGAGCTCTGACAAAAGCAGAAATAAGAATCCCAACACCTAGGGGTGTCGCGGTTAAGGAATTTCCTCCTGCGGTGTTGCATGTTGTCTCAACACCGCGGTATGCGGTGTCACCGCAATTAAAAAAAAAAAGAGAGAGGGAGATGGATCTATTCATCAACATTGCGCAATCCTGATTTTGCCGAAGGCAACAATCTACGCGGATTTTATTAAAAATGTAGTAGTAGGTGTGTAAATAAGAAAGAAAAAAATTATGTATTTTTGTTTATGTTTGCAGCTGCGGGTTGTGACCGCCGCTTGCGCTGTTCTGGTTTTAGTTTCAATTTCTCAGATCAGGTGGAGGGTCGTGCTGATGCAGCAGCAGGAAACGACATGCGCGGCAGCTTCCAATGTTAAACTGCATGGTAATTATGCAGATCTCCATCATGACAGTATAAATATTCAGGCCCTTACATTACGTCACTTATGTCATGCTTTTCCGTGTTCCCTCTCCATCCTTCACACTGATCAACTCTGTCCGTTTTTTTGTTTTTAATTTAGAAACAAATGTGGGTGTCGTGGTTAAGGTATTTCCTCTGTGGTGTTGCATGTGTAACAGGATAAATACTGCAACGGCATCTGTAAGGCATTTATGCCTGTTACTTTCACGGCTGTATTTGACAGCTCGTCCAAAGGCTTCAGCTACTCCAACTTGTCTGCTGGCACCAGCCTGAGCGGCACTATTTGAAGCTGCTGACGGGGGCAGTTTTGCTGCGACAGCCGGATGCCTGCTAGCTAGGTGAGATCTCAAATTTGTCGTATTTCCCCGACTGACAATGACTTTTTTGGCGCAGATCTTGCATATTGCCTCCTGTAAATTTTCTGGTTCTCCCTTTTCGTTTGGGTGAAAACCGAAATGTTCCCAAACTGGGGCAGTTACATTTGGCTTTGGGACTAGTGCAGTTGCCATTGTCTGTTGATCTTAAAATGAACAGCTCTAGGGTAGGACCGGATGTAAATAGAAGTTTGGACGGAACCAGGACACTCTTCCGGCGGTGGTGGCGGTCGCTTGCCACGCCCTGCGATTAGGCTTAACAATACCGCGGTATTGCGATATTGCGGTTATTGCGACAGCACTACTGACACCGGCAAAAACGGATGTAAAAAAAAAAAAAGACAAACTAGAAGCGGTGATGAAAATTCGTCGGTGGACCGTCCAGAAAGAGGAGCAGATGGTTATTAAGAAGTAAACATCCGCTGTGGATCATTTATGTGTTACAGTATAATGATCTAACAAATGAGAGAAGAATAGAAACTCCTTCATGCCTCTAGATTCTGATGAGTCGGTGTTACACCTGGTGGAGATGTAAAGCCACACTTAATAATGATGTGTAATTCCCTCCGGGTGTGAAATTCTCCCCTTGTTTGCTTTACTGTGGGCAGATCAGCCCTGTTTGAGAGCAACTGTCCACATATAAATCCACAAATGTCACAATAAATTGCTAAAAGAATCTAGTTGTAGTCTTGTAAATGGTGACCCCAAAAGATTCAAAGTCTTTGTCAAATCTCAGTCTGAGACTTAAAAATCTTAACATTTGACTTAAGATGTGAGCTGGTAGTTTTTCAGTCTTGTGCAAATCTTTTAAAAGTCTTCTGGTGTAAGCCCAGCCTTACCGAGGCTCTGCAAGATCTTAGCGTATATGCACTCAACTGGTTTCCAAATCAGTTTCTCTTGCAGAGATAATTGTCAAATTCAGATGTTTTCATTCACCAGTGTGGTTTACAGTCACCTACAAAGTCTTTTGTAGCGTATTACATTACATTAGCAGCTTAAGCTAAAACCACTGGCTCTCATTTTAGCAGCTAATGCTAACAGGCAATGCCTTGCTTTACAACAGGAAGTGATGTCACCACGCATGTATGTACTTTGAAATAAATCTGACATGGTCATTTAAAGTCACATTTCCTCTAGAACAGGTTTACATTTTGTCCTTTTATCAAAAAGCAAACAGTCTGATGCTGTTTATCTGATTTACATGACGGCATGTCCACGGCAGTGAGCACACACACAGACACTTGCGCGCGCACACGCAGGTTTCCGTCAGAGGACCCAGTGCACGCGTCGTAAAACACATCAACCAGCTGAGAATCGGACAAAAATATGCGAGTTTTCAAAATGATCTTAGGCGTGTAAAGATGGAAGCATCTCGCTCCAGTAAGGAGCAAATGCAGCATTTCTCCTGCTCCGGTGTTACGCCGATAGCATCACGGTTGTCACGGAAACGCTCACAGCTAAACAAGCTGAATCTACACCATTGTAAGAATTTCTGAGTTGTATTATGGGTTTAAATGGCTCCAATATTCTTTGCCATAATCTCAAATATTAACCCTGAAAAAGTGTTTATTTAGAGACTATATGGTAAATCCACAATGACTGATCCATGATAGTACCAGTATTTATCACATTTCCATCATAAAAAAGATCACCATCACTACCATGTTGCTAAGAGACCTGTATTTTGACCTGGAAATGATGATGAAGCCACTTCTTGTCAGACTTCCAACCAATCAGAGAGCTTAAATTGACAGTAATGTCCATTCATGAGCAGCCAAAGATTAACTAGTGAGCAGAAAGTTCTATGTGTGTCTGAAAAGAAGAAAAATAATGATACGCTATGGCTGGAATAAAACCAAGATGTTTTTGATGCATGTTGGAGCCAAAAGCCAGCTGAGTAGCAGTTGGTTTTGTTAGGATAGTTAATAAATAGTAGCATAAATAACTGTAAATAGCCAAAAAAAAAAAAAGTTGGGGAAAAGAGTAAATATGTGAACAATTTCTGTTGTGTGTTTGTTTAATGCCAATATGTTTCCTTCTGAAAGCCAAGACTAAATTCTAAATTCTGTTTTGTTTTGGTTCGCCTTTATGGTGCTATGTATATTGATAGATTCATTTTACATCATTATAGCTTCATGATCTGACAACTGAGGCCGTCCTGAAAAATTTATGTCCTTATGTTGACTGGTATTAAAAGCTTGAGGTTCTACATGTATTTTAACATCAAAGAAAGACTTGGCGTTTTCAGAGTTAACTTAAAGGTTCTGTGCTTCTTAAAGTTTTCCTTTAAAGCCTTTAAATTTCTGGTCCATGTTGTGTGATAAACTGAGTTGAGATGCTTCATTCTCCTGCTGCATCTCCTGCAGCTGCTGTGTGTTCTGTGGCTTTGCCATCTTGCACAATGAGGTTAAAAACAGTCACCGTGACGCCGGCCTCATTACTGCTTTCCTATTGGTGCGGGAGCTCTGGATCGTCTCCAATGAGGTGAAGCGTTTCCTTAGTGTTGGAGGAGCAGTGTTGCAGAGGGCTGTGCTGGTTAATTCTGTTTTGTACTGAGAAGCAATGCTTCTTGGGAAAATAATTGGGGGGGGGTGCAGAAAGGAGGGGTGAGAGAGAGAGAGAGACTATCTATGTAATCATTCTTTCTCTCTTTTCTCTCATTCTTGTTTTATTACACCATCATGTTTTCTCTTTCATTTCCTTCCCTCTCTGTCACTCTGACTATGTGATACTTGGGTTGGCTGTAGGGAAAGAATTCGCCTGAAGTATTTTTCTCCTTACCTTTTGAAATGCAGGAAGCCATTTTAGTCTGACTAAACCAACACTCACTCTCCTTTTCCCACTTATCCTCTTTCTCTGTTTTACCTAATCAAGCTGCAGGCTAAAGAAAGGCGTTTAGTCAAGATTGTAAAATCTATGTGTACATTTTTAAGTCTGTTTACTCAGAGGGTGTTTAAGGCAGGGTTAGAGTAAATATAGAGGAGAGCAAAGAAAAGAAGGCTACATAGAACTGTTAAAGCTGTTTTGTAATGACAGAGACAGAACAGATTAGGTTTTTTTGTCCAGAAGCTCCTCATCCTCATTTTCAGTCAATACTTCATTTTATGTTTATGTTTTGAAAATTAATTTGTTCTCAAAGATTTCTGCTTCCGATCGTTTGAAACCAGCATGTGCGGAAGGTTTGCAGTTGTAGTTATATGTCCATTTCAGGCGTTCCCATCAATGTTCTCGTCTATTTCCAATATCATTGTCCTCTTGTTGGAAGAGTCAGAGGGGGACAGTTGGTCCTTCAGTGGTTCAAAATGGCTGCCAAGCTGAGTGTTATTTAAGTCTCAGTCAATGACATCTTGCAGTCTTGTTCTATCCACTGCAGGTGTTGTTGCAGATCTAAAGCTGTCTGGATAAGACTGTGGGTCAAAATGAGGATGTCGGCTTTATTTATATATATATATATATATATATATATATATATATATATATATATATATATATATATATATATATATATATATATATATATATTTATATATATATATATATATATATTTATATAGTATTATAATGATAAAACGAAAACCACAACGTGCTGGATGAGAACTAATAAGAACACTGATAAAAGAGCACAATAAAAACACATTAAAATCCAGACATTTAACTATTGATAGGTTTTTGAAAAAAAATGCAATAACTTCAGTGATATTGAATAATATTAATATTTTTTTCATTTTATGTTCAAGTGTCTGGTTGATTGAGTGAATTTAATCCTCAGTTGTGGCCTGTTTGCAGTGTGACTTAAATCGAAGTGAAAGTAGGACAGAAAGCATTAAACATGCAGGAGCATTTTCTTCTTGTTTTTTGTTTGTTTGGCCCACTCTGTGGAACAGGCTCATTTGGACAGTGGCTGTCTCGGTTTTTTGCCCTGAAATAGACGATTGATTTTTGTGTCATGTCAGCCGTGCTGCTGAACCCCCCACCCACCCTTCCTCTTTCTTTTTGTTTTCTATTGTGTCTCTGGTCACACATTAACGCGGCCAAGTACTGGTTCATTCAGGCAGTTGGACGTTGTTTGGTTAATGGTAGCCACAGTCCTCTCCCAGCATGACGACTGTCTCACTGCAACTCGAGCAGGTTTATCTGAGCCTGAAAAATGTTCCTTATGGTGGCAGATGTTGCCATATTCTTTCCAGTGTATGTTTGTGTACTTGTGCCCACCATTACTGGACTTGCTTTTTTATTTTATTTTTTTAATGTATTTTTTTTCTCCTAAACAATAATCGCTGCTGCTGAAAAAAAATGTCACCATGACACCTCAGGAGAGGCCTTTCACAAAATACAACAGGAAGTACAATATGCAAACATAACTACAGCTCTTCTTCAGGAATAACTTGTTTCCATTCTCCTGAGTGTGCATCAGATCTCTTCAAAACAGGAAAAACCACCTCAAGCTGGCATTTACACGCTTTTCTGTTGTAATGGAAAATTTTTACAGTAACCCTTCACCTTTATGTCATTCTCATCTTCTGCAATGGAAATTTTGCTTAGATAAGGAAAAGGAAAGTAAAAAATAAACCACTTATAATTGGTTTCAGTAAAGATATTTTTTTACTAAGTGATAAAAAGGTTTAAAAACAAAGATAGAAACCAGCAGTGAAAAGGAAGCTGGTTGTGGTTGATGAAACAATGAAGCTGGCTCAGTAAAACACATGTTGACGTAATCGTTCATTCATCAGTCATGCTTTATTTAAAAGGTCTGATTTGTTTGAGTAGTGTAGCATGAACGCAAACTCTGTCCGGAAGAATGTTGCAAACTGAACCGAGTCTTCAATCGTACCGAGCTGAAACAACCTCGTCCTCGTGTGAATGCACCCTAAATTGCAAACCTAGGGCTTTGCACCTTACACAAACATAAATATATGATGTTTTTTTATTTCCTGTAGTATGAATGCTACAACCAAAACAACAAAAACAAACTTTTTTAGGCTTAACACAATATCAAATTACACCAAAATGTTAAGCATACTTTTGCTAACAGTCCCTTTCCAGAATATAACATCTGGTGGAAATGATACACTTAGACAGTTGGATTATTTTTGTTTATTTATGTTTATTTTATTCATTTCATAACTAAACATTTTGTCTCTGTATCATGTTTGTGATAGTATACAGTATCTCACAGAAGTGAGTACACCCTTCACATTTTGCTAACATTTCATTATATCTTTTCATGGGACAACATTATAGAAATTAAACGTTGATATACAGGACACCGAACTATAAAAACTAAACTATATATTATGTATGTCAAAGTTTAATTTCTATAGGATTATGGAGACTACAGAGACCGCATAGAGTTGCATTCACTGCCGCTGTTTTCATCAGAATTTTTAGGTGTTTGTAGCTGCATTTCTACATTTCTAAACCTGTCGGTTAAAAATAGTGCTTAGTGTTCACAAACTGCCTTGTTTACTGTGTTCTGACAGTTGTAGACTCGGGAAGTGGCTGCTCTGCGTGTATTTGGGAGGTTACTTGATAAGCTTCCCTAGTCAACATCAAACCTGGGAGGCTGTGCTGTGAACCTGACTTGGAACGACCTCTTATGCATTTGACTGCATTTAGCTAAGCATTTACATTTCTTGGAGTTAGCCTCCACATTTCAATCATTTTTGCTCAGTTAACCTTAACATCATGATAAACAATCATCTACCACCAGTGACTTCTCTGCTCACGGTTATGGTGCATTTAGACCCAAGTGAAAATATTGGAAATGTTGCCTTGTTTTACAGGTTTTTTTTTTTGTTTTGTTTTCTCTCTGCATTCATTTTTGCAGATAATGTTGGTGGCCGCCTTCATAGATACCATGCATCTTAACCACGTCTACTTTCCGCCATGTTTATGTCCAGCTGACAACCTCAACATGTACTGAGGTGACCAGACATCAACAGTAGCTTCCCCAGCACGAACAGCCCTACCACACCAAGTAGTTATTTCCCACTGGTGTATGTGCTTGGAAACGTGAAACAAGGCTTGTTTTGTATTGAATGTGTTTTGTTCCCATGCAAACTGCTTCAAGCACTTATATTTATAGTTTAACATTTTATGAGATCTGTCCTCTGTACTTTTGAATAAATTGTTTGTGTTTGTCTCCCACTATAAAACCTTAATATTCTTGGTATACCGGATATTAGTTGTTTATAAACTAATATTACAAATTCCTAAACAGCAAACAAAAAAACAAAACAAATGGAAAATGGAAATGTTAGCATTCTTCAGTGATGAATCTACAAAGTTTCAGTCATGTATCTTTGCATTTACTATGGGTGAACTTAACCAAACCAACTAGCCAGCTAGTTAACTGAGCTAATGCTAGTGCTAAGTTGCTCTATGGTACAGTACAACCATTAGCTGGAAAATGACAGATACACCAGTTATCTTGTAGTCCTGCAGCTTTGCTGACTTATTTCCATACCAGTTGGTTTATATTTGTAATTTTGACTTATGTCTTTGCATTGCTCAGAAGATGCCGTGATGGGATGGCTAAAATAAATTTACATTGCATAAATATGATAACTGCACTGTTGGGCTCAGAGTTTGTCAATATTTCTATTCTGACCAATCTGAAACTGGTATGAAGTTTCCATGATTAATCATATTGCCCCAAGAAACAGTTAAATAGTTAATGGCATCAGTAGAAATGTTCTATGTGTTTATTTACCCTTTATGATAAAGGTTTCTTGCCGAGTTTGAAATAAAATCTGCAGTAAGACACGTCGTCTCCCTTGCTATATATGTGTATATATATATATATATATATATATATATATATATATATATATATATATATATATATATATACACTGCCTTGTAGAGCCAGCATGTGTGCGGGGGCAGACTGAGGGGGCTGGTGCAATCTCACTGTACTCGAAGTGTTGTGGAGGTTTGGTCAGACACAGGTGGAAACTGCAACCATGGACATGCTGTTTACACCTAATGTTTCTTGTCTGTGGACATGAAACCCTCTTCGTTCTCTCCTTGGAGATATATGTGGAAAAAACCATTGGTATGCTGGTGTATTCTGTGTTTTTGTTGAGGACAAAAGAAAACATTGCATGGCATCAGGTTAATTTAATTTAATTTCACTACTTGTAATGGTGTCTTTGTAGTTTTATTTGATCAAAACCTCTTAGAATCAAACTATTTCAGCAAAGTCTAAAACACCTGCTAAACCGAAAATATTCTAGAGATTTCCTTTTGATAAGTAAATCTGCGCTGGTGGACGAGTAGTTCTTGTGTAATTTGTCTTGTGGGATACTTCTGTCCTCTGCTGTCTATCTTTCAGTATGAGACAAGATGTTGTTTCCCTTCTTACAGTTACTTTGCAAATATCCACAGTAGTATATGTTTCTAATTTAAACCATGAAACAAACTGTCAGCTGTTTACTCTGAACTCAGAGGAAACATAAGCTGAGGCAGGCTTTTTAAACTTGTTTACATAACTTCAGTTATACTGGCTGCTTAACTTAGCAACTTATTAGCAGTTTAATGCTATTGGCTAAGAAGTGGATGGCTTCTGTCCACAGAAGTATATCTTGTTAATCTTTCAGAATAACCCAGATTAGATAACACTGATATTCTGATAGGGCGGTGGTTGTTTTTTTCTTTAATCTGATAGTGGTTTGTTCATCGATGTCAGACATCAGCTGCTGTCAGTGTAATTATTTCGAAACATAAATTAGACCTTAAAACCACAACCTACTTAAAGGACTTTACAAGGAGGAACAGCAGGAATTAATGGTGTACTAAGAGTACTTGTGCCAGCAAGTCACACATACTAAGTGTTTCTCAACATTGGAGAATAAACAAATTTAGTAATCCTGTGAATAATTGGATGGAGTGACAGGAAAAAGTCTGAAAATGGGAACCATTTCAAACAAAAGAAAAGCATATTATTGTACAATGTTTCCATTGTTAAACCAAATTATCAGAAATCAGAGTTTACGTGTCCATCCTTGAGCAAATGTTAGCTGTGGCTTGTGCAGGGTAGTATTGTACCAAGAGCCAGACCAGTATGAATTCTTTTTGAGGCAGACGCCGATTTCAATTTTTTTATAGAAAAAAAATTCTGATAAGCGAGTAATTGGCTGATTAATTTAAAATATATGTATTAATAAAATAACTTATTAATTTTAAAATTTCATTGCAGATTTTTCTTCTTATGGAGTGTGCATTAAAATAGCTACCAGTTGTACTGAGGATTTAGACAGTAGGTGTACTCTCTCTCCCTCTATATATATATATATATATATATATAAGCAACATAATGAGTGTTAGACAGGAAATAAATACAAATTATTGATTAATTTTGATCTGGTCTTTGTTGAACATGGTGGCGCCTGCAGTCTTAGCGATAGTTGTTAACGGGGGAGCTAATAAGCTGTAAATTAAATTTTTTACTTAATGTCTACTCTGACTTCCTGCTGCGACTTCAGTTTGCTACTTGACTCAGGGACATGCAGAAGAATACCAATGTACCTGTTTTTAACTTGTACAAATGGCAATAAACTCTTTTTGTCATACTTTACAGGCTGGTGCGCCGTCCTCCACAATAGCCCTGTTTCCACCAACAGGTCCGGCTTGGTACTGTAGACTTTTTTGCGTTTCCACAGGGAAAAACTGGGAAGGATGCTAAAATGTTCTGTGCAGAAGTTGTTCATATCTGCTGATATGGTCCAGACGTTACTGATGGATCTTCATGATTAATAATCGGGGCATTTAATACTTCGATTAAGTGTGGAAATAAGTAATCGTGGCATCTCTGTTTGGGATTTGGTGAAATGCTGTGTGATGCTTGTGTTTTGTTTTGAACACTGACATGAGCTGGTTCTCCCAGATAAGATGATGTTTGGTATCATTTGTTTCCAAACATGTTGATTTGTGTTTTTATGTGCAATGAACAATTGTGCCTGTGTTGTCATGCTAAATGAGAAACTTTGTCCGTGACATAGAGGGGTTGAGCACACAGTGGTGTCCGTGTTGTTATTTATCACGTGTTGTATTAATTTTCGTACTTTCTCATCACCTCGATCAGCTGTTAAAGTTATCTATTCAACCTTGCATCATTAGAAATGTGGAAGTGACAACTTTCCGCTTCAAGCTTTTCAGCGCTAACTACATCCACCTCAAATGTCCGATTGCACAATGCTTCTTTGAGCCCCACAAGAAGAAAGTTCTGCTAGGCCGATGTGTCAAGAGCAAGCCGCGAGATGTCCCCAAACATTCAAAAGAACAAAATGACGTCTTTTTGTTCTTGTGGCCTTGAGGACAAGAGAAAAGGATGTAACAGCCTTCAGGCCCATTTATGTTTGACACAAAAGACAGATATGTATACAGATGCACAGTTTCGTCCGTCTTCTGTGTTGGTTACTTGTGTAATTTGGACTTTTTTCAGGGATCTTAGCTATCCGTCACTTGACTCAAAAGAAGAAGCAGTATGAGCAGAATAGCTCACATGCGACCAGTGAAAGAAACAAACCAGAGAAGAAGAAGAGGATCAAGAAGGGAAAAAATTAGCAAAAGAAGAATGAAGACGAGTACAACTATTGAAATTGCGCAAGCTTTTGAAAAAAGATTGTATGTGAGTGTTTAGGGTGTGTTTGGCGATTGGAAACATTACAGCGACGTGTTGCCCGACGTTGGCTCACAGGAGTGAACTCTGAACTCAGCACTGCCCACTAGTGGAAGAATTGACGTAACAACCATGGCAACTTGAAAGAGGCACGGATCATGACAACGTCTGACATTTGAAAAGGACGTCGATATTTATGCATGTAAGGGAGTACAAACGGGTCTTTAGGCAGTAACTTAAATCATCAGCAGAGAAATTGTCTTTCAGACTTGTTGTTTTGCAGAAACAAGTAAACTTCATGTGATCCCCACAGCTGACTGTGATTTAGTTATATTTTTAATGAGTGGATAAGTGCGACGCGATCACCACTGTTCAGTGCAGTCTGTGATGGAATCTTGTAGTCTTGGGCAGTAGCATCAGAAACAAAAAAAAAAAAGATAAAGATGGCTGGATCTCTGCTGGATCTATGTCTGTAGACCTCAGAACTGTTTGTGAAAAATAACATGATGGACAAGTCTACATAACCTTTACACAACACGTGGTTGTACATGTGGGGTTCTCCTTTGTTCTGGGTCTTATTTGCATGCCTTTCCTATTTGGAGTTGTCTCCAAGATGGCCTCTGTCCCAGTCAAGTGAAGGAAGACTGAGACTGGGTAATTTGAGCCTCGTATTCATGACTGGAAGAGCGAATAATGAATGTTGAGGAGGGAGTGAAGGAGGGGAAAAAAAGGCTTTCCTTCTTTGTATGGAATTTACCTCTTTAGTTTTCCATCTCTTCCTTTTGGAAAAGTGACTCCCTTTTTGAGTAAGATAGGAGCTTGAGGGTTATTTTTAGGGAGTCTGTAATCTTCTGCAGGGATTCTCAGCAGCCAGTGGTTTTTGATAAGGCTGTAAGCGGCGCTCCGTCTGTTCACTCTGAGCCGTCTCAGTATGGGAATTACCCTTTACCTGCTTCACATTAAGGACGGCACTACCACAATGTGACCTCAGCTCAGGTCTTATGTTGTTTTATTTCATTTAGAGCACATTTAGTTGCTTTCCTCAAACTTGAAAATGTAGTGTTTATTCAGAGACTTTATGTGACATGTTCTGTGATCATTGCTTCTTACTTCCCTTTAAAAGGCCATGATGGCCTTTCTACCTGTTGAATTAGACAGGAAATAAATACATAAATTAATGAATAACTTTGATCTGGTCTTTGTTGAACATGGCGGCGCCTGTTCTTAGCAAGTTAACGTGGGGGCTAATAAATAAATAAATTCTTTACTTATTGTCTACTTTGACTTCCTGCTGTTGCACACCATGGCGTTTTTCTTTTGTGTTCCACGCATGGTGAGACTGCGCCGCTTTCATCTTTTTAATAGAAAACTGTAAAGAACAGAAGCATCACAGTTTTTTTTTGCACATGCACGGATGTAAAAGGAAATAAAAAAACTACATCAGACATTCAGGTCGGCATGGACAAAGAGTATTTGGAAGTTTACTAGATGTGTTAATCCGATTTCTCATAATCAAATGACAAAGGTTGTCAGAGTATGCTGTCTACATGAACTCCAGAAGTCAGATTAATCAGATTTTTGGTGCATGTAAACGGACTTGAAGACAGAATTTGGTCGGTTCTGCAGCATTTCTGTTCATTCTCATGTTTAGTACTATGTCAGCTGACATAAAAAGTTCTACACTTGTGATATTCTGGGGAAATGATGTGATTCCTGGAATCCTACTAAAGTCGAGATCAGCCGTGTCTGTAATTATTACTGTTTGATGCTGTTCTCTGGGGATGATGGCGCTCATCTTCACATGGAAAGTTCATTTTTCTCTCTGTCTCTAGTAATTGTCACTTTGTTTTTCACTGTAACTGGTTATTGCAAGATAACCAGCTTTGTTTTAAAGAGATCGTTAGATGATCATAGTGATCGTTGCATGGTTAGCACCTAGCATAGTTGGTAAATTTCACAGATGGTCAGAAGCAATAGCAGGAAGTTAAAGCATACATGTTTTGCTACCTTCCTGAAAATTGATTTCCTGAACTCTGACAAAGAAAAAGCCCTCTGTTTTCTTAAAGTTTTAAATTTAAATTAAACACATCTTTTAACCCTTGAAAATCCAAGCCATTTTTGCTATTTTTGTCCTTTTTTTTTTATGTAGAAATGCATGTAGACGCCTAATTATTTTAATCCCAGTCAACATCCATTTCAGGACAGCTTCAGTCGTCAGATTATTGGCCCTTTCCCTCTAGTACCCACTTAGCCCAGCCAGACACCACTCCTCCCAATTTTTGAATGTTCCCATCAGGATTTACCCAGGGCGAGTAGATACACTTTTAGCACCCACTCCGTCGGGGTTCTGAAGGTGCGGCACCGGGCTGAAAATCATGGTGTGTCAAGATAGGAAGCCACTATTGGCCAGAATTTGACGTCATGGGATGAGTCCTCCCGACCCCGCCATCTTTAAAACCCTGAAGCCACGACTGTGGATAACATTGGCAGCAATGGCAGCAGAGATAGCATTTTAAAACCAATCACCATGGTCCAACACAGAGGTGAAGACCTTTCTTTTGCTTGTTGGCCGACGAAAAAATCCAAAGCAAGCTGGACGACGCAACTCGTAATGAGATTTTTCAGCAACTGGTGAAGTTCTTGCTCTGTGTGTGTCACAAACAAATGACTTCACTTACTAGCTGCCTTGCTAAGATGAACACTGACCATGGCTTCGACAACCCTCTATTGCAATGGGAACAAACGGGGTGGGTTGGATGAATTAAGGTAGGGCTAAGTGGTTACTAGTGGGAATAGGGCCATATCTAAAATGATGTCAAAGAAATGTTTAAATAGATACAGCACCCTAAAGACCAACCAAAACAACAAAACAGAATTTATGACTAACAGCATTTTATTGATCTGTGTGTTATTTCTACAGCCTTTTCTCATCTGCATATCATTCTCTCGGGTCTTGGCTTTCAGGAGAAAAAGTATTGACATTAAACAAACATACAACAGAAACTATTTACATATTTACACTTTTTTCTCCTGCTGTTTTTTGCTATTTACAGTTATTTACTCTTAATATTTACCTACCATCCTCACAAAACCAACTTATCAAAATGTGATGGTGTCATGGATCACTCCTTGTGGATTTATTATGTTATAGTCTCTGCATAAACTCTGAACCTCGTGGACAGGATAAAAATACTGTTCTTCTGTTTACTAAAAGTGTTCAGATTAAAAGTAGCTCCCAACCAAAACCTTTAACAAAATCCTGTGTGTTTGTGACATCTCTTGTTGCTACAGTGTGTGTTTGAGACAGGGTTGACATTCAGTGTTGGACGGTGAGAACAGACAGATTGACCTTGACATTACTGGAAGTCTTGGCTTGTCCTGTGGTTGCCGTGGCGCTGAAGTACTCTTTGTATTCAGTGGACCTTTGTAGAAATGTCATGAATCCTGCAGCTGGTCCTGTTTCAGTGTTTTAGTTATGAGTTGAAGAAGCGGATGTTGTGGTGACTCTGATCAGAGTTGTGTGTGTTAGCATGTGTTTGTCCAGGGGATGACCTCGCTTACATGTGAACAAAGCTCAGAAAATCTTCCATCTCTTTACCTTGCCTGAAGCTCTGCTTCTGTCCAATCAGGAGCAAAGACAAGGAAGAGGGAGACATCAGAGTGTGGGTCAGTGTTTCAGCACAGGGTGCTCACATGATGGGAGGGCGGGGCCTAATGGAGGATGACTCATCCTTCTGGGTGTGTAGGTGTAGGAGGAAGGTGCCCCCTAATGGCTATCCTTCTCACTGCAGCAGAAACCCTCCTTGTTTTTTTGCTCTTTGCTCCCCCCCCCCCCCCCCCCCCCCACCACCACCACACACACACACACACACACACACACACACACCTCTGACACACCTTGTGGATGAGAAACATATCCAGTCCATTGTGTGTATATCTAGTTAGTCTTTTAGAAACGGGAAGGAAAGAAAAAAAAGTCAGCTCTATCATAAAGCCAACATTGCAAACATGACTCAGCAAAATTGGCTGCTGCGATGTGTAAGGAATGGTTTCCTGTCAGATTATGAGGTCATGAGAACTTTCTGTTAGAGTTCAGATGAAAACAGCTGCTGCTGAAGTTTCTTCCTGTTTTTGATCGCTTCCTGTTACACATCGATCCTTGAAGAATAAAAGCTCTCCATCCTAGATGTGTTATTTACACTTTATCTGTTGGTTTTTGTGTCAACAACAGGCTCACTCTGTTTCCCTTCTCCTCCTCAGGTCCCTGATGACCGTGAGCCGTGGACGACGGCTCGGCGGTGCCCCACCTCTGGAGTGGTCCGTTTCTGTTGTTTGGACTGTGTGATTCCTCTTCCTCCATCCCATCCTGTTCCTCCTCTCCCCCTCCCCCTTCTTCCCCTCGTCCCCCCTCCCATGCGTCGCTGTGCTGGACGTCATGAGCATAGTAATCACGCTGGGAGTCACCACACCTGAAACGTCTTACTCCGATATGGCTGCTGGATCAGAGTAAGTTGTCACTAAGTGGAGGCTGAAACTTAAACTGGGGTCAAATTCTGTCACAGGTGAACTCTTCACCATCACAACCACCTGAGTACTGCATAGATCTACATAAGCAAACAAACCTGACAGGAAAAGAAACGGTAGGATGGTTTCTGACTCGACCATTATTAAAATAAGAGATATATAATGTCACACAGCTAAAAGTATTATACAATATCCTTTATCTCTATATAGAGCTTGTTTTGCATTAAAATTACACTAAGAGGGTCTTGAGTTGCCCATTTCTCCTTTCACTGACACAACTTCACAATTCCTCCTCTCTCCCTAAGTCGGAGCGCAACCCACTCCCGTTTCCCACTGCTCACGTCTGTAGCAGCAACATGGAGGCGGAAGACGGACACAGACTAGAGGTTGCTAGAGTCCTGTGATCTACCCAATGCAGAAAAAGCAGACAAATTGCAGATTTTGACTGAAAAATAGAATGAAATATGGAATATCGTGGGATTTTTCCTCATAGGAGTTTTTCACGATGTCTGAGCCAAATGAAGAAGAAAACAAGAAGAAAGTGAACGATATTCACGTCAGCTTCCTGTCTGTGTGACGTCACCTAGCAATACAAACAAGGAGCACTGTCAAACCCCCCGTCTCTGACCCTCTTTCCTGTCCAGCAACAGTGTCATAAAGACTTCTAAAACCAACATAATATCTTCTAAGAAAATATTATTCTACTTAACTGTTGAAATTGTCTACATCCACCAATGATTATGTTTTTGTCCTGAAGGTAAAAATGGACCATCTTCCAATTTAAAGAATGATCTCAAATGTCTTTTCTTGGCTTTCCAGATTATTATTTGATCCTGCTGCTTTGGTTAGTGGATAACTGGGCAGCCGGATATCCGTAATTAATTTATCATCCAACAGCTGCCACTCAGATTAAATCATATTAACCAGCTGATCAGAATCACATCGCTGGATAAAAAAACTTCAGCTAACAGAAAAATATCCTGGTACACATCTTACCAGCTAGGCATGGGATCACCATGGCAACAGAAACAAACATACTCCACATACTCTGTTTGATTTAATGGGAAAGTGATCCCAAACTTTTGAGCGGTGTTGTACTTGGTGAATGACAAAGCTGAGAACAGTTAGTTTTTGTTGTGTAATCTGGATGTAGTAAAACCGTATGTTATATTCTTGTTAGCTTGATGAGATCAGCATAGACTGATCTGAATCTTTCACCAGATTTATTAACCCTTTGAACCCCACTAGGTCTCCGGCGCCTTCGAGCACTATCGAGCAGGTTTAGAATCCAGCCACAAAGGTTTTTTTTTTTTTTTTAAGAGACTCCACAATGAGTGAGCCATGATATTTATTTATTTATTTGTTTATTTTTTGACCATTATTTATCACATTTTCATCATAAAACAAAGATCACTATCACTACTATGCTGCAAACAAACCTCTATTTTGACCCGGAAATGATGACGAAACCACTTCCTGTCGTTGGAATAAGAAAATGTTTATGATGCGTGGTGGCACCAGTTGGAGTTGGTTTTGTAAAGATAGTAGGGTTGGGCGATTGAACGAATGTATTGACCATCGACGATAGGCTGAGCCATTCGACGATCGTTTATATAAGAGCGATATTAAGAGAGATATATATATGTATGTATGTACATGAGCCAGCACGTTTAGTTAGCTACAACGCAGGCGCACGCTGTGGCTCGTGCAGCAGGTGTCGGGAGTTTTTTTTTTTTTCCCATCATCCAGCCTCTCTCCATACCTGGTGCTGCCTTCTTTCAGAAGTCTCGTGCACACGCGCACACACTAAAGGACCGTGCATAACCTCCCACCCCGCCTGTGACCTGCCTCCAATTGCAGCACCAATTTAGGCTACTCAAACTTAACAGAAAGAAAAAATGACAGAAGTAGGCTACTCGGAAATTAATTACGTTTATTTAATCAATAACCACAATGGTGGGAATCAAAGACCAACTTCTTTATTTTCACCTATAACTGTAGCCTATTTATGGGGTCTTTACAGTGATTCAATTTTTCAAACTCGGCCAAGTGAAGTCCCTCCATTTTTGTCTTCTAAATTGCTTCAACAGGTGTTCAGCGCGCAAAAAAGTTCTGACGTCACGTCCGCGAATATATCGCCTATCGCCATTTGCTGGACTGGCGATAGGCGATTGAAAAAAATTTACATATCGCCCAACCCTGAAAGATAGTATGACATAGCAGCATAAATAACTGGCTAAAATGGCTAAAAACAGCTGGAGGAAAAAGTGTAAGTAGTTTCTATTGATACATTTATTTTACATCATTTTAGCCTCATAACCTGTCCACTGAGTCTGTCCTGGAAAAAATGTCGGGATGTTGATTGGAATTGAAAGGGTTAAGCTTCTATATGCATTTCTATGTGAAAGAAACAGGCAAGTAAAAAATTATCAAGAAATGGCCTGAAATTTTTAAGGGTTATTGATCTGATGACCACAGGCTCAGAGGCGATGCTCATACAGTAGTTATGCTTCATATGAAAGTCAACATCAGGCTGGTTCTCCTTTTAACGTGTACTTCCTTTGTGTTTTTTAGCGACCTGTTTGTTCCTGGCAGGTTTGTTTTGGGTGAATAAACTTGGGGTGAAATAAAGACAAACCAAATAAGGTTAATGTATTTTTCTAATCTAAACGCAGACGATGTTCTGCAGTTAATTTATTTATAATAATTAGTTTCAGCAACAGATTTGCCTGAATCCTTCGTTTCCTGTTAGATGCCTTCCACAGATCTTAGAAATGCCAAATCATGGTGTGAAATTCATCGTTTCATCAAATCCTGCACAGTTTGGACTTTTAAATTCAGGAGATTTCCACGCATATTTACTGAAAGCAGGAAGACTGCAGAATGGTCCAAAGTTCAGAGTTTCCACCATAGTTGGACATTCAGAGTTACAACTTCATAGCAAGCAGGCAGCACACTTCTTACTACCTGGTTTTGTAAACTACCTATACCTGGCACGTGCATATTTCATGCAGGAACCGGCCAGTAAGTACTGGTTCTGAATGATGTTTGTGTAATAGAGAAGATGACCACTTTGTGCAGGTTTCTATTTTCAGAGTAGAAGTAGGAGTGCAGACGTCTCCTGGTTTTCCCACATCAGGCCTCAGATGTCGGGTTGTGCGAGGTAACATTGTCAGACTCGGATAAGTTGCTGCTTTCTGCTGTAAGCATGCTTACATGACTGAGCTCAGCAGGAATGCAGTTGGCCTCTGTCCCATCCGGCCCCATTCACAGCCCCCCTTTCTCCACTCCTTTTGTTGTGTGGGTTGTTTCTTGTACAAGTAAAAATAGTACATGCAGGCATGTACAGATACTCAGATTTAGAAGGAACTGGGCTTCTTTTGCTCTTTAAGATTACTGCAGAATGTAATTCTTTAGGACCGGATCAGACACGGCGGTTCAGACTCTGACCAGACTTGAACGTCGGAGCAGAGGAGTTGCATAACATCATGGCAGCCTGCATTCCTCTGTTTTTTTTCCCCAGGCTGACGAGCAACCTCAGATTCTTGCTGCCATCTAGTGACCGAAGACTTATTCATCAGTTTAGCCCAGCAAAGTGGAAAATGCAGTTTTCCTTCATTATACACTTTGTTTTTATACATATATATTTGCACCCACTGTCCACTCTATCAGGTCCACCTTCTTGTACCAGGTTGGACCGTCTTTTTCCTCCAGAATTTCCTTAATTGTTGGTGTCATAGATTCAGCAAGGTGTTGGGATCATTCCTCAGAGATCTGCTCCATATTGACATGACAGCATCAGAAAGTTGCTGCAGATGCTGCAAATCCATGATGAGAATCTCCCGTTCCACCACATCCCAAGTTTTGACCTGAGACGTTAGTCCAAGTCTGGATGGATTCATGCTTTCATGATGTTTCCACTAAATTCTGATCCTACCATCTGAATGTGGAGCTGAAATGGAGACTCATCAGACCAGTAATGTTTCTCCACCTTTTGTTGTCCAGTGTTGGTGAGTGTGTGTGAATTGTAGCCTCAGTTTCCTGTTCTTAGCTGACAGGAGGCACCCGGTGTGGTCTTCTGCTGCTGTAGCCCATCTGCTTCAAGGCTGGATATGTTGTGTGTTCAGAGATGCTGTTCTGCAGACGTTGGTTGGAACCAGTGCTTATTGAACTTCCTGTTATCTTTCTATCATCTCCAACCAGTCTGCCCATCCTCCTCTGACATTAACAAGACATGTTGATCCATACAACTGCTGCTCACTTCTCTTAAGACTAAACAGTATTGTTTAAAAAAAAAGATGGTATTTCATGCATATGGAACTTTTCCAGAAAGGTCTGCCAGAAATACAGCAAAAACTGGAAAGAAGATGTGGAGCCTGCACAGATGCAAACCACTGGCAATAAAGAAGAAGCAGAAAAACAAGACCTAGAAGACACATACCCTCCCTGGTTCTAGTTGTGGTTCTGAAGCCTCAGAACTTCAGTGTTTTCAGGCAAACCAGGCCGCACTGACACCAGTTTAACCAGAGCCAAAGTGGAAGGACTTTACTCCACAGAAGTAAACATCGACTTCTTGTAGATTCTTGTAGTTGTAGCTGCTATAGTGCTGGTAGCTGGAAAGTTGGACATGCAACACCACACCCAGCGCCACTATTGTCTTCTCTCTGTCGTGGCATTACTTTTTCACTTTCTAAGGCTTGTTGATTATTTGGAATGGTATTATGTTCTTTTTGTTTATTTTTATTTTTTTGTGCGTTATTTGAAATGTTTTGAAACTGTGTATTACAGCAGTTGTGTGAACATTGTCAAACAGCTTTGTGAAAAAGTTCTGGGCCGGTTGCATCATCAGTTTGGATAAAATGATGTATCTAGTTGGTTCGCACAGAATAGTAAAGGGTGGTGTTTGCAGAGCTATTCACACAGGGAACCGTTCTAGAAGAGCAGCAGTTTTGGTCTCCAGGAACACCGGTTATGTGTGGACTAAATATCCCAACAATAAACACCTGCAGCAGAATCACCTGAACTCGTCCTCGTGTGGATAGTGGCTCAGATCAGCACGTCTGGTACCAACAAACATGCTACGTTTAAAGTCGCTTAAATTTCTTTTCCTCCTCATTCTGATGCTCAGCTTGAACTTCAGCAAGTCGTCTTAACCATGTCTACATGACTACATGTGTTGAGTTGCTGCCTTGTGACTGGCTGATTACGGGTGGAGCTGATAAAAGTGGACTGTGGGTTTATGTCACAAACCCACACGCATAAAACCAAAAGAATAATTACTGTGTAATGTGTTTTTTCTTCTTCTTCTCAGCCCTGAGTCAGTTGAAGCGAGCCCTGCAGTGAATGAAAAAAACTACAACAACCAGAGCTGTGGGAGTGCACAGAATCATGGGTATCGGGGACTACCATATGCTGTGAGTTAATTTTTCTGATAATCATCAATTCTAATTCTTTATTATAAAAAGTATTACTCTCTGTTAGCAGTTTGAATGTTTTCTGAACAATAATGAAGTTTAATCTGTTTGATCTTTCCTTGTTTCCTGATCTTTTCTAATTGCTTGTTCTGTATAAATACAGTATTAAACGTAAATCTGTGGATTAGCAGTGCTTGTAGTTTCTTGCTTTCATTATTAACAGCTGTACTGTTTCACATACCTGTTTTTTTGGCCCTCATTTTCATTTGTCTCCATTTCCGTTTCCCTTTTTGCCTGAACACCCGTTGTTTGAAGATGCAACAGTCTTCCGTTGTGTGTTGTCAGGATCACAACTATGGTGCGCCCCCTCCCCCAACCCCACCTGCCTCCCCGCTTTCCCAAACCATCATTCCCCGCATGGATCTCAACAGCGTGGTACCCAGCTCCCGCTATCACGAAACCACCGAGGAGAACTCGGCCGACAGCGACAGCTCCTCCGAGGAGGACGGGACTGTGGCCAGTTGGTGCCACTGCAGCCAGACGCTGGACGGTTTGATCATTAAATGTGATAACTGCAGGTAAAAAAACACTGAGACTTCGTCCCAGAGAAGTTGATCCAGGATTTTCCGACTTAAAACTTTGGTATCGTTTCAGGGAATTGGACAGAAGGAAAGGAGCGGAGGGCCAGCACAGGAAAACTGAAAATGTGTCAGGTAGAGCAGAACACTAACACCAAATGAAACAAAAAGTTGATCTCGCCTCATCTGAAAAATATTTATGTTTCTGTACTTTCAGCTGGAGAAAGCAGTGCAACAGAGAGTGGAGATGAAGAGGTGTCCCCTTCCACCGTCTCCTATACTGCCACTCAGCATACGCCCACCAGCATCAAACTCACCGTCAACAGAGTCAAACGAAGCAAATCTAAAAAGAGAAAGAAGAGCACAGAGAAGGCCCGTGGGACTCCAAAGGAAAAGAAAGTTAAGGTATGTAGAGTCTAAATCAGTATCTGTTGGTGGATGGCTGGATGCGGAGCTTTCCTCGATGGATAAACCAATAGTCAGGGCAGAATCTCCACTAAAGCCCCAATAAAACCATTTCTGTGACCAACAAACAAAACGGGTAAACAAATTCCTCAAAAAGATGTAAACACAAATTAGGGATCCACCTATTCACTCCACGAGCATGTACACGGACAAACATCTCTACTGAAAGCACAGCCCTTTAAGTAGGGTTGGGCATCGAGCATCGATTGGAACCGGGACTTACTTTCTGATTCTCCCTGAATCGTTCAAATTTCGATCCCTCCTAATTTCGATCCCAGGTTCGCCGACCGAAAGACGAAGCCGCTGAACACCAACAAAGAAGAATCCGCTGGAAGTGTTTGCGTTACCACGTAGTGATTGGCTACACTTGTGATTGGGTTGAATGACAGCCTATTATCAGACTTTTTCAGGCCGCAAAGAAAAGGAGCGCATGTGTCTTGGCTAGTCAAGCAGGGAGCGCTTGTTGTGTGTATCCAGATGTCCTGGGATGAAAATGCCACATAAACAGTGGGGACACTTTTATTTTTTTACCAGAAAGGTGAGGAATACAAACGTTCCCACACTGTTCAGACACTGTTTGGCACGTTGTGTAAATCCCATTTATACTTTCTCACAGGTACATTCGTTTCCATCCATCCTTCATATTGTCATGGTTGTTAGGCAATACGTCCACCAGAGGGCAATGCAGATTTTACCTCTTCACCTGGGTTTCAGCGTCCGTTTTAGTCAGTAGTAAACATGGCAACGGTGGATGAGGTCATTATAATGTACATTCTCAGAAAGAGACGTAAAAAGCACAGTGATGGCGGTGGTGTGTGTGGCTGTTAAATACTAGTGGTGTTGAATTTAATAGTTTCTACAATGCATTTAGATGCAGACGTGGATGCATGATACAGCAACAGAACATAATCAGTTATAATAAAGTAATCTATGTATTCTGCTGCCACTTGTGTGTGTGGCATGATCTAGCTGCTGCAACAGCTCGGCAGATCCGAGGCTGAATCCACTTTGAAACCTTCACTTAGTAACACTGTAAAACTAAGCAAACATACAGAAAATGCATCAGTATCTCACTGGAAATACTTTCATTGTCTCAGGGAAATCACGCAAGATTACACATGAAAATGTATAAAAGCCGATAAGTTACCTTGAGGCTAACGTCTACAGAATATACTATTAGCAAGTAAACTGAAACTACTAAACTGAAGTTTACAGTTGATCATTTCAAATGTTCAGAGATAAAATTACTTTGTTCTTGCTGGAAAAGAGAACATTGTTGTTTTGTCGTCTTTTTTTCATGAAAAACATTTAAAAAAGAAATCTGACTTTAGAATCTGGCTTACTTTCTCCAGCTAGTGGATATACTGGATAGGCTGGAAACTTCAGGAATCTACCAGAAACATTAGCTTCTGATTACTTCCCTCTGCAGATTAACCATAAAACCCTCTGATGATGCTGAGCCACATATTTGTTGACACATAATTGAAGACAAATGAAAACAAAAGTCTAAACTAGGTGGCTGGAGGAGTTCGGGTCAGTCCTGGCAGATCATACAGACGTTTCTGCTGATTCGCTGTTTAATCTCCGACATTGTGGCATTGAAACCATACTGTTGATCCAAAGATCTTTATGGCTGCACTGTTGAGCAGTAAAATCTTTCTAACCGTAAAATCAAAGCTGAATTTGAAGCTTTTATGATTTGTTGCCAGCCTACCAGCTGTAGAAAACCTTAATACAGTTTTTCTGATTGTTGGACTTTTCCTCCTCTCTCAGGCTTTCAGAGAAGGGTCCAGAAAATCGATGAGGATGAAGGTAAAAAAAAAAAAAAGTTCTGCTTCAGTGATATTTCTGTGAACATGAACTCTTTTCACGGCATCTTTTGTCTGGTGTAGAACTCCACCACTGAGGCCAGCGTGCTGGATGAGAACACAGCAGAGGGATGGGAGAGCCGGATCCGCCAGTGGACAGACCAGTATGAGGAAGCTCTGGTTAACCAGTATAGTGCTGACATCCAGACGCTGCTGCAGCTTCACCGCTCTGCCGGCTCCTCTATCTCCAAGGTAGAGAGCGGCACCACAACGTCGCCCTCCACTGCTCAGATCCATGCCTCAGTCGACACCATGGACACCATTAACCGCACAGAGCTGGCTTGTAACAACACAGTGCTGAGCTCACAGATGCAGGTCCTGAAAGCCACGAAAATATTAAAAAGAGTTGTCAGTAACTTGATTCATCTGTTTAACCCGGCTCTGTTTCTGCTGCCGCAAAAGTAATATTTTTATTTCTGATCTGCTGTTTGTAGCTCCAGCTGGGACGGGTGACGCGGGTACAGAAACACAGGAAGATCCTCCGGGCAGCCAAACACCTGGAACCAGACACGCTTATCATTGAATATCGAGGGAAAGTCATGCTTAAACAGCAGTTTGAAGTCAACGGACACTTTTTCAAAAAGTAAGAAATAAGTCAAATCAGCTAGCTGCTAACTGTAAGCAGATAGATAGCTCTCAAAAGAAAGTTTTTATGTGACATTACTACAGAAGTGTCAGAATCAAGATGTGTGCTGGTGTGTCAGAGTAAATTCACCCAGAACACAGTAGAAAATGTAAATGGTTATCTCCTTCTAAAAGAAAACCACATTACGTTCAGTGAAAATCAGAGGATAGAAGCCCAATTCATTTAGGAGCGAGTAAAGCTATCCTAAGAATAAAGGCTAAAGTTGTCCTACCAATGATAAAAATTGTTAGGAATTCTTAAAGTTGTCCTACGAATGAGAAAAGTAATAGGGATTAGAAAAGGAATTGTGCTATAGTAGATGTTAAAAATAGACAACCTGAGCAGTTTTCCAGGTGTTGTAATAGAGGTGTTACACAGGTAAATATCTCAGAAATGATGATGGTTGACACATCTATCAATGATCAGTCAGGAAAATGGAGGAATCTCCCCCAAATTACGTAGTATCCCAGATAGCATGTCAAATGAAGAGTGAATAATTCACTAGCAACCCATTTCATCTCCATGGAAACTATGATTCCTTCTTACAGCCTTTTTTATTTAATTGTTTTTTGTTTTTTTCCCCCAGGCCTTACCCTTTTGTGCTGTTCTACTCCAAATTTAATGATGTAGAGATGTGTGTTGATGCGAGGACCTTCGGAAATGATGCTCGCTTTATCAGGCGGTCCTGCACGCCCAACGCTGAGGTCAGTAACAGAGTTTTTATCTCCTCGCCAGCTGCAGTTTTCTTCTGATGTCACATTGCTTTTATTACAAGTCATTTTTGCTGCCTCTACCCTGACAGGTCCGTCACATGATCGCTGAGGGTATGATCCATCTGTGCATCTACGCTGTCAATCAGATCACAAAGGACTCTGAGGTCACCATTGGGTTTGACTATGAGTTTAACAGCTGGTTCGTCCCGTCCCTCTCCTTCCACTTCTGTCTCTCACTGTTAAAAATTTGACATATTTTATACTTTGTTGTCTTTTCTTCCTTTTTTTTTCAGTAATTATAAAGTGGACTGTGCCTGCCATAAGGGAAACCAGAACTGCCCGGTGCAGAAGCACAACCTGAGCCCCAGAGAGAGCTTGCTGAGCCCCCCTTCTCTGCCACCTCCCTCCCCCATTGTTGGAGCCGAAACCCGACGAAGAAAAGCCCGGAGGAAAGAGCTGGAAGGCTGCCTGGAACAGCAACAGGAGAACAAAGATCCACAGGGAAGCAGCGACGCAGAGGTTTGTTTAACTCGGGTTAAAGATGGTGGGTGTAGGCCTCCATCTGAGATGAACAGGAACATAAACCACTGTGTGTGCATTTAGGAGAGGACGCTGGATGAGATTAAGGTGGAGGAGGGACAGGATGGAGAGGTGGATGAAAACGGGCTCATCGTCTCCAGTAGAAGAGTATGTTTATCCTTTTATTACACTGCTGTGCACAAGTATTTACCTCTTCACAGATACTTTTTCACATTTGTCACACTTTTCATATACAACAAAGATAACCGAAGTAAAAAATAAAAAAGATTTTATTTATTAAAGCGAGTCTAACCAACCTGGCCCCGTGTGAAAGGAAATCATCCCTAAACCTAATAACTAGCTTTGAAGGGAAGCAAATGGAATCAAGTGTTAGTGATAGCTGGCTGTGAGACAGTTTTCTGTGTACAATTGATTGATTCAGAATTGATTGATTCAGCCACAGTGGAGGGTTTTTCAGCGTGAACGGCGTGTTTAAAATCATACCACAACATCTCAGACTGGACTTTGACTTCAAAACCATTTTGTTTTTTTTAAAGCCATTTAGAGGTGGTTCATGGTGTGCTGCATGGAAACGAACGTGTCCTGCTGCATAATCCACGTGTTTTTGAGCTTAAGGTCAGGAACTGATGTCCAGACCTCCTTCAGAGTTATCTAGTAGAGATCAGAATTAATGGTTCCATAGATTACAGAAGGTTCTCAATCAGTAGAGCAGCTCCAGACCATCACACTACCATCTCCATGTCTGACTGTTGCCATGGTTTTTGTTTAGTTTTCCACCAGATCCAACAGGACACAAACCTTTTAAAAAGTTCCACTTTTGTCTCATTAGTCCTCAGATTATTTTCACTTTTTTCTTTTTCTTTTCTTTTGTTTTTTTCCTGTTAGCAGTAGTTTCCAGTTGAACCACGAACCTTACCTGAGGCAGGTGAGGCCTGCTGAGCTTTAGATGTTGTTCTGGGACCGCCTGGATAAGTTGTCACTGAGATCAGGGAGAAGATTTATATGGGCTGGC
Source organism: Melanotaenia boesemani (assembly GCF_017639745.1). Classification (NCBI taxonomy): domain Eukaryota; kingdom Metazoa; phylum Chordata; class Actinopteri; order Atheriniformes; family Melanotaeniidae; genus Melanotaenia; species Melanotaenia boesemani. Next base: position 7,084,568 of record NC_055684.1, read on the forward strand.
TGCTCCTGTGAACAGTCTCTACTGTTTCATGTTTCCTCCATGGTTGTGAATAGCATCTCTCTGGAGACCCAAAGTCTTAGAGATGACTATATAACCCCCTGCAGGCTGATAGACGTCAACAACTGACTTGTCTGTTCTTCTATTCCTTCAGATCAGGGTATGATGTGTGGATTTTTTGTGACAGTTGCTTTTGTTGAAGTGACTTTTTGGTCCTACAGATCTCAGTCTGGCCAGTGAAGCTGAACTCTGTGTTTTCAGCTCATCTTTGTCTGATGTTAAAATCACTTTGACCTGAAACATTTAAGTGTGACAAATATACCTGTAAGGGGTCAAACATGCATGGCTTTTCTGTAGCAGTCATCATAAAAACAGCCACATTTCAGTAATTTGAGCAACAAACTGTTTGGTGTAGACTTTAAACAGCCTGGAGAGGAGAAGGAGAAGAGTTGGAGGAGCTGAAGTTAAGGATGAGGTTGTGGACACTGAGGATGGAGCAGTAAACCCCACAGGGAACACCTCTGTATCCCACAGTACAGGAGTGGGGGTCAGCACACGACGTACCACCTACGTCACGGTCAGACAGGAAACCAGCATATTTACTTTTTCTTTGTCAGCATTGGATCCGTTTTATTTATTTATTTTTTTCTTTTCTACATCCCAACTTGCAGGAGCCCCTTCCTGTTGAAGAGAAAACCTCATCTTCACCCAGCCTTCCCGCCCCAGCCGCTCCTACCAAACCGAGACCTACCAAGCCCCGGCCGAAGAGTCGGATATCACGATACCGGTCGAGCTCATCGCAACGCGCTCGGCGGCAGCGTCAGGCACTCGCCCAGCAGGCGGCGGTGGCTGCAGCTGCTGCAGCAGCATTAGTGTCGGCGCAGACTTCAGCTGATCAGGGTGCTGCTCTGAATGAAGAGGGATGTCAGGGTCCGTACGGTGCTGAACATGCCCACGGAGACTGCAGCATGGGGGGTCACCTCACAGATGGAGATGGACAGGGCCTGAACAACATGAACAGAGGAAACCTGCGCCACCCCAAGACTAAGAAGGTTCATATTTGTACAATTTCATTTGTTTCCTGTGTTTAGTTTATGAGTCACATGTTATCAATGTTTTCCTGTAAATAATCCTCAGTACCTCGTGACTGAGTGGTTGAATGACAAGATCCCTGGAGGGGAGAAGGTCCACCAGGAGGTTCCTGTTGAGCGCCCGCTGCGAATAACCACTGATCCCACAGTGCTGGCAACAACCCTCAACATGCTTCCAGGTCTTTCTCACTCGTCCCTCATCTGCACCACACCCAGACACTACATCCGCTTCGGCTCCCCCTTCAATCCCGAGAGGCGCCGGCCCCGCCCCCTCCAGATGGACGGCACCTACGGCTGCTACAAAAAGGTAGGCGAGAGATCACAAAACGGTCTACTGGTCAAAAAAATAAAGCAGGGGTGTCAAGCTCCTTTTAGTTAAGGTTCCACATTCAGTACAATCTGATCTCCAGAGGGTTGGACCAATAAATAACAGCATAATAACCTATAAATAACCTATTTTACAATAGTATATGTACAAAGAAGTACAAATACATTATTAAGATGTTTGCATTTAATGAAATATCCTTTTAGAAAACTTTATGAACAACCTGAAATTAATGGAGAAAAATAAGAGTTTAAAAAATATATTGCCTCAATTACACATTTACATATTTTATGTTAATCTGAGTCTGACCATGTGCGACAGAAAAGTTGTTGAATGCGACACACAAGTCCTTTTTTGCAAGTCCAAGTCAAGTCTCAAACTTTGACCTCAAGTCCAAGTCAAGTTGCAAGTCAGTTTTAGTTGAAATGAGTAATCTACCATGCGACCTCTGCCGCCTGGTCTGCTTAGAGGATGCATTATAATATCCAAGGAATTTAAAATCCATTCTCCCCCTTTCTCTACCAGCATTTAGTAACAGCACTGATCTGTTCCTTAAACTGACAAATACTCTCCTCTGGACAATTTCTTTACTTTATTAAAACCCTGCAGATGAACATGGAAATTTATTCAGAGTATTAAATATGCTCTTAACACAACTCATCCAAGAATTTAAACCAAATTCCATCTGGACCCACAGAGAAATTTAAAATCCCAATACTGCAACTCACATTTTCTTCCCAGATGTAGAGAGGAGAACCAATATGCTGCACTTTAGTGCAGGATCACCACCTGTCCAGCAGGTTTTAGACATTTCCCTGCAGCAACACACGTGATCCATGTGACACCTTGTTGTCAAGTTCTGCACAAGTCTCTTAATGAGCCATTAGTGATTTGACTCAAGTGTATTGCAGCAGGTAAACATGTAAAATCTGCAGGGCAGTGGCTCCACAGGTGCCCAGTTAGTGATCCCTGCACTAGTACGTCAGAAAAGTCTTCATATATTTTTTTAAAGGCATTGAAATAACTCAGAGTACAGAAAATATTATTTTTAAACTAACTTTAAAATTGAATAAAACTTAGATCCAGTACTTGTAGACCCAATAAATATTTCTTACATTCCTAAATCAGCAACAGCTGTACTTTTCTAATAAACAGACCCAGTAAAACCTTTTTGTTTACAGTGGATCTGATCCCAGTATAACAGGACCATGGAGAAGTTACAGTTTATGGAAACTGTTCAGTAAATGTCTCGTTCTTCTTCTGATCACGTCCAGTGGAGCCAGTCTGATGGAGTTAACATTATTTTTGTACAAAAATAGTAACAAGCTAATGTTAATGCTGCTGTTGCTCTAAGCGCGTTGCTAACATAGATGCTAACATTAGCTTCATATTACAGTGACTAACCTCTCCAGGTGTGGTTTAAGGTGGATGTGGTAATTGGTCACTAAATTCTCCCTAGACGTCTGTGTGAGCGTGAGTGGTTGCTTGGTGACTCTCCAGGGTGTATGTAGTAATCCTGACCACCTAAACTGACCCACCTCATAACCCATACTGAAGTCAGGTCTGTTGGGTCAGAAAGATATAAAAGATACAAAAAGTTATCCTCCTGCCTTGGAAATGTTTCACATTTAAACACAAAAATGAAACCTTGTGTTACTTTTATTGATACGTTAGTTAATATCGTCTGTGTTGATTACATGTAGCGGTCCAGATTGGACCTTCTGGCAGGCTGGTTTTGGCCCCTGGGCTGTGTGTTTGACAACCCTGCTTTAATGGGGTGTCAAACAGTTTTAAAGATGTTGCAGAAACCAGAAATGATGAACACCATCTCAGTGTCTCTCTTTATATGACTCTTTGCTAGGTGAAGGGTTTGGTATTAGAGGATTTAGTTTTCTGGCTGTTGTCTTCATGCAGAGGTGGATCAAACAGGTGGAGGATGAGAGCTGCACGGCCAGTCTGGAGGATGGCACAGAGTCCATCTCTTCCCAACAAAGTACCAGCAGCAGGTCCACCCCCAACCCTCTATGTAGCGGTATGTGCACCATCACCTCCCTCCAGCTAAACCTCCACTGCTACATGAACAGATGATCAACTGAAGTTTATTCAAATGAAAACTGTTGTCCTGTGACTGTACTCCAGATGAAGACGTTAATTATTATTATCATTCTTCTTCTTTGGTTTTCCACTCATATTTTTCTACATTTCATGTTTTCAAACTCACAGATGTCAACGCTCCGTTTAAAAAGAGGCACCATAAGTATCTAACTGAGATGACAACCTCGGCCTCGGACCACCTGCTTCACCCGTTGTCACCAATCACACCACCACCCCCCGAGGACAATACAACTCCGCTGCTGCACACACCTGGCGGGTCCCTGTTACCCAACGGTTTAGTCTACTCCCCAATGCCCTCACTGCCCACCAGCCGCTGCAACACACCGTTTCTGTTTGAAGTAAGAACATCAGAAACACTCCTGCGGCTCATCATCCGTGTCCAGGTTCACCACATCATCAGAGTAGTTAGAAAAGGAAACGCAGAGCTCCTCATGTAGTAAATCAGAGACCTGCTGGTAGATATTAAATCTGTGGGTTGATTTAAAATCGCGTAAATATATTTATCAGTTAATTACTTCTGCTCAGTCACGTGACCTTTGCAGGCTCACATTCTTCCAGCGAATGAAGTGGTGGTCAGACGTAACATAACACTGTTGCCACATGTGTTTGGTGGAAACAAGCCACTACCGATCATGTCCTAGATTCTTTGTGAGAGCTCAGCCAATGTTGTCTCCATCAGACGGATTGCTAGAATATTCTAGAATATCAACTTAAGTTAAAATTGGCTGTAATGTATTGTTGATGTTGGCTTCTTGCTTAGCAACCACAATCTTGACAAGTAAAACAAGAAAGTAGCTGCAGGTTTAATCTACCCATGTGCTGTAATTTAGCTCCAACATTTAATCCACTGAACGAGAAGGACCCTAACCATCGAAAGGGAAGAGATTTCTCTTCATATTTTCATTAATAATTTTACTCTGGAGCGCTCTCCCTTTTTTTATGGCTAAATGAACCTCCATCATTTTCATGATATGAATGACTGGAACAACCACAAACAATATTAACACACACTTGAGCCTCGTTTCCACCGACAGGTGCGGGTCGGGACACATTCTTTTGTGTTTTTCACTTGCGAAAACTGGGAAGGGTGCCCTAATATCCGACCCGTCCTGCTTTGTTGGGACCCTTCTGTTGGGGTACCAACCTAACCGACCCGAACCGAAAGGGTGGATTTTGACACACTGCAATCCATCGATTGGTTGAGAAAAAAAAGTCCCTTCACGTGCGACCTGGCACAAAAACAGAGCCGCAACGGCTCCTTGTTTAGAGCAAGAGATTTTCTTTTCATTGATTAAATGTTGTGAAAGTCAGGAAGAAAGAACACAAACTGCTGGATGACCGCCCTCCTCCTCCTTTGTTTCTAAGCCGTGTTTTGGTTCTACTTTAAGGAACGCGCTGCGATGGTGTCATGCGATTACGTAGCTGAGGCATCTTTTGCTATCCGGCTGATACGCCACCTCTTAAATGAGGTGGAAACACGAGATTACAGTTTACGAACCACATCCGCACCCTAACTGTCCCGTCTCGACCCACACTTGTTGGTGGAAACTAGATTTTACTGGTCAGCAATGAACTAGGTTGGCGACCACTTCCTGTTACACAGAACTGATGAAGGTGATGTGACAGATTTAACACCCACAACAGAAACTAGACTTCATCACCAGAAGACGTCGTCTTCGTTTAACTCTCCTAACTGAAGTCTTTGGTCTTTTTCTGTAGAACATATCGTCTCCTGAGGCATCTCCTGTCCACCGTCCAGAGTCCATCTCTCCAGAGGTATGCTTCCATCATTGTTCTCCAAACTTCCTGCGGCCGATTCGTCTCACGTCCGTTTCTAAGTGTCCTCTCTCCCTCCTCCCCAGCCATGTCTCCAGGCTGACTTTGATACCTCTCGGCCTCAGTTCCCGGACCTGTCGCTCCCCTCCAGCTTGGAGAGCCCGGTGGCCATGACCTCAGATGACTTTTCCCTTCCTGGAGTTGCTTCAGATTCCCAAGTGTCATGTCCTTCCTCAGACTCCCAAAACAGGGAACAGGCCTTCAGGACAGAGTTCAACCTCATATATACCTGCTCACCCCTGAATGCAAACCTGGGGAACCCTGTAACCAGCGACCGGCGCCTTTCTCAGCTGGATGGAGGCTTCTCTCCGGCAGACTCATTACACAGCTCCATCAGTGGCCAGGGACTGGTTGGAGATGTGTGCTCCGGCTCCATGTCACCTTACGGGGACCCTCATTATGGGGCGGGCTACCCAGACAGTAGTACTCCCCCACACACCAGTAACCCCCCACAGAAGAAGAAGGCAAGTTCTCTAAATCTTAATAACAAAGTGAAGGTTTTTGAATAGTTTAAGGCAGGGGTGTCAAACATACGACCCGGGGACCAAAACCAGCCCACCGGTGGGTTCAAACTGGCCCCCAGGATGAATTTGGTGAATATTAAAATAACATTGAAGATATTAACTGTAATTTGTTAATAAAAGTAACTGTATTTCCTAGTTTGTCCACATGAGGTTTCATGTTTTATGTTTAAATGTAGAACATTTCCAAGGAAGGAGAACTGGGTCTATGTTTTCCATCTTCCTCACCTAATCTGACTTCAGTTTTTTTTAAGGGGTCGGTCAGTTCAGATGGACAGGATTACTACATGCATGTGGAAATGTACACGTATGTACATTCAAAATAGATCTTGTGAAATTACTTTAAACAATATGTGAAATAATGCATTTTTCAGTTCCAAATACCTGAGATTAAATGTTTGGTAGTTTTATTGATTCATTGTTGTAATACACATGTAAATATGTACAGTAGCTATAGTAAATAAAAAGATTATTCATATATATATATAAAAGTAAAACATTAAATACAATAAATTTATAAGATGTTATATATGAGGTTTAAAAACTGTACAAGACAAAAATATGTAGAAAAATGAAAAAAATAAAACTGACGTGTTATATATATATATATTCGATAAAAATATAAGTATTTAAAAATATTTGTATTATAGAGAATAAAATAAAATTAGAAAATCTGAAATGAAACATGCAAATAAATTAAATAATTTGTAACTGAGCCTAAATTCTGTTAAAACTCATTAAATGTAAACATCTTGATAAAGTTCTTGTAGCACTAAAACGAAGGCAAACTGTGAAGTTGTCATTATTTATAGATTAATATGTTATTTTAGTGGGGCGGTCCCTGGAGATCCTGAACTAAAACGACACCCCTGCTTTAACGTGTCATGGTGTGTGATTTGTGCAAACTGGAAAAAAAACAAACCTTCCTCTTCCTCCGTCCTTCCTGTTGACTGTCAGATCCCGTTACGGCAGATATTTAGAAGAAACCTTTTTACATTTGTAAATCTGTAGTTTTAACCCTTCCTCCTTCCCCCTCCTCTTCCTCAGTCCCCTTACTCTCCCTCGATGCTCCTTGACACTCTTTGCCAAGTCTCTCTTCCACTTTTCTTCCAAGGCAGAGGGCCAACCAGCATACCATTAGTCTGCTGACAGGAAAGGCAGATTACCAGCCTATAGCTGTAAGAAGTCAAAACAAGCCAGGTCAAAATATGGTGAATATGCTCCCTACAACTACATCTTTAGAAGTGTGCATGTCAGTATTGTTTCTTTGCATCTGCATACAACTCCCACCCCCATGCTCCGACAACGTCGCCTCCTCCTCCAAACCCACATCGAGTTCTGAGGCTTTAGTTTTAGAAGGGCTTTAAGTTATTAAGTCATCTCAGTCAAACTCATTTACGTGTGAAAAGGTTCATCCATTGCCTTCAGCACAGCAGGCCAATGGTCCATGAATGGTCATGATGGTGTCGGGGATGAAACCAATGGCTCACCCACCTCTGCTGTAAGCAAAATGCTTCTGTGTTGTTTACAAAACAACTACAGCGGGGACAAGGCAAAGTTTTTTTTTTTTTTTTTTTTCCCCCCCAGTAACCTTTTAAATCGTCACAGTTGCTTTTCAGATTTCAGTATTTACTCAGATTCTCTGAAGACAAGACAGGATGCACCGATTTGAGTGAAATCAAGTTTTTGCCTTCAGATATCAGTGTTTGTTTTTTTCTCTGGCTCTCCAGTAGATAAATGCATGTGTAGCAGGTCAGAGGCGAACCTAAAATGGGATTTTCTGCTGTCGAGTTTGACTGTGGAGTCTGTTTTTCATCATTTAAGCCTTTTTCAGACGTTAGCCAAGGCCAGCTGGATGTTTGAATAGGAGCTTTTTTGCTGACCGGCACAGACCTGCTCACATGTACGGATCATGATCGTGTCCTTCAGCGGTCACGTGAACAGACAGGCTGGTAGTTCAGCTGGTCAGAGAATCCTGATGCACCATTCAGATCCTGCCCATGATTTTTTTTCTGCTTGCTTCTGAGCTCTTTTTCTGTATTCCCTCATTTCCAACTGCTTTTGTCCACCATTGTTTGTTCAACTGAAATTTTTGCCGCCATCTTTCACCCAAAGTTCGATGACAGTTACTGCCAGTTAAATCCTGGAATAGAAAACAGATTTTTTTTCTCTTCAGCTCACATTAAACATAAAACCAATATTTCCAGGTGCTTCCATGAACCACAGAGCTCTCAGCATGGGAGTTGTTGTGGTGATGTAACATGTGAGAAAACTGACTTCTGAGTTGTACCACACGCCACGAACCGTCTCACAGAAAAACGTCGGATACAACTCCAGTTCTTCAAGATTAGATTCTTGTCCAGGTTAAGCTGATGGGAGTTTAGTTTAGTTTCTCCTGGAAGCCTCCAGGGGAGTTTCAGGCTTATTCCTGGAAAATGCTCTGTCTGGTGGTGAAACTTCCTGTGGAGGAGAAAATTGAAATTTATCTGAGGTTTTACCTGAGGACACCTTCTCTGTTTATCAAGGAAGTTTTTTTTTTGGGTTTGGGTTTTAGTTATAGACTGTCATCGTGTCCTGACTGGGGCGGAGGGAAAACAAAAGGAACGCGTTACCAGTTAAACTCTTCAGGCCTGTGGAAACCCAGGTTCAGTTTTATTTCATCAGCACCAACTTGTCACAGTCATCTCAATTCACTTTTAGAGACACAGTCCAGTTCAATCCAGTTCATCATACTTCAGTTATAATCTGATTAAAACACATCCATTATGTGATCCACATTAATCCAATTCATAATAACTATGTTCATATAAACCAATTCAGAAAGAGTTAATTCGCTAAGGAAACCAATGGGTTGGATTAAATCTTTATTTTGATTCAATCTTCCGTCCTGACACAAGGAGACAGTGGAGAGGAAAACCTCCATCAGAACCAGGAAGGACGGCCATCTGCCCGGACTGGTTGGGGGTGGAGGGGACAGGAAAGAGGGGGCAACAAGCAGCATAACTTTAAGCTGCTGAGAAAGAAGAAGAGAAACATCTACGCTGGCATCAGATATTTATCCAGGATCATCTGACTGATGATGATGCTGTTGGCACATGGATGGAGGGCTGAACTTCCTGTTTGTGATGTGAGAATTATCAGGAAGGAACAGCTGAAACTCTCCATAAGACACAACTGAGGACTCAAGGAAACAAGTCCGGTTATTGTTCCAGAGCTCAGGAAGAAGGTCAGTGAAGAATGAGCTGCAGGACTGATCAGTTTGTTCCTGTCAATGCTGATCAACAAAGATTTCCTCCTTTCTAAAGTCCAGGTTTACTTGTTTGTAAAACAAACCAAAGCCAGGATTGATGGTTTTTGGCAACCTGCGGTCATTTCAGACCCCGACGTTCCGTCGTCATGACAACACCTCAGATTCCGAAGTTCAGCCACAAACCATCCATGTCCTTATCTGACTGTGTGTTTGACCATCCCACCACCCACTCCCGTTCATGTAGCCCCCCTCTGTTTCCCTCTCTGTCATCAAACTGAGACGGCGCTCTCATTCTCATTGTTACTGGTGGAGGTGTGTCCGTGTTCTGTGTGTGTGCCTGAACATCGACGTGTTGGCGTGGTTGCATCATGGTGTGGTGCATCAACTGTTGCCTGCAGTTGCCTCAAAGCTTCAGTTGTTTGTTTCTAACACGATGAGCTGCAGTCGTACCTGGACAGGAAGTGGCGTTTAACTCGGATCTGATTCCTCTTGTTGTAAAATGGTTTGATGCTAAAAGCTGTTTCCAGGTGAGAAACATGTGGCGTGGTGCATGTGGCCTGCCCATCACTCAACATGGTGAATGACATCAGAGTGAATGACAGGAAGTGTGCCGTCTCATCAGCAACAGGTGTTTAAAAGGCCCCTCCTCCTTTCTTTAATGCCTCAGGTGTCCTTGCTGGAATACCGTAAGAGGAAGCAGGGAAGCAATCGTGAGTCTGAGCTGATCAGCAGCAGCACCCTCCACGCTCGATCCGGCCCCCACTACAGCAAGGACTCTCCTCATCCCCATCAGCAGATGCAGCCCCCCGTCTCCCCTCACAGCTTCCCTTCCTCAGCTCACATATCCTCCATCCCTCACATAGAAGAGGTCAGTCCTCCGGACCAGCACGGCCAGGCGGTGAAACCCAAACACCAGGACAGCAACAACCTGTGGTGAGGCCACCCCCACCATGGCTGCTTCATTTATTTTACACCACCGCACACTGTTGCATTTTCAAACGGTCTCCAGTTGACCTGCAGGTTTGTGCTTTTCCCAAGGATGGTCCCCACGACCGTGGAACGTCTGAGGGAAGGCCAGGGGGTGTTGGAGCGGGTGCTGAGGAGCATCAAGATGGAGCGGGTCTACAAACGGAGTGATGGCTCTACAGAGAAAGAGTCTGGTAGGATTTTCATGTCAGAGATGTAAACATGCAGCAGCAGCATCTTTCAGAGCTGGAGCTGATCTGGTTTCTGTTTTCAGATGCAGATCGATACGAGATGCAGGCAGCTTCTTCCACCAGGAGTCCACACAGATACAGCCCCCCCATCTACTCACACCAGGTGGGCTCTGCAGAGTATTTAATGCTGTTCACATATTTGCGTCACTGAAATAAATCTGTTTTTCCTGCTGTGGAAAAATCATGAATGAGACCAGCTGGATCTGAATGAGAGTATAATTTTTCTGAAAGTCCAGGTCATCTTTAATAATCTAGATGTGTGTATAAATACTCTGATTACCTCTGTTAGTGAACATTACCAATCCTAGGTCTGGCAGATCCCATCATTGCATGTCTGTAGGCAAAAAATTAACATCCCAATCTGTTTTTACTGTTAGTCTTAATGTAAAAAAAGAATAAAAATCACAACACATAGAACATGGCTACATGAGGACAGAATAACAGCGTGTGATTAAGGGTGTGTGTAAAAAAAAATGTAATAGTGTGACAAAAATACGAGAGCAAATGTAAAAACAGATCAATAAATCTTTATCACTATAGAAATTAAGTGGTCATAATTAACCCTTAAAACTCCGCTCGATCTCCGGCGCCCCTGACTGCTATCACGTATGTCACCACCAATTTCTCAGGATCGGTAGGATAACTAAAGACATTATAACTTGATGAGTGTTGTTATAAGCGTGTCACTGACCACCTGTTGTTTCCTCAGCAGACCTCCAGCTCTCCATTCCGAGGATCCATCAGTCCTTCATCTGGTCAGAGCTTCTACCCCAACTTCCCCTCCTCTTCCTCCCACCCAGGACTGTCCCATGACCTCTCTCAGACCTCCTACTCAAGTCCTACCCACTCCTCCTCCCCCTCCTCCTTCTCAGACTCCCGGCAGCCGGTGGGCTCCCTACACCAGCAGAGCAGCAGTAATGTGGACGGAGGTCCCGGCTACGGCAGCAGCCACTTGAAAGCAAACCTTCTGAACAACAGCAGCAGCTTGGTGGGGACTCCTACTGTGGGGCCCAAGGCCCCAGGGCAGACTAAAATAGACTCGGGTGCTTCAGCCCCCAGAGGGGTTCAGCAGCAGGTGTCTCGCAGCCTGAAGTCAGGCAGCCCGGGTCAGGCAGGGCTGCAGGCCAGCTCCAGGCTCTCATCTGCCTCTGGATCCACACACTACTCACAGCGAGGGGGGGGCCTTGGCCAGTTCCAGCACGCCCCCCTGCAGGGGCCCGGAGTAAGGACACAATCAGGAAGCTTTTAGGACCTCGTTCAAGTGTATGTGTGTGTGTGTGTGTGTGTGTGCATGTGTGAATGAGTGTGTGTGAGCCTCCCCAGCTCCTGAGGCTGAGTCCGCGTGGGGGGGCGGGGGGCGGCACAGATGTACAGACTGAAGAGGAGCAAGAACTCTTTTGTTTTCTCCTTTTTCTTTTACTTTCAGAAAAAAACGACCACATTGTGCACAGATAAATCATCATTAAAGAATCAGTGAGGGAGAATGGGGGGGCGGTCAGTGAGAAATTATAAGACAGAAATGCAGGTAATCAAATGTAACTTGAAATTTTCCCCCACCCCCTCCTCAGTGTGAGTTAGCAGCAAAACTAAGACCTCCTTCTCTTCCGAGACCATCCGCCTGATGTTGCACCTGAAAACAAGAGTTGTTTTTCTTTGTTTGCTTGTTTATTTTTTTGGGGAGGGGGATCATTCCATGTGTTCATCAGCTTCCAGGTCAGTCTCCAGGTGGTTCCCGTTGTTGTGCCCCCCCAGGCCCGTTTTCCTGCAGGACGACTCAGCTATAGGACTAACGTACGTGAGATGTTCAGGTCTCACGATTTATGGTGCTGCAAACTTTTCAATTTCCCCACTAGATTTGAAATCCGCTTCTGTTCCCACACACCTGCGTTCATCCTGTCACCAGGTCAGATCGACTTAAATGTAGGACAGAGGCTCAGACGTTTGGCTTTACTGGGTTTACTGGTTTTCAGATAGACCTGCTTTTCTCTGATGGATCCTTGCATTCCACACGAGGCAGGAAAACCGAGGTGGGTGTCTGATGGAGCATTTGGATTGTTGATGAAACAAAGCTGCTACGTTCTCCTCTTCCTCCGTATGCTGGTTTTATTGTTTTTTTGTTTGTTTGTTTTTTTAACTGACTCTTAAGAAAGAGGTGGTGGTCTCTGAGACTCATCATCATCAGGAGGACTCCCCCCAAAGCCCCCCTGCTTCTTTTCAGACTCTGATTCAGGACCAGATGTGGAAAAAATGCTGCATTGATGTGGAAAACTTCAAGGAGCGATGGGTCAGGAGGGGCCCCACCTTCCACTACAACCCACCACACACACACACACTGACAGGAGAGTACTCATATTACATGAATGTGTGATAGGTTAAAGATAAAAGTTCTGACCCAAAATTAACCAGCACCTTAAAACATAAGACGTACAACCTAAAAGACACAATAGGACTATATGTATGATTATGTGTACTTGTATAGAAAGAATGTGATAGACTTGTATGGAGAAAATATAGTACACTGAATTTATCGCATGGTATTTGTTTGTAGGATCTGAGTGACCAGCTTTTGTCGGACGGTTTGATGATCGTTGAGTCTGTTCCTGGGTTCCTTCAAAAACCAGACACGTTCTTTTTGTTGTTTTTGTAAGGATTGTTCTTTTGGCTTCTGTTCTTTTTTTTCTTTTCTTTTCCACAGATCATAGTAGTAACTATTCAATCAATTGTTCTCTAAGAGATTTAAGAAGCAAGAGATGTAATGCATTTTGATAATAAAATAATCATGATGGTAATGGATTTTGAAAACTTGTGTCATTTGAAAGATTCTCACTTCATTTGGATCTATAAACAGTCCGAGCAGGAAGATCCACTCTAGAAAATTACTCTAGACCTATGATGGGTTTGTAATATAACTAACCGTTCACTTTATCACCTCCACCTGTTCAACTTCGTGTAAACACAAATATTGAACCAATCACAGGACAGCAACTCAACACATGTGGTCATGTAAACGTGGTGAAGACGACTTGCTGAAGTTCAAACTGAGCATCAGGATGAGGAAGAAAGAGGATTTAAGTGACTGAACTCAGCATGGTTGTTGGTCTTACTGGGATTTTCACACACAAACATCTCTAGGGTTTACAGAGAATGGCCTGAAGAAGAGAAAAAATCCAACCAGGCAGGATGGCGCTATGCTTCCATGTGAAAATATTCTACAACCAAGGTCCTCAGAACATCAACTCTGAACACACAACACGTCCAGCCTTGAAGCAGATGGGCTACAGCAGCAGAAGACCACACCGGGTGCCTCCTGTCAGCTAAGAACAGGAAACTGAGGCCCACAGTTCACACACACTCACCAACACTGGTCAATAGAAGATGGAGAAAGTTGCTGGTCTGATGAGTCTCTATTTCAGCTCCACATTCAGATGGTAGGATCAGAATTTGGTGAGAACATTATGAAAACATGGATCCATCCTGCCTTGTATCAACAGATAACCACCACAGCATACCTGAGTATTGTTGCTGACCATGTCCATCCCTTTATGACCACAGTGTAGCATCTTCTGATGCTACTTCCATCAGGATAATGCACCATGTCACAAAGCTCAGATCATCTCCAGCTGCTTTCTATAACATAAGTTCAATGGACTCCAACGGCCTCCACAGTCACCAGATCTCAATCCAGTAGAGCAGCTTTGGGATGTGGTGGAACGGGAGATTCTCATCATGGATGCAGCAACTGTGTGATGCTGTCATGTCGATATGGAGCAAAACCTCTGAGGAAGGTTTCCAACACCTTGTTGAATCTATGACACCAAGAATTAACACAGTTCTGGAGGAAAAAGGGAGTCTGACCTGGTACTAGAAGGTGGACCTGATAAAGGGGATGGTCAGTGTAATCATCTTACATTCAAAACCAAATTCATTAAATAACAAAATTCACAGCACTGGACACGTCATCTGTTTTTATGGCTGTTTCAGAATACCTCCAGATAGATGATGATAGTGACGTCAATCAAGATGAAGGACTGACTCAGTTTTTCTTGTTTTTAGCTGCTTGATTCCATGAAAGATCTGGTTTTGAACTCCACCATGTGCATTCACTTCATCTCTACCAATGAAATAGCTCTTTGTTTTTTTTTTTCTAATTTATGAGATGGCATCTCAGCTGATGACAATCTTCCAGACATTTTTTTAAATTCCTCTGCAGGTGCATGAATGGAGAAACTCCTGCAGTTTTACACCAGAACACGTTCACGCACCCTCACAAAGTAATGTAAACTTACTAAAAACATCTGCAAATCAGAAACAGAATTAATGCAATGAAACATAAATCTTAATTTACTATGTACTAAAATTGAAGGAATTAGGTATTATCGTCATTTTAACAAATCAGCTCTGCTGTGAAAGTTCAGGAGCGCCTCCTTGTTTCTGTTCTTCTGTCTTTTTTCTTGGTTTTACTATACTATATTTCCTGATATATGTTGGATCCAGAAAGCTGAAGTAAAACTCTTGAAGTGCTTTTCCATGACTGCAGATTTTACAGAGCTGGTTCCAGTCCTGCTGACAGTATGTAAAGCAAACATCACCAGTCTGATATTTTAAGGTTTTTATGTTTACCTCACGACTGTGTTATGACAGAAAAATCCAAATAGTGAAATGCATAAAAACAGGAAGGTTTCATTCTAATGCCGTCCTGTCCATGATGCTATCAGACACATATATTCATGTCTGGAGGTGTTCTGACTCATCGAACTTCATCTGATAAATAAATATAATATTCATGTCTTTATCAATAAATAGAAAAAGTTTAACTTCTTTACCAGACCCCATGTACAGGAGGCGGTATGAGATCTGCGCAGTACAGAAGATGTTTGCACACACTGGGAAGCTCGTAGACTCGTAGACCAGCTGAGTGGCCAAATTTTTTAGACTTTTTAAAATAATTTTATTATGATTGAAAGTCTGTGTAGATTTTTGTTTATTTAGTTTAGAGAACATATGAACGAGGTAATGTTTATTTTAGTGATTTTAATCGCAGTTCTAGTTTTTGTAGGTCTTTATTGTTGTACATCACTGTTAGTTTATTTAAACCCAAAGTAATAACGCAGTTGACGTGTGTACAGTAAATACATTTTATAAAGTTCTATTTAATTCATTTTAGTGGCTCTGTGACATTTGGTGCCCCAGTTAGTACAAAATCCCTGAATATAAAATGTAAATCATTCTTAGGCCACATTTGTTGCTGGATTTGTTACCATTTCAGATTTTAAACAATAGAAGGGTGAAAAAATTCTTGGCTGATAAAAGGATGCTGTGAACAACCTCCTATAACTGTGTAGATGTTTTATGTATTGCTTTCTGTGAGGCCAGCAGGGAGAGTTGCTAAAAACATAATGACAGATTAGTAAATTAAATAAGTTTATGGTAGGTGTGTAAATAATCTTTAATAATTTATTATTACAGACAGTAATAGAGGGCCCAAAAACTGTAGTATCGCTCAGGGCCCCATGAAGGCTTGGGCCGGCCCTGTGAAGCCTTAACAGTGAACATGAGGAACATCGTTTCTGATTACAGCACCTCTTCGTCTGCAGCTGTAATTAATCTGTTAAACCACTTGCAAAAACAGACTTTCTTTGTTAATATGGACATGCTGTCAGTGGCAGTTATGTTTTATACCGAGACACAGCCGCAGACCAGAGAGAAACTGAGCGACACTGCGTGGCCATTTGATCAGTTTCTGGCAGATGATCACATCATGGCAAGACAACGGCTCTCCTTGGAGGGGTTTTGACCCTAATGCACTGGGCTTGTTCTAACTCTGTGGAGCTCCCCAGTTTTTAGCTCGTTGGGTCTCTTTTCTGTTATTTTTTGTTAATAGCACTTCGTTATTGTTTTTGTAGTATTCAGTACTTTGTTTTTTTTTTCATTATTGTTGTGTGGTCTTTTGCTTTGGGTTGTTTGTTTGTGGCTCAGTTGTTTTAACACAGAGGCAGCATCCCTTCCCTGGTGGTGGTGGTGCACAGGTGGTTTGGTTTGTGAGTTTTTCTCCATTTTTGGTTGATGGTGGGCACAGCGTGGACATTACTTGTGTCAGAAAGGCAGAATAGTGGTAGCAGGTGGCAGATGCTGTCATCACAGTGTTAGAAGGTAAGACATGCCAGAGGCATCAGAACATGTGGCTGGATATCTCAGTGGGTAGAGTATCCGTTTCCCATGAGGGAGATCGAAGTTCGAATCTTACATGGGTGATTAGCTTTGGAGAAAAGCATCTGCTAAATGACAGTAATGACGCCTGTAATTTAGTAATTTCAGCCTCCAGTCTGGTCCTGCTCGGCTGGAATGAAGGACCAAAGCTACTTTTCACACTGACGGCTACATGCTAGCAGCAGACTGTCACCTTATTTAGCTGGATGTGTTTTACAACATGGAAGTTTTGTATCACAATGACAGAATATATTTTAGTGGTTGAGGTTCTTATTCTCATCTTCCTTTTTCCTTAACATCCTGTTTTTTCCCCCGTTTCCCTGTTTTTTGTTTTTTCGAGCGTGTGCTCTTAGGAGAATTCATACCAAATGTGCGTCTTTATTCATTTCTGCAAATAGCTTTAATATCTAACACGTGGTGTGAAAGGTAATAGTGGATTGTGCACAAATGTCTCACATTTCACATCATTTCCTTGATTTTATTCTGGACCGTTGGTGTCGCCGTTTCCCGTTTTGCGTTCGCCTGTTTTTGTTCCTACACAAGCTTGATAAATGAGGCCCCAGATCCCCACCACGGGCAACCACCAGGGACCTGCAGGCATCAGGCACCCCCTGCCAATATCCACCCCCCAAGCAACAAGGTCACAGTCCTCCACCTACTAAGTGATGGAGGTAATCACAGGGGACCAGAGGGAGCGAAATTCAGCTGGTTCTTTAAGGAGGCAGACATTACTCAATAATGATACACTCTAGCAAGAGATTCCTAAACTGCAGAATACACAAACTATTTTTGGTTTTCCAGTTCACAAGGATAGTTTTCATTGCAATGCATAAGACCATGAGGATCATGTGTGCAGAGTTAATTACCATGTTAATTTCACAAAAAGTCACCTTGCAGACACAGTGTGGGGATTGTAGGAATATTACGTTTAAACCACGTTGACATGTCTTCACATACCTGAAGCCAGAACCTGCGGACAGGTGTGCAGGACCACAAGACATGGAGATAGTTGTCTGTTGTGTTTTCATTGCAGTGTGGGCAGATGTTTGATTGTGACAGACCCATCCTGAACATCCTTTGTTCTGTATAATGAGTTCTATGAAGAATATTATTTGTTCCATGTTTGAATTTTTAAGGTGTTTAAACATATTTGTGACCATTCATTTTGATCAAAGTTACTGGATAAGTCAGCCTCCTATTTTAAAGTTGGAAGACAGATTGAGTCTTCTAGTTTAGATAATAGTCTATATGTTTTTGACAATAGTTTGGGGGCATCAAGATTCAAGAATTCTGCCAACCTGATAGGCAGCTGCAAGTTTAATTAATTAAATTTAATTAAACTGGTGATATTCTAAAAATTTATTGCTGCTGATTCCAAATTGTGAAGTGGGAATAATTAATGACAAGAAGTTTCAGTTTTCTATTATATGTTCTGTTTTATTTCTTTATTTTTCGATTGAGTGAAATTGATCAGATTTTTGTTTTGCAGGATGTCAGGGTTGTTCCTGAGGGATGGAAGCTGATATTGGTAGAGTGAAGACTTGGTTAATTTTAGAAATTCCCACCAAGCCATTAAAGAGTAACTGGTATTGATGCTTTTAAAACACATATGGTTTGATAGCTGAGCTGATGAATGGCAGGTCAGAGATAACCAGATCCTCACACAATGCTTGCTCTAACTTCTTCTAACATCTAACCATGGTTCAACTAAACAGCCAGGTTTAAACCATCTTGAGATATATTGCAGCTTGTTAAGAAAACATGATTAAAGTTGGGTAGCTCCAATCCACCTCTATCTTAATCTGTTGTAAAGTTTTTAGACTAATATGTGATGGTTTATTTTTCCATAAAAATTTAGATATATGTGAGTCCAGTGACTTAAACCAGCTGGAGGATGGTTTAGTGGGTTTCATTGAAAACAGGTAGTTTACTTTAGATAGAACCATCATTTTAACTGTGGCAACCCTCCCCATGAGTGATATGGGTAAGCGCCTCCACCGTGAGAGATCATCCTCTATTGTTTTAAGTAGCTGGACATAATGTAGCTTTGTTAGTTCTGGTAACCTGGGGGAAATGTTTATGCCTACATATCTAATGTTTCCAGACTGTATTAGAATATTTGGTATGTTTTGTAAGTCACAGTTAATTGGCATAGCAATAGTCTTAGACCAGTTAATAGAGTAGTCAGATATTGATGAGAATTAGTTAATAAGTGTGATTGTCTGGGGGAGAGATGTTGGTGAGTTCTGGTGGAAAAGTAATACACCATCGGCATAAAGACTTATCTTATGGTATAGATATTTTTGTGTGAATTCCTTTATTTTGTTTTATGGCAGCTGCTAAGGCTTTAATAAAAATAGAAAAGAGTGATGGAGAAAGCGGGCAGCCCTGTCTGGTTCCTCTCTGCAAACAGAAGCTTGGAGAGGTTTGATCATTGGTCTTCACACATGCATTTGGGTTGATATATAATATTTTTATCCATTCTATGAAAGATGACCCAAACCCAAATTTGTTTAACGTTGCAGATAAAAATTTCCAATTTACTTGGTCAAATGTTTTTTCTGCATCTAAAGATATGACTGTGGATTCCAGGTTATGTAGAGTAGAATAATCTATGATGTTAATTAATCTACGCATGTTAGTAGAGGAATGTTTACCTTTAATAAAGCCTGTTTGGTCAAGATGTATTATTAGCATAATATTAGCTAAGTTAATATTTGCTGGTATTTTTGTTTTTCTTTTATTTCTAATATTATATTGTAGAAAGTGGGTGCCAGCGTTGTCCAGAATTCTGCTGGATAACCATCTGAACCTGGACCATCTGGACCTGGACCATCTGAACCTGGACCATCTGGACCTGGACCAGCTGGACCTGGACCAGCTGGACCTGGGGCTTTATTGTTGGGCATATGCTGGAGAGATTCATGGAGTTCAGTGGGTGAACTTGTTACTAAGTAATTTATCAATATTCTTATTTGTTATGTTTTGTTGTAATTTTTATAATAAACTAATAAAATTAAATAATGAAATAGATTCTTTTGTAAATCGAAAACTATAAAACTGTGGTATGAATGAACCTGTGTACCTAACCATTAAAAGTTTGGGTTAAAAGTTTCCCAGGCATGAAATGCCCCCGGGGTGGTGTTGTCGCAACAGATGGTAGGTTTATTCCTTAAACTGCTGTCACGCCACGCCGCTACACACAACGGCAGATTGTCGTCATTGTTTCCACCAGTGTCTTCCTTGTTGGTTGCTTCTCTAAACAGAAACTTTTACGAATTTACCTCGCAAATCAAAATGTCTTTGCACCAGAAAGCTCTGACAGTATTTACTCGTTTCAGCATAAAGCTACACTGGTACTAACCCCTAACCCAAAACTGTTGGAAGATCAGTAAAAGAGCTGGTTCAGAGATATTTACAGAAGCTGAAATCAGGTCAAACAAGGTGAATGTGGTAAACCAGACCTCCCATCAAACAGAAATAAATGGAAAAAAGCTGTTTTTCTAACATCTGTTTGGCTGCATTTCTTTGCTCATCACTTCACTGTGTTGGACTCTATAAAGCAGATTAACTGAATCCAGTCAGTCTGAAGGCTTGTTTTCAGATCAAAAGGCTAAAACAGAAGATGTGATTAAATCAAGCTCTGATTACAAGGATCGTTCTTGTATTGTCTACTTTTCCACTGACTTGTGCCTTCTGTTAAAATTTACCCGAAGTTTCTGTTAAAAGCATGAAGACAGGGATGGATTTGACGAAAGTTTGTTTTCTGGATGTGAAGACAGCTGTCCAGCTGACGGGTCTGCAGGCTGAATACCTCGTTGGGCGCAGCAGGCTGGGCCTTAGTGACCAGTAACACCAGTTGACAGAGAGGAAATGCTTAGATAAAGACAAAATTTAATGTCATAAAAAGTCATTTAACACAGCAACAGGACGGGACAGGTGTGTCTCTCCTTTCCAGGTTTTAGTCAGTGATGCGTGAACTGAAGGATGAAAGAACAAGAGAGTCAACTTTTTTTTAGGATTTAACAATGAAAAGGTTTCTCTGTTTCATGACTTACAGGCATATTTCATGTAAGAAAGTTTTAACCCTGTTCCCATAGAAACATCTCACATACATGGATGTTGTATCTTAATTTGTCCTGGAATCAGACCATGTAGTAAAAAGAGAAAGTAGCAAAACAGTCCAGAAAAGGCTTAAAAATATCACAGTGGCTCTACAAAATTCATGTCAGATTTAGTTACTTGTTTGATTTTAAAGTTGGAAATTTTCCCATTTAATAAAAATATGTATTTTCATACAATATGAATGCAAGCATGATCAATATTTTCATAATTTTTCATAATATCAATGTTATTAAATGCTAAGATTGTGTTTCATGAATGATTTTATCCCAGAGTTTGACAAAGTTGATGGTCAGAGCCTCCTCAGACTGGCTTTCCTCATCAGACTGACGGATTGTAGGAAGATTCCTGCAGTTTACAGACAGCTGGACTTCAGCCTCCAAGCCCTGAACAAAACAGCTTTAACCTGAAGAAGTTCAGAGACAGGAGCAGGAGGAGCAACAAACTGGAGGAAGCTTAGGAAGGAAGTTTGGATCTCAGTGGAAACGCTGAAGTCCAAATCTTAGATCCTTGTTGTCTCGGATTTCAATCTGCAGGAGAAACAGAGACAGAGAGAAATGCAGGATCCTGAAGTCCAATTTTAGAAATGGTCATGTAAATTGGACTTTGGTAAATTATTTAGTTTGATGTGAAGTTTTCTTTTCATGTGGAAAAGAAATCACAATTTAAGTTTTAATGTATCAGGAGATTAAAGAAGAATCTTCTGTCTGCTGGTCCATACCAGATTTAGGGTTAGGAAAATAGTTTTAGGTTCAGAACTGAAGCTGGTTGATGTCTTTCAGATCTATAAAAGATGGACTGAACATGAAACAACATAATCCAGAAAGTTACTGCTGATAAAGGAGCTTCTACAAGCTGCTGGATTCACACACCCATTCTGCATGTTGGTCTTTTCATGATGTCCTGATACATAAAAACTTAGAAATGAAGGACCAAGTGAAAACAGTGTAGTACACTTACCCGTGACAGATTGAAATCTGTAAAAAAAGAAAAAGGAAACAAGAGCACATTTTTAAATTTACTGTCCCTGTAATCAAATTTAAATGTGATCATATCAGATTTAGATCTGGTCATGTTAGAACAAGTTTGTCTTTGTGTTGTTGCAGGTTGCAACTAAAAAGTAAATAAGGTGCTTAATGTTTGTACTTTGAAGTTTATTTAAATAAAGTTAATAGGTTACCTTAGGTTTGGGAGCAGGAACATGCCTCGACCACACTCCTAGTCACCGGGTGAGCTTTCTTATACTCGGTTCACTTCCTCAGCTCTGTCTCGTTCTTTCAATCCCACCCTCACACATCTCTAGTCTCAACATCTTCCTTTCTGCCTTCCCTGTTGTATTCATCCATCATCCCCTCTCCCAGTTTTCCATTCTCCTGTTTCTCTCCTCATTCTCTCCATCCCTGCTCCCCGTCCCTTACCCCATTTCATTTATCTTATCTCTTCTTCCTCCTTCCATCTAAACTTGGTCCTTCTTCCTTCAATTTTTCCTTGGCTGCCCTTCTACCGCCCCTGTTCCTCTTGACATCACTTATGCCTTTGTCCAGTGTCACAGTGTTAAACTCTCCCTATTATGATTAATTTATTGGTCAAATGATCATCTTCTTTTACCACAGTCATGGTAAATTAATAATCTTGCATTTCCTTTTCTACACTGATGTTGTTCACTAATCATAATTGCTTAAATATGATGATAAACTTAAATGTGGGGCATAGGTTTAAGTTTAAAATGTGAACCTTTGCAGTTAACGCTGTAAAATTAAGCACAGCTACTAAAATGTTCTGTTGCATGGTCTGCACCTGTTATTACTTTGTGGGGTCCTCACCTCTGTTGTCGGCCCTCAGCTCCACCTGCAGAAAGCTGCTCTGTCTGTTTCCCAACACGAAGGCCAGGAAGGAGAGGATGAGGGCATCCAGGATCCCAATGATGGCCAGGATGTAGGCCCAGCGCACCGAGCAGTTTCCCAGCATGTACTTCCCCGTGTTGTCACCACACATGTCCCGGATTACCTCTGCATCCCAGCCATCTGGGAAGATCAGACAGCCCAGAACCAGACATACAGCTGGAGAGGAAGATGGAGGGAAAAGAAGGAAAAATGAAACTTTAAGCAGTCCTTTACTGTGAGCCGTCCTGACAAGCTCAGCTCTGTAAAACACAACCAGCAAATCTGTCATTTGAACATTTCCTTTTTGTTTGGTAAACAAAAACAAAAAAATAAATAAATAAAAAAAAGCTGAAATAACTCAAAATGCCAAGTTTACAAATCAGCTGTGTAATGAAATGAAATCCTTTAGTTGAGACAACTTTAGATGATTTGTACCTCCGTAAATGCAACTAAGGGTAGCATGCAGATAAAATGGTTGCTCAGGTCTTGGGAATAGTGTCATCTCACCATGACAATATTATGAATCCATGTTATTAGCTAGTACCAAATAAAAGTTCACACACTACAATAGTGTATGTTTGAGTGTTTGTGTTTGTATTAGTGTGTATGGTTTATTTAAATATGTATATTCTCTTTATTAGATATAAATATATATATCCTGATCCTTAACGGCTGGTCTCCTGCAGGTTTTAGATGTTTCCCTGCTGCAATAATTTTCTGAGCAAGCTCTGCACAAGTCTGCTGATTCCCTACTTATCTGAGTCAGGTGTGTTGTAGCAGGGAAACTTCTAAAACCTGCAGGAGACCAAGACAGTGGTAAGTAGTGCAGATAATCCAGAAGCTATTTTAGCTCAGAGCAGCTCAGTCTGTCCTCTTGATGACTAACTGGGGGTCACAAGGCTAAAAATAACAACAGATAACTTGGATAATATCAAATTAAAGCTGTCTAGTTAATATTAATTGTGAAGCTAAGAATGTTACATTACAGAATTTATGGGCCAGAAATCTGATATGCACTACTGGATGAAAGTATTTGTTTTCAAGCAGTGTTACTGTTTTGTTTTCCATGTCCAGTACACTTTCTGCTTCTGAAAACTACTTATGTGCTGTAGTAGCTGTAAATGTAATCCTAAAGAGTCATAAAGTAGGTTTCAGCACATAGTTTAATCTTCAGTATTGGACCTAGATTAAATCATGCTGTCCCTGTTTAATTAAATGAAAATAGTAAATAACGAATTAGAAGTCAGTAGAAGAAGTAAAGCTGTCAAGAACAATTGAAAGTTCAGTTGAAGACTTTATTGCTGTAACAGGAGCACCTTTAAAGATAATATTAACATCTAATTGTCATTGTTAAAAGTAAAAGTCTACACTATCATAATAAAAGGGTGATGAACACTGGTTGGAGGGGCCCCCTGTGAAATGTTGCCTTGGGCCCAAGAATCGCCTCTGCTTGTTAGTTGTCCTCATTGTTTATATACCCCTTGGTTTCAGTTACTCTTTGCCAGATTGTCATGTTTCCCCAGTTTTTGTTTTGGTAAGTCCTCCAGTTCTTGTCATTAAAACTTTTATTCCTGCACCCAGCTGCCTCCTGCCTTTCAGTCCAGCGTTTGGGTCTACATAATCCACCCATCGTTACACAGTTAAGTTTAACATAACCAGGGCCGGACTGGGACAAAAAGTCAGGCTGGGAGTTGTTCACTCACCCAGGCCACCCTAATTCACACATACGCTCACATGCAAGTACACACACACACACACACACACACACACACACACACACACTCAGAATTCACCAAAGCTCAACATACAACACTATAAGCCACCAGTCCAGAGCTTCTGTCTCTTCTCATCAAAAGACTCAGTACATCAGTTACAGCAGGACTTTATTATTCATATCATGGTATCATGTTCATCTGAAACAACATGATCGAGTCATTTTGTCAACAAATAATTTCAATGCCAGTTTATCATACATATAATATGTTAACATCGTTACTCACTGAGACAGTAAAAACTAGAAGTGGTCATCAGCAGCTTCGTCTGATGTGATTCAACTAACATTAGAAAATGAAAAGGTCAACTCAGCTCAGATAAGAGACTGTCCGACTTTCAGAGGGGTTCCCAAACTTTTCCAAGCAGCAGCCCACCTGTGCAGGTATGTTTGGTCCAGCAGGACCCACCAAATATTTCATGCAGTAAAATAAACCAACAAGCATAAAACGCTTCAGTCACATCATTTACAAGCAGATAAACACACTGATGAAGTCAAAGTTTCCTCATCAGTTTTTAACCCGGACTAATAAAATGTTCCTCAGTGGCCCAGTTTACAGATGTTTCTGAGCTGGACAAGGACAGATGTGGACAGATGTGGGCAGTAGCCTGTGTGTACAGACTAGTTTGGCTGAGCAGCCTCAGCATTGAAATGTCCACCTGTCACCTTAACACAGCACATAAAATGAACTAATATTTTTTCTGTGATATTAGGAAATCCCATAAAGACCCCCTGTATGTCCAAGGTTGGAATAATAACCAGTAGTTTTAAGTTTGGACTGATATAACAATACAGCAACAAATATGGCAACGTTAACAATAGAATAAAGTTTTGACAGCAAGTAGTACCAAGATTACTACAATAAGTAGTACCAGGGTCATTATTAAAGTCACATAAGAACAGTCATGGACTAGCTGTAGTTTCCAGTTGACATTTTTCTCCAGATTCACAAATCCACAGTAGCAAGTGTGCAGAGACAGCAAAGGCTCCTGAGAAATTCAAATTCACCGGGAATTTTAAAGTTTGAGATTGTTACCCTCTCGAGTCACATGCTTTACTTCCTGTGTTTGTTACTTTTAGACACGCTTGTTGGAATATTCTGGTCTGTTTCAGTGTTTAAGTTGGAACCATGAGTGTGAAGGATGGTACAGGGAGAGAAACCCAGCGCCACCACTAACATTAATTTACAGTGCTAGCAAACATTTGGACACACTTACTCTTTGCATCTAATGGGAAAGTACCAAACTTTTCAGTAGTACTGTATGTATTACACTGGGAGTTGGAATGATGCTGGACATGAACTCAGTAACTGACCCTAGATCAACTTAATTAAAATTACTAGGAAATTATTTCATTAGGTTAAACTATTCTCTTCATTGTGTGAATGCAACAGGGCTTTTACTAGCGGTGGGAATTATGTCTCTGAAGGGAGCTGGATCTTGAGGAGCCCTGCCTTTCAAAGGGCCATTCAAAACACTAGCTCATTCTTTTAATTTTTCTTTTGTTAAGAATCGGCGTAACTCATTTTTAATCAAGAAAATAATTACTTGTAAGATTTAGAAGATAAGATTTGGATCAAAACAACTTAAACTTACAGACCCCACTGATATATACTCTGTTAAGGAGAATTTGTCTCAAATATTGGTCATAATTTCATTTGGCTTATGTTCCATAAGGTGGCTCCATATCCCCATGCTTTGACAGTGAGATGGATTTTCTATAGCAAAAAAAAAAAAAAAAAAAAAAAAAAAAAAAAAAAAGAAAAATTGTGGCACAATAAAAACTAACCAGGCTACAATAAATTTTCATGCAACACAACTTTACTCCAAAATCTTCTACAGATGGATATTTTAGCAATGCAAAAAAACAAAAACAAACAAAAAAGAAACAAACAAAAAAAAAACACACACACACAATAACAACAAAAAAAACCCCTCACAATGTATAAATTAGAATAGAATAGAATAGAAATACTTTATTAATCCCTTCGGAGAGCCCTCAGGGAAATTATTAAAATATTTAGCAATATAAAATCTACTGTAAAATTTTTTTTTAAATATATATATTGGAAAAATATAAATAATAATAAAAAAAAACCTAAGCAACATCAGTGCAAATTTTAGTAAACATTTTGTCACTGTGTGGTGGAGGTTAGGACCCCAAAAAGTGGTTCAGGCAACAGAGTGCCGGAGGGCACTCCCTCCAGCGCTCCCCCTCATAGACAGGAGCCAGAGGAGGAGTTTTCCGACCCGGGACTCCCTCAGAGACAGGAGCCAGAGGAGGAGTTTCCCGACCCCTGGACTCCCTCATAGACAGGAGCCAGACAGGAGCCAGAGGAGGACTTTCCCGACCCGGGACTCCCTCAGAGACAGGAGCCAGAGGAGGAGTTTCCCGACCCGGGACTCTCTCTGAGACAGGAGCCAGAGGAGGAGTTTCCTGACCCGGGATCCCCTCTGAGACAGGAACCTCAAGAGGCGGAATGGACCAGGGCGCTGCCGTGGGATGCTGCAGAGCTGGAAGTGACACTGGAGACGTGGGCCGTGGAGCTGGAGGAGGTGGTACGAAGTGTGGTCTTCTCATGTCTTGCCTCCTTCTAGCCACTGCAGCTGTCCATGCAGATGCACGAGACCTGGAGTTCCCAAACGGCGTTGTCCATATTGCCAATCTTGTCCCCCAGAATGGCGATTACACTGGAGTGCTGGCTGGCTCTGGATCCAGCCCCAGCAGAATTCCCACCAGTTTGCTGGAGCTAATCCTCCCATAAAGCATATAGCCTGCTGGGTCTATGTCTGGTCAGATCCTTCTGTCACAGTACGACGGAGGTGAGGACCCAATTACAGGACTCAGAGGCACACGGGATGTAGGAACAAATGATTTAATTCCAAAAATTCAGAAAGACAGAAACTATGCGACAGGGAAAAAAGCCACACACACACACAAATCCGACAAAGGAAACTGAAAACCAAAGGGTTTAAATACACTAAGGGACTGATCTCGAACAGGGGAAGTGAATCAGCTAAATCAAGCCAGGTGCACTGATGAGAGGAAGCAAAACAGAACCAGCAAGGGAAGGAACCATAAAAACAAAACAGAAACCCAGACATGATCATGACGGAACTCCTACATGACGTACAACCAAAAAAACAACTGAACCAAAAACCATGATCATGACACATTTTGAAGAGAAGTCAAAGTATTTGTGTCCGAACAAAACTTTCTGCTCATAGATGCACCATGTGAATGGAGCATGTTGGACATCAGACTCCTTTGATGGCACACGTGTCATGTGAAGGCAGCCTAGATAATTTGTATATAAAAAGAATGACTCACAAATGAACGGCTCACAGCTGCGACTCAATTCCCATTGTTCATTTCAAAGAGCTGTTCAAAAGAATTGATTTGTTCATGAACATCACATTTCTAGTATCTGTGTTTTTGGATTAACACACATGTCCATACTGTTATCAGTAAATGTCCAGGTAATTTTCTGCCAGAACACTATTCATTTTTCTACAGACATTTTCCTTTAAGTGCAGTAAGCTGAGAGAAAAAGAATAAAATAAAAAACAAAAAATCAAATGACACCCCAGTGAGTTCAGCAAAGTCTTGAGGAAAAAAAATAAATGGCTATACCTTAGTTATCTACAGGGCTCTAAATTAACACCTGCCAAATGCAGGATATATGTTGGATATCCTGGCTCTTCACAAAGTTCATAATTTGCCTATGAGCACCTTTAGAGCCAGCTAATTAATACAGGATTATGTCTGTGTGCATATGGTGTGAGTAAACGGGACCTGTTAGTCCACCTGTGCAGACAGATGGCATGATAACAGGAACATATCTGCTCCACAGGAAGAGATGAGATGGCTGATGAATGCAGAGGAAAGCTTCCATGAAAACGCAGTGCAACCTTTGTGTGCTATTTGTCATTTTATTCAACAAAGAGCTACGATAAAACCACAAGCTGTCCCTTAAAAAATTCTATTATGGATCCAACACCAACAAAAGACAAACAGAAACTTTTCTAAATGTAAATAGTACACAGGTTGAGCCAGCAGAACTAACCTTGCTGTAAATACATTTTAATGCATCCTTACTCACTGACATAAATTTATTCACTAAATTGAATCACACAGACAGCAGAATATGGGCTGGATGGAGGGTGGTTCCCTCAGATGTTCTCACGTCAATCAGAAATATGCTGAAACACTGCTGCCTTCGCAGAAAATACACAACAAGTTATATCTATAATTCTCAGTCTTTGCATTCAGCACATTTTTCTTTTTTCCTTTTGACTGGAAAATATATGTGTGTGTGTGTGTGTGTGTGTGTGTGTGTGTGTGCTCCCTTAAGGCCTGAGTAGTATCCAAGTGTGTTTGGAGTCCAGCTGAGGCCAATCTGTCCCAAACAGATGGGTCACTGAATGCCTCATTAACTAGACCACTGCTACAGCTGAGAGCCAGCCAAAGAAAACTCAATTCAATTCAATTAATTTCAATTCAATTCAATTCAATTCAATTCAATTCAATTCAATTCAATTCAGCTTTTCTTATATCGTTCAATTTAACTTGTGATATCAGCTGATTGTGGAAGGACAATGAAGAAAAGGAAATTCCTGAAGTATAAACTCACCATCCATTTTATCAGCTCCTCCTGTTCAACTTCCTGTCAACACAAATATCTAACCAGCCAATCACATGGCAGCAACACACGTAGTCATGTAGACATGGTGAAGATGACTTGCTGAAGTTCAAACTGAGCATCAGAATGACATAGACCATTGTTTGGTCTGAGTATTTACTGGGATTTTCACACACAACCATCTCTAGGGTTTACAGAGAATGGTCTGAAGAAAAGAAAATATCCAGTGAGCAGCAGTTGTCTGGACCAGAATGTTTTCTTAGTGTCAGAAGTCAGAGGAGAGTGAACAGACTGGTTGGAGATGATATAAAGTCAACAGGAAGTCCAATCAGTACTGGTTCCAACCAAGGTCTGCAGAACAGCATCTCTGAACACGGAACATGTTCAGTCTTGAAGCAGATGGGCTCCAGCAGCAGAAGACCACACCGGGTGTCTCCTGTCAGCTTAGAACAGGAAACTGAGGCTACAATTCACACACACTCACCAACACTGGACAATAGAAGATGGAGAAACATTGTTGGTCTGATGACCACCCAACAAATCTGCAGCAACTGTGTGACGCTATCATGTCAATATGGAGCAAAACCTCTGAGGAAGGTTTCCACCAGTCTAGCCTATAGCTGAATTTTATTTGCTATTGTTTAGAATTTAGCTTGTTTCATCATATATTTTTCTAATATTTTTACTACCTATTTATATGACTTTCTGTTTTATAGTTTTACTGTTTATTGTTTTATTGTTTTATTTTTTTACCCAAGTGGTTTTTACAAACGCTTTTATTTAGGATGTTTTGTTATTGTTAAAAAGTGTATTTATAAGTGTATTTATTCTTGTTTTTACTGTTCGACAGTGTTTCCTTGTCGGATCCTCCACACCGGTAGCTCTGCCTGCTCTGTCTGCGGGGTTGTTGCCATGGTGACTGCCCTTGTCTGGGTGGCTGGGGGTCCTGCACCGCAGCCCTGTGGCTGTGGTGTGGACCCCAGCCTGCCCTGACCTGAGTGGTTCCTGTGGTGGCGTCTAATGTGCTCATGGGTGGGCTGTCTTCCAATGTGAATGGATCCCCAAGATATCGTTTCCTCACAGCAGTGTTAAGCCAGATGTTTGCATTTTAATATTATTTTTGTACTTATTTTAAGTTCAGAGACAGTTATTAGTGATGGGAGTTCATGTTTGTACAGAATGGGGTATGTGTGGGCGGGGCGAGTGTACATGAAGCTTGGTTTGTATGTGCGTGAGTTTGTGTGCGATTGTGTGTGAACAATTATCGTTGTGCCTTTTTTATTTTTTGTTATAATTTTTTATGTGTGTAGGCTTTTAAATTTTGTATTCAATATGTATGATTTTTTTTTTATTATGTACAGCACTTTGTGTTGCCTTGTGCATGAAAGGTGGAATTTAAATAAAATTTGATTTGATTTGAATCTATGACACCAAGAATTAAAGCAGTTCTGAAGGACAAAGGGGTCCAACCTGGTGTTATGTTGAAATGAACTACACTAGCAGAATCAAATACGGTGCATATTTTTACACACAATTCACAGTTTTTTTTTTCGATAAAAAATTGTTAGTTTAAAATCCACATATTTGTGAAAAAAAATCTTTAAACTAACTGAAGTACCCTCTAGGTAGGATCTTAAGAAATTATTTATTTATTTTATTTTTTTTTATTTCTGCATAGTGAAAGTAAATAAAACATATAACAGAAAGAAGAAGAAAAAAATTTAAAAACAACAACAACAACAAAAAAATAAATAAACAAAAACTAAAAGGGTGTAGGCAGAAGCTAGTAGCTTATGAAATGCCTACCCATTACTAAAACAATGTTACCAGTTTACCATAATCAACTCAATTAACATTGAAAAAAGATTTGCATCATCACCACCACAATTGACAGTAAGAGCAACATGTAAAAATTACCCACAAACTCTTTTGCATGTCATTTATCATGATACTTCATTATTATATCATTTATGTACTTTCTTTTAAGTGATTTCAAAGCAGAACTCATTTTTAAGTCACCAGAACAACTGTTCCACAGTTTGACACCAGTGACAGATATACAGTGAAACTTAGCATTTGTCTGTACCTTGGGTTTGCTAAACATTTAATTTCCTCTAAGTTCATAACATTTCTCCCTCTTTTTAAACAGCTTCTGGATGCAGAATGGCACTTGATTATTATGCCATGGTTGTTCAAAGATTAAACTTAAAATAAATTAATGAAGGTAGGATGTCTCGACACTTTGAATGTATGCTACCTTATATATTACTGAAGGTAGGCTGATTTGACAGTTTAAAGGACCCCATCAAAGTATTATGCAGGTAAAACTACTTATGCAGGTAAAATGGTAAATGTTCTGTATTTACAGTATATAGTGCTTGTACCCAAAGTGCTTTACAGTTTACATCACATTCACCAATTCACACACACACAGCGGAAGCTGCCATGCAAGGCGCTCAACCACGACTCATCAGGAGCAATTTGGGATGCAGTGTCATACTCAGGGACACCTTGACATGAACTTGACAGGCCAAGTATCGAACTGGCAACCCTCAGGCTACAAGACAACCACTCTACCCACTGAGCCATACTGCCCCGGGATGATTCCACAGTGTATATTATTGAATAAAAATATTCACATATTATATAATAATGAAACACTCAAAATAGTTTAAAGAATTTATGATATACAGTTTCTATGAACATGCATATAAATAAACAAAAATTAGGTTTATTTCACAACGAGAAAGTCTTACAACACGGAGGTACAGCTGTGACACCTCAACAATATAAATTAACCCATGGAAGTAAGCTACCTATATATTTATGAAGGTTGGATGAGCCGACAGTGTAAATTATGCCATAAAAATGTGCTACCTTGTACAGCAGCCTATATTTGTGCAGGTAGGATGCCTCGACAGTGTAAATGAATGAAAGTTTCTATTATTAGGCTTTTATAATAATTAAGAACTCAAAATACTTTAAATATAGGCCTACAATTTCTATAAAAATACATAAAATACATATATTAAATCAAAGTTATAACTTTATTTCACGAGTCACAGCTGACGAAAGCCTCACAACAGTACAGCTGTTAAGACACGGACTTTGAGGGTAACATGAAATTATGGGTGTGTCCTTACTCCACATTGAAATGATATTTTCATAATATAGTCATTAAATCAAATCAAACTTTATTTTTAAAGCAAAGCACTTCTCATGCGTAAGAGCGGCACAAATTGCTTTACATAATAAAACAACTGTTTAAATAATAAAAACACAAGCACACTTGACCCTACTCTAAAATAAACTATCTCTAACTAAAAAATAACAGTATAAACAAACATATGTCTTGGCACCAGGTAAGAAAACAATATCCTAGGGGTCCAGCCACACCAAAAACCAACCCAAAACATGACCACAAAGTTCGTCACCATGGGAACGACCCAGATCAGGGCAAATCGGGCCCCACACCACAACCATAAGGCTGCAGTGCAGGGCCCTGAGTACCCCGACAAGTACAATCCCCATGGCAACGACCACACGGCTAGAGCAGGCATAATTCCCAATGCAAAGTACCCCTATGACAAAATAAATAAATAAATAAATAAAACAAAGTTCAGATCAATGTAAAACTGTAACAACAAATATGACCAATAAAAGCAGAATTTAAAATGAATAAGTGAATAGGTGACAAGTTTAATGATGCATGCGCAGAAGGCATAGGTAGCACGTCTCGATGGGTAGGATATAATGTTAGAACACCTGTACTACAAGGTGGACCTGATGAAGTGGCCAGTGAGAGTATATTTGAAGTACCCCTGCACTCCACTCTGCTTTCTCCTCCATAATTTTTGGTCCTATTGTCATGGCAATGTTACTTGTCTGCATGATCCTCCCTGCTGCTTCTGATTAACCTCATCCTCATCATCCTTCTCTTTCACTGTCTATGCTTTGTCTAGTTCTGTCAGCCTGGCTTTCCATCCAGCAAACATCTTCCTCCTTTCTCCTCTTCCCCTTTTATCTGCTCTTGTTCTATTTTTATTCCCTCTCTTTGTGTTCTTGATCGTATTGTTAGATGTTTAAAGTGCTGTGTGTAATGTTGCTCTAAAATGAAAATAAAACACACACTATCTCAGTAACAGACATCCATTCTTCAAATTCATTTCTTCTGACACAGCTCTGACACAGACAAAAAAAACAAACAAAAACAAAACACTTCCAAACAATCTTTTTCACTCTTCTCAATACTTGATCGCTGGTCTAAACAGACATGATGTCCCATAACTCACACAGTTCTTAGAGGATTTGAGACATTATGTTTTGGTCAGTCAGAACTTCTTTTTGGATTCCAACCTGGGAGATAACCTGAAAACACATGAGGGCAAGAGATTTGCATTTTGTGGGTAGGTGCTGCTCTGGGATGCTGGGATTATATAATTTACAAGAATCTATGTGAGATAATATCCCTCTGTGTTCAGGTGAAATGGGCCAATTCAGTCAAATGGAAACACTGTTTGTGAGGGGATGGCTGTATGGATGTACATACATAGAAACAGAACGGTCTTTTCACATGAGTTAATTTTATATGACAAATAAACTCAAATTTGTTATAGCATTCATAAGCACTCATACATATAAAAGCAGGGAGAAAGAATAGCTGCTGAGTGCTGGAATCTCTTTCATTAAGAGTTACTCGTGTTCACTTCTGATAGCCAGACAGGACTGAAGGAAAAATCGTAGAGAATGCAAACACTTAACCACACATGAAACTCGTTACTACTACTCGTTTACTCCAGAACTGTGATAATTCTTGGTGTCATAGATTGAACAAGGTGTTGGAAACCTTCCTCAGAGGTTTTGCTCCATTTTAACATGACAGCATCACACAGTTGTTGCCGATTTGTCGGCTGCATCCATGATGAGAATCTCCCGTTCCACCACATCCCAAAGCTGCTCTGTTGGATTGAGATCTGGCGACTGTGGAGGCCGTTGGAGTCCAGTGAACTCATTGTCATGTTCTGTATGTTTAGTGATGTAGACATCTTAAACATGTCTTCATGACTAAATGCACTGAGTTGCTGCCATGTGATTGGCTGATTGCATATTTATGTTAACGGTAAGAGGTGGACCTGATAAAGTGGAGGGTGACCCTTATGTATTTTTCCTGTTTCTCATGATGGGCATCTCTTTATGTAAACATGAGCCACATGAGTAAATTGGGAAAGACAGTAGTGATTAAAACACATCCAACAACCAAGATTAAAGTTAGACCATAAGCTAACACTGGCTTTATCGGCTCATACTCACATTAAACGACTGACTTTGTTGACTTTAAAATAGATGACACACATAATGTGTCTTCAATGACCTGCAGGTGACGTGTTGGAAGATGTGAATGCTGAATTATTTTCTTCACTGACCTCTTAAAGAGAAAAATGAGATATTAAAGGATGAGATGTGAGGGAATTTTTGGAAATGTAAAGGTTTTTATTTACTGTTTTTTAAATAGTTGTGGATTTTGACTTGTCTGTGGATGTGATGCCATAGATGGGGACTTCTTTTCAGATTATTTCATCTACAATGGGCTAAAAAGAAAAATGAAATTGTCTGGTGTCCTCTATATCAAGTCTGATGGGAGAGAAAATAATAATGATAATTAGACACATCAAGTCTACAATATTTTAAGAGCTTTGATCTAATTCAGTGTTTTTTGCCTTTACAGTAAAACGCATGATGGATTAACTGGATTCCTTGAATTCATGTAATGTATCTTTGAGAGAACTTTTACTTTTACAGAAGAAATGCAACCAACAAGAAAGTGAGAATTTCTTCCTGATGCCATTTAGAGGTAAGATTGAGTATAAAAACATAGTTAGGATTTGATAGATAATGATATTTTGACTGGGTTTTATCATTACAGAACAGACTTAGACACAGAATCTTGGACTTGGACGACAGAATAGTGGGAGATCCAATCAAAGCTGTTAATCAGTGTGGACAGATGAGAAACACGCTGAAGGATAGCTGAGATAAACCAGAACGTCATCAGCATATAGGCTCATTATGATGGAATGAGTTGGATTTTAATTCTGGTCGACTGCTGCAGCCAGCTAATGTATAAAAATACAGAGTTAATGGTGATAAATGGGCATCCTTGTCTGGTACTTTCTTATGGTAAAAGATCTTATTATTTTCCATCACTTGTTGTATGAAGTTTTAATCCAGTTTATGAAGCAAGGTTCAAATCTGACATGTTTTAGGAAGGTGAAGAGAAAGGGTCCATCTTCACCTTTTGGCACTGAGATTTCAGGTCACTCACCTAAAGTGTGTATGTGCTTTCTATAGTATGCAGCACTCTACAACTGTACATTAATGAGCATATTTGGAGGACAACCACAGTTCCATATTTACTCAAGGAAAGTCAGTTCTGGAACAAAACCAGACTGCTTAATTTTAAAGTAAATTTGATTTTCTTGAGAGGTATTTGCACTTGACCTCATCAAAGATAATTGTGGAAATATCTGTTATTACTCACCCATCCAGGCACTGTTTGAAAGACTAGCTGAGGTGAAGCTCAGCATTAGTTTGACAATGTCTGAGTTTTTAAAGGTGACATATCTGGGCCAGTGGGTGCAGCAACCAATATCATGGCAACTGAACCGTACTGATGTCCTACAAAGGAAAATGACCTATTTGGCCACCAAGCTCTTGTTTTTGCTGGGGTCCTTTGAGAAGCTACACACTTTACAAAGCATTTCTTCTCTAGGTGGATGCCAACCAGGTAGGGGCTGATCTTACTGCAGGACAATGAAAATGGTGTGGTAATACAGTCAGTTTTTCTTTCTTTTTTTAACCCCCCAAATTAGCTATGGTCTGTTTATCCTAAGAGGTTGAATAAAAGCTACTGGACTTGTTTTTCTAGCTTCTTTATAAACATTTCACCTTTCATTCGAAAGTCTTCTTCAACTGAAGTCTGTAAGGATTATCATGACCTGGATGACTGAAAAGACACACTTAGCAACACATTGCCATTGCAAAAATGATAGAATTACAGGCATTAATACTGGGTATGCAATGTATGAAGAAGCAAAGGGAATAGTAGTTGTCATTTAAACCAGGAATCACCAATCCTGGTCCTCGAGGGCCCTGCAGGTTTTAGATATTTCCCTGCTAAAACACATCTGATTCAAATGAATGGGTCATTAACAGACTTGTACAGAACTTGACAGCAAGATTTTGGATCCATTTAATTTGAATCAGGTTTGTTGCAGCAGGGAAACGTTTTAAAACCTGCAGGACATCGGCCCTCGTGGACCAGGATTGGGGTTCCCTGATTTACACTAAAAACCCCTGCTAGTTGTGTTTGTGTGATGTGATGATTAGTGTGTCCTTTCCTTTTTATAAAAGCTGATATTGATTGTGATAAGCAATTTAACTGTAAGAAATTAAACGGGTTATGTGACTGTGAAGAGTTGTCAGGTAATTCTGAGTTGCTTTGAATAGTAAGTAAATATCCATCCCTTTAGGCTAATGTCATCAGATGACTGCAGCATACAAGCACCTTTTGCAGGTCCCTCCTCAATCCCTCTTTGAACATTGAGTTTACAGCAAGACTAAAGCATAACAAAATCCCAAAAGTACCAGGCCCTGAGCTGAGAGAAGCTCTTTCTTTGTCCTCTCTGTTCAGTGGAGTAGAAAAAACCACTGAACTGACAAAACATTCACATTTATTCACTAAAAAACAAAATGTTCCATGAGTTGCAAATATCCAAAAATAGCCCATGACATTTTTATATGGACTGTCTTTACGTAATCCTTGGATTCAGCAGGCCTGGAGCATACACCAACGGTCAGCAACACAAACATCTCAGGTCACTTTAGAAAACAGATAGTGACAGCTCATTAAAGCAAAAATAACCTAAACCATCACGAACTGAATTTTTATCATCCCTTTACCTATTTTGCTGCATTGGTTTACAGTTCTGTTTAGCGCTGCAGAGCTTCTGAAGGGTTCTTTAAGATAATGTAGCAGGAGGAATAGTTTAGTCCTTCCATAGCTAAATTTGAGAAAACTACCCTTTAATTGCATGAGACGCTGGCCAGCCATTTAAGCTTGCCAGCCTATATACGCAGATTGCTCTGCAAGCTGAGTGTGCTTTAAATTCTGAGTCTCTGCCCACTTCCTGGTTGCCGGACATTGCTGAAGGTATGGGCTGCTGCAGCTACTACTGCAGCTTTGTTCTTCCTTCCTGTGGTGCAGTAGTTTGTTGTGGCTGTCTCTCTCTGTGACTTGTTTCAGACCTTCCCTGAGAGACCTGTGGGTCACTACTGTAATATACAGCTCTTTGTTGATTGTGTTTGGCCAGAAGTTCACACTAATTTATCTTCATTTTTTTTCTTTAGGTGCTGGAGGTCTAAGGCAGTGGTGGCTGAGCCCTGCTGGTGGCAGTTTCCCCTGCCATGTACCATGTGTATCCCTGCACTCATGGATGTGGGTCTTACCCTTCTGTGTGGGTGTGTAGCACATGTGTGAGGCGGTGTGATTAGGATGGCCTGCCAGTGTCCCTGCCGCTAAGCCTGCAAACACCAAAGATCTTGTGTGTGTGTGTTGTTTTTTCCTTTAACTTATTTGTAAACTGTTTTTCATAATCTGAATCCAGTCTCTTTCTGCCTAAGTTAAATGAACCTGAGTGCCTTAACTTAACTTGGTATTTTCTTGGGTGCAGTTCCCAGGGTGGTGTTGTTAGACGTTTCTTATGTTGTTGGTTTAGACTGACCACAGCCACTTAATTCTATATTCATTACAAATAACCACACTACCTCTCTTGCTTGCTACAAAAAGGATTCTTTTAGTCCCACATGAGGAAATTTACAGGATTGCAACAGCAAAGAGCAGCACTCAGAGGAAATTATCTATGTTCAAATAAGAAGGCAAAGAAAACTGTATTAAAGTGAGAGGCTATTTAGGAGCTGGTCAGTGCCTTTAGTGGTCCGGGATGGGGTGGGACTGCAACTCCAGCGTAGAGGACAGTCTTCTGTCAGCCGCTGTGATGCTGCTGCACCAACAGATCACACCATACAGGATGGCCGTTGCCACCACAGAGTAATGGGTCTCCAGGAGTGGCCTCTGGACTCCAAGAGACCTAAGTCTCCCCAGAATCTGGCTCAAGTTGAAAATGAGCTCCTTTGAGCATTGTTTTTTTTTTTTTTTGTTTTTTTTGGTTGAGTTTGGACGCTGCTTCTGTTTTTTCTTTTCTATTTCAGTAGATTATTTTTGTCAGTTTTTCCATCAGTCACATGTTTACACACATATCTTGGTATAATCCCTGTGTTTCCTCTACCTTTATATTAGGGCAGTGCCCCACCTGTTAAGTTAATTTTATCCTCTATATTGCACACAGCGATATCCAAAACCACAAACATGAGGAATTTTCCAGAGACCAAGGACACGTTCACCACACACTCTGGTCTATAATGACCTACACTGCCTGTCCAAAATAAAAATCAGCACCTGGATTTAACAAAGCAAACAGGTAGAGTCTCCCATTGGATAATTCCTGCATAAATTATGATGTACTAATTATTCATCCCTAACTGATGTAGTGAGCAGCTTCTTATTTTGTCAGCAAGCATGTGGGAAGACACATCCTGTGGCCGTGGAAAAAATGTTAATCTTGACTCTGGTGTCACCGTTGCACCAGACTCTGCTACACCTGCTCCTGTCAATCACCGTCGTTCTCCCTCTCCAGAATACTAATTAAGCACACCTGCAAGTAATCCTGGCTCCAGGAGATGGGATTACAGTTCTGCCAGTTCTCCTACCAGTCTCTGTCGGACCTCGTTCAAGCACTCTGAACCTTTCCACTTCCCTGTCCCGGTCCCGACTCCCCAAGCTGTCAACTTGGACTTCAGAAAAACTTAGAGATCGTAAGACTCCTGCTTCAGCCAGTTACTCTGTTTATAATAAAACCTGTTAAACCAGTCCTGTCTCCGAGGGTCCTTCATAACATCTGGAGCAATGGAAAAAGGTCATGTCATGTTGTTCTTACTCCCAGATGTAAGTTGCTTTGGAGAAAAGCATCTGCTAAATTACTGTAGAATAGAACAGAATATAACAGAATAGAATAGGATACACGAGAATAGAATGTGGTCTGATGAATCCAGATTTACAGATTTTACTGTACAAGCCTGTGATCAGGTCAGGTAGGTCTAGGTTCAGGTTGTGTCCAAAGAATGAGGTCAGCTGACTAGCTGAATATACTGAATAAGCAGATTATTCCATCAATGGATTTTTCTTTCCTGATGGCACGGTCATGTTCCCAGATGTCAATGCCAGGGTTTATGGGGCTCAGATTGTGAAAGATTGTTTCAGGTAACAGGAGACATTATTTTCACACATGGATTGTCCACCAGAGTCCAGACCTGAACCCTGTTGAGAATCTTTGGGACGTGCTGGAGGTCTGTCTCTCCCATCATCGTTGTAAGATCTTGGAGAAAAATTAATGCAACTCTGGACGAAAATAAATGTGGTGACATTAAAGAAGCTTATGGAGACGATGCTGTCATCAAAGCTGTCAGACTTCAACTGACTCAGAAGCAATCTGAATATTTCAGCCTAAATACTTTAACATGGGTTCAGATGACGCAAATAATTATATATATGATTGTATGATACATCTAAACTACAAATACAAAGCAAAAGAATTGTAAGAAATAAAAGGGAGACTTTTTTCCACCTTTCATTTGTTCTGTCATTTGGTGCACACTCTTTAGGTTTTAAATGCTCCATTCTGTTCAACACCTAAATTCCTCAACAACCACTCCTGAACAAGCAGCAGGTCTTTGAAAGAGTTAATGGTTTCAAGTGAACCAAAACCACAATATTTCCCTACAGTAACCTTGGTTGCATATTAGCATTGTATGTTAATGCTACAAGCATTAGTATCGATGTCTGACTGGAGTTTATAGAGAATAGAAATCAGGCAGATTTTAGATTGTATGATGACTTCATATTAAATTCTGCAAAGCATTAATGAACCCTGTTTTAACACATACTATAAAAATTTTAAATCAATTTAAGTTTTTTTTCTCTTGCTGGTGCATAGCCCAGCAGTAACTAGCATGCTCCTTCTTCGCCTGTATGGATGTTTTCTCCAGGAACTCTAGTTTTCTCCCACAGACCATCAACATACTTGTGCTTACAGTTTCCTATAATCTTATATCTGGAATGGAACAGGAAAGAAATTCAGGTGTATGAGATGTTTCTGTGTGTCAGTCTTTGTCATCTTGTTTATTTGTCTCTGAAGACACAGAATACCAGAATAAGTAAAGGATTTTCTAACGGTCCACCACCTGCAGCTGCAGCGGTCTTGTGGGAAGGAGCCATTAATACTTGTTCCAAGATAATGTCAGTCCTTCCAGACCAATGCACAATCAGCTACACACTCACTTCCTTCCCCAGAAACACACACTCACCCATTTAATCTACTTTATAAACTGAAATAATCATCAAAAGAAATCTTAATGGAAGTCAAAGCTCCAAACAAGTATCATCTTCAGCATAGTTAAACTCAGCGCTTCCTGACTCTTTAGGTCCGCATTAAGTTCCATTAATCAGCAGTTTGTGTGATCAGGAATCACACAATGATATCAATGGGAAACCGGTGAAGGTTCCACCTGAACTCATCCTATCTGTTCAACATAGTGTGATGGATAAGCCTGGGTGAACACAGATGACTCCTACTGCAGATGAATGGTATATAAAGCATACCTGCAACTCTGCAAACATTAAGACATCTATTTCATATCAAAATCTTTGTAGCTGATTCTGTTTGACTGCACATTGCA
The DNA here is from genome assembly GCF_017639745.1 of Melanotaenia boesemani. Classification (NCBI taxonomy): domain Eukaryota; kingdom Metazoa; phylum Chordata; class Actinopteri; order Atheriniformes; family Melanotaeniidae; genus Melanotaenia; species Melanotaenia boesemani. Next base: position 7,125,395 of record NC_055684.1, read on the forward strand.
TCCTCTAAAACAACATGTAAACACAGACTTTGGTGATTGTTCCAGTGTTACAAATGGAGGAATGAATGGACTGAGGGAAGCATTGACATGAAAAGGGAACTCTGACAGCCAAGAGTGAAGCTGTGATCTGTTTTACAGCACAGCTAAAGGAATATCATCATCACATTTCTGAACTAGTCTGCTCTGATGCAACTCTCTGCTGTATGCAGAAACTGTGCAGCAGCACCTGCGGCCAGCATCCATCCCCGTCCTCCGTTACAGGAGCTTTCCATTCTTACCGCAGAGTAGCTGCATCCAGGCGCACGTCTTGTAAACCGTGGCGGTGTTGCAGAAGAAGAAGAGGGTGAAAGATCCGATACAGCTGACGGTGAGAACCATGGACATCAACACGAAGAAGGAGGCCGCCCTGAAGGCTCCCGAAGGGATGGAGCTGAAGTCAGAGAAGCTGCCCTGGCAGAGGAGCTCGCGGTCGGACTTCCCGTTGCCCACGCAGTAGTGGAACAAGCCGAAGTATCCAGCCTGGGGGGAGTTGATGCTGTCACCGATCCAGTACGGCTCGATGAAGACCACCACGTTAATGATGGCCAAGCAGATGGTGAAAATGGCCCACAGGATCCCGATGGTCCGCGAGTTCCGCATGTAGTTGTCATGGTAGATTTTAGCGGCGTCTTGCGAAGGCAGCATTTTCTTTCCCAGCCCCCGTAACCCCCCCACATCCACCAGCACTGACTGTTGTTCTTCACTTGTTCTCTGGCTACTGATACAAATAATAAAATGAAACAAGAGAATAATAATAATAATAATAATAATAATAATAATAATAATAATAATAATAATAATAATTACTATTTAACAAATATCTAAGGATCCACAGACTCGTCCACTGATCGTGATCTCACATTTCCCACACCCCCCCTCTGCTCCCCTCAGATCAGTGAGTCAGTTCAGAGACAGAGCCGCAGACAGGGCCAGAAATGGATGGGATGAGCAGCATGGTCTCCTCTTCCTCCTCTTCCTCCTCACAGCGGCTACAAACTGACCGATGGTGTCCACTCAGCTGTGCGAAAGAGGGGACGCGGTCACCCTGTGGAGTTTCCCAGGACGTGATGAATCCTCCCAGAAGTACACACATCCAAAAACACTCCCAGCCTTTAACTTGCTCCACTGATAGATAAATAAATAAATAAATAAACAAACAAATAAATAAATAAATCTGGGTAGTCAGTCCTCACACACGGTGCACTTGCAGCCTCATGACTTTGGATGTTGTTTCTGCCTCCGCTGTCTCTGCGCGCGCAACCGCTCTCTCTCTCTCTCTCTCTCTCTCTCTCTCTCTCTCTCTCTCTCTCTCTCTCTCTTTAGTGAAAGATGAAGGCACGTGCACATCTTGAATTTTGATTTAGCGCAAACTGCCGGACATCTCTGTTCAGGCTTCACATGATTCTTTAACCATGCTGTTCATGTCCTGTCCTTCCGGTCAGTTTTGACCCGGACCAAGAATTTCCTTTCCTCATTGCTCAAATTCTAAACAACATATATGTTCAGAGTCTTAACATCTTTTATCACATAAATAAACGTATGATAAATCCTTAATAAATGTTTCAGAGAGCAGGAAGAGTGTATTTTATAGGTTTTACAACATTCATTTTTGTGGAAAAGACATAAAAACATAAAACCTTAATGATTTTGACTGAATTTATAAATGTTATGAATCATCTGCTGTAGGATTTTTAATATAACCATGTTTAGACATTGCAACCAGCAAATACTGTCTTCATTACTATATCATAAGAGATATAATTTCCTTCTTTTAAAAGAAGATTTTCTTGGCTCTAGTGGTGTTTGTTTTAGTTGTTAGAAAATGGGGCCTCAGATGGGGCCGACCCATTAAAGAGCTGCAGCCTCTGTTCAACCAGTTGGGCTGGACACCATCCCATAATTATCAATATTAAATAAAGATTTATCATTTAGAACACAAAACATTAAACGCTAAACACTTATTATCTTTTACTGAGTCTGTTCTTTCTGCTTGGTGGCATCTCACTAACAGACCGCTGTTAGTGAGATGGTCCAGTCGCCTGATTGGTGGGTCACAGTCTTGTCCAGCAGACAGGTACAGAGAGGGCTTTATCTAATCTTAATAATGGCTCCCATCCTCTACAGCAGTGGTTTTCAAACTGGAGGTTGGGACCCCATGGGGGTCACCAGATAATTTCAGTGGGTCACCAGATAATTAAGAAATATATAGCCCACATTTATAAAGAAAAACAAACAAAAAAAGGGATTTTTTTTTCCAAAGGCCATCAAAATGTTATACAAATGCCATATTAAAAATCTGGAATTGACATTATCTCTACAAAAGAAGCTGATTTTGGGCATGTAGGTGCCTTGTCACAGCAGTGAACCACTGAAAGCATCTTTATCCTCCTTGTTCATGTAGATTCTGGCAGTTTTCCAGCCTTTTACAGAATGCTGTAAGTTGACCCATTGATACATCACACAATTAATCACAATTAATCACCAAATCGTCATGTGGTGGGGGTCGCGAGCATAAATGCATCTTATCTTGGGGGTCGTGGCTGAAAAAAGTTTGCTCTACAGCAGTGGTTCCCGACCTTTTTTCCTTGAGGACCCCCTTCACGCAAATGCTAAAAAGCCATGGACCCCCTGCCCCACCCTTGATGAAGCCGTGCTTGGCTTTATGCTTTCAAATGTGAGATTTTTGCCATAAATAATGTATTCTGGCTGAATCCTTCCATAAAGCCAGAGTCAGATTAACAACATATAGCCTTACTTTTTTTTTTGTTAAAATAGGGCCAATGACTGGACTTTGATCACAATAGTTTTAAACAAAAATACTCTTTAGGGGACCATGTTGGGGGTCTTGGACAAGGGTTGGGAACCACTCCCATACGGGGTGGATTCCAACTTCCCTCTGGATGGAGGTTTTTAATTCCAAGGTGCTGGACAAAGCGCTATAAAAACAGCTTTGCTCTTGTTGCATCACTGAGCTTAAAGAAAAACATTTGCACTTTATTTGATTTATTTTATTTATTTGTCTTATTCTTTATCCTAATCTTTATCAATGTGGCTTTTAAACTCTATGTTCTCATCCTGGTTTTTATACTACAGTAGAGATTCCTTTTATTTCCCAATGGTTCTTGTTTATTTATTTTTTCCATCTTGATCTTGTTGCTTCTGCTCTGGTGTGTGGCGATGGTGGGCGTGCCTGTTTCCCTGGCAACCAGGATCTTCACCTGCACTTTGTTCTGCAATGAAGCAGCAAGTAGACCAGATCAGTCTTCCAGTCATCGGCAGATTGTTCATTTACCCACTGGTAACAGCTCTTGGCCGTCTCAGCATTTTTTCCTCTGTCTCATCTTTATCGACTCTCTTGCTTAGAAATCCGGACTCACCAACCTGCCGGCCTGTCACACCCTCATTCCGCTATTCATTCATCTGGTGATTCCTTATAAACCTTTTACTTATTGGGCTGCACGGTGGTGTGGTGGTTAGCACCGCAGCCTCAAAGCAAGAAGTCGCCGGTTTGAATCTCGGCTGGGGGGAGGTTTGAACCTTGAGGGTGGTGGCCTTTCTGTGTGGAGTTTGCATGTTCTCGCCGTGTATGCGTGGGTTCTCTCCGGGTTCTCCGGCTTCCTCCCACCAGCCAAAGACATGCATGTTAGGTTAACTGATGACTCTGAATTCTCCCTATGAGTGAGTGTGTGTGTGTGAATAGTTGTTTGTCCCCTGGGTGTTGGCCCTGCGATGGACTGGTGACCTGTCCAGGCTGGGAAAGGCTCCAGCTTCCCCGCGACCCTTAATGGACTAAGCGGTTCAGAAAATGAATGAACTACTTATTCTCAGCTCGGTGTCGGCGCTTGGATCCTGTTTTCACTCTAAACACGCAACAGATCTTATTTATTTGATCTTTTTCCATATCCTTGCTGGTGGATGGTGGAATACCTCTCAGGTTCAGTGTGTGTGTGTGTGTGTGTGTTTTGTTATGGAAATACTGTTGTTGTTTTATGCTAAACAAATCTACTCACAGGTATTAATAAAGTAACATTGATCTTAAACTCAGTCTCTGTTGTTTTTACATCTCCTCTTCCGTCTCCTTGTGTTGGCTTCTTGTGTGAAGACCAACACACAGTTTTCTGACGTAAACACCTGCTTTGCTGCCTGCTCCTCTCCATCAGTCATCTTCATCAGAGGGGCAGAAATCCATAAACATTTTCTTCATGTTATGTCTTGCTGTTGGGATGTCAGTTACTTAAATAACAGCTTATCAACATTTTGTAATGTTTTAAACCCAAGAAATAATATAAAGCTCAAAGTGAAATCTGACCAGATGGAAATGCAAAACAGCCTCAAACTCTTTATTTACTCATTATAAACTCAAAACTTATCTGAATTCACCTTCATTATTGCCACAGAAATTAATAAAATGCATTTTTCTGCAAACCAAAACTATCTTGTTGGCAGCTGTTCAGCATCATCTGTCTGGTCCTGTGGCTTTGTTTCCTAAATCAGACCCACTAGTGGAAGCAGCTTCTTCTTCTATCTATTGTCGTTTGGACAGACAGACAGATGCTGCCTAATACATGACCTCTGCCTTGGCTGAGGTAAAAGTATATATTAGTATGGATCACTAACACATGGGAACAAGATACAGTGACAGCTAAATTGTGCAAGCAGGTGGTATTTAAACCTCCTATACAGCACTTTAGATTTCAAAAGTTAATGGCTGCAAATTCTTGAAATTGTAGCTGCAGCTGTATTGAACACAGAGCATTTTATTAGTTTGGTGTATGGTTGCTTCTGTGGGTGGGACGATGTTTTACATCCAGCCCGCTGAGGAGAACTGAGAGGTCTGTGGCCTGGCAGACACATTTTTCTTAAGAATAGTAAGTTTGATGAATCAGATTAACAGAGATATAGGAGACCGGGATGGTTGTAACACTTTTTGCTGCAACACCTGTAACTCATTGAATTTTTGAGCTACAGTTCTCAAACTTTGATATGAAATACCCACATTTCTTCACCAAAAAATGCACCAATTCAAAAATCTGCAAGAATATCACAGACATCGTATGTTAATGTCAAACACATGGTTGTCCTTTGTTACAACCTACCCCACTACCGGGTGTGGTTGTAACACATACTGGGGAGGGTTGTAACAACTGGACAAAAGAAGCCGAAACAGATGCCACAACATACAATATGCTTCAAAAATGGATTTATTGAAAAGAAAAATAGATCCAAACAAAATCTTTCTCTTTAACTGACTACAGCTCAAACGTTCAATGTTTAACTCAGAAGTGTGTGAATTTGTGTGTGAATAAGCCTACTTGAACAAACTTTCATAACAGTACTATGGCTGCTTAATGATAACTCTGCACTTGTGTAAAAAGATTCAGGTGTGATATTGAGCTTACATACTTTTTGCATATAAAAAACAAAGAAAAAAAAAAAACTGGGCTAGTTTGTACATATTTTGTTTGACTATGTTCTTAATCTGAATCACAATATTGACAAATGAAAGTTGGTAACCCTGGAGTGCAAGCGTGGCCCCAGGCTTATAGACTACATTGGGTACATTTTACCCACACTTCCTTTGGCCTTGAGCTGCAAGATGGCTCCATGTAGATAACACAAATATTCCCATCATCCAAGGTCTCAGAATCTTCAGCATTGCCTTTCAGCGTTTTTCATGTGTGTTTATTTATTTATTTATTGGTGGGGGTGGTGTTGCTGCTGCTTCTTCTTCTTCTGCTTTTCTTTATTCTATTGTAGCTTACTCTGGGAAGATGACTGGATCGCTGGTCTCTCAGCTTCTGCAGTGATTTGCAGTATCTGCTCAGTGTTACATGATAGATTCCTGTAACTGATCTGAATGACTTTCCCTTCTTTGAGACCTCATCAGATGCTTTTTTTTTTAAAAAAAAAAAGCTGGCACACATCTCTCTTTCTTTTTTCCATTGTCTAGATATGCTTTAAAAATAATAAAATAAAAAAAAAAAACAACTTAATTTTATGAATGGGGATGGTTGTAACACTGTTAACATAAATGTTACAACCCACCCCAACCCTGTCAGCCAGTGTTTAGGTAGCTGTGTTAGCATAGTGATTTGAAATTAGAAAGGGGGGAATGCATCACATTTTGCCTAAAAGACAACTTTTTCATTTACTGTAAGTCATATGGTTTTATTTTAAGTTACATAAGTACTAAACTAAATTAAGTGTTGGTAAAAAAAATTACTTTCTTATCCCAAAATCAGTTTTTAGTCAATAAAATCAGCATGCATGTGTTTTCAGCCTTGTTCACTGCCATGTGAGATTGAGAAGGAAGTGGGCAAACACTGGAATGATCATCTGACTCCTGTCTCATTCTTGATTGGTGAAAATAGTGGCGTTTCAACTCTCCCCATGTTATAACCATCCCCGGTCTCCCTATATGTAAAAAGTTATTTATAATACATATTGTGATTCCCTCCATCAGATTTAATACAGAACTTTATTTAGTTAACTTTATTTTGAAAGAAAAATCTTCTTTTTTTTTTTTGTGGGTGGCTCAGCTCACCTTAATGTACTGTGGTAAATTGATTGATGGGTAACCAATGAATGACACCATCTGTTGATGAGCCACAGTGATAGTTATACTGAGCATAAGAAAGACTGATCTAGGGTAGGGATGAGTATAGCACAGTAGTGAATAGATGGTGGTTGTAAGGGGTCAAAATTCTTTCAGACATAAACATGTTTTCAATTTTTTAATGACAGATTCAATTTTTCTTTGACCCTTTTTCATTGGCCTTTAATTTTTGTTTATACACTTTACCTTTTAAATAATTCATGACGCACTGCAGCTCAGGAACCATGTAGTAGTTTATTAATGATATGATTATATATGTTTTCAATTTAATTTAAATGACTTAAAAACACATTAAAGTAGTTATGAATTTAATGAATTAACTATTTATTTCTCAGTTTTATTAACTGTTGACATATTTATTGGTTGTTTTTTAACAATACATAAAAAAAAGGTAAAAGAGATGAAATACAAAAACAGGACATCGTTTAAGTTACAATCGGAGATACAGACAAACAAACAAACAAACAAACAAAACAAAAAAACAAAAAACAAAACAAAACAAAACAAAAAAAAACATTGTCTGAAAAGGGAAAAGGAAGATTTTTTTTAACTTGTGAAAACCTAACCCCTTATACCAGAGGTAAGCAAGTTCAGTCCTGCAAGTTTTAGATGTTTACTTGTTTCTACACACCAGATTCAAATGAATAAGTCACTGAGCAGAACTTGATAAGACACTGGATCCATTTAATTTGAATCAGGTGTGTTTCACACCTTAAAACCTGCAGGCTGAACTTGCCTACCCCTGCCTTCTTCGAAAGCAGAAACAAACAACATAATAAGAAATACTGGGTGGTCCATCAAGGGCATCGGGGGTAAATTCACACATAATAAAATTATGCACAGGTACTATTTTACACCAGTAAGGCTCTTCTGAACGGCCTTAATACAGAACAAATTGTGTTGGACGTGTAATGCAGATTGAGGGACCTTCTTACACTTAATGTGGGAGAGGTCTTTTGTTTTTCCTTTTTGGAAAGAGGGTTTTGGACAACTAGAGGAAATCAGAATGACAACCAAGAATATCAAAAGCAGAATCTGACCTGTAATTTATTACAGCAGCTAAAATTAAAAATTATTCCTACAAGAGGAGTCAGACTTGATGAGCTTTTACTGAATGGATTAAGCTGATGACAGATAAAGCTTTTTATGAACTGATGATAGCAAAGCTGAGTGATAAAAAGGGCAAATTTGACTGGGTCTGGAGTCATTTTCTAAATTATGTAAGAGAGGAAAAGCTGCATATAACATATGAGGGGAGGAAGACCTGTATTATATGATATTATTGATTTTTAATAGGTTATTAATATCTTGCATTATGTTTGCAATTTTCCTCTAGGATTAATACAGTATTTATAATTTAATTTAATTTAATTTAATTTAATTATGTATTAAATTTGTATGCTGATTTATGCATTGAATTTTTATTGATTGTTTTGGAGATTGTATGTCAATTCACAGTTATAGAATAGCCAATAATAACAACAACATCAAAGTTAGCAAAACATGAATTTTCGAAGACACATAATCCTTTAGTTTGGTTACTGGGGTAATTCTTTTCGCATAATATCTTAAAATTCTGCATTGGTGAACATTTTTCATTTTCTATGTTTGTTCCACAAACAAACTCCTTTTACTGTAATGCTGTTGTAATTTGTATTGGTTCTAACGACCAGTTTGTCAAATACAATGAGGTTTTTGTCTTTACGTAATTATTTATGTATTATATATGTATTTATTTCCAACATTACTTAATTAATGGCACATTTGAATTGTTATTGGTAAATTCATTCAATGTGTTTATTTCTAATTTTAATAACTTAATGACACACTTAAGTAGTAATTGTCAATAAAATATTGTCAAATTGTCAAACAATTAATGATTTAATAAATGAATGACACCTTCGTTTAACTATTCAATGTTGTATGTATTAAATTGTGGCACTTTTCTGACTCCATACATGGTGCTACGATTCCTGGACCGCTGACGTTTCCAAACATCAGCCCTCATGATCAACAGACGTAAAAGGGGAGATGGTTGTCACGTGCTCACGTCGTCTTCCTGTTTACCGCCTGAGTCTTCACACTGTTTTATACAGATTGCAACACCAGATTTCTCTGCTGTCTTCTCCGTTGATTTCCTGTTGCTACGAAGATTACGTCTGACCTACTTTGATCAGTTTGCCTGACGGACCTTTTTACCGAGGAAACATGAAGACGTGACATCGAGAAACGTGAGCAGGCCGGGGATAATCCTGGACATTTCCTGATTCCAGGTTGCCGGAGATCAGCTGGTGAGAGCGTGGAGACGGGCTGAAGTCGCGAGGTGTTGTGGAGGACAACACTTTGTTAACAACGACCCTGAGAAGCTGAGCTAGCCTAAAACTGGTCGCGATAAGTCTGGCAGCTGGAAGAACCGGTGTGGCTGGCTGGCTGTGCGAGGGCGCCGGCTACAGGCTCGTGTTTGCGTAGTGGAACAGTTGGCCGGTGCCCTGAATTCAGGAAGACTCCCCGGCGCTGGCCCCCTCAAGCGGGCAGTCAGGAAAAAGCTGGCCGGGAAGGGATGGCCTGGTCGGCCTTCCCGTTCCAAAGGAAAAGGCTCTGCGGTGTTTGAAGGGGGTCGAGTCCGGCTAGACGCCACCGCCGCGGGTCGAGGCGCGATGATGGCCGCATCTCCCTCCGTGGTCGACGGCTTCGCGGCCTGTGGGCTGTCGCTGAGAAAGGGCGAGGAAATAGCGGAGTTGATAGATTTGTTCTCCAAGACTCAGTACAGAGCAAAGGAAGTCAGTCCTCGGGTAAGATTGTGGGGGTGTGTCATCATTTGGTTCACAACATGACACCCTCTCCAGTCACTTCCATTTACATAAATGACAGAAATCAGTTTTCTTCCTGATCAATCAGACATTTAAATGAAAAACAAAAGCAGGCTGAACCACATTCTGGATGTTGAGCTTTAAAATGTTCACATCACGAAAAAGAAAACCGAAAGAATAAATGTCTGTTTGTAGACGTTAAAGCAGGATAGCCCTGTATGGAAGAAACATTATTCTCCATATATATACTTGAAATTATGTGGAAAAAATGTCATCCTTCATGGCATCAGTAGCTAATAATCATAGAAGTTAGTTAATTGTATGCTGTAAGATATGTATGGTGAATACATAGACACTGACACAAGCACTTATAGGACCGGCAGGACTGCATATGGGAGAATAAAACGCCCTCCTTCTTGGGTTGAATGCAGACACTTTCCTGCATCATAACTAGTCAGTCTTGACTCAGTCTGGGCTTCATGCCTGTAACTTACAGGTTTAACAAACAGAGGACAGCTTTAAAATCAGACCTGTATTCACAGAGAACTGTAGCTGCAACAGGAAGCCTCATTACGGCATTACAATATGAATATGACACGTGATAATGTGTAGATCATTAAAACAACAACAACAACATACACACATACATACATACATATATATATATATATATGTATATATATATATATATATATATATATATATATATATGTATATATGTGTATATATATATGTATATATATATATATGTATATGTGTGTGTGTGTACGAAGCAATATTTAAATATTTTAATATCTATTAAGTCAGAAAATCATACAACATAGAGCAAGTTATCTTCCTGCCTTGGATGTTTTACACAAATAATGAATAATAACAAACCTGATGTGGCCAAATTGGGAATTAGTTACTTTTTTTATATTACTTTTTAAAAAATATTACAGCAAATATTTTATTTACATGTTTGCCAAAATCAAGCAGATTAGACCTGCTGGTGAGCCAGTTCTGGGCCCTGGATTGTACGTTTGACACCATGGTCTAAATTGTGCAAACCACTAACGAGTAGGAACTAGTAGGAAGTAGCAGGAACTGTTGGGAACAATTAACATAATGCTGGTTTCTTTCTTCCTTCAGGTGGAGGCCATAGAGAAACGCTGTCTGGAGCTGTTTGCCAGAGATTACAAGTACAGCGTCATCCATAACTCCAACGGAGAAGTGTGTGGCCACTATCCCCGCCAGATAGTTTTCCTGGAGTATGAATGCACAGATGTTGACAGAGACAGGTACGTGTACTCAGTCAATCCACTCATTTTTGGATGCAAAGTCCAGCCAGCTGAGTGACAGATTACCCTGCTGTTTGTTTGTGTGTCCCCTCTAACCACACACACCTTGCTGTGGGGCAGGGAGCGAAGGTCGGCCTACGTCTCCGACCCCTCTGTGCACATACAGGAAGCAGAGGGATGTTGTGATTATTCTGTCACGTCAGCTGATGTTGCCACCAAAACAGGAATAATAGAGCTTTGGAGGAAAATGCCATATCAAGACACTTTTGTAGGTTTATCAGGACAAACGCTGCATGTGCTTTATGGATTCACTGGGTACGATTAGTGTAAAGTAGGAGTGGGAATCTTTAGAAACAACCTGATTGGATTCAGATTATAAAACGATTATTGATGCATCTTTTTTCCCTGACTACAACTACTTTCTGAGTGGAAACGTGGAACATGGGTTCCATATTTGTTGTGACAAGCAGTGAGGAAGCAAACTGGTTCATCTATTGGCTGATGCAGGACAGCTTCAGATCCTAGACCCAAATCTATGGTACTTTCTGAGCAAACAGAGCCTCCCACAGAGGCTGTGTACTTGCACACGGCAGCTTTTCATGCCGAGGGTACCGGTCGGATGTTCGTGTACCTGTCTGGGTGCCACACGTCCACAATTTCTACTTCCACCGTTTGCATTCTTCAGCGTTGTGTCATTAACAGTTCGATTTAACGATTTAATCGATGTAACATTTTTACTCCGATGCTGAATTGTCCATGTCTGCATTGCGATGTGTCTAAAAGACCCCCCACCCATTGTGTAGTACTTGTCTGCCAGTAACTGACTGACGTAGCGACAGCAGGCAGGCAGCTCAGATGTCGGTGAATCGGTGGTCATAAAGGTCTCAACTTGTAACCTGCACCTGCAGAGATGAGAGCAGCTGTTTATTAGAAAGCATCAGTGTGCAGTTCATTATGTTGTGCTTTGTGTTTGCAGGTTTGAGAGCACGGTGCAGATCAGTAAGCTGCAGGACCTCGTGAACCGGAGTAAGTTGGCTCGCTGCAGAGGGAGATTTGTCTGCCCGGTCATCCTCTACAACGGCAAGGTATTACATCCAGGATCCCTTCAGTACCACAGGTTTTTATAAATACAGCCTTTCTTTACGAGTTGGTTGCACAGCCTCGTGGAAAGTTAAGTACACTGAGCAGTTTTTGGTTGTCTCACATGAATGATATCAAAGCTGTCTTTTGTTATTTGTTTGATATTCCAACAGCTTGGAACCTAAACTACCGGTCTTATGTCGGCCTGTTTTAGTTGATTTATTCATGCTGCTCTAAATCTGAGGGAGAATTTCAGCCGTTTGCTGAGTTTGCAGGAAGTTCAGAGAAATTCTGCACCTCCCCCACAGTCCTGCCACTCGTGGGCTTATCAATGGAGACGGCACATACCTCAGATTGTTGGGAATTATGCATTAACGTTGCCAGGTTTGACTTCTGCTTCAGCTTTTCTAAAATGAAAGCTTTTGGAAAAGTAGGTTCAGGTTTTTCCAACATTTCCAAATTAAAATTAATTTCAATTAAGCTTTGTTTATACAAACCGATTCTCAACAGGGTCATCACTTTTATCCTAGTCAAATTATAATCCAGTTTAAAGAAATCCATCATGTGATCCACATTAGTCCAGTTTATAATAAATGTGTTTATATAAACCCGTCCGTCCGTCCGTCCATCCATCCACCCATTTTCTGCCGCTTATCCGGAGTCGGGTCGCAGGGACAGCTGCTTAAGCAGGGAAACCCAGACTTCCCTCTCCCCAGCCACATTCACCAGCTCATCCGGAGGGATCCCGAGGTGTTCCCAGGGAGGCTTCCAGGAGGCATCCTAACCAGATGCCCGAGCCACCTCATCTGGCTCCTCTCGATGTGGAGGAGCAGCGGCTCTACTCTGAGCCCCTCCCAGATCACCGAGCTTCTCACCCTATCTCTAAGGGAGAGCCCGGCCACCCTGCAAAGAAAACTCATTTCGGCCGCTTGTATTCGCGATCCCGTTCTTTCGGTCACTACCCACAGCTCATGACCAGGTGAGGGTAGGAACGTAGATCGACCCATAAATAGAGAGCTTTGCCTTTTGGCTCAGCTCCTTCTTCACCACGACAGACCGATGCAGAGTCCGCATCACTGCAGATGCCGAACCGATCCGCCTGTCGATCTCCCTCTCCATCCTTCCCTCACTTGTGAACAAGACCCCGAGATACGTGAACTCCTCCACTTGGGGCAGGACCTTATAGCAGCCCCGGAGAGAGCACTCCACATTTTTTCCCGGCTGAGGACCATGGTCTCGGACTTGGAGGTACTGATTCTCATCCCAGCCGCTTCACACTCAGCAGTGAATCGCTCCAGTGAGAGCTGAAGATCACGGCCCAACGAAGCCAACAGAACCACATCATCCGCAAAGAGCAGAGACCCAATCCTGAGGCCACCAATCTGGATCCCCTCAACACCTCGGCTGCGTCTCTTGGTGGGGTGCAACCCGCACTGGAAAGGATTCTGATTTACTGCCGGCAATGTGGACCAAGCTCTGACACCGGTCGTACAGGAACCGGACAGCTCGTACAAGCGGGTCCAGCACTCCATACTCCGGGAGTACCCCCCACAGGAGTCCTCGGGGAACGCGGTCGAACACCTTCTCCAGGTCCACAAAGCACATGTAGATTGGTTGGGCAAACTCCCATGCCGCCTCCAAGACCCTGAAGAGGGTGTAGAGCAGGTTCGTTGTTCCACGACTGGGACGAAAACCACACTGCTCCTCCTCAATAGGTTCGACTATCCGACGGACCCTCCTCTCCAGCACCCCTGAATAGACCTTATGGGGAGGCTGAAAATTTATTTTTTATTTTTTTTATAAACCCATTCATAAAAATAAATGACAAGCTAAGGAACCAACGGATTGGATCAAATCTGCTCTTTGATTCAATCCTCCATCCTGAGCAGCACCAGGAGCCAGAGAGAGGAAGACCTCCATCAGAACCAGAACCAGGAAGGAAAACCTCCATCACACCCAGGACCAGGAAGGAAACCTCCATCACACCCAGGACCAGGAAGGAAAACCTCCATCACACCCAGGACCAGGAAGGAAAACCTCCATCAGAACCAGGACCAAGAAGGAAACCTCCAACAGAACCAGAACCAGGAAGGAAACCTCCATCAGAACCAGAACCAGGACGGAAACCTCCATCACACCCAGGACCATGAAGGAAAACCTCCATCAGAACCAGAACCAGGAAGGAAACCTCCATCAGAACCAGGACCAAGAAGGAAAACCTCTATCAGAACCAGAACCAGGAAGGAAACCTCCATCACACCCAGGACCATGAAGGAAAACCTCCATCAGAACCAGGACCAGGAAGGAAAACCTCCATCAGAATCAGGACCAGGAAGGAAAACCTTAATCAAAACCAGAACCAGGAAGGAAACCTCCATCAGAACCAGGACCAGGAAGGAAAACCTCTATCAAAACCAGAACCAGGAAGGAAAACCTCTATCAAAACCAGGACCAGGAAGGGACCACACAGCATTTCATTCAGCCAGCAAGGCTAAGACAGATGATCCATTTCCAGTCTTCAGCTGTTTAACATGGGGAATAATGAAAATAATGTTTAGTTTTCATGAGTGTTTTTATCGTGAGAACAATCAGCTATAAACAGTTCGTTTTTACTTTTTCAGACTCAGAAACTTGATGATTTTTTGGGACGTTTTTCTTAATTCCCAGCTTTTTATGTGAGGAGAATTTCTGGATTTAATGGGGAGCCATTGAAGAGAAGCTCAAACTGGAGAGATGATAATCCTCATCAGTTTTTAGACTGGATCTGTAAACTGGCTTGAGAGGGTTTCTTCTCAACAAATAGGACCTGACCTGAAATTTAATTGGCTATCAGCATATTCCAGTTTATTACATCAACCAATTAAATGTTACGTTTGGTGGACCTCCGCATTTTCTAAATGGTAGACTACTTTTTTAAAATGAGGAAGACCATCGGGAACCAGTGCCCATGCTTTAAGTTTCACATAGAACAGGTGAGAAACACCATTTCCTGCCCTTTTCTGTCTGCACATCCCCCACAGTCCTGCCACCCGGGTCTTCTCTGCAGATGCAGGTCACACTACAAGGGTAGTAAACCCTTATTTCTGGTAGTTTGATTCAAGTAATTATCTTATTAAATAATGAAAAGCTGTTAAAATACAGCTGTTGCCCTGGAACAGCAACATATTATAGAAAACTGCAGATGTTCAGTTGGGATGTGGATCTCATTCAGTTCAGGTTCCACATTCAGAACAATCTGGTCTCCAGTGGGTTTCAGTTTCTGGAGAAAAAAAACGAAGTTTCAGTAATATTTAGTTTGAGTTACACATTTGTTTGTTTTATTTATTGACATATTTTATTTAACTCATTTTTATTTAATATTTTAAATTTATATATATGATATAAAAACTTTTATATAAATAGATTATGTTTTTATGTATATTAAAAATATATAAATTTATCAAATAAATTTAATAGATTTTTAAATTTCACAAATGTTTTATAAAAATATTTTTATAAAAAAGTTATAAATGTGTCTGTTTTCATCTTTATTAATGTCCTATATAAGAATATTTTATATTTTAATCGATAAACTTTCTTTTCCCAAACTGGCAACGTATTTCATTAAAACTCCCTCAGAGCTGCACTGTGAGGTTATAATACCCTCCTCCTCTTTCTCCTCGTCCTCTTCATCGCTGTGCCGTGTCCTCCTGTCTGTCCTGCTGTCCGTCCGTCTGATCCTCTCCTTCTTTCTCATCGCAGCATATCTGCCGTTCCTCCACTCTGGCTGGCTGGGGCGAGTTGTACGGACGAACCGGCTACAACTACATCTTCTCAGGTACAGCAAAGCACGATGCCTGTATTTAGTGCAGATGGAGGAAGTCATGGCTGACGGATTTTCCATGCTGGTTTCACTTCCCACATTCTGAGCTGTTAATAGTCGGAGCAGCTGCCAGGCTGGGACCAGGAGTTCCTCAAAGTGTCGGAGAAATGCATATTAGTTCTCACCTTGTCAGTGCTTTAAATATGAGATTAAAAGTTTTTAAACCCATTTTCAGGACAATATTCTGCGTGTCTCTGCTCTCCTTCCTGTCTCGTTACTTTCATTAAACAACATCAAAAAATCTGGAAAACTAAATTTAAGAGAAAAATCAATTTTCAGTAAATTTCTTTCATTTTGTTTGATCTGTAATGTGTCATGAGCGGTGCTTCTCAAACTTTAAAATGTTTTACACGGAACAAGATCACACCGGACATATTTATTATAACTGATTAAAACTAAATATGAGCGATTAAAAATAAACTTAAAGTCGCATCAACAGACCAGTTTAAACCGGTCCAGTCAAAGGTTAAACGGGACAAAGAAAAAGAGGAAAAAGTGAGGGGTTGTAATATTTTCTCTCTGTGATTTTCACATCTTCATCGAAGTGAAGATGTCATGTTGCAGCAAGAAAAATCTCTTTATGAAAGATAAGGAAAGAGATTCTCTGGTTCTGGTTCTGCTGCCCCAGCAGAAGCTGCAAAGCACCGCAGACTGGTAGAAGACATGCAGGATCCCAGTTGGCTCCCAGTCTCAGTGTCTCCTCTCCAGTTCAGGCTGGTCCAGAAGAACACGGTCTGGATGTGGAGCTTTAAAATGTTCACATCATGGAAAAGAAAACTGACTGATTTCTGTGTCACATCACGTTAAAATTTAGTGGAAACCTTCCTCCTATTTAGTGTCTCAGCCCGATTATTTTTACTACCTAGTTATAATAACCAGGTTAGTACAGTCTGACGCTACTGGCTCATTGATCGTTGAACTGATGTACCATTAACCCGTTGTGTGAATCTCCAGTTCCTGCATGTGCAGCTCGTAACCGGGCTCCTTCGTCCATGTAGTTCAAATCTGACACTGCTTTTTTAGTAAAGAGTCCAAGTTTCTAAGCATCTGTGTGATGAAGGTCCACCAGTCAGCCAGCAGCTTGCCAGACTGGTGCTAATACGTCGTAGAAGGCGTCTTCACAATGTTCCAGTGTTGTCAGATTTCTTCATGGAATTGCTCTTGAAACCCTCATAACAGCCCATCTTCACTGTTCATTACATCTTATTTCCCTGTAGGGGGCAGTGATGACACGTGGACGGAGTCAGAGGAGGTTCCAGAGGATGACAGCGCAGTCAGGTAACCACATCCGCTTGATTATATTAAATCAGACTCTTTATTAAACCAGGCTTTAGGCTGAGTCTCCACCACTTTGTAGAACCTGGTGTCAGGAGTTCATCTTTTTTCTCCTTTAGAAATGTGCAGCAGCTGTCAGAAAAATGTAATTATAAAAAAAGATTTGATATGTCAAGGAGTTAAAACAATAATGAATCACATAGATTGAAGACACGTTGTTCCTCTCCTGCTCAGGAACGGGGACTCGCAGCTCTTTGACAAGGTTCGAGGACACGACATCAAGCTGCTGCGCTACCTGTCGGTTCGCTACATCTGCGACCTGATGGTGGAGAACAAGAAGGTTAAGTTTGGCCTAAAGTAAGGAAGCTTTTCATCAACTCTCTGCTTAGCGCTGTGCCACAAGTGTGTGTGGCGATGGGTCGATGAACAGGCCATGCTTTAGGCTTTAGCTCTTCGATTGCTGATTTAATCTCAAAAACTCTGGTTTAAAACAAGATTTAAATCTTTTTAGCTTCTTTCAACATGTAGCATGTTGAAAGTTTACATATAAACATGGTAAGATGCAGTCACATGATCATATGTCAGCACCGGTGTTCATTCCAACATCAAACCGACTCATTTGGCTGTCGTCAGATTAATGGAAAGCAGCACGTGGGAAAGTTTTTAAGGCAGGATTGATTGAGAAAAGCTGCATTTATCCAAATTTATCTCAGCTGATCCGTGTTAGCTGCTTCTGCTGCAAGCGATGGATGGTTGGCCTCAAACAGCTGTCGTCCAGTTCAGCTTCATTTGTTTCACACCAATTCCTGACAAGTCACTTTGAAAAGTTAAGCCCAGTTAGAATCCAGTTCAAACAAGTCCATTATATGATCCACATCAGTCCAGTTTATAACTGTTCACATAAACTAATTGATAGAAAAATTATCTAGCTAAGTAAAACCAACAGACTGCATCCATCAGAACCAGAACCAGGAAGGAAAACCTCCATCAGAGCCAGAACCTGGAAGGAAAACCTCCATCAGAACCAGAACCAGAAAAGAAAACCTCCATCAGAACCAGAACCTGGAAGGAAAACCTCCATCAGAACCAGAACCTGAAAGGGAAACCTCCATCAGTACCAGAATCTGGAAGGAAAACCTCCATCAGAACCAGAACCTGGAAGGGAAACCTCCATCAGAACCAGAACCAGAAAAGAAAACCTCCATCAGAGCCAGAACCTGGAAGGAAAACCTGCATCAGAACCAGAACCTGGAAGGAAAACCTCCATCAGTACCAGAATCTGGAAGGAAAACCTCCATCAGAACCAGAACCTGGAAGGGAAACCTCCATCAGAACCAGAACCAGAAAAGAAAACCTCCATCAGAACCAGAACCTGGAAGGAAACCTCCATCAGAACCAGAACCTGGAAGGAAAACCTCCATCAGTACCAGAATCTGGAAGGGAAATCTCCATCAGAACCAGAACCAGAAAAGAAAACCTCCATCAGAACCAGAACCTGGAAGGAAAACCTCCATCAGTACCAGAATCTGGAAGGAAAACCTCCATCAGAACCAGAACCTGGAAGGGAAACCTCCATCAGAACCAGAACCAGAAAAGAAAACCTCCATCAGAGCCAGAACCTGGAAGGAAAACCTCCATCAGTACCAGAACCTGGAAGGAAAACCTCCATCAGAACCAGAACCAGGAAGGGAAACCTCCATCAGAACCAGGACCAGGAAGGTAAATCTCCATCAGAACCAGAACCTGGAATGAAAACCTCCATCAGAACCTCCAAAACATGCAAAATATAAGATTTATGAAAAAGGAAAGTGTGAAACCTGATATTGAAGATGGAGATGGTTCTGCTTCCTGAAGCTGGTTCCACAGGGAGGGGCTGATAACTGGAGGTTCTGCCTCCCGTTCTACCTTTAGAACCACTAGAACGACAGCTTGTGGCTGGATTGTGGGATTTATAGCAAAGCTGGACCACCTTCTGATCACGTCTCTGGGTGAAGACTTTCCTTCAGGACGATGTTAAAAGTTTCCCGTGTGCCAGTAGAGCAGATGTAAAATCAGAAGCAGCACAGTGTCTGTATGAGGCGAGTGTGTTAGTGGCTGTGTGTTCATCTTTAATATGCATCTTATCTGATTTTCTTTGTGTGTGTGTATGTGTGTGTGTGTGTGTGTGTGTCTCCAGTGTGACGTCCTCTGAGAAGGTGGACAAGGCCCAACGCTATGCAGACTTCACCTTGCTCTCTGTGCCTTACCCAGGTAAACAGCAGCTGTTCACAAGTGTATAACGAATTAGTAGAAATATCTGTGAACCAGAGGGCAGCAGTAACTTCAGAGAAAAGGTGGATGTGACTCTGAACTGAGTTACAGCGTCTACACCCCTGAGCCGGCTTCACCATATTTGTTTCTGCAGCCAAAACAGAATAGAGCATAGTCAAGCTAACTTCATGTGTCAGTCCCACCCAAAACAATCCAATCCAGCTTTATTGGCAAAGAACTTTATAACAACCACTGTGGACCAAACTGCTGTACAGCAGAATAAAATCATAGTTAATAAAATTATTCAAAGCATTAAAACGCAATAAAATCAAATAAATAAAAACAATTTGCAGCGTATAATAACACAAACAAGGGCTGCTCCTCCTCTCCTCAGAAATCCAGCTTCAGCTTGGTTCTCAGGAGCAGCTGACCGACAGGAGGCCTATAGGTGTGTGAGTGTGAAGGAGCTCAGAGAGCTAGGGTGGTGCAAGAGATGGAGGGATTCAATAACAAAATGGTTTTGAATTGGATTCTGAAATGAGCAGGCAGCCAACGGAGCGCCGCTAAAACCGGAGAAATGTCTTCATCTTTACATTTGCCAGTTAAAAAACGAAGACGAGCGATGGAGGACCCACTACCCCCCACATGTTTAAATCTGTGGTTTCGTGTTTCTCAGCCAATGATTCTTACTGTTAGACGTTTGCAACGGGCTCGGTTTGATGATGTGACGGAGGAATGAGGAATAATGAGGATTAGAATCAGTAAAAAACTAAATGAGAGTTGAGGATCATTCCAAACAGAAGAAAAATGAAGACAATGTTCGGTGTTCCAGTTTCCACTTCCAGTCCGCAGATTGCAGCATGGCTGAGAGTCTAGAGAATATGCACGAGACGTCACTGCGGCTTGCTGCGCCGTTTTGGGAGAACCTGGCTACCGTTTCTATTCACACTTTCAGGTTTCTCACCAGTAAACTGTGTCAAAAACACGAGAAAAGGAAAGTCCTCACTGGGTAAGCTCACAGTCTTCAGATGCAGAAACACTAACAATAAGTTGACTTCTAATTTCGTGTAACCGGAATATGAAAGCAGGAGAGGAGCAGACAGATTAAACCATCATGTGAACTACGTCTGCATGTAGTTCATATAAGGTGTTGTGGGGAGTCTTACTAATCTCATAATACATGTTTATAGAAAGTAGTTTTTTTGGTCATGTCAGCTGTTCTCTTTTTTTCAGGGTGTGAGTTTTTTAAGGACTACAAAGACAGAGACTACACAGCTGAAGGTCTGGTGTTCAACTGGAATCAGGTAGAGACTCTGTGCTCCCAGTTAACCCAGTCTGTGAGGAGAACTGGATGTTTTCTGACTCCTCTGTCTGCTCCGGCAGGACTACGTGGACGCTCCTTTGACAATCCCGGTGTGCTTTACTCAGAACTTGAACATTGACTGGACTCAGTATCAGGTTAATTCTTTTTCTCCTCTTTCTGTCTCGTTTTTCTCACGTCTTCTTCGCTTTGCTCGGATCTGTGTGCTGGGATGTGTCCATCAGTGGTTCTCTGTAGTATTTGTGGTGTCTCGCTGCCATCTGTTGTCCAGATCATAAAGTGCTCGGCTCAGGAATCAGCTTACTCACACGGCTATGTTACATTTTCTCTGACTCATGCTGTGTATTCTAACATCATTCAACCCACAAAGTGTTGTTTTAAAATCCAAATACTTCCAGTTCTGCTCCTCCATAGCAGCTGATTCAGATGATTGGATGATTAACAGGATTGTGCAGAACTTGACAAGCTGTTTAGCAGGTCTGTTTCATCTGATTGAGGTGTGTTGAAGCATGTAAAACCTGCAGGACGGTGGAGGACCAGAACTGGACATCCCTGACATAAATTCACTTTATCAGCTCCACCTGTTCATCTTCTTGTTAACACAAATCTGCCAATCACAAGGCAGCAACTCAACACATGTAGACACGGTGAAGATGAAGTTCAAACTGAGCTCCGTCAAAACTCTAAACCAGTTTTTGCTATTTTTATTATTTAATATAAGAGTGCACGTATAACCTCAACCTTTTTAATCCCAGTCAGCATGCAGACACGATGTTTTCAGGACAGCCTTTATTCCAGCCATAGAGGAGCATTATTTTTATTATTTTCAGACACACAGAACTTTCTGCTTACTTGTTGATCTTTGGCTGCTCCTGATTGGACGACATCGTCAATTTAAGCTCAGATTGGTGGAAGGTTTGACAGGAAGTGGTTTCATCATCATTTCCAGGCGATCTTTTTTTATAATGAAAATGTGATAAATAATGGTGTTATCGTGGATCACTCAATAAATGCCTGGAAAACTTATTTAGGTCACTTAAAGGGTAAGCTATTGATCACAGTTCACCCCACAGAGTTACACACTAATGATCCTGAGACACTGTTGGTGATAAGCGATAGTGCTCGAGGGCACCGGAGATCTAGCGGAGTTTTAAGAGTTAATGGGGTGAGTCTGTGTGAATTGTAGCCTCAGTTTCCTGTTCTGAGCTGACAGGAGGCCCCTGTTGTGGTTTTCTTCAGCTGTAGCCCATCTGATTCAAGGCTGGACGTAGTTTAAGGTTCAAGGAATCTTTATCATCCTGTGAGGGTAGTTTGCTGTGCAGCAAGCAGTAAAAACAATCACACAAACAACACTATATACAAAATATTTATATAACAATATCTAAAAGACTTTGATAAAACACAAAATGTAAAATAGAGCTTCTTTTTCAACTTATTCAACAGGGCAATGGCTGCAGGAACAAAAGATTATTTATGTCTTTTAGTCCTGCATTTTGGTGGAATGTACCTGTACTCTGATGGAGGCAGCAGGAACTCATGAGCTAAGGCTGGCTTCGATCTGCGCGGATTGAACGGGCCTTGTTTGCTGTTCTGTGTTCAGAGCTGTTCTGCAGACCTTGGTAGGAACCAGTGCTTATTGGACTTCCTGTTGTCTTTCTATCATCTCCAACCAGTCTGCCCATTTTCCTCTGACCTCTGACATCAACAAGGTCCAGACAACTGCTGCTCGCTGGATATTTTCTCTTCTTCAGACCATCTCTGTAAACCCTAGAGATGGTTGTGTGTGAACATCCCAGTAAATACTCAGACCAACATCCATGCCTCATTCAAAGTCGCTTAAATCCTCTTTCTTCCTCATCCTGATGATCAGTTTGAACTTCAACAAGTCATCTTCACCACGTCTACATGACCACATGTGTTGAGTTGCTGCCATGTGATTGGCTGATTAGATATTTGTGTTAACAAACATAAATAATATAAAATATGAAGTGGACTGTGGGTATTGCATTTAACAGTTTTGAGACCAGATTTCAACATTTGCTTCTTTTTTCTGGCTGAATGATAAAATTTACATTTATCTTTTTTGTCTTGTAAAAACAACCTGACATTTTTCTTCTGTGTTTTCCAGTCCTGGGACCTGGTGGAGCAGACCCAGAACTACCTGAAGCTGCTTCTTCACACCATCAATAGTGATGGTAAGTGGATCATACAATGTGGCTTTTACCTTCTGTAAGTTTCCCACACAGACTTGTCTACACTTTCCAGGCTGTTCAAGAATATTAAAGTTGTCCAATTAAATTTTCTTTCCATGACAGACTAGTTCGTCCTTAGATTCTATTTCAATGTTGGTGACATCTGTTAGGAAAAGAGTCTGAAAGTATATATCTGTTATAGCCTGTCTGTCCATCACCCGTCCACCCGTCTTTGTTCCTTCATAGAAAGTCTCCTTCCCAGTTTAAAATAACCGTTGAAGAAAACCTGATGCACTTAAGCATGTACACATGACACTGTGCAGGTAGTTTAATTTGTGTGTGTGTAAATTTATTCTGCTTGTAATTTTGTGTGTGTTTGAACACACATTTGCAGGAACCCAAAGTTATGTTTAAAATGGTTTACAAATCATGGATTACACACATAATCATAGTGAGTCAGTTCCCTCCACAGGATCCAATATATAATAATGTTTTTCACCCTGCTGGTTGAATGAAATGCTGAGGTTTGGTGGTCCCTTCCAGTTTCTGGTTCTGATGGAGGTTTCCCTTCCTGGTCCTGGTTCTGATGGAGGTTTTCCATCCTGGTCCTGGTTCTGATGGAGGTTTTCCATCCTGGTCCTGGTTCTGATGGAGGTTTTCCATCCTGGTCCTGGTTCTGATGGAGGTTTTACTTCCTGGTCCTGGTTCTGATGGAGGTTTTACTTCCTGGTCCTGGTGCTGATGGAGATTTTCCTTCCTGGTCCTGGTTCTGATGGAGGTTTTCCCTCCTGGTTCTGGTTCTGATAGAGGTTTTCGTGCCTGGTCCTGGTTCTGATAGAGTTTTTCCTTCCTGGTCCTGGTTCTGATGGACGTTTTCCCTCCTGGTTCTGGTTCTGATGGAGGCTTTCGTGCCTGGTCCTGGTTCTGATGGAGGTTTTCCCTCCTGGTTCTGGTTCTGATGGAGGCTTTCGTGCCTGGTTCTGATGGAGGTTTTCCTTCCTGGTCCTGGTTCTGATGGAGGTTTTCCTTCCTGGTCCTGGTTCTGATGGAGGTTTTCGTGCCTGGTTCTGGTTCTGATGGAGGTTTTCTATCCTGGTCCTGGTTCTGATGGAGGTTTTCCTTCCTGGTCTTGGTTCTGATGGAGGTTTTCCTTCCTGGTCCTGGTTCTAATGGAGGTTTTCCTTCCTGGTCCTGGTTCTGATGGAGGTTTTCCCTCCTGGTTCTGGTTCTGATGGAGGCTTTCGTGCCTGGTCCTGGTTCTGATGGAGGTTTTCCTTCCTGGTCCTGGTTCTGATAGAGGTTTTCCTTCTTGGTCCTGGTTCTGATGAAGGTTTTACTTCCTGGTCCTGGCTCTGATGGAGGTTTTACTTCCTGGTCTTGGTTCTGATGAAGGTTGTCCTTCCTGGTACTGGTTCTGTTGGAGGTTTTCCTTCCTGGTCCTGGTTCTGTTGGAGGTTTTACTTCCTGGTCCTGGTTTTGATAGAGGTTTTCCTTCCTGGTCCTGGTTCTGATGGAGGTTGTCCTTCCTGGTACTGGTTCTGTTGGAGGTTTTCCTTCCTGGTCCTGGTTCTGTTGGAGGTTTTACTTCCTGGTGCTGGTTTTGATAGAGGTTTTCCTTCCTGGTCCTGGTTCTGATGGAGGTTGTCCTTCCTGGTACTGGTTCTGTTGGAGGTTTTCCTTCCTGGTCCTGGTTCTGATGAAGTGTTTCCATCCTGGTCCTGGTTCTGATGGAGGTTTTTCTTCCTGGTCCTGGTTCTGATAGAGGTTTTCCTTCCTGGTCTTGGTTCTGATGGAGGTTTTCCTTCCTGGTCCTGGTTCTGATGAAGTGTTTCCTTCCTGGTCCTGGTTCTGATGGAGGTTTTACTTCCTGGTCCTGGCTCTGATGGAGGTTGTACTTCCTGGTCTTGGTTCTGATGAAGGTTGTCCTTCCTGGTATTGGTTCTGATGGAGGTTTTACTTCCTGGTCTTCGTTCTGATGGAGGTTTTCCTCTCCTCTGTCTCCTGATGCAGCTCAGGATTGCGGACTGAATGAAAGAGTAGATCTGATCCTTGTGGACCTGCAGCACTAACGTCCAGATTGGTTTTGTTGTTTCAGATGACAGCGGTCTCCTGGTGCACTGCATATCAGGGTGGGACCGAACGCCTCTCTTTGTATCCCTCCTCCGGCTCTCCCTGTGGGCAGTAAGTTTTTTTTATTCTCCATCAGTTCTCTGTGTTTCTGTTTTGAAACAGCTGGAAGCAAAAACTAGCAGAGTAGGAGTACTGCTAGTAATAAATAGTTTTTTCTTGTTTTGGTTGGCCTCTATGCTGCTGTATCTATTGATACCTTTATTTTACATCAGTAGAGACTGTCCTGAAAAAATAATTTCTGGCTGTTGACTGCGATTAAAAGGTTTGAGCTTTTACGTGTAGTTTTACATTAAACACCTAAAAAAATGGCTAGAGTTTTATGGGTTAATACAATACCAGACATAAACTTCTAAATCTTCTGCGTTATGGTGTTAATGTTGTTTTAGCTGTCTGGAATATCATCAGCGAAACTATTCTACTTTTTAACCCCTTACGATGCAGACGTACCGGTCCCGGTACATGACTACTAATCAACAACATTGCAGCCATGTGTACAAGCCCCTCCATCATGAACGCCCACAATATGCACATCAAATGAAAGCTCAAAGTTTCGTCTTTCCGATGATATAAACCATTTTGACACACAACAACCACAGCGCTAACACTAAAGCCTTTTTTACAGAAAAGCAGAAAGCTTAAATGTTGACTTTCCTTACCTTTGAGGGCTCTCTATAGGCCAAACATCAATATTTCCCATCAAGATTGGTCTCATTCTGTCCGTACAGGTTAGGCGAGGACAAAAAAAATATATTTTTTCTGTGTGTTCTAAAGTGTGTAACTTTTATCAGTAATATTTACAGTGATTCTGATTGCTGTGGGTGAAACTAGAGAGTGTTACCTTTACAAAGAGCCCAAGCCTGTACTTACAATCCAGAGGGTTCAATAACAGCAGTAATTCTAATTTGAAGAGGTCATATTACAGGCGTTTTTGCCAAAATGACCCTGCTTGATTAGGGGTTAAACATGTGATTTAATCAAAATGACAAAGATAAACTGTACAGAGCAGAGTGAGTCCTGTTGTAGGTATTTAGAAAAATGCCACCTTCTTGACACTGAAGAACACAGCTCACTAAGACACTCGTCTATTTCTCCTTCTGATATTTACCAGTTTCCTTACAAACAGAAGACGGGGAAACTGGTGTTTCCCACCAGTCCTGCGGGGTGTTGGCCCAGTGGAGGATGATAGTGTTTTAACACCCACACTTCACATTGAGAAGCTTCCACACACACTTGTCTCTGGTCTTCTCTGCGTCTGCTCCTTCTCTCCATCTCCTGTTCGGAGAATCTTGACCGCTGACGGTGATCAGCTGATGTTCTGTCTCTCTTGTAGAGTTTGTTTATCGTTCGGGTGAGAAGGAGGAAACTAGCGGTTCATGGTTCATACCAATCATTACCTCAAAGTATTGTTTTTGTCAGGACTCGTTAACACAGTAGCTGACAGGTGGCAGAAAGGATTTATACTCAGCTGTTTAGGGGCGGTCTAGAAAAGTTTTGAAGGGGGGCCAGGCAGGAGCACTGGCCAGGGAAAGGGGGGCACAAATGAGACCTTTGTGTTTTTAGCCAGATCATCAGTTTGATCAAGAGTTTCTTCATCGATATCAGCTGTTTAACTTCATTTGTCTGGTGGTTTTATGACGGATATTATCACCATGTGATAATGTCAGCATCATCTCACCAACCATCTACATCAGTGTGTAGGTGGTTGGTGAGATGATGCTGGATGAATTCTGCATTATGATCTAGAACATGTAGAGATGATGCAGAACAACATATTGAAGTACATATGTGCTTTGGCTTGCAGTGAGACGGGCGAATTTCAGGCATAGTCGGAAATGGTAATTAATCATGATTGATTAATTTGTAAGCAGTGATTAATCTGATTAAAAATTTTAATAATTTTATCATCTATCTGTCTGTCTCACACACACACACACACACACACACACACATAGTTTTGATGTTTGATGAAACCCTCAACAAAATGACTAAAACAAAGCAACTGGACTTACATGTTCGTTACTCACTATACCTCAGTGTTTGGACTGTTTGTAAGGTGGTTCCATGCTTTACATTTCGTGAATGTAAGGTCTTAAATTTTATCAAAGCGGCATTAAAAAGGTCTTAAAAAGTCTCAAATTTGGCTCCCTTAGTGCTGCAGATACCTTGCTGTACTAACCTGGTTATTATAACCAGCTAGTAAACATATTTGGTCTGAGTCTAAATGGGAGGAAAGTTTCCACTATATCCAGATTTACCATCTACAACCAGAAATTTCTTTTCTTTTCCAAGGATATGAACATAAAACTCAACATCCAGAAAGTGCTTCACTCTGTTTTTGTTTTTATTTAAACGTCTAATTGATCAGGAAGAACAAGAGACTTAGACGTTATAGCTGTTTTTAGGAACAACATCTGCACATTTTGATGTTGGGCTAACGTGGTACGTTCATGTCTCAGATTTAGAACTGGTCTCTGGGAGCATGTCTGGTCCCATCCGGATCAGTAGTCACTGATTACTGTTGAGGGAGAATGAGTTCCTGGTGGCTTTGAAGTGAACTTGACTCCAGACATGGAACAGGAATGTTTGACGTGTTCTTGTTCGTTCACAGGATGGTGCGGTGCACGCCACCCTGGAACCTGCTGAGATCCTGTATCTGACCATTGCTTATGACTGGTTTCTGTTCGGGTAAAAATCTTCTTCTTGTTTTCATCTGTCTTATTTAATACTGAGGATTTTTGGGTTGAACATTGAGGATGAAGACTTTTTTTTTTACCTTTTTAAGAGTTTGCAGAAATAAATGAGTTAATATTTTCTGTATTTCTGTCTAGTCACATGCTGCCAGATCGACTCTCCAAAGGGGAAGAGGTACTTCTGTTTTACACTTAACTTTTATTAAATATGATATGAATAACTTCCACCTTAAGACATAAAGCTTTAAAAATATCCACCTCACTTTGTCTAACCTGGAACAAATGATTCTCAGTTGAAGTCTGTGGACTGTACGTATCGACTATACGAGTATTTTCATTCGTTTTTAGTGAGATCAGGATTGTTGCAGGTTTGGGGACTTTGGTCTCCAGCCTAATGTTGTGATGAATGCAGTGTTTCCATCTTTCTTTTCTCTCCCTCAGATTTTCTTTTTTTGCTTCAATTTTTTGAAGCACATCGTCTCAGAGAAGTTCTCTGCTGTTAGGAAACAGAGGTCCGTTGGTCATTCATGCTGTCACGTTAGATTTCCTTCCTAACTCACAGTTTCAGCTGGATCATTCCATGTATTTTCTTTTCATTTTCAGGAGGAAAAACTCCCACTTCAAAGACGGAGATTTCACTGTTGAAGACCTCTGCCAGCTGAGTAAGTCTCTGTTTTTATGGTTTTCTAAAAAAAAAAATGTGTAAATTATTTTATTGCTTCAACATTTTAACTTTAATGAGATCAGTACAGATAGAATACAGTCCCAGTTCCAGGTGATGTTTAGCATCGTGTAGCATCTCCTCTTCTTCTAACATCTGTCTGGAAACGTCTGGGTAAGGAGACCAGTTTCTGGAGTTCTAGGAGAGGAATTTTGTCCCATTCTGGTCTGATGCAGGATTCTAGCTGCTCTACATTCCTGGACCTTCATTGCTGGATTTTTGTTTTCATGATGCTCCAGATGTTTTGTACTGGTAAAATGTCTGGACTGCAGGCAGGCCAGTTCAGCAGCTGGACTCTTCTCCTGTGAAGCCATGCTGTTGTGATGGATGCAGGATGTGGTTCAGCATCGTCTTGCTGAAATCTGCAAGGTCTTCCCTGAAACAGACGTTGTCTGGTTGGGAGCAGATGTTGCTCTAAAACCTCCATGTACTTTTCAGCATTGATGGAGCTTCACAGATGTGGAAGCTGCCCACGCCATTGCACTAATGCAGCCCCAAACCATCAGAGATGCAGCTTTTCACCTGTCCACTGATAAGCTGGATGCTCCCTCTCCTCTTTAGTCTGCAGGACACGCCCTCCATACGTTCCAGTAAAAAATTCATATTATCATCCATCTGACCTCAGAACAGCTTCCTACTTTGCCTCAGACTGTTTTAAATGGGCTTTGGTCCAGAGAAGACGGCAATGTTTCTGGATTCTGTTCACATATGGCTTCTTCTTTGCATGATGGAGCTTTTACCTGCATTTGTAGGTTTCAGTGTGAGTTGTGTTCACAGACAGTGGTTTCTGGAAGTTGAGTCCATGCAATGATTTCCAGTAAAGAATCATGTCTGCTTTTAATGCTGCCAGAGGACCTCAAGATCACTAGAATTCAGTTTGAGCTTCAGCCTTTTCCCATGCACACAGAGATTCCTCCTCATTATTGATCTTTTGATGATAAAATAAACTGCACATGGTGGAATCTTCAAATTCTTCACAATTTTACATTGATGAACATTTTTCTGAAATGTTCCACAATATTTAGACTCTGTCTCAAATTAGTGAACCTCTGTCCATCTTTCCTTCTGAGAGACTCTGCCTCTCTGAAGTGCTCCTTTTATACCCAGTCATACCCAGGGGCGGCAGTGGCTCAGGCGGTAGAGCAGGTCGTCCAATGATCGGAAGGTCGGCGGTTCGATTCCCGCTCCCGCAGTCATCTGTCGTTGTGTCCTTGGGCAAGACACTTAACCCTCCTTGCCTCCAGTGTTGGCATCGCTGGTGTATGAATGTGTGGATGAATGTTCGGTGATGGTCGGAGAGGCCGTAGGCGCAGACTGGCAGCCACGTTTCCGTCAGCTTGCCCCAGGGCAGCTGTGGCTACACACATAGCTTACCATCACCAGGTATGAGTGAGGAGTGGATGAATAATGGATTCACACAATGTAAAGCGCTTTGGGTGCCTTGAAAAGCGCTATATAAATCTAATCCATTATTATTATTATTATTATTTTACTGACTTGTTGCTAATTAACCTAATTAGTTGTCAAACACTCCTCCAGTTGTTTTTGACCAGTCACTTTTCCAGCCTTTTTTTGCCTCTGTTCCTACTTTTTAGAGATATGTTGCTGCCATTAAATTCAGAATGAGCTAACATTTTCCATGAAGTGGTAAAATGTCTCCATTTCTACATGTGATATGTCTTCTTTAGAACTGGGCTTGTAAAAGAACTAATAAACCTGTTATTAAAACATCCCAGCCCTGCACAGGGGACATTCCTCTATGCTTTATTAACTTTTCCCCTCAGTTCTGGTTCTGTTAGCAGTGTTGTTGTCTCGCTTCTGGTCTGATGCAATGAGGAATAAGAGGATGTTTGGAGAGCTACGAACACCGCAGTGTGGGAACTGACATAACAATGAAAACACAAGACTTTCATCTATTCAGAAAATTGCAAGACTTAAAAATTTATAACACGTTGCATCATAGCAGAGAGACATCTGCAGGCTTGTAGCTCTGAATTAAGCTCTGTTATCACTTAAAAGGACAGTTTCACAGATGTAACTTGCTCAGATTTATCGACCTGCTGTATATGGGACAGAGGAGCCAGATAATTCCAGTTCACGCTGACTGGTCGACCAATGTGTTTAAAATAAGCCTAAAATGTAAAATGTGTTTTCTCTTAGAAACCAGGGATCGGGGCAGCGTGACCAGTCTGAGCAGTGAGTTTTCCCTCATCACCGAAGAGGTGGGAGGAACCTCCTGCCCCATCACTGACTCTGTGGACCCGTTCTCCAGCCAACCCCAGACCTCCAGCTGGTCAGCTTCACACACACACACACACACACATCTGACTGCTCCGCCTGTTTTTTTTTTTGACTGTCTTCACTTTAGTTCCACATCCTGAATCTGGTCATTAATCCAAATATGCTCAACTAATTCATTATTTCTGAAACGATGGTGAAAAGAGCTGCAGAACGGAGGGAAATAAATCTGTTTTATTTGGTGGAATCGTAAACAAAAAAAATTTCTGAGTGGAAAAAGATTACGAAAGGATAAAGGTGATAAACCGACCTGTAGACTTCCTAAGACGTCACAAGTCTGTTAATGACCCATTCATTTTAATCAAGTGTGTTGCTGATGGGAAACATCCAGTACCTGCAGAATACCGGCCCTCCGTGTCTTAGATATTCTATGGATGGATATTCCAGTTGAAAATCTTTATTCATCACATAAGGAAATGTGTTGAGAACAAAATAACATAAGAATGATCAATGAAACTCAAAACCTTTAATCCATGGAGGAAGTTCTATTTCTATTTTCCAAAAAAAGCTAAATAAATAAATAAAATAGCCTGGTTTACTAAGGGTTAAGCATTTTTTTTTAATAGTTGACAGCATTAAAATGAAGTAGTCCCGGTTCTGAAGTCGTCCCGGTTCTGAAGTCGTCCAGGTTCTGAAGTCGTCCTGGTTCTGACTCATCTGTTAAAATACACTATGTAGTTAGTGCTGAATGAAGCAGAGCGGTGTGACTCCAGAATGTAAATAGTTAATCTGGATCACCTTGGTGCCAACACACTGGATTTTATTTTATTTTATGCGTAGTTTTTGTTTTATAAAACTTAATGATTTTATTTCTCTTTGTTATTTTAGTAACAAAGTTTAGTTATTTTAGTAAAATTCTCCATTAATTTGAATCCTGTACTGGGTCCTTTATGATCCATTAAAGGAAAAGACTTTGTACACAGGGGTGTACAAAGTCGGTCCTCGAGCTTCTGTCCTGCAGGTTTTCAGTGTTTCCTGCTTCAACACACCTGACTCAAGTTAAATGGATCCAACAGCTTATTAAGTTTTGCACAATGACTCATTAATTTGAGTCCAGTGGTTTTGGAGCAGGGACACATCAAATGTGGCCCTTGAGGACCGGAGCTGGACACCCTGCTCTAACTCATTAATTCTAAACAATAAATATTATTAATATTACAACTAATAGTTGTACTACGTCCATCCATCCATCCATCCATCCATCCATCCATCCATCCATCCATCCATCCATCCATCCATCCATCCATCCATCCATCCATCCATCCATCCATCCATCCATCCATCCATCCATCCATCCATCCATCCATCCATCCATCACATCTTTTGGTGGAATTTCTGTAAATATTCAGTTGACTGTGTCTTGCTACTGAACTGCTGCTCTGTGGCTGTAAATGTTCTTCCCTTTCTTCAGGAAAAAAGTGGCCACCTCCTCCCCTCAGATGGTGGTTTGGTGTAAGCAGAACCCCCTGGATGAGCAACTGCCCCATCCCTTTAATGAGGCCAGGTCTTCCAGCTCCTCTTCCTCCAACCAGTCAGAGCACGGAGTACAGTGGACTGGGAGCAGCCCGTTGGCTGTACCGAGCAGGAGGTGAGTGTGGCGCTGCACCACGGAGCAGTTTAAGTCTGGCCGACCTTTTACTTTTATACACATTTAACTCTGGTGGTGTAAATTTTGAATGATCACCAGAAGCTCTCAGCTCGGCTCTGGAGACTCTTTGGTTTATTCACAATTAGGTCAACTGTGCACAGCTTGTGATCTGAAACAGCTCGTGCGCAGCACACAGCTACAGCGTGAGGGGTTGTTGAAAGTCGAGTTTCCCACCCACTGAGCTGGATGGATAAATTTCAGAGTCACCGTACCTTTCGCAGCAGTGGTGCATTCACTGACATCATGTGACCCTTAGCTTGCTCTCAGCTGGACTCAACTGAACTAATGATGAGACTCCTGTATGGAGTGAAAGTAGTCTCACAGTTCTGATTTACGAATGAGTAAAACTATTTGTGAGTAGCTTTGGGTACTTGCACAAAGATCTGATTTATTTAGGTGCTGATGGGAAGCTGGGTTATCTGGATTTTAATGAGACTTGAGTGTCATGTTCCTCTATAGTTATTTCAAATTTGGAGAGGCACTTTCTGTGGAGACAGACTAATTCATCAGGCATTGATTGTGGAACTTTAAGGAGTGTCAAGCTCCACGTACAAGCTGATCCATGCACATCAGGCCAGGCGTGACCACACGCTTAATGATTTGTATGCATGAAAATGGTTTTGAGCATGAAAACGATCATATGTAGGCCTGTCACAATAACAAATTTTGCTGTGTGATTATTTTTCTCAGAAATTATTTCGATAAACTGTATTTTTGCGCAAAGTGATAAAGTTGTCATTTTGAGACCATTTTCAACTAATATGATGACAATGCCATAATAATGCAAGTACACCCTTTTTAAAGTTTAATAAACTTTCATTTCTAAAGAACTTTTTACACTGGAACCAGAAGAAAATGTAAATAAAACAGTAAATAGAACGGACTCTCAGTCTCTTTAACAACGAATGAAAACCAAACACAACCAAAAACAAGAAGTATGACAGAAAATGAAGTCTCTGTTCTGTAAACAAAACTGCCCTTCAAAAAATATATATAAAAAAAAATATTGAACATGAGGCTCAGACAGGGAAAACTGGCAAAACTGCCAGTTAGAACCATTGTATAAAAAAAAAGTACTTTGCATCGTTGCTGTTTGTGAAGCTGAAATATCTCCCTCGTTGTCAGACTGATCTCTGAGCAGTGAGTGAACCGACGCTGCTGCGACGCGACGCTTTTTATCACATACGCCGGGACACCGGCCCAAAAGTAACGCGACCCACTGGAAATCCTTCCGAACTTCTCGATTAGCCGATATTGCTCTTGATGTGTATTTCAGTGTGAGAAATCGGAGGTTTAGCGTGAGAGCGTAAGATGCCACTCACATGCGTGAGTTGGCAGCCCAGTAAAACAAATACGGCATACCGGCTCGCACAGGTTAAACCCAAAATGCTACCACACTGCAGCTGTCTTTTAAACCATCATAATTTTTTCCCTTTCAAATCCCAAGTTTCCCTGGCTTGCTACTCATGGGCTGCGAATTTGTGAAACTTTGTAGGTGAAGGGACCGCTGCCTTTGAATGGCTCTCATGCTGCAACATGCTGCTGTCGAGAGAGATCACTCCGCAAGAAACCAGAGCGTTCAGTCAAGATGCTCCACAGTGAAACCTGCTGTCATACACAGTCTATGGTATGCTGACATAACAAAATAATATAACAGGTAGTGGTCCTGTAAAGCTGATGGTCTTGAAGTCGTGTCTGACATCAGGTGTGCCGTGCACGGCACGACGGCCCTGTCGGCGTTTAGGGCGACTTTTAGGATTAATTGTGAAATAAAGTAATGGTGACATCCCTGTTGTAAAGTTATTTTATGTCTTCTTTTTTTTATATATATATATATATTTATGTCAATTTGAACACACATTTGCAAATAGTGAAATTTACTCAGAGTAACTTGTGAGACTAATTTCACTCCATACTTTTTTCTTTTTTTCCATCTTCACCAGTTTGGGGCATATTGTGGTTTTATTCCGCAAAAACCATTTATTTAGATTGCAGGTTGTAATGCAACAAAACAGGAATAATAGTAAATGAGATTTAATACTAACACAAAACTCATGTTTGATTATATAAAATCATATAAAATTTGTTTGACTTTACATCTAAACTTGAATTTTGCATCAGTGATCTGGTTGATATTACAGACTGTCATCTTTAATTCAGAGGCCATAAATTCTGTATAAGTTCATGATGAGATGAGAACTGCTGCAGGATTCCTCTGACCGTCCTTCCTCGCAGTGGTGCACAGAAAGCTTGTTAAGAAGCTCTCTGTCCTTGTTTCTCTTCCATCTTACGTTTCTGTCTCCGTCTGTTGTTCGTCAGGTTAGCGGCAGACTACGCTCGGTCGGGCTCCTCCCTGTCCACAGAGTACGGGAGCTGGCAGATAGTTTCCGGTTGTGGCAGCATCCATGACCACAGCCACTTCCCTCAACCTCTGGCATCGGTTTCCTCAAACTCGTCCGCCGTTGCTGCCGCCGCCTATGCCTACGACTCGCCCCTGCCCTTCAGTTTTCAGGATGAAGGGCCCAGCGGACGAATGTAAGTAGAGCTGGAAAAGCTGCTTGGCTAGGACATCTGCAGTATCAGTCCTGTGTGGTTCAGAACTGAAGTTACAGATGTGACACTATGATTTTCTTCATTCTTACATCTGATCAGTTGTAACTTGTGACCATATTCTTACCAGTAACACAGAAGCATCCTGGGATGCTCAGCTGATGTGTCTGTGTGAACGGGAGAGTTTCCACCTGGGGGATTTCTCTCACAAAACACATTATCTGAGTCCAAACTTTGGAGAGAAAGTACACATGCAAAATCTGATCTGTGCATGTCGGCTCATAGAGGAGGTTCTCTCAGCCTAGTTACTCAGTATAATAAATAAAAATCACAAATAAACAAAACTCGGATATGAAATGAAAGAATTAAATGTTATAGCTGAGTCTTCTAGCTTCGTTAAATGTTTGGAAAGTTTTTGCAAGTTTTTTCAGATCAAGTAGAGGAAAACTTGTAATTTGCATTTCTAAAGCAAACACCTGCAAATATGCAAATGAATCTGCAGTTTAAACTTGATTTAATGAGCTGCTGCAGCCTCAGATTGACAGGAAACAAGGTGCCATCCACAGAGATGTCAGTGGAAACAATGGAGAGGAGGATGGAGCTCATTCAAGAAGCAAAAGTTAAGCATCATAACTGAAAACATAAAAGACCGAAGCATCCGTTTATCTTTTTGAAAGATAAAATGAAAAAGCAGGGGAAAAAAAAAAGTTTTTTCTAATTTTGTTTCTTAAGCTAACATTGAAATCAGGCTGTAGAGATTATAGGACCTAATTGTACAATCCCTAGAATAATCAGCATTGCTTCTTTCTTGGTGTTTTTGTGTGGGAGGGGGGAAGGAACTTCATAGGGGTCATGAGGTGGGTGCCCTCCATCCTCCTTTGTGACTTCTCCGGAAGGCTCAACGGCAGCACCTGGCGTCCCAGGTGTGCCGCCCTCTGTTTCTACCCTCAGTGTTCATCTCGCAGCCCAACTGGAGTCCTTCCTCTTGAGCCAGTTGCTGCTTCGTTCTGCAGCTTCAGGAAGTGACTTCATGCTTGTTGTAAGGCTTCTCCTTCGAGCTCCATTCTCATCAGGAGCCTGGTTGTGGCCTTGGCAACGAACCCTCTGCGTCCAGCTTCTACAGGGAAAACCTACGAGAGGATGATGGAATAGAAAATGTCCACTAAAGAAAATGAAACCAAATAGACAGAAGCGTTCGTTTATCTTTTTAAAAGGTAAAAAGAAAAAGTAGAATTCTTTTTTTAAATTTTGTTCTTAAAACAAAATAATTAGGAAATGAATCTGTTCTCTGATTTGTGCTCAGAAAATAAACGATTAAACTCCATTTGATTCAGCTTTTTTCATCTAAAAGAAATGACATGAACCAGATTTTCTGTTGAACTCGTCTGATCATCATGATAAATACGTCCAGCATGAAAGATTTCCTGACTTTCACATGCGCATATTAACCGCTTCATAACAAGCCCTATTTTCTGCTTCCTGTCAAAAATAACACACCTAAACAAATCAAGTATATCTTCACAACTACAAGGGCTGTGTGTGTGTGTGTGTCTACAGAAAGCTGAGACGTGAGATTACTGTCAGAATCAAGATGCTTTACTATGTCAGAGTAAATCCACCTGGAACACAGCAGAAATGTAAATGTTATCTCCTCCTAATTAAAAACCAGAGGACAACAGCCCAATTAATCTAGGAATAAGTACAGTTGACCTAAAGTAGTCCTAAGAATTAATAGTAGTTCTGGGGATAGATTTTTATTCAGCCTTAGGATATTAAAATATTCCTTGGAATGAGTAAAGTAGAGCTAGCTAGAATCAAGTAAAGCATATCTCAAGGATTAGAAAAGTAGTCCGAGGAAATGGTCAAATATTTCTGGGAATGGTTCAGAGTTATGACCGGGGGGGGCACAGCCAGGTTAAATCAAACAAGGGATAAATAGACAAATTTGTAAAAGTACTAATGGGCAAACAATAATGAATCAGCAACAGAGATTTCAACTACCAAAAAGGCATAACCAGGTAATGGTCAAGTCATGTAATGGCCAGTGGTGAGTAATGAAGAGAAACCACAGTGTTCTGTGTGTCTCAAAATATCAGCATCTGACTGTATGAAGCCACCTGGGGTCTTCTCGGCAGCAAGGTAGCTCAGTTGTCGGGGCATCCATCTCCCATACAGGAGACCCGAGTTTGAATCCCAGGGCAAATATTAACACCTTCCAGTTGGGTCCTTCCCACCGTCAGATGGAAGTCGCTTTGGAGAACAGTGTCTGCTAAATGATTGTTGTTAAGGAGCATTTCTGCACTTAGCTTAACTCTTCTACTCAGAATGAGTTAGAAAGATTTGTCCAGCTCTTTGGCTCTGAATAAGCTGTGTGCACATATGCCCAAGATGATATTGTATGATGAAATCGTAATGTTGTATTTAAACAAAATGACTTACAAAAAACTACAAAAAAAAAAAAAAAAAAGAAAAATTATATGCACTGCCTCACGCAACTACATGTCAGCACCTGGGTCCAACTGGACTCAAAGCAGTCTGACTACCACTTAATTATGACGTCCCATCTTGTTTGAATTCTTGCTTGTGTTCTTACTCTCAAATGTAAGTCGATTTGGATAAAAGCGTCTGCTAAATGACTGTAGAATAGAATAGAATGTAGAATAGAACAGAATAGAATTCTCATCCTGATCACAAAGACAAGTCTGTTGATGACTTTAGAAAAAAACCACTCAACTGGCAGTGATGCAGAGTTGTTTTACTAAAGCAGCATCTGACTCGTCAAAAGCTCACCTGACGTAGTTTGCAGAGTTAAACGCCTCCCAATAGCAGAGGAATTGATGATTCCTTCTGCCACTGACACGGTTTTAGTTAACGAAGAAGCAGCCAGCAAGCGATGAACTGTTGATCGAGGCTCGATGTCGGGTAAAGGGCCAGGGGAGATGGACATCCATCCAAAAGATTTTCAGGAGGATGATTATGATGATGAAGCATCTCTTTAGAGAGAAAAGTGTGTTTGGTTTTCTGCAGGAAACACAGATATTCCACTTTTTTCTTTCCGCTTCCATCAGTGGACACCGTTTCATTCCGGCCTGATCCGACTTCCAGATGAAGCGTGTCCCTCCAGTCTTAGCTGAATGTGCATCTTCTCCCTCACAGACTTCATCTTTGTATTTACTTTTTATCAATTCCACAACTGAATTTCCCATCTTGACCTGATTCCTTTGTTT
This sequence comes from Melanotaenia boesemani, assembly GCF_017639745.1. Lineage (NCBI taxonomy): Eukaryota > Metazoa > Chordata > Actinopteri > Atheriniformes > Melanotaeniidae > Melanotaenia > Melanotaenia boesemani. The sequence continues at coordinate 7,163,384 of NC_055684.1, forward strand.
TTGTCGTCTTCTTGTTCGTCTCCTTTCAAGGTGTCCCTTCCTGTCTGAGCGTCAGGCCCGTCTGGAGGCGGTGCGGGAGCTCTTCCTGGCAGCCTACAGCTCCACCGTGGGACTCAAGTCCTCCACGCCCAGCCCCTCCGGCGCCATCACCGGTCTGCTGGAGCAGTTCGCCCGTGGGGTCGGCCTCCGTGGCACCAACGCCATCGTCTGAGCTCTTCCCGCTTCCTTCCATCCACAGTCTGTTCAGGACGTTTTGGGCCAGATGCATAAAACTCAAACTGTGCGAATGCACAGCAGAAAAGTACAGAAGCTTGATTTCTACTTTCATTTTTAATCATGAATGGGTGCAAATCCTCATCAACCTGATGAAAGTAAAAGCAAAAAATAAAGTAATTACTGAAGGGAAATCGTAAAAAAAATAATAAAGTAGATCATTACTGGTCTGATTAGAAAGACATTCATGGAGAAAACTGGTTTTTATGCATCTGGCTCCATGATTCTGCACAACAAAGTGCCAAATATCTGTTCAGTTCAGGGATGAAGCATTTATTTTCATTCTCTTAAATCTATTTTGGCTTTCCATGACCTTTATTTTTTATTTTTTTTTATTCAGGGAGGGAAAACGTCTCAGCCATAAGCAACAAAAAGGGAAGGTGAGAAATGGAAAAGGCTAAAACGGGCAGGAAGCAGGCAGAACATCAAGAATTCTTCCTTCTGCTCTTCATTTTTATTTTTCTTAAATTCTGTAAGAGCTCTTGCAGTGTCCGTCCCGCAGCAGTTGAGCAAAAAGCTTTTAGTTCCCTTGTTTTTTTGCTGCTACCCTTCACTGAGCCAGTGCCGAGGAAAGTTCTAGCTCAGGTCGCCACGTGGTAGAAAGTGTTGTTATGGAAAACGGCTCCAAGCCTTTTTTTCGTGTCTTTCCTCAGCAGGTGGAAAGAAACAATTTTTACTTCAGCTTGAGGTGTTTGGGGTCTGTACTTTACTGGTTGAATGTTTTGGATCTTCAATCAGATGTGAGATTGTTCCTTCTGTCCACACTGACCAGGAAGTCATCAGTTCAAACAGCCTCCGTCAGGCTGAAGCGCTTCATTGGTTGTTTCTCTTTCTCTTCTGCTGCAGTAATTTAATTAAAATAAACCGTTTGACATGCTGAGCTGGTTCTGAGACGACCCGGGTTTGAGTCAGTCACCAATCCAATCATTGTAGTCCAATTATAATCTAATTAAAACAAATCCACCATATTGATCCACATTAGTCCAGTTTATAATAACTGTGTTCATATAAACTAATTCATAAATAAACAACCTTGCTACAGAACCAACAGTTTGGATCAAATCTTCTATTCGATTCAATCCTCCTTCCCAAGCTGCAGGAGGAGACGGTGGAGAAGAAAACCTCCATCAGAACCAGGAAGGACGGCCATCTGTCTGGACCGGTTGGGGGTGGAGAGGTCAGGACAGGGAGATCAATAAGTAGCATGAGTCTAATCCAGGGACACCTGCTGAAAAAGAAACACAAATTACAACAACAAACACGTCAGAGAGAGCAGAGAGGAGCCCAGTGCATCATGGGACATCCCCCCACAGCCTTAGACTATAGCAGTGGGACTAAAGGGATGGATGAGGGTCGCCAAGCCAGACCTGCTATGAGATTTATCAGAAAGGAAAGTTTGAAGCCTGATTTTACCCAGTAAGGCCCGACCCATGAAAAATATTAAGAAAAGTCAAATATGAATATGAGGTTCTTATTAGGCCCTTTAGCAAAATGTAACAAAAAATGAACAGATCTTCACCATGTGATATGCCAGAATTATTTTAAACTGTGTCCCAATTCAGGATCTACACACTTTGGAGTGCACAGACTGCAAAGCCCAAGGAGTGTCCGAAGTAATTCATGCACGCTGCCTAGCCGACGAGAATTTTCCCATAGCAGCAACGTGGGACGTTGAATCACCTAAACCTCTGAAATTCCTAAGTTTTGCATATCATAGGAGACTACAGTGTACGTTAATACTGACCGACTTGGTTCTATCTTACCTTTCTAACTAAATAATGTAAAAAAACAAAAAAAGGCCATCTGATCTGTTGTTTTCAAGCCGGTACACACACTTCATTAACCCCTTAAAAGTCCATGAAAGTCAAATCTTACATGATTTTAATGCCACCGTTTAACACCATTTTTAAAAAAATAATTCATTTGGTTTTCTCACGTTTCTATTTAAGTGAGGTAAATGAAAAATGTGCTCTTTAGAGCGATTTTGCTTATTCGCTGTCATCTTGTGTGAAAGGAATTCTGGGAGAAGAAGGATCCACCACCGGCAGGCTTCACTACAGGCCAAACGATGTGCAGGTTTGTAGGGTTGATTCAGAGGCACCTTCCACACGGGACGGTGCTTGGCACGAAACCGTGACATATGTAGCCACGAACCTGTACTTCGAACTGCATAGACCCTGAATTGGGACACCGTTACAGTCTAGTTTTCTGCTGGTGGTTTTTCCTGGTATCTATTATGGGGCAGTGTCTGATTATGTTCAACAGGATTTTGAGCAATGTTTTTACCATAAAGTGATGCAAAATATCTCAGAAACTATCAAATTTGTCACGTTGGGCTCTATAGGGTGAAAGATAGAGAGGGTGTCTGCTTCCTGAAGCTAAACTGGGAGCTGGTTCTAAATGTTTCAGTCACTGAAATCAAACTTGTTCTTTAGTTAATCCATCTCATCATGGAAAACGTGTTACTGCAGGTTTAACGGCTCCATCAGTGACGTCTGTCTCTGGAAACTGTAAAGCGGTCTCAGCCTGTCATCAGATCATAATAAATTGTTTTCAGTGTAAAATTGTGGACAATCTGTTGGCAGAAGTGAAAACAAGGTCATAAAATTCCTGTTTTTGTTCGTGTAAAATCAAATGAAACTGGTTCTGTTGGGGGTAAAAAGGATGCTGCAGGTCCTCCAGTGTGTTCTCCAGCAGACTTTCCACATCCTCCAGGCTCAGACGAGCCAGGTGAAGATCTTCATCTGCCTTTATTATTTAATGAGGAGAGGATGTACAGAAAAGTATAACTTTGTCTGGATGTAGAATTGAATGGAAGAACAGATAGGCGTACAGCGGTGATAAACTACTCCTCAGGTTAGATGGACAGCGATGGTCCCTGACAGTCAGTATGGACAGAAGGGACACTTTGATCTTCCAATTCGTCCCTTAAATAAACGTCTATAAAGTTTCTTTGTAAAATAAGTGGATCATGAATCATCACATCACAGCTTTCCAGAATCCTTCCCAACAAGATATAACCAGTCTAACCAGTTACAGCACGTCCACTTCAGTCTAGATCCTGTTATTGTCGAATGACTGATGATGATGAAGATGAAGATGCACTGTGCATGATGGTAGCTGATCCAAAGGGCTTTTCAGTGGCGTTGAAACGAGGTCCAGTTGATTCCTGCTGGTGCTGAGGTTTCCTCCCACATCCAGAAACGGTGTTCTCTCTGCAGACGTCGGTTGTCTGAGCCAACGGGCTCGTCGATGGCTGATTTACCTCAGGACCTCTCCTTGTGCCTTTTTCTTTCTTCTCATCATGTCTTCAGTTCAGCTTCACGCATATTTTCTCTTTCTGAGATGGGTTCAATAAAGATTTAGCTGAACAGCAACATTCTGCCCCTGAATGCATCGTTAGCTGAGAAAGATTTGAGGCATAAATCCTGCAGGATGCTGAGGGGAAATGAATTTACACAAAGCGAAATGAGAAGGTTGGAGGAAGAGCTTCTAGTAACCATACACACATTCAGACTAAATTCAGATTTAAAGAAGAATAAATCACATTTATCCCAAAATTTATCGCATTTATCAGAGCGGTCCATGACTAGATTCATACCTGGAGGGAAACTGAGAAAAATCAGCATCCAGGCCGACTGTCGAGTCATTTCAGGCTCTCCCTCCTCTCCTCCGGCCAGTTTTAGACGCATCTTTTCTGAATTAATCGCAGTTGTAAGGCCTGCCTGTAGGTTAGACGCTTTCCACTGGATACCCCCCAAAAAACCAACATATAGTCTTAGTTTAGCTCAAATTCTCTCATCTTTTTGCTCGTTTCACTCAGTTTATTTCAGAAGTGGCAGATAATTGTTTTCTAAAGGATTTTTTAACATTTATTGAAATGCTGCATTGCACTTGTCCCACAGTCTTTTTTTTCTTTGTACAGCTGATATGTTTTAAAATGAATCTGTTGTTTTTCTCTTTTAGTTGTAAATTGCATTTAATTGTTTGCAGGCGACGAGCTGCAGTCAGACATGAACCAAGCTGCAACTGTCAATTAAAAATAAGATGAAGATGAGAACTTTTTCTCTTTTCTTTCTGGACAAATGAGTTTGTTTTAGTAGAAAATGAGAAGCTGCATAGTTGTGGAGGTTATCAGGTGTTGCCCTCCAGGTCAGGGCGGAGTGGTCCACCTACATGTTGGTGGTGAATGATCCTCCATTAGAGAACACTAATGTAGAAGGAAGAACCGATGCTGTGAGAGGAGGGAAAGAAGCTGGTGAAACAACGTGAAGTAGAGCAGGTGTCGTCAGGTCTCACCTGCCCAGCACGATGCTGGATCCATGATTTCACAACCACTCAAACCCTTTGAGGACAGAACATCTCACATGTTGGTCAGGCTGGTGAGCACCTGACGGGTGACGGAAAGGGAGGATGAGTCCCTGAGAACTTTGATCATACCATAATTCAGTAGATAATGGTCCGGTGTTTGCTGATATCAAACTCAAATACAATGAGTTTAGATTTCATTCAGGATCCAGAGATCAACACGAGACGGTATCACTGCTGATTTAATTCACTTTCATTCAATTCAGCTTTATTTCTGATTGTAATCCAGTTATAACAAATCCATCATATGGTCCACATTAGTCCAGCTCATAATAACTGTTCAGACAAACTATTTCATAAAAATAATTACATAGCTAAGGAAACCAACGGTTTGGACCAAATCTCTGACTAAATCCTCTATCCTGAGCTGCATGGGGAGACAGTGGAGAGGAAAACCTCCACAAGAGCCAGGAGGGACAGCCACCTCTGGACCCGTTGGGGGTGGAGAGGACATGAAAGAGGGGTGATCAAGCAGCATAACTGTAAGGCAGGGATACCTGCTGAGAAAGAAGAATAGAAACAAATTAATTTCAATGTCAGATATTTCTACATGAAGAGTACAGGGAGCAGAGAGGAGCCCAGTGCATCATGGGACATCCCCAAGCAGCCTCAGCCTATAGCAGCAGGACTAAAGGGATGGATCAGGGTCACCGAGCCAGACCTGCTATGACATTTATTAGGAAGGAAAGTTTGACGTCTGATGTTAAAATTCAAGAGGGTGTCTGCTTCCTGAAGCCAAACTGGGAGCTGGTTCCACAGTGAGGGTCTGATAACTGAAGGTTCTGCCTCCCATTCTACTTTTCGAGACTCAAGGAACCACAAGTAACCCTGCAGTCTGAAAGTGAAGTGCTCTGATGGGAAAATCTGGAACTCATTTTCATCTTCCACATTTAAGATCCAGTAAAGCTCGGCCATGTAAGGTTTTAATCACACAGTTTGGTTTGACTGATTTTATTTAACTGAAAAATGGTCCAAACTCATAAAAATCAAAAGTGAGAATGAATTTTAAAAAGTATAAATAAAGATTTTTATTTATATATTCTTGTTACAAAAGAGACAGAAAATCAAATAAAAAATAAATTGAGATAAGACACTTTGTTTGGGTCTTAGGAAGATATGTACACTATTTTTCTTATTTATTAAATCCATTTATCCATCACAGGACTTGATTTATTTATTTATTTCTGGTAGGTCTATTTAATAAAATTCAGAACCAGAACCCAGACTGTAAACAACTCCTTCAGAAGGATGAAAACATTTTCCAGGAACTGAAAAATTCAAAGGTTCCTCCAGAAAACAAAGCCACAAGTTGCGTTAAGACGCAGCTCTGAGAACTTGTTGAGGTCTCTGCCTCCACCTGCTGATGGATGGAGAGAAAAGGTGCGTCCACGTCGGCGCTCCGGTGTGTTTCCCCGCCTCCCCTTCCTCCTCCTCCTCCCCCCTCCTCCTCTCGCCATGAATGAAAGCTTCATCTTCAGGTATGCCTCCTAACCCTCAGCTGCGCTCCAGCGACAGCCAGCAGCAGAAAAGCCGCAGATTGATCCTCATCTCCGGGTGGAAACAGCGCACACATCAGCCTCTGGAACAGCAGCGCCGCGAGACGAGTGCGAACTTCAAAGCTTAAGTAGTGGTTTAAAGAAAAGAAAGGGAAAAAGAAAGAAAGAAAACAACCATGGCGACAATAGGAGATTTCGACCCACTCAACTCCACCGTACCTGCGACCAAGATAGAAATCACGGTGTCCTGCAGGTAAGAGAGCTCCGTCATCACACCGTCAGCTGTCCTGCTGCTTGTTTTTAACATTCACCTCTTTAAAGTCTAATTTATTGTCACGCGCTTTGAAGATCGCTGATATTTTTGGTGCGTAATTTTAGACTTTTCATCATATTGCTCCTGAATGTGAGCACAGAATAACTCTTTTACTTATTTATTTATTTATTCCACGGAGGAATTTGCATGTGCTGTGGGTGTAGAAGTGCGTGGGGGTGTGCAGTAACCAACAGGAGCAGGATTTATTCTGAGAGCCATGGAGAGATCCGGAGAGCGCAACTCTGAGAGATCCTGATGGAAACAGAAGCTGTTTGCATTTAAAATCATGGAGATGAAAGAGGAAATAAACTATTAATTATTTTCCTTGTTTGTAGAGTGGGCAGAGGACTCCAGTGCCACGCACCGTGTCATTAGAAACAGTCTGAAGCTCTTTGTTTGTTACTGATGAAATCTGGTTAAACTGCGTGTTGTCCTGAAATGAACGGAAGGGTCATTCCACCGCATAGGTGCCTCTTCCATGTTGTAAGTCCACCAAAATGAATTCAGTTTGAATGTATATTTCAAAACTAGATCGTGTAACACACATATTTAATTATTCAGAATGTGCATTGGTCAATCTTAAGTGACTTTATTTAATTTTTAACATGGTTTTTAAGACAGATTGCGGCATTTTTTCAGTCCTGTTATTAAAACTCATGTAACATCTGAAAAGCATAATCCAGTAAAGTTCATAGTGTCTATAATTTTCTACAGCTGACTAAGCTCTTATGTTATCAGACACTTAATTTTAACATAAGCCTACCTGACATGTTGACATCCAGTGACACCTCTGATGAAGACAGAAGACTATCGTTGACAGAGTCTAAAACTAATAAAACTAAGTGTCTGATAACATAAGATCTAAATCAGCTATCTAAAAAGCTTGTCAACTAATTTGTTTGTTTTCAACTGATGAAAGTGCTTATTTTAATAAAATAGTTGGTTACATGTTCAGATAATTAAAGCTTGTTACTAAAAAATCCATGTTTTGATAGAAAAGTGGTATTTTTTTAAAAAAGATCTTAAGTTATCATTAAAAGGAGACCAGAAGTTTATGATAACCAAGCTGATCATCATAGAATTTATCTAACAACTGGAAAATGATGGGCCAAACTTAACTGAGAAAAGTTGTTTATCTTTTTATTTTTAATTATAGAGAAAAAAAATTAAGTAACAGGGATAAACAAGGGATGAAAAATGAACTACAGGAAGATGTGCCATGTATGTGTGAGTTATGTGTGGAAACAAACCTTGTTGAATTTGTTCCTGAAGGTTCTTTAATGTATTTCGTCTTTTTCTCTGTCCTTGAACACATCACCAAGCAGGAACACGTGCACAGCATTTAATAACACTTTGCTGTTAAAATGTACCGTTACATTAATCCCTGCAACCAGGTAGATTTATATTCATTTCACGCTGTATTGCAGTCCCTTTTCTTTCTTTTATTAGCTAATAAACTGTAATCTTGATTGTTAAACCAAATCTTGTTATTGCTGCTTTTCTGCAGCAGCATTTATTCACATTATAAAACTGATCTTAGATCTCAACAACTTAAGTAATTTCAATTGCAAAACTACAAAATTGTATAATATCAAATAACATTCAATCTTTTTTTTTTTTTAACCTATCAAAGCAGTGTGGTTCAGTGGGTAGAGTGGTCGTCTTGTAGCCTGAGGGTTGTCGGTTCGACCATTGGCCTGTCGAGCTCATGTCGAGGTGTCCCTGAGCAAGACACCGAACCTCAAATTGCTCCTGATGGGTCGTGGTTGAGCGCCTTACATGGCAGCTTCTGCTATCAGTGTGTGAATGTGTGTGTGAACTGGCGAATGTGATGTATAATGTAAAGCGCTTTGGGTAAAAGTGCTATATAAATACAAACCATTTACCACCAAGACAGTAGAAATTTGTTGTGCTAAAAAGTTGCTTTGCATTTTGGATCTGAGGCTCATCTTAAATTTTCACACACAACCATCTCTAGGGTTTACAGAGATGGTCTGAAGAAGAGAAAATATCCAGTGAGCAACAGTTGTCTGGACCAGAATGTCTTGTTGATGTCAAGGTCAGAGGAGAATGGACAGACTGGTTGGAGATGATAGAAAGGCAACAGGAAGTCCAATAAGCACTGGTTCCAAACAAGGTCTGTAGAACAGCATCTCTGAACACACAACACGTCCAACCTTGAAGCAGATGGGCTACAGCAGCAGGAGGCTGAGGCTACAGTTCACACAGACTCACCGACACTGGACAACAGAAGATAGAAAAATGTTGCTGGTCTGATGAGTCTCCATTTCAGCTCCACGTTCAGATGGTAAGATCAGAAGTTGGTGGAAACATCATGAAAACATGAATTTATCCTGCCTTGGATCAATAGTTAACCACCAAGCCTACCTGAGTATGTCCATCCCTTTATGACCACAGTGTAGCATCTTTTGATGCTACTTCCAGCAGGATAATGCACCATGTCACAAATCTCAGATCACAAAGATCTCAGTCCAGTAGAGCAGCTTTGGGATGTGGTGGAACTGGAGATTCTCATAATGGATGCAGCCGACAAACCTGCAGCAACTATGTGATGCTGTCATGTCAACATGGAGCAAAACCTCTGAGGAAGGTTTCCAGCACCTTAATGAATCTATGATACCAAGAATTAAGGCAATTCTGGAGGAAAAGGGGTCCAACCTGGTACTAGAAGGTGGACCTGATAAAGTGGATAATGAGAGGCGCCACCATAAGTCAGTTTTTCTCATCTAGATTTGAAACTGTTCTTCCAAAAGTGGGTACATCATGAAATCTGCAGCGCGGTGACGTTGTAATCTTGATTTTGTTGCTCTTTCAGTGTAAACATAAATGGTTTTAGAGCCTCAGAGGTTAGATCTATTAAACAAACTTTTTTGTGTCACACATGAGCATTTGATCACAAGTTGTGTATTTGTGGTTGGGGACGGATCGTTGCTTTGAAAAATCTATACACAGTTTTGTGATTTTTAACAGTTTTAAAACCCAACATTAAGGATAATTTGGCTAATGAAAAATAAATCCATTCCACATTTTCTGCTGTAGTTGGATGTAGGTGGACCTATAATGACTAGAAACTGGCCAAATGTAAAGTAGTTTCAGCCTGACATCATGGAGAAGATTAGAGCTGCCGTCTGGCCGAGGAAAAAGTGTCCCAGTAGAAACACTGGAGGAAAACGCAGGATCTTCTAAACTAGGGCAAAAATAAACCTGAAGCCAAACTACTTAGAGCAAAGTTCTGCAGGTGCACTGAGTCTTCCAGACCGCCATGTTTACATGTTTATTCTCCTGAACAAAGAGCTGAGAGACCTGCTGCCTTCTAGTAGTTTCTCTGGGTCTGAGGTTTGCTGCTGCCATCCCATAATATGCTGAAATATCACAAGTACTGACAGGGGTAACACAGCGGAGGAGGTGAAAGGTAAACCAGAAGGTCTGTAGATGTCCTCAGTAGAATAGAATAGAATAGTTACTTTACTGTCACTCAGAACATACAATGGTCTGTGCATGTTGAGAAAGAAATTTTGATGCATTCACTTGCCTCTGACTGGAGCCACAGAAATTATAACTAAAATAGACAAAAGAAAAATATTTTCAGTATAAAAATAAAAAACTACGATTTTTAAATGATGTGAGTCTGCCAGCTGAAAGATCCACCAACACTTCTACTTTGCTTCCCATTTTTCATCTGTTACATCACTTTGCAGCTTTACTCTCACTGCCCACATCACTGTTACTCAACCCGAGTTAAAGATTTCTGGCTGTTTATATCGTAAAGCTAAATACAGGCGCCAAGATTCAAAATAAAGAAAGGTTTCTGTTTTTTTTTTTTTTAAGATTTATTTGGTTGAAATGTAAAATATATTTTTCTCACTGACACATTTCTCAGTCCACTGTATACATAAACTTATTTATTCTTTCAAGTAATCAGTTACTGAAAAAAAGCCAATTTCACATGAAATATTTTATAATTTCCCTTCAGATTTTAGTTAATTATTTTAATTTGATTAATCCATCCATTCATCCATTTTCTATACATGTTCATTCCAATGCAGGGTCACAGGAGGCTGGAGCCTATCCCAGCTGCTTTAATTTAATTTAATTTAATTTAATTTAATTTAATTTAATTTAATTTAATTTAGATTCATTTATTATATTTTGTTTTATTCAGCCAGCAGGGTCACTGGGGGCTACATGTTTGTGAAGGCTCACTAATGACCACTGAAGGGGCTGATGCTCATTTACACCATCCTCAGTGCTGCAGATGAGAAACCAGCTTTTGAACAGGAGTCTGCTGAAGTGGACGCTGCGTTTGAAAATGTTAACCTGGGTTTAAGTCATAGCAGACAGCTGCTGATAAATCCTCCACATAGGATTCAGCACCAAACAGCAACCAGGATGTCAGCATTGTGGAATATGTAGCAGCTAGTATTGACTGTAGGTCACCAGAGGGGGTGGATTTATTATTTTATTATGCCCACACTGGGCAAAAGCAGAAGTTAATACTACACCCAGCACATCAAAGGCAGTGTTAGGAAGGTTTTCATTCATCCTCTCAGACAGAAATTCTGTCACGTTATGGGTTAAATCCAAAAGCTAACAGAGCCTCAATGTGGCGAGTGTGTCGAGCTGTACTTGAACATCAGCATCCCCTGGAAACACCAGTCCACAGGGGTTAGAAAGACGCCTTAGCTCCTTGACAGGATACGTTGGCTCTGAGAGCACCATGAAAATCACCACTGCAGATCAAGTAAACACCAGCAGAAGATGCAGCCGAGGAGGTGAAGGGGAGAAGGGATCAGAAGGAGCTTCCTGAAGGTTGACCTTTACAGGGAAAGAAATAAAAGGGCAGAAATCTGTTGATTGTGGAGCTGAAGCTGTTAGATTTACATATCAGGTGAGGTGGTTGAAAAGACTCGTCTGACGCTTAAAGCCGCTCTCATGCAGGAGAATCGCTGGATTTTGATCCTGCAGAACTTAAATGGTCTCCGGCTTTTCTTCCAGGAGCTAAAAGGTTATTTTGTTCCTTGGTCTGTTGCATTCCCACCAGGGATGGACTCGGAGAAAAAAATCGGCACTGGCATTTTGGCCAAGACCGGCCTACATACGCTCATGCAGACCACTAAACTTTGAGCTCCCTTACATGTGAATGAATGAATGAATGTCAACCATGAAACTCCTTAAATCCACTAAAACTATGCAGGTAGCAGGAATCAGTGAGAGTAGACATATTAAATACTTCCAAAAAGTGTCATTCGTTAATCAAGAAAAAATATATACTCCATCACACTGATGGTTAGAGCAGCATTCATCCAACTTTGTTTAAGGAGGAAGAAAACAGAAAGAACAGACATGAGAAATGAAGGATCAGATTAAAACTGTTTCCAGTTAATGTGCAGGGACTGTCTCTGTGTCTGCTGCTGCTCTTCTCTTCTATGTTAACTCAGCCAGGTTTAACTAAAGATTGAATGGAGATTTATTTATCATAATGATGCGGTCAGGTCCAGAATTATTGGATTCAAACAGCGGGATCAGTGTTAACATATGAACTTAAGCTTACACTGAATAAATAAACAGTCTTAAGTATTTATTTCTATATATTGTCCATGAACACCAACACAGAAGCAACACATTTAGACCTAAAAGTATCCGACTATCAGCCCACAACCAATAACAGATAAAGAAAATCTAAAATTTGCTGACTCAGTGAAAATGAGCTGATGAATGATACTGAGAAAATAATGATATAACTTTAAAAAGATTATTTAGTACAGAAAGCTACTATGAGCTAAATTTAAGATCTGCTGTTTCAACCTGTGAGCACAACCCGTTTAACTACTCAGAACCATGGGCGCCGTGAGGCCTGTTTTAGGGGTACTTGAGCACCCTAAAATGTTCTTAAGCCACCCTAAAATCATACATTTATCTATTTCATTATTTGCTTTAATGATTAAGGTTCAGCTCAATGCAGTGAAGTTTCCCATTTGAAATCCCAGCAGCCAAATCCAGTCTAGTTTACGCTGCTCGGAGCAGGGGCGCTGCCAGGGATTTTGGGCCCCATGACAAGGAACTGAAGTGGCCCCCCTCCTAAAATTTTTGATACTGTAATACATAAAATTAGCAATTTTAATGATATTTTGACCATCATATCAATATTTGTGAAAAGAAAAACATGGCAGTCTACTGGGTAGGAGAAGCACTAAAAATACAGTGAAGTTCATTAGATTCAATTATTTGCTGCAAGACGGATACTTTATATTTCAAAATCCATCTCTCTTTTTTTTAAATACTTAATAAGTTATCTCAAGATCAGTTACTTAGTGGGTGGCGTGGCTCAGTGGGTAGAGTGGTCGTCATGTAGCCTGAGGGTTGCCGGTTCGACCTTCAGCCTGTCGAGCTCATGTCGAGGTGTCCCTGAGCAAGACACCAAACCCCAAACTGCTCCTGATGGGTCATGGTTGGCGCCTTGCATGGCAGCTTCCACCATCAGTGTGTGAATGTGATGTATAATGTAAAGTGTTTGGGCATCTTTCCAGGTACAGTAAAGCGCTATATAAATACAGACCATTTGCCATTTACTTAAAATACAAAACTTAAATACAAAATAACCTCTTCCATGAAAATGAAATGCATTTATAATTTGTGGAGAAACAAATCAAATCTCAGATCAATGGCCTGCGATGGGCAATCGTTTTGTATGATTTATTGTATTGTGACGTTATCATTAAACATTATTACTAAACAAGAGACAACAAAAAATTAAGAAAAATAAATAAATAAAATCAGAAGCAAATGGTAAAATAAATTAGGTAGGCTCAGAAACAAAACATACCAGGACCTCTCATGGTATATTGTATTATATGAACTGAATGTAATACGGTCACAAGCAAACCACTGTGGAGATTTATAGCCAAACAAAGGCCGAGAGCCTTCTTTAAAATTAAATAATCACATTTTAAAAGGCAGAACTTTGTGTAATAAGATATCAAGGAGTGGTAAATGTACACTATTACCGAGTCAAGCTCTTGCAGTCCCATTCACCATCACTGGCCCTTGCTCAGCCTTTTTCACCAAGAGCCCAACTTTCTCCCTGGAAAATCACTTAAGTCCTTGAAGTCCAGCTTTCTATTCTATCCAGCTGTTCTATTATATAGTATCTCCAATCATGTAATGTCATGTGTAATAGCACCACAATCCTTATTTCTGGTGGCCTCCCACTATTTAGTTTTACTTAAAGGTGCTTTCAGTGATTTCACCAACAATGTGAAGGGAAACTAATCTGATTACCAATCCTCCACGTCATCGTCTCCCTCATGTAGCAACACATGAAGTCTAACTTATCTCCAAATCTGTAGACTCAGAAGTGAAGCATTAGGTTAGTGGGGAAAACATATATGATGCTATACGGTTGTTGCTAGTTAATTTTCTAAAATCTAGAAAATGTAAATATTTCTCCAATTGGAAATCAGAGATCAGTCTGCTGCACTAGAAATGTGCTCTATTCCTACTGCAAAGCAGGAGGATGAGTCCCAAACTTCTGACCTGACCTACATTACAGTGATAGCTGAGAACCATTCAAATCATTCTAAAATAAATACAATTTTTTTTATTTATTATTAATTCAGAACGATTTTACACTCAGCTGCTCAGCTCCTTCCTCAGGGGCCACATGGACATGTTGAGGTGGTGGTGGTGGTGGTGGGGGGGGCAGCATCTGCTTCAGCTGCTCTTGTGTCTGTTCGGAACATGCATGATTTTTTTTAGCAGAACAAGCTGATGTTCCATAACTTTCCATCAGACGAACTAACTGACCCACCTCGCCTCTGAAATAACTGGCTGACGTACTGTCGACCTCTCTGTTCTCTCTCCAGTCTCAGCTTTTTTCTTTTCTTTTAAAATTTCCCGGTTGTTGAGGCATCCTGCTGCCTTAGCATCCACTCGCTGTCTGTAGCGCTGAGCTCCGTAGCTGATGGAGCAGGTGGACTGAACCATTTAAGAGAAATATAGAGGGGGGCGGGTGTTCATAAATGTTTCTAAAACAAAGAAACTTAGTGATACCAGTGCTTTTTAACAAAATGTTTGCGTGACTTTAAGTTTATCATTGAGTATCAGATAATTTTTTTAGTATTACAATTGCATTGAGGGCCCTTCTGGCCCCTGTCAATAATGGGCCCCTAGAATTCTTCTCATTTACCCCCCCCGTTTGGCGCCCCAGCTCGGGTTTTATTCTCGCCCTTCATTACAACTGCATCATCTGCATGTCACGAAATACAGGGAGTCTTTTTAAAGGTTGAGAGTAAGAAGAAGTAACTAACTCCATCTAGTTAACAACAAAAAACTTGGTTGTTATTGATAAAGTGAGCGCTCCCCTTGTTTAAAAGCTGAGCATGATGCTGAGTTCTGTTATTGTTTGGTTAGCTCTGAGAACCATTTGTTCTCTATCAATGAAAAAGAAAAAAACCTTCTAATAAATCTGACCCTCCAAAATGTGGAATTCTATTATTCAAACAATATAAACAGCTAAAATTATGTTAAGCTGCCCATTAGAGAGGAAACGAAGAGGCAGAGACAGAGAATGTGAAGCAGATGTTTGGAGAATGAGATCAAACAGATCCAGAGATAGAAGAAGAAGCTGCTTCCTCTAGTGGGTTTGATTTAGGTCACAAAGCCACAGGACCAGACAGATGATGCTGAACAGCTGCCAAAAAGATAGTTTTGGTTTATAGAAAAGAGCATTTTATTAATTTCTGTGGCAATAATGAAGGTGAAGACGGACTAGATACATTTGGAATTTATAAGGTCAGATTTCACTCTAAAATAACTCCTGGGTTATTCTATTTTTTTCTACATGAAAGTAAATACAGAGTAAAATCACATTCTTGATGAATCAACCTGCAGAGCGGAGACGGTGACCTGTGACGGGGTGCTCGGTGGTTAGATTCCTGGTTGAATCGACCACGCTGAGCCTGCAATGAAACCAGGAAGTCTGCTTCAGCTGTTTGACCCAACATCTGCTCACGTTACAGACTTTTATGAGGTTGGGAGTGTTTTCATTTTAATTTAAAAGTGAAAAAATCAGGTATTAGCATTTTGTTATTCTAATAGACATCTTTGCCATCATGACCACTGCTGCCTCGGTTAGCTGTTGTAAAGGTGGCAGCCTCCATCAGATCAGCCTGAAAACAAGGAGGTTGGCTTCAGCTACACTAACTCAGACCTGTCCATATGACACGATGTAGTTTTTATTTGAGCTCTGTCCTCAATTTTTCATTAGTCTTCAAAAATATTTTGTCTCCCTCTGCCAGGTCTCCTCCCTTCTCCAGTCTAAATAAAGACTATTAAAGGGATGAAGATGGTTTTTGAGGCTCCTGCACTGGGGCTGTGGCCGTGGGAGTCACTGCAGTTTTAATATTGCAGATTTTGAGTGTTTGTTGACTCAACGACTGACTGCTGGATTTGGCTCACTTATTAAAAAATATTTTCTGATTGGTAAGGGAAAACAGAGATTTGTGTTATTATGAGTTTTTGTGGAACCTTGGCCCATGTTGCTAAGACAGAAAGCAAAAAAAGAAGAAAGCTGATCAATACAGCTTTACAATATTAGCTGTGATTGATCTGGTTTCAGCAGACATCATAATAACACACAGCCACCTTTAAACTTAGCGGTATACAGACCATCAGAGGCAGAAAACACACATTGAGATGCAGCTCTGTAAACTAGTTTTTGATTACTGCATCATATCCGATATTTGTATAGTGGCAACACACAGATTTCCCATCAGACCCCAGCCTGTGAACTTTGAAATAAGTCATTGAGTCATGACATCTTTGTTTGACAAACCTACAGTGTCAGTGGATTTATGCATTGAGTTCCCTTTTATCTCCCGATATGAGCAGAGGAAATAGTCCAGGAACACCACAGGGACATGTGGTCTCACCGCCAAACTTCAAGTGTAACTCAGAATCTGTAGAAATAGTCAGATGACTGTGGAGATGTGGGATGTGTCAGTGATGGAGAAGTGGCTGAATACAGGGAGCTGGTGGCCCATTTCCTGGCTTGGAGATGGAATCACATCATCTAGAATTTGTGAACAGGACGGCTAGGTCCTTTAGTGTTTGTATCAAGCTGTAATATATAAGCTTCTTCTGCGGTTGTGTAAATAGAAAGTGGAAAAAAGAATCGGACCAAACTGCCTGGAGTTTCGACCCCCCCAAAAAAACAAACAAACAAAAAAAAACAACCCTCTGCTGTATTTGTATAAAAACGGCTAAAGAAGAAGGCCAGTTCTCTTTTGGGAACCCCAAAGAGCCAAACATAGCCACCAGTTTAACATGGTGGATGTATAAGTGGCGTCGAGTGCATGAGTCAGATGGCGTTTCTAGACTTTACAAACTTTACGGTTCGAACTGATCAAATTCAGATGAGAAAAAGTAGCAACTCTCAGAAAAGTGTTTTTAGTACCAGCCTGCATCTTGCACTTTCATTTGGATGGTGAAAAGTCTGCAGCAGCATCATATAATGAAAGAAATATGTAACTATACGATCAACTTACAAACCCTGTATTTCTGGTTCCTCTTAAAGTTTTCATCATCATGCTGCTTTGTTTAGTTTGCACACACGGGAGCACACCCACCACCTCTTTCTCCATCCTTCTAACACCCACACATCTCCATGTTATCGCAACAGAGGGTCACCATTTCTTCTTGTGCTGTTCATGAACTCTACTGGATATTTTATTTAGCTTAAAGCATTTTCTGTTATTCAGTAAGTGGTAGTGAGTGTTGTCCATGCTGCATTATTATCCAAAGACATCCTATAATCTTAATTGATTGTAAAAGAAATCCAAATAGTAAATTGAACTATTTATGAATCTGGTTGGTTGTGGGGGGGATTTAAGAATCATGTGTGCTCTCACACATGTAAGAACTGTTTCCAGCGTATGGTAGCTGGCAGGGGACTGATGCTGGGTTTGATTAAAAATTCTCCTGTGGAACATCTCAAACCAAAACCAAACAAAAACATTTTAACTAAGTGGGGACTGTGACCACATTTTCAGAGTTTGAATTGGTTATTGTTAGATTGGATCAGCTTGTGGGATGCTCTATTGTCGCTGTTTGTTATGTTGACAAGCAGTGAGAGGGCCGCTGTGCTGTGATTGGCTGTTACACCCGTAGCTGATTTATCTCTGACAGGCAGACAAAGAGAGGAGCTCTGACAACACACTGCAGTTTTTGATATACATCTGCTCCCTGACAGTAGCAGCATATTGTGGTATTAATGTCATTGCATTTATCCAACAGCTTTAGTTTTTAAGTACAATTTTGATGATGAAGCTGAAGAAGCTTTAGAACTGAAAGATAAAAAAATGTGTTGGTTCCAGCATACATATATATTTTTGTGGCGGCTGTAGCTCAGGAGGAAGAGCAGTCGTCTTTCAACCGGAAGGTAGGCGGATCGATTCCAGGCTTCCACTGACTACATGCCGAAGTGTCCTTGGGCAAGACACTTAACCCATGCCTATCGGGGTGTGAATGTGTGTGTGATACATAGTGTAAAGTGCTTTGAGTGGTCAAACTGACTGGAAAAGCGCTATATAAGTACAAGTCCATTTACCATTTTGATGGTTTTGACCCAAACTAAGAAGTCAGAGCTTCTCAGACACAGTGTTTCTGGCTTACATGTTTTCAAAATGATGATATTTTGGTAAATTTACTTGGGCATCCATTTTGTGACATTCAATAACAAAGCTGGGCTCACTTTGATGGTACAGTTCAATATGTTTTAGATATCTTCTTTGCATTGTGGTTTTAATAGAACAATGGAGACACTTCAAATTCATGTCATCTCACCCAAAAAGGCACTTGCAAAGTCACCAAAACGCTCTTTTTCAAGCCAGCGGCACACATCGTCTTTTGTCCAAAGTTGATCATTCTTCTGCAAAAAAATATGTAAAAGAAACAGATGTTAATATTAAGATATTCTATCTTTTCCCATGAAAATCCTTAGCTAGCTATGCTTGGTAAAATAAGATTTAACTTATCTTGATTTCAGAAAGGTTTCAGATGTCGTCACACTTAACCCATCTCTTAATCCAAATTCCTACACAGGTGATCACGAGTGAACAGTAATCACCTCTGCCAAAATACCAAATACTGATTTTATACTAGAATCTACAAATAAATAGTTTAAAAATCATACAATGTGAGTTCCTGGATTTTTTCACACTCTGTCACAGTTGAAGTGTACCTATGATGAAAATTACAGACCTCTGTCATCTCTTTAAGTGGGATAACTTGCACAATTGGTGGCTGCCAAATACTTTTTTGCCCTTCTGTATATCGAGAGGTAACTCAGGACACATATACGATTATTTACACATGTAATAAACCCACATCAGTGATGCAGCACCCATGGAGCCTGAGGGTTCTGTGCAGTATTTTAGCAGTTTTTAGGACAGTTTCTGGACAGAGATTTATGATGTTGATCTCTGTAGAGTTTCAAACATTTTAGTATCCAGTACACTACAGTTGTAGGCATTTTTTATTTTTTACTGAGAATATACTTACTTTAATTAGGTGTACACGTTCATCATGGTGCCCTCGTGCATTAACTTTTCTTTTTTCTTTAAGCATGGTGCACGCCCACAGAAATGAACACAATGCATTCAGGTGCAATATGTAAGTAACCAGTAGGGGGCAGTGTAGAAACCAGTTTGGCCAGATGTAAGGACACAAGGTTGATATAGATAAAAAGAAATCATGGAAAGTTTTAAAAACAGGACATAACATACTCGATTTAGGGGCTTTATGTATCATCTACGATGTCGCTAGCCTTGAAATCTTGAAAACGGGTTGTTCAAAAGGGAAAGAAAGATTCCAAAATCCAATCCTGGTTGTCATCCAAATAAAACCCTCAGTTTGTGTTGTTCAAATCTTTTGAGTAGGATTCGGATAACTTTGAACCAAGAAAACAGGATTAACCTGATCCCAAAAGAGGGTAGGATTACAAGGCGGATTTCAGGAGGAAACTGCGGCAAAACCTCAGATTTGAACAAATAATTGTAAGTTTTCAGTCAGTGCATATGCTAATATTTATATGTTGCACCTGACTTGTTTAACTGTTACAGGGATAAAGTAGATAAAGTAGATAAAGTAGGCACAGGCTACCTATAAGACCTTTCAGCATAGTACAGCAACAATAAAACATAACATTAACTCATGCCCACGAAATAAACCCCAAAGCAAATGTCAACAACAAAAACAAAAATAATAATTCATGTTCCTGTCATTGATCGCTGCATAAGAACCTGTCATGAATAATTTCTAACAACTGCATCCCTTGCTACACGCCCAGTCAGTCCCGCATTCTGACAGAAAACCAGAAGTTGGTCCGGTTCCTCACCATGGGGCTCCGGTGCATCATTAACATTGTCATGGAGAGGGATGCATTGCACCTTCTTTAAGATGTTTCCAGAATATCCACAATGTAGTTATTAAAGGATTAATTTTATATTTGTTGTGGCTCCAATGAAAAGTCACAAAATTATACATAGAAGTGGATGTTTATAGTTTCTGTGTGTTGTCTCAAAATGAGAAACACTAAAAGTAACCCCATACCGATTCTTCTACCTGTTTGTTCTCCACAAAGCCGGAAGTCCACATTGTTTTAAATGCTGGAAATCTGGATTTGGTGATCCTGAAAAATTAGATTCTGGATCAGGGTGATCCAATCCAATGTTGCTTTGAACAACTGGGGTAAAAGTAAGCTAGATTGAGTGATCCTCCATCCTGAAAAATGGAATTCCCAAATCTGGATAGCTTTTATATCCTGACAGGAGCTTCCATATTGTACAGAGGCAGGTTCTTGATAGTTGGGTGGAACTGCTCCCTTCTGGGGGTCCTTCATGATCAGAACTTTCCAACCTCAGGTTAGCCATGTGCAGTGTGTCCCATTCTGGTTCATTTGTGCTGCTGGGCCTTTACTGAGTGCAGCTCCTTTACCCAGTAGGCATGTCTCATGTAAGGACCCAGTACAGTCCAGTTCTTCATACTCCAGACTCTGGCTTGGTTTGCTGCCACTATGAGGGTTACTGGTTCTTGTTCTGGTGATTGCTGTGATCAGTTCTTGGATCCACTGGTATTCTGTGATGCTTCTCTCTTCAATGCACTCCTGAAAAACTGTCTTCAAGTCTCAGCTCTGGGTGGGGTGAGTCTATTCTCATCTTACTACCCTCTAACTAAGAGTACACTTGGCATGGGTCAGTGAAGAACATCCAGTTCATTCTCCTGGCTTCTGCTTCTTTGCCGTATCCTCTCAGGTAGGTAGCCAGAGATGGGAATTTTTGGCAGTTTCCAGCACCTCATATATGGACATCTCATCAGTGTGTACAATTTATCAACGGTCTTCTTCCTCAGATCAGCTTCCCTTCAGGTTAGGCAGGGATGATGATGTATCCCCCTGACCTGTCATCCTGGTTTACCCCTTGCTGTAGCATTTTTGTTGTACTGCATTGATCCCTAGTTGTGAGAAAAACCCTACCAACAGAGTTTCTGAACACAAGTTATTTGTGTCTTCAGCATGTCATCATGTTTCTGTCAATATTGATTCCAAGGCTACCTTGACCAAGAATAATATCGCTGGTCTTCTTAAACAACGATGGCAATGGTACTGACAACAATCTACCCAGCTACCTACCCCACCTATCTATCTACCTACCTACCCACCTACCTACCCCACCTATCTATTTACCTACTTACCCATCTAACTACCCCACCTATCTATCTACCTACTTACACATCTACCTACCCCACCTATCTATCTACCTACCTACCCACCTACCTACAGTGTTTCCGACAGACCAGGCAGCAATTTGTGGTGCTCCCCTGGGCTTGGTGAGGGAATGGAGTGTTGCGGTGTTGTGGTGGTCGGTGGAGTTGGTCATCTGGGTGTATACAAAGTGTCTGCAGTAGGTGTTGTCTAACACACACATTCTGAGCTGCCATGTTAAAAATACACCTGTTTACTGAACTATTGTTCTATACCTGCTGGGACAATTTTAAAGCTACAAGAAGAATTTGAAAATTATTCGGCTCTTTAAAGTAAATTACTTAAGAAAAGAGCGAACTAAGAGAGCTAATCTATTTCCAACGCACCTGTTCTCTCTCTCTCTCTCTCTCTCTCTCTCTCGCTCTCTCTCTCGCTCTCTCTCTCTCTCTCTCTCTCTCTCTCGTGTGTGTGTGTGTGTGTGTGTGTGTGTGTGCAAGCAGGAATGATGGGGAGAAAGAGCTCTATGGATGAATGGAACAATCTTTTTTAGGGCTGTCAATCAATTACAGTTTTTAATCAGATTAACCACAACTTAACATTTGAACTGTATTGTATCATCAGAACGAGCCGATGCTACAAATATTTACTGCAGGGGTAGCCAATGTTGGTCCTCGAGGGCACCAATCCGGCAGGTTTTCCAGATTTCCCTGCTCCAGCACACCTGACTCAAATTAAATGGATCCAACAGCCTATAAGGACCTCCACAATGACTCGTTAGTTTAAGTCAGGTGTGTTGGGGCACGGAAATCTGGAAAACCTGCCGGATTGGTGCCCTCGAGGACCAACGTTGGCTACCCCTGATTTACTGTTAACGGACCTTCCCATGGGTAAACTTCCAATGTCCAGTGGTCAGTAAGTGCAGCATGTAATGTACTTCTGTATGTGGTTCTGCATCATATCTGCCATGTTATCACTGAAGTGTGAGTGTTTGTGCAGCAGTTGGTAAAAGTCCTACAGCAGCATCACCCAAAGTAAACACCTGTTGATGAAATAGATCATTAGCTGTTTTCTTCTTAAACAAGTGTTTTTTGTCACTTTTTTTTTTTTTTTTTTTTACATTAGATGATCACTTTAGTTGTAAGTCAGTTCAATATTTCATAAAATCTAGATAAAAAAAAAAAAGTTTCATTTGTGCCCCCCTTTTCCTGGCCAGTTCTCCTGTCTGGTCCCCTTTCAAAACTTTTCTAGACCCGCCCCTGCATGCAGAGCACTGTGCAGACACAGAGCGGACCACATAGCGGCCATGTTTATGCAAAACTCCACGGATGAAGTGCAGGTTTTGACCTCTTTTTGAACTGAAAGAGGAAAAGTCTGGCTGATTTTATTCCATCTCCATGTCTCGCTGTCATGAGAAATGACGGATGTATTGGGCTTGTTGTGCTTTGCTTGTGTTAAAAATGTTAATGCAATTAATTTATTAAGCTCTGTCAAAATGGTGTTCTGGGGGGTGGAATCTGTGGCGCTGGTCTATGTGTGGGAAACCCTACAGTAGGGCTGAGCAATAATCGTTTTTAAATCAAAAGCGCAATTTAAAGTGTTGTCATATGCAATTTGCAGAGGAGGGCAATAAATTTACATGTTACATGGTGCTTCATTTAGATGCTACATGAAGCTTGTGACAGCAAGGATCAAGGAGTGTCCTTACTCTGTTTTTATCTGCACTGCTCATACCCAACACCACATATTAATCAGTCAGGATGAGCGTTCGTCGTGCTTACAATGGAACAGTCATGAGAAGGCCGGTGCAGGCCTTTGTCTCCCCAGTTTTTAAAAATCAGTTTCACTGAGGGCTTCGAGAGTGGAGCCACCTGTGAGGGCGGGACCATCCTCAAGTGGGGACGCACGTGGTGAGTTCTCAAATGCACATAGTGAGGGTCAGGCGCGTCCGAAGAGCTGATCTCTTGTGCGAAGCAGGCCATCGCTCATGTGTGTGGTTTTTTTGCATGAATCCTTTCACGTCGGTAGTTTAACCTTTTTTTTTGCTCTCCCAGTTTTTTTTTTTTTTTTTTAACTTTCTTTTATTACTTTTGTCAAAATCCAGTACATGTTACATCATACAGTTGTCGGGTATAACAGATTACATTGTATATTGAATATACTATTTATGTCCATGAGAAAAAGAAATGTATAAGCATATATGCATGTACACACATACATACTCTCTCTCTCACACACACACACACATATATATGTATATGTATATATATATATATATATATATATATATATATATATATATATATATATATACATACTCATACACACATATAGATACACATACATACATGTATACATACATAGACATACACATATATACATACATACACGTAGATACGGTCAGCATTATTGGTGAGAAAAGTGGTCTATCAATGCTCGTGGGTGCAGCAGTTCAAATTGAGAGGTACCTTTGGATCGTGGACCATTCATCCATAAATGAGTCCATTTTCATCTGTAATCTCGCTGTTATGTGTTCCATATAGTATATTTCTTGCAGTTCATTCTTCCATTGAATAATGGTGGGGGGCT
The DNA here is from genome assembly GCF_017639745.1 of Melanotaenia boesemani. Lineage (NCBI taxonomy): Eukaryota > Metazoa > Chordata > Actinopteri > Atheriniformes > Melanotaeniidae > Melanotaenia > Melanotaenia boesemani. The sequence continues at coordinate 7,187,199 of NC_055684.1, forward strand.
GAGGTTTAAGCCAGGAGATGGTAATAATTTTCTTAGTAATATTTTTAATAAAAGCACATTACAGTTTAATCTGAATCTATTAGGGATTATTCCTAATATTCTAAACTTTGGCTGTAATGGAATTTCTACCTCCAGACAACTTTTTATTTCCCTTTGTATATCTTTCCATAATTTTGATAATTCAGGACAGTCCCAGAATATATGACGGTGATCTCCCACACGCCCACAGCCCCTCCAACATTGATCTGAAGTTACACCAAATTTGGAAGTTGTGAGGGGGGCTCTAAAGAATCTGACCTTAGTTTTCCATTCAAACTCTCTTAGGTTTGGACTTTTAGTTATTTTATGTCCCTCCCTCAGTTGAGAGATCAACTGCCAGAAAGACATCAAACTTCCATTTTCAACCATTTGACCCAACATAATAAGACCTTTTTCAGTCCAGTTTCTAAAGTTAGATCTTGGAGGAAATTCTGGGTTATGATGAATTTTTATTAATCTGCAGAGAGGGTTTGAGTTTGGAAGATTTAATACCTTTTTAATATTTGACCATATAGACAAAGTAGTTTTAACCCATTTATTTGTAACTTTTTTCTTCTTTCTTGACCATGTATCAGGATTTATAAAAGGAACCGTATGAAGAAATATCTCTGAACAATCACCTTGTTCCATTCTACACCATATCGAATCGTCCTCTTGGCAAATCCATGTTAACATGCTCTCCCAGGTTTTGATACTAATTTAAGGCAATAAAGGCTACATATTTAAATTAAACACGTGACAGCTACACTCAGCTGTGAAGTCCTTTCAAACCTCATCACAGACTCATTTTCCATAAATTACAGGAAACAGTCCGTTTCTGTGTGAACACTGAACAGAAGTTAGAATTTAAAAGATTAAATTGCAATATTTGCCAGAAAAATCGCAATTAAAACTTTTTTCCCCATATAATCCAAACCAACTCAGAACTCAGCATAACCTCTTGATACCTTTAAATGTCTGCAATTAAACTCCTTTGCTGTTTTATTATGCAGGGATCATTGCTTGCACACTTCTCATCTGTTTGCAGCTGCTCACCCTGGACTCTACTCAGGCACTCTTGGCGTCTTTGCTTGATTTGATTAGCCAGCAGCTAATAATGTGTTGTTAAATGCCACCATTAGATTAAACTTCTTCCTGGGGCCTGTTGCCCCAATTCAAGAGAAATAAGAGAGTATAACTTGGCTTGACCAGCCCTGTCAGAGCACCCTGGCTTTATTGGTTTCATGAAAACTAAACCAGGCTGAGGAGCAGTGACTATGTCCATCCAGTAGTCAGTAATCCTACTTAGTGCATGTTCATGGGAATCTTCCACAGACCAAGAAGTGGATCACAGATGAACTGATGCTGACATGGAAAAGTTGCTGCTCCTTACTAAAAACACCTTCTACAACCTTATAATTTCACCTCATAAAAAGTATAATTTCATTTCACTTCACCCCAAGTCACCCAAAACTAGTAATGGAGGCATATGGAGAATTAAAGGAGTGTTCTGGGTGAATACAACTGCAAAGTCTCTTAGAAGTTCATCAAGTTAGTAAAAACAAACTTTGTAGTGTTGTGCTATTAATCCAAAAGGTGACAGTACTTAATTCTACCTTCATATTAATGTGTTTTATTAACTCTGCCAAGATGGAAGTTATGTTTTTGTTGATGTTGGTTTGTCTGCTGTTTAGCAACATACCGCATAAAGTTATCGATGGATTTTGATAAAAAATGTTCAGGAAATGTCAGAAATTGAATAAGGAACAAGTGATTAAATTCTGGGGGTGATCCGGATAACAGGAGTCATGGATCCACACTTTGAAAATGATTCTTTACTATAGGGAGATAGGGATAATTTTGTCACTACAGCTTATAACTCAACAGATGCCCACAAAAAATGATTGGCAAAAAATGACAAAAAAAACAAAACATAAAAAAAAAAAAAAATTACAGGATGACATTGCGGTATACACATGGACAAAATTGTTGGTACCCTTCGGTTAATGAAAGAAAAACTCACAATGGTCACAGAAATAACTTCTGACAAAAGTTACAATAAATTAAAATTCTATGAAATTTAACCAATGAAAATCAGATTGCTTTTCAACCATGCTTCAACAGAATTATTAAAAAAAATAAACTCATGAAACAGGCCTGGACAAAAATGATGGTACTCTTAACTTAATATTTTGTTGCACAACCTTTTGAGGCAATCACTGCAAACGATTCCTGTAACTGTCAGTGAGACTTCTGCACCTCTCAGCAGCTATTTTGGCCCACTCCTCATAAGCAAACTGCTCCAGTTGTCTCAGGTTTGAAGGGAGCCTTTTCCAGACGGCATGTTTCAGCTCCTTCCAAAGATGCTCAATAGGATTTAGGTCAGGCTTCATAGAAGCCACTTTAGAATAGTCCAGTGTTTTCTTCTTAGCCATTCTTGGGTGTTTTTAGCTGTGTTTTGGGTCATTGTCCTGTTGCAAGACCCATGACCTGCGACTGAGACCAAGCTTTCTGACACTGGCCAGCACATTTCACTCTAGAATCTCTTGATAGTCTTGAGATTTCATTGTACCTGCACAGATTCAAGACACCCTGTGCCAGATGCAGCAAAGCAGCCCCAGAACATAACAGAGTCTCCTCCATGTTCCACAGTAGAGACGGTGTTCTTTTCTTGATATGCTTCATTTTTCCGTCTGTAAACATAGAGCTGGGACATTCTCCCAGAAGCTTTGTGGCTTGTCAACATCTAGTTAGGCTTTGTTATGATTTGTTTTCAGCAATGGAGTCCTTCTTGGTCGTCTCCCATTAAGTCCACTTTGGCAAACGACGACGGATGGTGAGCTTGAAGTTCACCTTTAATTTCTTTAGAAGTTTTTCTGGGCTCTTTTGTTACCGTTCGTATTATCCGTCTCTTTGATTTGTCATCAGTTTTCCTCCTGCGGCCACGTTCAGGGAGGTTGGCTACAGTCCCATGGATCTTAAATTTATGAATAATATGTGCAACTGTAGTCACAGGAACATCAAGCTGCTTGGAGATGGTCTTATAGCCTTTACCTTTAACACGCTTGTCTATAATTTTCTTTCTAATCTCCTGAGACAACTCTTTCCTTTGCTTCCTCTGGTCCATGTTAAGTGTGGTACACACCATGTCACCAAACAGCACAGTGACTACCTGTAGCCCTATATCTAGGCCCACTAACTGATTACAAGATTGTAGACACCTGTGATGCTAATTAGTGGCCACACCTTGGATTAACACGTCCCTTTGGTCATATTATTTTAGGTCTTTTCTAGGGGTACCATCATTTTTCTCCAGGCCTGTTTCATGAGTTTATTTTTTTAAATAATTCTCTTGAAGCATGGTTGAAAAGCAACGTCTGACTTTCATTGGTTAAATTTAATAGAATTTTTGTTTATAATTACTTTTGTCAGATTTAAGTTATTTCTGTGACCATTGTGAGTTTTTCTTTCATTAACCGAAGGCTACCAAGAATTTTGTCCATGTGTGTATATCTTAAATACACTAACCCAAACTGCAGCTAACCCTGATGCTAATAAATGCTAACTTCTTCAATAACTATGTAGTGAACATTTATTGTTGTGTCAACAAACAAAAATATAAGATATTACAAGTACGCCACAAAATATGGCAACTTAAAAATGCACAGCCCTTATACGTCTAACAGTTTATCATTCATCTGTCTGTCTCTCTGTGAAAAGCTGACTTGATTTGAACGAAACTATTATGAAACATTTTCATAAGCGTTTCATTCCTTTCTTATTGACATCTTTATCACAATGCCTCGATTTCACTAGGTTCTTTGTACTTACTTGGCATTTTGGAGCACTAAAAAAAATGATTGGATATCTGTAACTTTTCTGTTTTCTGCCATTTCTGACCTAGTTGACACACACACACAAACAGGCCTGATGTCCTTCCCCACGCATCTGCAAAAATTACTCCAACTGCAGGAGGTGGATCTTAATGTTGCAACAAAAGAGAGAAGCATGAGGAAACTGGAGTCATTTCAGGGTACAATATAGTTTAGGCTTAAAAAACTGGATCGTTTATGCGTTTTTGTCCTTCCAAGGTCCCAGCTAACAGCTGAGTGAACTGGAGGAAATAAAGTGTAAAAGTTTAAAGTCTTTAATTTGAACTTGGATGATAACAAATCATTCATATGTGAAAAGAATTTACTGGAACTTTGGACCCAACAAATACAAGCAGCTGTATGGAAAAGCCAGAAGGTCTGAAAAGTCCTGAAAACTCATCATCAGGGTTTCCTTATCAATCAAATCTCCTAAAAACGAGCAGCCATTGTTCAGGCGAGACACCCATCTGTGAGGACCTGAGATTTAGTGGAGCCAACTAGAATTTTGCTGCATGCACGGCAACAAGACATAAGAGCCAGCATGTCTCATTGTGTGCAGGTTTAATCATAAAATATAGCTTTCAGAAATAACAACATATAAAAAAGGTGAGTTTGCTATGATTATGATCTTTTAATTGATCAGGTGAGGTAAAGGAGACTTTTGGAGGTTCTCTTATCACATGACAGGTGTACCTACTGTTCTTCCAGGCCACCATACCAACATTCACCTCATTTAACCTCCTACTCCAGAGAGAACAGTTGTCAATATTTTTATTGCGTGATAAAGTACATTGGGACGGTGGTATATGCTTCTGCTGCTGTGTGCCTTTTCCGTTTGGTGTTATTTGCTGTGAGCTTGTACAAGTGTCACCCACTGAATCTGTTAGCCTGGCTGTTAGCCTGACTGTAAACCTGAATGTTAACCTGACTGTTAGCCTGACTGTAAACCTGAATGTTAGCCTGACTGTTAGCCTGACTGTAAACCTGAATGTTAACCTGACTGTAAACCTGAATGTTAGCCTGAATGTTAGCCTGACTGTAAACCTGACTGTAAACCTGAATGTTAACCTGACTGTAAACCTGAATGTTAGCCTGAATGTTAGCCTGACTGTTAGCCTGACTGTAAACCTGAATGTTAACCTGACTGTAAACCTGAATGTTAGCCTGAATGTTAGCCTGACTGTTAGCCTGACTGTAAACCTGAATGTTAACCTGACTGTAAACCTGAATGTTAGCCTGAATGTTAGCCTGAATGTTAGCCTGACTGTAAACCTGAATGTTAACCTGACTGTAAACCTGAATGTTAGCCTGAATGTTAGCCTGACTGTTAGCCTGACTGTAAACCTGACTGTAAACCTGAATGTTAACCTGACTGTAAACCTGAATGTTAGCCTGAATGTTAGCCTGACTGTTAGCCTGACTGTAAACCTGAATGTTAACCTGACTGTTAGCCTGACTGTTAGCCTGATCTGGAAAAGACTTGGACTAATAGAAAGAGGGAGCTGAGACCTTCTTCATCCTTCCACCATTGCTGTAAATACTGATCACTGAACTTAGTTTGTAGTTTGTAGTATTGAGTGTGGCATGGTTTTCCTCTTTCTTATCTTTTTATACAGTACTTTTATGTTTTTAGATGAGGGTTGTTAGCAGACTAAGTCAGCAAACATGTTATTTTGAATTTAGAGACCCTTTATATGAACTTATTTTTTAAATTCCCTAAGTGGGTTTGTGTGCTTGGGTAAAAACATATTAGATTAGCGACCGGCAACAATGTGATGTATACCTCTTAGATTTTGACAAAAGTCAAAGTGACAGTCAGCTGTTGTTGTTACTCTGTCTGCTGTTGTCATATCCTGTATCTGACATTAATAAAATCAGTCATGACAGAACAATGTTGTGCTGTGTAAACACACAAATGTGATTTGATCACTTGTCAGTGACAGTATGGGGGTCCTGCCTCATTGAAGAGCCCTGGAAAATGATTTGGGTTTGTTTGCAGTGTGAGCATGTTTTTATGTGTGTCAACAGATGTATCAGCTGGCGTATCCATGAGGATGTGTGTTAGACAGGCTTTCAGAGTCTGTAGAGTGTTGAGAAGTCATATTTTTCCTCTGTCTTATGTTAGTGGAAGCATCCCATAATGGCACCCAAACATCACTTTTCCAGATCCTATTAGACAAGCCAAACAAGGCAGCCACCCTGGAGCTGGTGATGATTAAGAAAACACAGGACTGTTTAAATGAGACAGTAAGAAATAAATGCACCCCCCACTCTCACAAGCAAAACACAACTCAACCCCAGTACCACCCACCAGACATCCCTGACTGGTGGTATGCAATAAGCATGAAGTCAACCTCTTAAATAATTAAAAAGAGTAAAATGGATGTTAAAGAAGAAAATGTTTGATTTTGGAAAGTTGGTATTTATATACATTTGTCAACACGAACACTTCATCATCTGTCTGACAATTTTACTTTGTCGCTGGATAATTGTATCATTTATTGCAGGGACAAGGTAAATAATCCCAGAGTGTTCAATCAGACCCTCATGTTTGACCTTCATTTAAATGACATAACGAGCGATGCTTTTTTTCATCTTAAGAACATTGCTCAGATTAGATCAGTTTTGTCTGAAGTTCTTATTCATGTCTTTGTGACGTCTTGCATGGATTAATGTAATGCCCTTCTGTCATGTTTGCCTAAGAAAAGTTTTTGGGAACTGCAGATGGTGCAGAATGCTGCAGCTCATATCCTAACCAGAGCAAAGGAGTATAAGCACATTACTCCTGTGCTGACCTCTCTTCACTGGCTTCCCTGTCGGGTTTGAGCTGGTTTCAATGTGCTGCTACTCACAAAGTATCTGTTTTTGTTGAAATTGTGCAACCTTATGTTCCTTCTTGTGTTCTGCGTTCCAAGGAAATTAGTCTTTTAAGGGATCCCAAGACACACACACACAAAAAAACCCCAAAACACTTGGGTGTGGGTTTTTCTTTCTGTGCGTAGTTGTAAATGTCAAGGCAAGGTAAATCGAGTAGCAATATCTCCATCGGTTGGATGTTTTGGAGTTTTTTTAACCAGGAATTTAGAAATCAATACGGGTCTTGAGCACCAACAAGTGCACGTTTTCCAAAATATTGCTGTCTGACTTGATCACATAAGTGCTGAACAGGTTTGGAAAGTGTGAAGTCTGCTAGCGCCATCCCTGATGAGAAACAGTTAATAGTCACTCAATAGCGGTGTTGAACACAAATATATAATCAGCGAATCACATGGCAACAAGTCAGTACATTGAGTCACAAAGACATAGTTAAGACCATCTCTAGGGTTTACAGAGAATGGTCTGAAGAAGAGAAAATATCCAGTGAGCAGCAGTTTTCTGGATCAGAATGTCTTGTTGATGTCAGAGGTCAGAGGAGTGGACAGCCTGGTTGGAGATGATAGAAAGGCAACAGGAAGTTAAATAAGCACTGGTTCCTACCAAGGTCTGCAGAATAACATCTCTGAACACACAACACGTCCAGCCTTGAAGCAGATGGGCTACAGCAGCAGAAGACCACACCGGGTGCCTCCCGTCAGCTAAGAACAGGAAACTGAGGCTACAATTCACACAGACTCACCAACACTGGACAATAGAAGATGGAGAAACGTTGCTGGTCTGATGAGTCTCCATTTCAGCTCCACATTCAGATGCTAGGCTCAGAATTTGGTGGAAACATCATGAAAGCATGAATCCATCCTGCCTTGGATCCACTCTTCAGGCTGATGGTGGTGTAATGGTGTGGGGGATATTTTCTTGGCCCACTTTGGGCTCCTTAGTATCAACATGTCCTGGTTTAACCACCACAGCCTACCTGAGTATTGTTGCTGACCATGTCCATCCTTCTATGACCACAGGGTAACATCTTCTGATGGCTTCTTCCAGCAGGATAATGCACCATGTTACAAAGCTCATATCATCTCCAGCTGCTTTCTTGAACATGACAATGAGTTCACTGGACTCCAATGGCCTCCACAGTCACCAGATCTCAGTCCAGTAGAGCAGCTTTGGGATGTGGTGGAACCGGAGATTCTCATCATGGATACAGCCGACAAACCTGCAGCAACTGTGTGATGCTGTCATGTCAACATGGAGCAAAACCTCTGAGGAATGTTTCCAACACCTTGTTAAATCAATGACACCAGGAATTAAGGCAGTTCTGGAGGATAAAGGGGTTTTGACCGGTACTAGGAGGTTTACCTGATAAAGTGGATGGTGAGTTAATGATAAAATCCATACTTGTCACCATGTGGGTGAGTGGCCTTCTTTAAACGTAGGGTCGTCTACCAGAGGCTTCAGAGCTTGAAGGTTATGTAAAGTATCTTAGGTGTTAGTTAGTCTTATGGAATTTGTGGGATCTATTGGAACCAGTCTCTCAGTTTGGAGGTCATGGCCCTGAATGCTCTGATTGTTGTTACCTTTAGTCTCCACATCTTTTCAGCTTGCTCTCTGCTCCTGGTATTCATCAAGCTTCTTGAGTTCTTTCTCATTGATGTTGCTGTTGTACAGGATTGTTGTCTGTTTGCAGCTTGTTGACCACCACAGTGTCCAGTTGGTTGAACATCATCAGTGTAACAGTCTGGACGTCCCACACCTCTGCTGTTCTCCAACATCTTTGGTGGCATAATTAATGAATAGTAAAGAAGCACATTAAAAAGTTCAGACAACAGTTGTGTTTATCTGACAGATTTACTGCGACACAAAGCAGATCTTTGTCCTGAGAATTAATCCATTATGAACAAAATTGCCCCATCTCACATTGCCCGTAATGAATTATTAGGATTGTGAGTTTTTAATGTAGATTTCTGGATTGAGATCTGTGACTGCAGGGATGGTGGTCTGATGTTAAAAAGTGACACTGGCAGCATTTTTAAAGTAAAATGCCATGTAGGTCAGTGCATGCAGGGAGCCAGGACTTCTCAGTGGGTGAATGTCAGTCACAGCAGGGAGGGCTCTGATTGGATACCTGACTTCCTCCATAACATTTATTTAAGCTCTCCAACATGATGCTACTTCACGGGCAAAAGCTGTTATCCTCTAAATGAGACACATGTTCAGCTTTTCTGTACTCAGTGGAAAAACACAGTATCAGATGAAACTGCTCATAACCTGCAGATGAAATAGTATGATTGTGTGGTAGAACCCCGTCTACCCAGCTCTCTGAAGAGACTTAGCTGACTAAATTAGCAACTTTAACACTTAATCAGAAAAATAAATCCCTACTCTTTCTTATTCTCTGTGTACCTTTTCTTCACCGTGGAAATGACGTGTACAGATAGTAGGGCTGTAAGTCACAAGTTTGATCACAAGTTTAAATCTTATTGATTTGGTGGGTAATGATTCAGTGATATTTGCCAATGTCACAGATTCTGCCACAATATATAGATTTCATCCTGGAGAAAGCGATCAATATGAGATGATGTCTAATGATGGGACAAAGTGTAAAATTACTTTTTAGTGTGTGTACAGATATCCAGGAAGTGCTTAGTGCGGTTTGTATCGTTTACAGTCAGTGACATTATTGTTGAAGCCTCTCTGCGTGTGGTGGTTCAGCAAGTGGTTTGAACTTTGAAGTGACGTATTGACAGATATAAAGCTCAAAGAATCTCCTCACAATTCCTTACATTGATGTCAAAGTGGAGGTTCGCTTTGGTATGTGTACCACTACCACAGAACACTGATTAGAACATATCAACTAAGAAACTCTTATGTTCACTATTTATTCTGTATTTGGATCCCTATTAGCAGCCACTAAGTGGGTAGCTAAGGTTAGGTTTGCAAAAAAAAAAAAAAAAAAGATGACAATTCACATACAATATAGTAAACACCCATTACATCTGATCCAACAAGGCAAATGACAAAAACAAAAGACAGCAATCACCCAATACATAGATGTAAGACAGCTGCTTCACCAAGTCACATTATGATAAAAAAAAACACAAAATCCCCTGAAATCAAGTTGCTCATTTAATTATTAAAATGGCCTCTCAGCATTTTTTTTTAAATTTGTCTTGCAGGGTATGTTAGATCTGCATAAAGCATCTATCTTGGATTTTTTGTTGTTTTAGTAATACAACATCTGTTATTATATTATATACCTAAACCTGTTTAAAAACAAGCATGTTAAGGAGAAAACACAACAACTCGTGGTTTAAATGGGTTATTATCTAGTGTTCACAAGAGAAAAACACCCTTTGTATTTATATATCACCGAAGCTGCCGTCTCAAACCATTTCTTCCATCACAGTGCAGCGGCAGTGTTTCCCTACCTTCATATCAGAGGGGCTTTCCTGTTACCTTTCCACTGAGCAGGTCTTTGTCTTTTAATTTAAAAAACTACACAGCCGATAGATAAACTCAGCATGATGATAGCCCACATTAGCACACACATCAACATATTATTAACCCTTAAAACTCCAAGAGATCTTTTGCCTACCATTTTATGTATATATAAAATGCAAGCAAAAACTCAATCCCTTTTAATTCCAGTCAACATCCAATCAATATTATTTCAGGACAGCCTCAGTTGTCAGATTCTGAAGTTCAAGTTATGAAATAAATGTATCAATAGATACAGCAAAACATCTGTAGATACGAGAATTATCTATTATCCATCAAAATTCATCCCACAGAGTATGCACTACTGTTCCTGAGAAATTGTTCACAATATAATTAATAGAACTCAAGGATGCTGGACTTTAAAGGGTTAAATGACCTTTTTTGTTTCCCCCAAAAACGCTGCACTCTACAGAGATTCAGCACAGTTACCCAGCACATCATAAATTTAATGGAACCTTTATCAGATTCCAGTGTGAACAGACTACGGCCCTGAAGTGACCCACATGTCCAGAAGATGTGATGCCAAACCCAGCACGCTGTGTTTACACATCCTCAATCTTCCGGCACACAACTGTGACGTCTGTCTCACCTCAATGATGTGAAAGTGAGATGAAATGTGACCTAAAGTTCAGACTGAAGTCACCCAGTAATGTAAAATTTACTCAGACTTCCTGTCTGTAAGTTGAAGTTTGACGTAAGCTTAGGCAACACAACGCGCGTCGTGGCTGATCAGCAAAGAAATGCAAGAAGATATTAGTGGAGGAAGAGTAGCCAAAGATTCTTAGTGTTGACGGTGACAATAAAAAACTCAGTTTTAAATGTTCTCTGTGATGTTCTTGTGTTTTGTTTTTATGCGTCTTATACTGTTAAAAAAATCCAGTTACCACATGTCAGGATGTCTGAGTTTATTAAAGTGTTTCAAATGACATCATGACATCTGGTGGTGATTATCACAGTCAGTTGAGTAGCAGACTCATAAACAGAGGCTACAGCTCCTCAACCCAGCTGGCCCAGGTTCAGATCCTGGTCTGGGGTTCTCTGCAGCATGTCACCCCTTCCCTGTCCAGCTACTGCTTAATTAAGACCACTAGAGCCACGATCTCTTTTAAAATGACCTGTTGTAACTTGTTTGATCCTCTAATAGTCTCTTTTCTCTCTCTCTGTAGAAACCTGTTAGACATGGACACCTTCTCAAAGTCAGATCCAGGTAATAGTTTTCTCTTTCTCATTCATTCTTTCCTGTTTCTCAAATTAAACCTTATTAGTTGGAATTTCTGTTCTGACATGATTTCACGCTACCTGATGCATCTGACATCACACAACACACTATTCACAACGAGTGCATTGAATTTCACAGTTTATTAAATTATTCCACCGTGCACCTTATCTACATGTAACAAGACTTAGTGAGCATTCAGTGTCTTCCAGAGCATTTACAGGCACAATACAACAACCAAGAGACTGTGCTGTGTCTCAAGTGCCATCAGACGAGGACTCTGAATTAAGCTGGTTCACAATTAGGGCAAGAAATCAGTGGAGCCTGACCAACATGTAATGATTGCTAGCTGCACACAGAGTGCTATAACCTTCAGGAGCAGCTCTAAGTGGTTGACAACAGGTAATTGCAATGAGCTGTTTGGAGGTGGCGAAACAAAGGGACAAAGGAAGAGTGATTCAGAGAAAGTATCACGGAAATTTAAGAACACAGATGACAACAAAGGTTTCAGTTTGCTCAGACAGATGCCTTTGTTAGCTGAGATTCAGGAAATCTCAATGTTGCCATAACTCACAGTTTAACAGTTTGTTGTTCTGAGAAAAATCAACATATTTATCTAAAGGCTCCAAACTTTGCAACGGAACAGATAAGGTGGACAATTTCAACTCAAAATCTCATGTTTCTTTAATCATGTTTGGCTTTTCAGGCCTGCAGCACATTCCAGAAAACACCAGAAAAGAGAAATTTTTTACTCTGTAATGATGCGATTCTTTCTCACCTCTGACGTTCTGGTATTTAAGATACAAGGTGATGTCCCAATTCACCTGTTACCACTTGGTTAAAGGTATACGTTAGTGGAGGCTCCTCAATGCATTTCTGGGTCAGGACTGCCAGTAGGCCAGTCCGGTACCCGTACCCTCCTCTTCTGCCATGTTCCTTTAATGTAGCATGTGCTTTTGTTTTGTGGTGTTGGAAAATGCACCGATGTCACTGGGAAAAGATGTGATCCTGAAGGCAGCAGATGATGCTGTAACAGACAATTAATTTAAGTCAATTTAAAAAAGTAGTCTAAGGAAAACTAATGGATTGCATTGAATTTTGAATTCAGTTTTGAAAGGCTCATCAATTATTTCTTTGTTTTCTTCCATAAGCTAATAAAGACACTGAACCATACTGGACGCCATTGTTGTTTTAAAACAGCAAATACCTACTGAACTGAAGTAAACCATCAAAAGAACTCTGACCTGGTGAGTTTAACAGCCGATACAACCCTGCTGCCACCTTCAAGTTAGGAGGAGGAACTAGAACATGACACCAAAAAGATGCATACCCCCTAAGCTCGAGTGTGAGAGCAAACTCACCAGCATCAGCTACGCTGTAACCGACCGCATGCAGATGCCGCGCATGCATAAATCCGCCTTAACTCTAAGGCAGAGATACCTGCTGAGAAAGAACAGAAGCACAAATGAATGTCAGATATTTATACGTGGAGAGTAACAAGAGCAGAGAGGAGCCCAGTGCATCATGGGATGTCTACCAGCAGTCTTGACCTATTGCATCAGGACTAAAGGGATGGCTATCAGATTTATCAAAAATAAGATTTTAAGCCTAATCTTAGAGGTAGAGTGGGTGTCTGCTTCCTGAAGCCAATCTTGGAACTGGTTCCACAGAGAGTGTCTGATAAATGAAGGCTTTGCCTCTCATTTTACTTTTAGAACCTCTAGGAACCATAAGTAAGCCTGCAGTCTAAGAGTGAAATGACCTTTTAGAAAAATCTGGAACTCTGAGATTTTTGGTATACAATGGAGCTTGGTCACTACAAACTTTATTTGTGAGAATAATTGTAAATGCTATTGTGGATTTAACAGGGAGCCAATGAAGGGAAGATAAATCCAGATAAATATCATATCTGATAAAATTTCACAATAAGTGAAAGTATCGGTCCAAGTACAGAACCCTGAGGAACTCCATGACTTAGTCTGGTATATGAAAATGCTGCCAACACAATGTTTGCAAGACTGAAATGCAAAAATGACCAAACGAAGCTTGGCCATGAGTAGCCAATAGCCAGTAAATAGCCAGTAAAAGACAGAAATAAAAGTCTTAACTTGACTCTTGTCTAATCTCTTGCTCTGTGCATTTCCCTCTTTCTTTTCCTCTCTTGACTTCTTGCATTTCTTTGCTGAATCAGCCACAATGCACATTGAAAACAGCTGTTGTTTTGATTTCAGGTTGCTAGCGTGCGACGGATCATAAAGTGAAATTCAACTGCATTATCACGTGGTGTCCTGGAAGAAAAAGTCATATAGAGCGGTTTCTCAGCCTTGGAACGCTGCTCCAGAAATGTTCACAATAGATGTCACTGTACCGTCAAACGAGTTTGGAATGCAGGGTTTTAAGGTTGGAAAGTTATAGGGTGTGTCTTTAACCCTTGGACTCCCAGTCTAACTTTAGTTTAGTCATCTTTTGACTATTTTAAAGCTTTCTGTCCTGGGTATTGATGCTTTTTGAAAGATCAGAAAGCAATCTAGTGGTGGGTTTGTGAAGAAGTATGCTTTGAAGCTCATTTAGAGGTAGACAAAAGGGGTCACAAAGAACCTCACAGTCTGGGGCCAGAGGTCGTTTATCGACATTTTCTGTGGATTAATCTTTCTTGCTGAGTGGAGAGAGAGAATCACGGAAGCATGATGGAGACTAAAGAATGTTTCAGGACAGCCTTGAGCTTCAAACGCTATACCCCCACTGGGAGAAAGAAGGAAGCTGGTCACCATGCCCCCTCATCACTTTCATGTCCCTGCTTAGAGACCTCCATCTGACCCTGGTGTCTAGCCACAGCAGGACCAGGTCGATATGTTCTGAAAATGTCAGACAGGATTTACAGCTGCAGAAAGATGGCTGAATCTCACCCAGGTCTAGGTTATTGTGCCGGTTAGCAACCAAAATAAAAATATGATTAATGCTGGGCTGCAAACTAGTTTGTCATTTGTCTTCTAGTATCTGGAATTTCACAGCCATGTAACTCAGCTGATATTTATCAGTGAAAGTAGAAAAATTTATTGTAAAACATAAAATATTTCGAACTAGATGGTAAACAGAATTGAACATATTAGAAAGACATTAGTTACAGTTTGCAGAACACCACCCGATTAGCAGAACACCTCATGTTTTGCAGAATCACTTTGTAAAAATGTACACTTATTTATAAAAACTATATTTACTTATATCAAACACACATTGTTCATATAATATTTTAACCTATTACACACTGATGTGCTAAATCTAAAATACTTTACACTTGATTTCTGCAAGTGAGGTTAGTGCTGCATAATACAAATACTGATTACCAACCATGTAATTATCTAAGTAAAAATGGAAGTCAGACCTCAATATAATGCAGCTTACTTGCAACTGCTCAACAAACATTTGTATAACAAAAAACAAATAAAAAAAAAACCTTCTAACACGCTCTTTGTCATTGACATCACAGGATATGTCCTCATTTCAAGGCAACAATGACAGGACCTCCTAATGTGCCGAAACCAGCCCTGCTTTGAAGCTGCTTCTTTCAAACCTGATTTTATTTTAATTTAATTTAATTTTATTTTAAGGATTTGGGCTAAGGTTCCAGGAGAGACCTGTGTTAAATATGAAAACTGTAATCACTGACATTATTGTCTTGTCTTTCTGTCTAAAAGTTTTAATGACCAAAAACATGTTTCTTACTGTTGTTTCTGCATGAACATGAGGTCCCATCCATCCACCAACCCTATACTCATCTAGACCAGGGGTGTCCAAAGTCGGTCCTCGAGGGCCGCTGTCCAGATTTTCCAATGTTTCTTGCTTCAACACACCTGACTCAAATGAAATAGATCCAACAGCTTAGTAAGTTTTGCACAATGACTCATCAATTTGAGTCAGGTGGTTTTGGAGCAGGGACACATCAAAAACCTGCAGGGTTGTGGCCCTTGAGGACCGGAACTGGACACCCCTGATCTAGACCTAGAAAATAATACATGTATCCTACTGTAAGTTGTTGGGAATGGGTACCAGAGGTTTTGATGTAAGCTGATGATTCCTTGTAGAGAACAGTTTTGTATCCATGTTCTTGAAGAACTGTGTGAATGAAGTAGCGTCACTGCGTTTCTGCCGAGAACTGGCTTCTGTGTTTTCAATTAAGCACATACGTGTTTGCAGACCTGGTGGATTTTTAACCACCTGGTTCGTATGTGGGCTCGTTAGAAAAAAAATGTTTTTTCTAAGCAAGGATATGACATCATGGCATCTTTCTGTGTCACAAGCAGATAAACGTGTTTTGAGTGTGAGAGGATATTGTGTTCGGTGTGCAAATCTGGGCTTGTATTTTGTTCCTTGAGTGAAAGGTTTTGCAGACAGTAAAATCATTTTCATTTGAGTAGGTAAACAATCATAAAACAACTGTTTTATGGACCATATTTTTACTAGTCTACACTAGCTGTTAGTAGCTGAGGGAGTTTAGTTTGGACTGCCAAACAACAGGATGTTTTCCCATACAGCAACATTCCTTCCCCTGTCCACAAGAAACTGGAAGCTGAAGTTCTCAGGAGGGTTGTGATTGGCTGGAGTGGGGGAGAAACCAGCCAGCATGTTCAACATTTCAGATTACAAGACCAGCACAAGAAAGGTTACAGCAGAATGTCTCTGTGTTTATGTAAAAGATAATGCCCGATGAGGCCATTATCATAAATTAATGGACGATGCGGAGGCGTGAACCATCCGATGCGAAGTCCATTAATTTATGATAATGCCCACCTCGTCGGGCATTATCCCGCTTATACCATGGTCCATTAAGAAAGAAAAAATATTAAATAAATTATTAATGCGTTAATGTTGTTTTTTACCGGTAAAATTGTACGTTTTTCACAATTTCATCGTGATGCGTTGCCAAGGTAACAGGCTCTGACACAGAACCTGCAGCTTGGTGGGCAGTTATGTTACACAAACATTTCAGAGGGCGGGTGCAGCTCTTACAGCTTGTGTGTGTCCAGAGGATGATGCGACATGTTATTTCAAACAGTCAAAGTCCACAGATAGTTTCTTACATCTTTAAAAAAGTCTGCAGGCTGCTTTAACAGCGACGCCCCATCACAGACGTGATCTGGCGTGTCTCCAGCGGCGACTCTTAACCGGCTCTGACACAGAACCTGCAGATCGGTCGGCCACAGCTGTTATATTAGACCAGATCAGTGGAGAGAGGGGAGATGATTGCTTAAGGTTATGCTACGTGACACAAAGTGTCATTTTAGAGGGCGGGTGCAGCTCTTACAGCTTGTGTGTGTCCAGAGGATGATGCAACATTTTGTTTCAAACAGTCAAAGCCCACAGATAGTTTCCTACATGTTCAATAAGCCTGCAGGCTGCTCTGATCTGGTGTCTGCTGCTCGGCATCTGAGTTTCTGTTGCCACGGTTACCAACTACTTTTTAGTCAGCTCAATAATTTACAACAATAAGTCTATTTGACTGGAACTTCTTTCATATGTGTCCATTATCACTTTTTGATGGACACCTTCCAGCCAATCAGAATTGAGTGTTCACCCAGACCATGGTATAAGTAGATATAAACTCATCAGCCACTTTATCAGCTTTGTCTGTACAACTTACTGTTAACACAGATATCTAATCAGCCAATCACATGGCAGTAACTCAGCACATTTAGTCATGTAGACATGGTGAAGACGGCTTGCTGAAGTTCAAACCAGGAATAGTAACTGCATTGAATTTCCACAACATAAAAGGTTGGAAACTATGGACTTTTTTCCACAAATATCTACATCCCATAGCAAAATGTCTGTCTACTGCAAATGTTTTATGGTTTTAAAACCTAAAAATAGAAATAAAATGTGGTTCTTAAAAAATAACAAATTTTCTATAGTGATGTTTTCCTACATATTTATCAAAAATGAAACGTTGTCCTTTCTAAAGGTCTCGTAACATTTAAACAAGTTTTAAAGGAGTTTTATTTAGCTGGCTGAGGGAAAAATGGCTCTTTGGACTGTAAAGGTTGCTGACCCCTGCACTAAACACATAAACAGACTTAGCAGAAGTTTTCTCTTCAAACAGCAACAGTTAAAATACTTCTTATGCAGGAATACTGGTCGGATGACAATGAATTGTCAAATTAAATGAACATACACAATCGTTCAAAAGTTTGGGGTCACTTCCCTATTGAATCCCATGGCAAAGTGACTCCAAACTTTTGAACGGTACTGTATATATGTATATTTACAGAAAAATCAATTCAAGCCAATTCATTGTCATCCAGCCAGTATTTCTACCATCCAATTCATAGAGTGCAAAATGTTTGTATTTACACTTATTTTAAGGCATTAATTTCTATTGCACCCTGAGCTGAACTGACCTAGATGGTCCAGCTGGTTGTTTCAAACATAACAGTGTGAAAAACCAGTGGCACCATTTCAGCTGTGGCTGTCTTCCTTTTCTAACTTGGATGGTGAAGAAGTGATTGTCTGATTTGGCCCCATTTTTCCAATAACTGCCGCCTGCTAAACTGATTCTTTATATATGGATGGCTGTGCATACCCTTTCAGCCGGTTTTCATCTCAGCAGAAATACCTGTGAGATTAGATTTTATATTCCAGTTATCATCTGCTCACATCCTTAAGGTGGGCAGTGCTAGCCTTGCAAAGCTCCCTGTAATGGGTTTCTCCTCACATCTTAAATCCGTTTGTGCTTCCACACTGAAAAGATCTAATCCTCCATCAACTGACTGCTGCTTTGAAGTTCAGCACAGGTATGCTCCATGAGGTCTGCCTACTTATTTCCTGTATTAGAATCAGTCACTGTCTTCAGATAAGCTTAATCTTCTGTAGATGAGAAATGCGGGTCACCTCTGGAAATGAATACGTTAAGTGGATTCCACCCTGCATATTGATGCAATTATTTTAAAACACAGCGTGTATTGTTAGCGTGTGACTGATGTTGTGCCCACAGGCTACAATCACGAACTACACAGCCAGAAAATACATGTGCCCCTTGTCCTGTGCATGCATGGAGCCAGCTGTAAATGAGCTTGTTCAGGTAGAGGGCTGTTAAAGTACCAGCTCCCAGTACAAAGAGGTCAGATCTGGAGGTCCAGAGCTGGACTACCTGCTGCTTTTTAGGAACGCTACAACACATGTCAATCCCATGATCTAAACAGAAGATCTGAATCAATCATGGATCCAATAATCCTCTGTCAGGCATTCTTCAGAAAGAACATGAGGAATCGTTTCCATTTTCTTTCTTCTAACAACCAAAATGTAGGATTGTAATCTGATGAGGAAAATGTTGATTTAATTTATTTTAATTAGATTTAATGTTTACAAATGTTTTAAAACATTTTTCTTTTCAATCATGTGAACATTTTAAAGCTCAACATCCAGAATGTGATTCAATGTGTTTTTCGTTTTAAATGTCTGGCTGATCAGGAGGAATATGAGATGTTTCTGATTAGATCTGAATGGAAGTGGTTGTGTTTAATCAGCTGGGATATTGCATACTGGTCCCATACTGGTTGGTAGAACCTGATTATAATCAAACTCGTACCATAGCTGCACTTGTGGCACCTGCAAACACTGAATCAAGATCTGCTGAATCTAGATCATGATCAAACTTGTGTTTTTTTTTTTACCTAGAACTTGTTTTATTTATAGTGTACTTTACATTTGTAAAACAGATCTCAAAGTGCTCCACCATGAGAAAATAACACACAAAGTGTTATATTGTAAGAACAATTATTGTAATAAACCTCTGATAAAAACAATAAAAACACATTAACATCCAGACATATATAAGCTACTGATAGGCTGAAAATAACATTTTTTTTTTTTAAATGTTTCTTAAAATACTCCACAGTCTGTGGAGCTCTCAGGTAGCCAGGTAGAGCAACCCAAAGCTGTGGAGCTGCTGCCTAGAAGGCTCTGTCTCCCATTGTCTTCAGCTCTGTTCTGGGGGCGGTGAGATGGTGAGTGTCTGTTGTCTGTGGAGCGGAGATTTCTGAAATTCAGATTTATATTTCTTTATTTGCGCCTTAAAAAGGACAATTACAAAACCAGTAATGAAAACAAGAATAGTAAGTGCAAGAGAGGTAAATAAAAAATGTATGTGGGCTTATTAAAACAAAAAAAAAAAAAAAAAAAAACACCTTCCCAAAAAATGCAAAAATTTAAAAAATAAATCAACATTATCAATAAATCAACATCAGGAGAAAAGGAATCAACAAACAACAACAGCAAAAAAGAAAACAAGTTCCTAAATGGTGGTGGACTTTAGGAGGAAAAAGCCTCTGCCCTCTCCTGTCTGCATCAATGGGACAGATGTGGACTCAGTGGACTCATACAAATATTTAGGCGTCACACTTAATAATAAGCTGGACTGGTCCACCAACACAGACGCCATTTACAAGAAGGGGCAAAGCCGGCTTTACTTCTTAAGGAGGCTCAGGTCCTTTCACGTCTGCAAGAAGATGCTGCAGATGTTTTATCAGTCTGTTGTGACGAGCGCCATCTTCTTTGCTGCAGTGTCCTGGGGTGCGGGCATCAAGGCAAAGGACGCCAACAGACTGAGGAAACTGATCAGAAAGGCAGAGTCTGCTGTTGGCTCTAAACTTGTCACCCTGGAGGAGGTGGTGGAGGAGAGAATGCTGGCAAAACTGCTGGCAATCAGGGACAACCCCTCCCACCCCCTCCATAACACACTGGACAAGCTAAAGAGCAGTTTTAGCAGCAGACTGATCCAACCCCGCTGCTCTAAGGAACGGTACAGGAGATCGTTCCTTCCTGCTGCAATAAGACTCCATAACTCATCTACCTCTGCCAGAGACACGATCACACAACTGGACTAAGTCAAACACTGTACTTACTGCAATCTATAGTTGTCGCTCTGATAATATAATTCTGTATTATCTTTGCACTTCCTTTATTTACATAGTCATATTTACATATCAATATCTGATAGCTATTTTCATTATTACTTCATCTTGCCACTGCACTTTATCTGCCAATTCACTCTGTATTTATATTTTTTATATTTTTTTCTCTAACTTATTTCACTCTGGATTTTTTATGTTATTACTGGACTACTGTAACAACGCAATTTCCCTTCGGGGATAAATAAAGTTGTCTGTCTGTCTGTCTGTCTGTCTAAAAAAAGGTAAAAAAAACATGGGTGTGTATAAAGGATGGATGGCCATGTATGAATTGAATTGTGAGGAGACAGACTTTACGCTCAATCCTCAGATTCACTGGGAGCCAGTGAAGGATTGGGGTGATGTGGTCAAACTTCTGTCTCCTTGTCGGGATCCTGGCAGCACTGTTCTGGATATTCTGGAGACTCTGGAAGCTTCTGCCAGGAATACCAACAAGGAGAGCATTACAGAAGTCCAGCCTGGAGGAGACAAAGGCGTGGACAAGCCATGTTAGTAACAGAGGAAGAAGGAGGAGTAATCCGGCCAGAAAAGAGATGCTGTTGACGAGGAGGATTTGAGCTGATGTGGAATACCAATGAGAATGACCTCGGTTTTATTGCTCTTGTGCTGGAGAAATTAGATGTTGGACATCCACGTCTTTATCTCCTCCCAGCACGTTGTGAGGGCTGGTGATTAGCTTTAGAGATGGTGCGGTCTGTCCTGAGATAGATCTGAGTATTTTCGGCATAGCAATGGAGAAAGATTCCACGCTCTTTCACAATGTGCCCCAGGGGGATCATGTAGATGGTCCCTGCCCAAGGAACAACCCCTGAAGGACCCCATACGTGACACAATGGGGCCTAAATGTTGCCTCCTTCATACTCAGCCCTATTTTGAACTATTTGGACCATCAGCCTATGTTTCTTGTAGATTCATAAAATTACCAGCCAATCAGAATTTCCATTAGACAAATTATTTTCAGGAAAATAATCCAGATAAGTAGTGCAACTGATTGCGTCTAATCATACATGTTTCTTTGTTTTTTTTTTTTTAAAGTTATCTTAATGAAAAGGCCCAATAACAACGTTAGTTGTCACCTCAAGCAGCTGTCAGACATGGGCTGTCCGTACCAACGTGATGCCATACATTTAGAAGCTGAATTAACACACAAGTAGAAACACTCAGACAGTGCAGACCACCCAATGATGCTCTTTGTTAGTTTTAAGTTTTCTCCATCGGTTTTTGATAAAAAAAAAAAAAAAAAGATCCATAATGTCATCTAATTACATCGATACCCTCAGCCTCAAGGCTAAAAAAGATATGAAGCGAAGCTAGTGGCTGTAGGACTCAGAGATGTTCACAGGCCATTTCTTTAACTCCAAGTCAAGTGTCAAGTCTTTGACCTCAAGTCCAAGTCAAGTTGCAAATCACTTTTAATTGTAACTATACATTAC
This sequence comes from Melanotaenia boesemani, assembly GCF_017639745.1. Classification (NCBI taxonomy): domain Eukaryota; kingdom Metazoa; phylum Chordata; class Actinopteri; order Atheriniformes; family Melanotaeniidae; genus Melanotaenia; species Melanotaenia boesemani. Next base: position 7,209,076 of record NC_055684.1, read on the forward strand.
ATTCCTAAATTTATGTAATAAATAGACCCAGTAAAACCGCATTGTTACAGTGGGTCTGATCCCAGTTTGAACCCAGTTTAATGTCGCCATGGTAAAGTCAGAGTTTATGGAAACTATGCTGAGTAAATATCTTAATATTCTTTGGAACACATTCAGTGGAGCCACTCTGATGGAGTTAACATTATTTTAGTACAATGGCAATACCAATCTTTACACCGCTGTGGCGCTAAGCTTGTTGTTGTGACCAACCTCTCCAGGTGTGTATTAAGGTGGATGTGGTGGATCCAGGGTTCTGGATTTTTATGTTACAGATGTTGTAATTGCTGCTCTTATTTTGGTCCCTCTTTATTAAGTTTTTAATACCCAAACGTTTCAATGGTGCTGTAGCAGCAGATGTGTTGGCACTACTAAATAATTTATACTGCCCTTTATACTGCACAATCTCAAAGGGCTACAGACTGAAGAAAGAGACATAAAAATGAATAACTTTATTAAAAGTAAACATTTTGAAATATATATACAAATAAACGATGTCTAAGAGAGGGAGTCAAAGTTAAAAGAAATGTATTAAGACCTTCTTTAAAACTATCGGTGGATTGTGATGCCCTCAGGGTGTCAGGGAGGGTGTTCCACAAGCGTAAGGCAGCTATTGTTTTATTTCCTTTCTTTTCCTGTAACCAGCCTCATTCTTTCCACTGTTCAACCTCCCCCACATTCCCGTTATTCCTTCTACACATTACTTCCTTTAAATTTTATCTCATCCAGCTGGATGGATGGATGGATGGATGGATGGACGGATGGATGGATGGACGGACGGATGGATGGATGGACGGACGGATAGATGGACATATGGATGGATGGACGAATGGGCGGATGGACAGATGGATGGACATATGGATGGACGGATGGGCGGATGGATGGATGGATGGACGGATGGATGGACTGATGGATGGATGGATGGACGGACATATAGATGGATGGACAGATGGATGGATGGACGGATTTATAGATGGATGGACAGATGGATGGATGGACTTATAGATGAACGGACGGATGGATGGATGGACAGATGGATGGACATATGGATGGATGGATGGATGGACGGATAGATGGATGGATGGATGGACGGATAGATGGATGGATGGATGGACGGATAGATGGACGGATGGATGGACTGATGGATGGACGGACAAATGGATGGATGAATGGATGGAAAGACTGATGGATGGATAGACTGATGGATGGATGAACGGATGGATGGATGGATGGACGGACGGACAGACGGATAGATAAAGACATATGAATGGATGGATGGGCGGATGGACGGACGGATGGATGGATGGATGGATGGACGGACATACGGACGGACGGACGGATGGATGGATGATCCGTCATGAAAAAGTGTTGATGGGAAATGTATTGATAACACTGCCATGAAAAAAAACTACTAAAATGATTAGCTTCATTCTTCACCTGCTGAACTGGACAGATGGTTTTTATTTAGACCCATGGAGAACGTTAATTTAGTCTTGTTTACCTCTCTCATAAATAAAATATTTTTTGTGGAATTAGTGTTACTTTCCTCCCTTTAGACACTAGTTGACATGCTTCTGAGATCTTATATCTCCAAGAAAATAATCTGGACAACTTTTACTTACTTGTATTGCAAGAGACTGTTAAAATATTTGTAAAGACATGTCCCTACTGGCCATTTGCAAACTCAAGTACTAGTTCTCCAGCCCTGTCTCACAGACATAATGACTTACAGCTTGATCAGTGATCAATAGTTTATTATGGTTGCCATGGCTCTGCACATTGCCCCCAGACAGAGAAAAAGTGCTCCATGTATAGAATAAGAAACACTATATAAATGTGTGTGAATGGCAAACACATTTTAAAGCGCTTTGTAGAACCCAGTCAAGGTTAAAAGGTGCTTTTTAAGTGAAGGCCATTTCCCATTTTCTCCTTTTGTACCAAATAGAATCAGTTAGCCAACCGTTACTAAACTCTCAGCCGCTCGCCTTTTTCCCCGTTTTGGTATTTATTAATTTAGCTGACCCTATTTCATCTTCCTCCATTCCCGTTTTTCCCCCACTCTTTTTTGAAGAGCAGAGAGAATTGGGATATACTGGTCCCAGTGGTGGCTGGGCTGTTGTGGTGGACTGGCCTCCTTCACTGAAGCAGAAACACAATGCTTTCTGTTCGCCATCTGCCATCACTCCTCTGATGGGGAGTAAATGAAGAGGAGAGGGAAGGAGAAGAGGAAGAAAAAGTGGAATGAGCCAGGAGTGCAGATATGTCAGAAGGAAAGAGAAAAGAGAGGTCAGAGTGATGAAAAGATGGAGACTGGAGAACATACCTTTATTCTTCTATCTATCCTTCTCTGTAACCTCAGTCTCTGAGATGTAGATCCAGACAAAGTAAATTTAGTCTGTAATATCCTCAACATTTGTTCCAAAAAAGCATCTAAAGCAGCAGAAAGAAGAGTGCTGTTTAATGGAAGTGCTGCTTTTAACCCGAGGAGAGTGTTTCAGAACAGCTGTTTACCAGCTGTGGCTGAAAGGTTTCAGGGCTGATTATTAAACTTTTTTGTTGAGTCTCCATTTTTTGGCACAGGCATAGCATTTTTCTTGTATCTCTAAACAACTTCAAAGAAAACGCCCGTTAATTAATCCAACAGTATGCATTCTGGGGCTGTTCTCCCCCCAGCGGTGTCATTTTCTGCCATCCTGTCGAGACTTTATGTCATCTCAAATCAGCTCAGAAGGCAGCCTTTAATATGAGACTTAAACTTAGGAAAATGTGTTTTTCCACATCATTCCATTTTAGATTAATGCAAGAAAGTGATGTATTTAAAATGAGGAATAGGTGTTGCCTAAATTAGTTAGATAAGGAAGGACTGAAAGTGACAGGCAGGTGACTTTTCCCTCCTACTTGTTGCATGTTCAAAAGTTTGCTGTGCTTGTTGTCAGTGTTTGATGTTACAATAACTGTTGCATCATTTTACCTGCTCTAAAGGAAACTTTGTGCCTTCAACTTCAGACTTCAAGAGCTTTGACAGAACAGCTCTTTTCACCCCCTCTGGTATTTTTCCTGTTTCATTGTACAGAATTAAAATACATTTTGCTGGGGTTGAAAATGCAGAATATATTTTAGCTGTGGGGAAAACCCCACAACCCAAATGTATACTCCCCATCCACTTTATCAGCTCCACCTGTTAAACTGCGTATTAATACAAATATCTAACCAGCCAATCACATGACAGAAACTCAACACATTTAGTCACGTAGACGTGGTGAAGACGACTTACTGAAGTTCAAACTGAGAATCAGGATGAGAAAGAAGGAGAATTTGAGAGACTTTGAACGTGGCTTGGTTGTTGATCTGAGTATTTACTGTTCACACACAACCATCTCTAGGGTTTACAGAGAATGGTCTGAAGAACAGAAAATATCCAGTGAGCAGCAGTTGTCTGGATCAGAATGTCTTGTTGATGTCAGAGGTCAGAGGAGTGGACAGACTGGTTGGAGATGATAGAAAGGCAACAGGAAGTTAAATAAGCACTGGTTCCAACCAAGGTCTGCAGAATAACATCTCTGAACACACAACACGTCCAACCTTGAAGCAGATGGGCTACAGCAGCAAAAGACCACACCAGGTGCCTCCTGGACAGGAAACTGAGACTACAATTCACACAGACTCACCAACACCAAACAATAGAAGATGGAGAAACGTTGCTGGTCTGATGAGTCTCCATTTCAGCTCCACATTCAGATGGTAGGCTCAGAATTTGGTGGGCTTCTTAGCACCAACATCACCTGGTTTAACCACCACAGCCTACCTGAGTATTGTTGCTGACCATGTCCATCCCTTTATCACCACATTATAGCATCTTCTGATGCTACTTCCAGCAGGATAATGCACCATGTCACAAAGCTCAGATCATCTCCACCTGCTTTCTTAAACAATGAGTTCATTGGACTCCAATGGCCTCCCCAGTCACCAGATCTCAATCCAACAGAGCAGTCTTGGGATGTGGTGGAACGGTAGATTCTCATCATGAATGCAGCCGACAAACCAGCAACTGTGTGATGCTGTCATGTTAATGGTCACTTTTACATGAGAGTTTTGAATCCCCTTTAATTCAGAATAAAAATTAAATCCTCTTTAAAAAGATTAAAAATGACCCTGTTAACACCTAATTCTGAATTAAACTTAAATCTGAAATAAGTGCCTGGTTTATTGTGATTTTAAATCTGAATTGAATAATTCCTAGATCATGTACATGTTCCCAACGCTTTAAATTAATTCTTGTCGTTCTGCGCATGCTCGTTCCCTTGTCCTGTCGCAATGATGCACATACGGTAGTTCCCTTCTTCTCCTCAGCTGACAAAAGTGAAGAAGTATGCTAATGCCAAGCTGCTGCTTCAAAACTATGATCACAATCAAAGTGAAAATGATTCGCATTATGTTGTCTTCTATGTTGTAGTAAAAAAAGAAAAGAAGCAAGAACTGGAGTTTGTTTACTTCTGGCAGACTTCTGGTAAATACGTCACGTCCGCCCCTTGTCCAATTATAACCCTTCCCAACCTTCCGAGTTATTTAATTCTGAATAATTTATTCTGAATTAAGAAACATCATGCAACCGTGGCCAACATGGAGCGAAATCTCTGAGGAATGTTTCCAACACCTTGTTGGATCTATGACACCAAGAATTAAGGCAGTTCTGGAGGAAAAAGGGATCCGACCTGGTACTAGAAGGTGGATGTATCAGTATCTATGAGTGTCTTTGAGTATGCTTGATGTTTGGCATGTTTAGTCTCTAGAATTTTCACCCCGTTTGTTCCTGCTCCTTAAGCTGGTTCTGGTTCTGAGTTAGAACCATGTTTAAATCACATCATAAACGATCAGACAGGTTAATTACACAGTGAAACAGGACGGATGACCACTTCATTACTTTGCTCCAATCCAGCAGGAATGTATAAGGTTCAAGGTTATTTTTTTAACAGCCATGGGGAGATTTGTTTTGCAGAAACACTGATAGCTGCCGTTCATAACAAAACACACATTGAACGGGACAGACAGATAAGTGATCAAGTGACGTCACTAAACAAAAATGCTCAATGTGGAAATGTACGAGTTTTCTGAGGCAGTTAAATTGCTGATGATCTTTTTCAGACATGCAGTTTTCATCAAAGTTCAAATTTTCGTCAGTTATAGTCCCAAAATATTTATATGATTGCGCTCACTCTATTTTCTGACCTTTAATTACAATGACACTGTGCCTGTTTTCTAAAATCAATAACCATATCTTTGTCATGGATATGTTTACTTAGAGGTAGGACTCCTCACACCACTGTACAAAGTCATCAATAACGGCCATGAGAACCCACCGTAACACAGGTGTAACAAGCCTTTTAGAGGCATTGTTAGTTTAATTTTCAAAACTAACTCATGAAGTCTTAAAACGACTTCTATTCAACATCCTTGTTCAGTCATGTAACTTTGTAACTTGTTTGTTATGACATAATTTCCAAGATGGTGGTGTGCTTGGATCACACCTGTGGCAAAACTTGCTTTTGAAAGCTTGTGTTTTATCCCTAAAGGTAATTTTCAACCAATTTAACAATTGAAAAAGCTTCAATAACAAGTCCTAGATCATATTTCACCTGCTGCGGTAACATGTTTTTAACTAATTTAGATCAAACAAGTTATGAAAATATCAATGTCACATCAGGCTTTTAGCCTTAAAATAGTCAAGAAAAATGGCATGTGACGTCTTTGTCACAATAAGAGAAAAAATAAAGAAATGTTCCATGAATTAACCTCATTCATACATTTTGAGTTCTTATGTTTCATATTGCTAAATTCAATGGATATTTAAATAAATATTAGCATATTAAATTACCATCCGTCCATTTTCTGCCACTTATCCAGAGTCAGGTCGTGGGTGCAGCTGCCTAAGCAGGGAAGCCCAGACTTCCTCCTTCCCGGCCACTTTTGCCAGCTTGTCCGGGGGGATCCCGAGGCATTCACGGTGGGACGTGCCCGGAGCACCTCACCAGGGAGGTGTCCAGGAGGCATTCTGGCCGAGCAGAAAAAAAAAATTATAAGCGGAGATAATAGAACTGTATTACAAAAATGGGCCAATGTGACAAATATGTAACAATACAAATCTTTGGCAATTAGCAGTGGCTGTCCAAATTTCTTTTGGCAAAATGTGATCTATGTGGTCCACTTAGTCTGTTTTATATTGCATATAATTTTTCTCCCAGAAAAAGTGGGTCTGGGTTCCTATGGGTTAAGTAAGCTGACAGTAACAGTCATCTGCATACTTAATGGCCTTGTTTTCATATTTGCTCTGACACGTGTTTGTATAGAGAATGAATAATAAATGCCACAGCACACACTGGCTCAGACAGAGCCCCATTTATTCTCACTCTTTATGACCTGTCAGTTAAAAAGTCTAAAATACAGCCCACTAAATTTTTGCTGATTTCAAACTGTTTTAAGAGTTTAAGTTAAAATATGGGGCTGGATTGTATTAGATGCACAGGAGAAGCCAATAAATTAAAGTCTTGCAAATGTTCCTTTATTCTCTGCATGTTTAAAAATTTTTTTAATAGAGTCAATGTAACGTCCTCCACTCCTCTGTTGGGTCTGTCTGCCAACTGCACTGGGTCCAAGTCATATTCAGTTTCCTTCAAGATCACATTCCTAACAAGTTTTTCAAAGACTTATATCACACATGAAATCATTCAGAGATTATAGATGACTGAATTTATGGACAGGGACCAGGACGGCATCTTTCCAAAGAGGACTTTTTTAAAATCACCTGAAACACAGGACTGAGTTCTTTAGTAAAAGATTTAATAAGACAATCACTATTTTGTCAGGACCGTGGCTTTTGTTCATCTTTACAATACGACAGGCCTTTCTGACATCCGAGTTCAAAGTGCTGAATGTACAGTTTCAAATAAAAATGTACTTGCTAAAATCAGAAGATCTAAAACGAGAATAAAAGCTATTAAGAGCATTTGCAAAATATCAATTAAAATCATCTAAAATCTTTTATGTCTCAGCTTGGATTTTATTTGTTTGTACTTTCATGTGAAATGAGTACAGACTGAAGCTGCTCTGATGACAGAGATTAAGAAAATACGACTGAAATGGCAGATCTGGTAGCACTTCAGCAGAATTCTACTACTTCACTTCAATTTATTGACATGTACAATCATGTCACATTTTTAAAACAGACATAAACAGAAAACATAAAAATATATAAGTTGTGAGCAGCTAATTAAAACTAATGCATCTGTTCAGTCCAAATCATCTAAAAACAAGATACAAAATAAATAAATAAACAAATAAATAAATAAAGGAGCAAAGTATCTGCAGCACAGATCACCTACCTCTTTGTCTCTGTAGCAATTAGAGACCGGATGGAGAAACACCACAAGAACACTCCTCCAACACAAGACAATGCCAGTTGCTTCTTTTAAAAAAAAAAAAGGCTGCAGTGCAGGAACAATGCGGCCAGAGCAGGCACAGCTCCCAATGCAGAGAACCCCTACGAGGAAAACACTGGAGTGATAGATGAGATAAATTTAAAAGTGAATAAATCAAATAAAAATAAGTTATTAGCTAAGCTAAAAAAAAAGGTCATTCTTGAGCCTCTTTTAAAACATCAAAAGTCTCTGCAGCCCTGAGGCCCTCAGTCAGGCTGTTCCACAGGTGAGGACCGTAGTGATGGAAAGAGGCCTCGATGTAAGTTGTAGCTCCCACTTTAGGAACAACTAACAGGCCGGTACCAGAGGACTGGTTTTTGCAGGCTGTTTAATATTGTGCTGTTCGGTCTTAAAAACTTAAACTGGTACTGAATGCACACAAATCCAAATTATTCTTTGCCCTAAAGGAATCACTGAGTGCCACACTAAAGATCGTAACTTTTGAAGCAACATCTTTAGAAAGGGTCACAAGTTATAAATATCTAGGTTTTATTATAGATATATTATATTTTATAGATGAGAACTTGACAGTCAATGAACCCAATAAAAAAAACAAAAAAACTGGCAGGTAAACTTAAAATAAAATTACGTTTTTAGAAACAAATCTTGTTAGTCAGTGGACGTGAGGACCCAACAGCAGGCAGTCAAGGCAGGAGGCAAAAATCGGTGTAAGTAACAGGTTTTATTGTCAAAACGCAAGAACACGGAACCACACATGACAGGGGAATGAACCACATAAGGATCTGACAAGAGCAAACTGAAAACCACGGGGTATATATGCACAGAGGGAGTAACAAGGAACAGGTGAAGTGAATGAGTAATTAGACCAGGTGAACTAATGAGCCAGAAACAGGAACCACAGGAACACGAGGGAAAGCCAAACTAAACATGACAAAACTGAAAACCTAAAGCATGAACATAACAGAAACAGAACATGACAAAAATCTAGAACTATAAACCAAGAGCAAGACTGAACTCAACATGACAAAAACCAAAAAACCTAAACCATGATCAACATCTAAAACACACCAAAACCCTGGAACCATGACATGTTTATGGTGATGTATTGTATATGAGGGCTTCAAACAAATGCCTTTAATCATTAAACTCTGTATACCCCTGTACATTCAGATTTATAACTGGTTGTAACTTTAAAACCCATCATTGTGATCTGTACAATAAAGTTAGTTGCCATCTCTAAATATCTAAAGGGAAACACACTGGCTTATTTTGGTGTATAAAACTATTATTGGTCTGGCCTCTTCATGTTTGGGATTTACAATCAATTGAAAGTCAATATGCCCTGAGCTCTTGTGACTTTTACAAACTGTCTGTCCCTCATATGTGGACTGCTTTTAGTTTTGCAGACTGGAACGAGCTATTAAAGGACCTGGATCTGTCTGATTTTGTTGCATTTGATACTTTTAACTTCCTTTTACACGAAAAACAATGTGTTGGGAAATGTTCATGTTTTTCATTTTTAATTTGTGGTTCTTATCTCCTGATTGTATTTGTCTGTGCATCAGATTTTAAATTTCATAGTTTTACTTCCTGGTTTTTATACTGACGTGGTCACCCTTGTGAAAGAGATTATGATCTCAATGGGTTTCTTATCTGGTCAAATAAAGGTTAATGAAATAAAATAATAATAATAATTACTTGGTTTTATAATGAACACACGTTATTTTTTTTTGCTTCAGACAAACAGTCTCAAACTTTTTTTCCCTACTTTCCTCTGAATTCAATCCTATTTTTTTCTGCAAATTCTAAAATTGCAAAGCAGCATGTGAGCAAATTGTGTAAACAACAGCAACGAAAACAAATAGTTTGCATGGAATATTGTTTGCTGTCAAGTTATTCAAGCGACTCAAGGAATGGTTTCACCTCTTTATCCGGGTTTTTATTTTATCATGTAAGTGTACTCAGTAAAAATTTGTATTTTCTGAACAGGCGTGCTTGAGGAGGTGGAGAATGGTATTAAAAATGTCCTTTCACAACCATTTCAGTCACTTTTCAGTCACCTGCCCTCCTCCCCTCCCTTCATTAAGATGCCTTTCTTTGTTTCTCTTTCCAGTGGTGGTATTGTATGTTCAAGGCCTGGGCACAAAAGAGTGGAGAGAGGTGAGTGAATGTATAAATGTTGTGTTGTATTTATCATTTAAAATATTACAATACAATAAAACAAAATTAGGGCTGTCAAATGATTAAAAGTGGGGTGTAGTCAACACCAAAACTAAAAGACCAAAAGTGCTGCAATGAATAAAAGAACCTTTTTGACATCCTGCCAACACATTTTAGAAAAGAGCTGCTGTCTGACCGTACTGACTGATGCGGAGCTGCAATCCTAGAGAGACGTTTTGGGGGGTGGGGATATGAAATGAGTTAGACAACAACAACTTACTCAGTGAAAGAATTCATTTAGGAACTGATCTCAGAGACTTGTTCCTAATTAATATGATCATCTGATTCTGTGTCTTCTTCACAGTGGGAATGAGAGTAAATTTAATTTCATGTGCTGGTGGATGTGTATGTGCCTCGCAGCCCAGCCCTCAATGATGTGTGTTAATGTCTTTAGGCGAAATAAACAGAGAAAAAATTATTAGTTTATATTAGATTCATGCTGTGGTCATTTAAAGGCAGAATATATGTGGGAAAAATTAGGTTACATGTGGTTTTGTTTTATCATTCAGTAAGTATTCAGGTGTAAAAACAACATTATTGTGAAATCCCTGCTAACTTTAGAAATGGAACATTTTGATGCATACGCAGTTCACAAATAGGGACCAGGTTCCCCCACAGTGAGATTATCAGTTTGTTGTCTGTGGTTTGTTCAGACTTAAGCTCTTGATTAAAAAATAAAGACTTAAAGGACCTGACTTTTTTTCTAAAGCTGTCTGCAAAATGTTTTTTGCCACTGAAGAATTAAAAACATGAATAAAAACCATCTGTGAGATTTAAACTTTTAAAATGAATTGTTAATTACTGACTTTGCCTTTAAGTCAAGTTTGAATAAAAAAAAAAGGTTATCTTATATTTCTAACAGGTCCATTTTAATTAAAATTAAACAACTCAAAATCACCCACAAACTTTAAACAGTCTACTGACTTTCAATAAGAACTCAAATATTGGCCTAAAATTTTCCTGAAGCAGAATTTGTTTCAGTGGCACAACATTGTTATACTGGTATACCACTGATATGCTGCACACCAGAACTATGCATTTTTAAAATATTCTTCTAACTTAATTAGGGTTGATTTTAAACTTTTAAACTAAGTAGTTAAATTCACAGCTACTTTTTAGGGGTAACTGGATTTGAACATTGTAGAAGGCAGATTAAGAATGGCAGCTTTCTCCAACATAAACAATCATCCATCTACATGAGATATAAACTCATTTAATATAAATTATTACACAGTGTCCACCTCACAAACCTTAATCTCTCAAATATATGAGGATAAGACTCCAACTTGTGATAGATGTGGCCAATCTCTAGTTGGATATGTTGTCCAGCATCATGTTCCTTCCACAGCGAGCAGGTTGTCCTTCCATGTAACTGGTGGAGGGAAATCTGTTCATCACTGTTGAGAATCAGTGGGAGATTGATGGAACCAGTAGGACTGCTTTGTCTAGTGTTCCTCCGCTCCAGTAAATGCCTTCATTGCTTTGGTCTACTGATTTTGTTTAAACAGAAATCTCCTGTATTAAAGAAATTTTTTATTTTTTTTATCCTTTCAGATGATCCCCCCCCAATTTTTTAGTTTGTATTTTAAACTTTAATATTCCCATTTTAGTTTTTCTTAAAAGGCTAACAGGACACATGGGACAAATTTACTACCATTTCATGTCCTTAGATGACAAAAAAGTAATCTCCTAAAAACTCCTATAACAGATTATTATTATTATTATTATTATTATTATTATTATTATTATTTTATTTTATTTATTTTTTTTCAAATTACTTCATGTGTAACTTTTCAAATGATTTCAATCTGTAAATGCCACATTAAGCATTTGATGTAACTGTTTTTATGAAAATAAAAACCTAAGATGGTTGTCTTTTTCGAAAAAATAGATTTAGGATGGCTGTGGATTTTATTTAAAAATCAGTTTTAGTTTGTTCTACAAATAAAAACAGGAACACCAAAATATTTATTGTTTTATAATGACCTGAAAAGCTAGTAGATTAATATGACATGCCATAAATATGACACTGTAAAAACAAATAAATAACAAACTAAGAATGCATCAAAACCAATTTTGTTATAAATTTATAGTATTTTTAACACTGCTCTTTAAACAAAGACCCCAGACACCCAAAAATCTGTCTTATAAAATAACTGTTTATCGGTTTTAATTAAAAGCAGTGATATTGTGTCATTAAACTGGCATTTAATGGGTTAAAAATTTTAAATAATTACATATTTAATAGTTTTGATTAGGACTGAAGTTGATTTCCAGATATTAAAGAAAGAAAAGGAGATTTTTGTGATTTGCTCTGAATGGACGTGATTGTATTAAATCAGTTGTGATATCGTCTCATTTCTATCTCTGGATCCAGGTTCATATATTGAAAGAATTTGAAATATCAGCAAACATTAAATGGATATAATAGTGTATCATGATCAAGCTTGTGATATAAGTTACGCCTTTAACATGTACACCTTTACAGATATTATAACATTTCAATTCATATTGTATTTGTGAGTCCAGGTTCTGTTAGTTGTGCCTGTTTACACCTGATCTCTTCACAGCTTTCTCTTGGTATTATTTAGCTCAACCTCCTACACTCATTTGTAGAAGCTCCATGAAAAAAATGTTGAAAAAATACACAAAGTGGAACAAACAAATAAAAAGTGTTTGTCATTCTTATTCACATTTCTGAAAACCCAACGAAGAGGCCTGAGTTTTCCTGCAGTAGTTCAGACTTGAAGTCTAAAGAGGCGTGGAACAAAATGTTCAGCGACCGTCTCACTGATCAGACGGTTTTATGGCAAACAGAATGCAATAAAAACGAAGCCCCTCTGTGAAGCCTGAGCCGCCAAATATAGGAACTCATAAAGTGGAAATCATTGAGACTCTGTAGGAGGTCAGCCCTGCAACATGTATTAATATAAAGAAACACATCTCTCTGCTCTTTGCTTCAGTGTCTCTCACTCTGTCTTGCTGTAATTTGCACTTTGTGCCATCAGAGAAAATCAGTCTCACCTCAGTAGGGATCAAAACACATACTCTGGTATCTCAGCGAGGGCCAATAATTTTCACAGGGAGAGGACGCTTTCAGCTCAGCTGTACACATTTACGTGTACACAGTCGAGGACCCACAGAGTGGAAAGTGGTCAATGCATCCTTGGAGCAGAAGGGATCAATTTAAAAGGACAACTCTTCAAACCTCTCTGTAATCACAACTACTGTGGCTGAGCAGCACAAAGATAAATAAAACAGCCTCAGTTGGACAACATGTTCTGAATCTTGGTCTTACAATAGAAGGGGCGCCATTAAATGCAAAATCCTGGGGAAAACAATAATTTTCAGTAGAAATAAAAATAACCACCTTTGCAGGGCGAAAAGTGCTACAATGAAATACATAAATAGAAAACTAAATAGATGATTAGATCTCTCAATAATTTATTAAAACTGAAAATAAGTACATTAAATAAAAAATGTATTAATAAATACTCAAATGTGTTAATTTATTTATTAGAATTGTAAATAAACACATTCAATAATTCAATAGTAAATTTAACAATAATCCCTTAAATGTTTAATTAGATAATGTTGGAAATAAATACTCATTTAATTAATCAAAAAAAGAGTTATGTCAGAAGCTAATAAAAATATGATATAAATGAATAATTTATTAAATTAATAATTTTAAATTAAATTAAATTAAATTTAGTATTTAAAGTTTTTTTTATTACTGTTTATTTAGTAAAAGAAAGAGCAAAACTGCCAATGAGAAATAAAGTAAAACATGGGGAAACATTTTCAATTAGCTGAATAGGAACCATCCAAAATATCAGTTTTTTCCAGTTCTGTTAAGGTCATCTGCTTTGAATCGCAGATAAAGTTTTTTTTCTCCATTGTGTAGATCTCTTCCATAATGTCCATCCATTGGCTTGAGTTTGGAGCATCTCCTGGTAATGGCCTTATTACTGGCAAAGAGATACTTGCACTCTCTCTTAATTAGTCCTTCTGGGATCAATCCCAGATACAAAGTCTGGGGGTCTTATAATTCAAGATGCGTCAAAAGTCAAATAATGCTCTCCCAGAAAAGTTGAATTTTGACACAAGACCAAAAAATAAGAGTGTGGTTGGCGTTAATTTGTTCGCTTTGTCCTCAGCATTGTTATTGTGTTCCAGTCTGTTTACTTTTAATTTGAGGCCTGACAGAGAAATGTTACATTTTTCCCAACAAATTCTCTCCATCGTCTGGGTATAAATAATCTCTCAGACTGGGCAGTGCAAGGACTCCTCTTCTTTTCTCCAGTTTTGAATATAACTCTGGGCCTTTTGCATGCCCAGATACCTGCTTATTCTCAGTATTCTAGCAGAACTGGTCATTTCCAGCCTCGCTGTAGCTGATGCACTGGTTGCTGGGTTAGATGTATAACCATCTTCTGCCCACAGCCAATCCTGTTGTGCTGGTTTACCATTGGCCAGATTAGTAGCTGACACCAGTAAGGAAATCCTGCTTCACACTGGCCTTGTCTGGGTTAGGGTAAGCAGAAAATGCTGTTTAAATGGAAGTTCTTTGTTCTGTTAAGTCTTTATTGGTTTAATATTAGAATATAGTGCAGTGCATGTAAACATAAACATATTTCTGTCATATAGAAGCAGTTCAGCCTTTTCACCTTCAGAGTTATGGAGCAGTAATCTGTCAGACCTTGTTACCTGCCTGCTGGTGCTGTTCTGTGTTTGGACTTTTCAGCAGTGAGCTGACTGATTGGTTGTAACAGCAACCACAGAAGAAAAACAAGTGGGTATTATTAGAAAAATACCCACTAAAGATGGAATTTACACTGAGCCCAAACAAATGCAAACCGGACTCTCATGAGCTCTGTGAGGACAAAATATAAGTTGAACATGCAGATATAATAATTATCGACCTAAAAGAGCATTTTGACTAACAAGTCAATCTTTATTAGTGGTCCCCTTTAAACTCTTGGCCGAGGATCTGGGAGATTTTGTCACCTTCTTTCCCTACACTCCTGGCTCCAGAATGCTTGCAGTTCCCAGGGTTTTGGTTTTATTGACAAGTTTAATTTGTTTTTATCAGACTGATAGTCTTCACCGTAACAAGCTTGGTAGTTGCATACTTACATACAAATATTCAATACAAAGTAAAGCATGCATTACTGTTAATACCTGAAAGATGCGCCCATCATTTCTCTTCTTCTGGAATGACCACATCATCGCTTTTTTCTGGCACTAGCACACCCTGCAGGCCATGACTAATGCAGATTTCTGTTCCTTCATCTGCATGAGATTGTGAATCCTCTAATGAACTTTCTAACCCAATTCCTGTCACTTCTTTTACTAGAAAATTAGAAAAAGACCTGCTTAGAACTTGCAAAGGAAAAACAAACAGTAAAAACCTTATTAAAATAGAAAAACAAGTTATTTAATCCAAAAAGTAATAGGATGTGCCTTAAATATCAGATCTCTTAAATCTAAATCTCGTTTGCTTAACAGTTTAATCTATGACCATAATATTAAATAATATTAATATTTATAAAATAAGATTAAAATTTTACTTTTTTCAAACTACGGCTGAGGTGGTGGAGTAGTAACAATATACCACTCAACTCTATCCATTAGCCCAAGACCCTGTCTTATCGACAACTCCATTGAACATCTGACTTTAAGGCCCTCATCATAGCACTGGAACCACACTGGTGAAAATCACTAGTGATCTTCTGATGGCCTCTGATAGTGGATTTGTGTCTATACTCATTTAGTTAGACCTTAGTACCACGTTTGACACAATTAACCATAATATTTTATTTGAAAGGCTTGAAAATATTAATGAAATTAAAGGAACCCCACTAGCTGGTTTAAGTCATACTTATCTGAGAGACTCCAGTTTGTACATGTACATAACAAGTTCTCTTCATATAGCAGAGTCAAGTACGGTGTTCCAGAGGGTTCAGTACTTGGTCCATTGCTCTTCATCGTATATATACTTCCACTGGGTCTTATCATTAGGCAACATGACATCAACTTTCACTGTTATGCAGATGATACTCAGCTATACCTATTCATGAAACTAGACAAGATCATTAAGCTAAATAGACTACAAAGATGTCTTTATTACATAAAGATCTGAATGACCCCGAATTTTCTTTCATTAAACTCTGACAAAACTGAAATTGCTGTCTTTGGACCTGAGAACCTCAGACATACATTTTAAAGTCATCTAGTTTCTGTGGATGATCTCACTTTGACTCCTACAGTGAGAAACCTTGATGTTATTTTCGACCAGAATATGTCCTTTATAGCAAAAATCAGGCAGATTCTGTCTCACAGTGATACAGAAAAAAATAATCTGTGGATTTATGACCTTCAGATTGTAATTTCTGTTTTGTTGGACGTTCTAAAGTTGCTCTAAAGAGCCTCCAACGAGGGTTCTGACAAGGACTGGTAGGAGAGAACACATTTCCCCAATCCTGGCTTCTCTTGACTGGCTTCCTGTGAGTTCCAGGATCGAATTTAAAGTTTTACTACTCACATATAAAGCTCTGAACAACCTTGCTCCATCATACTTAAAAAACTCCTAGTCCCATATTGTCCCAAGAGAACACTCTGCTCCCATACAATGGGCCAACCTTTGGTTTCCCGTGTTTCTAGAAGTAGATTGGGAGGACAGTCCCGGCACAAGGACAGAGAGCCAGGGCAGGCAATTGATCGCTGTGGACGGGCACCATTTTATCAAATGAATTTTGATAACAGTAAATAAATAAATAAATAAATAAAAATCTAATGAACTGTGACTTTTTAGAGGACAAATTCCAGTTTAATAATTCAATATCTGACCCATGTCAAAGCAGATTAGGTATAGATTAGGTACATTAAAAAAAGATCTTTCCCTCTACTAAAAAAAACAAACAAAAAACAAAACAAACAAATAAAAAAAAAACGAAAACAAACAAACAAAAACAAACAAACAAACAAACAAACAAACAAAAAAAAAACAACTTTTGCTGACACGTAAAATCAGATCCAGTAGATGTAACAGGACAGATTTAAAAGAAAATACAACATTTAATTTTTGAAAAACAAAGTAAATCTAGTCATTTCAACCAATAATCAGATTTTAGAATTAAATAACTGTCAGAGGTTGAGATCATTTCATCAAAAAACCTAAACATTAGCATTATGTAAGAGAAGTTCGGATCCATGGATCAGATTTTACACAAAACAACACAAACTCTCAGCACAGCCAGAGGACCCGTGGTGGAGCACTCAGTAAGCTACTAACCTGCACAAGCTCACATAAGTTGTTTTTAGAGAAAGGCTACTAGAGCTCAACCAAACTGATCCTGGCTCATTTTGTGTAACTTTAACTCTGTAAAACATCAGTAAAAAACATCTGCAGCAGACAAAAACCGGACATACTAATCATGTAACTGTGACTTACTACACTTAGTAAGGACGAGTCGGACTGAGTTTAATCCACCTGCAGGAGATGCCTCCAGAGGAAAAGGAAAAGATGGGACACATGCACCTGTGGTTGCTATGGTTACTATCTTGCTAGGTCTAGTCACATTGCTGGAATCATCCAAACTGCTGGAAGTGGTTGATTCTTGCTGTGTGACACCTGACAAACCTTTTTTCATGTTATCATATGTTTGCTTTCTGATGTCCGTTCTCCAAACGTACCAGTCTGCTACTTCACTGAAGCTAGTTTATGACTTCTCTCCAAATCCAGCGATAACTTAAAGAACATAATACGTTCTCTGTTCCTTTTTGCACGTTATCATATGTCCACTTTCTGATGTCCGTTCTCCAAACGTACCAGTCTGCTACTTCACTGAAGCTAGTTTATGACTTCTCGCCAAATCCAGCGATAACTTAAAGAACATAATACGTTCTCTAAGTTATCGCGGGATTTGATTACACGCACCCATAGATTAAATATACAAACAGACACATACAACTGGAAAAGGCTGGATGGGAGGGCCTGACCAGTGAATGGGCAGGCCTTGCCCACTGGGGCCCACCTGTAGCACCGGGTCTGAGCCAGGGCCTTTAGTTATCCCGCTCCTCCTTGGGAACCAGCTCCCAGTCAATGTTCGGGACGCAGACTCTGTCTCTACTTTTAATGGGCTCGACACACGGGGGGCGACCAACGACAGCGACAGGCGAAACTTTTTGCAACTTTCATGTAACTGAAAACACGGGACACGACAAACGGCAGCGATGGCAACAGGGCCGTGCATCGCGCTCATGATCACTTTTCTCCAAGAAATTTTATTGGTTATGATCTTGGTGGGGATTTTGACATTTTCAAACCAGTCCGTGACGTGACAAAGTATGAAAGATGGAGAGTCAGAAGATTTTGCTGTTTACTGTATAAATGAGAGACAACCCTGGGTTCATCCGAGTTTACAAAACAGGAAACAGCATAGTGAATATCATCATTTTATGGACCTCAAGGCTGATCCGGCTGCCTTTTATTCAGCTAAAATGATCTATTCTTCCATGTTCAAAGTGTTTGCAGACTATACTGTCTGGCCTGCTCTCATTGGTCAGTCCATAAAGCCCAACATTTTTCTATTTTCTTTTGTCGCGTCGCAGTGAATATGAACGAACGCAACATTTCACATGGACAAATGTCGCTTGTCGCTTGCCTGCAGGAGGGCAGCGATTTTTGCCTCATCATGCAGTTTCCATAGAAAATGAAAGGAGAAGGAGCGTTGTCACCTCCCGTGTGTCGAGCCCATGAGACCAGGCTTTAAACTTTCCATTTTAAAAAGGTCTATAATTTCAGCTTGGCTCACAGTCTTTTGTCTTTTGCAGCACTTTGTGATCAGTTAGTTTTATTCTTTATACACGTTTACTTTTTAATTTTGATTAATCATATTGTTTTACTAATACATTTTACTGTTATTAATGTTTAGCTGTTCTGTTGATTGTTTTAGATTATCTTAATGTTTTAGACTATTGTAATGCTTGATTGCATTTTTAAGCTGTTTTCTTTGTGTGAAGCACTTTGAGTTGCAGTTGTGCTTGGAAGGTGCTATATACCGTAAATAAATAATCTGAGTTTACACGATATATTCTAAAACCTGCATTGAAGCAAGGAAATCACACAGTGAAAATATAGAATGTTTTTTCTTCTTCTGAGTAGATAAAAATTCATCTGCAACCATCTTATATTTTATTTTCCTCAATGATGTGATAGCATCAAACCTTGCTGTGGATTATCTGAGGCCTTTGGCCATCGATTAGATGATTTGGATGAGAACACTGATGTTTATTTTCACAAATTCAAAATGACTAAAGAACAGATAATCTTACTTCAGGCCCAAATTGCCAGGTTTGAATTCAGCCACAGTTAGAGATCTTCCATATGCTCATCTCATATGATCATCTCATCTGCCTACTTCCTCCTCCAGTGATATAATTGTCTGTTGGCAGGCAGGAGGAAGCAGGCAGCCTGGCTGTGACACATATTTTGTCACGGGCTTTCGTTGCGTGGGTTGTCAGAACACACTGGCAGATTTGGCTTGAGGCCCTTTTTGATGCAATTAACAGTAATCAAATTTTCACCCTAATTGGAAGAAAGAAATAATTACAGTTCTGCCAGAGAAAAGCCATGGAGAGCATCTCAGTGGAGGCAAGGGGAGAAGTTAAAACACAGCTTATTAAAAGATCATTCTTGTTAGGCTGAGATGGGTGGTGGAGCCACATTCATCCATTTACATTTTATCATTTATTTGAAAGTAAAAATAATAACCTTAAAGATTAATAATCTTTTATAATTCTGAAAGCATACATTTGATAAAATTCATTAATGAGTTCAGTTTAAAAGTGGTGTGAGTTTTTCCAACCAAAAAATGCTGCTATGCTCACTATGATGCTGCAAATGAGGCTTAATTAGTCAGATTGAAGCCAGACATTTTTTTTTTTTTTTGATCGTGTGATTCTAATTTCTTATTTAACTCTTTAAATGGAGAACTCGCATTTCAAATACTAGTTGCTAGAATGACTTCAAAATGGTGGTCCTTCCAACAAAGAGATATTTTCTTTACCATAAATAAAGAAGGGAACTGTTTCTCGATGGTTCTAAAATGTGCTATAGAATGTTTCTCCAAGGCTTCTAGAATGTGCTATAGAATGTTTCTTCAAGGCTTCTAGAATGTGCTATAGAATGTTTCTCCAAGGCTTCTAGAATGTGCTATAGAATGTTTCTCGATGGTTCTAGAATGTGCTATAGAATGTTTCTTGATGTTGCTAGATTGTGCTATAGAATGTTTCTCGATGGTTCTAGAATGTGCTATAGAATGTTTCTCGATGTTTCTAGATTGTGCTATAGAATGTTTCTCGATGGTTCTAGAATGTGCTATAGAATGTTTCTCGGTGTTTCTAGAATGTGCTATAGAATGTTTCTTGATGTTTCTAGATTGTGCTATAGAATGTTTCTTGATGGTTCTAGAATGTGCTATAGAATGTTTCTCCAAGGCTTCTAGAATGTGCTATAGAATGTTTCTCCAAGGCTTCTAGAATGTGCTATAGAATGTTTCTCGATGGTTCTAGACTGTGCTATAGAATGTTTCTCGATGTTTCTAGATTGTGCTATCGAATGTTTCTCGATGGTTCTAGAATGTGCTATAGAATGTTTCTTGATGTTTCTAGATTGTGCTATAGAATGTTTCTCGATGGTTCTAGAATGTGCTATAGAATGTTTCTCGATGTTTCTAGAATGTGCTATAGAATGTTTCTCGATGGTTCTAGAATGTGCAATAGAATGTGCTATAGAATGTTTCTCGATAGTTCTAGAATGTGCTATAGAATGTTTCTCGATGGCTTCTAGAATGTGCTATAGAATGTTTCTCCAAGGCTTCTAGAATGTGCTATAGAATGTTTCTCGATGGTTCTAGACTGTGCTATAGAATGTTTCTCGATGTTTCTAGATTGTGCTTTAGAATGTTTCTCGATGGTTCTAGAATGTGCTATAGAATGTTTCTTAAAGTTTCTAGATTGTGCTATAGAATGTTTCTCGATGGTTCTAGAATGTGCTATAGAATGTTTCTCGATGTTTCTAGAATGTGCTATAGAATGTTTCTCGATGGTTCTAGAATGTGCTATAGAATGTTTATCGATGGCTTCTAGAATGTGCTATAGAATGTTTCTTGATGGCTCTAGAATGCGCTATCGAATGTTTATCGATGGCTTCTAGAATGTGCTATAGAATGTTTCTTGATGGCTATAGAATGCGCTATCGAATGTTTCTGTCTTAAAAATGTGCTATAATATATTCCTAGACTCTGTTCTAGAATATGCTATTTAGGGACTACATTCAGCAGAGTTTCATCTCCAGTGGACTGGACCAGTAAAATAACAGCATAATAACCTATAAATAATGAAAACTCCATTTGTGCAGAGAAGATTCGCTGTTTTATGTTGACTCTCAGATGTTTAAGGAGGTTTGTGGTGTTGCTGCAACACCTTTATGTTTTCCCACACACATCATGCATCACACTGTAGCTGTTCAGCTCCACATGTGATGCTACAGCCTGAGGGATGCGCTGCTGCACCCTTATGGCAGGCAGAAGAAAAAAGTAGGTCCTGCCAACTGGGTATAATTTAGAGAATATCCTGATATTATAGTTACTTTACACTGAATTCCAGCACGTGATAGGCTGCATTTTTACCCCAAATAACTAAAATATTGATATTCTAACATGAAAGTCGATTCTAGAACATAAAAAGCTGGTATCGGTAGTATTGATATTTTGGTAACAATCCACAAATCACTAATTTTAAGCCCAATGCCGGAGTTGTTAATTGGGAGGTTTGGGAGGATTCCCGGTGGGCTGCATAACTCATGGGCCGGTGTGCCGGTCAAAAAAGTAAATGAATGAATGAATGAATATGGGGGTAAGTAAGAACTTGCCTACGCTTTGATCTAATTTCTTATCTGAGAAGAATAATTAGAAGTGATTTTTGGATCAATATTGAAATTTCTGTACCTCCTATAGGACTACCAACATTTATATTACTAAACTTTCAGGATAGGTAGGAACTACTACTTCTTCTGCCTGCCATAGGCAGGTGCGAAACAAGGCGCAGTGTCGCATGTAGCAGCGGTTCATAGTACATCCTGTGTAGCTACATATCAAAGAGAGAGGTGTTTAGTTATTCCAGAGGCATTTATAGAGTCCATTTAACATAAAAGAAAACATCAGAATTACAGTCCCACTATAGTACATGTGTGTAATATTGAATAGATCACATTTTATTTTTATTTGTGTACTTTATGAAAAACATTTCAGTGGGTGAAATCTAAAATGAGCTCAAGACATAAAGAGAAACTAAGAAAGCTGTGAAAAACTTTGCTATAAAAATTCTTGATGCCCGGTGGATGAAGAGACGGGTGAGACAGGAAGGAGAGATCAAAAAGAGGAGGACGGCGTAGATGGAGGACAGACAAGAGGACATGAGAAAGGGAACGGTTTGTGTGAAACATAAGTTGCTTCCATTTTAAGATAATTTTGGTCTTTATTTTGGTCTGGAGATGTGTAAGTGATAACAGTTTCTCTCTGTTGCTCTCTGTATTCAGCTTCTGCACCTGCTGCGAGTCACAGCCATTTCAGCATGGAAACTAATTTCTTTAGTCAATGTTTTTGTGATCTGGTGCAATAATAAAGGAAATTAACCCCTTAAGCCCGACTGACCCACCGGTGGGTCCAACAGGTGTAAACACAAGTTCATGTGTGTAAAAAAGTTACTTTAGTGATGTTAGGATATTTTATTTATAATGTGTCTCAAAGAAGAATACCTAATGCCACTAAATCAACTCTCCAAGTGCATTTAGTCAACAAAGTATTTGTTTAATAACAACTTTAAAATACGTATGCAACAGCGCCACCATAACGCGTAACACCCGAAGCAAAATGCAACACAACGCGTGATCCGTTCACTCCACCCCAACATATTAGGTATCAAATAA
Organism: Melanotaenia boesemani; assembly: GCF_017639745.1. Classification (NCBI taxonomy): domain Eukaryota; kingdom Metazoa; phylum Chordata; class Actinopteri; order Atheriniformes; family Melanotaeniidae; genus Melanotaenia; species Melanotaenia boesemani. Next base: position 7,231,759 of record NC_055684.1, read on the forward strand.
AACTAGAAAAGCTGCACATATGATACCAAGCATAAAAATATATTCGCCAAGCACCTCACGTCAGTCTCAAAACAAACACAAAGCTAACCTTCGCATATCACAGCTACGCTTATCAGATAGCATGTTTATCACCAAATACAGCACCAAGTCCGAAAGCTATTCTCACAAACAGCGATATTTTTTATTTCCTTACCTTTTTGTGGTCATTTTCAGTCTGGAGAAATGCCCGAAGTATAAGCGAGCGATGCAGCTGCTTACAGTCTCTCAGCCCCGGCCGACACTGAAGATATACAGCAAATGTCTTTGGATTTATATATTTTAGTCATTTTTTAAATATTTAACACTCTCATAATTAAGATTATCATACTAACAACAGAACAAATGAGTCTGCCTAATTTCCATCTGCATTCATTCCGCATTTCCTTAAAGCATAAAATCCTTGCATCAAAACTAATCCTGTTTTTGGGAACACTGGAAAACTCAGGGTTAATCTGCTTTATCTCATTCTTGCTGTCTGCCTTGTTCAGTGGGTATTTTGGTTCTATGACATGGAAAAACAGCTAATACAACTCCATGAACTTTTTAAAACATGTTTTTGTAATCTGGTGCATTAATACAGGAAATTAACCCCTTAAGCCCGACTGACCCACCGGTGGGTCCAACAGGTGTAAACAAAAGTTCATGTGTGTAAAAAAGTGACTTTAGTGATGTAAAATGTAAAAATGAACTTAAAAAAAATACAAAACAAAACAAAAAAAAAAACAAAAAATAAAAAAACCAACAAACAAAAAACAAACAAACAAAACAAAACAAAAAACCAGATAAAAGAAACCCCCACGCTTCCTCGTGATGCAAATTACTCCTCAAGTACATTCAGATTGTGACACATATAAGACTCCCTGAGGGGTATTTTAGGATATTGCAGAAAACTGTGTTTACAGGTGAAAATGAAAACTTTCTACAACACATGAATACGTGTTGTTCATAAACCTCTGGTCATTGTCTCTGTGAGTTTGCAGCTATCCAAAAGTAAATGTTGTTTTCTTCATATGATCTTCGTTCAGTCTGCCACGTGGTGCTGAGGGTTTTTATTTTAAAGAGAAGTTTTAAATGTCATGAAGAAGTTAGCTGTGTTCAGATTCTGCTCAGGGATTTTGCTCAGCGCTGGAAATGAATAACGGTGTCACTGTAACGTCAGTAACACTGGTGCCTCCATCTTTCTCTGGATTCATTAGCTCATTTCTGACAGAACCTGACTGCCAACCTAACCTGTTCCCTCGGGAGGCATGCTGCCATGCTAACCTACTTTTCTTTTACAACTTCTGGTGAATAACAGACTATCCTATCCCCACTGGTTCTGACATTTTCTGACCATGTTGTGTGTGTCATATGTATTTCTAAATCCCTGATCCACTGGGAAAAGCTCGGTTTCTCCATCTGTCCTCCTTTATTCCCACTCTTCTACACATTTCATTACAGACACAAGTAGCTCTGACTGTCTTCACGCTGCCATATTGTTTTCTTACTCCCGCTACTCTGGCATTATAAACCTACACCCACCCACACTCACTCAGAAATGCTTTGTTGCTGACTGCCTTGTGTCGGAAACCCTCCAGCCTCGCTCGCTACTCGTCAGCCACACCAAGAGAGACTCTTCTGAAAAGATTTCTCTTCTTCTGTGTTGCATCATGATTGACTGAACATGACGCAATCAGCAGTGTGTATGAACAACAGCGACATATCCAAAGGCACTTTGTGTTTTTGGTGAATACTTTTTAGCAGCTAGGTGCTGGTTGCTCAGTCAGAGCCGTGAAATAACAAAATATCATGAAAAATGACCAAACAGCCTCGATTGTTAAATAAATAACCTGAAACTAAAAAGACAGATTTATGACGTTGATAAAATAGAAAGAATGATGTTTAATTAAATGTACACTACCGTTCAAAAGTTTGGGGTCACTTTGCCATGGGATTCAATAGGGAAGTGACCCCAAACTTTTGAACAGTAGTGTATATAATGAAAAAAATAAAGGAAATAAATAACATAGCAGCTGTTTCATTTGTGATATGAGTACGACTCAAAAACTGGACATGCTTTACTTAAGATGCATGAAAACAAAGTGTACATAAAAAACAAGTAAAACTGAGTGAGAAGCATCAGTAAAAGTTACTAAAGTTCTTTAATTGGATCAATTAAATGCAGTGGTGAAAACAAAAGTCTTTAGGTTGGATTTTAAAGCTTAAAACTCCATTAGATCTCCGGCTCCCCCGAGCGCTGCTGCTTATATTGTCAACAGTTTCCCAGGGATGATAGTTTGTAACTCTGTTGGATAAATTGTGATGGACAACTTACCCTCTAGGTGATCTATGGAAGTTTTCCCAGCATTTCCATCCAGGAAGTTTACAATCCAGCCACAAAATGTAGTGTTAATTCAGAGACTTAATATAGTAAATCCACAATGAGTGATAAGGTGATAGCTTTATTCTAAAAACATTAAAGTAGTGTATGCAGATGTTGTTACAACCTAGAAATATTGGAGCAAAATACATTTTTGTCAAGGACTATAATTTATTGTTGTTACACACATGTACTGGACAGTTATGAGCAACATGGTCCATCTTCTGAGAACTAGAATTAAAATTAAATGCACTGCTGGGACTGGGAGAAAGACATAAGACAACTATAGCTGTGTTTCCATTACAGTCTTTCGTAAAATAAAAGCAATATTTCTAAAACTTTGACAAAGTTCAGTTGTGATTTGCAGGTGTTTCCATGGAATGGTGTTTAGTGCATGAGCCGTAGTTCTTGTAAAATCCCGTCTCCACTTTAAGGAGGATGAAGATTTCCTTGTAAGGCTCTGCTTTCATTGTTGTTTGCTATCATGGATGGCGATAATATTTTTCTCTTTAATTATTTGTAATAATATTTCCATCTCCTCCTCCATCCATGCATACCGTGCCATCTTTACTTGAAATGATCTGGTCCCGTGACCCCCTACCTGTGAATGGGGAAAAAGTGTTTCCATTACACTTTTGCGAAATCTGAAAAACTACCTCATGAGAGCATAAAAACGTTTCAGCGATATTTGAGATGTTTTTCTAAATGTAGGTGATTCCATTACCAGTTTTCTATTGTGGTATTTAGGTTTTGCACAATTCTAGGGGTCAAGGAAACGTAATTAGTTACTAGTTACTCATTACTTCTGTAAATTGTAATGAAATTACTTTACTCGTTACTGCATTTGAAAAGTAACGCCACTACTTATTACTTTACTTCACCATTTCTTAATTCACCGTGCAGACATGGACAAACTTCATAGCCGAATCTTCACTGCCTGTCTGCGTAGTGTTTATTGTATATTGTAAACAAAATGGCTTTAAAACCATAAGAACAACATCCCTGTCTGTGGGAAGAAATGGGCACACTTGTCTCATAATCATTTTATCTAGTATTTTTCTAAACCTGGGTGATTCAATAGTCGACAGGGGAGCATGTCTCCTACAATGAACCTGCAACTAGCTTGTTAATTTCTGTCTTACCGGCTGCTGCGCTCCAGAAAATGTTGAAAAAAGCTTAGCTTGTTTAGGCGGGTCGGCTGCTGAAGGACTCCTTCCACTGACCGGCGAGCAGGATCTTTCACCACTGACCAAAAGCCCATATCTCCGACTCACCAGCTTCATTTTTCTTTTTCTTTAGTTGGCGCACAATCAGCTACATCACGCAAATCAATCTCTATGGCAACGTGCCCAGGCAAACACACACACAAGCAGCAGCATGCGCGTACCACTTAAAACAGATCAGAACTTTACATATAGGCAAACACGACTCGAGTAACACAGAAAAACACGTTACTGTAGTTCAGTAAAGCAATTTTGTTACTGATATTTTACTTTTTTTTTTTTTTTTTTTTTTAACTTGTCCTGTCCAGCAGCAAAATGACAATCTGGTTGCTGTATCGTGCTGAACAAATTTGCTCTGCCAAGGGGAGGCCTATGGGTAAGGCTCCTCTTGATAATGTGATTAATTTATTTATTTATTTACTTTGAATCATGGAATCTATGTAATCTTGCTGGACCTGACCGGAGGGGACAGAAAAAGATGGAAAATAGCAAAAAGATGCAAAAGGGAAAGAAGAAAGGAGACAAGAAGATCACAGACAGAAGGAAACGACCCTTCAATCCACACCATCACCAGACAACAAACTGTTACACCTGTACATGAACATACCAGAAAATTTCCTACAACTTTTACAAAAACAGAAACACACACACAGAAAAAAACTAGTCATTAAGAATTTTTAAATAATAACCAAATCAAAAAGACATAACAGCGACCAGATACTAACTCACAGGAAAAATAATTAAAAAAAAATGATCACTTAGTATTAATTATATTATAAAATGTACTACTTTACTTTGTTACCCAAAAAAGTAATACTGTTACTGTAACTCGTTACTCCCAACACTGGTCACAGGGTCCTCCAAGAGTCACCATTGTCTAATCTCTCCTTGTGTCAGCCTAGTATGAAGTACAACTTAATTCGATTTGGTAGATTGGACATTTCTCTGATGCACTGCATCAGCAGTTTCCTGAATAAAAGATTAATTCAAGTTTTACAATAAAACTATCACGTTTTAACGTGAGAAGGTCCCACTACTTGTTTTATTTGGCTGACAGCTCTGTGCTTCCGTTTGTGGTCATTGTTGATCTGTGTTATTTCTACAAAGTTCTGCTTTGTTGTTTTGGTTGGTCTTTATGATGCTATATCTACTGATATATTCATTTTACATGATTTTTTTTCAACTATAACAGCAGCACTGTCACCCTTTTTACAGTTTCTGACCCAAATTAACAAGAGAAAACTGAGTCTGATGCAGCTCAAGAGTGGGCAAACTAAATTCAAAGATTTATATGGAAACTTGTTTAAATGGAAACACATTTAAAACAGAACTTTTGCCTAACACGTTAATAAAGGTTTTAGGATCCTAGATGGCAGAAAAAGAGTCAGTTTCACCATACATCCTTTAAGAATGATAATTTAGGATAAAATATCTTATTCTTATTGTAATGTGGATTAACCTCTTCTCTGTGAGAAGTGTCAGAAACAGTCTGAAGCTCTTCGTTTGGTCTTTACTGATTAAATCTGGTCAAACTGTGTGTTGTCATGAAATGACTGAGAGATGAAGGAGTCTGTGATGTATTAATCAATCAAACATGGCTTCACCTGAATAACTTAATCCACGTGTTTTTTCTCTCTCCTCACAAACACATATGCACACACATAGCATTCATTTATCATCCACTTCATCAGCTCCACCAGTTCAACTTCCTGTTAACGCAAATATGCAATCAGCCAATCACATGGCAGCAGCTCATTTAGCAACACAGTCATGCAGACGTGGTGAAGACGACTTGCTGAAGTTCAAACTGAGCATCAGGATGAGGAAGAAAGAGGATTTAAGAGACTTTGAATGTGGCGTGGTTGTTGGTCTGAGTATTTACTGGGATTTTCACACACAACCATCTCTAGGGTTTACAGAGATGGTCTGAAGAAGAGAAAATATCCAGTGAGCTGCAGTTGTCTGGACCAGAATGTCTTGTTGATGTCAGAGGTCAGAGGAGAATGGGCAGACTGGTTGGAGATAATAGAAAGACAACAGGAAGTCCAATAGGCACTGGTTCCAACCAAGGTCTGCAGAAAACAGGAAAACAGGAAACTGAGGCTACAATTCACACACACTCACCAAAACTGGAGAATAGAAGATGGAGAAACGTTGTTGGTCTGATGAGTCTCCATTTCAGCTCCACATTCAGATGCTAGGCTCAGAATTTGGTGGAAACATCATGGAAATGGGGCTCCATCCTGCTTTGGATCAATGCTTCAAGCTACTGGTGGTGTAATGGTGTGGGGGATATTTTCTTGGCCCACTTTGGGACCTTTAGTACCAACATCACCTGGTTTAACCACCACAGCCTTCATGAGTATTGTTGCTGACCATGCGCATCCCTTTATGACCATATGTAGCATCTTCTGATGCTACTTTCAGCACGATAATGCACCATGTCACAAAGCTCAAATCACCTCCACCTGCTTTCTAGAACATGACAATGAGTTCACTCATTCCACAGTCACCAGATCTCAGTCCAGTAGAGCAGCTTTGGGATGTGGTGGAACGGGAGATTCTCATCATGGATGCAGCCGACAAACCTGCAGCAACTGTGTGATGCTGTCATGTTGATATGGAGAAAACCTCTGAGGAAGGTTTCCATCATCTTGTTGGAATCTATGACACCAAGAATTAGGGTGCATTCACACCAGGATAGTCTACTAGACTCGGTCTGATTAGGAGGGGTGCAATATTGTCCCGGACTGAGACAATGTTAATGCTGCACTTAATAAAATGAATCAGACCTTTGAAATAACATATTGCACCAAGACATTATGAAGGAGAAAACAAACACACAGCGATGAAGAAAACTCGTTCATCTGTTGGTTAATGCAGAACAACTTTGGTTTCTAGTACATAACAGCTAAATACAGAGCTGCATCAGATCCTAGCGATCTGGGGTTGATCATATTTCTACCAGAACTTTTCCCGAATTCTTCCATGTTTAACCGTTTCTCCTGCCCAGAGCCACCTATCATCCCACAGGTGCTTATGTTTTGGTTTTGCTTACTCATGATGCTGTGCACTGAAACCACAATGTACGTTTTTTGTAGTCTACTTCCTGTATTTGGCCTGCTTGACAAGAACCAAGACCTGCATTTGTATGGGGACCACTTGTCCACTTGTTTCATTCAAGTCAGAATTTGTTTGTGTATTCACAATACCCCAAACGAAGCAGACTTTCCAAGCAAACAGACTTGGATTTGAATCAAAAAGGCTGGTGTTAGTGTACCCCAAAAGAATAAAGGCACTTCTGAAGGGGAAAGGGGTCCAACCCGCTAGCTGGTCCTGATCAAGTGGACAGTGAGTGTGTATATATTTGCAGACAGAAATGTACTCCTGTACTGTTTTGTGTAAGTCCAGTGGTCTTCTCTTTTGCTGTCACTTCTGGATCAAATCATGGCATTACAGTCACGTCACTCACCTCTGTCATTGTGCACCTTCTCTTAAATCATGTGGGAACTGAGTGAGCATTTCTTTATCCTAATCCTTGAGGCACATCAGGGCTCCCGCACTGTGAAGCCAAAGAAAATAGGGCTTGTAAATATGTAACAAGGAGCTGTGTTTGAAGGATGAGTGGGGCTGCAGCTACCACTGCTGGGCCTTCTGGCAGCTGTTAGCAGAGCAGTGGTGGAAGGAGGTCTTTAATTGCCATCCATGGCAGCAACATGACACTTGAGGTTGCCTCAGAACTACTAGGGTGTTTCAATATCAAGATTCAATATCTCTGCTGTATGTGTCAACATTGTAAATTATGTAGGGACTTTTCCTCTATGTAACTCCCAGCTTTGCATTGTCTCTGTATATCTGCTGCATAACAAGTCCTGGAAAACTGCTTTATTAATTTAATTTAAAATTGAAATAGTTTCTACAATATATAAGAATAAATGAAAAATTCTGATGTGCTTTGTTTTTAGCATATAACTCCCACATTATAAAGTGATAGGTTTCAAGGCTTTACAATAAGATTATCATGTTATAACATAAGGTCTGCTTTTGTCCCGAATAAATCTGATATAAATTTATAAATCTGATATGACCTGGCCACATTTTTCTCCAAAAGACATTTTCAATTATACTAATTTTAAGTGACTAGTCTCAGATTTTTGCTCTCAAACCCCAAAAACGATTAACACAAAAACATTTTATACATTGATCATAAGGATGTTGACTTTTTCTTTTTTCTGTATCCTGCAGTTTGGTCGAACGGAAGTGATTGATAACACACTGAACCCCGACTTTGTGAGAAAGTTTGTCCTTGATTTCTTCTTTGAAGAGAAGCAGAACCTTCGCTTTGATGTGTAAGTTGGAAAGTCTCCACTTTTTTCCCCCTGCAGTCCTGCTGTCTGTTTCCTGTGTTAGATCAGGGAATCACTTCAATCAGACGTCCTTTTTGGCCGACTGGTTCTTACCCACATGTTTTACAATCCTCCAGCTGTTTGTGTTTTAATCAGCAGTATTGTGATTGAGCATATTTCCAGGTTTCCTGCTGATTTTCCTCAGATTACTTTTATTATTTTTTAACAATAACTTCTGAAGCTATAATTAATGGTGTTGTTGATGGTTAATGGATTTATTTATTTAGTTGATCAGTGAAAATCAAGGTAGAAATTTTTAACTTAGCCAAAGGTTTGTCGGTGGAGCACCATAGCAGACCAGTTCAGGATGCGATCTGGGAACAGATAGAAGAAATAAATCCAGAGCTTCTGTTAATTTCTTCACCTCAAGCAAAACACACAAACAATGTGTTGTGTGAAAGCAGAGACTCTGCTGGTTACAAAGATGTCTGTCTCATCACAGTGGGACAGAAACTCAGAGCTAGCAGCCAGGATCAGAAATCGTGTCTTACTTTTGCTGTTTTCTGGTGAAAAGTTTTATTCCAGCTCTAAAAACTCTGTTAATGTGTTCTCCTGTGACTCTGCCATTGTTTGTAAAACATCATGAAGGTTCTGCTAGTTTCCATGGAGATAAAAGAGGTTTTAGTATTCACTCTTCCTATCATAGGCTGTCTTGGGGTTCACTTCTTTCTGGATCCTCATGGTGTTTCTAAGGTGAACGTGGGGCTTTCCCTGGATTCTCCTGACTGACCATTGATAGAGGTGTCCTTCATCATCATCGGCCGATGGCTTCCTGAGATATTTACCTGCGTAACCCCTTTATTAAAACATCTGGAACTACTCAGGTTTACTTTTTTACCTTCTACTGTAGCACAGTTCCTCATCAGACTTACTTTATTCATTCCTAGGACTACTTTACTTTCTTCAGGACTACTTTACTCTTGAATACATTACTCATACGGAGGACTACTTTACCCAGCTCTAGATTACGTCACCCACTCTTTGGACTACTTTATTAATTCCTAGGACTTCTTTACTAATTCCAAGACTTCACTAATTCCTAGATGAATTGGGCTGCTATCGTCTGGTTTTCACTGAAAATAATGTGGTTTTGTTTTTGGAGGAGATCACCATTTACATTTTCTACTGTGTTCCAGGTGAATTTACTTCTACTACTGACACAGTAACACATATATCTTCATTTTGACACTTCTGTAGTAATCTCACATGTCTCAGCTTTCTGTGGAGACCAAGATTATACGTACAAACCTTGTAGTTGTGAAGATAAACTTAATTTATTTTTGGGTATTTCATTCCAGAGAGGAAGCAGAAAAACTAGACCTAGAACAAATTCAGTTACTAAATCAATTCAAATCATGCAGACATGCAGAAAAAGCAGGTGAGTCCAGATTAGTTTAGTCAAAGATAAGTCTTCAAGAGCGGTCTTTGTTCTGAAAACAATCAGTGGCTCATTTCTACATCATTGATCCACAAATGAAAGCTAATTAGAGAAACCTCATCTGGTTTTACGTGTAAGGGCCAAAACATTTACCAAATACATCCCTTACAGGTTAAAACAGTCTCTCCTTTCAAACTAAAAGATCTTTAAAAGAAATTTAAAGTTACAAGAGAAAATATCCAGCGAGCAGCAGTTCTCTTGACCAAAATGTTTATTTACATCTTTTCAAAGTGCTTTTTAAAGTGAGTCCATGACAGATCCAGTGGTCCAAACAGACAAAAGCAGACAGTTGTGTGTAGGTGGGGAAAGGTGGACTTTTACCACCTCCACCCTTTGAACATGGGATCGATGCCTCTGCTGGAGGATTCAGCGAAGAGACCCAGCATGAGGTGAGGTAGAAGAAGAGGCTAGACTACCTGCCACATCCTTCCTATTGATCTGAGCTGCTCGTGAGCTTCTCTGCTCTGCCCATCACTGGATGATCAGCTGTGCTGAACATCCGACTGTTTGATTCCACTCGTCTCAGTGGTTCATCATCAACAGACGATGATGCTGTGTGATTTTAAAGTAGTTGTAAAAACTTTAAAAAAACCCTGTTAGGGATGTCTGTCGTGACAGTGATGTGAAGGTAAATGAAAGCACTGAAAATGATGAAGTCCACTTTTTATTTCTTTATTTCATTTTCTTCTTTCATTTATGGATGACCCAGTTTGTTATAAATTCAGCAGATTTCTTTTAACTAGAAAAGTCTTTGATGATATATATGTCTTTGCACCCTATTTTTTTTTTTAAAGATAACTATATTAACAGTGAGAACTGAGTGAAAATCAATATTTTGCAAAAGAATTTACTACAGAAACTGTAAGCAGCCCTGCTTGTTAATATATATTTTTGATGTCATTATCTGAACATCACAAGTCACTTATTCTTATCACAAGATTACCAGCTAGTTAAAAAAAAAACTCATGCATGGCAGCTCTTATCTTCCATAATTTCCAACTAGAATCTGAAAGAGGAATGGCCAAAGTTACTACCATTTAAATTCACGTTTTCTTCATTGTCCTCAGTCCTGTGTTGTTTTATGTTGATTTAATGAATTAACTATTATCCTGACATAATAAGTATATTTTTTCCACTTCACAGTATAATTCATCTTTTTGTTTATTGTTTGCTTTGTTTTTTTTTTAAGATAAGATCAAAGAAAGCGGACCAGTTCAGGAAAGTCATTACCAGAAGCAAACAGAATAGCACATGCCTGCCTTAACTTACTGTTACTGATTCAGACCAGCTGCTACGGTAGTACTATTTAATAGTGCCACTGGATTAATGATAAAGAACATAATCTGGAGGAAAAAAACACAATAATATAATATAATATCATACAATATAATATAATATAATTGTTGTAGGTTGGGGGACCAGAGTGACAGAAAGATGGCAGTAGGCAGAGGTCTTCCAAAATGGCAAGAATTTATTCACCAAGGTGCAAATTTCAACAAAAATATATACGGAAAAATGCAAAGAAACATAATGTAACTTAGACATGCACCCTGCTGCGTCATCATGCCCCCCCCAACACAGACTAAAGGCCAGTCTTATATAAGCTTGAGTTCCATCCACAAAATGGCTTCCCTGGGCTCCTCTCACTTAACAGGTGAGTCTATCCTTTCAACATAAATTCAACTTACCATTTAAATTACTGAATCCTGGTACCACCCACAGAACTAGGGAATAGAAAATCAAACATTTCCTGTAACAAAACATACTTAACCCCCCCCCCCCTAAATACTTAAACCCTTCCAGTGGCATCATTAAATCAGGGCAAACCCTATAAATACAGGAAGTGATGTACTTTTTCCTCCTTTTGCTCCTGGAACACATGGTAAGTATGGTGAGAAACATATTCGAATTAAATATTTAAACAAACAAAACTGTTTTAACCAAATAAACAGAACTAAAGATATTAACAGTGGTCTGAGTCTTGCTTTAACAGATGTTTATGTATGTTAGCTGAACTCAAATAGAAAGCAAAACACAAACAGGCCCGGGATAGTTGGTGTGTGCTGACCACTGAGCAATGATGAAGCTAACATTGTTAAAATAAAACAAGTATGGTTGAAATGATATGAAACAGTGGCAAATGGTGTGAACTCACCCACTTTGTCACAATAATATAATATATATCATAGAAGTACACTGTTTATACATCAGATCCCAAATAGTCAGGGAAACTAAAACAGAAACTATAAAATCAACTGACTAAGAAAAGCCAAGACCAACACTTGATGAAAAACAAAACAAAACAAAACAAAAAAAAAAAACTAAAAACCTTAACATGAAGCTAGAAAACCCTGATAAAAACCTGGACGTATTGTTTGGTGTCGGCAGCTTCCTATAGTTTTGAAAAGACAGCAAAAAGTATTTTTCTATAAACATATTCTGGCACAAAGTAGTAACTTGTACAAACTGCTTGTGCAGAACAAAAAGTCAACTAAACCCAGACAAAACTGAAGAAGTCCTTCTATAACAGACTAGCAGGAACTTTGTCAACACCTGTTCCCAGGTAATAGATTAAATTTGTAAGAGTTAACTACTTTGTTCTTTTTTCATTTGTCTGTGTTGTCTCTGTGATGGACTGGTAATCCATTCAAGGTGAATTTATGGGTGTAGAATTGGGTAAGAACAGTAGGGACATATGTCTACCCATGTCCTGAGTAGTCCCTGCCATTTTCTGTAGTACTAAGGGAGAGATCTGTGCTCTCCACTGCAACACCACTGCTTTAAGTCCTGTTTATAATCAATTTTAACTGATATGATTTGCTCTGCTTTTTTGTTTCTTGCCAGTGTGATTGGCTGTCCCAAAATACACTCCAAAGAGCTAGCACTAGCTAGTGCCAGAAGATGGTGCTAACAGTGGTTGTGTCTTCAGTCAGAATGTCAGGGACAAAGAAACACACACACACACACACACACACACACACACACACACACACACACACACACTATTGTGATAATTGTGGTCACGTTAGAGAGACATGAAAAATAAAACATTACATCAATACTCTGGATCAACAAGCAGAAATAAGGTTTAAAAGTGCACATAAATGTAAGTTGGCTTATTTGGGGTGCAATATGGGGCACTTGATGTGGTAGTATGAGGATCACTTCTGGTGTACTGTCTGGTGCTGGTAGACTGGATCCTTGTGTGGCTAGCTCTACATTGGGATCTGCCTTAGCCTGATCTGGGTCCTTCCTGTTTACAAAAAAGTCAGAAATATCTCACATTCGCTTTATTCTTATATCTTCCTATACATAATCAGACTGGTAACAGGATATATTTCTCTATAGATTCATGTGTAGCTACTTTTAAATCAACTAGCAGCCTTACTAGCCACCTGAAACTGAATCATGTAGCTCTAGCCTAGTCAGCACTAAATAATGTGAATACTAATGCTCTCCTTTAGCATCTTTAGTTTATTTTCAGCTCCAATATTAGAATCCGAAATGAGTTGATTAGTCCCTAAATACACTCGGTGAAAACTAAATATGACATATGGTTTCCCCACATTATCTTAAAACTAAGCTAGTGCTACCATATAATTAGATTAGCACTGCTGTGTAGCTTCATGCTAACATAAGATAAAAAGCCTTACATGACATTATTGTGTTGTATCTGCACAGCAACAAAAGCTCCTTAGAAATGTGTAGCCAAATTTCAATATTTTAAAGGATGACTAGTTAATTAATATCTACTTAAATATTTACTTCAAATAGTAATACTGCAGGTCTGGAAAGACGTTTCTGTCCTCCTCCTCCACTGATCTGTCAGTCACCTGAGATGGACAGTGTCACCCTGGCCACCCCTCTAGCTCCGCCCCTGGTAATTAATTGTGATGGTAATATCAGTCACTAAGTAAAAAAATTTGTTTCCTTATCATGAATCTGTGTGTTATTTTGACATGTGAAAGTAGAAAGTTGCAGGTAGTTCAGAGAGGAGGAGATGAGGGTGGAGAAGAAGATGAGCTGTTGTACCCACAGTTGTGAATTTTGATTACATGATTAACTGACATGTAATCAGTCATAATATGTCCTACTTTACCTGTCCTTCCCATAATTTTATAAAGACTGAAACAGACATTTCTGTTTGATACAGATTGCTGAAAAATGGATCATAATAATTTTAACATGATTTTTATTTAAATTGAGAATATTAATGAACATTCCCACTGCTGTCACTAATTCTACATACCTACAACTATAAGGATGATGAAGAACTAGGTCTGGCTTATTACTCTGGTTGCAAATACAACTTTTAAAGAGTACATTTATTCCCATGTTGCATTAGTATGTTTGTCAAGTAATAAAAGCAAAGCTGCTAGGCAGGTGAAGAGGCAGGGCCAAAGATGAGGGCTTAGATCCAGAGTTAATGTTTCTGTTTGGTTGGTTTTCAACTCATAACATTACTAAATCATAAATTAAAATAATCCTGTATTCAGCATAATCCTTGATATTAGTATTTTGTATATTAATCTATTGCTTCCTTATGCATCATCATCATCATCATCATAAGGGGCCATCAATCCACTGTGTACACAGAAATGGCCCGATGAGCCACATGATGTGATGAGCGTGTGCTGGAGCTGATCACCCCGAAAAAAGAACCACAAAGGAGTTTAATTAATTATTATTAACATATTATTTCATTTGTTCAGAACTGAAAATCATGAGAAAGGATTATTGCCCACGATAAAGGACCAGTTTGTGAGGCTAGTTTATGTGCCACCCTGAACAGTGCTGGCCCAATTTAACCTCAATATATTGTTATAATATGTTTAAATGTTTTAATGCTGCAGCTTTGATATCCACAACTGTAGTTTCAGTTCTCAGCTGCTTCCGTGTCTTCAGCGGAATTAAAAAGTAGATTCTCTATTAAAATGTCTGAATAAATGTTATACTTCACCTGTTGATCTTGAGTTAACAAGATGAAAACTTTCTTTTACAAGCCAGGTGAGCTTTTGGAAGGAGGCATAAGTGAGAGTTTCCAGAGCAGTAAAATCATTACCGAATATATGAACTAGTACATTAAAAGTGCTACACACAGTTGAGCTGCAGCAGTAAAAGAAACAAACAAAATAAAAACAAATAAAACCAAGTTTTTTTTTTCTGTTTTGCTGAACTGAAAAAGATAAGACCTGCATTCAGTGGGAGTTTGGCACAGAAACAATGTGCTGTCTCCTGTAGCAGACAGTGATTAATACAACATCTACAGTAGCTTCAAAACTCATGTTTTATCAGTCTGTGTGTGTGTGTGTGTGTGTGTGTGTGTTATATTTTGCACAACTTAATAATTCATTGTTAATGATTTGCTTTGTCGAGAGATTAGGACTCTTAACTAATCAGGGCAGCCGTCCTGTGGGAGGAAACTTCAAATTGAAAAACTTAAGACAGAACAATATAACTGACTCTCTGATTTCATTTGAACTTCAGTCTTTTCCTCATTAACTTAAAACTAAAACTAAGGACAGCATTTTAACATCAATGCTTCCAGATTGTTGGGGAAATATTCTAGCTGCTATTACGGTGTAGTTTTATTTTGGTAGAGGCATAAAAGTGGCTCACAGATAATAAATCTTTATTTTGCAATAGCATGTAATAGAAAATGTAAACAATCGTCACTCTATCAGTCAATCTATTCACGTAAGTAAGCAGTTGGTGAGATGATAATGAATAAAAGCTACATTATGATCAAGAACATGGTAGTACAAAAGCAGAACAACATATATAAATACATTACATGATGCCTTCGCTTGTACTTGGGTATCTGAGGTTTACCAGGTAAAGATCAGTCACCAAATGAAAAACTACATTAATTGAAAATAAACAAGTTATCCTCTTTTTTTTCATGTATTTTAAGTGCAGCTTAATTGTTACTGTATCAAATAGTTCATAAATTGCAGTTACTTGCATGTCATCCCTGTCTGTTCCTTTTCCTGTACAGCTACCTTTAATTAAAGGCCTCTAGTGCTCAAAACTCTGTTAAAAATAAGACAAATTTTACTTTTAAAAGGTTTTTTGTTCTTGGCAGCATTGATCTGTGGAATGAACCTACCTACCTACCTACCTACCTACCTGCAGTCTGGTTTCTATTTTGACTTTGGTGTTCAAACCTATACGGTTTTTACCAGAATCTGTCCAGTATGAGCAACAGGAGGCAGCCAGATATCCACCATGTTGATCTACGTCACCTCCTGTCGTTAGTTCACTGGATGCTCCGTTTGCTTTTACTTCTTTGGTTTGCATCAGAGAGTAAATGAACATTCATGTCAGTCTAAACCAGTGGTGGGGAACCTTGGCCCTCTGCAGACTTTCCATGTGTTACTGCTCCAACACACCTGATTCAAATGAATGAGTCACCGTGCAGAACTCGATAAACTGTTGGATCCCTTTGATTTGAATCAGGCGTTAGAGCAGGGACACATGGAAAAAGTGCAGGACTGTGGCCCTTGAGGACCAGGGTTCCCCACCACTGGTCTACACGAACTGTATTATCTGTGGAAGTGGGACGGGGTTTGTTTAAAATGGTCCAAATTGGCTCAGTGAAAATAAACCCTTTCTCCTTGAGCTGACCCTCTAATGATGGCTAGTTCAGCATTCATCCAGCATCCTGTACTCTATGATCTCTTCAGTCAGTAAAAGTCAACCTGATGTTGACTCTTGTCTCTATTTTTCTGTCTCTTTCTTTTTCTCTCTTCCTCTAATAATGTCCTTTTGCGTTTCTTTGCTGAATCAGACATGGTGCCTGTTCAAAATGACCATTGTGTTGATATCCAGTTGCTGGGATGTGGCGTGGTGCTGTGAAGTGAAATGCTGCTGGAACGTGATGTCCTGGAAGAAAAAGTGGTGAAATGTGCTTTCTCAGCTTCAGGATGCTGCAGGGAGACGACTGCTCCAGAAATGTGCACAATGAATGTCAGTGTGGTATCAAAACGAGTCAGAAGCTCAGAGTTTTAAGGTCAGAAAGTTGCTTGATCCTACTGTAAAGCTAAACCTAGTTAGCAACTTATTCCAGTTGTACACCAAAAAAGGAACATATCTGCAGAACTGGCATCTGTGGAAGGTGTTTGTCCTTCTCCCACGATCATCAGACCTGGAGAAGAGACTAGCTCCCCACAGTTTGTAAATTATATGCAGATAATTTCAAAGTAGCATGCCATAAAAAACAGTTAGCATAAAAAAATACTGTCAGCGTATAAAAATATAGTCAGCATAAACATTTGTTTAAAACAATACTTCTATTTTAAGTTCAAGCTAGATTTTTTTCAAAGCCAGATTTAAGCTGTTATGTTTTAGCTCCATAATAAGTCTTATGTTTTCAACATCTATAATGACTGCATGCTTTTCGAACCATAAAGACATTTAATATAAAATGTTTGGGTCATCAGTATTCCGATAGACCGTCTCACATGCCACACATGGATTAATAAAAGCAGTGCCTTTTAAAGAGGTTAAATTTCAAGTATGGCCCAGATTGGTTGTACAGAGTCCAAAGAGACAGCTGTGGTTTCCCTGATATGGGGTCATGAGAGGGGATTCCAATAAAAGCAGGCATCCCAGTAGAGGGAATCAATTATTAAACTCCTGCCTTTCCACACAGGTTATTTTTAGCCCACTGAATCACAGGAGATACTTGTGGAGCAAAGTGATGTAGAATTTCCATCAGGACCAGGGGGTGAATGGACTCAAATGACACTTTATGGTTTTTGAAATGGGTTTAAGTAAAGTATGAGTAGTCAGTATCTTACCTGCAGTAGATGACAGTCAGAACTCTCTCAGTTTGGAGAACCAGAATATTTCTTGATGGACGAGTCAAACAAAAAGCTATTCAGACTTAGCTCCCTAAGAGGATAGAATTCCTCTCCATCTTAAACTATTTAAACCAGTTTCATAGTGATCTGAGCCAAAGCTCTGTTGTCGATTTTTACACTGTGTAATCTCTGAATCACAGTTACACAGACGGGCTCAGCATATGCAACACAGAGGTTTACATGAAGAACATGTTTAATCACCTTTATTCAATTCCAAGATCTGGAGGTTTGGATAGGTTCTGATTAGACAAGGGGTGGAAATGACATATTTATGTCTACTGGAAGAAAACCAGTTCTTGCTTCTTTTGGTTTACAACATGAAAAACCACATAATGAGTACCATTTGTGCTTTGATTTTTATCAGTTTTGAAGCATTAGTATACTACCTCAAATTTGTCAGCTGAGGAGGAGGAATATATATACACAACCTAAATATCCATGTCAATAAACATATTTACGACATCCACTATGTTTATGTTAATAATAATGATCAATAATTAATGGTAAAATTATGAAACGATGGAGAAATTACAAGCAAAAAGTATCGTATCGGCAATACTTGGCCTAATTTTACTTGGTATTGGATCTATACCAAAATTTGCAGGATTGGCCGGGCCTAGTTGTCACCTCGGTCTCCTCGCTCTGTTCCTCTGCACCTCCTCCCGACACCTGCTCGGCCATATGACGGGTTTGATGTACAGAAGATCAAAGTTCTGCAGTTGCAGAGCTTTTTCTCCATCAGGTCCAGGATGTCCCTCTGCTGCAGACTAACAGCAGAGACTTCCTCACATAGAAAGTAGAGGGATTTTTTGATGTCGTCTATATCCTCGGCTAAAGGAGCTTTCTTTGTGGTCATTGCACTGTGATGTTATTATGCTGCCACCTGGTAGTCTAGCCAGCTAGTTAACTTAGCTTACACAGCCACTGGCTATTAAAGTCTGTCGTCCACAAGTCGGTGTCGCAATCCAGGCAATGGTCAAAATCTCTCAGTTTAAGGTCCGTAATCCAAAATCAGTTCCCCATGGAAGAACTAACTTTCAAAGAAAGAAAGAAAATAAAAATCAGAATAAACCAGTCACATATTTCAGATTTAAGTTTATTTGAATAATCATTTTAATTCGGAATTAAATTTTTCAAGGTTATTTTTAATCTTTTAAGTAGCTGGTCTGTACTTTTAACTCATTTTTAATAAGATTGAAAATGAAAAATTACATATTTACTCCAAGACGTAAACATTCTGGTTCTACTTTAACCTGGATGTTTGAGGTGTCAATCCTGTGTCCCTTTAGGACTTATTTCTTATCCTAAAATTTAGGTTATCCACATAAATGAAGGACCAATCACTGAATTAATGATTATATTTAATTGTTCATTGTGTTGGTCCTGCAATGGACTGTACCCTGGGTGTACCCTGCCTCGCCTGCTAAATGCTGGGATAGGCTCCAGCTTCTCCTTTTTAGAAGCAACACTGATTTCTGCCAAATCACTTTAGCCAACACGCAACTCAGCATAATAATACTCAATATCAACACCTACAGATGCTTTGTAAATTAACACAGTTTGGTCAACAGAAATACCAAACTGCAGTTAGGGTTTAAAAACAACACTTAACCATGTTAGAAGCAGATCCTTCCTGTTAATATATAGGATTTGCTGCTTCACACAAAAAGCTCTTAAGTGGCTAACCGGTAAGATGCTTTGTTGGTGAGGAAAATGTAGGAAAAACAATGTGATTAACAGAGATTCATACTAGTGCTATTCTCTCTCTCTCTCTCTCTCTCTCTCTCTCTCACACACACACACACACACACACACACACACACACACACACACACACACACACACACAAAAATATCCAGGTGTCATCAGCAAAAAGGTGAGATATTTTCAGTGATGAAGAACTGAAAGCTCAAGGCTAATGTACTAATGAACAACTAGCATAACCCTAAAGTGTCATTAGTAAAAGCTGCTTTAACTTGTTCTTTATGTTGCACATCATGCTTCACACCTTTCCCTTGTATTCTTCAAATGCAACATTAAAAAATGTTGGAATCTGCATGTCTTAGTAACCAAACCAGTAATTGTTAGAATTCATGAATATCAATAAGCCAAATGCTCCAATAGTGCAAATTCCATCTCAGTCAGGCCACCGGCATTTCAATCACTGATGGTTATAGAAAATTGTAATTAAGACTGTTCTACAGTTTTTTGCTGCACCCTAAAGGGAATCAGAGCCTTATTTAATATGGCACGCAGTAATGTGTACTTAGGCTTTTACATATGCAGTTTTTAATTTCCAGGATTAGATTGTGAGTAAAGGAGGCTCCAACCATGAAGTAAAACTAAAAACGTCATATAACCCTCATGTTTCAGTGCTTACTTCTGTAAATCAATTCATAAGCATCCATCTTTGCCAATCCACCACTGAACAGTGTAAAGCAAATATACATAGTGAGGACAAACACCACATACTGCATAAATTGATGACGTAATATGAGCTGTTCCCTGTCTTGTAACATCTGAAATGAAATATTAATACTCAGAGTTTCTAAATCAGAGCGGTTAAAAGGTTTCATGTAATTTGTCCTTCCGCTTCAAGTACCTGAGGTCACATCAAAGGGATACGTTTTAACTTTGCACATGAAATCTTCATAAATGTGTTTTACTAATGCCAGCTGTGCTCAGCAGCTACAATAACAGAGAAACGCTATGATTTACAAATACGCAATCCAGAGGAGCCTCTAAGGTGTTAACAGTAAAGCTGCCTTTTAAACTGAATACTTCATTAATCCCCAAAAGGGAAATTTTACTATTGTGGCTGAAAGTATGCTGCCTCTGTCTGAAAGGGACTAAAGCAGGGGTGCCCAAAGTCGGTCCTCAAGGGCCGCTGTCCTGCAGATTTTCCAGTGTTTCCTGCTTCAACACACCTGACTCAAATGAAATAGATCCAACAGCCTATAATGTTTTGCACAATGACTCAATTTGAGTCCGGTGGTTTTGGAGCAGGGACACATCTAAAACCTGCAGGATTGGCCCCCACTCTGCTAACAACCTGGCCAAAAGTCTGAATGAGTTCTACAGCTGATTTGAAAGACAGTGGGACAGAGGTGACATCGCCCACTCCACCATTCTCCAATAAGCAGCAGTCCTTCCCATATTGCTTCACCCGAATCAGCAACACAACCCCCCTCCCCAGTGCTCCCCCCTCCTCCACCCCTTACACCTCTCTCCATTAAAGAGGGAGATTTGAAGACTCTTTTAAAGACTCAACCACTGTAAGGCTGCAAGCCCGGATTCTGTCATCAACTCCACCCTGAAGCACTCTGCCAATCAACTGTATTCGGTGTTCAGACATTTTTAACACCTCACTGGAGACCTGCTATGTGCCAGTCTGCTTTAAGACCTTACCAATTATCCCAGTCCCCCCCCAAAAAACAAGGATCACAGGACTAAATGACAGACCTGTCGCCCTGTCTTCTGTGTTCATAAAGTCTTTTGAATGCCTTTCCTTTCCTCAAAATGTAGATCTTCTCCTGGATCATCTACAGTTCATCTAAAGAGCTTACAGATCTGTAGACAGTTCTGTAAACATGGTCCTACACTTCATCTTCCAGCATTTGGACTCCCCAGGATCCTATTTCAGGACTCTGGACTTCAACTCTGCCCCGAGACCAGCTCTCCCAGCTATATGTGTCAGACTTCATGTGCAAGTGGGTTACAGACTTCCAGACCGTTTGTGAGGTTGGGTCAGCCGGTCTCTGTCTCCTGGTCTATCCCTACTGGATCCCTCAGGGCTGTGTCCTTTCTTCTCTGTTAGTCCTCCTGTACACCAACAGCTGCACCTCTGGACACCAGTCTGTCAAACTCCTAATTTCTTTTGGCAAAACCAACTGTGGCAAGCGAGTGGGTGGGATGACAACACCACCTGGGGGCTTTCACCCCAGGAAATATATTTAAAAGGAGCCGTGAGTTCTACAAGCACCAGTACCACAGATGGATGTAGCAAGAGGACTCAATTAATACAAAAACAAAGGGTAAAAATCAAGCACACAATAAAAAAGGACTGCTAGTACTCCCCTCCGGTCACCAGAGACTGGGGGAACTCCTGCATTAAAAATCGTACAACCTGCACAAAAAAAAAAAAAAAAAAAAAAAAAAAACATAACACATGCCAACAAAAAATTCTAAGTCCAAAACAATCAAAAATGCAAACAAAAACCAAACCGTGCAAGTCCATAAAACCGGGTTGCAGCAGGACCCAGCAGGAGCCCAGTCGTGCACTTAATTCAGCCAGGTAGAGTCCAGCAGGGAGAGTGTGTCCAAATAAGAAAAGAAAACACAAGAAAAATGCAGCCAGACACTTGACTCCTAGATGCAAGGAAAATGCAGCCTGGCCCAATGCCCAGGCACTGCAGCAGCTGAGAGGGGATTGGAGAGTCCACCTAACGAGGCACAGCATATACAGGCTGCCCAAACCATGGCTGACAAACTGCCACACTGCAGACAAAGTTAAGCAGCTGTCACCCAAAGACAAAGAAAACATGGCTGAACACAGGTCACAGCAATGACACTTACGGTGCATCCACAATAAAGATCTTCTTGCAAGACCAGCCACGTCCACTGCCAACCAACTCCCAGAAGAGAAGAAACCACACACTAAGGAGCAGACACCAAGCCAGCTATAAAGCTGCCTGATCTGCAATCACTCAGATGGGTTGCACCTGTTGGGTGCAATTTGGAGGGAAAGGGTGGAAGTCTCTCCCACCACATAACCTTACTGGCCTCTACTCTGATGGGGACAAGTCTGCCTACAGGAGTGAGATGGACTGTCTGGTGTCCTGGCGCAGCTTCAACAACCTGGAGCTCAATGCTCTCAAGACAGTGGAGATGATGGTGGACTTCAGGAAGGACCCAGCCCCCTCTCCCTTGTCATCATCTGTAACATTCCAGTGACCTCTGTTGAGTCCTTCTGCTTCCTGGGCACTGCCATCAACCAGGAGCTTAAACGAGAGCAGAACATTTGCTCCCTAAGAAGGCTCAACAGAGGCTGTACTTTCTTTAGTAGTTGAAGACGTTTCTCCTCCCAGCCAAGCTGATGGTAAACTTCTACATGGCCACCACTGAATCCATTCTCACATCCTCAGTAACAGTCTGGTTTGCTGCAGCCACAGCCAGGGATAAGCCCAAGCTTCAGCATGAGACATGCAGCCAGGATTGGCCTGATCCCTCTCATCCTGGGAACACACTTGTTATGTGCCTCCCATCTGGCAAAAAGTTGTTTTTCCCTGCAGCTGACACAGAAACAAAGGAGAATGACAAACATCCAGCAGTTTTTATTTTTTTTTACTTGACATGTGGATTTAAACAACAACAAATCCATCATATGGTACAACATGGTACTGTTACTGCTTTTAGTTCCAAGTTGCACAGAAAGTCATTACTCTTTCAACCAATCAACGGACTGCAGTGTGTCAGGCTCCACCTTTGAGACGGTTTGGGTCAAATATTCAGGTGTCCTTCCCACTTTTTGCCTGTGTAATCCTTGAGTACAAACTTACGGATGTTGTCTTGGTCAAACTTGTATACTAGGATGAACTGAACCTCTGAGTAGAAATGTAAATATTTTGTACTGCTGTTAAAAGAACTTTACTGTTCACTTGCATGTTTTTGTAAATATTTGTACAACAAATTCCACATACAAAATGTTTTTTTTTTGTTGACATTACTACATCGCAGCATTCTGTTTTAAAAGGTGGTAGAATATAAATTCATAGCTAACTTATTTTAACAAGTCATATCTGAAACTAAAATACTGTATGTCTGGTACTGGACATAATATTCTGTATGTCCTCATACACTGGCCCTCTTCAAGCAGTGCAAACTGGTTTCACTGTAGAAATATGTAGAAATATAATTATTTCAAGGGCTGAAGGATACTGGCTTAAGAAATAGGGCTGTAATTATCTAAACAACCCACTATGCTGGCTTTGTTCTGGCACTAACAGAACAGACAACAGTGAGTCTGGTAACAAGCTATGAATCATAAAGCCAGAAAACAGATGGCAAGACGAGCTTTCTTTGCCACTGGCATATTTAAGTTGTTCAGCAGAGTGATGAACCACTCACTTTGTTATCAATCTGCTTATTTATAGCCTGATATGCTTCATGGGACATAATCATCTTTTTATCTTTACCTTCAATATTGCTCTACTTACACTAGTTGCTTTAGGTTCAGATAATAAGTTGCTGTCCTACTGGTACCAACTGATCCATCTATAGGGCATTACACAGATTTATTATATTTGCTGTCACCGCTTTAACAAAATCAGAAGTATTATTTCTTCTCAGCTGTAGAATCATTCCTCATTAGCGTGTTCACTAACAGTTATCATGTTCACAGCTGATTGGCTCGTATGAATCAGTCTTAGTGATGTGAAAGCAGTGTACTTTCTACCATCGTCATCATCATCATCATCATCCACAGCAGTGGATGAAGGTCCTTCTGCAGTCGAACTGTCCCTGCCCCTCTTATTTTAGTTGTTACCGTACTGTAGCATACCTGGCTGAAATGAATGACTCATTAACAGGCTTGCAAAGAGCTTGATGAGGAGGTCCATTAATTTGTGTCAGGTCTGTTGTAGAAGAAAAATATCTAACACATGGACGGCAGTGGGTGCTGAGGACCAGGAATGAGAAACATATATGATTAGATCCTGTCTTCTAGTGGTCTGTTCTGCTTGATTATGGCTGAAACTCAAGTTTCACTGATTATTTATTTAATAATTGGTGGCAATGTTAATGCAAAAGTAATCATCCACAGCAGTGGATGAAGGTCCTTCTGCAGTCGAACTGTCCCTGCCCCTCTTATTTTAGTTGTTACCGTACTGTAGCATACCTGGCTGAAATGAATGACTCATTAACAGGCTTGCAAAGAGCTTGATGAGGAGGTCCATTAATTTGTGTCAGGTCTGTTGTAGAAGAAAAATATCTAACACATGGACGGCAGTGGGTGCTGAGGACCAGGAATGAGAAACATATATGATTAGATCCTGTCTTCTAGTGGTCTGTTCTGCTTGATTATGGCTGAAACTCAAGTTTCACTGATTATTTATTTAATAATTGGTGGCAATGTTAATGCAAAAGTAACTTTTTTTTTATTATTAATATTTAACTCTCATCATACAGTTCTACAGTGTGATACTGTTATGGTGGTGCTGCTGGTATTAATCAGTACTTGAAGCCCCCATTTGAAAACATTAAGGTGCATTAAACCTCATGCACCATTACAGACACTTTTGTCCATTTGGGCACATTTTTCTTCTCCCTTTGGTCATCATTTTGGCTGTGTTAGTGCATATAGCACAATTTTTCACAAGTTTCTTCCACAAATTTTAGAATTCCATTTTTCATTTAGATAATAGGCTTTGATGCATAGGCCTGTAATGGAGCTAATTTTAGTGGTGACCAGTAAAAATGACAAATTTACTATATATCTAAGAAATAAACCCCCACTGTCACAGAATCCATGATTATATTTTGTAATAGCTATTAAAAAAAGTTGGCTTAATGTGACTTAGTGGGACAAGTTTTATAGTTGTGTTTCTGGAAGTGAACATTTTTGTCCTTAATGATGACTAAAGAGGGTAGTCAAATTAACTGAATGAGTTGTGCTTAGGGCACCCAAATGGCTAGCAGCAGCCCTGGTTGGAGTTACGCTGGAGAATTCAGATATTATAAAGGATATTGCATATTAACTCTCAAAAGTAATATAACTAAATAATATAACTTCCCATTAAATTCATAATGATTTCCCGCTGTTTTCTGGGTTCATTTGGTTCTCTAGGTTTGGCATATACTGACTGTCAGGCTGTTTGGCTTTAAATTAGAAACTTTAAGTAATGACAATGGAACTGAGAGAAATTATAATGAGCCATCAGTTAAGCAGGAGTCGTGGTACCACAGTTTGAAAAATAGTGACAGATTCTGTGCTTTCTGGGTCTTTAAATAAGCCCCCTCCTCTCACTCTTGTATTAAATTTATTATGTCACCTCTAGGATTCATTATCTTTGCACATTCATTTCAATCTCTCTACCCTCATTGTAAAAAAAAAATCCTTCTTTAATGATGTCAAATTAAAGTTTAATGTGTCCGCTGAATGTAACTAGTTGGTTAAATGTCCAACCTTCAATAGTGGCAGATAAAAATAAATTAAGCTCCCCTTAAGGAAAGTAGATGGGAAGAAAAGGCTTTTGTATACCAACTGACATACAAACTCAGCTGAAATTTCGTGAATACAAGTCTGTTTGGAGACCTTCCCAGACTCCACTCTCAACATTTTAGAAACAGTGTGGGATATTGATGGAATATAAGGAAGTGACCCTTCAGTGAGGAGCTTAACCTGGAGAATGTTCCTGAAGACTACTTCTAGAAATTACAAGAACTCTTGTCTAGTTGGGTTCAGATTGTGTTCAAGAATGAAGGCAGTCATACCATAAGTTGACTTTTAAGGATGTTAAATCTACACAGTTTTACCTTCGATACTTAATTTTCACATTTTGTCTGAAAAACATTAGCACATTTTAATAAATACACCTATTTCCCATTTTCCTTATAAAATATTTCTACCTTCCCTCATAAAATTAGCTAGTTTAGTTTTATTGCCAATTACTACTATGTGTCCAAGGACAAATGCTTTTACAGGGCACCATAGTTATGGGGTATTATAACTATGTGGCATCACCGGATAGAAACTGGAAACTAATAACTAAACAGTGGTCTCAGTCTCAAGGGTCTTTTGGTTTGCATGCATTAAGCTAGGACATATATCACATGTAACAAGTGGATAATAACTAACATGAATCTAAGCCCTGATCTTCGGAACCATCTGTACGCACGACCATTTTCATGCAAGGCTCTGCATTTATTAATTATACGGGAGCATAGGATATGGTCAAATGTCGCGACAGGTCTGAGATTGTGTATGCAAGTTTGAGTTAGTGTGGATTTGCAGTGCAGCACAGCAGACCCTGAAAATAATTCAACAAACCTCTAACCGTCATATAAGCATAAGCAGCCACATATTCAGTTCTCAGAATTAACCCATATGCAGAATGAAGATATTAAAATGGATTCCCAGATCTAATAAATTAAAATAGCTTACTGATATGCTTGGAGTGCACACCGACGCACTCAGATAATGATTTGGGAAAATAAATATAATAAACAGCCTCAGCCCACACATGACAATTATAATAGCTCAAATTTTAGGAATGTGCCCATAAATCATTACACACTACTATTTGAAATAATGATACAAACAGAGATCTGTGTTTGCAAACAAACTCATACCTTTATTAACTCTTAGGGCATCTCATCATCCCGCTAGCAAACCCTGCCACAGAGCAGAAGCACAGGTTCAACAGCGCACACACACGCGCACGTGCACGGTGGAGCTGCTTCGGGTTGCAGAAGGGCAGGTGGATGTGTCTCGGACCAGCAAGGTGAACGCTGCTTTACTCTCCGGAGAAATTCTGCGACATAACTCTGTCCTGTGCAGTCTTGTGCGCCATGCTCTGGCTTCTCTTCTCTTCTGTGGGCTATACAAAGCAGTGATGGGAGTAACGGCATTAAAATAAACAATGTTTTTGTAGCGTGGCACAGAGTGAAGCTGTCCTTCACTACACATTTAACTTTTTCAAAGTCTTTATTTTTGTTCTGCAAAGAGCAAAAAAAAATGTGTTTTAACATTAAGTTCGCCACATACACTTCTAACTTCTCACTCAAGTGTCTGTGTTCTCATTCTCTGGGTGTCTTCCCGCTTTTAACCAAAAAAATCATGAACTTCTGCATACAGATCTACACAAATAATCATGTCTGCTGCATCACTTTTCAAACCAGTGTCACTCTACATTTAATATGAACTTGTTCCTAAAATACACAGTCAGCTAATCATATTAACCAAACATTGTTTAACCAACCAACTCAATCATACTGTGCATCTATTTTAAGTACTTGTTTATGTGTCTATGAATTACTCCCGAGCTGTACCGGCTCATCGTTTTTACTTCCTAATCTCCCGCTCGCTTGCTTATGGTAACTAGGCGACCAGACTTACTAGTAGCTAACCGTTTTTAGCATGTACGTTCATGAACAACATAACTGTCATACACCGTAACACACAAAACCGGAACATATACACACACTTAACATACTCATCAATCAATTACACAGTTCCCACTTTCCCTTCTTACCTGCAAAGAGCAAAAAAAATGTGTTTTAACATTAAGTTCGCCACATACACTTCTAACTTCTCACTCAAGTGTCTGTGTTCTCATTCTCTGGGTGTCTTCCCGCGAGACTTCCCTTATCAATAAAACACAGCGTAGCGAACTCGCCCTCTGCTGGTCGGAGTAGGTACTGTATACTGATGCTGACTAAACTGTTCTTGGACAATAAACCAACCTTTCTTTGTAACAAAAAAAAACAATTTTTATCACACTCTGAACATGAATAGATACTAACTGTTAATTAAGTCGTTTGCAAATAATAAGGATCTATGTACATGAACCCACTGATGTCTCTGTATACCACACTTGATGGTTCTGTATACCACACTCTCCCCCCAATAATAAATGTCTCCAGACATTCCAGATACCCAAACTGTACCCTTTTCACACATTGAATTTTCTCACTGAAAACATGGTATCACTTATGTTAAAGAGGCACTTAACCTTCAGTTCAATTCGTACCCATTTGTCAAAGTATCTGGCCCATTTTGACCTTTACCACTAACCATCAGTTACTGTACTCTAGACCCCAATTAGATCAACTCTCATATGTAACAGAACTCACATCGGCCTCAGTTCTTTTAGCCTGTTACCAGTCTCTTTGTTCGTACAGTGCCATCTTAATATGTTTCTGGAATTGTCTCTTCTTCACAGTCCCAAAAATGTCACCATCCTACTGTGTGGAGTCCATCTTCTCCAAACTAAAGTAATGTTTGTGTGATGTGAGTTCAGCCCATTACCTCTGTGTCTCGTGAATTCCACGGTCGCCAAATGACCGGTGGGTAGTAAGCTAGAGGCATACTTGCAATGTGCAGGCTTTCAGCACCCGCTTCCACCCACGTCGGCTCACCCGAGGTGTTGTAGGTCAGCATTTGGGGACGGTGCCTGTGTCGCTGCGGGTAGCTGGTCTCTGGCGGGTGGTCCCGAGAATCTTCCTCTAATGACTCTTGAAGACTTTCCCCAGGCTCTGCGGTGTCATTTCCACCATTTCCTTCTGCTGGGATGTCTCCGTTGTCACTCTCTGCCTCCTCCTCAGCGACCGTTGTCTCTTCCACATCTGGTGCTCCATCTTGCATCATAGGAACTGGTGTAAATGGCTCCGCCTCTGGATTCAAGCCTCTGGCTCTCCGCTTTAGTTCTGGGTCGCAAGGAAAACGACACACCAGCTCAACTCCATCACTGCTTTCGCTGTCTGAATCCTCCTCTGGTTTACTGATCTGATGTTGTCTTTTTCTTGTTCGTGTCAGCATTTTCCTCTCTTGTTTTTCAGGGGTGTCTTCTGGTTTCCCCAAGGGGAGACTGTCACATGGGAGAAGTAGGTTCCTGTGTAACACACGGCTTTTACCTCCTCCTTCTGGTGCTACTTCATACACTGGGCTGTCACTGCTCCTTCTCTTCACCACCACATGCACTTTAGGTTCCCAGTAGGACCGAAGTTTACCCGGGCCACCCCTCTCTGACAAGTTACGCACAAGCACCCGACCACCAGGTTGCAGGTCGGCTCCATGTGTTCTTTTGTCATAGCCTTTCTTGCTTCGTAGAGCTTCCCGAGCGGCTGTTTTGGTTGCGATCTCATAAGCTTGTCGCATCCGGTTTTGCCAGTTCTGTACATATTCAGTGTAAGTCTCTTTTGCCTCTCTGGGCTGTAGGTTGAACAGCAGGTCCACTGGCAAGCGAGGTGACCTTCCATAGAGCAAGTAGTAGGGAGAGAACCCTGTGACCCCACTGCGGGTGCAGTTGTACGCGTGCACCAGTTTTGTCAAGGAGCTCTTCCAGTCAGCCTTCTGTTCATTTGTGAGTGTGCGGAGCATTGATAAAATAGTCCTATTGAACCGCTCACACTTCCCGTTTCCCTGGGGATGGTAACATGTTGTGTGAGACCCCCGCACGTTACAACTCTTCTGTAGTTGGTCCATCAGCTGGTTGTCAAACTCTCTCCCCATGTCATGGTGGATTCTCTCTGGAAATCCCACACGCAGTGCAAAATCATTGAAAAGTTTGTCAACAACTGTTTTGGAAGACTTATTTTTCGTGGCGTAGGCTTGGGCGAAACCAGTGAAGTGATCGATCACGATCAGAATGTATTCAAACCCCTGTTTGCACATCTCTAAGTGTAAAAAGTCAATGCATACTAGCTCACCTGGGCGTGTTGTCACAATAGTTGACATGGGAGCTCTGGTTGCTTTGGGAGGTCGCTTGGACTTTAGACACTCACACTCTTGGGTGACAAAGTGTTCTACGTCAGAGTACATACGAGCCCAATAGAATCGATCTTGGATCAAGTTCAATGTCCTTTCAACCCCGAGATGTCCCATTTCTCTGTGCAGCTCGTTGAATACTGTTTGATGATGCTCTTTTGGGAGGATAAGCTGTTGTTTATTTCCTGCTTTCCGAAAGAGAATTCCATCCTCATTGACATATAACTTTGCCCATTGCCTCATTAGTACTCTGATGTCCGCTGGTTCTGCTTTAAAAGCTCTCCTGGACGGGTACTGATTGTCCCTCTTGTAATTCAGGACTTTGCCGATGACAGGATCTTTTTCCTGACTGTCTCGTATCTGTTCTGCTGTCAAGGACTTGGTTCGAGGGTGTGCACTCGCATCTCTAACTAAGTCTAGCATTTCTATGGGGACCGTTGCTACCCAGACCGGGGCGCTCTCTAACTGCACCCTGACTCCCTGCACTGCTGCACTGAAAACTTCCTGACCCACCTCCTCTGTACACTGTGTCATAAACGCATTTATGTCTAGTGGCATGCGGGATAGGCCATCAGCATCTGCGTTACTCTTTCCCGGCCTATATTTAATGGAAAAGTCAAACTCAGACAGCTCACCCACCCACCTATGACCCGTAGCGTTAAGCTTAGCTGTTGAGAGGATGTAGGTTAAAGGATTGTTATCCGTATAAACTACAAAGTGTGGGGCATGATAGAGATAATCTCGAAAACGTTCACATATTGCCCATTTTAGTGCTAAAAACTCTAATTTTCCTGAGTGCATGTGATAGTTCTTTTCAGGTGGTGTTAGAGTCCTAGAACCATAGCCTATGACTACCATCTTGCCGTTCTGTCTCTGATAAAGTACAGCTCCCAATCCCTCCTGGGATGCGTCTGTGTGGAGGACGAATGGTTGGGTCATATCTGGGTATCCCAGGACGGGAGGCTCTATTAGCTTGTCTATTAGGGAGTTCAATGTCTTTTGATGGTTATCAGTCCACTGTATAGGAGTGTTAGGTGGGAGGTTACCTTTCTTCCTGGTTGTGGTCCTGACCTTCTCTCCATTTATTTGACCGGGTGTTGCCGATAGCAGCTGGTACAGAGGCTGGGCTATTCGGGAGAAGTTTGGGATGTATGTTCGGTAGTAGGAGAGGAATCCCATTACTCTTCTCAGCTCTCCCACTGTTGTAGGCGCTTTCCCCTTTAAGGCTTGGACTGGGGCCACCTCGGACGGGTCCATAGTGTAGCCTTGTTCCGACACCAACCGTCCCAGAAATCTCACCGTCCTCTTCAACACCTCACATTTGCGGGGGCTGAGTTTAACCCAGTGCTCCTGATATCTCTGTAACACAGTTCTCAGGTGCTCAATGTGATCCTCAAAACTTGCGCTGTGGACTAGATTGTCGTCCAGATATGGCTGACACATGACATCTCTCAAACCACGTAAACAGTCTTCCATGTTCCTCTGGAATTCTGCGGGTGCCGCACTCAACCCGAATGGAATTCGGACCCACTGGTACAGGCCCCAGGGAGTTATGAAAGCTGTCAGAGGCTGGCTCTCCTCATCCAGGAACCCCTGATGATAGGCCTTTCCCTGGTCAAGTACGGAGAACCAGGAACTGCCACTGAGAGAGTCGAGCATGTCTTGGATTTGAGGTATGGGGTGGCGATCAGGGACTGACTTTTTGTTCAGTTCTCTGTAGTCACAACACAGTCTTAAAGTCCCATCTTTCTTTCGTACGCACACGACTGGTGACGCATATGAAGAGCGTGAAGGCGTAATCCAGCCCCGGTTCAATAAGTCCTGGATATACTCTTTCACCTCCTGGTGTAGTGGTTTTGGGACTGACATGTACGTTTTTCTTACCGGGGTGGTGTCATGCAGCGTGATGTGGAGCTTCAGTGAGGGGATTGAGCCAATGTCGTCCTCATCGTATGCAAACGCATGACACTCCTCTCTCAACAGTTGTTTGGCGATCCTCCTTTGCTCCTCGTTCAGATGACTGAGGTCGATCGGAGGGTCCCACCAGGCAGGTTTATGTTTCGTTGAATTATCACCACCTGGGGCTGATGCTGTGTGAGGAGGTGGCTTTACTTCCTCTCTTCTGTTTATCTGTTCAACATTTGCCATGTAAGCAGTCTTCACTGTTTGCAAGTGACCAAGAACAGTGCGCTGTGTCAGGGTGATACTGTGTTTGTTTGTGTTAGCAATAGGTACTGGTACATAACCTGACCTTTTTCTGGGGACTCTGACTAGGCCCTCCTCTATCACTACCCCTTCTGGCAACACCTGCTCTTCGCTTGGGACTAGAAGCAGGTCTTGGCCATAATACTGAGCCCCAGTGTTGACGTTAACATACACTGTGGTGACCTGTTCAGCGCCAAGAGTGAGTGTTCTTTTTCCTGTGTGTACAATTCCTACATCTTCCTCACTAGTAGGGGCATGAATAAGTTGAAGCACCGCTTGTGCTGTCTTGAATGTTATCTGGAAGGCTTGACACACCGTATGGATGGTGTCGGTCCTTGCTGTCTGACTACTCTCTCCTGTTATTTCCTCTATCACATTGTAGCCAATTATGGGCTCTGTTGCTACGTGTGGGTCACTTGACACTAAAATAGGTACTAGAAGTGGCTTTGTCATGGCCGATTCTTTCCCCAGTCTAAACTCTACCTCCACCCAGCCCATGAAGGGGATCTCAGTCTGATTGGCTGCCACTCCCCATAAAATGTCTGAGCCTAATAGTTCACTGAGAGGTCGTACCATAGTGTGTGGTAAGTGAAGCTGTCTCCATTCTTCATTAATGATGGTCGCCTGAGCACCTGAGTCCCATAATGCTACTACTGGAACTGTATCCAGTGTGCAATGGACAGTGTGTCTCCTTGCAATCAATTTGATGAGCTTTTCCTTGCGTCGTGGTGGGAGGTAGTTGACTGATGAGATCTGAGACAATGGAGAAGGGGGGGCACATTGCTGCATGTTGAGACTGGATGATTCACGGGCTACCGAGAGTCCCGGCTCGGCAGCCCAGTCTCGTTTCCCTGCTGCTCTCTGGTCCGTCGACACCCTCTGGACAGATGCCCCTCTTGCCCACACTTAAAGCAATGTCTGCAGGAGTCACCCATCTGAGCTTCTTGACACCCCCTACAACCTCTGGGCCGGCTACGGCTGGGTGTAAACTTTTTCTCTGCCGAGCTAGCTTGTGAGGCTTCCACTGTTTGCAACATCAACTTTTTAATTTCTAGAACTTCCGCCTTGAGCGCTTCTATTGGGTCTGTCTCTGTCTTGAGTCCCTGACTTTTCTTACTCTTCCCCCCTGTTTCACGACTAACAGTGTCCACTGCTGCTGCTGAGACATCAGGTGGATACACCTCTGCCTGCACTTCACTGACTTTTAAGGGCTTGTTTATGATTGTCTTTCTCAGTTTCTGCTGTCTTTCCTGCTCTAAATTTGCTGCCTCACTGATTCGTTCAATTAACACCTCATCTGTGACAGTCCGATTGCTGAGATACGGCTTGAGCTGGAACTTAACCGCATCACTGTAAAGACCAGTCTCAATGGAGCGTAGGAATTTTCTCTGAATTAGCTCCGTACTAAAATGCTCACCTTCCTCACCTGCGTCATCGTCACAGAATTTTCTCATTAACTTCTCTTTCAGTTCGATTGCTCTGAATAAGAAATTCTGCGCTGACTCCTTTGGATCTTGTGTCATGTTCATCAGACGATGCAGAAGGTCGGAGGAGGAGTCCACTTTGAAATGACCCTTGAGTATGGTTTTGAGGGTGTGCAGCGTCAGCTCTCGCTTTATTTCCAACATCTCTCTCAGATGAAGACCCGGGCTAACAGCACGTGTGACTGCTTCGATGATCTCCGCTTCTCCATGTCCTTTCCGCTGCCCCGCCTCAATCTGGTTTATGAGACTCGTGTAGGATAATTTGTCCTTTTGACCAGCTTCTCCTATCTGTCCAATTATCCGGAACTCCCGCCTCAGTGTCACCTCAGGCAGTCGGGTTGGTGCTGTGTTGGTAGTCCCTAAGTCCTCTTGCTTTGTGGCCATAATGGCAGGCGCCGTGTCTCCTCCTGCAGCTTGTGTCTTCTGCTTGATCTTTTCCTCCAACGCCCCAATTTCCTCTTCCATCTGCTGCTGTAACTTCTGGTACTGCAGTCTCAACTTCTGTAACTCCCTTGTCTCCTGAACTACAATCTCAGCCTCCACTTCCCCTGGTGCGGGCTTTAGAGAGGCCAGGTAGGACAGTACATTCTGCAGATACAGCTGATATGACTCTGGAGAATCTTCACCCTCCTCGATTTCATCTAACGTTGTCTCCGCCAGCCTGATGAGGTTGCGTCTTGTTTTGCTGGCAAACCCCCCAACAGGTGCGCTACACTTTAGATGCTCACACAGGGAAATGAGCAGCTTCTCCTCCAACGTCAGCAGTATCTTGCTTACTTCGTCCCTTGCTTCCTCCATGGCCATCGTCTGCTTTGCCTGTCCACACTTCTATGCGACTGGGCCGTGGGCTGAATCAACCATCCTCTGCTACCAAAATATGTAGCGTGGCACAGAGTGAAGCTGTCCTCCACTACACATTTAACTTTTTCAAAGTCTTTATTTTTGTTCTGCAAAGAGCAAAAAAAAAATGTGTTTTAACATTAAGTTCGCCACATACACTTCTAACTTCTCACTCAAGTGTCTGTGTTCTCATTCTCTGGGTGTCTTCCCGCTTTTAACCAAAAAAATCATGAACTTCTGCATACAGATCTACACAAATAATCATGTCTGCTGCATCACTTTTCAAACCAGTGTCACTCTACATTTAATATGAACTTGTTCCTAAAATACACAGTCAGCTAATCATATTAACCAAACATTGTTTAACCAACCAACTCAATCATACTGTGCATCTATTTTAAGTACTTGTTTATGTGTCTATGAATTACTCCCGAGCTGTACCGGCTCATCGTTTTTACTTCCTAATCTCCCGCTCGCTTGCTTATGGTAACTAGGCGACCAGACTTACTAGTAGCTAACCGTTTTTAGCATGTACGTTCATGAACAACATAACGGTCATACACCGTAACACACAAAACCGGAACATATACACACACTTAACATACTCATCAATCAATTACACAGTTCCCACTTTCCCTTCTTACCTGCAAAGAGCAAAAAAAATGTGTTTTAACATTAAGTTCGCCACATACACTTCTAACTTCTCACTCAAGTGTCTGTGTTCTCATTCTCTGGGTGTCTTCCCGCGAGACTTCCCTTATCAATAAAACACAGCGTAGCGAACTCGCCCTCTGCTGGTCGGAGTAGGTACTGTATACTGATGCTGACTAAACTGTTCTTAGACAATAAACCAACCTTTCTTTGTAACAAAAAAAAACAATTTTTATCACACTCTGAACATGAATAGATACTAACTGTTAATTAAGTCGTTTGCAAATAATAAGGATCTATGTACATGAACCCACTGATGTCTCTGTATACCACACTTGACGGTTCTGTATACCACACTTTCAGTAACGGGTAATCTAACTAATTACTCTTTTTATTGTTACAATGCTGTTACTGTTACTGAGGATAACACGCTAATCTTGCAGACAAACCGGGTCCACACCTTTAATCGTGGATTTTTCACTCTATTTAAACCAGGCGATCAGCTGGAAGACCCGTTCAGATCCAACGGCTTGTTCTGCGAGATCGCCTCTTTGAACCACATGGGTGGAACAAACGATCAGAGTTGGTTTTCCGGGAGACTTGAAAATGTTCCAACCTGATAATGTTGATGTGTGACTCTTTATTTGTTCAGTAGATAACTTCACATTTATGTGATTCTTTAAACAGCGTCTGCTGATTTTATTTATCTTTTCAGCTGCTTTAGGCAGCAAAGTTATGCTCCAGTGCAGCTAACCGTCCTTTTGCAGACTACAACCTGAAGGAACTGTGCATTAGGGCTGGGCGATTAATCAAATTTTAATCACAATTACGATCTAAATTTTCAACAATAATAAAAAATTAAATGATCCGATTATTTTTGTCCTTCGCAGTTTCCTCTTGTGCTGTTTTCAGTTGCAAATGAGCGCAGCTGGCATTGCAGCGCTCTGCTGCAGACTCCTCCCACAGCCCTGTCTGCAAACAGCTCGCCAGTTAAGGGCTGGACACACGGGGGCGATGTCGCTCCTTCTCCATCATTTTCTATGGAACATGCGTGATGAGGTGAAAATCGCTGCCCTCCTCCAGCCAAGCGACAGGCAACATTTGTGCATGTGAAATGTTGCGCTTGTTCACGCAGACCTGCACACGGGGGCTTGCAATGCAACACAAGAAAATAGAAAAATGTTCAATTTTTGTGAGTCACGACCAAATAATGTACCAACTTCCAGAGACACAGAGACAAACGTTATTAACAAACAGAACTTTTTTCTCAATTAACACAGTGAACAAGCCGGGATTTCAGAAACTCATCACCACTTTGGACAAGCTGCATCGCTGCCATCTCATCTCCATGTTAGTGGAGTGTTTCTCCTGTCCTGGATGATGAGTGTGGTGAGGGTGTTGTGAAGGACGTGGCTACAGTCCAATGTTTCATCACCACTACAGACCTGTGGTCAAGCCGCACCATGAAGCTGTATATAAATGTCCTGCTACATTTTATTGATGCGGATTTCAACTTGAAAACAAAATGTCTTCAGACTAATTTTTTCCAGATCACACTGGGCAGAACATAGCTGCTGGTCTGAGACAAACAAAAGCTATGGGGACCTGGTGGTAAGAAACTAGTCTGTATTACTACAAACAAGGCTTCAAATGTCCCACCTCCCTCCTCACTCTCTGTCTTTCTCTAATCGTGTTAAATAATCGAGATCTCAATTTCAGTCAAAATAATCAACAGACATCATGTTTCTCTCAAAGAGACAAAAGACAAGAACGTTATGAGAAATGTTCATCATATTCAGAAACGTTTTTTCATGGTGGCTGTAAGCAGTTAGAATCACGAGAAGCTCCTCTCCTGAGGAGGAGACGGAGACACGACTTCCAGCAGCCTGAGATTAGTGTCCATGACTTTTCTATTAGTAATTTATTCCATTAGGTTTTCTTTTCAATCATTCAGATCTAATATTCAGTTTTATTCAATTTTTGTGAATAAATGAGCACACACCTCATTTCTCAAAGGAATGTTAATGTAATGGATCTGAAATTCTGTTAAATGGAACGTATTTGAACATTTAAAAAAAAAAAGTATCAATGGTTACTTTTCCGAGTAAATGATTACTTATATACTTATAATGTTGTAACAATGCCATTACTTTTTTACAAGAAGTAACTAGTAACTATCTGTTTCATATAACAGAACCTTGAACACAATAATGCTTAGCTAATGCAAGTAAACACAGACGTTTAGCAGTTTGAAAAAGTTTTATTCATTTTTAAAATTTTTTTTAATTGATCTCTTAACGTGTCATTTATATTTATATTATATTTATAAGTGCACAAAGTAAAGAATTATCGGCTATTGTCCAAATAAAAAACTACTAAAACATTAATTGTGGGCATATATAGGCTACTTATTGAGGATTTTATTCATACATCGTTAGATTGATAACAGGGAACTGTCTCCGTGA
Organism: Melanotaenia boesemani; assembly: GCF_017639745.1. Lineage (NCBI taxonomy): Eukaryota > Metazoa > Chordata > Actinopteri > Atheriniformes > Melanotaeniidae > Melanotaenia > Melanotaenia boesemani. The sequence continues at coordinate 7,269,218 of NC_055684.1, forward strand.
TCTTCCACCTTTGACTCTGGTTTAAAGGCTGCCAAACAGCATCTCACAAGTGAGGCTTTTGATCGCAACCTCCGAAAAGTTTCTTTTTTTTTCATTAGATCTTCTCCTCTCCATGGTTTGACTTCACTGGGCGAGGCCTCTGGAATAATCATGAATAATTAAGGACGTAACAAGTAAATGATGATGGATTTCAGGCGCCGCTTTTTCAAGGCCCAATCATTCCTATGCTGGGACCATTCAGAACGTTTCATGAATCACACGTGGATCCAATCGTAAGATCATGTGATCAGATGTGCGCTCATTTCCACATTCGTTTGATAAATGAGGGCCAATGTGTGCACACACTACAAGCCACAAGTTAATGCCTGGTGTAAGTCCTCGTTACCACAGTCCTTAGGAAACGGTTTGGTCCCTGAAGAAAAGCAGTGAGACGGCCTTATGCCCAGATCTTTGCAACAAGGTCTTGTGGTCTCTAAAAGAAGGATACTGGTTGTTTCTTTGTTGTCCATCTAGTGTTAGCAGCTGATCGCACTACAGCTTTAGGAAGAAGTCTGTCAAAACAAAGAATAAGTCCTTTGCAGGCTCTGTGCAGCCACAAGAAAGAGGGACAGGGAGAGGGACTGGTGTCTTCTGGCAGACCATGCTGGTCCTGGAGGAAGAACAACATGAGATTATCATTCAGAGCATGTCTTGTCCTTTGAAATTAGGAGAGCAAGAAGTGTATTACCCTCTTCTCCTTAGAGAAAGAAGTGTGTAAACTGTATTCACACAGCAATACGGGCCGGCCAGGAATTCTAAAAACAGAAAAATCCCATCTTCCTTTAGTTTGGTTTGTAATCTCACTGAACTTTACTCAAGCTGATCAAACTTTACAACAAAGGCTCACTAGGGGGGGCATTCCCCAAAACAACTATTAACCAAGAAGAAAGAAGAAAATCTGGCTAATTGACTGGCTAGGACTGAAAATGGCTTGTTCGCCACAAGCAAACGATGGAGCAACAACAAAATTCTGCAGTCTGGTTTCTGTTTTTACCAGAATTTAGCCAGTATGAGCAGCAGAGACAGCCAGCGATTCACCATGTTGATCTACGTCACTTCCTGTCTTTGTTTCACTGGATGTCTGTTTGTTTTCACACTGTGAGTGAACCACACCAGAGTTCACTTGCAAGCCAAATGAGACCCCTGGTTTTTATGTGGACCAGAGTTTGCTCATTTGGACAGCAGCAGAATGCAAATGAGAGTTCATGATACTCCAGACAACCCATACTATCTGTGGAAGGGGGCCAAACAGCACCAGTGTGGATGCGCTCTGAGAAATCTTAGGTGTTTCCTTTGTGAAGTTGAGGTATGGCTAACTGGAAAGAAAGCTACTCCAGCAAAACTGATTTTCAGAGTGAATGAGTAGTTTAACCCACAAATGCCTCCTGAAAGTTAAGAAACTGTCGTTTAAAAGCAGGAAAGCAAAACAATGCAGAGATGCCAGGCTTCAGATTCCCTCTTCCACACAATCTTCTTGTTTTGATAAAACAAACAAGCATTGCTGTTTCATGCTCCATAAAGCATCAGTAAAAACAGAAGCTACTGATGCCACCGTGCTCCTGAGAGGTGCTTTAGGTTTACTAAGTTTCATTGTTTGAATTTGAATCAACGATAGACAGAAACACTCCTGACATAATAAGCTAGCGGGACAGCTCAGTGCAGTTCTTGCAGATGATCTAGTTTGAGTACATCCTGACTCTTCTGCCACCCTTGTTATTTACCTCCATGTCAAATATGTGGCTCTGAGAAGTTAAGAGAGATGTGAAAACAGGTAAAAAGATGTTGAACTGGTTGTTGAGCTCCGTTCTCCATCCTCTCAGTAGGCTCAAATAGAGGAGTAAAATTCATAGTGGGATTAGGGACTAAACGGCACAGAGTCTGTGTAATGTTATTCAACATTAGTGGGACATTAGTGGATTTACTTGGTCCAACATGAACCAAATCCTTTTTAAACAAACCCCTGGTGACATCTCTAAACACAAAGTCTTGGGGGAAAGAAGCTTTAAGAAAAAAAGAACAATACATCCACTAGGGACAGAAAGACTTAAGTTGCATACTTATCTCCAAGGTTTTATGTTTCAGTGCTGTCTGTTTGCATAATTTATTTTATATTTTCCTAACTTGAGACTCACCTAAACTATAAATCATAAAGGGGTAAAGTTATTGCATAAAATCAAAAATCATGTCACATGTTAGTGGCCATTTTTGTTGTACTCCATAACATTTCATGCTACATACATATATCTATATCTATCTATATCTATCTATCTATATATATATATATATATATATATATATATATACACTACCGTTCAAAAGTCACTTCCCTAGTGAATCCCATGGCAAAGTGACCCCAAACTTTTGAACTGTAGTGTATATATATATATATGGGCTGTCAAATTATTTAAAATTTTAATCAGATTAATCACAGCTTTGAAATTAATCATGATTAATCACAAATTTCAAATCATTTCAAAATGATTCATCACCATTCACAAGTTTTTATATGCCTGAAATTTGGCTGTTTTACTGCATTGTATCAACAGAAAGAGCCCATGCTACAAATATCTACTGTTAACTGACCTTTCCTTGGGTAAATATCAGATCAGTCCAAGGGTCAGTAAATGCAGCATGTAGTGTACTTTTATATGTTTTTCTAAATCATCTCTACCATGTTCTAGATTATAAAGCATAATTCATATATTATCATCTCACCAACTGTCTCCATGGTGATAATATCTGCCATAAAACCAGCAGATGTGATGATGAAGTTAAACAGCCAACATTGATAAAGAAACTCTAATAAAACTGATGATCTGGATAAAAACAGTTCTCCTTTTATCATTGAAGTGTAAGCATGTGTGCAGCAGTGATAAAAGTCCTGCAGCAGCATTACCCAAGGTAAACAACTGTTGATAAAATAAATCATTGGCTGTTTGTTTTACACGTTTTTCTTCACTTTTTAAACTATTTTCCTGGTCAGTGCTCCTGTCTGGTCCCCATCAGAACTTTTCTAGACCTGCCCCTGTAAAGCTGAAATATAAATCCTTTCCATAGCTACATCCTTTCGTTAGTTACTGTGTTAGAGAAGGTCCTACCAACAACAACACTTTGGGGTAAATATGTGATGTTGTGAACCATGAACCGCTAGTTTCCTCCTTCTCAGCTGAACGATAAAAAAACACCACGAGAGAAAAGCTGATCAGCTGGTCACTGACAGCTGTCGCTGCACAGAGACGACCAGCTAGAGCAGACTCGTTGGTGTAAAATGCAGCTGAACTGTTGCAAGTTTAAAAAATAATGCAGAAGAAGTGCAGGTATGGAACCCTCTCACCGGACAAGTGTGTTAAAATACCCCCATTCTCCACGGAGGCGATGTCCACAGGTTGCTAGCGATTGGCTGTCTTAAAAGTCACTTAATGATGTAATCATCTAATTTGCATAATCATCCTGGTACATATTGTTGTGATGGATGCTGCTGTGGAGAGGGATGTCGTGGGAAAGGCAAAAATTGATGAAAATACAACCTAAAAGTGTTTAGAACAGAAAAAATTTAAAAATAAAAAATAAATAGAAATTCTTTGGCTAATATTTATTTTGTTTTTTAGTTTAATTTTATTAAGTGTAGTTTGTTTTTTAATTAGGAGTCAGCAACATGTCACAACACTTTTAACTTTCTGGTCATGAAACAGAGGAGAACTGCTGATGATACTGCGTGAGGACCAAGCTTCCTCTGAGTGCTTTTGGACGGGGGAGAGGTCTGCACAGCACCCACTCCTCATTGAGAAGAATAACTACATTCATTCACGTCAGTCTCCAAAAGCCTCCAATAACACCAGAAAACCTTTCTAGATTTGTCGCTAGTCGATTTCTTTTAAATAGAATTGCTAGAGGGGTCTGAAACGTTGTTTTAGCAAAGCTCTGACTATATATATATATATATATATATATATATATACCTTGTAAGAAAATTCATTAAAGTATGTTATGTTTTGTTTAATCTTAGGTATAATGTGGATACCAGGAGCTCCAACCTTTCCAAACATGTAAGTACTTTTTTAAAATACATATCTTGTTTTACACATGTGCTGATGTAGGGAGCTCAACTCGACTCGCTTAAAAAAAACAAAAAACAAAGGAAAACCTTTCCTGTGTTTCTGGCTCGAACTTTAGGGCTTAGCTTATTTGTGCTGACTTCTCACAGTTCAATTTGGTTTGTAAATATTTTAGTTATTCAATACATTTTTTCAACACTTAATTTTTGTGTTTTAAACTAATGGGGCTCTTTTCTTTTTTCCATTTAATCTAGAGTATTATGCATTTACAAGCAAAAATGCCAAAGAATGGTTTGAAATCTGCAAATCACACTGACCTCATTTGGTATTAAAGTTAACCATTTACTAGATGGAGCTTCTGCTGTTCATAGTGTTGGTGGACGTAGATGATCTGATAGTTTTATCTGCATATGTCGAACTGGACCCACACAGAACCTATCTATCTATCTATCTATCTATCTATCTATCTATCTATCTATCTATCTATCTATCTATCTATCTATCTATCTATCTATCTATCTATCTATCTATCTATCTATCTATCTATCTATCTATCTATCTATCTATCTATCTATCTATCTATCTATCTATCTATCCATACATTCATCAGAAAAGTGAGGGAACAGCAACAAACATGATAAAACTAGAGAAAATAATATTACCAGTAGAAACTGGAACCTTGTTTCAAACAGTGTTTTAATAATATCAGATACTTAAGTGCTCATTTTAGTTAAATTGTTTACTTAAAGTAGCTTAAAATGCACCATATGCAGGATCCAAGACAGTCACTGTCATGTATTGAGAACATTTGAATTGTAGACATAGTATTTCCTGTAACTTGTTTTTCTTTTCTTTTGTTTTCTTTGTGACTGATTTTATAGATTTTTGTGCAGAGGGATGATTTTTAGTTTTTATTTTCACAATTAACCATAAATGCATAGAGGAATAGAGCATTTGGTGAGAAGATAAAAAGATTGTTGTGCTGGATGGCATTTCAAAAGCTGTGCTGAACGACTAAAATAACTAAAACAACATTTCTGTTTTTATTTGGTCATATTGAGATAATTAACATATCAACTCAAGTTGTTTCCATTGTTTTTTCAGCTTCTTCTCTAACTTGTGTCTCCCTTTCCTAACTGCTTCCCATCTGATGAGCAGAAGGTAAGCCAATATGCCTTCACATCCTCTTAAATCATTTCTCCCTGCAATGAACATGTTTCTAAAAAATCTTTGGGCTGTCAAACCTAGGTGACATCTCATAATGTTTGATTCTGTTTCCATTTTACATCAAAGTCAAGTAAAGGCCCATTTATGCTTGATGCAGAAGACGGATAAGCAGAAAAAAAAGAGGAGGAGGAGGAGGAAGAAGAGGAGGTTTAGGAGGGAGGAACTGACTTAACAATTACGGCAACTCAAAAGACACATGGAAATATATGGATGGTGACCTATGAAAACATTTTAAAGGGACGTGGCAATTTACGTACGTAAGGGAACATAAATGGGCCTTAAGTCACACTTCTGGACAGATAACACACCATATGGGTCATATTAGGAAAATCTGCACCTATGGAATACAATGGAATGACTGGAATTGATTTAGATTCAGATAACCAGGAACAGAGATGTAGTGGAGAATGCTGGTGGGGAAGTAATTATCAGAAGAGTTTGTACAGATGAGTTGTGAAGAACTAAGTAGAACCAGGTATAATTTACAAAGCTCTTCAGAGGCTGTAAGCCGGTGGTACCTCTCATAGGCACTGGTCTGGAAGTGGTGAACAAACCCTTTCCTGGGCTGAGAGATAAGATAGCTAGCTTTGGGGTTGGCCGACCTCTCCTCATGTTGTATAGCTTTTCTGGAAAAGTCTGCCTTGAAAATGTTTTCTTTTTTTTTTTTTTTTATTACGTCCGAGACCAAGTCTCCTCCTCTGTCAGCCACTGTGGCCAAGGTCAAGAATGTTCAGGTTCAGGATTCATAAGGCGGGAAAGCTGCTAGCTGTTGACAGATTTGCAGACAATCTGGCTAGGGACCGGGGCTTCTGCTTAAGAAGAGAGAAGTACAGCTGAAACTGATAAACTGAAAGTCAAACTACAAACAGTGAGTGCAGATCAATGATGGGAATGTTACATTTCTTCCATATACTATTACTTTCAGGATAGTTACAGTTCTCACATTGCTCCACAGCAATTTTTACTTTGGATTTTTATATTTCAATCAAAGATTTTTATTTACTGAAAAGGAAGCACATCAAGTGATGGAGCTCATTAGAATAAAACTCTATTAAAGATGGCGATCTTTCTGCACCTTGTACAGGACTTTCTGGGTCAGATGTTCTGCACTTTGGGAGAGATCATCGGTTCTCCTGGTGGCAGACTGGAGAGAACACTATCGTAAGTACAACATGCACACAAACATGTTAGAGGAGATATAAACCAGCAGCTTATAAGATCTCAGTCATTAGAAACAGGGATAGTTTCTCTCTTTTGAAGCAGCAGTTTACACACAACTCCAGGGTGTACCTGCCTCTCACCTGCTAAAATGCTGGGTTAGGCTCCAGCTTCCCTGTGACCCGTGATGGACAAAGTGGTACAGAGAATGAATGAATGAAGGAATGAATTAATGATTTCACACTTTTCCGAAACCAGAGCGAAAGGAGTGAAATAAGATTTATATTTAGAGTAGATTAATTTCATGCATGTTAGAAAGAAAAAGTTATAGCATATACATGTGCAGGACTCTAAATTAACATCCACTAACCCATGAAAAATAGGTTAAGATTCAGTTTGGTGGTTTTATATATTTGGTAAAAGCTTTAACAGTCAACACCACACAGCTCTGCTGGTTGCAGCAGAGTCCTGTTTCTGCTTCACCACTGCTGGGTAAAGTTAAGGGAGCTAACACTGAAGCCACAGCTTCACCCAGAAGTAATCACCTCTTCTCCGCCTCCCGAGCTTGGTGCAGAAGCGGAAAGCTTAGCAGCTGTTTCTATCTGAGTTTTCACAGATAGTGGAGGCAACAGACCAGAGCAGCGCTGTTACTAAACCGTAGAAATGTTGCTTCAGGAGCAAAAAGACCAGATAGACAGATGAGGAAAATAACTGGTTGTTGCTCAATGCTCTGTGGGTGCGGGTAGCTCACGTAGCATAGCAGGCGACCCTTAAAGCAAGACCCGTCTCATCTACCTGAACAATAAAGGACACCAGAGCCCACACAATTTTAAACACTTGTTTATTGAATACATACAATATACAAATAACATTTGTATATCCAGTATACTCTGATACACAGTGTACAATTTACATTTTGGAGATAAAGTATTCTTTTTCATCCCATTATTGATAACGTCATGATGACATAACGACTAAAGGCTGTTTAATACGCTGTGAGAAGTGAGAACTTTTTTCTTGTTCTTGAGGCCACGAGAACAAAATGACGTTATTTTACTCTCACGGATGTGAATAGGGACAGTTCTTGTCACATCAGCAGAACAGAACTTTCTTCTCGTGGGGCTCCGAGACGTATTGTGTGATTGGTCAGACTTTTGAGGTGGGCGTTGTTAACGCAGAAAAGAATAAAGTGGAAAGTTGTGGCTTCTGCATTTCCCCTGATGAGCGGTTGAGCGAATAGTTTTAATGAACAGCTGATGGAGTTTGTGAGAAAGTTCGTAAATGTAAACAACACGTGGGATTTAAAAACACAGACACCACCGCTTGCACACTGTCCCCCTGCCACGGGTTTCTTGTTAAATTTAAAATAACCTGGTCAGCTGTCCATTGCACTTAAAAACACAGACATCCCCCCTGCAGTTATCCCCACCCTGTCGCAGGCAAAGCTTCTTGTGGAGGATGAAATGATCGGACCAACATGAACTTTTTTCTTGCTCTTGTGGCCTTGAGAACAAGAACAAAGTTCTCGTTTTTTGCAGAGTATGTAACAAGCCTTTTTAAAAGAGCCGACTAGTCAACTTAAAAAATCACCTAAAATGCCCATTCTGAAGATAGATAGATAGATAGATAGATAGATAGATAGATAGATAGATAGATAGATAGATAGATAAACATAAACAGCTTTTATATAAGCTAACAGTGTCAAGAAGGAGACATTTCTCCTATTATTTGTAGATGATTGCACACATTAATAAAAACCGAAGTGGAATTAAAACGCTCTTCATGTAAGTAGTTAAAAACCTACCAATCATAGTCAGCCCCACCAGGGTGAAAAACACCCCACTTAATAATAACTTTAAACTCATTCCTCTACACTGAGACTCTTATGTTTGTCAAAACTGATTAAGCTGCTCCTCCTGCACTCTCATTAATCTTTGTTGAAGCTTGCCGAGCATTTCCTAATGCAGACAGCTTGTCAATGAGAGGGAGAGGCTCGGATGCCCCCGAATGCTGGCGTTGACTTCCAGCAGCATTCCTTCAGTGTGTGTAGAAATGTTAGCTGTGTTCACTTGAGTGAAGCCATATTACTGGTGTGTGTTATTTCCCGAAGAAGTAAAGTAAATGGGCATTAGAGCAGGATTTTTATTATTTGGTTGCATAAAAAAAGAATTAATCTCTGAGATATTTATTGCTGAGTTATCATTTGCACCATTATTGCAGCTTTGGTATCAGATATTTGATCTGTGTTGTATCATATATGTGTACAAGTGTTAAAAGTAGCAGGACAGATAATGAGAGCTTGTACCTTTAAGAAGGTACTAATACCAATGGTGCAAATATTTGGGACCTGTACCGTGCAAAATGTGTGATCACTCTTGTGTCTTGGCAAGAAGATGTTTGCAGCAACCTTTATGTTCTCTAATAAATGAGTAAGAACTGATTTGGGAAAGATTTTACTGTCACCACACCATTACACCATCAGCAGCAAAGAAGCATTGACCCAAGGCAGTATAGATCCATGCTTTTAAGATGCTGCGCTTGTTAGACATGCACACGGGGGGTTGCAGTGCGACACAAGAAAATAGAAAAATGTTCAATTTTATGTCGCTGTCACATGGCACTACAACCAACCAGCAAGGGCTTTATTGACTGACAAATGAGCTGAGAGCAGGCTAGACAGTGCAGTCTGCAAACACTTTCAACATGGAGGAACAGATCATTTTCACTGTGTCTGACTTTCCCATACTTTATAATACCTTACACAAAGGTTATAGTGATGTAAATAAAAGGCAGCTGCGTGGCTCCAGGGTGAATTTGTCCGAACGAAGGTCCTAGATTTATCTGGATCAGCTTTGGGGTCTGCCATCAAATGATGATATTCTGCATGCTGTTTCCTTGTTTGTAAAATAGGATGAACCCAGGATTGTCTTTCTGTTTTGTACAATAGAGTCAACAATAAGATTTCTGTCAAGTCGAGCGAAGTCTTTTGATTCTTTATCCGTCATGCCTTGTCTGTAATGGACTGCTTTGAAAATGTCAGAATTTTCTCCAATATCATCACCAATCAAATTTCTTTGAGGGAAGCATTTGGTGAGTGCGATGCTACCATTGCTGCTGTTTGTCGCACCCTGTGTGTTCGGTTTCACCTCGGTGGTGTTGAGTTTTTCCCTGTCGCTGTCGTTGGTTGCCTCCTGTGTGTCGAGCCCATTAAAGTGTTCACTTACTGCCATCTGATTTGCTGATTAGATATTTCTGTTAAAGGTGTCATCACCTGCTCTTTTTATGTATCCACTGTCCTCTAAGTGTCTTTAAATACTTTTTGAAAACTTGTTACACACACACACACACACACACACACACACACACACACACACACACACACACACACACACACACACACACACACATACACAAAAATCAAACATAGAGACTGTTCTGACCCTTTGCTCATACCACAAACTTTGTCTCATGAGGGTTTACACAAGCTTTTGACTATTTAAATAATGTTAATGAGGTGCACGCTGATTGGCCGCAGGGAGGCCAGAGTCGGAAGGGGAGCTGGCCCAGTGCACGCACAGTGTGTCAGACTCCAAAACATCAACAGCTTAGCGATGGCGAGTGAATCTGACCGAGCAGCAGCTTACGGATTTATGTTTATTTATGTTTGAACCAGACTTCGAGCCTGAGAGTGAAGATACTCCCTCTACACTACACTACACTACAGCCTCTGTAATACTGACAGTTCACCGGTTTTAGCCTCTTCCAGGTGGCTCATTTCTGCCCAGTTACCAATAAAATCTAGCTGTAGAGACTACATCCTTCCCGACTCCCGTTTCACATACATGATGTGAAAATGTCAGAGAAATAAAAAGTTTCTGTTCTGGTTCGGTGATAAAATCAGACTACATGATGGTCACCTTGTTAGATTAAATGATCACATGATCACAACTGCCATGTTGTGGTAGGGAAACTAGCAAAGCTACATCTACAACTGTGACCACACATCCATCATGTAGGGATGAGATTTATGGCTCTTTGAAGGGAACCGGATCTTAAGGAGCCGTTCCTTTCAAAGAGCCGTTCAAAAGACTGGATCGTTCTCACAATATCCTACAATCAAAATATGAACCTATACAAAATCTACTATACAAGATTAAAAAATTATAGGAAAAATATAGATAAAAAAGGATAAACCTGAGCAGTCAGTACAAATTCTAGTAAATGTTTTAAATAGAACTCACAGTATTTGTTTCCAAACAATAATCTCTGCCCATAGATGCTTCACATGAATGGAGCGTGTTAGACATCAGACTTCTATGATGTCACACATGTTATTTATTTTATTTTCATTTTACTCAACTGTACTACTTCTTATTTATTTATTTATTTATTCATTCAGGCATTTTTAGCTGGAAGGGGGGTGGGGTGGGCTTGGTGTGTGTATACGTGTGTGCGTGTGACTGTATGAAAGATTGCATTGAGTGTTTTTAATCATGTAAAAAACTTTGTGTTGCCTATGGCATGAAAGCGCTTTATAAATAAAGTTTGATTTGATTTGATTTGATGAAGGCAGTGTCAAAAATTTGTATATATAAAGAATGGCTCACAAATGAACGGCTTGCAGCTGTGAATCGGTTCCCATCGTTCATTTAAAAGAGTTGTTCAAAAGAATCGATTCGTTTATGAACGTCACATCTCTACCATCATGACAAACCATCAATCATGAGTACTGTTGTGCTTTGTGGTAGCAGGCACGAAAAATAAGAAATAGATAAGTCATTTACAAAAATTTACGTGGCCATCTCATTTGTACATTGCAGGGGCTTAAACTTTTAGGCTCGTCCCTTAGCATTAGCATTAGCATTAGCTGTGTCAGCTTAACTCACGTCTCAGACACAGTAAAGCATAACTTTATATCAGTAGCGACACTTCCCAATTGCATTGATGGTGAGCTGCTTAAAGTTGGAATTGGCCCTCTTTCCATCTGCAGGGTTGTAGCCATCTTTGCCTGAAATTGTCCAATATTACTGAAACATTCAGGCTCAAATAGAGCATGGCAGGCAGAAATGCCGGTACATTATTACCAAAAATGAACTTAATCCATTTGTCCCTGGTGGTTTGGTTTGCCGCTACAGGGAGACTAAAAAATTTTGATGTTGGTTTTGGCAACTGACAGCTGAGCAGTTGACACGAGAGCGCCGTTTCGTATCTTCACACAAGTTGTTGCTTATGACAACTGTGGTAGCGTAAGTAGGTGATTTTAGCCAAGGAAGAGGGGCTGGCTTAATCAAATAGCCTCCTGTGATGATGAAATCCCAGGAGCAAATTAAAATCACACGTTTGCGTGAGTTCACTCTTGTTGGCGATTCTGCTGTGAACAAAGGGCCCAGACGGAAAAACTCGACCATCTTCGGAAGAAAGGCTTTCAGGGAAGTTAACACTTCAGTCCATCACCACTACACATGTTTTAACTTGAAAAAATGCAATTTGATGACTCCTTTAACAGGAAGTTGAAGACAGGGAGCTGATAAAGTGGACGGTGACTCTACTCTGTGTCACTATTCCTTTTAGATACAGACAAATCCAAGTAATCTTTCTGTTTATCAGACATTTCCCCCCCTCCTCCATCTGGAGCTCCTCTGCTGCTTCATACATTACAAATTCAGATTAGTTGGAATATGATGAGAACTGAGGGGAGCATGTTCATACGCTTCATATTGTACAGTGCAGTGTATCTAAAGTTGATTCTCAAACAAAGCGAATAGTGGATGAGGGGTGGGGGTAGTGCCTGTCTGAGCCATGACTGATTTGCTCCCTGTTCTCTTCAGCTGCCATCTTTTGACACAGTTTCTTGCCTAAATCCAGTTTCTGACAATCTAATCTCAGATAAATCAAACACTCCACTCAGTACTTTATAGTTATCTGAGGTTTGACAAAAGAATGACTAATGAGCACAGCACATATCAGATGGCCCACTTTATAAACTTGCATGCTTAATAAGGGTTTTGCCTCTCAGATATAGATCTCTTTTTATTGGCATTTCATCTGATTAAGTAATAAAAAGCTATATGTGTAGATGGATGCTTGATGTCTACCCCATCCAGTACACCACTGACACAGAAAATAGGCTTGGGTTCAGATTTTTGATCAGCTGCTATCACTTCTGCCTGTTAGCAGACCTTTTGCAATGATTTGTCACTTTACTGGGCTGCATCATTGTTTTTGGCCCACCCAGTGGTTAAACATCAGCTCTCCGCATCTAACGGGAACCTGATGAGCCTGAAAGCTTTAGATTCTGATCTAACAGTAACATCAAAGCCTGCAGGCTGCCTTTGATATGTTGGATGAGTTTCAGCAGAGGAGGAAGTTTGTGTTTTGATCTAGTTGTCACCGGCATGTCCTTGTGCCTCTCTGAGTTGTATTTATTTTCGGGTTTTCAGAGAGCAGGTTGCCATGGAAAGGAAAGTTGAGTTTCTGTGAGGAAGACTCTGGGTTGCCATGGCTCAGCTCTCAGTTAAAGTTACTCTTGAGATGAAGTGACATCTCAGGGCAGAGATGTGCTTTATAAAGACGTGGAGAAACTGTAGTGTAGAATATGTGCAAAATAGTTTTCAGGGGGCGATGAACCATAACAGGTCTGGTGAAAGTCCTTGTCTCTGATCTCTTAAGTGAAGTCAGGAACTCTTCAGTCTTCTGTTGGAAGTTGACAAAGAAAATCTTTAAGTAAAGCTTTTAGGTTCTAAGACAAATGTTCTGGGACATAAATGAAACTAATAAACTGTTGGAAAAAGGTTAGGTATAGTTTATTAAATGTTTTATTAAGTAAAGAAAAATAAATATGTTGGGCACAAAGTCACGGAAGAGACATTTTTTTTAATGAATAAATGACTGTGTGATTGTTATTAATGTCAAAGTAATCTCATCAGTCTAATGATGTTTTGTTACTTGTTCATGTTTTTCAAATGAATCTTTCTTAAAGGAAAATTTGTGTAACATTTTCTGTTGTTTACTGGCCAAAATTGATGTCTGCATATGCATATGTGTTATCATTCTTGTATTAAGGCCTCCACATTCTCATAAGCGAAGAATTTTAGATTTGTATCGGGCATGGAAGCTCCATGACGGTCTGCCATCTGGAAACTAAGGCCGTCAGCAAGGGACAAATGGCACCAACGTGGAATGACTCCACGTTTTCCCTGCGAGCCAGCGCACAGTGATTGAGACGTGGGAGGAGAAGATAAACAAAAACTTCTTACTACTTAAGTTGGAAAATGAGTTAAAATGGTATTCACAAAACTGCAGGACCATGCTAATACAGCAGCAGCACGGGAGGCTTTTTCACCATCGCCAAGAAAGCGAAAAAGGACACTGATAGAGATCATTGATGATCATGATGATGAGGATATTTTATTTTGGACCAGTAGTTTAAATTGTAAAGCAGCTAAAACGACAAAACAGCAGAGGCAAACAACTAATAAAGTCACAACAAAAAGAGCAAACAAGAAAATAACAAAACAGAAACGATCTACATGTTTGAAAAGGAGGAGGATAAAATACAAAAGCTTGAATCCTAGCCTTGTTCTAAAATTCAAGGTTCCATTTAATATAGACTGAATAAAGTACATAAACTATGACTATTAATACAAATAAAATATATGACCAGCTATAAATATCTTAACTATTCATGTTTGTTAGTTATTAATTTAGAATATATTAGATACTTATATAAATACATATGACAGTTTATATAGATTTTTACATTATTTAATCTTTCAATACAGATACATTCAAAATGTGAAAAACAAATATTATTATACATATTTTTCCATTATCTTTCCAATACCTTGTTAAAATAATTTGTTTAAATTTCTTTTTAAATTGATTGATGTTTGGAGTTTGGACATTTGGACAGCTCAATCAACAGGAGGAGAACATGACTCCACACCTCCAACCTCTCAGTTAAACATAAGTTTGCTGAATTATATGTATGCATATGCTAAAATGGTGTAGTTGTTAAATGTTTGTTTGTCAGACAGATACTAGTTGAATACATATTGTTTTGGCCTTGTCATATCAAATTTGCTTGGAAAAGAAATGATTTAGGTCAGAAACTATAAAAAATGACTCACTCTGACAGACTGCTAAATAACTTCAGAATCCTGGAACCCTTTCCAGGATGTTGGCTACCAATAAGGATGTTTTTATTTGCAGCTTGGCCTTGTTGTCTTCCTGTTTTAGGTCATGGAGGTGCTGATAAGATTAAAATTCAGATGAAAATCTTTTGTAGCATCTCACTGACCTTTGGTTTTTACCTGCCTAATAAAATCTGTCAAAATAAGAGAATGTGTTAAATAAAACTTCATCTTTGTGTTTAAAAGAAGGAAGAGTGAAATGAACTAAATATGAATATAAATCAGTAGCTGAAATTCAGAGAAACGAACTGCGTCCTTCAGACATCAAGTCAACTGACTGTGTGCCATTTAGGACTCATTTTATTTGAAAATATCTTTTTATGTAATTTAGGACTGGAAAAATTAAAACAAGATGAGAGGAAGACGACATGACGAACAATAAAATCTGCTGTTTCCCCACACCAGTCAAAATTGGACTACAAGCTGAGGTTCAATCAATCAAACTTGATTTAAATGGCACTATTTAATATAGATGATGCATCACAAAGTACTAAAAAAAACACATGCTTACATACACACATGCACACACAACCTCACACACACTAAGAACAGTGTAACAGAAGCAAACAGTCTCCACATAGGGCAGTAAAACTTTCAGGTTCAAATCATGTTTGGGTTTAAATTGTGTTTGGGTTTATATCTTGTTTGGGTTTAAATCGTGTTTGGGTTTATATCGTGTTTGGGTTTAAATTGTGTTTGGGTTTATATCGTGTTTGGGTTTAAATCGTGTTTGGGTTTATATCGTGTTTGGGTTTATATCGTCTTTGGGTTTATATCGTGTTTGGGTTTAAATCGTGTTTGGGTTTATAACGTGTTTGGGTTTAAATCGTGTTTGGGTTTAAATCATGTTTGGGTTTATAACATGTTTGGGTTTAAATCGTGTTTGGGTTTAAATCGTGTTTGGGTTTATATCGTGTTTGGGTTTAAATCGTGTTTGGGTTTATATCGTGTTTGGGTTTAAATCGTGTTTGGGTTTATATCGTGTTTGGGTTTAAATCGTGTTTGGGTTTATATCGTGTTTGGGTTTAAATCGTGTTTGGGTTTAAATCGTGTTTGGGTTTATATCGTGTTTGGGTTTAAATCGTGTTTGGGTTTAAATCGTGTTTGGGTTTAAATCGTGTTTGGGTTTATATCGTGTTTGGGTTTATATCGTGTTTGGGTTTAAATCGTGTTTGGGTTTAAATCGTGTTTGGGTTTAAATCGTGTTTGGGTTTAAATCGTGTTTGGGTTTATATCGTGTTTGGGTTTAAATCGTGTTTGGGTTTATATCGTGTTTGGGTTTAAATCGTGTTTGGGTTTATATCGTGTTTGGGTTTAAATCGTGTTTGGGTTTATATCGTGTTTGGGTTTAAATCGTGTTTGGGTTTAAATCGTGTTTGGGTTTAAATCGTGTTTGGGTTTATATCGTGTCTGGGTTTAAATCGTGTCTGGGTTTATATCGTGTTTGGGTTTATATCGTGTTTGGGTTTATATCGTGTTTGGGTTTAAATCGTGTTTGGGTTTATATCGTGTTTGGGTTTATATCGTGTTTGGGTTTAAATCGTGTTTGGGTTTATATCGTGTTTGGGTTTATATCGTGTTTGGTTTTAAATCGTGTTTGGGTTTATATCGTGTTTGGGTTTATATCGTGTTTGGGTTTATATCTTGTTTGGGTTTATATCGTGTTTGGGTTTATATCGTGTTTGGGTTTAAATCGTGTTTGGGTTTAAATCGTGTTTGGGTTTATATCGTGTTTGGGTTTATATCGTGTTTGGGTTTATATCGTGTTTGGGTTTAAATCGTGTTTGGGTTTAAATCGTGTTTGGGTTTAAATCGTGTTTGGGTTTATATCGTGTTTGGGTTTATATCGTGTTTGGGTTTATATCGTGTTTGGTTTTAAATCGTGTTTGAGTTTAAATTGTGTTTGGGTTTAAATCGTGTTTGGGTTTATATCGTGTTTGGGTTTATATCGTGTTTGGGTTTATATCGTGTTTGGTTTTAAATCGTGTTTGAGTTTAAATTGTGTTTGGGTTTAAATCGTGTTTGGGTTTAAATCGTGTTTGGGTTTATATCGTGTTTGGTTTTAAATCGTGTTTGAGTTTAAATTGTGTTTGGGTTTAAATCGTGTTTGGTGTAAACAGGGCTGCCAACTCTCATGCATTGGCCATGAGACTCATTTGAGTGGCTTCACACAATCTCATCCATCACTTCTAATTTCTCACGCTGAAATATACATCAAGAATATTCCGGCTAATTTGGAGGTTTGGAGGATTGCATTTCTCTTGGGCCGGTGTCCCGGTGAAACAAATAAATAAATAAATTAACGATAGAAGAATAAATACTAGTGATGTGCGGCTCAATACTGAGATATCTTGTCCTCCTCTACTAAAATTTATATAACAAAACTTGCAGGATAGGTAGGAACTACTTCTTCTGCCTGCTATAGAATAGAATAGAATAGAATAGAATGCCTTTTATTGTCATTATACACATGTACAACGAGATTAAGCCATCCCCAGTGTCAGTGCAGAGAGAGCAGTATAGAAATAAATAATAAATAAAAGATCTAAGGTATAAAATATTTACAGAAATAAAACAGATGTGCACACTCTAGTTATTTGCAGATATAAGTATGATGTCTATGTCTGAAAAAAAAATATATATTGCACGTTCAAAGTATTATTGCACGGATCATGATATGTTGTACATGTCATGTGACAGAATGTATTGCACATATGTTGTTAGTGTCCAGCGTATTTCAGATTTGAAGTCCTACAGGAGTTCAGGGCAGTTATTGCTTTTGGAAAGAAACTGTTTTTGAGTCTGTTTGTTTTAGTCCTGATGCACCTGTAGCGCCTCCCAGAGGGCAGCAGGGCAAACAGATCAGAGCCAGGGTGGGAGCTGTCATTTATGATGTTTCTGGCTCTGCTGAGGCAGCGGGAGGTGTAAATGTCCGTCAGGGAGGGGAGAGGGCAGCCAATGATCTTCTGTGCTGTCTTTACCACTCTCTGTAGCCTCTCCTTGTCTGCTACAGTGCAGCTGCCGTACCATACTGTGATGCAGTATGTCAGCAGGCTCTCAATGGATGAGCGGTAGAAGGTCAGCAGCAGGTTGGAGTTCAGTTGGTGCCTCCTGAGGACTCTCAGGAAGTGTAGCCGCTGCTGAGCCTTCTTGGTGATTGACGTGATGTTCTCTGACCAGGAGATGTCGGCCGAGATGATGACGCCAAGAAACCTGATGGTGTGGACCCTCTCCACACACTCGCCATTTATGTAGAGGGGGGCTGGGTCTGTGCTGAACCTCCTGAAGTCGATGATGATCTCCCTGGTTTTCTTGGTGTTGAGAGCGAGGTTGTTCTCAGAACACCAAGCAGCCAGCTTCAGGATCTCCTCCCTGTAGGCAGCCTCATCACCCCCGGAGATGAGTCCGACCACTGTAGTGTCGTCAGCGAACTTGACGATGAGGTTGTCATTGTGGGCCGGCCTGCAGTCATGGGTGTAGAGGCAGTACAGGAGGGGGCTCAGCACACAGCCCTGTGGGGAGCCGATGCTCAGCGTGCTGGTGGAGGAGAGGTGGGGACCTAGTCTCACAGTCTGGGGTCGGTCTGTTAGGAAGTCCTTTATCCAGGCACATGTGAGAGGGGGGAGGCCAACAGTGTCCAGTTTTGTGCATAATCTGTCCGGGATTATTGTGTTGAACGCAGAACTGTAATCCACAAAGAGCATCCGGACGTAGCTCTGCTGCTGCTCCAGGTGGTTCAGCGCAGAGTGAAGAGCTACAGCTATGGCGTCCTCAGTGGATCTGTTCGCGCGGTATGCGAACTGGTGGGAGTCGAAGTCTGGGGGGAGATGGTCCTTGATGTGCTGAAGAACAAGTCTCTCAAAGCACTTCATGATTACCGGAGTGAGGGCCACCGGTCGGTAATCGTTCAGGCTGGTGATGGGAGATTTCTTCGGCACCGGGACAATTGTGGAGGATTTGAGGCAGTGTGGGATGACTGCCTGAGCCAGGGAGAGGTTGAAGATCCTGGTAAGGGTGGGGGCGAGCTGGTGGGCGCACGCTCTGAGCACCTTGCCAGGTACTCCGTCTGGGCCAGTAGCCTTCTTGGTGTTCACCGCCAGGAGCACCCGTCTGACATCGTGCTCCTGGATGGTGAGTGGGGTGGTGCGGGAGCCAGATGGGGGTGTCGGTGTGGGTGGGGGTGGGGGCATGGTTGGAGCAGATGCATGCTGCTGAGAGTCGAACCGGGCAAAGAAGCAGTTTAGCTCCTCTGCCAGTGTTGCGCTCTGATCTGCTGTCGACACATCACAACCTCTGAAGTTAGTGATGTCCTGTATGCCCCGCCACACCTCCCGAGTGTTGTTGCTGGACAGGTGGGACTCTATGCGCATCCTGTGGTCCGCCTTGGCTCTTTTTATGCCTCTTTTCAGGTCAGCACGAGCAGCACTATACAGTGCTCTGTCCCCTGACCTGAAGGCAGCGTCCCGGGCTCTGAGGAGTGCGCGGACCTGGCTGGTCATCCAGGGTTTCTGGTTAGGGAAAGCCCTGATGGTTTTGTCCACAGTCACATTCCCGATACAGAACTGAATATAGTCCAGTACCGTTCCTGTGAGTGTCTCCAGCTCCTGTTGTTCAAAGATGTCCCAGTCTGTCTGTTGGAAACAGTCTTGGAGTTTGGCGAGGGCATCTTCAGGCCAGGTTGTTACAGTTTTTGTGGTGGGCCTGTTCCTACGTCTGAGGGGGGTGTAGGCTGGGGGAAGCAGGAGGGAAAGATGGTCTGACTGTCCGAGGTGGGGGAGGGGTACGGCCCTGTATGCATGCTTGATGTTAGTGTAGACATGATCCAGGGTGTTCTCCCCCCTTGTAGCACACTTAACATGCTGGTAGAACTTCGGTAGTACAGTTTTTAAGTTGGCCTTATTAAAGTCCCCTGCAATAATGTGAACACCGTTGGGATGAGCCCGCTGTTGTTCGTTTATGGCGTTCAGCAGGAGAGAGAGCGCCGTGTTTACACTGGCGTCGGGTGGCACATACGCCGCTGTGACGATAACAACAGACAGCTCTCTCGGCAGAAAAAAAGGCCGACATCTAACAGACATGTACTCTATGTCCGGACAACAGTGTTGGTCTATGATTGTCCCGTTGTTACACCAGTTATCGTGCACATAGATACAGAGCCCCCCTCCTCTGCTCTTACCGGAGTCCTCAGTCCTGTCCCAGCGTAGCAGAGTTCGGCCTGCGAGCTGCACGCTAGCATCGGGTATAGGCATATGCAAAACAAGATGCAGTGTCACGTCGCAGCAGTGCACGGTTCATCCACTGCTCTGTGATCAGTCCAACATGCACTGATGAGTAGAGATATTTAAGCTCCACAAACAGCAATGATGCACAGTTTAATATGTGTGTGTGAAGACCACAAACCTCCTTAAACGTCTGAGAATCCGTCGTAACAGAATCAGAGGTGATGAGGTTGTGATGAGGCTAACTAAAGAGGAGAGGAGGAGGAGGACAGATGCAGCTAGGGCAGAGACAGATGTTACTCTGAGTCTTTTGGCGCTGCAGGCAGGTACTATCAGGTACTATCGGGTATTATCCATGGACTATCAGAGGGAGACAATGTGTTGCACTGACTCTCAATGGTTTTTGGGGAAATGATTTATATCTGCCTGTTGCTGGTTTAAGTTTTTGTGTTGATGTTTAAACAGCATGAGTTCCCTGCAATCTTAAAATGAAGGCTTCCTGTTTTGTTTAAATGTGCAGTAATAAATATCAGCCCCTCCGTAAACAAACAGTGTGACGTCAGTGAGAATGGTCTGTAGAAAATGGATGGATGGATGGATGGAAGGATGGATGGATGGATCAGAAAGCTGTCCAGCCTACATCTTCTAAGATACAGGAGGTACAATACAAACATGACTCGTGTTTTTGTTGGTATATCCTAGCTAATGGCGTATTGCATAACAATCATATATACTGAAACTTTCAGCACCACTTTAACATGGTAACATCAGTATTAGCAAAGATTAACATCATGAACCACATGGTTCTCAGTTTCAGACCCAGCAGCAGGTCCATCATCACGTACAGATGAGGCTTAAGTTCTTCAATTTACAATCAATCATCTGCAGCTGGTTCAAACTAAATGATCTCAGTAACACTGACATTAACTTTTATTCTATTGTATGTTATGCTATCAGCAGGTTAAGATAATCCTGTATCTGTCTAGCTTATATGGGGTCTGCCCTCCTTGTAGCAGAGAGTAAAGCTTGTTATGTCCTCCACAAGAAGTTTGATCTTGTTCTCGACTGCAAGAACAAGAAAAGTTTGCATTGGTCCAGTCATTTCATCCTCTACAAGAAGCTTTGTCTGCGGTGGGGTGGGGATTACTGCGGGGGAGGAGTGTTTGTGTTTTTATGTGCAATGAACGACTGACCTGGTGATTTCATATTTAACAAGAAACTTTGTCCATGGGAGGGTGAGTCTGAGCACACTGTTTTATTTTCCACGTGTTGAATTCATTTTCATACATTTTCGCTACATCGATCAGCCTCAAAAAACAAGCCCAACAAGGCACACAGATCTTGAGAAACTATTATTATTGTGAAATTCCCTGTTTTTTGTCTTAGTGTCACTTCCTTTGTGTAGAAGGTATCGTTGATACCGATACTGATATTGATACTTTTTAATAAGGCTGTCAGAATTAAAGCATTAATGGAAAGAGATTAATCTGTGGAAGTAACGCCTTAAGTTTTTAATGTATTAACACATAAACAGCAAAGATAATTACTCACACCATAAAAATCCGAATTTGGCATTATCTTCATTTTTGGCACATAGATGCCTTTCTAACTAAGTGAACTGAAGCCACCAGAAACCATTTTATCCTCCTTATTTATGACGTTTATGATAGTTTTAGAATTTTTTTAAAAGGATCTCCATAAACAAAGTTATTACTTTTGCCATCTAAAATATTCGAATTTGGTGTTATCTCAGTGAGAGAAGCTGGTTTTGGGCATGTAGGTTTATATTAAAGTCTCGATGTTGTCACACTAGAATCAGTTAATATCCGTAACAACACTGGTATTGATATTATGGATATTTGGATCGATCTGTCCACAACTATCGCAGAGATCACCGAGTATGAATTGGGGTTTTATGATTGTAACCTGGCAACTGCTGAGCTGATGATGTCACATTTAGCCTCAACAGGTAAAACAGGTGAATGTTTTTCGGAGAGGACATAAGGAAAAAAAATCACAACTTCCTGTTTCATAACATGCTGCTCTGTCTGCCATCTCTGTCCACCCATCTGGACAGCCAGATTAAGACATGATCCAACAAACACGACTTAGTAAAACATAAATTAGTTAATTGCATGGATTCTCACTGTGTCCTCCTCTGTGCTCCAAGTTTGTTCATTTTATCAGCTTTTATATATATATATGTATATATATATATATATATATATATGTATATATATATATATATGCAAAATAAAGCAGTGTGTTTACATCAACACCAGTTTCAAATACTGCAAGGCCACTTCTGGTGTCTCTTTTTAAATCCGTTGCCCAATAACATCATTATCTGATGCAGAGGAAAGATATTATGAAGGAAACGTTAAACACCTGTAGGTGGCTATCCAGCGTCTTCTCCAACACTTCATGAAGACATTTGTTGTTTATGTAAAACATAATGACAGTTGTTGCCTTCACCTTTCTCAATAGGCTTTAGAGAAGTGTGGTGACAACAAAAGGAAAACTCGAACAGTAAATTGATAAGGACGAAAAGTGGAAACCAGAGAAACCTGCAGTCATTTCTGTTTCTTTCCAGTCCATAGACTTTTTGGCACGTTCCATACCCAGACTTGCATAAACACTGGAGTGTTTGATCTCTGTCCAAACAGATAATTAGCTGGAGATGGCTTAGTACACCACCCACCGTCTCCTTGTCGCACCCATGCTGTGAGGAGATGCTGGCGTAGAAAAACCAATCCATGTCTACTGGCAGGTCCTGCCTCGTCTGGCGTCAATGATGGACGGGATCTTCAGGGCTTCTCAAGAGCTTATGTATGAACCTTTTACTGGCTCAACTATTTCTAGCATCATTCACCCTGAAGGTGTTCAACATGTCTCACTTAGGACTTAATGGCTTTCCTAGTCTGCACTTTAGGGGAAATTTATATTTTATGTGGATGAAAATTTTTTCACCTTGGTGTGTGTCATCATGACAAAATATGTAGCAGGACCTCTGCTGATTATTGGTATTTTGGCAGGTTTTCAGCTGTGTATTATTGTTGTAAACAGATAGGTTTAGTGAAACAGGTAGTAGTGTCATTATCTCTTCACTGGCTTGCTGTTTTGAAGATGTTATTACTGACTTTTAAAGTTTTAGATTGATTTACTCTGTTTTATTTTGCAAATCTTCCGAAAAGCCACACTTCCGTTAGAGCTCTGAGGTCAACCACAACTTTGTCTGCAAAGTTCCCAGATCTAGATTAAAACTCAAAGGGGGTCGAGCTTTTTCACTGGCTGCTCCAAATCTGTGGAACAGTTTATTCTTCCATATACACACCACTGAGACTGCATTTAATCATCATAACCAAGGTAGTAGCAAAGCCAACTTTATTTATAAAGAACCTTACAACAGAAGCCACCGATCAAAGAGCTGAACATGAACAACTTATTAAAATACATAAAATCAGATAGAAATAAAACAGTAATAAAAGAAATAACAAAATAATTAGGAAGAAATAAAAAAGAAAATACAATGAAAGCCATTCTCATACTCAGTGAAATGCCACTGAAAAGAGGTGGGTTTTAAGAAGGAGTTTAAAGGTGGAAAGAGAAGAAGCCTGTCTAACCTGAAGTGGCATCTAATTCTACAGCTGTGGTCTCGTCACAGAAAACAATTTTTTCTCTGAGCTTCCACTGTATCCTGAAGACCTCCAAGAGCATTTAAAGTCATAAAAACAAATAAAAGGATTTTAAAAAGAACCTTAAAAGAAAGGTCAGCCAGTGCAGTGGTTGCCATAGCAACATAAAAGACGCATGGAAGTATGAGGACTGCAGCGTTTGACAGTGTTTGAAATGGACGTCCCTATTCATGTACAAAAGGGAGCATCAATGGGCCTTAAGTAACATTAAGATCATCATCTATAGTTTAAAATAAAACCTGAGGCTTATGGCAGTTTCACAGAATGATATTAGAAAAATATTTCATTCCTGCATCTTTCAGCTATCTGGTATTGATGTCAGCAGTTTCAACCGACATCTGGAGTTTGTCCTTTTTCCATTTTCGTTCAGCTTTTCAGCACAGGTTGAGTTGTTTCATTCAGCCACGGCTCAGCTTTAGCTTTATTGAGCCTGGGTTTTAATGAAGCCACAGCATCTAAAATTGCAGGTGGACAGGTGGAGCGAAACCAATCACAGATCCGTAGATTGGAAACAGACAAACCGAAAGCTAAAACAAGGTCCAGTGTGTGTCTCTGGTCATGTTTGGGTCCAGGCATACACAGCATCAAGCTAAGCTTTAATAAGCCTTGAAGTCCTTAACCAACAGTTTGTCAGGACAACATACAGTACATGTACATTAAAATCCCCAATAAAAAGGACTCAATCATCAAAAAGTCCTCATTGTACTTGTGAAGCCGTTGGCTAACTGACACAGTCACTGTTCCTCCTCCTCAGCCAGAGATCGGCAGAGAGTTAAAAAAGCAGCAATCAGGTGGTAAAAGTTCAGAGAAGATGCCAGACTCACCAACATTCACCCAGATCTCAACTCAACTCAGCTTTATTTATATAGCCCTTTAAAACAACCACAGCTGAAACAAAGTGCTGTACATAAATGGACAAAGCAACACATAAAGTACAAAAATCTCCATCACAATGATAAAAGAGCTGAAGAATTGTGACATCTTGAAACCCTGCCCTTTAAACCTGCATCAGTTCTCAGTACAGTCTGACTTTGTTCCAGTTAAACACCACACCTTTGAAACAGTTAATTCCACATATTCTTCCACATGTTCTTTTCAAATACTTACAAATGATCACTGTATCCATGTTTGAGCCATATTTTCTATTAACATTGATGCTATCGGCTCATTGATCATTAAATCAATGTATTTTTACACTCCTATATTTAATGTATCCTTGCCATTATAAAATTAAAATGTTGCCTTTTCACAGTTTTATAGCTTTTAATGTAATACAACCGTATTTTTTACCATGTTGGTGCCGTGGACTAATGCAATTATCACATGTTCCACAGTAAGACTGGGCTACTCGATCACATCCTAACTTTACCATAGATTCTCAATAAGAGAAAATTATTTCAACACAGCTGCACATTTTGAGTTTAAGTTATATACAGTATAATCTGTATCTGTGCAGCTTCCTCATTTTTATATGCATCTCAGATCCAAAGTGAGGAGCACCAGCTGAGACTAAACCCTATCTAGGTTAGACCCAAAGCCAAGAAAGTTGCTTTTAAGTTACTTTAAATAATAAATGGCTACTACAATTGAGGTTGAGCTTCTGTGACTGGGGTGGATTGGGGGGGGGCTCACATTCATCAGTGTGCTGCACAGGCCCTGCCAAGCTCATTATCATTACGCTCGAGCAAATAAGTAACACCAACTCGCTTTGAGTGTTAGGAGTGAGGAGAAAAAGACAAGCAGTAACCTGATGAAGAAAGCTGGAGATGAAGTCTTGCCTCAGACTCAGCTGATTGCATATTTACATGAGCTATTTTAGGAGAGTTTAAATAAAGAGAGGCCTCTCATCGCATAAAATCAGTTTGTTCCTGCTTCAATGTGTTAGCTGATTTAGAAAAATGATGGATGGACCGTAGCCTACATAAGAAACAGGTTACAGATAGGTTAGCCTGCAATGTTGAATACCAGGAAACAGAAATAAATCTACAGAGACATCATGACCTCCTTTTACCGTCTCTATGAAGTACAGGGAGTGAGGATGGAGAGCATGATGGAGGGAGAGAACAGAGGAGGGTTTCCTACTGCTAACCTGACATGGAGCATCACAGCTCTCATATGCTTAATGTGAAATGCACAGCAGCATGTTCGTTTAAAAAGGCTGAAAGCTTTTTGGTCTGTGCTTTACTCTTAGAGCTTTGAGGGAAGAGAGAGCTATAGAAACATTTACAATCATTTGTTAAAGAAAAATTTCATTTTATTAGGGTATGATGGTGCTTAAACTGTGATGAAATAAATATTTAAATCATTTTATATGTAGCTGATGGCTATTTGGATATGACTGAGAGAGGTCACATTCTTTTTACTAATATATGTTTCACCTGTCTTATCATCATTTATCTGCAATGATAAATAAAAGCATCAGGTAGCCATTTTCTTTAGATGCAAAATGCTGTCTGTCTATGTCAGCTTTTATTTTCCCTACTTTTTCAATTTTCTTGTGACTTTTTTAAAATGTGCCACACTAAAAAATTGTCATAGTATATAGCACATTTCCAACAACTCGTGCTGCTCAAAATGCTTCACGTACTAACATATGACTAAAGTAAATAAAATACACAACAGTAATGCAATAAAATAATTTAATATACTGTGGATTTTTAAGCCACATGCCGGTGTTACGTTCTTCTTTGACATAATTCTGTGCCACCATGATATAGCTGACTCATCTTTGCTATCCAGCTTTTACTCTTCCTACAAGGTAAGGGTACGGTTGCTGTGGAAATCAGAGTATAAATGTGAGTGATAGTAGAAAGCACTTAGTACATAACAATAGAAGTGCTGTATGAAAGTGTGTGTGTGTGTGTGAATGCTTTGCAGGTGGTGTAAAGCGCTTTGAGTGGTCAGCATGATGAAAAATCTCTATATAAGTACAGTCCATTTACCATTTAGCATTAATTAATGTAATCAGTTTATCATCCAGCTCAGGGCTGCTGGTAGCCATGTGGGTGCCCTAAGCACAACTTTTTTTTATTTTATTTTTTTTTATTTAACAGCTATTATAAAATATAATTTGCATTCTGCAATGTTTGGTGGTCCTTTTTGAAAAAAAAAAACCATGTAGTTTTTGCTGTTTGTAAATGTAAGATTTGTGTAGAGGCTTTCTTACAAAAACTGTGTGATGTGCACTGACAGCTAAAATTATTGCCAGACTTAGAGGGAAATTACCCTAAATGGACATAAATATCCACAATGATGCCCAAGACCAGTAGCAACAGTATCACAACATCACAGCTTAGATAGATGAATCAGACACAAGCTGGTAGTTAGCACCGTGGCCTCACAGCAAGAAGGTTGCTGGTTTGATCCTCGGGAGGGGTTCCTACTGTGGCCTTTCTGTGTGGAGTTTGCACAATCTCCCTGTGTACATGTCAGTTCTCTCAGGCTTACTGACATGCATGGTGGGTAAAGTAGTTGCAGTGTTGCATATGCATTTACGTTTGTTGCGTCATATCAGTTTGCTAACAGAGTAAAATGTTCAGGGTAAAACTACAGGGCAGGGTTGTTTTCTCACAGTAAATAATGGGAATCCCTTACTAGTCTTCATCTTGAGTATTTGTACATCTAAGAAGTTGTTATAAAAAAAACAAGAGTCCTGATGTTGTGGCCGTGAAACAGCAGCCTATGGTTCTGCAGATACCTGCTAGTCATCTTGGTGGATGTTCGTACTTCTTGAAACAAACAGATTTTGCTAATTAACTAAAAATAGGAAAGATTATTTTATTAATGGAAAAGATTATTTAAAAAGTTCTTGTTAACTCAACAAGAGTTTTTTGTGTGTGTGTGTTTTAATAATTAGTCATCAATTGGTCTGAATCCAAAGCCAATAAATGGCTGAAAACAAGAACCAGACATCAAGGTTATGGGGCGATATTGTAGAAGATTGATTGGGGGTCCCTGAAGAATCTAGGGTCATTTACTTTCACTTTTGGCAACACTAGTGAACAAAATGAAGAAGAGCAAATCACTCAAATAAAAACCCCAAATTGTGACACAGAAAATGTCGCCCTTAATGAGCCCCAGTTTCCACTTTTTCCCGTTTTATTAAACATGTACGTTCATTTTGTGGAATTGAGCTAGTTGTATTCTAGCAGATTATTAGTAAATAGTGATATAGAAATGGGTTTGTTTTTTCAGATCATACTGTGATATCAAGGCCACAATATAAGATTCAGTCCTGACATGTTTGTTAGGATGAGAAACAGGTTGTTGTAAGTGAGCATCCAGTGGATGATTGTCCACCAAGGCTCAGTTTCCTTTCACACTAATAAAATCATCATGTTCTTGACTCTGACCTGCTTTCATTATTCCTCCAGTGTTTGAAATCTTTGGAAAGATTTTGTCTGTTGCACATGTTTTTTTTTCCTTTTTATTTTGTATTTAGGCCAAAGCAGCATGAAGCTGGTTGGCTTCCAGAAAGACGACAGCAGTAAATTTATTCTGTCTTTTCTCATTCAGTTCTTGCTGCTTTTTAGTTCTGCTTGTAAAACTCCTCAATAATCCACTTAAACATCACTGAAAGGAAGATTACCCTCAGTGCCATCTTACTGCCAATTAAATAGCTCTTTTCTCATCCTGGGTGAAATTTCTCTTCACCTTTCAGAGCAGGGCAGAGTGAGTGCAGAAGAAGGAACACAAACATGCATAATGAATCATCCTTTTTCTGAACGAGGCCAATGTGCACATTTTATCTTTAATTATTGGCTCTGAGGAGACACAGAGTGCACGTCCTCCTGCATGTCTCATCTGGTATTCTGTCTCCCTCTTACTTATGTCTTTGTTCTTAAAATTTTTTTCTAAAGACTTCTCTATTCTCCGATCAACCTGTGTATCCAATGTCCTTTTTATGGTTGCATTTCTTCTCCAGGGGGGTCTCTCTCCTGCCTGGGTGGAGAAGGTTATTCTGGACTGAAATTACTACTCGGTGCAAACAGTCTGATGAAAACTGTACACACTCTGGTCTACAATGAGCTGGTTGGACACCACTTTCTGTCCCCGCCCTCACATGAAAACAAGCTATACTTCTGCATGGGGCAGGACGATATGTGATGACATTTTCTCTACTGATCCATCTCCATATAGAGTTTGTTAATGTTGTGAATTTCAAAACTTTACTAATACCAACAGCTTTGCTATGAAATCTGAAGGTGCCGTTTGAACCTCTTTCCTTCATTATGAATGTTTTCATAAGGAGGTGGTAGCCACATATGGCGAGATGCTGGATTTGTCACTTAAAGTCTGGAAGCACAGTGAGCCTGGGATAGTCTTGTTATGGATCATTTTGTGCAGTAATTCCAGCAAAACAAACTTTCATGACATTGTCAGTGAAGGAGAGCAAAAACAAACAAACAAAAAAACCAGATAAGATCATTCAGACATGTCGTCAGCTTACTTTTTTCACAAGTCTTTATGAAGTTAATGACAGTTGTGTTTGTTAGCAGCTCTTAGTTTAGTTCGTACATATTGAAAATCTCTGGAGTATTTTGAAGAAACTACACAGATCCCATTTCTATTTTTGGTTCTGGATAAGTGCAGACGCTTCACTTCATCACTGATAGGTTCATTTGCTTGAGAGGAATGTGACTTTGTTGCTAAGTTCTGTTCCTCTGCCACACATCCAGGCTTCATAAGTGAAGGATTCACAGGTTGACTTAATTCATATTAAACCAGCTGATGTTATTCACTGCTGCACTTCTTGTTTCCTGATCATACCTTTTATAAGACTGTACTTATTTTCCTCACTCAGAAACTCTTCAGCTTCATTAGCTGTCTCTCTTTCCTCTGCCTGTTCTCTAAAATCAAACCTCTTCCTCCGTTCGCTGCTCTCTGTGGAGAACATAAGAGCTTTTCATCAGGGCGTCATGTAATTGAATGAGCTGCTCACGCTGTCAGCCGCCTGTCATCCTGTCATCCTTGTCAGCAGGTGACAGGAGAGGAGTTGGCCATTGTTAGGGGTTAGGGGTTACCCCCCAGCACACACACACACACACTCTCTCTCTCTCTCTCCACCACTATCTCTCCTTTTTTTCTCCTATTCCCTACCTTGTTATTAAAATGAACATCAGCCTTCCCATGCAGAAAGCCCTGGAGACACATCGACAAAGACATGTCACACGTTGTCTGGAGTGGACACGCATGACTGCTGAACTCACCTGGCTGCATGCATATTTATGTGTTCTCACTAATTCTGCCTCTCCACCTCTTGCAACCACACATCCATGAATGGTGTCCAAGCAGCAGAGTCAGTGCTGCAGGGCAGGAAAGGTGTCAGACTTTTCAGACTTTCTGTCATGAGATGATGGTTGAAAGCATATGTAGAACTAGTGGACATTTTATCAGATCATCTTAAGCTGTAATTGAGAGAATAATTTCCTTATTCTCTTCAGTTTATGTGCCTTGATGTGTGTTATGAGTTCTATACTGTCCACTGAGGAAAACAGGAAAAAGAGCAGCCCCGCTCCTAAAATACACTGCCTGGCCAAAAAAAAGTCGCCATCAAAAAAAGTCACACACTTTAAGTTTTCTCTCCTTTCATGCTAATGAAGGACCTCCTTTAACTTTGTTCACAGCAGCTTTTGCTGTGGCATTGTTTCAAGAAGCTTCTGCAATGTCACAAGATTTATTTCCATCCAGTGTTGCATTAATCTTTTTACCAGGATCTTGTATTGATGATGGGAGAGTTCGACCACTGCACAAAGCCTTCTCCAGCACGTCCCAAAGATCCTCAATGGGGTTCAGGTCTGGGCTGTTTGGTGGCCAATCCATATGTGAATATGATGTCTCCTGTTCCCCAAACCACTCGTTCACAATTTGAGCCTGATGAATCCTGGCTTCGTCATCCTGGAATATGGCTGTGCC
This sequence comes from Melanotaenia boesemani, assembly GCF_017639745.1. Lineage (NCBI taxonomy): Eukaryota > Metazoa > Chordata > Actinopteri > Atheriniformes > Melanotaeniidae > Melanotaenia > Melanotaenia boesemani. The sequence continues at coordinate 7,299,718 of NC_055684.1, forward strand.
ACCAGGAAAGATGGAATAACCTGCTCACTCGGTATATTCAGGTAGTCAGCTAACCTCGTTCTTTGGGCACATAATGTTGCTGAACTTAGACCTGACCTGATCACAGGCTTGTACAATAGGCTCTATACATGATGACTGCTTTACTTCATCTTCAAGGGGACAAAAAGAAAAATTTAATGCTTCTACACGACAGCACCTGACTACCACTTAAATAAGATGTCCCCTCTTGTTTGATTTTTTTGCTTGTGTTGTTCTTATTCTCAGATGTCGCTTTGGAGGAAAGCGTCTGCTAAATGACTGTAGAATAGAAAGTAGAATAGAATAGAAGCTACTTAGTTGAAGTTAAATAACTTGCTGCCAGCTGAAAGATAATTGCCCAGGCAGTAATTATCCAGTAGGAGCCTCGTGCCTATTTACTTAGTTAAATCCAATTCTTTTGGCCAGAGAGTGTGTGACTCCTTATCTCAGGCCACCATTTTTGGGGATATTACAATTCAGGTAGAATTCACTAGATAAAATCTACGTGAAAGCAGCAACACATCTGTTTAAAGCCCCTCATGCATCTGTAACAGAACTTCTGTACTTGAGCTGAAACCAGGCAGTCAGTATAACTCCCATCAACTTAACTTAGATGAACATAACTGAAGCCTCTGAATCACTGTGTCAGTGCAGAGGAAGCATTGTTCCACCTGTGTCAGCCATGTTTGGATGAACTTATCTGATTGATTCAGAGCTTTCACAGATTCAGATCTGTATCTGAGTACATGAACAGAGTTAAGTTCAAGTGGCAAATACTTTCTTGTTTAAAGTAATCCAACACATTGGGTTATCACAGATTATTTACCTGCCGCTACACACCCGTATAAATCAGGTGTGCAGCAGCAGGTAAACATGTGAAACCTACAGGACAGCAGCCCTGGAGGACCGGAGTTGGTGTTCTAACTGTATTTAATGTCAGCTGACGAAAATAAGGGATCTTTTCTTTACTTATGGACGTTGCTTCTGGTCTCCACTGACATAAAGATGACTGGCAGAACCAAAACAGAAAACTCTGTGAGCCAGTTATACACCTTTCTCACAACATTTCTTGCCATGGAAATTCACATTCTGCCTACATAAACACAATATCAACTTAAAGAAGAAGGGCTGTTAAAAATGTATATATACACACACAGTAAATATATGATATTTGCATCAGTTGCTGTGTGCTTTTCTTTATATTTCTCAGAGCACTGATAGAAATCCCCTGCTCTGCAGATGTTGCCAGCAGGTCAGTGGCTTGCTTCCCACATTGACTGGTGAGAGCCGGATGAATCATGTTGTGTACTCCTGTACGCCCCAGTAGTACCTAATGGCCTTAAATGGCCATAGATAGGTTATATAAGATTCACGTAATCTTGAGAAACTCAGCTTTACATAACTCAAGATCATTTTTCTCCCTTTCTGCTTGTACTGTTTTTTTTTATTACCTTCTCATTTGTCATTATCTGACATAGAAAATGGACAAAAGACAAGTTCTTTCTCATAATAACAAAAATGTTCAAAGAGCAAAAGGCAGTTTTTAAGGCATACCAATTATATTTACTAGAATCTGATTATACAATCCAATTATAACAAATGAACCACAATAGTTCACTTTATAATAACTGTGTTCATATAAAGGGAAAGGATAACCTCCATCAGATCCAAAACCAGGAAGAAAAATGTCTCATCAGAACCAGAACCCAGATGGCAATCTGCCTGGACCAGTTTGGGGTGGAGAGGGCAGAGGGGTCAACAAGCTTTATAACTCTGAGCCAGTTGCCAAAGAAGAGAAATTCAAATGAATGACAACAGCAACGTCAGATATTTATAAATGGAGAGTAAAACAAGCAGAGAGGAGCCCAGTGCATCATGGGACGTCCCACAGCAGCTGCCGCTTATAGCAGACAGGGGCCTGACAACTGGAGATTCTGCCTCCCATTCTGCTTATAGAGTTTAATCCCAGCATTCAGTCATCCTGGTCGGAGTCTGCCATCATGGATCATCCTGACTTGGAAATGTTTCCCACTCTTCCTCACAAACTGGCTCCAGATCTGTCAGATTGAGAGCATCTCTGGTGATACTGCCACCACCATGCTTCACTGAGGATATGTCTGGTGATGAGAAAATCTAACCTTGGTCTCACCAGACCAGAGCATATTTTCCAGCATGTTTCTAGGTGACTTTATGTAACTTTTTGCCAGACTACAGTGTTTCTCTTTGTCATAGTCCAGATGTGGAGATAACAGGAGATTGTTCTCACATGTACGACACAGCCAGAACTTCCTGCAGATCCTTCAGTGTTTCTGCAGGTCTCTGCAGCCTCCCTGACCAGTTTTCCTCTTAATCAGTTTAGGGGGACATCCAGGTCTTTGTAATGTCCCTGCTGTCCCATATTTTCTCCACTCTGATGACAGTCTTTATTGTGCTCCATGGCAGATCCATGTGACCGTCTCCGATCGATACTGTACCTTTCAACCATCAGATCTTGATGACAGCTTCTGCTGCAGCAGGAAACATGAGGAAATTTCAGGAAAATCCTATGAAGAGAGCTGGAATTGGAGTTTCTTTAATTGTGACAGTTGTGTTTTTATGTTTTCTGTTATTTCTGTGTCAGATCAATTTGTTTTTTCATTTTGACTGTTCAGGTTGTTAAAGGTTGCAATAAAGGAGGAAACATTATTTATTCTGGTTTCAGTTTTTAACATCATAAAAAAGCTGGATTTTTACCAGGGGTGTGAAAACTTTTTTCATCAATTCAAATCAATTAAACTCAATTCAATTCAGTTCAATTCAATTCAATTCAATTCAATTCAATTCAATTCAATTCAATTCAATTCAATTCAATCCAGTTCAATTCAATTTAGTTCAGTTCAGTTCAGTTCAGTTCAATTCAATCCAGTTCAATTAATTTCAGTTAAATTAAATACAATTCAGTTCAATTCAGTTCAGTTCAGTTCAATTCAATTCAATTCAATTCAATTTAATTCGGCAGTTATAAATAACGAGATGATGTTTGAACTCTGGCTCACTGTAAGTGGTTTGCTAAAAAGTCCCAAATCCAGTTGCATAAGGGGGCATCTAATCCAAGGTGGTGTAATTTGGACCAAAGTTTGTTCGGCAGGACGGTATTAAAAGCCAAATTAACGTCGATAAAGAGCAGCCTTGTATAGGTGTTGTTCTGCTCCAGATGTTCTAGTAAAGAGTGGAGCACATCAGCAATGGCGTCTTCTGGTGTTCCTGCATGCAAACTGGTAAGGGTAAAGTGTAATACACTGTAAAGGTCTTGCAGATTAGTGCCTGTTACGCCTCAGTTTTGTCAGGTTTTCTCCCAATTAAAGTGATGTCATTTTCATTTGCTGGAGTATTTTGCATTATTTAAAGAAATAATGATTATATGAAACAGAGTGGAGAGCTTTGTTGCATTGGAGTTGTGTGAGCATGTCTGTTGTATAAGAAATGTGGGGATTCATTTCAGGCAGTTGAAGATGTGTGAGGAAGACAAGTACAATGTGGGAAAACTCCTGCTGTGGGACACACACTCACATGCACCCATATCCATTCGCTTTGATGTCTTCCATCTTGAAGTTATTTTCTCCGTCTTTGGAGTTGGGTTCCTTTCATCATGTTGTGTTTGTGCTCCAGTCAAGGAGCTTTTAGCAGAAACAGCAGGAAAGTTAACAAGAGCCTCTGAAACAAGTGCTGCTTTTGTGTGTATCAACGTTGGAGGTATCCCCACCATCACTCCTGACCATGCAAAAGTCATTAACTACCAAATGGTCATTCATCACTGCTCACATTCATTGTTAAAGTCGAAAGCTTAGAAGAGAGTGATTGCCAATAGAATCACACTAAGCGAAAATTGGAGGAGCAGGAATTAATTCTAGCTTCGAGTGAAGGTGTTTTACCCGCCATCATGCGCTCAAGGTTACGTGACTGTGTTCAGAATAGAGGCAGAGGAGGGACATTCAGCTGAGATGAAACTGCAGCTCAAGGGCACAGAAAACAGCTTCTCAGAAACAATATGTTACCGTAGGTGTTTATGTTTGGTATCATCATGGATTACAGCATGCGCATGTGTTGTGGGTGTATTTGTGTTGTGGATGTTTGTGGCAGCATTTGTGAACTCCAGTCGGTGTTTTAATGGGAGCGCAGCATCACCTGGGCCTCTTTCAGCAGCGTAGCTTCAAGAAGATGGAACAAATCACTGTGTCGCACTGGGAGCTGGAGTGTGACCTAACAGCCACAGGGAATTATCAAGACGATGATAAAGGTTTTCCCACTTTCAATCTTGGCTAGAAAAATTTTAATTATCTGTCTTTTTTTCCCCCCTATCAGCCTTTAATCCTCTTGTGCACAGATAGTGAAATAATAAATGATATGACAGGTATCATTTCATGAGATTGTATCAGCTTTGGAATCAGAGGAGATCACACAGGAATGGTTTACTGGAGAGGGAAAAATTTAATTATAAAAGTATAGAAAACGTGATCCAGTAATCCGTGGGTTGGGTTTGGGACTACCCCCCGGTAGCTTGTTCAAATTCTGTACTTGGTCATGAGGAGAATGTAAAGAAACTTAATATCAGAGGTGTGTAGCCTGTTGGAGGGTGAATGGTGCTATAGGACGCCAGTCAGACAAGAGGGAGCAAGGTTATGGAGGGCTTTGAATGTGAGGAGGAGGATTTTGAATTGAATAAATAGTGGAACAGGAAGTCAGTGGAGTTTATGGAGGTTACGGTTGATATGATGATAGAGGAGGTGTGAGTGATGAGTCGAACAGCAGAGGTTTGGATGTATTGAAGCTTCATGTGATGAACTGTGCAGGTTGCTGTTGCAGTAGTTGAGCCTGGATGCGATGAAACCACGGATAAGAGTTTCAGCTGCAGGAAACGAGAGAGATGGACGGAGAAAGGTGATGCTCTTCAGGTGGAAGAATGCTGCTTTGGTGATTTGGTTGAAGTGTTGCTAAAAAGAGAAGTTGTTGTCGAGGATGATGCAGAGGTTGTGAGAGGATGAAGATATGGAGAAGTTATCAGTACTGAAACAAATGTTCTCGGTGGGTTTGGTGATGGATTTGGGGCTGATATTAATGTTGTTGAGAGGGAGCAAGTAAAGCACAAAGAGAAGTGGACCAAGCACAGAACCCTGGGGAACACCACAGGACAGTGGTAGTATGGATGCTGAGCAGCTGGACAAAAATAGCAGCTACTGCACCACAACACTGTTAATTTCATCTCAGCATTTAATGCTCATGTTGAATACAGGTAACTGGTCATCACTTTGTGAGAAGGTACAGAAACAATCACCTCATCTTGAATAATAATACATTTCTTGACAATCACCCTAAAATGTAATAATAAAACAATAAAAAGTTACATTATTACCAAAAAGTTGTTAAAATGTAGATAAAAAAAAAGTACATTTAGCCCAAGAATATGATCATTTATATAAATATATAAAAATACATAAATGAATACAGTTAAAGTTAAAATAGTACAGGTTGTGGATGGTCTAGATAAGGTAGAGAGGTTCAGAGTGCAAAATGACTGTAGATGGGCCCTAAAATGTTACTATGACCTGTAGCAGCTATCAGTAGCAATGCAAACAGTTTAGTGACTGTGACTTTAGATACTAAGGAAACTTAATAAGCCTAGAAAAATATTTGTGAACTTTACAGTGCAGCAATAGAGAAGCCTTAACTACAAACTTCCCAGACGGCTATGGACACCACCATCTCAGGAGTCATTAAAACAAATAGCATTGGAACTGGACATCAGTCAGGTGTCTGTTCAAAGCATCAACAATTTGATTGATCCGGATCCTTGGTGATGAAAAATTAGAAGATTTAGCTACAGGTAACATCTAACAATAGGAAAAATCTCCACCCCAGTAAGATAACAGACAGGAGAACTGTGGTTTCAGGGTACTGGTCAAATGTCTGGCTTGGCAACGGGTGTTATAAGTTCTGTTATAGTTGGCAGGGAAACTTAGTCTGCAGACATGCAGTGTTAGAAGTGGTACTCGGCTGCACGGTGGTTTGCATAGCTGCCTCACAGCATGAAGGTCACTGGTTCAAGCGTCAGAGTTTTTATGTTCTCCATGTGTATGTATACTCTGGCTTCCTTCCAAAGACATGCATGTTAGGTCAAATGGTTGGTCAGTCTAAGTTTGTGTGAGTGGTTGCTGGTCTCTCTGTACTGGTCCTGTGATAGACTGGTAACCTGTCTAGAGTTTATCCGGCCGTTCACCTGCTGGGATAGATTCCAGCTTCTCTGCAAACCTGAACTGGAATAAATGGTATAAAAATTTCTTATTTATTTTTTTAAAAAGCACTTTTTTAGAGCAGCTTAATTTGAACCAAAAGTAAGTGCATAAACAAAATCTGCGAACAAAGCGTCACTTCCAGTGGATAACTGCAGAAGCAAAGAGACCTCTACTCAGAAATAACTCAAAGCTCATTTCTAATCCAGATGCAGTTTGAAAGTAATAACTGACATGGTTATGTAATTCATCACTGAGTGAGAAGCCTTGTCTCTCTTTTGAGAAATTTGGAGGCTGGAGCTGAACAGAAGACTTGTGTGGAGGTCTTCTTTTCCCTGCTGTTATATGATAACTGGAACTGGTGGTGAGATCAGTACATCTGTCACATTTACTCTGATTCATCCCAGAATAAAACGTGACAGGCTGCATCAGTAGATCAACGGTCACTGAAGCTGTGGTCTGACTGCAGCTACCTCATTATATCATGTACTGTTGACACCATGTAGGAGGAGGTTAAAGTACATTGTAGCTTACCGCATTGAACATTCACAAATTAATTCAAGAAATAAAAATGTTATCATTAAAATTATATAGAATTTAGAGAATTCACACAGCAGTTAACACTTTACAAACTCCAAATTATTCAAAATATTGATCAGAAAACATCAGTACATTAGATGTTATTTTTGTGAGATCAGATTCAGGAATAGCAGAGAAAATGAGCTTTTTTTCTGAGCACAGGACTTAAAGTTAAGTCCTGTTTATTCTATGAATAAGTGTGATCAAAGGTCATAAAGTCAAAACCAAATGAATCAACGTGTCATTAAATTCTGGACCAGCTTTGACTTGGGGCTGGGGCCACACTTTATATGAACTAATGTGTGAGCTCAGTTCTTAATGTCACAAACAGAAACTAACAGTGTGAAATTATTTAGATGGCGTCTCAGATTAGAACAGTTTTTAGTTCAGGAAGACTAAAAACTGTCCTTTGAATAAGGATCTGCCTTTCATAATTCAATGGTTATGAACTCAGTTCATCCACTAGTGGGCAGTGCTGAGTTCAGAGTTCATTTTTTAAGTTCTGATGTCAGTTTTGGACACCGATTGGTGGCGGTAATGCAGAGTATTTGCTACCATCTGACACGCTCATGGCGTTTCTTCAAAAGCTCTTGCTACAGCTGTTTTTGTTGTCTTCTTCCTGTTCCTCTTCTTCTTCACTGGTTTGTTCCCTGCGCTGGTCACATGGCAGCTATACTGCTCAGCACTGCCCCCGCAGTTTCCAGTGGTAACACAGGAGACTGACAAAAGTGTCTTTCCCTCTGCATATCTGCCTTCTGTGTCGAGCATAAATGGGCCTTTAAACAGATTGCATTCTGGGTACTCGCCCACTTGCAAATAGCAAAAACCGGCTATGGCTGTCAGACATATGAACTCACATCTGACTCTAGAATACTTTGGTATCCAGAAGTTCATGTTCCACTCAGTGACTACAAGGTGTCCAGGTAAATTCAGGTGAAGAGTATGTGGGAGTGGGGGATGGAGTCAGTTGCAACAAGCCCATCAAAGTGATAGAAGGCTACCTCAGACAACAATTCATAGATTTCTTTTAATTGTATTTTCATCAGTTCTTTATTGTCAGCCTCCTGGTATATCTGTATATGATGCATATCTTTCAATCTTACTGGAGATGTTCTTCTAGTCCGTAGTGACCAGTGCAATCATGTATGCTGTGGTGTGTTGGAGGAGCAACATCAGCTCCAGAGATGCCAGCAGAATCAATAAACTGATTAATAAGGGTGGTAAAGTCATTGGACAGGATGATCTTACCAGGAGACAGTCAGAGACGGGAGGTGGTCTCCATCATGGACAGTTCTTCACATCCATTAAGCAGCACGCTGGAGGCACAGTGGAGCTCTTATTCAGACAAGCTGCTGCAGCTCTGCTGTCTGAAACAGACGTTTATAAAATCTCTCATTTACAATAACTGTACAATAAATCCTCCAAGTGGGACAGGTGATCACATCTCTGGTCCATTAGTCCATGCCACACCCACGGAAATGTTTTTATTTGTCTGTTTTTCTGGCTATATTCTCTTTGTTTGTGCTCATCTAATTTGTGTTTATATTTTTCTTTTATGTTATATGTACATTTTTAATGTTACCTCTGATGCTGCTGTGAGAAAAGAATTTCCAAGATAGATAAATTATCTATCTATCTATCTATCTATCTGTCTATCTGTCTATCTATCTATCTATCTATCTATCTATCTATCTATCTATCTATCTATCTGTCTATCTATCTATCTATCTATCTATCTATCTATCTATCTATCTATCTATCTATCTATCTATCTATATTTTTCTCAAATACTATTTTCTACTTCTAGAGACCTTTGTTCTGTCTTCAATACAATAAATAAATGAGCTTTTAGTTTTTGTGAAACGAATTATGACACATATGTTGTGTTAATCTAAGGTTATATTTCCCTAATTGTAGAACTGAACCAGGTTCATCTTGATCTTAAATCTTATATTTCCTTTTGTTTTGGATTTGTATTGTTGACTGTTTGTCTCTGAGATATTTTGGTCAACAAAATGTAGTGAGGCATCTAATAACCACAGGTAATTAATGTAGTATAGGAGCACATAAAACAACAAAGCCTCATTGTTTTTCTTGTCTTCCATCTTTAACCTCTTCCCGGTTCTCTCCCACAGTGGGATTCCTAACAAGAAGTGTGGAACCATCATCTTCACAGCTGAGGAGCTGAGCAACTGCCGGGTTAGTATCAGATCATACACATGCGGTCAGGAAGTTCATCCTGCGGTCTCCGTTCATGACTTTGCCAGGTGAATTAAAATGAGCGTGCAGACTTGAGAATAATCTTGGGATGTGCATGAAGTGGAGGTGAAGTCAGATTGTACTTTTCCTTCAAAGTGAAAGACATTCATAAACTATTCAGCCACATTTTAGTATTGTTTGTTTTTCTCGCCACAGTGGATAAATAATAATTAGAAGCTTAAACAGGGAGCCATGTACATTGTGCACACACAAACATCCTCACCATGGCATGACCTATTATACTTCCACACATTTAATGATCTCGAAACCAGACCAGAGGGGTTCACACATAATTGGCCTTCATTTGCTTCACTTCTTGATCACACACCTGAATGTCTTAGTTGATCAGAAGAAGACATTTCAGTTTACCCAGACATCCGTTTTTACTGGCATGGGTCCAGAAGTCTGCACATTTTTATTTATTTCAACCTCACATTTATACAGTAAATGTTGCTGTAGTTCTGTGGGTCATGCTGACGTTGAATGAGACTTAAAAACCTCAGATACAAATCTCTTCAAATGTTAACGTCGATTCTGGAAATAGTAAGTAAATAAAAAAAGTTAAACACCTGACTGGCACATCTGAAAACTCTTAGAAACCTTACCCCCAGTGTTCAGTTTGACCCCAAATTTAGTCAGTCTCATGGTTATACTGTCATGTGTGACTAGTCAGTTTTAGTTAACTTCATCTGCCCATGATTTATCATGTTTCTTATTTTTGTGCAAGTCAATAGTTGATTTCCATCTCAGCTTAAAGGCTCATTTATTTCTGTAGTTAGTAACATTAACATGACAGCTGTGGAACTTCAAGTTTGCAGCCTCAGCTCATGATGTTAGGTTTGCATGGATCATCAGGACGGCTGGTGTGGAAATGTGTTTTCAGCTGGGATATTCACTCAATACCGTTTACTAAGCATCTTCTTTTGTTTTACATCACATGTACATCATGTGGGTTCTGGTTCTGGCTCTGGGGTATATTCCATGAATGTTATCCAAGAAAGAAAGACTCATCTAAAAAATTCAGACTCAAACCAGCTCCATCTCCTAATTAAACCTCAAGTTGTTGTCCGGGAACACAGCTCAGCCTTATTTAATTCAGACTGATTCCAGACAGACTTCCATAGTCTGAATTAGTGTAGCACACGGGATATCCAACAATCCCAAGTAAACCAGTGAATGAAAAGTTGATAAAATGAGCAACACTAAAGGCAATGTGCCATTCCTTTCACTGGTGGACCAAACACTCCTGACAGAGCAGAACTAAGAATACAAACATATTTTTACCAAAAACAGGCAAAACATTAACAGAACCAGAAAGTGTCACTGTGCAGCAGCTTTGTGGGCTTCTGGAGGAGTAAAAACTTACAGTGTGAGTAATTCCAGCAGACAAGGTAACACAGCGATTAGATAATAGCTGAATTAGTCGAACCATATAACTACAATACATTTTATATGATTAATTACCCACTCCTTGGTTACCCCCCTTTCTTTTTTTAAATCTTTAATTCTAAAAACCAAAATCATTGTAACAAAATCAATGATACTCATTTTTAGCTTATATTGACTACTATCGACATGTAAAATAACTTGTGTATATTTAGTGAGAAAAGAAATAACATCCTGTAATTAAATTGGCGTTTAATCTTCTGAGACCCAAACTTTAATTTGACTTGCATTAGAGATTGTTTCTAGCTATTTGGGGTTAGGAGGAACCAATAAATAGAATTGTATGATTTTTTTGTATTATACACATTTTAATAAAATATACATATTTTATTATATATGATGTAAATGTTAATATTATTTTTAAATTGAAAAAACAAAATCTCAGCTGACACCACCAAATGGCAGTGTAAGTATTTACCAGATTCCAGTTATCCAGAAGATTTGAGAGAGAAAAAAAGGGAAAGAATATTAATCTGTAACGGTTTTATAGCAAATTTTGGCAGAGGACGTTTTTGTCCACTAATGACCTGAAATGGTGGTAAATTGGATCACAATGGTTAACTTCCACTGTTGCTCACTGTTGATCTGTCCCTCGGTTTTTAAACTGACTGTTAAGCCTCGTTTCCATCAACGGGTCGGGGTGGGGCAGGTTGCATTTTTTTACGTTTCCATATTTGTAAACTGGGAAGGGTACCCTAATATCTGATCCGACCCATTCTACTGTTTTTGGGATCCTTCCTTTGGGGTACCAATGTAATCAATCCAACCCAAAAAGGTGGAGCTTGACACACAGCAATCTGTTGGCTTGTTTAAAAAAAAAAGTAACTTTGCGTGTGTCCTTACAAAAAAACAAGCAGGAATGGCTTCTTTTTAGAGCAACAGATTTTCTTTTTGTTAATTAATTTTTGGTTTAAAATGCTGTTATGAAGCAGCGTTACGAAGCAATGTTACGAAGCAGCATTATGAAGCAGTGTTACGAAGCAGGGTTACGAAGCAGTGTTACGAAGCGGCGTTATGAAGCAGTGTTATGAAGCAGTGTTACGAAGCGGCGTTACGAAGCAGCTTTACGAAGCAGTGTTACAAAGTGGATGTTGGAGGAGGTTTGTACTTTCTTTGGGAGGAAGCGGTTCAGAGAGAGCTTGACGGGGCCATCCAAAACTAAATGTTTTGGTTATACTTTAACCCTTTGATGCATAGTGTCCACTACAGTGGACACATATTTAAAGGCTGTTTTTAAATGTATGCATGGGTGTGGATCATAAATGATCAACTTCATTGGACATTAGTGAATCACCAATACTCTGCCACGTATAAAGAATAACTAAATTTGATATAGTATATATACTTGCATTTTAATTACCAAGTTTGCCTTAGTGATAAACAGGACAAGAAAATGATCCAGGTGTTTTTATAGAAAATTGATATTATATTAACATGACAAGATATTATTTTATAAATATTTTCATAGATAAAGTAGAAAAATCAATACACTGAGTAAAAGTTAAAATGAGATTAAAACACAGAAAAACAACAATGTGCATGCCTGTACAAGTAAAATATTTTATTTAAAAAAATGTGGTACTTTTTTGTAATAATTCATGCACCAGAGGGTTAAGTAAGGCGTCGGGCTGCAATGGCGTCATGCTATCACGTAGCTGAGGCATCTATCACTATCCGGCTGATACTCTGCCTCTCAGGTAAGGTTACTGTTGGCTGTGGGAATGCAACAAGATTGCAGTTTACAAACCATATCCGCACCCAAACCGTCCCGTCCCGACCCACATCTGTTGGGGAAAACGAGGTTTAAGAACTTGCTCATATGACAGGATTGACGTTTACAAGCAAACAAAAGCAAATTGGAAACACTAAATGTTTGATTTCCACCCAAAAAAAAGAGATCACATGCAAATATGCTGATATATTCTTACTTCCAAATGTTTAACTAAAAGTTTTTTCCTGGATCACTCAAAATCTGTTCTTAGTTCGGGATATAAAAGCTTCAAGTGTCCACAATGTATTGGTACAGATAAATCTCAGGGGCCAGGACTGGCTTCCAAACCCGGTGTGATGCAACAAAGCACACCTTCAGTTTAGCTTTCACTTTGAGCAGGTAGATATGAAAAGTTGGTTTTAGTGTCAAACTCTGATCAGATATCTCTCTGTCTGAACTAAAGATAACTTGGACAGAGTTACAGAACACATGAAAACAAAATGTTGTTGTTCTCTCAGGACCTAGCCACCATGCAGTTCTGTGCCAACAAGCTGGATAAAAAGGATTTCTTTGGCAAGTCTGACCCTTTCCTCGTCTTCTACCGGAGCAACGAGGATGGAACGTAAGTGTGTGTGTTTGTTAGAGTGAATGTAAATCCTCTACTGTACACTCCATCTGTTAGTCCCTCAGCTGAAGCCAGCAAGGGAAAATCTGCCAGACTTTTCTCTTGGATCCTGTCCCAGGAGGAGACTAAAAGGAGGAAGGGCTAACAGATTTTCTTGACACTGAAACAGATAGTTCCAGTCTGTATTTAGATGAATGTGTCAGAGATAAAGCTCAGAATCAAATCCCTCTGCAGCCTTGTCTGCTTCCTCTCCCAGAGGTTTCATTCAGCTGTTTTTTTTTTTCTTACAGATTTTATCTCTGTGTTACCTACATGGTAATACGTATTCAGAGAATAAAATAACCTGTTGCTGCTGCTGTAGCCCATCTGCATTAAGGTTGGATGTATTGTGTGTTCAGAAATGCTACTCTGCAGACCTTGGTTGGAACCAGCACTCATTTGACTTCCTGTTGCCTTTCTATCATCTCCAGCCAGTCTGCCCATTCTCCTCTGACATCAACAAGACATTTTGGTCCAGACAACTGCTGCTCACCGGATATTTCCTCTTCTTCAGACCATTCTCTGTAACCCCTAGAGATGGTTGTGGGTGTGAATCCCAGTAAATACTCAGACCAACCATGCCACGTTCAGTCGCTTAAATCCTCTTTCTTCTTCATGCTCAGTTTGAACTTCAGCTTCAACTTCATCTTCACCATGTCTACATGACTAAATGTACCTAGTTGCTGCCATGTAATTGGCTGATTAGATATTTTTGTTGTCTGGAAGTGGATGGTGGATCTATACACATGTTCTAAACTTAGATTAACTTCACAGATTTCCAGCTCATTCTACATCCAGCCTGGCATTTTATGATTGAAGGAATTTAATAGTTTTTGTCTGTTTTCATGTTTGTGTTTTTAGGTTTACCATCTGCCACAAAACGGAGGTGATCAAGAACAATCTGAACCCTGTTTGGCAGTCATTTACGATCCCAGTTCGAGCTCTGTGTAATGGAGACTATGACAGGTGAGACGGTGACACGGTGGTCAGACCTTAAATATGAAGAGGTTGGAAAATTTTGTTCCAGTACAGTGCATCCTTCAACACTACATCATGGATCGTTTCCTTTTTGCAGCTGAATAGTCTTTTCTGTTCAGAAAGATTCCCAACTGAGTGAAACGACTCTTAATTATCTATGTCGTCATGCTGAGAGCTGGTCAAATTCTCAAGGAAAGACACCTACTTACAATTCCTTACAGACAAAACATTCAAACTGCACTTGAGTTTGGGCGACGTGGATCAGTGGGTAGAGTGGTCAACTTGTAGCCTGAGGGTTGCCGGTTTGATCCTCGGCCTATTGAGCTCATGTCGAGGTGTCCCTGAGCAAGGCACTGAACCCCAAATTGCTCATGATGGGTCATGGTTAGCGCCTTGCATGGCAGCTTCCACCAGTGTGTGAATGGGTGAATGTGATGTATAATGTAAAGCGCTTTGGGTATCATTCCAAGTACAGAAAAGTGCTACATAAGTACAGGCCATTTTCCATTTGATTAGTTTCATTTTTTTATACAGTGATGTAAACTGATGTTAATTTAGATAAATACATGAAGCTCAGATTAATCTCAAGGGAAGAACACATCTTCCCATGAGACTGTGCTTCAAAGGTGTGAGACTCTGCATTCTTTGTAAACACATGGGGAACAGTATCTGTTAGGGGACTGATCGTAAGTTCTATGGCAGCCTCTCAATTTTACTACTGGGTCGCAAACATAACTAAAATTAAATACTGGTCCAAGTCCAACTGGAAGCACAGTCATGTCCTCCAGTCTCTCTCTCGCTCTTTGCATTATTAACTGGTCCACTCACTGCAGACCCCACTGGCCTTACCTGCAACCATGTGGTCATCGTTGCCCTTAAGATATGGTTTTACTTTAGGAAGCAGTTTAAATTAACTGCTCCCTTTATCTAAACCCCAAATCTCGTGTTTAAATCCACATTCACTGATCCCACTTATTCCTTATGGCATGATAAAAGACTGAAATGTTTTGAGGATAAGACTTACAGAATTCAATCTTCTACCCTCTCATCTTTTTAGATATTTCCAGGTGAGGCACTGTGCAAAATCCAACTTTCCTCACCTTCCATGTGAGCACCCATGGGGTGAACTTTTACAACCTAATTGTATTTAGATTATTTTTATTCATTCAAAGACAAAGCTGGCACAGATTTTCTCAGATACGGTAATGTTTGTGACAGATGTGGAGGCTCACCTTGCAATCTTACGCATATGTTTTTCTCTCGTCCAGTCCTGACAAATTTTTGGCAAATTTATTTCAAAACAATGTCCAAAGTACTCTCAAAAAGTACTGACACTTGCTACATTGGTATTTTTATTCTTCCAGAAGAATATAGGCAATGATCTTTTAAAGAACTGGAAGTAATAGCTGTCACCTCTGTAATTTCTAAATGCCACCTCCTTCTTAACAGGAAGTCCACAACAACTCCTTCCACAACATAATGGATTAATGAGGTCATGTAACCCACCCTACATATTTCTTTTAAAATTTTTTAAATTATTATTCATTCATTCATTCATTCATTCATTCATTCTGTTTATGCATTTGAAAAATCCTTTTTATGGCCTTTTGAAACAGAAAACCTTAAATACCGTAGGAAAAAGGGCACAGCGATAGGGGGGAACAGATCTTAACAGAGAACACAGCTCAACACAAGACCGGTGTTATGCCACAATAAGTACCACTGCTTTAATAAGCACATTTATTAAGATCAAGTACTGAGTGTACTCCAATGTCACAGTATTATAAAGTATTTATTAAGATTTTTTATTTATTTATTTTGTGAAATGCTGTATTTTAGATTAAAAAGTTTAGTTTTGTTATACATATGTGGTCTATTTAAGATTGAGTATAGTCTTAGTGTCGGATATGAATTTTTTATTTTTATTTATTTATTTTTTTTCCTCCAACCGTTGATGTCACTTCCAACTAGTAAAGATGGACGTAGGTTTGGTTATTAGGGAGATTTAACAGAGGAGTATGAATCACAGCAGACCCTGACCTGCTGTAGATTTAGTTGGTCGCAATGTATTGGTATTTTTTAATCTTTTTGCCATGTAAAAGCAAAGGCTTTTATATAAGTTTGAAAATCACTGGAGAGTGTCTTTGATCATTTTTTGTAGGCTATTTTCCACTTTAAGCAGTAAGTCCTACATTGAGTAAAAAGGAAATCTACACACCTGAAGGATCAAAAGAGTACATTGAGAGATCACAATAAAGAACCCAGAAGCGCTTCCAGAGTCATTGTTTTCCATATTTATTAAGATATTTTTAAAAGAGCCACAGTGTGATTTCCCTGATGTTATTCCAAAAACTCTAAATGTTTTTCATCTGAAGCAAATATTGTCTTATCTCTTTCATTTTCCTCTCAAACTACACCAGAATGTTTTATGGTAAATGGTCTGTATTTATATAGTGCTTTACTGTATCTGGAATAATACCCAAAGCGGTTTACATCATCATGTGCACCCATTCACACATACATTCACACACTGATGGTGGAAGCTGCCGTGCACTAACCATGACCGATCAGGAGCACTTTGGGGTTTGGTGCCTTGCTCAGTAACACCTCGACATGAGCTCAATAGGCCGAGGATCAAACTGGCAACCCTCAGGCTACAAGATGGCCACTCTAACCAGTGAGCCATGCTGCTACATGTTATATACATGTTATAATCACCAAAGTTTTCTGGAGGAGAACAAGGTTTAATTTGTCACCTTTTTCACATTATCCGAGTTCGCAGGTATTCAGATTATTCATGACCTCACTGTTATATTTTGGGACATGCTTCTGGTACGATTGCTGTTCTGAAGTCAGGGTGTCTGGAAGCTGGAAGAGTTAAAAAGTTCTACCAAGTCCATAACTACCACAGCTCTTTCCAAGCAAACGGGGTAGGGTTTGAATAAAAAGTGATTTCTGGAAGCCTGTGCAATGATTTCCAGGAGAGAATCATGTCTGGTTTTAATGGTGAAGCGCATCCCTGATTAATTTTCAGCTGTTCCCTTATACAAAGAGGTGTCTCCAGATTTTTGTAATCATTTGATTATAATAATAATGAAAATAAATGTGGTTACCATGGCGGTGCTCACTACAGCTGCGGCAAACTGCTCTCCCAGCAAATGCCTTAAAAAAAGCCTTAAAAACAGAAATAAGTACATCTACAGCTGACACGAACTTCTTCGGATAGGACGGGATGTCGATCAGAAGGAAAAAACTGTTTTTTATTAACACACAAAACATCCTGGCGGACATGGTGAGAGCCCCCGGGTTTTCATGGATCACCATGCCCACGGTGAGGAGGCGAAGGCGGCATTGAGAGAGAAAGCAGAAGCGGGGCTGCAGGGCTGGAGTGTTTACCCGACTCCAGAGACAACCACACAAACCACCGCTTCCTAGCATTTTCCTCTCAAATGCATGCCAACAAGATGGATGATCTGAGGCTGCAGATAGCAACTGACTCCGGTAAGAGCTGATGAGGGAGTGTGTGCATGTACATAAACAACAGCTGATGTACTAACACAGTGACAGTGGACAGTCACGGCTCCACAAACCTGGAGTTTGTAACAGTTAAATGCAGGCCTGTGTATCTTCTGGGGGAGCTAACTGTGGTGTTTGTGACCGTTATTTACATTCCACCTGATGCAAATGATAACATGGCTAATGGACTACTTTACAGCAGCATTAGCAAACAGCAGATCAGACACCCCGATGCAGCACACATCTTAGCAGGGGATTTTAATCATGTGGACTTAAAACAAGAGCTCTACCAGCATGTCAAATGTGCCACCAGAGCAGCTAATACTCGGGACAAGGTATATTCTAAAATCAAGCTGGGCTATAAGGCTAAACAGCTAGCACACCTTGGCCAGTCAGACCACATGTCCCTGCTTATGATCCGTGCATATCCCCTTCCAGAAAACTGCTCCCAAAACCAAAAAGACTGTAACAACTTGGCCTGATGATGCCTCTGAGCAGCTGCAGGACTGCTTCGACAGAACTAACTCTGACATTTTCAAATAGATGTTCAGAGACAGTGTCTTATGCTACATCAAAAACTGCATAGATAAGGTCACAGTGGACAAGACCATCCACGTGTACCCCAACAGGAAACCCTGGATGACCCAGAAGGTCCAGCAACTGCTTAAAGACAGGAACAACACCTTCAAGTCTGATGACAGCGCACTGTACAGTGCAGCCAGAGCCAACCTAAAGAGAGGCATCAGAGAGGCCAAGACGGACTACAGGAGGAGGATCGAGGAATACCTGGTGAGTAACAACAGCAGGCAGGTGTGGCAGGGGGTCCAGCACCTCACAAACTACAAGGCCAACATCAGAGCTGCTGAAGGAGGCGCCTCACTGGCAGAGGAGCTCAATAACTTCTTTGCCCAATTCGAGGTAGAATCTTCAGAGGCAACTACACCACACCCTGCGGTCCAGAGCAGCTTCAACCTCACATTAAAAGAGCACGACGTGAGGCGCACGACGTGAGGCACACGCTGTGGACGGTCAACCCATGGAAGGCCATCAGACCTGATGGTGTCCCTGGACAGGTGCTGAAGGACTGTGCTGACCAGCTGGCTGGAGTTTTTCTAGGATCTTCAACCAGTCCCTGTCTCAGTCCATCGTCCCACCCTGCCTGAAGTCCTCCACCAGTCCCCCTGCCTAAGAAGCAGCACATCTCCAGGCAAGTAGCTCTCACTCCGGTAGTGGTGAAGGGCTTTGAGATGCTGGTACGGGGTCACATCACCTCACTACTCCCAAAAGTCTCGACCCTCACCAGTTTGCCTACAGGGCAAACAGATCTCCATGGTATCCTTCTACAAGTGTGCCACTGAGAGCTTGGTGACAGGTTTTGACAGCTTGGTGTACTGCATGTGTGTGGTACACCTGCTGTACGTTGGCTCAGAGGACGTCACTGCAAAGGGTCATAAACATGGCCCAAAAGATCATCGGCTGCCCTCTGCTCACACTGGAAGAACTGCATCATTCCCGCTACCTCTGGAAGGCTGGAAAATATGATCCAGGACTTCTCTCACCCCCGTCATGCTTGATCTGTTGCTGTCAGGCAGGCGGTACAGATCAATCACTGCAAGGACAAACCGGTTCAGGGACAGTTTTTACCTGACAGCAGTAAGAACAAATGGTTGAGTAGTTGATAATTCTACCTCATGTGCCTTAATAAGCTACCTCATGTGTCTTTATTTTGCAATACCTGTGCCATAATTAAAATAAGACATTGCAATAACTATATTATATAGTATACATTATACTCTGCATAGTTTATTTTAATTTATCTTATTTTTACATTATTTCATCTTATTTACTATACATTGGATTTTGTCTTATTTATTATAATTGTTGCAATTATTATTATTTAATTCTGTTTTGCACATACTGGAGGGCTTTGTAATTTCATAATTACACAAACATAAACTTCTATTCTATTCTATATATTCTGCATGTGACCGTACATTAAAGTTCTACACACAATTTTACTTTAAGGAACATTGTTCTGAAATTGCTCCACAATTTGTAGGAATAGTTTTTATCAAATTAAATCAAATCAAACTTTATTTATATAGCACCTTTCATACATAAAAATAGCAACTCAAGGTGCTTTACAGAGAGTAAAATCCCCCAGAACCCCAACCCAAGAGCAGCAAGCCCACCCCCCACCCCTTCCCATCAAACACACACACATCCCAGAGGGTAAAAGCAAGTTAGAAGGACCAAGGAAACGCTGTCATAAATTCTGGGGTCTAGTGGTGTGGGGAAACCTTACTCCTTACTGAACCTTTACATCTGAGACTCTGCCTCCCTAAGGTGCTCTTTTTATATGTAGTCATTCTACTGAACATCCAGATTTATCTTTACATTACTTCTTTCTTTTTCAGCTTTTTGTTGCCCTCATCTCAACTTTTATGAGATGCTGCTGCTGTTCTTCATGTAATAGTAAAATGTCTCACTTTCAATATTCTAATTCTGTATTGTGAACTAATTATTTTTGTTAGATTAGCAAATAATGGTTGTTGGCTTCCTGATCTTAAACTAATCTAATTAGTTTGCTAATAATTTCTATGCATCTTATTTGTGAGGAAACTGCCACAACTCTTGATACTTTCTTTTACATCAAATATGAAGACTTTCCTCTTTGCCTCCATTTGACTGACTGGAATACACTTCAGTTGTTATCTTTTATCACACTGTACCTTTTATTTATCATTATTATTTTATGTTTATTTTTATTGTATGTATTGATGGTGATTTTATGTATAGGACTTTTAAAATTATGTTTCTGTTGAAGTGTGCTATATGGATAAATGTTATTCCTTGCTCCAGGGTGGTGGAAAGGTACCAAGTGACGAAAGGTTGACCCACTGATTGTTTTGTAATATTCATGTTGTAAATGGAAAAAACCATTACACAATTGGAAATATAGATGTGTGATGGTCAAAATGTATCAACATCAGTGTCTTCACAAATCTTAATTTTGTACTAAGCAATGCACTTAGTTTGTACTAAGCTTAATACTGTCCATACACTCCTGTGTTTGGCTATTAGTCTTCCATTATTAAGACCTTAGTCTGACAATGAAAACGTTTAACATCCCATTTTCAAACGGCTGGTAAATACAGGAACTGTGAAGTACCAGGCTGGACTCTGTGATGATCAGAATAATGCCAGCAGTCGGCTGTACTGTTGGTCTCAGGCCAGTGCTGGTGTTATTGAGACCACCACATGGGCAGCACAGCAAAAATCTCAAGGCATATTCAGGTAACAACTAACTTTATCCAGTAATAAAAACATTCCCTCACAATTTGTTAAAAAAAGAAAAGAAAAAGATGTCAAATAACAAATTCAATTACAG
Organism: Melanotaenia boesemani; assembly: GCF_017639745.1. Taxonomy (NCBI): domain Eukaryota; kingdom Metazoa; phylum Chordata; class Actinopteri; order Atheriniformes; family Melanotaeniidae; genus Melanotaenia; species Melanotaenia boesemani. Next base: position 7,320,546 of record NC_055684.1, read on the forward strand.
GGTTTCTTTTTAGACTGATCTGATTTTGTCATCAATCCTGAGCTAATTTTCTCTCCTGTCTTGGACTGATATTTCCTTCAATCGTCTCTGATTTCTGTTAAAGTCTTACTTTTAATTGGGTTAGTAACCAGCCCCCTTACCAGTGCTGTTGTGTTTTAAAGCATCCTTTGAAAAAAGTTAACTTTCCCTTTGTTAATTTTCCTCTCCATCATTCCCATTTCTTTTCCCCCCTTTCATTCCCTGTGATTTTCAGCCCTTTTGTCTCACCTTGTCTTCCTCATCTCACCTCTCTCTAGGACAGTCAAAGTGGACGTCTATGACTGGGACAGAGATGGGAGGTGAGTCTTGCTCTGCATCTCTCTCTCTACTTTCTTCATTTCATTTTCAGCTCCACACGGAATCCCTCAAATGTCACACCAATTTTTTTCTGACTCAAGGCGTCTTATTAGAACAGATGGATAGCTCCACTAGCCTGGCAAACGCTGTGCGATGAATCAAAACCTGTGAGGGAAAGGTTGCTGCTGAGTGGACAGCAGGTCACAGTTTTTATGGCCTCTCTTTCTCACAGATGCTGGGTTTCTGGAGGAGTTCTCACAGACTTTCATCTTTCATTATAAGCCCTGTAGGGTATTTCAGGCCTCGTGTCACTGCTTTCCATAATTTAAAGAATTCTGCTGGTATGCTCTGTCAAAATGTCCACCTTTCAGTCCATGAGATTAATAAAGGCAGATGTTTTTGCTGATGCTGGCATCAGACATGTTTTTGTTGTACAGTATGTCGGCTGTTGTCTAAATAATGATATCTTAGAAAGACAACCAAGAATAATGGGACCGTTTTCACTTTCATTTTTATAACTCTGGGACAAAGTAAAAACACAACCAGGGCAGGAAGCAGGAGGTATGTCATCTCCAGGTTGTGTCTTTATTTTTGGGCTTCACCTGCCTGTAAGTATTACCCAGTATCCTCTGTTGACACACAGTGACATGGTATTAAATGGTCCGTGCAGAGGCTGGTGTTGTTGGCACTTCTCAGCTTTTCATTACCTGGCATCTCACCACATCAGTCCACAGAGCATCACATGAGTAACTCCAGATATTTAACAGCTACAGTACAAGACCCTCCATCCAGGGAAAATGTGCGTAGCCCTGTAATGATGCGTTCACTCCAAATACAAATTGACTCGTGTATTCGGCCACTGGAGTGTTTTTAAAACATTTCCCAAAACAAATATTCCCATCTGGTTTGATGAACCACCACAGATTAAATATTCCTCTGCCACAGTTATTTCCTCCATAAAAAAATGAGCTGCTTTGTACCTGGTACATGTAGTAGATTTAAGGTATTAGGAGAGAACACAGTTTAAAAAAAACTTCACATATTATATGATTAAATAAGATTGGGAAATTTACTCCTCCAGTTATACACCAGCGGGGAAGCTGACATCCTCATCAGGAATGAAGGTGACTGATTGTCATAAATATTTCATCCAGCTGAGAGCATCCTCACCGCTCAAGGCTGTTTTATGATTGTTATTTGTTGCACATTAGATAAGACGTGTTTTGGGTTTATGTGGCAGGTCGGTAGTAAAGCAAACATTTGTTGATACCAAGAAAATACTGACTACAGTATAACTACTGTAATAGACATCTTACTTAGGATTTTCATGGTTCTGGTTCTGATGCAAGTTTTCCTTCCTGGTTCTGGTTCTAATGCAGGTTTTTCTTCCTGGTTCTGGTTCTGATGGAGGTTTTCTTTTCTGGTTGGGATGCAGGCTTCCTTCCTAGTTTTGGTCCTGATGCAGGTTTTTCTCTCTAATTCTGGTTCTGACTGAGGTTTTTCTTCCTTGTTCTGGTTCTGATCGAGGTTTTTCTTCCTAATTCTGGTCCTGGTGCAGGTTTTTCTTCCTGGTTCTGGTTCTGATGGAGGTTTTCTTTCCTGGTACTGGTCCGGGGAGATCTCAGAGAGGAGGCAGGATGAAGATGAATACTGAATTAGCCGTTGTTAGGGCAAGGCCATTCGTCTGACAGCAAGAAAACGAACTTTCTTTCCTGACAAACTTTAGTTGTAACACTTTAAATGTATTAACCTAAAAAAATTTGCACAATTAGCTTTTTAGTCTGAACGCAGCCTAAAATCTGTAGTATTATTTTTCAACTAATTTGTTTCACAAAGTCACTTCTACTGGTGGCTTGTCTTTTATTCGAGCTCCTGGTTACAGGCTGACCCATTTCAAACACATTCTGCTCTTTCATCCCAGAATTTCTGACTAACGTAAAAATTTCTCGACACAACATGATGAAAAGCAATTTAACAAGTTTACCATTTTAAACAAGCAAATCTGTGAATTTTCTTAATATGAACTTTGTCCTGTTACCAGAAGGGAACCAGAAATAATCGACATGTCAGTGTGATGCGAGACGTTGCCAACACAGTTACCCAATAACATAAATAATATTCTTTGTAAACCCAGCAAGTAAATAATATTCCAGCTGCCTTGTTTTAATTTTTCTCTTTCTTTCTTCCAGTCATGACTTTATTGGAGAGTTTACCACCAGCTACAGAGAACTGTCAAGAGGTCAAAGTCAGTTCAACGTCTATGAGGTAAAATGTGAAAACAAGAAAAAAAGAAATGATATCAAAGATCTTCTCCTTAACTTCATTTTTCATGAAGAGAATATAAAAAATGTAAGAATGTTGTGGGAACTTGGAACAACATCAATATTTCTTTGACAGATGTATACATAATTCATATCAGTAATTTTTCTTTTATTATTAATTCCAGCATTCTTTTAAGCACAGTATGTTCACCCACCCAGACATGAACTGTAAGACTACACAGTCTACTCAGACATGTATAATCAAAACCTCATTTGTTCCTTCTTGTCTTGTGGTCAAGGTTTTGAATCCTAAAAAGAAAGGGAAGAAGAAGAAATACGTCAATTCAGGGACGGTAAGGCCTGTCAGAGTGTTTTTCATCAGCAGCTGTCACAGGTTTCATGGAAAAGACTCAGAGGAGCAGTTTGTCAAAGCAATATCTAAAGGGGTTAACCATGAACTTCTTTGTCCTCTCTTCTGTGCTCTCTTGCTGTTTTTCTTCTTTCCAACTTCATTTCCCTTCCACTATCTCTCAATTTCCAAGGTGACTCTCCTGTCCTTTAAGGTGGAGTCTGAATGCACGTTTGTTGACTTCATCAGAGGAGGGTAAGAGCTCAGCTGAAATTATTTAACAGGGCAGAGTGGTAAATTATCTTGGCATTGATGTTTCACACCAAAGAGTCCTCAGTAGAAATGACAGGAATGAGTGTGGTAACGCTGAAATTACAACAAGCTGAGGGATAAATGAGTTTACCTTTAAAAGGCAGATATTTTCCTTTCTCAGCTGATATGTAATTTCAACCCTTCAACCGTCCAAGGCAAACTTCTTCTGCTTGTTTACTTTTTATATAGCTGCAAAATGTATCCACCAGGTGTGATACATTTATATTTGAGATTGTCTTGTTGAAATAAGCAAACTTTTTCCTGGAAAAGATCTTGTTTCAATGGCACTCCTGTATATATTTTTTAACATTAAATGATGCCTTTAGAAATGTGGCATATGAACTTCTTGGCTTATGAACAGTGGTGCTAATTATAGGTATGCAAGACAACATTTGCTATTACCACAGTCCAATTTAACTAAGCTTGGCCCCGGAGAAAGTGACATTTGGGTGTCTTGTTTATGCATATATGCAAATTACAAAAAACACTCTTTCAGTTCTAAGGCATCATGGATCATGGCATAATAGAAAAATATTATATGAGCTTTTCAAGATCTTGAAATTGGTTAAATTAAATCTCTGAATATTAATAACAGCACATGACAAAATTCACTGTGTTGTTTTTTTAAAAAGCAAAGCAAAATGCCAGAATGTAGAAGCAGTGTGTGCAAAACAAATTACAACCGCACTGCTTCCAAAGGAATTAAGAGGATTAGTAGCAGAGAGGTGCTGCTAATAAAGTCCACTCGATGTTGTTAACACAATGCCAAGGATGAAAGACATCAGCAATGGTCTTACAGAGGTTATTCTGGCTACCCTTCAATATGGGAGGTTATAAGGTCATTTCCAAACTATCATCATTCTACAGAGAGAATGATGGAAAGCATTAAAGATAGTTGCTAAGTTTCTAAACCTGGAATATTTCAGGACTACAATGTTGTGCTCTCCAAAGTTCTTTGGAGAACACTCCTTCCAGGGACTCCCTCACTCTTCTTGGGGACTTCAATGCTCACATGGGCAATGACAGTGAGACCTGGAGGGATGTGATTGGGAGGAACAGCCCCCCTGATCTGAATCCAAGTGGTTTTTCGTTATTGGACTTCTGTGCTCATCATGGATTATCCAAGTTCAAGCATAAGAGTGTCCACATGTGCACTTTGGGCTGTAAGACTCTGGAGGCAGCTGATGACATTCGGGCACGGGAGAAGTTTGGAGAGACCATGGAGAATGACTTTTGGATGGCTTTGAGGAGATTGTGGTCCACCATCTGGCTGCTCAGGAGGGGACAAGGGACTACTGACCTAGACTGGGGTATTGTCGGTCGGTGGAGGGAATACTTCGAAGACCTCTTTATACCCACAACACATCTTCCCACAAGAAAGGAGAGTTGGGGGGCCCAGGGGTGGGCTCTCCTATCTCTGGGGCTGAGGTTGTGGAGGTGGTTTAAAAGCTCCTCGGTGGCAGGGCCCCAGGGGTGGACGAGATCTACTTGGATTTCCTTAAGGCTCTGGATGCTGTAGGGCTGTCTTGGTTGACACACTTCTGCAGCATTGCCTGGACAACAGGGACATTGCCTCTTGACTGGCAGACTAGGTTGGTAGTCCCCCTCTTCAAAAAAGGGGAACGGTAGGTGTGCTCCAACTACAGGGTGATCACACTCTTCAGCCTCCCTGATAAGGTCTAATCCGGGAAAGGAAGTCTGGCCTTCCATGCTTAGGCAGCTGCCCCCTCAACCCCGGATAAGCAGCAAGAAAATGAATAGATGGATGGGCTGTTTTAGCAAGTTCAATCTAAGATCAGATCCTGCAACTCTCAGAAGAATTGCTATAAAATAAGAAAAGCTTTTAAATGTTATAGTTCATGCCAATGCAGATAGGAAGATGAGGCTTGTTTGGATATGTTGCCAGAGACGTCCTTGTCTTTCTAAAAGGAACATGTCATCACAGTTTAGATTTGCAAATCTGCATGGAAACAAAACACAAGACCTCTGGCACAATGTCCTTTCCACTGATGAAACAGAAGTGGAGATATTTGGCCACCAGCACATACACACATACCAACTGCTAAGCATGGTGGTGGATGGGTAATGACTTGGGCTTGTGTTCAGTCCTGAGACACCTTGCAGTCATTGAGTGAACCATGAACTCCTCTGTATACCAGAATATTCTGGAGCCACATGTGAGGCCATCTGCCTGACAGCTAAATTTCAGTCAGAACTGGTTTACAACCCAACAAAAATGCTGTAGCATGACCTTAAAAAACTGAATAAACATCCACAAATCTTCCAAATTTGGAAGATTATTAGCTGTTAATATGACAGCATTTTACTCAGATGTGGTACTCAGAATCTGCCAACTGTTGTTCTAATAGCTTCTTCAGAAACTGGTACTTCTAATGATATTTTTCCTGATGTTCTGATGCCTTCTACCTCCCACCAGGACACAACTTAATTTCACTGTGGCCATAGACTTCACAGCATCTAATGGTAAGATAGTCCTTTGTACCCATGCATGCAGGAAATGTTCACATATACAGTGCACATATACAGTGCATGGGCCATTAGTATCAACTTTAGTGTGACAGATATTCTACTACTGGTGCAGAGCTGGAAATGCATTTCTCAAATTTCCTTATAAGAATGTCATCCTGTTTCTGGATATGTGTTGGGTGTGGTGGTGGGTCTTTAACAGGTAATCCATCCCAACCCACCTCACTACACTACATGAGTCCATACCAGATGAATACATACGCCATGGCCCTGAAAGCTGTGGGAGAGATCATTCAGGACTACGACAGTGACAAACTCTTCCCTGCATATGGCTTTGGAGCTAAACTTCCCCCAGATGGCAAAATCTCCCATGTTTTCCCACTGGTAAGAGACTTTGAAAGAAAGATAGACAAAGTAGTCACATGCACTATTGTGCATTTTAGTTGATGCAATGTCAACATTTAGGGTATGGTTATTTGTAAAGCTGAATGAAGTTACTTTACACTTTTACTTTTTAACCACATAAATAGGAACTTTTTGTGCTGATGTAAAAAGATTGGTTTTATGTCCACAAATTGTTTGTATTTGTTTTTCTTTTTAAAATCTTGGTAGTAAAATGCAGTCAATGTAATGACTGAAACTAATCTCGTTCTGAAAATGAAAAAAATAAAATAAAATGATATAATAAAACAATCTAGAAGGGGAAAGAAAAAGTGTCAAGCAAAAATCTGTATTAATCTGCCATAAGCTGCATTTTCATTAGTTATTTGCAAAATAAAAGCAATATTTCTAAAACTTTGACAACGTACAATTGGGATTTGCAGGGGTTTCTATTGAATGGTATTTAGTGCATAAGCCATAATTTTCATAAAATCTCGTCCCACGAGACTCCACTATGAGGAGGATGGAGATTTGTAATTGCTTGTAAAACTCTGCAATTGATTGCTATCAAGGATGGCAGTTATATTTTTCTTTTTAATTATATGTAAAAAGATTTCCATCTTCTCCTCTGTCCCTACATACCAAACCATCTTTATTTCAAATGAACTGGTCACGTAACCCTCTATATCACATCTGACAATGTATAAATGCGAAAAAAGTGTTTCCATTACACTTTTGCAATATACTTCTATATCGACACATCTGAAAAATGACTTCATGGGAGTATAAAAAGGTTGTAGCAATATTTGAGACGTTTTTCGAAATGTAGATATTAAACAGTTTTTTATTGCGATATTTAGGTTTTGCGCAATTCTAGTGGTAATGAAAACGCAGCTATAAACACATTAAATTTATTCATCCATATTTGCACATGACTGCTAGTCTCCAAAACTTGTTTTCTTGATGGATTATTACGTTTTCATGTGTTGGTTTTGGTATTTAGTATTTTTCTTTTCCTTTCATCTCTTTCAGTTGGCTGCTATTTCACTTTATTTTGCCATATCAACAATAATACATAAGGCACACACAGATGGTCACATGACACACACACAACATACCTACAGCACAAAACAGGTTAGCACAATGCCCTCCCACAATTCACATACTCAAAGCATGTGGATACACTGAACATAAGCAGACCTATGGAAACATTACACACACGGGTGGATTCACACGCATAGACACGCAACACACATATACAAAAGAATGCACTTATATAGTCAAACGTATACATGCACACACACACACACACTAAGCATATAACACTTTACTAGTCTGATTATGAGCACGCTGAGGTTAGTCACGTGGTATGTACGTGCAGCTGGTTCCAGGTAGAAGAGGTTGAAGGTGTTTAATAGAGTGAGGGATTTACAGGCAGACATTGTCTTGCTACAGGAGATTCACTTATTAAAAGCAACAGCTAACATGCTATCTACAGCACAGTTTCCTTATCTGTATTCATCCTATTCAGACAAAGAAAGGTAGCCATTCTTAGAAACAGAAAAGTTAATTTTACCACTAAAATCACAATTATAGATCCCAAAGGCAGATTTATAATAGTTACATTAGTCATACATAGTATGAAGTTATGCATTGCTAATATATATGGACCAAATGTAGATGACCCCTCTTTTTTTCACTCCTTTTTCTCCTCACTCTACGATCACATAGATAACACACTTGTTATTGGAGGAGACTTCAACATGGCATTCAGCAGGACTGGACAGGCTGGGTATAACAGGAAACCATCAGTTCTGGTAGTCAACAAAGGTTGTTAAACAATATATAGAGGATTGTGGTTTTTATGATGCTTGGTGCTCACAGCTCCCATACCTCAAAACATGAATGAGGCTAACATTACAGTAGTATTAAAACCAGGAAAAGACCCCACACTTCTATCCAGTTACCGTCCAATATCATTAATAAATGCAGACCTCAAAATAATCTGCAAAGTTCTCACCAGAAGATTAGAAAAAGGTACTCTTATCATACAACCTGACCAAACAGGCTTTATAAAGGATAGGCATTCCTTCACTAATACACAGAGACTAATCAATCTAATAGACCATGCCACTATACACTGAAAACCACAATAATCTCTGTAGATGAGGAGAAAGCATTTGACCGGGTAAACTGGATATTTTTTTAGAATATAAAAAAATTAGGGTTTGGCTCATCTTTCATTGACTGTATAAAGATATGAAAATAAGCATATACTTGTGCTTATTTTATAATTCTACTAGGTGTTGTGTGTGTGTGTGTGTGTGTGTGTGTGTGTGTGTGCGTGCATGTGTGTTTACTATTTTACTGGTTTTTAATGTGTGACGTACCTTTTTACTAATGTTTTTATACTTGCTTTGTATTTTTTATGTAATTTATCTTTGTATATTTTAGCGACTGCAGATGGAAATTAGCTCAAAGAGATGCAATCTGGTACAACACATATTTTTCTTTGTGATCATTGCCACTGTACATGGTCCCAGTTCAATAAAATAAATAAATCAGATATTATGAAGTAATCCAAATGCACGTGTTAGAACAAATGATCAAACTTCTCTAAGCTTCAGTCTGCAGAGAGGCACTAGACAGGGCTGTCCACTGTCCCCCTCACTCTTTGCAATCTTTATTGAACCCTTAGCACCCTTAGTACTAGAAATTAATTATAATTATAAAGAAATTAAAGGCAGAAATATAACGCATAAGATGAGTCTTTATGCTGATGATGTATTACTCTTCCTCCAAAACTCACACATCATCTCTTCATCAGCCAATCATACTCATTAATAAATTCTCATCAGTCTCTGACCACTCCATAAAGTGCTCTAAAACCACTGTTTTACCCATTAACTGCACTTTCCAGAATATTCCTGATACTGCACTACAGTCAGGAAATATTAGATACTTAGGATTAAACATTTCCTCCCGGTTGTCAGAACTACAAAAGCTAATTTATGTCCAGCTTCTAAAAACAGTTGAGGATGATCTCACATGGTGGAAATCCTTACCCATATCACTCAAAGGGAGAGTTGCCACCATAAAAATGATGATTCTACCTAAACTCAATTATCTATTTTCAATGATTCCCATTAAACCGTCCTCCACCTGGATCAAGTCGATGGACTCTTACATCACTAAATTTCTCTGGACAGACAAACTACCACATATTAGTTTAAAAACTCTACAAAAGACTAAAAGCAGTGATGGGTTAGATTTTCCCAGTTTTTATCACCATTTTGTAACAAACAGATTAAAGTATATCTCAAAATGACTGAAACGGTAATCTAGATTAACCATGGCTCAATGTAGAGCAAGCGCTGTGCAAGGATTTGGTCATCTCTGACCTGCCATTTATTAGCTCGGCTATCAGACACCATAAATGTTTTAAAAGCAACATTAGCTCTTCTCTAACAGCTGTAAGCTGACATTTATATTGAACAACCCTGACATCCTACAAAAAAGCAAACAAACAAACAAAAAAAAAAAAACGATAAACTTTACACAGTGGAAAAATAAGGGAATAAAGCATTTAGAACAAATAATACAAACAGAAACTTTTTATCATTTGAGAAAAACCATGAACAGCATCTGTTTGTTGCTGCTCATGACTTTTACAGTTTTTCTTGTCACAGGTGCCCCTATAGATCATCTGTTGTGTTCTCTGAGAAGACTTTAGGATGTTTACTGTTTCTTTTCAGGTGTAACAGCTGTTTAGTTTCTCTGTTTATCTTTGATTACAGTTGCTGTAGTTTGTTTTCTACCTTTTGTTTTGTTCTTCCTATTTCTCTTCTATCCACCTTTTTCTTCTCTTTCTCTAGTCCAGTCCAGCAGTCATAATGAAAATCATATTTTAAAAAATTATAAAGAATAACATTTAAGATTAAAGGGGAGCCTCATATTCTAAAGGCTCCTCTTGGCAGAGTAAATTTGTTCAGCACAATACAGCAGCCAGACCATCATTCTGCTGTCATGATGCTGGACAGGACAGGTTAAAAAACAAACAACAAAAAATCTGTATTAATTTCGAGCCGTAACTACATTAACTGGTGTGAAAAAATCTGTTATGTTAGACACTGACGCTGGAAAAATGTAAAAAAATGGATAAATAATCGCAAAAATGAACAAGCGAACGAATGAATGATATCTTTACAAGCTGATCAGGTCAATACCAAGCAGTCTGCTTATACCTCAAGGATAAGGGAAACTCTTCAGGACAACAGTGTACACCGTCTGAACAAGGAAAGGTGAGGAACTTAAATAATAAAACCAACTGGTCTGTTAAATGGGGGAAACAACTTGAAACAGTGGGAGGTGATCAAAAGTATGACCCATCTAACACTTGGAGCTGTTTTTTTTTACCTTCAGTTTACCCATTTGTGTTGCTCTCAGTCACAGACATGCAATCCTCCAACAACCTAAAATGCATCGCCCTCGGTGTTGACAGTGTGTGAGGGAGAGGAGTCTGGCCAACAGCAGCTGATTTCATAACTGGGCAGAATAAAGCTGCTGTTAGGATAGATAGCAAAGAAACACTGGATGAAAAGCACAGACAACAGCTAAACTAAGCAATCTCCACTACATAACCCTCAGGGCCCATTTACACCAGGATAGACATGGGGACTTGGTTTAACAACCTCTGACTATCAAAGTGGTAATGTTCAACTCCAGTTTATGTCTAAACTTTCCTCCGGCCCGTTAGAACTCACAGTCTCACAGAAATGTCTTCACAAACCAAAAAGTGAAGCCAAGTTGTCCTCCATTCCAGCACTTAGGATGCAACAAGAAGAGGAATTTGTTTGGTAGATAGAGTAACTGCTTCTAGGCCCAGTGCATCAGCTGTTATTTTGACTGAGCAGTTTCATGCTGGTTAGTATGAAGGCTCATGGGACTTTTCATTTAAAGTCCAAGCTGTTTACTTCTGGTTTGTGTTCTGTTTGTACTGCGTTATGGTCTTTAGGGTCAAATGCTTGAGAACAGTCTTAGAATCAAAAGACGGACAGCTGAGATGGAGGTTCTTTAGTTATTTTGATTTTTCATTACATGGTTGGTACCGTGCTGAACAGTTCAAGCAGACATGCTTCACGCTTCATTTTCTGCTATCACCATCCTGTGTATGTGGGCAAACAACTTAGCAGTATGTGTATTTATTACATTACACCATGTTCCAGATGATTCTATGTGTATGATTTCAGTTAATGAAACATTTGGGTTTTAGTTTTTAACAAAACGTAATCATAAGTGATTTGTGTCATTGAAGCTGCTGGTAAGCCTCTCCATCAGGATACTCCAGAGGCTGCAGTTGTACATGAAGCTGTATCTGGGTCTCCCTTAACCAACGATCCCCTAATTCACAGCCAGAAATGCTGTGATGAAAAATGATAAAAATAAATAAATAAATAAATAATAATAAAAAAAAAACACTCAAGACAGAAAAAAAAGTTAAACTTTTTAAATGTCCTGATGAAACCTTTACATTGAGTGGACTCACTCTAAAAATTCCTAAAGTTCATATCTTAGCTAACGTGTTGATGTTAATAAAACCTACAAAGAATAATGGATCAATTTTAAGCTGGAAAATGACTCAGGAATTCCTACGAGGACATAAAATCAGCTTGTTCAGCTGTGCGCGTTCCCGTGACCGCCATCAGCGTAACACCGGAGCAGGAGAAATACTCCATCTGCTCCTCACTGGAGCAAGATACTTCCATCTTTACCTGCCTGAGAAAATTTTGCAAACTCTCATATTTTTGTCTGATTTTTAGCTGGTTGACTTGTTTTCCGATGTATGCACTCTGTCCTCTGACGGAAACCTGTGTGTGCGCGCATGTGTCTGTGTGTGTGCTCCCTGTCGTGGAGAGCAGTCATTGGCAAATAAATAAATAAATGAAAATACTATGTCTCGTGGAGGTCTGTGTTAATTGAGTGCTTTTAGTTTATTTCTGCAACATGTTGCACTTGCAGCGTTTCCTTATATTTGTGACTCTGCTGCTGTGGCCACCAAAAAAAAAAAATTCTTTACTTGCCTCCACCTCACCAACAAACACTTCAGCTTTTGTGTAGGATAAGTTATTTTTCCTTCTTCTTCTTCTTTTTTGTTTGTTGTCATGATTTCCTCTTTGATCAGCAGCTTCTTCACATGCAACACTTTTCATGTCCTGCTTTGAATGGACCATATATCGCTGGTTTGGCAAAGTTCACGGCAGGATATGAGGCCGATTCAGGTGCACACATTTCCAAGTAGATTTATAAAGGGGAAACTGCTTGCAGAAGTGTGTGTGTGTGTGCATGGTTTTATAACTATATGCTACTTTTAGCTTTTGGACATACATATTTTTTTTTTTATTATAGATCCTACGTAATGTTTTATAAATGAAACCCCAGAACAGGGACATTTGTTCAGAACTATGTGAATTTATTTATTTTTTTTTTAATGTGGAAACCCTCTCACCAGGAAAAGTGCGGGGATTAAAAAACCCTCATCCCCTTAAATGAATGAATACGCACCCTCAAATCCATCCATGGAGCCAACCAGCTCATTTTCTTCCATGTTGTCTTTAGGCTACGTTCAGACTGCAGGCTGAAGTTACCCAAATTCGATTTTTTTTTTTGCCCCTATGCGACCTGTATCTGATTTTTTCATAACAGTCTGAATGCCACAGATCCGATTTTTTTCAAATGCAACCCAGACCACCTGGATATGTGGTCCTAAATCCAATACGTGGATTTGCATGGCAAAAGATCCGACACGTAAATTAATTACATAAACTAGTTACCATCATTAATGCATTACTTTTGACAGCTTTAAGAAATTGATAAAATAAAAATAAAACAAAATGAATAATGGAAACAAAACATAAATAAAACAAAAACAAAATATGCAGAATAATCATAATCAGTCCTTTTATTTCTCCCAAATATGGCAATTGTAGCTCAACAGTGGGAACAACAGCACACATACACATCCATCAGTCAAGTCACATATACATTACAGAATAAAAAGTAAATATATTCAGTCAGACATGGGTACAAACACGGGTAAAAGTATAGATAAAAGCTACAGGATTTCAAACCAAATTTAAAATAGAGAATTAAAAATTAAGATTTAATGACAAAAACAACACAACAGCAATCTTCTCCTGGAGTTTAAAAGGGCGATCACGGAGAATGTTTATCTGTTTGTTTTAGCAAGTGGAAGTCTGAGATCTGAACCAGATGGAAGAAACTGAACTGAAACAAGTCAGTTGTCTGCTGTGTTTTCAATCCAACTTGAAGAATTGATTTGGCTTGTTTAAAACCTCAGCAGACGTCATATTAAAATAGGTATGAGTATCAGATATGTGGTAGAGAGCTGTATCATTCCACAGAATGAAGAAATACCACCTTCAGTCAGAGTTATCTAGTCATAGATAAACCAGATCAAATGGAACAATCTTTCTCACCAAGCTTTGAGCTATATGTTGGTGGATATGACCCAAAAACTGAAGCAATCAATGATGACAGTCAACACTGGCAGTTCATATGTACTTGACTGATTCTGTTTGACTGACATGCCTGGAAGCTGATGCAAGTTATGACAAGTCTGTCCCAGATGACAAGCAAGGAAGTTCATTCACTGTTGAAATTACTTATACTGTTGGTAGAATAAATTATTGATTTTGTAACCAAATTCATTTCTGCTAAAGATAATTTTTAAAACTCTGTGTTGTTACTTCTGTAGTTAACTGGATTAGTAGACCCCTGAAGGATTCTGATTGGCAAATAAATGTTTATCTTTCTCTGATTTACAATTTTATTGCATTTAATAGCCTCTTTTAACACTGAGTAGAATTCATTTCATTAAAGATGTTGATGTTTTGATAAGAGTATTTGACAATTGTTGAGTTAGATGAGTAATTTTAACCAGTAACAGTTACTGTATTTCAAACTTAACACACTCAGGTGAAAAAGTTCCTTCTGGATCATAACTGGTCAGGGGCAAAACATCTGGTGGATGGAGATTCACTGTCAGTGCTGTTCCTCTGTGTTTTCACAGGGGGAACGGATCTCCGGCTTTTTGTCACAGTAAAATCCAGCTTATAAATCCTTCCCACCAGCTTTTAGTCCAGCTTTACAGCGACTGAAAGCCGGTGTTTATCGTGACTATGAAAGTAACTGAAACCATGTAAACATACACTTCTGTACCAACAAGGCTGGTGTATTTTAGCAGAAACTACTTATGCTGCCCATGGTAACCATGGTAATGAGTAACAACCCAATGATAAAAGTTAGCTTTAGGGTAATTTAGGCAGTACTGTGGAGAAAGGAGGAGGAAGCTGGCAACTTCAACATCCCTTTAAAAATCTTTCTCCTTCTTGAGCTCCATCTACCTGGGGAAGGCTAGCCTGATGCTTTTCCTTTGTCCTTTTTGTATCATCTGGTCATGCTACCTGTTAAGTCCCCTTTTTCGCTTTCTTGGCCATAGTGACAACGGCTCCCATGCTGCTTCTGCATATGCGTGCTCCTCCATTTTTGTCAATAACAATTTAACAGATTTTCCAACTTGCTGGGGTAGTAAGCCGCTCTTGTTTATCTTCTTCTTCCGCGCCGCAATCTGGCCTGCAGGGAAAACAGTTGGATCTATTTGTGCCTTGCTGGTTGCTGTAGTTTCAAGATGGCAGACTGTCATGGTGCTGCCCTACCGGCTTACCGGTGGAGGACATAATACACCTATGATAACATATATACATGCATACATTGATTTTGGCCAGTAAACAACAGAACATGTTACACCCTTAAGATAATCCAGTATTCTATCACTAACTATTCAATTCAATTCAATTAATCAAACAGAAAAGAGCTTTTCCCTCATGCACCCTAAAAGCTCTATAAGATCTCAGGTTTGTCAACAATTTCTCAGTAACTGTAGTGTGTGACTCTCTGGGCTAAATTGTGGTTTGAGACCTAGGGGTCTCCAGTCCATATTCTGCACAGATGTTTCTGTACACTGTGTTGGCTACTTGGTTATGGCATTGTATACTTTTCCAGCCAGTATCCTACACCCTGCTCTAAGGTGCTGGATCATTTCAGGTGCCTCTTTGACCTTGACCTTGTTGATCTTGTACATCTTCAGACATTCGAGGATCCACGAATGTGACACTGAGCCATAGGCTTTGTGGTAATAGATCCAGGCAGACACTGGTTTGTATATCTGGTTTTGCTATGTCGTGCAAAAGTCCTGTCAACCAGCAGCTGGTGTTTGGCTCCTCTGGTAATTTTACCAATGCCTTTCTGTACCTTTGTCATGTATTGTTCCATGTGCCCACTTGTCAAGCCTCTATGATGCCTGACAGGTGCTTCCATGTTGTGGCAAGACAAATTATTGGCTGATTATTGGATGTGTTCCCGGTTGTGTTACCATCCTGTTAACAATGCTATTCTCAGCAGCGTATCCACAACAGTCTTTTGCTGCTTCTGCTTTTCTCTCTGTTGTCTGCTCTTTATTCTTTCTTTATCACTCCTATGCTGTAAAACAAACAACTTCTTTTCTGAATAATGGAATATGATTCAGTGCATTTTCTTTCTCCTCCCACCTTTTGTTCCCTTTCCTCCACCTCAGTCATCTACTTCTCCAAAATGCCTTGAGTTTGTGGGATTATACAACCTTTCTTTTCATGGATTTATCATGCTGTCCTGCTGCTGGGTGTTCAGCAGATTGTAAAGGCTAATTTGGCTTGGGCACAGTATCTTTCTAATTTGAATGTTAATTGATGTAAATTTGAATGCTAATTTCTATGGCTGCTAATAACAAAGGATGGTTGAATAATTTTCTGTAATGACCTCCTGGTGTCCTTGCATAGACTGAAGAATGGACTTGAAAGACAAAGAAGAAAACTTGTCTGTACCTTGTTGTCATTTTATTATTATTCATATTAATTATAATCAAAAAATAATTTCACAAATTGATCTGAGTCATGCTCTGTATATAGAAGATAAAGGTAGTGGCCTTGATTGAACCTGCTGACTTTTATTGCATTTGTTTGTTTGTTTGTTTGTTTGTTTGTTTCAGTTTGAAATTAATTCATTTTAAATTCAGGGTCGCGGGGTTTAGCTTAACCCCTAACCCAGCTGTTAGTGAGTTAGAGGCAAATGGACAGATCGCCAGTCCATCGCAGGGCCAACACAGAGAGACAAACAGATAGCAGATAGCAAGAATCACAATAAAATAATAAATTACATTAAAATGATTTAATGCAAGATAAGTTAAAATGTTACAATGCAGATTTCATGCATAGGTGCAGAAGAAAAATGTTTTTAATTTGAATTTCAGTGTCTACATTTGGTGAAAGTTTAATCTCCACTAGCAGTTTGTTCCATTTGTTTGCAGCATAACAGCTAAATGCTGCTTCTCCATGTTTAGTCTGGACTCTGGTCTGGTCTCTGGGCTGGACTCTGGTCTAGACTCTGGTCTGGACTCTGGTCTGGACTCTGGTCTAGACTCTGGTCTGGACTCTGGTCTGGACTCTGGTCTGGACTAGTTGACCAGAGTCTTTGGATCTAAGAGCTCTGCTAGGTTTATATTCTCTGAACATATCACAGATGTATTCTGGGCCTAAACCATTCTGGGATTTGTAAACAATCAGAGGGGTTTTAAAATCTATTCTGTGACTGACTGGAAACCAGTATAAACTGGAAACCAGTGTAAAGATTTCAAAACTGGTGTGATGTGTTCAGATCTCTTAGTCCTGGTTAAAACTCTAGCAGCAGCGTTTTGTATGAGCTGCAGATGTTTAATGCTCTTTTTAGGAAGTCCTGTTTAAAGTGACTTGGGAAAAATGCCTGATGCCAGCGAGCTGTTAACTATCAGTAGGAGATCACTTTCTACTGAGGTAAAAACTGTTTTTAAAAAGTCGGATGGTACCATGTCCAGAGTGCATGTTGTTGATTTCAAATGCCAAACTGTTTCTTGTAGGATTTTTAAATCAACTATTTTAAACTGCAACATAACATCAGAATTATTTCCAGGTTTTAGACACAGACTACTTTTCTTGTTTGACTGTGTGAAATTAATATTTTGCCTAATTGTTTTAATTTTTGGGCTAAAAAAGTTGGCAAATTGGTTGCATTTCTCAGTGGAAAGGAGCTCTGGGCTTATCTGTTTAGGATTTGTAAGTTTTTCAATCATAGCAAACAGAGTGCGAGAATTGTTGACGTTCTTCTTAATCATTTCAGATAAATGCAGCTCTCTGGCTTTGCACAGCTCATTGTTATGGGCAAGACACACGGGAGGCAACCAGCGACAGTAACAGGTGAAACTTATCGCAACCTTCGTGAAACCGAACACACAGGATGCGACAAACAGCAGCAACGTGCATCGCGCTCTCAGATTGTTTTTCTCCAAGAAATATGATTAGCTATCATATTAGTGGGGATTTTTAAATTTTAAAAGTATGACGGATGGAGAGTCAGAAGATTTTGCACGAATTGACAGAAATCTTGCTGTTTATTGTACAAAAGAGCGACAACGCTGGGTTCATCCAAGTTTAGAAAATAGGAAACAGCATCATGAATATCATCATTTGATGGACCTCAAGGCTGATCCAGATAAATCCAGAACCTACGTTTGGACAAGTTCACCCTGGTGCCACGCGGCTGCCTTTTTATTTACATCTCTATAATCTTTGTGTGAAGTATCGTAAGGTGTGGGGGGAGGTCAGACACAACTCTTCCATGTTCAAAGTGGTTGCAGACTGCACTGTCTAGTCTGCTCTTATTGGTCAGTCAATGAAGCCCCTCTCTGGTTAGTTGTAGTGCCATGCTACAGCAACAAAAATTAAATGATGGGTATTTTTCCATCATAGAATAAGACACAAAGAACTCAGAGTGAAGTCAGCTTCATCGCGATGGGGAGAGACTGTGGTTCAGCACTCAGAGAGTGTCTGGTGTCAACTCCGAAGTCTCAACCCCAGTACAGCCTTTTTATTGAGCAGCTATCACACTTCAGAAGAGCAAGCAAAGTTCTCGCAAACTTCAAACAGGGAAACACATTAGCATACAACACTTTATGACCCTTATCACACAGAGCTGTGACCACCACATCCTGTCCTCTGCAGGGTGGGTGAGACCGCAAATCATTACCCATCCTTAAGGGAGAAACTTTAAACTGTTAACTTTAAACTGTCAACTTCTTACTCTAACATTAAACATTTTTCTATTTTCTTGTGTCGCGTTGCAAGCCCCTGTGTGCACATCTATGTGAACGAGAGCAACATTTCACATGCATGAATGTTGCCTGTCGCTTGGCTGGAGGAGGGCAGCGATTTTCGCCTCATCGCGCAAGTTCCATAGAAAATGATGGAGAAGGAGCGACGCCGCCTCCCGTGTGTCGAGCCCTTGATAATTACACAGGCTTTGTTTGTACAGCTCATAGTGAATTTGAAGTTTGTTTTTCTGCCATTTCTGCTCAGTTTTTCTGCATCCTCTTTTTAGGCTTGTGACCACAGTGGTTTTTCTTCATGGTGTTTTCTGTTTGCTCAAGGTGTGCTTGATTCTTATCGGTGCAACATGAATAATTAATTTGTAAGCTCTGATTAATCTGATTTGTAGATGTTTAGGTGGCCATGAAATGAACAACTATAATTTTGCTGAAACAGAAAAGACAGTCCCTTTTCTGTGATTGCTTTTTTTTCCTTTTATGTGCTGAGGGGTGTTGTTGGGAAGGAGAACCAGTTACCTACTTCTAGAAATAAAAAGCACTCTGTTACAGCCTAAAAACAAGAATTACTCTCAGTATTCTTACTGATCATCCACAGAGAGCGTTGTGGAAACCATCTTACCTATTCAGAGAAACCTGTTGGTGACGCCATTTTGTCATGACACATGGGTTTAAATAAAAAGGTGTCTGTTGTGAACAGACAGGGTGCTCTTCTTTAATTACTAATCATTTATTGCTTTAACAAATAAGAATGATAACAATAGATAATAAGCTCTACAGATGTGTACTGTTCTTATTTCTACATAATGAGAAAGTTTGGTGGACTTTATGAACAAAGCCATTTAATTAGACACACCTCAGGTTCATCTAAAAGGTCATGATGATTAATGAACAGGCTGAGCATGTGTGTATATAATGTTCCATTAAAGACCATAACTCACGTTTGCAGTGATACTGCAGTCACAGCATCTGGAGCAATCCCTTCTTCACAAAAGGTTACGATCATGTGAAATAAATTCTTATATGAGGGTTATTTTACACTGATTGGGTGTGTGGTTCTACTGCGTCGCTCCTCTGTGTTAGTTGTTAATTAATGCGACTTCTGGATTCTTTTTTGACACTTGAAAGAAATCTTTATCATTAAATAAAACCTTCAGTCTCAGAGGAAATAATTAAAAAGTAATTATGCGGAATAAATAGCATAAATCTTCAGAGTGTGTGCATTAACTTGCCTTTGAAATAGAGGAGATGATGAGCCTTCAACAGTTACTGTTTCAGCCCACTGTAAACTTATCATGTTTTAGTCAATGTGTCTCCATCTTTGATGTTGTGCAGCAGCTGAATGTGGTTGAAATGTGGTGAACAAAAGCATAAAAAGTTTTACTGACTGTCATGCTGAGCTGATAAAAAAACATACTGTAATATAATTTCACTTAGCTAATAACAAGTTTCCACAATCGCAGCACCTATAATGTGTCATCTTTAATATAACAACTGTGGTGAATAAGCAGTAGCTCGTACAGCATGTCATGTACTGTAGAGGCTGAGGAGCTGACACAGTGGAGGAAAAAAGAACAGTATGATGCAAGAATGAGACAAAAAGATGGTGCCGATAGCTCCATGCGACAGTTATGGTTGTGTACTTAATGTCAAACCAGTCTGATTTTCCTGAATTAGGTATCTAATTTTCCAAACTCACAATGGCTTTTGTGCATTAACTTGATATAAAGACAAGTTTGATCACGTATAACTTCACATTAATTCAGGGAACAATTCAATCTTTGTTAATATAAAAAATTCTACCACATCACCATTTTGATTCAATTCAGGAGCCGTTGTTTTGTTGAAACATGCTACCTTGTCAAAACGTCCTACCACAGGCTGAATTTATAGGTGTATCTGTCGACCTCGGCTACACCATCAGAACAGGATGCCGCGCACATTTGTCATACAATTTGGTACTGAGCTATAAAATATAGTTAGTTACGTAATGTAAAGATTTAGCTAATAGATTTAATATGTGGATTAATGATCTTTATTCTGACTGAAGATCTTTTGTATGGTCTATGTCACAGGTGTTTAAAAAAACTAACAGCAGATAAATTCATGAGGGTAGGATGCCTCGACAGTGTAAATGACCCCATCAAAGTATGCTACCTCGTATATTTATGTAAGTAAAATGATTCAGCAGTGTAAGTTAATGAATATATCTATTCACATAATATAATCATGAAAAACTCAAAATTATAATGTGAAATTTCTATGAACGTGCATATAAATATATAAAAGTTGCAGAGTTTACTTCACAACACAAAAGTCTCACAGCAACACAGAGGTACAGCTGTGATGCCTCAACCGTATGAATGAACCCATCAAAGTAGGCTACCTTATATATTAATGAAGGTAGGATGATCTGACAGCGTAATGTCCCCATAAAAGTATGCTGCCTTGTACAATAGCCTACATTTGTGCTGGAAGGATGTATTGACAGTCTAAAGTAATTAATGCTTCTATGTTCTAAACAAACAGTGCTTTGTTTATGAATCCTGATTTCCATGCTTTTATAGTAAGGAATCACTCTTCTTTTCACGTTCTATCTTTGGCTTCACTTCATTCTCGATCTTCATGGTGAATTTGGATTCTTCTGACTCTGACCTATGATAGAGGTGTCCATCATCAACATTGGCCAATGGCTTCCTGAGACATTTTACCTGCGTAACACTTCTACTAAAACATCTGGAAAACTACTCAGTTCACTTTTTTACCTGCTACTGTAGCACAGTTCCTCATAAACATTACCTTTGTCATTCCTAGGACTATTTTACTTGCTAGTCTTTACATTATAGATCACAGCCTTAGCTTGATGTCTAATAAACAGGAAATGTTTAAAGATGCTCTAACTTGCAGATTTTCTCTGGATGCCCTATCAATGACATCCATCTTGCATCCTACTTGTACTATAAAGTCTCTCCAGCCTGTAAAAGACAGGATATCTTGATTCTTATCTCTTGCTCTGTCCCTTTCTCTATTTCCTCTCTTCCTCTGATAATGCCCTCTTGCGTTTCTTCGCTGAATCAGCTATGGTGCGCTTTCAAAATGGCTGGTGTGTCCGTATCTACTTGCTAGCATGTGATGCTATGAGTAAAGCAAAACTCAGCTGCAGCATCCCGGGTGAAAACGTTGTAATTTGTGGTTTCTCAGCCTCGGGCGCTGTTGGGTAGCAACGACTTCAGAAATCTAGAAAATGATTGACCATTATCTACATATAATTTATGTTGATAACGAGTCTGGAAGGTACTGCGTCTTTAAGATCTGAAGAAAATTGTGGTGTGAAAAAATACATTGATAACTGACATGCAAAAGTATAAAAACCCTTTTCAAAAAATCCCTTAGAGCTCCATTAAATTCATGATCTCAACATGGAAAAAATAAGGCACCACAACAAACCAGACCACAGACCCACAAGGTTAATCAGACATATTTTCTCTGTAAAAAGATTTGTACAAGGGTTTGGGTTAATTTGAAACATATTTTAAGGGTTTTACAGAACCTAGAAAAGCTTCAGAGACTTTGAGTCCTAAGTTCAGTAGGACCTCCAAGATGCTGAGCAGTGGTGAGGGCTGGCACAGTAGAAGCCATACTTTCATGTAGCAGAGAAGAAAATGAGAAACGTTCGGCTGAAAGTCTGAGTGCTGATGACCAGCTGAGCCAGCAGTCGCTCCAGTGGACTGCTCGGCTTGAGAAGAGTAGATGATTTCTTATTTCCCACTGCTGCCTGTCAAATACCAACAGTGTTTCATCATTGTCCAGGTCAGTAGCTTTAAAAAAAAACCTCTGCCAGCTTCTCATTTGCCACAATTCCTTAACCATGAGGGGAATATGTCCGGTCTTAGTCGAAGGTTTTTCTTAGTTCAAAGAACTACAGGATTTAAATTTAGTCAAAAAGGAGTGAGATCAGAACCAGGGTCACCTGTAAGGGACTTAGTGGATTCATAAGCTACTTCAGTGCCCTATGAAAAATACAGGTATTAGCTAATATATTTTTATTATATTATTATTATATATTGGAATATTTTACTTATAAACTGCATCTTTCTTTTTGCAGAACTCTAATTCAGAAAACCCAAACTGTGTGGGGATCGAAGGCGTACTGGAGGCTTACTTCCAGAGCCTTCGCACTGTTCAGCTCTACGGCCCCACCAACTTTGCTCCTGTCATCAGCCAGGTGGCTCGGTGAGTTTATAAAATCTAAACATTTCATTGTGCTTCTTCTTCTGTAGGTCACATGTTTAATTCAGCCGCTATGCAAGCAGGTTTTATTTGAAGTGATATGCTGGTAATACATGACGTTAAATAACTGATTAGTTTCTGCTATTGATCAGAGAGGTGATGCAATGGACTAAATGAACTGAGGGGTTGACAGTTGTAGGTTTTATATGCCAACAGGCCTTTGGATGCCCAATAAATAAACCCTGAATTTTGCAGAAAGAATTTTTTCGTATGTCATTGGGACAAAATGACTACTTCATACTTTCTGGACCACTGCTAGCAACATTTTGGTCTACTAAGCCCAAAATAAAGAGACAATGTCCATGTTAAATAAAGAGGCCTGAATTCAGTGGCTGATGTAGAAAATTTTACATGGAGGTGTCAAATGAGGGGCAAGAGGTCTAGACAGGGTGGCATTAATTTGTTTACATGAAGTGTTACAGTCCTACAAGTTGTTCAAGCAGATATTAACTCTTTTTTTCTTGCAAATCAGATTAACATTGTGGGTGCAACATTTAAAGTGCTACGATTGAATGCAATCTTTTAAATCACTATCTATCGGCCATGTAAACAGCTAGAATCTGATCAGATTGATTTCAGTCAGATAGAAGAAATATTTGGACAGCTGAAGATAACAGTTATAGTGCTGTGCAGCAAAACATCTCACAAACATCTAAATCTACAGCTTTTGCAATACTGAGGATGACTAGATAGGATAACTCAGATTATCATTGTTGTTTGATATATCGAAAAACATGTAGTCAGATAAAACAAATCTAACAGAGTTCCACTGTTTCTTTGTTCTTATATTCTGTTTTTATCATAATAATTGATTAAATAAAAAGGTTTCATTAGTGAAGCTTCACAAATGTGACCTTATAAAATAACTGTAGGGTTTTACTGTAAACATGTGATATTGTGGTCCAGCTGGAATAAAAGATGGATCCATTTAGACTACTTGTTATTATCGAATTATTTCTCCATCTAACAGTCAAAATGTAACCTGGTTTAACTGATCTGCCTCCTTGCTGATGACGCTTCAAACCTT
Organism: Melanotaenia boesemani; assembly: GCF_017639745.1. Classification (NCBI taxonomy): domain Eukaryota; kingdom Metazoa; phylum Chordata; class Actinopteri; order Atheriniformes; family Melanotaeniidae; genus Melanotaenia; species Melanotaenia boesemani. The sequence goes on from NC_055684.1 coordinate 7,344,236, forward strand.
TTTCATATCTAAGTTCTTCAAAAGCTGCTTTCCTGTTTACTAAAACCAAAGAAACATGCTCCAAGAACATTTTACCAGTGAGGAGTCCCTATTGACACGTGATAAATGGATGTATTAAATGCGACTGTCCATGGCCTGCAGCAGACTTTCTGTTTACCTTCAGCTTTGAGTGGTGAAACATCACCTGTGGAAACTGACTTCACCAGGTGAAAGGTGGGCGACTCCTTTTATCAAGTTAGTATGGAACGGGTCTTTTTAAAATGTAATTTCTTTTTGTTTTACTGATTCATTTTATATTATTTATTTTGTTTATTTATTATTATTTATTCATTTAATTTCATATTTATTATTTACTTGTATTTTTAATGTTATTGATTTATTTATTTTACATTTTATTTAAATTTATTCTAGTGGTTTTCTTTTAGTCATTGTTTTCCCTTGTTTTATACTTTTTTTTATCATTTAATTTTTGCATATGCCCACATATTGTAAATCAGACAGTGTAATTAATAAAAGAGAAGTGATTTCATTGGACAGCCCAGTTCTAATTGGTAGCTTATTAAGTTTATTAATGTGGGCACCAAGTTTAATCCTGTCTTCTTGTTTCTATCATTATCACGATAATATTTGCAACTTGTTTTAATGATAAATTTTCCATCTTTATTTTTTTATTTTTATTTTATTTTGGTTGCTTTTGTGTACTTTCATGTTGATTTTGCTCTGTAAGGCACTCTGGATTGCTCCATTTGATAAAATGATATATGAATATGCAATGGACTGGCAACCTGTCCTGGTGTACCTGTCTCTCACCTGCTAATTGCTGGGATAGACTCCAGCTTCCCCGTGACCCTGACTTGGACTAAGCCATATAGAAGATAGATGGATGGATGGATGGATGGATGGATGGATGGATGGATGGATGGATGGATGGATAGATGGATGGATGGATGGATGGATGGATGGATGGATGGATGGATGGATCCATGAACTACCATGTCATTGATTGAAATAACAAATTAATAAGTGAAAGGCAGAGATAATAACTGGTTAATCCTGCATCATATTCTCCCAACTCTTTTTAAAAGTAACACATAAATCATGTATTTCTTCACCACTGATGGTGTTTTTAAAAAAAAAAAAAATTTGGCTGGTTAAAACCATCTGTCTTATTTTTAACCCCCATATGAATCAGTGATATCCTGTCCCAGTTAAAACTGAGTCTGGTTTCATAACCAGACTGGATTAACACCGCTGTCCTGCTGTGGGATTCCAACAGCAACCCACTTAGAGAGAGAAGAAAAACTTTCTTCTTACTTCACCATTTTTTTCACACTTGTTTTTTTCTGCACATTTTGTGACATGATGGAGGAAGACACATGAAAACATCACTTTTACAGCCGCCCAAATCCATCCGTCTTCCATGTTTTTCTTCCACAACCGTCTCCATCCGTCTTTTTTGTCTGATGTGTCTCTGCTCTCTTCCATGCCTCCATCTTCCTCAACCTCATCACCCTCTTCTTCTTTGTTGGTGTCAGTCTTGTGGGAGTTTTACAGTTGTGCTGCAGACAAAGAGAGGATGAATAAGCAGAGCAGGTTGTTTTATATAATGCATTTGTCAGAATTCAGCACAACGTTTAAGTGATTAATCATGTAACATGATTACTGCCATTAGCCCTTTAACGTACAGCCCAATAATAAATTGGGAGAAAAGTCTCACTTTTTTAATCTGAAGTTTGGCCCACCATCAAATTTATCAGCTCCACCTGTTCACTTGTTATCACAAATATCTAATCAGCCAATCAAATGGTAGCAACTGAATGCATGTAGTCATGGTGTTGACGACTTGCTGAAGTTCAAAATGACCATCTGGATGAGGAAGAAAAGGTGTTTGTCAGAACTGGTCTGGACTGATGATTTATACTAAAATGGACACTCTTGATGAATCTTCACATGACTTCACATGACACCCACCCCACCATGTAAGATGGATAACTTAGTGCATTGTAGCTTGAAGCCTGTTCTGTATGTGTCTTGTTTCAGTGAAATCACAGTAGAGTTGACACACATGCATTTCTCCTGAGTTTCTGATGACAGCAGGACGGTTTCCCTCAGGCTCCGTGTCTCAGTGAGCCTACCCCACATGTCAGGGCTTACCCCGTACACCTGAACCCTTCTACCACTTTTCCTTTTTTTATAACTTTATTTTTATAGAAAAATTTTCAAATAAGAAAACAATGTAAATCGAGAAAGTTAAGAACATGCAGTTGCTGTGACTGTCCCAATGAGACATTTCATTCAACATAATATGAAACGGAGTGATGTGTCTATATCATGTTTATCCTTTTATCCTGTGAGAACATACAAATACTCCCATACAAAATAAATACATAAAAATAACATTTAATTTGTTATTTTCACTAAATCAGTTCTTAACATTTTCACATAATTTACCCACTTTTCCCAACATCAAACAAAAATGTCCATTTTTAAATTCCACCACAACACCTTCTACCTCGATGTATTTCTGTCCCCTCTCTGTTTATTACTGATAATTCTTATCTCCTTATTTAAAGCAATTGCTATCTGGCTTCTTTTTGTGCCATGTGACACTTTATGCAGCGTGATTTCCTCTGATTTATTCCTTCTGTTCCTGTCAGATATGAAACTACCACGACTAGGGAATGCCACAAATAGTCATTTTCTTCTTTGTGTCTGTGTGAACAGTAAAATATAAATAGACTCATTTATTTCCTCTGAGGTTATTTACTTCTTGTTACTTGTATTAGCTTGAATGAGTTTTTACAGAATGTGTTCTGGGATAGATGTGCTGATGAATGTCCAGCTTGTCGTTGATATGAAGCCCCTGTTAGTCCCAGGGGACAACTGCACGGCTTGTCAACTGTCTGGTCTTTCTGGGTTTAATTCCCTGTGGACTGCCTCTCAAGGATAAAGGACGCTCCTTTGAGGATAGTGATTTATACATTTTGGACAGAGAAAATATTTTGAGAAACTTGTCAAGGAAGCCAAGAATGCCTTAAGGATGTCAGAGAGCCATGATAGACTGGGAGGACCTGTCCAGATTTTATCCTGCCTCTCGCTTAGTAGCTACTGGGATAAGCTCCAAGCGGGTATAGAAAATAGATGGTTGGATATATGAGAGCAGAGGAGAATGGACTGGTGGGGCTGATAAAAAGGCAACAGGAAGTACAATATGCACTGGTTCCAACCAAGATATACAGAATAACATCTCTGAACACACAACCCGTCCAACCTTAAAGCAGATAGGCTACAGCAGCAGAAGACCACACCGGGTGCTTCCTGTCATCTAAGAACAGGAAACTGAGGCAACAGTTCACACAGACTCACCAAAACTGGATCATAAAGCTCAGATCATCTCCAACTGGTTTCTTGAACATGACAATGAGTTCATTAATGACATATGTTTGAATACAGATGATGGAAAAATGTCAGTCTTAGTCTTACTGGACCTCAGTGCTGCATTTGATACAGTTGACCACAATATATTAAATAAACGACTGGAGAACTGGGTGGGCCTCTCTGGCACTGCGCTACACTGGTTTAAATCTTATTTAGAGAATAGAAAGTACTTTGTGTCAATAGGCAACTTTACATCTGAACAGACAAGAATTACATGTGGAGTTCCCCAAGGTTCCATCCTGTTTAACATCTACATGCTCCCACTGGCACAGGTCATGAGGAAAAACAAAATTAGTTACCATAGCTATGCAGATGACACACAGATATATATTACAATGTCACCAGGAGACCGAGGCCCCGTACAGGCTCTTGGTAAATGCATTGAGGAGATTAATGACTGGATGTTTCTAAACTTTCTTCAGTTAAAAAAAAACAAAACAAAACTGAGGGGATTGTCTTTGGAGTGAAAGAGAAACAATTAAAGGTCACCACAGAGCTTCAGTCTATACACCTAAAAACCACCAACCAGGCCAGAAATATGGGTGTATTGATGGACTCAGACCTTAACTTTGAAAAACACATTAAGGGAATAACAAAGCCTACTATCACCTTAAGAATATATCAAGGGTAAAAGATCTGATGTCTCAGTAGGACCTGGAAAAACTAGTCCATGCTTTCATCTTTAGTTGGCTTGATTATTCTAACAGTATTTTTACAGGTTCTACCTAAAAGATCAGTCAGACACCTGCAGTTTATTCAGAACTCAGCTGCTCGAGTCCTCACTAAGACCAAGAAAGTGGATCACATCAGTCCAGCTCTGAGGTCTTTACACTGACTGCCTGTTTGTCAGAGAATAGATTTTAAAGTTCTGCTGCTGGTCTCTAAAGCTTTGAATGGTTTAGAACCAAAATACATCAGTGACCTCTTGACCCAGTATAAACCTACCAGAACCCTCAGATCATCTGGTTCCAGTTTCTTATCAGTTCTCAGAGTTAGAACCAGACATGGAGAAGCTGCATTCAGCTTCTATGCTCCACATGTCTGGAACAAACTCCCAGAAAGCCTCAGATCAGCTAAAACACTCAGTTTATTTAGATCCCGGTTAATGGCCCACCTGTTCTCTGCTGCATTTCACTAGTTTTTATTTAGAAATCAAAATCTACAACTGGTTCTTTTAAGCTGTAATCATGTTTTAATATTGTCTTTAACTTTATTTCTTGCATTTTATTTATTTTATTTAGCATCTTCCTTTTGCTTTTATTTCATTAATTGTATTTTTTAAACTTTTTTTTAATGCACTTGTATTGCTTTCTGCACCCTGCTGTAATGTTTTATGTAAAGCACTTTGAATTGTCTTGTACATGAAATGTGCTATACAAATAAATTTCCCTGGCCTTGTCTTGCTTTGCTTATTGGACCCAGTCGTCAGATCTCAGTCCAGTAGAGCAGCTTTGGGATGTGGTGGAACGTTAGATTCTCACTGACATCCATGTGAATGTCAGGATGCCGGGTTTCCCAGCAGAACTTTACATGGGACCGAGGACAAGCTGTGGTTTTGTCTACACTGTTGCTGATCGCTGTGCGTATTTCCCCTGTTTTTATCCCGGTAGGTCTGCTGCAGAAGTGACAGATGGCTCTCAGTACTTTGTGCTGCTGATGATCACAGATGGTGTCATCTCCGACATGGCTCAAACCAAAGAGGCAGTAGTCAACGTGAGTATACACCATTCCCAGTGCACGAGTTAAACTGTGGAGACTCCACGTAAACAGTTTCTATGTTCCTGTTCATGCTAACATATTGTATAAAAGCTGTTTACATATTTCACATACTTTGAGTTTTGTAACCTAGTTTCTCATTCCTCCAGTTTAGTGAATCAAAAAAATGCCAAAAATCATAATAATGGAAATCTTTCCCTCACATAATTAACTTCCTCCTTTGGCCCTTGATGCTTTTCAAACTTTTCATGTTTCTCATGTCTTGACATTGCTCTTGTTTAGGAACTCTACATATAGTAGTTTGTCCATCACCACAATGTCCACTTGGTTAGCCATCACCAGTTTACCAATGTTAAGACCCCAGCTCAACTACAGGGATGAAGGGGTTTCACCATTAAGCCCAGGATTAGCTGGTTAAAGAAAAGTAATTCATTGATCAGTGAAACAGAAATTACCAGAAGTCAGAAAAGTAAATTAAATAGAGCTCAACCTCATGTTGTTTAGGGTGAGGTGCCTGAACAATGAATCATGAAATACAGAAGGAATAAGCTAAGCTAGTAGCTCCTCCTGCTTCCATCTATCTATCCATCCATCCATCCATTTTCTACACCCACTTATTTCAATGCAGGGTTGCAATGGGTTCAAAACTTTTCAAAACCTACAGAGAGGAAGGAGCACAGAGACCATTCAGCCAATCAGGGACAGGAACTGCATAGCCAGACTGGCAATTCAGCTGTCTGTAACCACACCAACAATCTGAATGCCAAAACATGTCCCAAAAGATCTGGTCATTCTTCACCACTTTTGAAGGAATCTTTAACTCTGACATCTAAGCCAGACTAGGTACAGATTCATTAACACTTCTGGCCACATGCTCAGGATGTAGGGATGAGTGAAGATTTTTAAATAATCATTTAATTATGTTTTTAGTTTTTTTCTGTACAGCACTTTGTCGTCAATATCTTGAAATGTGCTATATAAATAAAGTTTTACTTACTTACTTAATTATAAGAAATCCAGTTGTTCATGCAACGATTGTCTCAACATGCAACTTTCTTGTTCTAACAAGCATTTGGTAGTAATATGTACCCACCACCACAAGGTTGCTTTACAACTTTACTTTACAAAGTGCTCAGAAAAGACACAGTAGAAGTCTTCACTGTTGCTCGGCTCTGGTACAAAATGTGTGGTGCTGTAAGATTTGATGCTAGTGGAGAACAGGTATAAGAAACCTGCAGAACCAAAGACAAGAAGCACCAAAAAAAAAAAAAAAAAAACATCAGACTGAAGCATCTGATGATGATGCCACTGGTGAACTCAGTGATGAAAATCTGTCTCTGACCACAGATTCAAGGATAGAGCTTTAACAGTCTTATGTAAGCGACCCGTTATTATGGACTCACACATGGGTCGATGAGTAATTCTCAGAAATTCCAAATATTTTTGCTTGAAATGGCCATCCCTAATGTGATGCCCTAAGTATGCTATACCTGGTCCGTGTTAAAGGCATTGTTACACAGCCGCCACCTGGGGTCCTGTCCGGGTGTGGTAGACCTCACCCGGAGGCCCTCAGCACCTGTTCTTGTTCGGCCATGATTACTACCTCCATGCTGCCTATCAGACCAGCCTTTTCTAGCCAGTGATGCAACTTCTCAATATCAGAGAATTCTTCACTTTGGACTCACCTCCCAGATAAATAAATGCATCCAAATGTTGGATTTTCTTTCAAATAAAAATTCTATGTGAATGAAGTGGGACTTGAACTAGAAAGCTGAAATAAAATATATTTAGAGTCTGAGAAACACAAGTTTTACTGTAGACTTCTGCTTACAGACAGCTCTGTTACAGCCGGAGACATCTATCATGATCATAAACAGCTTTTAGATGACATGTCCTTCTCTTTTAACCAGAAATACAAACATAAATTAATTTTACTCACCATAACTTTGTCTTTTTTTTATTTAACCAAATGTGATCACAAATGACTGAGTTTAATGAACATTGGTGTCATGAAGAAAAATTATATCACTTTTGATTTTCCTTAAAATCTAAACCTTTATCCTTCTCATGCCAAAGAAGCACTTTAGCAGTGTAATCAAATGAGACTCAGTGGGAGGTAATTTAACGTATTCAGAGGGTTCTCTCATTGCTTATAGAAGCATAAACAGATATCTCTCCATATAATTGTAAACTAGGAATAGTTTATATTTAAAATAATTTGTTGTACAGTGACACTCAGAAATATTGGTGGTCCAATAAGACCAGCAGATTTGGGAGTGATGCAGACCTTCTGGACTTTGTGTGTCCAGTGGGAAATGAGAATAGGAAAAACAGTTTTTAATCAACATATTATTAAGTTTAATAAAATATTTTTTTTTTTTTTTTTTTGTAAATGAAACTGAACTTTACTGCTACTTGACTTGATAAAACATCTGAGAAAGGAAAGAGGCTTACATTCATGATGAATTAGGAGCTTTGTTTTCAGTCTGTTTTGGGTGCAAAAATAAATATTCATGAATTACTTTATCATTGATTAACAATAATGATCATAATATTTAAACTCACCATATTGCCAATAACCATAGCATCCAGGGTGTTATTTGAAGTAGTGGTTGTGGTATATTTATGTTCCTGGAAGCTCAGTAGAAAAGATAAACTTTAGTAACTGGACAGAAGGGTTAGGAGAGATGATTGATTCTTCTTTGAACAATCTCAGAACATCCAGACATGGTGAGCTGTGTGATTTCTGGAGCGTTGTTTGGCTCATGCCAATTTTCTGCTTCATCCACAGGCAGCATCTTTGCCAATGTCCATCATCATCGTGGGAGTGGGCCCTGCTGAGTTTGATGGTAAGTGTGTGTGTATTTGTGTAAGGTGGTTGTTAATCAGTTTAAAGCTGACAGATTCTTATCAGAGATGTCATTATTTCAGTACAAATCCTCTGTCTGTCTGCCTCAGCTGCTCCCACTAACAGCATGTCAGTCATTCCAACTGTTTAATCATTTACCAGCAGAAAGTATCCCAGTGGAAAACACATCCCACTAATTCTAAACACAAATAGAAACCTGCATTAAATGGCTCTAGGATATTTCCAAACATAAGCGGGAATGCAGGTGGAATCAAAGCAAATGTTCCTCAGTAATTTACACTCAGAAGAACGCTCCTGATTCTGCACAAACTTCTTTAAACAAATGTTAATGATGTGACTCAGCTCCTTTTGATCCAAACCAAAGGTTCACAAAAAAAAATTTCCACACGTCTTTTCATAAAATCCTTGGCTTAGGCTCCCTTTTTTATGACTTCATGACAAGTCCTGAGGTAACCTTCATCAGTTTGATGAATTGGACAACCAAACAACACAGTGAAGCAGAAGAAGCTGTTTGTCTTTCAGAGTTAGTTATTTGGGTTTATTGTTAGATGTGCTTCTGTCCCCTCACTGTGTCTGATCGGAAAGAAATAGCAAAAGCCACTAAACTGGTAAATTATTGTATAAATTATCTTTTTGTGTAGCATTAATTAAAATCACACTTTCTGATAAGTGAACACACCATCTCTCCCAGATACTCTGAAGTATTTATTAATTCAGCTTCCATGTGGATGTGAAAGTCTTTCAAAGACATGTCTGCCTTTCTCCTGCTCTGCGTTAGAAAAAATAAATGAACCTGCTGGCTTTTTATTATTATTTGAAGCTGTTCGGTATTGTACTGAGAAAAATAAGTGCGGCACTGTGACAAAGCATGACAGGTGGGAAACATGTTTGATAGGGACACAGTGTCCAAACAGATGCTGCTGCCTAGTTTTTCTGTTCAAATATACTGTCTATGGAAAACAATAATGAATCCCAAATGATGGGCTTTGATACTTACTTTGGAATGTTGTTATTTCTTGGGAACTATGGGAGAAGGTTGTGTCCAACCTGCCAGTTTGATGAGGGAGATCAAGATGAATCCGGCCGAGAAAAGATTATTGTAAACTGTGAGATGCCTTCTGGTGAGGATAACTGTATCTCACCAAACTGTTAACCTTCTGCTGACCTCGATTTAGTCTGGCAGTCTTCTCAACCAGGCAAGTGCACCTTCGGCAAGTAAGAGGATATCTGGAATTCCTTGTGGGGGGGACTCGACTGTCTCCTGCCTGACATGGTTGAGGCAGGTAATCAAATCCAAAGCAGCAGATTTGCCCTGAATTCTTTGAGGTTTGGATGCTTCTGGGTTGTCTTGAGCCCTTTTTCCACCAAGGGGTCCTACTCTGGACGGTTTGGTTCGGTATACATCTCGGTTGCATTTCCATAGCAACTGCACGCTTACCTGGAAGGTGGGGTATCAGCTGGATAGTGGCAGATGCATCAGCTCTGTAACAGCGTGATGTCAAAGCAGCGCGACGCCTTCCCTGAATCATAACAAAGAAGAATGCAACACAGAAACAAGAGAAGAGAATGGTGGACGTTTGTGTTCTTTCTTCTGGTTTTATGGCTTAAAACAACAAAAAAAATCAACAGGCTCAGTTCATTAAAGAGTTGAATTTTGAAAGGGAACCAATGCCCATGGCTGCTGTAGATGCTGCAACTTCACATGTTCACATCAGAACAGGAAGGGTCAAAAAGTAAGACGGGTCAAATCGGTAAGATTAGACCCCATCAGGAGGGTCCCAAAAAGGAGGAGTGGGTCAATCAGGTTTTCTAGCACAGTTCCCAGTTTTTGCCTTTTTAAACTTCAGGTGACGGATCCTTTGTAATAGTGGCCCCTGACATCCATGGACTCAGTGATCTCTTTTAAAAGCAGCTGAAAACCATCTTTTTAAACAAGACTTTGTTAATCTTTTGTTCTTTTGTTTTATAATTTCTTGTTTCTTGTATTTCTTTGTGAGGCACTTAAAAGGTGCTATGTAAATAAAAATGAAGTTGCTTACTATTTTCGTGTGGAAATGACAAAAAAAAAAATGAAGAAGAAAAAAAAAAAGCATACCACCTCAACCTGTACCAACCCAGACCCGTTGGTAGAAACTGGCTTGGTGTGACACCCTGGTGCGACATTGCGTGGATGCTGCAGACAGAGCCTCTGGATTGGCAGATTCATGTGGTGGTCCGCTTTTTTTAAGAAGATGTGTTCATACTTGACGTGACAGGGGAAGCAATGCAGATTCTCTTCTGGCTGAGGAACACTTTACCAGTTCCAGTTCCGTTTTGTTGTTTTGGTTGGTCTTTATGGCGCTATATCTATTGCGACATTATTTCATCATTTTAGCCTCATTATCTGACAACTAAGGCTGTCCTGAAAGAGTAATGTCTGGATGTTGACTGAGATTAAAAGGACAGAGCTTCTACATGAATTTTTACATAAAAAAATAAAATAAAAAGATAAATAAAACACACACACACACACTCAGGAGGGCCGAAAGTAGCTAAAAATGGCTTGAAGTTTTAATGTTTAAGAAGATGAGCTGGAATAACAAGAGCAGATAACACAGTGACTAAAATGTGAGGACGTGATGGTGAATGTGTGTTGAATGTATTTATAGACCTAAACCATCGTGGTAAAATGTTACCTTCACTAACAAGAATAAAACACAAGAAACTAAAGTGATGATAGAGGATAAATCAGGCAGTCAGGTGGTAATTTCTCTGCTACGAAAAATGTAATCAGCTGTAGTTCTTCTCATGTCTGCTCCTTGGTTGAATAGATCTCCACACATCAATCTTCCAGCACGTGAATTAGCTTTTTTAATCTAAATTTATTACAACCCATCCTGTTCTTGATGGTTTCATCCTCCCACTTCATCTTTTGTTCTATCTGCTCCATCAAGCTCATCTTCCTTCCCACGCTGCTAAAAATACATTTAACACTTAATGCAGGATGCATTTGGAAGTTCTGAAGTGGCCGACAGATGATCCATGATTTAACAAAAGATTTTTCTGCATCACTCAGCCATCATGCTCAGCAGCCACCTTTCCCAACACAATCACATCAATTCACACAGAATGATCAAAACTGGACAAAAGAAGATGGAAAAATGTTGCTGATGAGTCCATTTCATTAAACATGGATCCTTCCTGACTTGTATTGAAGCCTCAGGCTGCTGTTATTGGTTTAATGGTGTGGGGGTAAGTTTGCAAAAAAGACAATAAAATGACATAATCAGCTTTATGTTGGTTAAATTATTATGAAATATTCATGTTTGATATCGGAATCAATGTAAAATTAGAGAAGGAAGTTGCAGAGTCACAATGGTTGAAAGGTTTTTTTTTCCCCAATTACACTTTAGAATCAGGAATAAAAATGAAGTCAGATAAAATATATGTACTTTTATAGGCTGAGATTTTCCATTTTTCCTCTGAGAGATAATTAATGTTGTTTACACTCAAGTAAGTCAAGCTAGCCAGACAGCAACACTTCCTCTAAAAACTAGTTACACTAATGAGTGGATTATTGACTTTCACTAATGACGAGAAAGAGAGGCTTTCTTTTTAGCTGTTTTAAAAACTGAGACAACAAAATAATGAACCACATTAAATGTGGTTATAGCTAATTTAGGACACAAACATCCCAAACAAAGATTTCCCAAGGTTGTCCACATACCTGCATCCACCATGTTCAGAACTGTCAAGTGTATAATCATTGTTAAGTTCATTGTTTTTACAATTATAACACGGATACAGCCCAAACTAATCATGTTAAACGAAAAACACAAACATTTTCTACTTCAGAGGTTCCTATAATGGGATGAGCATCTGATATTAAAATGCAGCCCTACACCGTTTTTCCAGGGTAGCATAATGAGGCATACTGAAGAAGCTACTGAGGGCTTGTTTGCATAAAATTTGCGCCACACCATTGTAATTACTTGTCATGGCATCATATTTGTAGACAGAATCAAGTTCATTAGCCTTATGACTGTACGTTTGCATACTTCCAATCATCAGGCTGATATTTAATTTTGAGTTTTGATAATTAATAAAATGTTGACCTTTCAGAATTAGTTTTTGCCTGAGGATGAGGACAGAAGGCATTTTGCTTCATTTATAGCTTATTCCTGTTTGCAGTTGTGTTTCAGCATCCTTCCAAGCGTCTATTTAACGTTGTGTTAAACCTGCCTCTGGACTGCGAAGGGTTGAACATGTAGTGAGTTCCCTGTAGATCATCAGTCTGAGATAATTGACAACCATGCAACCATTACACTTACATCTATTCATTTAGCAGAATCTTTTACCCAAAGTCACTTACAAATGAGAAAACAGTATTAAAGCCTTAAGATAGACTGGTCTACACACTAAATGCTAACTCAATTTAAATCTATAAAGTATAAGAAGTAAAAAATGCAGACATGCAGGTTAGGTCAAAGAGATTGGGCTCATACATCAAACTGACATGAGCTTGGTGTAGAGGTTTTTTAGTCATCATGGCCTCCGTGTTAAAAGTGTTAGTTGTTTAGGAAAAATAAAGGTGGCAAATTAGAAGAGCTTGTGTGTGTGTGTTGAGTTAGCCATTAGTTTTATGTTGTCACTGTAGCTCACCCTCTTGTGCACTTATTCTCTTCAACAAACAACCAATAAGTGGAGCACACAGGGGAATCAGGCTGGAAGATACCTCATTGTAGTTAAACTCCCACAAAAACCTGTGACTGTTTGATCCTTCCACTGCCCCTTAGGGACTGCTCGAACTGTGGGTTTTTGTTTTTCCTGTTTTTTGTTTTGTTTTTTTGTTTGTTTGTTTCTTCTGTCTTTTCCTCTGACACAGAAACATTTCATTAGTTTTTGTGGAAAATTTTCACTCTGTAAAACTGAGTAATTAAAAGTATGGATCGCTGTCACTTCAATTCAGTTCAGCTTTATTTATACAGCACTAATTAACAACAAAGTCATCTCAAAGCACTTCACAGACAGTACAGTTCAATTAAATTCAGTTAAATTATAATCCAATTTAAACAAATCCATCTATCTATCTATCTATCTATCTATCTATCTATCTATCTATCTATCTATCTATCTATCTATCTATCTATCTATCTATCTATCTATCTATCTATCTATCTATCTATCTATCTATCTATAATTACCAAGAAAACCAATGTATTGCAAATCCTCTCCATTCTTATCTGTACAAGGAAACAGTGACATCAGACATCAGAGACCTTCTCCATCAGAACCAAAACCAGGAAGGGAAACCTAAATCAGAACCAGGAAGGAAAACCTCTATCTGAACCAGAACCAGGAAGGACAGCCATCTGCCTGGACCAGTTTAAGGTGGAGAGGACAGGAAAGCAGTCAATAAGCACCGTAGTTCTAGGGAGCCAGATGTTGGCCAACATGTCAGACATACTGGCCAGCTGTTAGCTTGATGTATGAGGCTTCTTAAAAGTGTCAGGATGGGATATTATAAATAACACGACGCAATACACAACAAAAGCATCAGCCCTGGCTTGAAAAGGCATGTGTGAAAGGCACCAATGAGACATCCTTTGTAATCCATAAGGCCGAGGGGAATTTCCTGTGCTCTAATAGCATTTGGTAACTAGTTCCACTTCTCAAAAGTCCAAATCTGTACATGGTCTGAACAGAGATTGCCTGGTTTGCAGGGATGGCAGTACAGAGTGATCCATCCTCCATCCATCTCTCCATCTATCCATTTCCTTCTGCTTATCTTAAGTTGGGTCACAGAGGCAGCAGGTTCAGGAGGGAAATCCAGACATTCCTCTCCCCACCTACACTCTCCAGCTCCTAGGTTCCAAGGCATTCCCAGACCAGGAAAGGTATTTAATTCTTCCAGCAGGCTCCAGGTCTGCTCCGGGGTCTCCTTCTAGCTGGATGTGGTTCTAGCTGGAATCCCTTTCAAACGCGATGTTACATCTCAAGGGGTTTTCCATTATAAATAAATTGAAACTGAAATGTGCCCAAAAGGAGGTGACCAGGAGGCATCCTGATCAGGTGCCTGAACCACCTCAGCTGACCCTTGTACATGGTGGAACATCTCCGCACCGAGTTCACTCTGGATGTATAAGCTCCTCACCTGATCTCAAAAGCTAAGCCTGATTACCTTCTGGAGGAAGATCATTTCAACTACCTGTATATATGATCTCTTACATTCGCCACCCAAATTTCACGACCAAAGTTCCCAGTTTTCTCATACACTTTAATAATTTTATTATTTATTTAAGTGATAAAATTAACCAGCATTTCATAAACAGTTTATTTGACAAAATTGTGCTGTAAGTTCAGAGGAGATGGTAAATGTTGAATGTAATCTGAATTTGATATTACTTTACTGGAATAAAATGAAAATTTATGTGGCCCTGGATAACCCAATGCAGAAGGGCCACTAGAGTCCAAAAAGCCTTTGTTACAACCCTGATTCTGCTAAGGAAAAGGATGGTGGCAACATAAAAGATGGGAAATGACTGTTTAAGGTAAAGGGTTTTATTAACAAAAATAAATAAATAAAAGATAAGAACACAATCTGAAAACACAAGACAAAGAAAAACCAAATCCAAAGTATACAAAAGAAACACTACTAGCACCTATTAGTAGCTAATAAGTGCAAACAAACAATCATAACTGGGACCAACTAGGCCTTCTCACAACTGTCAGTGCTCAAAAATCCAAATGGCCCACCTAAGACTTGTCACAAGCATCAGCCTTCACAAAGAAAACCGTTCAGGTGACAGTTCAGACAACCCAAGCACATGTTCAAAACCAGAGACGACACATGCCAAGCTGCTCTAATGTCAAACAGCTGCCCCGAATGACTGTCTGAAATGCAATTAAATAGTGGAGCCCCAGCTGGACAGCAGACCACTGGGTCAGTTGCAGGCAGGGGATGGCACAGCGATCCAGTCACAGACTGGCCAATGGCCTGCTTGCAACCAAACAAAAATTTGAATACGTACACAAATGCCAAGACCTTGGAGTGTAACAGCCTTAATGGAAGCCATTTTCAAAAGACTTTAACTGCATCTAACTGAAGTTGCATGTTTATTAAAACAAACAGTTGAGTGCCCAAGACTGAAAATATGTAAGGTGTCTGATTTAATCGTTTCTAAGGCAACGTGTCAGTGTGAATGCTTTCCAAAATATACAGTTAATTTACTATTTATACCTAAATAAACAAGTACAGGCCTATCTCAAACCTCAATTTCTACAGATTTACAGATTATTGGCACTTAACAGTTGTTTAACTGTATTTCAGTCAGAATTTGGACCAAGCCACAGCACTGACAGTGTCCTCAACAAAGTTTAACAACATTATTCTGAACACAGGCAGCAGCAGAAGTTTAATTCTGGTTCTGTGAGATTTCAGTGCTGCTTATAAATTTCAGTGCTGAGTTTGGTCGACACAGACTAACTGGAAAACTAGGTGGGAATCTCTGGTCCACTTCTGAATTGGTTTAAATCTTACTTGAAGGACAGGAACTACTTTGTGTCAGTTGATAATAAAGATTTACTCAGAGATGACATTTGGAGTCCCCGAAGGCTCCGCGTTGGGCCCCCTATTGTTCAGCATCTCTGTGCTCCCACTAGTTCAGATCATGAAAACACAACAAATATCTGATTATAATTATGGTGATAACACTTGGCTCTCTTTTATTGCCTCACCAGGAGACTCTGGTCCCAGACAAAGCTTTGGTTCATGTTGCAGTCAAATTAATACTGAGATGTTCCAGAATTGTCTTTAGCTAAATAAATATAAACCTAAAATGATTGTATTTGGAATAAAAAATGTGTGTCCGAAGATTCTTCAGTCAGCAATGTTAAACCAACAGATCAATAATGAAATTTCAGTGTCATTTTGGACTCTGGGCTAAATTTTAACAGCAGGATTCAAATCAGCCCTTTGCCACCTGAACAAGGTGAGGAGAGTGATGGCTCAGCATGATTTAGAAAGACATCTGCTTTCAGTGGTCTTACTGATCTCACAAAAAATCACTAAGACACCTGAAAAGGCTCCCTCAGGTTCTCACATCTTTACCCTGGTTCTGGTCCAAACTATAGACCTGATCTGCTGATGCCATGTGAGCCACTAAGACTTCTAAGATAATCTGGATCAAGTTTGCCTTCCTTCCTGAGAGATCAAACTAAACATTTAGTTTAGTTGCTCCTGATATTTGGAGCAAACTACCAGAAAACCTGAAGTCTTATCCAGAACTTGGTTCTGGTAAATTTGGTTAAAAGCCTTTTTTATTTGCCACAGTTTTTAATGAAGATAGAGCGTTTTTCTTTTTAAACCTATTTTCTAGACCACCGCATATGTTTAAATGTGTAACTCGTCTGTATTCTTCCATCTGATGTTGTTCATCATCTCACAACAAGCTGCACGTCCCAAACAAGCCGTCTGTACAGGTTTAATGTGATGACAGTAACATGCTGTGTTTACTGTCTGCAGCTATGGAGGAGCTGGATGGGGATGAGGTCAGAGTGTCTTCCAGGGGACGCTTTGCTGAGAGAGACATCGTCCAGGTGCAGTTTTCTAAATATACTCTTCTGCTCTTGAAGATTATTTGCAGGGTTTTTTTGTTAAACACTACTGTATCATGTATAACTATAATGAAAGTGACCAAACTCCTAACCTCTAAGATATTCTGATTAGACAACTAAATAAATTAAAACTTATCAGCTAAGACCTTACCACGTTTTACGAGATACCCCCCTACAGGATGGACCAGCCTCCATGCTGTACTGTAAGAATGCTTCCTTCTTCTATGATTTGCCTCATGCTGATGAGTCCCAGCTTCGTCATCAATCCAT
Source organism: Melanotaenia boesemani (assembly GCF_017639745.1). Taxonomy (NCBI): domain Eukaryota; kingdom Metazoa; phylum Chordata; class Actinopteri; order Atheriniformes; family Melanotaeniidae; genus Melanotaenia; species Melanotaenia boesemani. The sequence goes on from NC_055684.1 coordinate 7,361,124, forward strand.
AAAACAGATTATTATAAACCAAGTCCAGGCCAGCGTGAAGGAAGGTGTCCAACCATGAAGATGTTGGCTGTTTCAGGCTCTTCTTGCAGTTTTATCATACTGATACTTTTCTTCTACTACTTCTTCTACTTTTCTTACTTTTCTGTAGAAGTTTTGGACTCTCTACCAAACCTAGCAAAGATTGGAGCTATATACCCTCAGTTTTCATTTGGCATTTAAAGCTGCTGTTCCCTTATAATGCATCCTATTATTTTGGAAATTGCATTTAAATCACTGCCTCCTTTTATTTAAAGAAAGAATAAAATTTGTTCCTAACTCAGTTAGGCTCCTTATGGTCCGTGGCAGTTTTTTTTTTTTTGGGGGGGGGTCTTTTGTTTTGTTTTTTTCTTTTAAAACAAAAAAATGAAAAGACAATTTTTGTTTCCTAAACCATAATGAAAAACCAGATAATGGACTGTTACCTATTCTCAAATTTGTGCCTAAAATAAAAATGACAAAAAAAAAAACCAGATATTAATGCTTTGATTTTATCTATTTATTTTTTATGCAGAGAAGTCACATGACCCAGAAATTCTCTGTGCTTGGTGTATGTGGTGTTGAATACATGTCCAACATGCGTTATAAACTCCTCCGATCATCATGATAACAAAATCCAGAATAAAATATTTCCTGACTTTGTTTCACATGTGTATTAAGAAAATTAAAACTGAATTAAATATTTTAGGAATTAAAGAATGTTTTTGTTTCCACCTGTATCCATAGATACTGAGTAGATACGTTAATAGCTTTAATAATTTAATAATAATAACTTTAATCATTTCCAGCTTACATTACTCTCCCCTGAAAAGCACAGGAGCTCCCCTAAAAACATTTAGCTGATACTTTAAACGGAGCCTTAAAATAGTCTGCTTTCAGGTTACATTTTAATTTTTCAATAATGTTGCTGATGTTTCTTTAAAAGAATAGCATTAATTTGTTGGTGTTGTGTTTATTCATTTATTTAACCTCCTGAGACCTATGAGGACATCACATATTCGGTTTTCTGCACCATAATAGTAAATTCTGTGTAACTCTGGGACCTGTTTAACACTTACACTACCATTTCAGTCAGAAGAGATTTTGTTTTTCTATTTAATATTATATTTATATGAACATCATATAATCGTAAATACTAAAATTTTATTTAATGGTTCCTCCTAACACCAAATAAGTACAAAAAAATCTCTACTGCAAATCAAACTGAAGCTCGGATGTGAGAAGGTTAATTTAATTAAATCTTCCACATGATGCAGGTGACCCGTTCTGTTTTCTTCAGCACTGTGGACAGCTGTGTGCTGAGTGTCCATACAACAACCACTTGATATGCTTCTTTGTTGTTAAAAGAACTTTCTGTTCCTATTTCTGAATAAACAAGCTGCATAGGGCAGTAGCAAAGTCTTTTTTTTTCTTTTTTTTTTTTACTGTCACCATGCTATGTCCACTAATATATATGCATATGCACGTGACTTTAAATGTCATGGTGTAAGTCCAAAAATGAGGCTCCCCTGAAAGCCCCAGTGCAATTTAAGCCATAACTGGACCCTGTACCTTAATTTTTTTTCTTCTTGCTTCTCAGGGTTAGCAGCGTTATGAAAATTACAGATTTTAAAAAAGCTTCACTGTGCTTTCTAATAATTTTCACATACTTTGCAATTAATGAAATAATACATTAGATTATATCTATTGGGGAGATGCTTTGCTTCCAGCTCTCAGTAAAGCTGGGTACACACACAAAGATTATCAGGCTGTTTTTGTCCCGACTTTGCCTTGTCTTGTCTTACAAGACTTTCCTATGAAATTATTATTAGGTTTGAAGTGTCTTAAGAGCCAATTCGTCCCGACAATTGACTATTGACAATTGTAAATATTGAACATGTTCAATATTTACGACCAAAAATCTTCACGTGTGTGTGGAAAGCCGACGATCCCTGAGTGGGTGGATTGTGATGTGGAACGGAAGGTAGCCAATCAGAGATGACTGGAGAGCAAGAAAGGATATAAAGTCCATGTTCACGCTGCCTCCATTCTGTTGTTTGTTTCACTTCTGGATTTTCCTGTTAACAATGGTCTCAAGACCACCGTCATTCCTTCATCTTGTAGATCCTCTTCCATGTTGGGTGTTGTGTTTTCAGGTTGTTGCCATGTTTCTTCTTCTATGTTTTTGTTAGATCACGTTCGTTCATGCAAGTTTTCTGGCTTGGAGGACTAGATTCTAGATGGGTTGCAGGATAGAATGGTTATGTGTGTGTTCTGTGTTGAGATTATCGGAGCACACCACACACACTACGATCAAAACTGTTAAATGCCTGATTTTCTCTCTTCATGTGTGAGGTCTCGAACAGATAAAAAAAATCTCATCAGATTTAAAAAAATCCTCACCAGGCTTAAGTCAACTAAGCCACCACCTTTGTTTCTTATCCAGTTTGTTCCTTTCCGGGACTACATCGACCGGTCAGGAAACCAGGTCCTGAGCATGGCCCGGCTGGCTAAAGACGTTCTGGCAGAGATTCCGGACCAGCTGCTGTCTTTCATGAAGAGCCGAGTGATTGAACCTCGTCCACCACTTCCTGCCACCTCTGATGCACCTACCATGTCCTCCTCCACCACAACTAATACTCCTGCACCCAAACAACGCAACACACACCCCTGAATGAAAGCAGTGTGTATCCGTGTGTGTCTGTGTGTGTGTGGGTGGGTGGGTGTGTGTGGTTCCAGGGTTGTTGGCACAAACCAAATCTGTAAACTGAGCCTTTGTTTCTTTTTAAACTGTATATGGAAAGGACCCCTGTGCAGGACCTGGACTGTAAGAGTGGAAAGCATACTTTTTGTGTTTATGTTTCAGGTTCTGACCCTTATCAGGACCTACTATAGTACAAACTTTGTTTTAAATGCTCAGACTGCATTTAAAACAAAGGCTACAAATGCAAAGATGTTTTTCGTGAGTCAGCTTTTTCATTGCATTTCTGTGACTGATCTAAACCTTTTTGGATTTTTTTATTTTTCCTACAGAAATCGAGTCCAGCTCCTTCAGCTCCACCTCAGTTTCTATCCCACTGTTCCTTTCACGATCACAGAGAAATAAATGTTTAACTATCCACAAAATTAGATTTTTATCAGTTGTAAATAAACACAGCACCAAGGCTGACGTCCTTCTCTTGTTTGTTTATTCTCAGGGCAATATAAAGGCTTGAGAGAGGAGCTGGAAATACAAAAGAAGGAATAATTATGTCCAGGTTGTGGCATCTGAGATCCAGTGGACACCAGTTCATGTTATTATTTCAGCATCCATCAATTAATGTTTTATTGCTGGATGCTAAATATGAAACTCGTGTATGTTTTAATTCTAAGGGATGGTGAGTGTTCTGCATTTCCAGGTCACCGTTCAGAAATGGAGCGAATCTAAACTAATCCCATACAGACATGTGGGGAGGCGCTTCCAAGCATCTCTGGAGAGCAAAAATACATACAAGCCCATGAAATCGGCTCAAGATGGAGAACAGATTGAAATATCCTCCGCTTCAGTACTTCCTCCTCCTCCAGCCACCTTACAGTTTAACAATATGGAGCTGCAGATGGTTTCAGCCCCAGTTGCAAAGCTGAATCTAACCAAGCCTGTGTGTGTTTTCTGTCCCCAATCTTCCGTTAAAGTCTAACTCCCTCCGCAGAGCCTGTCATTTGGAATGAATCATGCATGAGGTGGGTGCCTCTGGTTCTCATGCTGTCTGGTGCATGTTCCTTTTTGAAATGAAAAGATTTGGTCAGTGTGTATTTCACTGGCAGGAATACTTCATATGTAGCAGAAAATGAATGAGAGGGTCAAGGTCACATCTACTCTTCTTCATTTTTCCAAGAAGGATGACACCAAGAGAAAGAGTGAAGGAGGCGGGGATTTGCCCAGGCTTTGTTGTGTGTATGAATTATTCAAAAAACCCTACATCTGTTTTTTATTTATTTATTTAATGTGATGGCCCTGTAAAGCTCATGGTAGTGCTTCTTGAAAAGAAAACCCACACACACGAGAACAGACTAAACAAATTCAAGAAACACGTTAATCGGTTTCACAACATGTATGGCATGTAGAAAAGAAATTATTACAAAGAGCTCAACAGTAATACAAAAAAGAGGCAACACTCACATGTTTGTCATTTCAGCCTTCTGACTCTAAGTTAAATATTTCACTATAAGAAGAAGTGGTGTGTTTAAGGCCCATTTATGCTCTCTTATGTACATAAATAGGGACAACCGTTTCAGACGTTGTCGTATGTCACCGTCCTTCCATGCGTCTCTTACGTTGCCATGATGAATTAAATTTCTCCACTAGTGGGCAGTGCTGAGGCCTGAATTATTTGCTCACAGACTTGGTAAATATATTGAGAAGAAGTGATAGCCAGTATGGCTTTAGAGCAAAAAAGGTTCACTTCAGTGGCAGTGATGGAACTTGTAGAAGAGATATCTACCGCAATAGATAATAAGTAATATACTGTTGGTGTTTTTATAGGTTTAACAAAGGCATTTGATACAACTGATCGTAGTATATTAATGACCAAACTAGAGAGATATGGTATAAGAGGGTTAGCATACACATGGATGAAAAGTTACCTGGATGATAGATAACAATATGTGTAATTAAATAATGTCAAATTAAATCAGTTGAATGTAACCTGTGGGGTTCCTCAAGGGTCTGTGCTAGACCCTAAATTATTTATATTATATATCAATGACATATAATGAGCCAAAAGGCAAAGCTTTTGATTTACCGGTCGATCTACATTCCCACCCTCACCTATGGTCACGAGCTGTGGGTAGTGACTGAAAAAATAAGATCACGAATACAAGCGGCCGAAATGAGTTTTCTCCACAGGGTTGCCGGGCTCTCCCTTAGAGATAGGATGAGAAGCTCGGTTATCTGGGAGGGGCTAGAGTAGAGTTGCTGCTCCTCCACATCGAGAGGAGCCAGATGAGGTGGCTCGGGCATCTGGTTAGGATGCCTCCTGGACGCCTCCCTGGTGAAGCGTTCCGGGCATGTCCCACCAGAAAGAGGCCCCGAGAAAGACCCAGGACACGCTCGATGGACTACATCTCTCTGCTGACCTGGGAATGCCTCGGGATCCATCTGGATGAGCTGGTGAATGTGGCCGGGGAGAGGGAAGTCTGGGTTTCCCTGCTTAGGCGGCTGCCCCAGCAACCCGACTCCAGATAAGCGGCAGAATATGGATGGATGGATGGATGGATGGATGGATGGATGGATGGATGGATGGATGGATGGATGGACGGACGGACGGATGGATGGATGGATGGATGGATGGATGGATGGATGGATGGACGGACGGATGGACGAACGGACGGACGGATGGATGGATTATCCCTTGAATTTCTGAAGTCATTATTTATACATAGGTGACATGACATCTATTTACTTGTTGGACTGAACTCAGTAGCCCACTGATGCCATCCGATGTCTTTCTTAAATGTGATGTAGTTTCTTAAATTTGTTCCAATCTAATTTCCATCTCAGATTATTGATTAATTTATTTCTCTAATTAATAATGTTGCCATGACAGCTGTAGATCTTTAAGTTTGCAGTATTGCAAAAGCACCTGTAGCTCATGATAGCGCTTACCTTTAGCATGTTTAGCTTTAATTTCAGGATAGCTGGCTAGCAAATGTTGTTATCACTAATAGTTTCTCCACACTCTTGATTGGATCTCTGCCCAACTCGTCCCGCCTTTCAACTTTACTAAATATGGTCTGCTCGGAGTCTATCTCTTCTGAATATTTTTGTGTTTATTTTTATTTGTAGACAATAGACAGTAGCCATATATCCGTCTCAATACATTTCATCATTGGTTTTGATCCTTTGCATTAGTTTTTATTTGGTTATCATCTTGTTTTTGTCAGAAAACAATAGTCATTAATGAAAAATATGACAAAAACTACTAGTCAACAAGATGAATATTGTTAGTTTTTTAAGCAGAAAAAAGGGGTTAGGGTCTTTTGTGCTTGAAAATTTTTTTAACCTAAGTGGAGTTGGAGCTTGACAAGATGACTTCCACTTGGATGAACAGTGTATAAAATTTTGTGACACTTAGTGGGAAATTTGCATATTGTAGCTAACTGAACACCCACAGCCTTGTCTTCCCATGTTATGAAAAAAGATGGAAACATAAATAAATAAAGAAGAAGCCCTCTCTGAAACCAGTGAAAGGAACAAATATTTTCCAGTAAGCCACTGAAACTTTTCAACAGATTTTTCTAAATTAAAAACATTTTAAATTAGATATATTTTCCCAAAAAGTATTTAATTGGCCTAAAATAAAATTTACAACTTTAATTTTCTGTTATGGTGAGTGGCTCTGTTTCATCATTTTAATACTTTAGTTAGTTAACAGCTTTTTTTCTACCTGTCTCTGTTTTTGTTTGTTGTTGAAATGCTGCAATAAACCTCATTTGCATTTGTGTCGGTTATTTTCATGCACACAGTAGCACACTGAGCTTTCAAGGGCATGATAGTTTTCCTACACTGTGACAGGTTGTGCTGTCTTTCTCTGCTGCACAGTACACACCTAAAAACACGTTCTGTGCAATTTAGTTGAATCTTGACCTTTGGCACTTGTGGAAAAGTTACGCAAACAGTTCAGGAAGAGGATTAAACCTGATATCACCACAAAAACAGAAAGTAGGGGATGTTTGTAAAGTTGTACAATGAGTGGATTAATCTGGATTTGTCTGACTTTTTGAGCATGTCTCATTGTATCAGAAGGGAAATGAATATGTGGCCTTATTTCTGTTAAAATACTACCAGTACTGAGAGGAAGGACTCTATTTTTATATGACGACACAGGACATTTATGTTGTTTTTGCATGTTTATTTGACTCTTATGCTGCTAGTGATTGTACTATGTGTGTTTTTTCATGTCTGAAAATGACTTGAGACAGCAATCCAACTTGTGTTACTTGTGTAGTCCACCGTGCAGGAGCAATGTTTCTTACTCTGTTACTGTGTAGGGCAGTGGTTCTCAAACTTTTTAAGCCACGACCCCGAAGATAACATAGTTGGTGTTCGTGACCCCACACGACTGGTGATTAATTGTGCAATGAATCAAATAGGTTGTCTTGCAGCCATCATCTAAAGGTGATGCTGGAAAACTATCAGAATCTTCATAAATAAGGAATATAAAGTGGTTTTTGGTGGTTCACCGCTGTGACAAGGCAGTAATCAGCTTCTCTCGCGACGATAAGGATTTTTAATATGGCATGTGTACTAACTTTTTTGTTTATGTGTTAAAAAATAAAGGTGTTAATTTAAAGATTTATCTCTTTATTAATGGTTTGATTTTGACAGCACTGGTAAAAATCCCAAAAATTATTTAATAAACGCAGACTATACATTTTTTCCAACTATCTGGTGACCCCCTAAATTTATGTTGTGACTCCCATGGGGTCCCGAACCCCAGTTTGAGAACCACTGGTGTAGGGTACACTTGAAGGAACTGCCAGTGTAATAATCCAAAACATGCAAATAAATAAAGACAAAAGATAGAATAGATTTGTAGAACAAAATGTTGGAACATGCATGCGTGTGTGTAATGATCGATAAGTAAAATAACCTAAAATCATTTAACCTGTTGGATATTTTTGTATGAAGCATGCTGAACTCTTTTCACAGTGTAAAAAGTGAAATAATTACTGATGAACAAACAATACACTGCTTACTACTTCTTCCCAGTCTAGTGAATTCTGTACAAGTTACTTTAAGATCAAATGTAAATGTGTTGAAGTGATGAACAGAAACTTCTGTGAACAGTCTTCCACTTGCGTTGTTCTGCTCTGAAACTGATGTTTATTTTTCTTTTCCATTTGTGTTAGTCACATTTTATTTATTAGCTGATTATTGTATTCTAGCTTCTGCTTAGAAACCAAATAAAGATATCATGTAAACAGTTAACTGTCTTCCCAAGCAGAGAGGTCAGTTACTGGTTTGACAGTAATTACTGGGTGATTTTATGTGCTGTGCAAATTTTCTATTTTTATTTTTTTCTTTTGTAGTGTAAGGTGGGGTGTTGATTTTTCTAATGACACCATGGAATAAAACCATAAAAAGGAAGGAAAAAAATTGGGATCTAATTTTTATGGAACCCGAGAGCTGCCATAATTGAAAATATATTATAACATAATTATCTCAGGAAAAAGACTTAATTATTTTACCAAACTATGATAAAAACAAAGAAGTCTTTGTCTGTTAGAGTTTAGGAAATCGATTACCATGAACAGAGTATCTGATGCTTGTCTTAACTTTCTGCTGTGGATTCTGACCAATTGTCAAGTTTATTGGTAATTGGGACAATTACCAATAAAAATTAACCGCTAATTTTTCTTCTTGATCAAATGGTGACCTTGAGAAAACAAGGCTTGTTATCTTGTAATAATCAGTTACAGTCAGTGGTTATCTGGAGAAAACAACAACAACAACAACAAGTTAGTAAAGATTAGGAAAAAAAATTAATTGATCACAAGAAATCGAGCTTCATGATTTTGAGATAAGGGCATCAAAATAACATGGCTATGCATGGCTACTCTAAGCTTCATTCATCATTCTGTGAATTGTATTGTGTGTTTGGAACGTAATGAATTCCAAATCTCATCAACCAATATTTTATTCCCAGTAGAACATAAACAACATATCAGATATTGAAATGGAGTTATTTTACATTTTACCTTCACAGATGTGGAAGCTTCCCATGCCATTGGCACTAATGCACCCCCATACCATCAGAGATGCAGGCTTTTCACTGATAACAAGCTGGATGCTCCCTCTCCTCTTTAGTCTGCAGGACACGGTGTTCCAGGTTTCTAGAAATAATTTCGCATTTTGATCCATCTGACCACAGAACAGTTTTTCACTTTGGCTTAGACTATTTTAAGTGAGCTTGGTTCAGAGGAGACAGCTGTGTTTCTGGATCCTGTTCACATCTGGCCTCTTCTTTGTATGATAAGAGCTTTAACCTGCATTTGTGGATTTCAGGGGAAACTTTGTTCACAGACAGTGATTTCTGGAAGTCTGTTTTTAATGCAGTGCTGCCTGAGGGCCCCAAGATCGCCAGCATCCAGTTTGACCTTCAGCCTTGTCCCATGCACACAGAGATTCCTCCTCATTCAGAATCTTTTGATGATATTATACACTGTAGATTGTGGGATCTTCTGTCTTCACAGTTTTATGTTGATGAATGTTTTCTCAAAATTATATTTGGGGCCAATTTGTCTAAGATTGGTGAAATTGTCCATCTTTATGAGGGACCTCTCTGAAATGCTCCTTTTATAGTCATGTTTATGAGCTGTTGCCAGTTAACCTAATTAGTGGTAAAATGCTCCTCTGGTTGTTTCTGATTAGTGCCAATTACTTTTTAAGCCTCTTGTTAGAGCTGTATTGCTGTCATCAAATTTTAAAAAGAGCTTATATTTTCCATGAAAATGTATGTCTCAGTTTCAACATCTGATATTTGGTTTCTGTTATATGCCTTGAAAAATTTCAGCTTTTATTTAAATTTTACATCCAAACCTTTTTGGAACTGGGGTTGCATCACACATACATACAGTTCTTTTTTCTGAAAAATGTTATCTCAATTGTCAAAATATATATGGAGATAATTTGTAAGAGGATGAGTTTTAAATACACTGTTTTGATTTTTATTTATTTATTTTTAGTTTTGTTAATCAGAGGATTTTTCCTGTGATTCTCATTGAAGGCAATGCCCTGTTTTACGGTACTACACTGCCATCTAACGGAAGGAAGATGGAGAAACAACCAAACTAAAGACTTGGTTTGCGAATGCCGTTTAAACAAATTTAACTGTACGTTCTGGCTCAAAGTCAGTCATGGTTTCGAAAATGTCAATTACTCCCCTACTATCCTCCCTGATAAAGAATAATCATTTTAGGGTAAACTGCTTCCAAATCCATTCCACAGTTTTACAAAGAGCTAGTGTTGCTGTATTCATGAAATGCCGGTTGCCCCCTCTTCTAGAATAGTATGACACAGTTTACGAATATAAATTTACTAAATAAAAAGTGTATTTTTTATTTCACAACTGTACATCCATTGTTCTGTTTCAAGAAAGTTAGTGAATATGTAAATTAGATTAGGAAATTTTAGGAGGAAAAAAACTACAGTTTTAATACTAAAATAACAAAGTTGAAAAATTTCCGTGCAGACCTTGAAGGCTACACTTGGCCTGCTGGAAACCGTGTTGTGGCTGCATGGATCATCTCGAGCTACTAGGGCGGGCCTTTTCAGTGTTGCTGCTACAGGGATACCAAGATGGAAATCCAGGGGCTTTGTGAAGCCCAAAACATTCAGTCTCAACATGGCGCCCCACACAGAACTACTTCATCTCCGACTCAATCACTAACAGCCTCGTCAGCTCATTTAATTTCCGCCGACTATGAAGCCGACAGACGTCTGGATCCACCTGAGCCTCATAGTGACAACAACAACAACAACACCAGGCCGAAGACTTCGTCGTTTCGCCCACTGGCGGAAAATGGCAGCGATGTTGCTCGGTCGTCTGTTAGCAAACCACACTCAACGAACAGTGCGATTTGGGGGCTTTATAACTTAAACACGGAGAAAGAAAACGACCTCAATGCACTTCTGGGTTCGCATGAGTTTGTTAGGACTGCATGGAAGTACGAAGAAAGCGGGGACAGTGCGATGCAAATGGCGCTGCCTCTGTTTGAAGGGGAAGAGGAACCGCAGCGGCAGCTAACGTTGCCTTTCCCAGTTTTACGGCAGCAGCGTGAGGACGGCGCCTTCAAGCATCCATCAATAGACAGCCAGTCTGCCGCATCCAACAGGACAGACAAATCTACACAGGAATTGTATGTCGTTTTTAATGTCGTCCAAGATGATGGGACCGACAATCCTAGCCAGCACCGACCGGATGTGTCATCAAACAGCGGGGATAAAGTGAAAGGTAGAAAATCAGACTGCTTTAAGGGAAGTCACCGCGACTCCATGGAGGTTGGAAACAGCAGCGACGTTGCTTTCTGTGAGTCTAATGACAGCCTAAACTGTCTGGACACACAGACACTAAAGAAAGCAGATCATGTTTTCAGTTTATTAACCGACAGTTCCGCCGTGGTTAACACTAAACAGGCTGCTTACCATCACACGGTCGAAGACGTTGTTTTGACGAACAAATATGGCGATAAGATTTGTGGCCAGATCTGTACCGAAAACAGCGGCGGGAAGCTGGTTAGAGAGCCTATTTCAGAAGCGACTGGTATGGTGGAAGCCATGGAGACATCGGAGTTTATTTCAGACTCCAGGGGGCTGCAGGACGGTGCAAACCCAGTCACTGCCTTCACAAGTCCGTCTGCTAGTGAAACCTTTTCCGGAACCATCACAATAAACAATCAAAGCATCATAGTGACCATTGAAAATGGGATACTGACTCTCGCTGCTCCACCAGAGGGATATGTGCATAAAGAGGATGACATGGTCAGCTTAAAAGAACATCTGGGTATGAAAGACCATGAGGATATTGTTCTTCTGAACTATGACAGTGGGACAAAGTCCATCGGGAAGATCAGCACGCTGGCAGTAGCCAGTCCAAACCAGCAGGAAGAGCCCAGACCTGGTTTATCTGTTAGTGACTCTGAGCTGGCTCTGGTGGATGATTGTTCATTATCAGAACTGGGAACCTCACTGGATTCATGTCCTGTCAAGCAGGAGACAGGAGCTCTGTGTGCTGTAACAGAGGCTGATCTGGTAACTCCATCACCTAAAGCCCCGGCGGCGAACTGTGACAATGAGGATTTAAACTCTGCACCACTAATCAGGTCAAAGAAAGACATTGTGGCTACCTTTGCGTGCCCAGAACCAGGCTGCTTGTGTTCATTTGATTCCCGTCAGAAGCTCAAGGTTCATCTCCTGAATCACGCAGAGGACCCGCGGCCATATCAGTGCACCATAGAGGGCTGCGGCTGGGCGTTTGCCACCTCTTACAAGCTGAAACGGCATCTCCAGTCCCATGATAAGCAGCGGCCTCATACCTGCCAGTTTGAAGGCTGCGGGCGGCGCTTCACCACGGTCTACAACCTCAAGGCTCATGTTAAAGTCCACGAGCAGGACAATGCCTTCATCTGCGAGATCTGCAGCGAGAGGTTTCGCAGCGCCACAAGGCTCACAAATCATCAGAGGGTCCACTTTGAGCCGCAGAGGCCCCACAAGTGTGAATTCCCAGGTAACCTCCATTTTATCATGAAGCTCCTTTACAATAACAGTTTACCAAAGTTCTGTACACAAGAGAGCACAAAGATTAAAAGCTCATACAACAGAAAAGGGGGAAAGACAAAATAATAGACTAGAAATTAGTGAGGTGAAGAATGTGGATTAAAGCAAAATACTGAAAGTGTTTAAATAACAAACACAGGTAGAAGATGTAAGTAAGGTGCTTCTGTAGATTGAACAACATTAAACATGTGGATAAGAAGCTATCCAAAATCAGGGATGCACGGATCCACCACTGATATCTCTGAGATAGTATCACAGATACCGATTCAGAAAACCGCTGCATTTACCTCACAAATGATGTCTCGGTGTGTAGAAAAGACTGAAGTCTTTCTTTTGTGCGAGGCAACATCAGACTTAAAAATGTCTTTCTCAGTTTTTAAAAACAGATATAAATGTACTGAATTCCTTATTTAACAACTGTGCACCAGTACAGCAATCTTAAATAAGCTTTAACAATTTTAAATAAGCTTCACAAGCTTAGTCAAACGTGAAAATATAACACAACCTCTCCTGGTTCAGTCAGTGCAAGTAGTAGTATAACACCCAATGTAAAATAATAAAGTCCTGAAACTGGAAAAAGAATAGCTTGACTACCTTGGACAAAGAATAGGTTAAAATAAACAAGAACAAAACCTTTTTGAAATAGTTCAGTCAGTTCAATTAGGAATTGAAAATCCAGTGTGAAATAAGTAATAAATTAGCTGAAACTGAGGGAAAAAAGAAACGAAACAATAGCTTCACTAGCTTAGTTATTATATTCAAAATAAACTGAAATTAGCTCTTTACAATAGTTTAGTGCAATGGTTTAATTATTAATTATTGTGTTTAGGTTGATCTCCATTAGCTGTGGAGGGCAGCTGTTCTATTATTTCTTCATCCACGCTCAACACTGCCGCTGACAAACTTATCTGTTATTCACCGTATGTAAATGGTGGCATGTCCTTTCTGACTCTACATGTTTGCACGTTTACAGTTCTCCTCCGCCCGATATGCAAAGACTCATGCGTGTGCACACGCAGGTGAGCACACTCCCACCAGCTGACAGGCAGAGTGTGTGTGTAGGAAATTATGTGACGTAAATAACAGAGAATAACCAGGCTTCACTAATTTACCCTCCATCCCGCTGATAAAACTGACGTAGCGTAGTTTGATCATAGTTTTATTTAACGTTTCATCGTCTCTGCTCTTTCGTACCAACCTGTGGTCTGTCGTAGATCTAAACTGCAGCTGAATCTCTCCACCACACGTTTTCCTAGACCCAGCTCAGCTTCTGGTCGGTAATAATGTGTTTGTTAGGAGCAAAGCTGCGTTCATTTCACGCCATTGCTAGATGAACTCCATGTGGCAGTAGTCCACATTGTCCTCTATCCTTGTGCACAGCCTTGTCACCTCCTGCCTGGATTACTGCAACTCTCCAGCCTCCCACAAAAATCCCTTCAGAAACTCCAAATGGTTCAGAACTCTGCTGCCCGCATCATCACCCGAACTCCTTCCTTTCATCACATCACTCCCATCCTGCAAGAACTCCACTGGCTTCCCATTAAGTACAGGATAGAATATAAGATCCTCCTCTATACATACAAATCCAGATAAACTCTCACGTCCTTACCTCTCAGATCTTCTCCATATAGTCACCCCTTCCAGATGTCTTTGCTCCTCCTCTTCTGTCCATCTCTCTGTCCCTCCTGCCTGCCTCAGCACCATGGGGAGCTCTGGAACACACTTCCTCCTGACCTCCGCAATACCGACTCTCTCCTCACCTTCATCTCCAAACTCAAAACCCATCTTTTCAGAACAGCATACTGTCTGTACCCTTATTTTCAATCGCTTTCTCGCCACTCTGCCTTTTATGTTTAGGTTTTTTAATTGTGTTGTTTGATTTCCCTGAACTGTTAATGTTTGCTTATTTGTTTTGTACAGCGTCCTTGGGTGCCCTGAAAGGCGCTTTAAATAAAATGTATTATTATTGTTATTATTATTATTATTATTATTAGCGCACATTAACTCATTTAATCGTCTTTTTCTTTCGTTTTTTTTTCGGGTGCAAAAAGTCTGCAAGCCAGAGATTCGGCACGGTGCTGGAATACTTTAGGTCCTGAATTAAACATGCTGCTGAGTAAAGTACCAAACTCAGTTTTAAGCCCAACTATATGAAAAACTGCACTAAGATCTAAGAGAATTAAAGTCGCTTATTTACTGTCTGTAGACGAGAGCAGATCATTGAAGACTTTGAGTAGGATGTTATTTCTGTTTAAAACAAAAGAAGAAAAGATTTTTTTTTACTTTTGGACAAAAAACCTCCAGTGTGTTCCTTTCTCTGTCCTGTACAGGCTGTGAGAAGACCTTCATCACCTTCAGTGCCCTGTTCTCCCACAACCGAACCCACTTCAGGGAAACGGGTCACTACACCTGCACCTACCCAGGCTGCGACAAGACATACGACAAAGCCTGTCGCCTCAAAATACACATGCGGAGTCACACAGGTAAGCTGGTGGAGGACGTGTCGGTGAAGTCGCTTCCCACCAGCAGCTCTGGAAGGCAGATGTGGCGCTCCGCGGTGGTTGCACTGGTGCACCCAACGTTTTCATTTGGTGCACCAGCAAAACGTTTAGGTGGACCCGCATTTTAAGGATTGTCTTCTGATCATTGCACACAGACACTGATGGTTATTTAAGTTATTTTAAACAATAATGAGGTTTAGAAAAATGTTTCTTTATTTGAAGCATGAATGTAAGTAGAAAAAAAACATAAAAAATATAAACTTAAAGTTCTAGTTTCACTGAAGTGAATGAAACAAAATATTTCAAACTTTGAAATGGCTCATGAGGCAAATTTCCGCTCTCTGGATCCACGTTTAATCCAGAGGGCAGCCTCTCGTGTTAGCAGTTTTATCGAACATGATTAATATTTATTTTCTATGGATTTTCTTCAGGACAGCCTGCAGGTGCAGCTCAAACACACAGAGTGAGTCTGATGGAGGCTGCTCTAGTTTTCTGGCATTATATATCAGCCAGTATAGTCTCACTAATGCTCCTCTAGAAACGGATGCAGCTCTGAAAGTTTTTCTAGAGCTTTGTAGCGTTGAATTTCTTCTTTTTGAATATGACCTCTTAGCCACAGCTGAACTTCTGGGAAGACTTGCTCCTGGTCAGTTCAGGTGAAGTCACGCAGACGGAGGGCTGCAGCGGTCAGAACACGTTCAACTCTTTCCAGCTTTTCTGCTTCCTGTTCTTCAGGAAGCAGCGAGGATAATAGAAAACACCACGTATGAGCATATTCCACTATATTCCACCTTTTACAATTAAATCCAGTTTCCGCGATTCTCATCCTTCGCCCAAATGGACGTCTAATGTGCGCCGGTCTTAATTTTAATCTAACACTCAGTGCAGGCTACAGTTGTGGCTCAGATGAAGACCCACCGCTTCTCCTGGCTGTTTATCACGGTGTTATTCTTCTGTGAGCTCAGGTAAGGAGGGAATGAACACAGAACATGCAGAAAGACATTCAGAGATTCGGAGTCCTAAGAAAAAAAGTTGGTCACACTCAAAGTTTTGGTCGCACTCTGGAGCCCTGAGATGAGTCAGCCGTGGTTCTAAGGAAGCCTGGCCTGGTTCTACAACGGTTTGTATTCAGGCCACTGGTTTTTATAAAAGAAGTCATCCTTTAGTCATTTGACTGTGTGTATGTCTCTCTCTCTCACACACACCCCATTGTATCTAGCATGTGTTTGTCCTGTGGATCATTTTCCTGGAGATGTTGGTTTTCAGTAACAGTGGACCTGTTGTTAATCTGAAAGGTTCGGTTTCATTTAGGACTGACACAAGATACAGAAACTGGAATTAACAGATTTTGTTATGGAGGGGAGAAATGGGGAGAAAAGCCCAAAAGGAGGAGAAAAGGATGGTGTCTTTAGTTTTATCCAGTTCACTGTCTTTAAAAGCAGAAGTCATGTCAGATACTGAACATAAGTCAATAAAGTTTTGTCCAACCAAAACGGCATAAAAAAGCTCTGAAAACCAGACTAACACACACACTGCAGGTTTTTGGAGCTGGATGACAGCTCATTGACCAAGGCAAACTGCAGTGAAGCATAACTAACATCTAACATACAGCTAAATAATTAATAATGTTGCTCTCATTTTCATATTTTTCTGTTTTGTTTTGTTTTTTTTCTGGCAGATGACCAAATACATCAAAAATTGGGACAGAAAAGCAGCACATTAAGACTGCACGTCAGCCTTTCTGCCACTCGACTCTAGTAAAAACCTGATTTTATAACTCCAGCTAGGGCGGGGAGATAAAATGATCTCCTTGTTGCGAATAAATTCATGTCAGTTTTCAGTCCATCCACCAGCTGTGTATGAGTGCACCTTAAGCTGGTTGCTAACCATCCTCGAAAACCCAAAAGCAAAGAAAAAACAAATGGCACAAAGGCCGCTTCAACAACAGTTGTGATCGATCAGCATAGAAAACTCTTGGTTTAATTTTGTCCTATCATCAAACTGCAGCAGCATCTGACAGAATCTCCTTTTAAGTGCAGACGTCTGTGGAGTGATTTCAGCTGAATTCACATAGGCGGTGAATAACTTGATTCCTCTTCTGTGCATGTAAACTAGCCAGGTAGACCTTTAACCTTAGCTTGGTTCAGCTGTGAAGTCATGGCTTTTCCCTGTTTCTCTCAGCAACAGGATTAACTCCAGACTCAAAAAGTTATGGACAGATTTTGATAAAATTTTCAGGAAATCTCGAACAAGCGATCAGATTTTTGGGGAAGAGCCAGATCACGGCCTGGATCCAACGTTTTTAAAGGATTCTTTACTATTAGGAGATGGAGGTCATTTTGCCATTAGAGCTTCTAAATAAAAAATAATGCCCACAATCATTGGCAAAACAACAATAGCTAAGCGGAGGTCTGCGCTCTCTGAGTGCTTCTAGTATGATGATAGGACGAGTAGGAAAGAACCAAAACAGATGTTAACAGCTGACACTGGTCGACAGGTTGGCTGCAGATACTTAATGTTCCATAGTTTACCAAGAGCTGGTGGTAAGAAAACATGTAACACCCTACCTGCAGTTTTATTCCTCCACGTTTGCTCGGTTCTTGATTCTGTGGGTTCCAAGAAGGCAGAGTTAGTGGAAATTAGAAATATTTGTTCTGAGCTGGTTTCCAATGTGTCATGTTGTGAGCTGTAGATCCTCAGCAGGAGTAAAAACCTTGTCTTCTTCCTGCAGGTGAGAGGCCGTTTGTGTGTGACTCAGAGGGATGTGGATGGTCCTTCACCAGCATGTCCAAGCTGCTTCGCCACAAACGGTGAGAGACCGCTGACTTGTTCTCCTGCACGCTGACCGCGAGATCCCGATGGGTTGATGCTGGTGATTGAAAGAGACGCCCCTGCACCGTTTCTGATAAAGCTGGTTGTGTCTGTGTGTGTTTATCAGGAAACACGATGACGACCGTCGCTTTGTGTGCACAGAGGAGGGTTGTGGGAAGTCCTTCACTAGGGCGGAGCACCTCAAGGGTCACAGCATCACCCACCTGGGCACAAAACCCTTTCAGTGCCATGCAGAAGGTACACAAAATAGGTGCAAGTGGCAGGTTTATTTATTCACTCAAATATAAGAGATGGCCTCAAGTCTATCTCTTATATTTTCAACAGTTCCTCAGGAACAGTAGTGTGTAACTGAGGTAAATTGTGATGTATAATTTACCCTTTAGGCCACAGCTACTGAATTCAGTCTCACAAAGGCAGCAATCCAGCAGGATTTCAATGTATCCCTGCTCCAACACTCCTAGATCAAATTAATGAGTCTATGCAGAACTTGATAGGCTGTTGGATCCATTTAATTTGAGTGCGTTAAAGCAGGAATTCATTGAAAACCTGCTGGTTTGCTGCCTTCGTAGGACTAAATTGAGTAGTCCTGCTTTAGGTGATCTTTGGAATTTTTCCAGGAATTTATATCCCGTCCAGGAGGTTTAGAATCCAACCACAAAATGTAGTGTTTATTCAGAGACTCTGTCTGGTAAATCCACAGTGAGTGATCCATGATAACAGCATTATTTATCACATTTACATCATTAAAAAAAATCACTATCTGTACTATGTTGCTAAGAGACCTCTATCTAGACCTGGAAATTATGAGTCCACTTCCTGTCAAACTTTCCACCAATCAGAGCTTAAATTGACAGTAATGTCCAAATGATAAATATGTAAATATTTATGTAAGTTTCTGTTGTGTGTTTGTTTCAATGCCAATATTTTTTATCCTGAAAGCCAAGACCTGAGAGAATGATGTGCAGATGAGAAAAGGCTTGGTCACTGTTGATCTGTGTGTTATTTCTACAAAGTTCTGTTATTAATAACTTCAGTTCTCTTGTTTTGGTTGCTCTTCATGGTGTTATATCTATTGATACATTTATTTTACACAATTTTAGCCTCATAATCTGAAAACATAACGTTGGGATGTTGACTGGGATGAACAGGATTGAGCTTCTACATGCGGTTTTACATACAAACAAAAATGAAAAAAATGACATGAAGTTTTCAGGTTTAAATATGCTTATCTTTCTATTTATTTATTTGTGTATGTATGTTTTAGCAGTCCAGCATTTTATTGTGATGTTTTGGGTCTTTTTCTCAGGATGTAATGCCAGGTTCTCAGCACGCAGCAGCCTCTACATTCACTCCAAGAAACACAAACAGGACGCCAGCACCCTGAGGACACGCTGCCCCGTGGCCAACTGCTCCAAACACTTCTCCTCCCGCAGCAGCCTTAAGAGCCACATGCTCAAACACCACCACCTCAGTCCTGGTGAGGAACCAGCTGTGATGCTCCTTAACCCAGAAATGAATATTTTAGTGCAGCTGTTGATCTTTTGGTTCAGTGCTGCTTTCACACACATGAAGACATGTACCAGTCGTTGTGTTGAACAGTGAAGTACAAAACGTTTCTTTTTTTCTGTCCTATTTGTGCTAATGTGATTTTCATATTTCCAGGAGTTGATTAGAAGAAGGTTTCCTTCCACACTTCTCTGTGCGAAAGTGGATGCAGCCGGTCTGAGTGAACCTTTTTCTCTCCGTTGCAGATGCCCTGAGTCAGATAGAGACCACGCCCACCCTGACCCCCAGCAGCGAGCTGGTCAGCTCCACCTCGACAACGGTTGCCGGGCCTGGCATTGCTGGGGGTGACCAGCTAACCAACTTGGACCTCAGCTCTCTGTTCTCTGCTGTTCCTGGAGGAACTGCTCCCACAGCTGGGATCGGGGTGGGGATTCCTGTGGCTGGGAGCGGCGCTAACGGCCCCTTTGCCATGGACATGTCTCTGGTCAGCTCTGGCATTCTCACCATTGACCCGTCCTCAGTTGGAACGACACTCGTTACCAGCACATGCACCAGCCTCGCCAAGGCGTTGGACCCACTTATCATGGCGACCAGCGCTGACTTGGCCCCTCAACATGGTCTGGAGGGAACAGTGGGTGATGTTCTACCCCCACAAGGCACCCTCAACCTGGATGATGTGCAGACAGTCACCCCGGAGGCCCTGGGGACCCTCACAGCTCTCACTATGCAGGGCACTGCTGCCTCTGTGGACCCCACTCTGCAGCACCCACTCAGCTCCTCCAGCGCTCTGAGCGTCGAGGCCTCACCCTCTTTGGCTGTGGCCCCTGTTGCTGAGCTGCTGGCCTCACCCTCCAAGGTGGTGGAGGTGGGTGGCCCGGGTGGTTCAGGTCCTTTGCTTGGCTGTGTGGAGGTGTTGGGTCCTCAGGAGGGAGGAAAAGTCCTCACTCAGTTTGTTTTCCCTGGTCACAGCAGCAGCTTCAGCCCACAGAAAGAGTTGGAACTGAACGCAGTGTCACCGAGCAGCTTCCTGGTGAGCAGACGCCTCCAAGATGTCGTTCATGTTCCTCTACCCTAAACATCTTTGGGATTTTGGTCTTTTGATCAAACAACACAAGATATTAATGTTACAATTAATAAAATTTAGCAGATTAAATAAAAAAAAGGAAGGAATTGTAGTTTTAATCATTATTCCTTGTGTTCGTTAGGAGAGTGGAGGCTCAGCCAGGACTGACTACAGAGCCATCCAACTGGCCAAGAAGAAGAAGCAAAAAGGTTCCTCGACTACAGCAGGTAATAAACGTCTTCATTTTGACTCAGACTCTACAAAGACCTATTTAAAGTTTCGTTGTACGTGACGATGGGTTTCTCTCTGCTTTCCAGGGACTTCGGGTTCATGCCAGAGAAAAACTAAAGGGTCAAAGGTTGCTGCAACTTCAGCATCGCTGGCTTCCTCTAGCACTCGTTACAGTGACGGAGCTGTAGCTGCCAGCGGGGGCCTGACTCTGCGTGACCCCGTCACCGGGGCTCAGTATGTGCAGATTCAGCTGCTGCAGGTGAGATTCAGACATTTTTAACCTCCATCACCAGTAACACTTACTACCAAAATCACTTCCTGGTTGTCAGAGAGCTGCAGCCATAAATCAGACATGTTTCCTTGAACAAGTCTCACTGAAGAAATGTAATCACTGTTTAGGAAACAAAACAACAACTTGGGCCCTTTTCACACAGATTTTAAAAACTCTGCTAACATCTGGAGTTGAAGTGGAGTGAGAACATGTTTGTTGTAGCCTTCAGAGCATGTTGGTAAACACGTGTTACTATCTGCTTTGAAAAATATCATAAATCTGTTCATTATAAACTCTTATTTAGTCTCGAGGTCAAACACCTCCGTGTGCACTAATGTGGTCACAGCTGCAGCTAGATGGTAAAGCTGATCCATGAAAGAGACTAATGTCTCCTCTTAATCATTTTAAAGTTAAAAGCATAACTAATGTGCTGTTGTTCAAAGGCTCTGTGTTTTAAGTGGGAGTATAATTACGTGGAAGACTTTTTATGTGCTGTAATGTTGTACAGAGTGGACTGGATAACAGCCCTAAGACCTGGTCAATAAAATGTGTGTCCATGCAGGATGATCCAGCCAACGATGGTGACCTGGCCTTTCAGCTGAGCTCTCAGACCTCCAGCTCTCACTCTCAGCTCACCGTCGACCTGCCTGTCAACATTTTACAGGTGAGTAAAGTTCCTATTTATCCCTTCGCTTTTCTGTACTGAATACAGCGTGTTTTCCCTTTAGTCTACAATATACAGCACGGCCCAGAAGAATCTGGATGCTTTTTATGAATACAGTAATAAATCCTACAAGGTTCATAAATGGTTCCAAGTTAGGCTTAATTCTTAGATATGCTGACACACTCGTCTGATGTATATTTAACCTTTTAAATATTCTTTGAAACAGAAAAATAAAACCGTAGTTTACAAAAATATTCAATAAAAAATTACTCAAAGATTTGCTATCAAAAGTACTATATATATATATATATATATATATTTATCTGTATCTGTTTAATTACAAAAGAAATTTAAATATAAGCGTATCATACACACATGTCCACTTTATCAGGTCCACCTTCTACTACTGGTTCAGACTTCCTCCCAGAACTGTCTTAATTCTTGGTGTCGTAGATTCAACAAAGTGTTAGAAACCTTCCTCAGAGGTTTTGCTTCATTTTGACATGACAGCATCACACAGTTGCTGCAGGTTTGTCGGCTGCATCCATGATGAGAATCTCCCGTTCCACCACATCCCAAAGCTGCTCTACTGGACTGAGATCTGGTGACTGGAGGCCGTTGGAGTCCAGTGAACTCATTGTCATGTTCTAGAAAGCAGGTGGAGATGATCTGAGCTTTGTGACATGGTGCAGTATCCTGCTGGAAGTAGCATCAGAAGATGCTCCACTGTGGTCATAAAGGGATGGACATGGTCAGCAACAATACTCAGGTAGGCTGTGGTGGTTAAACCAGGACATGTTGGTACTAAGGGGTCAAAAGTGGGCCAAGAAAATATCCCCCACACCATTACACCACCATCAACCTGAAGCATTGATCCAAGTCTGGGTGGTTCCATGTTTTCATGATGTTTCCACTAAATTCTGAGCCTAGCATCTGAATGTGGAGCTGAAATGGAGACTCATCAGACCAACAACGTTTCTCCATCTTTTATTGTCCAGTGTTGGTGAGTCTGTGTGAATTGTAGCCTCAGTTTCCTGTTCTTAGCTGACAGAAGGCACCTGGTGTGGTCTTCTGCTGCTGTAGCCCATCTGGTTCAAGGATGGACGTGTTGTGTGTTCAGAGATGCTGTTCTGCACACCTTGGTTAGAGCCAGTACTTATTGGACTTCCGGTTATCTTTTTATCATCTCCACCCAGTCTGCCCATCCTCCTCTGACCTCCTCTGGTCCAGACAACTGCTGCTCACTGGATATTTTCTGTTCTTCAGACCATCTCTGTAAACCCTAGAGATGGTTGTGTGTGAAAATCCAAGCCACGTTCAAAGTCACTTAAATCCTCTTTCTTCCTCATCCTGATGGCTCAGTTTGAACTTCAACAAGTCGTCTTCACCACGTCTGCATGACCACATGTGTTGAGTTGCTGCCATGTGATTGGCTGGTTAGATATTTGTGTTAACAGGAAGTTGAACAGGAGGAGCTAATAAAGTGGACGGTGTATCTGTATGTTTTTTTTTTTTTTTTTTGGACATATGAAGAAGTATGTAAATGTTTTTGTTTCCTTCCAGGAACCTGCAGTGATGACAGAGGACGACAACGGCTCTGACAACTCCCAGTTCACAGGAAGCACCATCAACCTCCAGGACTTGGAGTGAAGCCTTTATGGAAGAGCTTGTAGCTGTCGACAGGGTGGATGTGATTCCACAGATATTGCACCTTGAGTTGAGGGAAGTTCAGAGGAGGGTTGCATCTGTTTGTTGAGTCCACTTTGTACCAAAATCAAATCTGAGAGTACTGTTGTGTCGGAGACTTCAGAGGTTCCTCCTTCCTCTGGTTGTACATGTCAAATGTGTCTATTCCATGGTGCCACATTGCTACTCATGCACAGACACACACAGTGTACTGTCTATGTTCCAGTTGCCTTACAAACACCTCACGCTGTGCACGCCTTCACTTGCAGGTTATCTGCTTTATTTGTTGTTATTTTGACTTATGTTTTATTATTGTTAGATTTTTTTTTGTATGCCATCAGAAGTCCACGTTGAAAACATGCCCGCTCATGTGTTTGTATACATGATGAAAAGAGTTACTGCCTTCTAATGATTTTCTCACTTTATTTATTACCAGCTGTGGGTTTACAGAATGGCAGAGACAAACACAGATGAATTAAAGAATAAAAGCACAATCAAACATTTGTCAAGACTTTCATTTCACTGGAAAAGTGTTAGTTCCACTTCAAGAATCAACCACTTCCAGCAGCTTGCATGATTCCCGCAATGTGGCGAGACCTAGCGAGATAGCAGCACCCACAGGTGTGCATCCCTCAGGCAGAGGATGCTGCCGGATTACAGTTTTTGCCTGTTGCTTGAACACTTTGCAAAACTTCGGCTCATTGTGTCAAAACTTTACACACAAGCACATAAGACACAACACTGGGATATAAAATATTCACATCTATGTTGAATTAAAATCATCAAAACCTAACAATCCTTTGTCAAAATGCCACTCTGATGACAAAATGATACACACTTGCATCATATGACGACACTTTCAGATTAGCAGCAACATACTCGTGTATTTTATATAAAACACTGCAGTCTTTAATTTCCACTGTTTCTGTTCTTTTTGGTCTGGCCACGGGATCTAATCATCACAAGCAATTTTCTCCTGCTAAGCAACGGGGAAAATAGCGCCATCCACTGATTGCCGTTACCTCAATGTCTCTGCACGCCTCTTCCACTGCCTGTAGAAGAGGCGTGTGGTTGGTAGTCATATACGCGCCATCTCCAAGCAGAAAATAATTCTTCTATAGGGTTTAGAAATGGCGAGTAAGGGGGCAAGCATGCTCTCCCTGCGTCCATGCTTGCAACGTTCTCAAAATGGCTCAGCTGAGGTCTATTTGTGGCTGATTGGTGATCAGTTTTGTAAGTAAGTGTTTTCAGTCACCCAGTGTGTTTTGTTTTTTGAATAGATTTTTGATAGATATCTTTTCCCAAAGGTACCCATGAGATTTAATTTATGAACGAAGTGTCTTACGTATGAAATATTGTGTAGTGTGCAAAGCAGAGCTTTTGTTTAAGGTACGGCTACAGTGTGTTTCAGCTTCAAGTTTTGTTACTTTGGTCTAAGCATGTGTGTCTATAGTGTTCAAGCAAAAACTGTAAACTCAGTCCGACTCATCCTTAATACGTGTAGTGGTCATAGTTACATTATTACTCAGAGTATTTTTGTGTGAGGTTTTTTTCTGCTGCAGGTGTTTGCTTGAAGTTTTATAGCATTGTAGTAACCATTGATCCGGTAGGTAGATTGTTCTGCAGTAGAAGAGGCCGTCCTTTGTACAATAAACAAAATAAAAGAAAAAAACAGAATTAAAAAAAAAAAAAAAAAAAACAGGGCCAACGACCAAATACATAAACAGTAAATACTCCTCTGAAGTTTGGATATGAAGTTCAGTGGCGTAAAATCACATCACAAATCAGCCTGTGGTCCATGGTTTTCATGTGGGTTAATATTTGAATATTACTGGTCTCAACCAGCCAGCGGGCTCAGTCACAGCTGATGGTAAAAGTTAAAACTGTCCAGTAAATTGACTTTACTTTAAAAAAAAATACAGTCACATCTTCAACTGACAACTCAAGTCACTTCCAGCTATTAATTTCTTTATGCAGAGCCTTACTGGCATGCAACATTAACACACCTGCAGGAGAAAACTCACCTGAGATGCAGCAGGCAGGCTGGAAATGAACATATGTTTCATCTCATGTCTCTTTGTTCAGTATTATTTCAAACCAGAAGATGGAGTCAAAGTCAAAGGGTCACTGATTTCCTTCAACTGCACTACCAAGCGTTTCTATCTAAACATTGTGTACAAATTTTCAGGTTTTTTCTTTCTCTTTTTCTTTTTTTTTAAATAATGACAGCTTAACACAATACGCATGTTTAAATGGAGTCAGATAACTTGTTGCTGATTATCAGCTTGCCACCTTCCACTTTAACCTTTTCACCACAGCTGTACACAGTTACCCAGAACAGCAGAGCTTATTAACTCCCGCTCTACATTTTCCTCTGAGCAATGGTAATTATTAGAAATCCGTATACCTGCTGCAAACTGAGCACCTACAAAAACAAAAATCTGTCATTTTCTTTAGTTAAATGATTACAATAAAAAAGAAAATGATGAAAAATAAGAAAAGCAAAGTAACTGGAGGTATGACTTGCATATTTTCCCAGGATGCAGCTATAAGTGGGAATGAATCACTTCCAGAATTTGCCTCTACTGCCAATACTGATGCCGGTGATTTATTAATTTGTTTTATTTTATAAAATAAATATGTACAGATACATCTAAGATTGGTAGGAGTTTATTTAGTGTTAGATAATATTTCTTTCTAGTTGCTGTGTGCTCCAGTGGGCGGTGCAGAGGAACACAATCACCGCTATTAACCACGTGGACATGGAGATGCAGGAAATGAAGACCGTCTGGATGGAAACAAAAATAAAACAACAACAACAATAAAAAAGCATAGTGTAAGAATAAATCTTGTGTGTTTCATTATCGTTGCATCACTTCTACGCTCCAGCCTCCAGTCTGCGTCCCGCTCTGCTGGGTCTTCGAATAAATGACTGAAGCTACTTCTCACATTTTCTTTTACTGACTGACATGCTGGCAGCAGATTTATTTCACAATAACAGAACATATTTTAGTGGTTTAGGTTCTCATTAAAATCATCTCCCTTTTTCCCTGGGGTTTTTTCCAAGCATGCACTCTTTAATAATTAATAATTTAATTAATATTGAATGTGCCTTTTTATTCATTTCTTTTAATATCTAACATGTGGTGTGAAAGGTAATCGTGGATTGTGCACAAAAGTCTGACTTTTCACATCGTTTCCTTGATTTTATTTTGTGTTGGTGTCACCGTTTTCCGTTTTTCTAGATTTTGTGTGTACAGGAGGGTCAGATTTGCTGTGAAAGTAGAAACATCGTCAAGTTTGGTTTTCATAAATCCCAAAAGCTGACTATGATTGATGCAAACCGGTTTTTATTCCTATGCCAGCTTTAGAAATGAGGCTCCAGATCTGTTAAGCCACCCAGTGGCACATTCAGGAATATAGATAAAATACCAAAATCTAATTTTCAGACATTAAAATGAAAAAAAAAAAATCTTTTTACAAAAATACTGTAAATATTCATATTATGGAAAAGAAAACTGAATTATTAACTGTGTTCTCAATTTTCCAACCCTCCTGTGACCTTTGTGGCAAAAAATGTTCACACAAAAAACTTCAATAAAATTATTGTATATCAATATTTTTCTGCCTTTCTTTCATAAACAACAGACCAACTTTAAACTACCAAATATTGAATTAGTTTCACACTTTTAACCCTTTAAAGGCCAAGTCAACTACTTGAATTATTGCATTACTTATGACCTAAAAATAAATAAATAAATACTTTACTATAAAATTAATTATATGGGGTTGGGTCTTTGGTGGTCGTTAGAGTCTTGGATATGTCAGATTAGCAGCAAATTTCACTAGGCTGTGTTATATTTTTTGTTATTTGTTTGTTATTTTTTGCTCCCTCTGGTTAACATTTACAGGGAAATGAACAAACCAAAAACTTGTATTAAAACCAATCTATTTTTTTTTTATATAAATCACTTCAACAACGTAAAAACCTGCTCAAAAAGTCCAAATATTCAATCCTTTTTAGGATTTTACCAATTTAAATACCAGTTAAATTATTAGAACTGTTAACTATTTTTTTTATATAAAAACATTAAGGAACATACCAATAAAACGGGATTTTGAAGACGATAACAGTCTTGGATATGTCAAACACTGGCAGCTAAATTGATTGGTTTCCATTCATTGTTTTAAATCTAGTATTAGATCCTCCCTCTGGTGACCTCCGTGGCCAAAAATGTCCCATAGACTTTCATTAAAAATACATATTTTAACCTTACAGTCATTCCAGTTTTAAATCCTTCAGTCTATGTCCTGCTCAACCATTTGGTAGAGCACATTTTGAGTTACTATATCTTAATGGAAAATGCGTTGAACTCGACTCAACCTGTTTGGGTCATCTCTACAACTTGGTTGAGGTATGTAATGCTTAAAACATCCACTAGAGGGCACTCTATTTTTTGGCGTTAGGACTTCTCACTCATCCTGCTACTAGCAAGTTGGAAACTGAAAAATCACTCCTCACATGTGGACTGTTTTGGGCTACAATTTTAAAGGTAATCTTAGTTTTCTAACATATTATATCATCTAACATGTTACTTAAAGAAAATGTGTAACTTGCTGCAACAAGAAAACAACCTTTAAGGGTCAAATAATTTTTTAAAAATGTGCTCGACCAGACGGTTGAGTTGTCACTTTATGGTAAACTTTGGCGTGGAGCGACAACTCAACCGTTTGGTAACAGTTTAGTGAAATTATGCTAATTTCAATAAAATGAACTAGTTTCTATGGAATAAAAACACTTCTGTTTATACACTGTTATGTTACAATTATAGATTTATTACACGTAAACTTTTTAATATGGTAAATGGACTTGTACTTATATAGCGCTTTTCCAGTCAGTTTAACCATTCAAAGCGCTTTACATTACTTACCACATTCACCCATTCACACACACACACACCCCGATAGGCACATCGGGAGGCAACATGGGGTTAAGTATCTTGTCCAAGGACACTTTGACATGTAGTTAGTGGAAGCCTGGAATCGAGCCGCCTACCTTCCGGTTGAAAGACAGCTGCTCTTCCTCCTGAGCTACAGCCGCCCCAGTATGATTGTTGCATTTATCTAACAAACATGCTGACATTTATATATAATGGTGCATCTTTTCCCCCCTTTTTCTTATTTTGTGTTTTACAAATAAAAGATGGATACTAAATCATTTTATGGTTCAAGGCCATGGAATTTCCAGAAGATCCTCAGACTCTGAGGCTGATTTGAGTGATAATGATGATGACATAATTGGGGATCCTGATTATCTGCCCAAACAAGCAGAGGTGGTTGGGGATCTTCCCACTGAATCTATAGATAAGGAAGAGATGCCCTCCATGAGCACATCTGCTAAGAGGAAAAAAAAGGTAAAAAAATACCCTAAAAATAGTCATGGAAGAGCTGGATGACACGCCTAGGTCACCCCCAGGCTCAAAGAAAGAAAATGACAGAAAAGAAAGAAAAAGATGTCAGGAGAATCTGGAAGCATGTAGATATTGAGGAATTCCAGGTTCCTGATTCCAGTTTTGCATCCCCTGATGCTGTCAAGACACCCTTTCAGTATTTCAAAATGCTCTTTACTGATGAAACAATTCAACATATTGCTCATCAAACCAATCTGTACTCTGCCCAGGAGTTGGGGGATCCAATCAAGATTAACCCTAATGATACTGAAGACTTCCTGGCTATGCTACTTTTGATGGGTGTTTTCGACTTCCCGGCCATGGAGGACTACTGGCACCCTGGATCTCGTTTCTACTTAGTTAGCAGTTTATTTGTATAACACATTTCATGTACTTGACAATTCAAAGTGCTTTACATAAAACAAAGGCCTTACAGATATTTAGAAATAGTATAATAATATTTGTAGGTATTAAAAGATCATATAATGACTAGTATACATTTATAATAATGTTTAAGTTAGCTTTACCATAAAGCTACATCTCAACCATTTGGTAGAGACCTATATTTAAAAAACAGGAGGGTCTATCAAAAATGTTTATTTTAATTTTTGTTATTAGTGACCCAATAACATAAAAAGTACACAAAAGAAAATTTTACAATGTTTTTTTCTTGGAGTGAACATTAAAGGGTTAATTACAGCATTTCATTTGGAAGAAAAGTTGTGATATTTGACTTTTTTTTTGTTTCCACTGGATTCAACTGTTTTCCCATTTTAAATGGAGGAAATCCTGGTATTTTTGTCAGCTGTGGGACTAACAGAGTGCGCTTAAAGCGATTTCTTTTTGTGTGTGAAGTAATTTCTGATTATTAATATGCTGATTAGGATCTTTTTTAAGCTTCAAATCTTGCTTCATATTTCATACACCAGATTTTGAAATCTAAACACAAGAGCTGTTTTCCATGGAGAGTCTGAAAGAGAGGAATAAGTAGGTGAGAAGTAGGACAAGGCAGGCAGTAGGAGCAAGTGAAAAAATCCTGAAAATCAGCATTTCATCCCCTCAGACCGACTTTGCAAAGCAGGGGCTGTCCTGTGACTTTTGGCTCCAGCTGTTTTATGACTGAATTAGAAGGTCAGGTTGGATAGGTTTCCCATGATGCTCAGCTCGTCACACAACATGAGCCCCATATTATCCTATTAATGTAATGTGGTATGTAAAAGACTCATGCAGAGCTGAGACAAACCCAGGGACAAAAAATCCGGCCGGGAGTCGTGCACTCACCCAGACCTAATTCATATACTGCACACATATGCTCACATGCAAGTACACACGCATGCATGCACATGCACACACACACACACACACACACACACACACACACACACACACACACACACACACACACACACACACACACAGGCTAAGTAATCACCAAAGCTCAATTATAAAGACCAACATTCACACATAACTACAAGCCCCCAGTCCAGAGCTTCTCTCTCTTCTACTCTCATCTAAAGACTCAGTACATCAGTTACAGCAGGACTTTATTATTCATATCATGGTATCATGTTCATCTGAAACAACACGATCGAGTCATTTTGTCAATAAATAATGTCAATGCTGGTTTATCATACATATAATATGTTAACATCAATATTCACTGTGACAGTAAAAACAAGGAGTGGTCATCAGCAGCTTCACCAGATAAGACACTGTCCGACCTTCAGAGGGGTTCCCAAACTTTTCCAAGCAGCAGCCCACCTGTGCAGGTATGTTTGGTCCAGCCGGACCCACCAAATATTTCATGCAGTAAAATAAACCAACAAGCATAAAACGCTTCAGTCACATCATTTACAAGCAGATAAACACACTGATGAAGTCAAAGTTTCCTCATCAGTTTTTAACCCGGACTAATAAAATGTTCCTCAGTGGCCCAGTTTACAGATGTTTCTGAGCTGGACAAGGACAGATGTGGACAGATGTGGGCAGTAGCCTGTGTGTACAGACTAGTTTGGCTGAGCAGCCTCAGCATTGAAATGTCCACCTGTCACTTTAACACAGCACATAAAATGAACTAATATTTTTTCTGTGATACTAGGAAATCCCATAAAGACCCCCTGTATGTCCAAGGTTGGAATAATAACCAGTAGTTTTAAGTTTGGACTGATATAACAATACAGCAACAAATATGGCAAGATTAACAATAGAATAAAGCTTTGACAGCAAGTAGTACCAAGATTACTACAGTAAGTAGTACCAGGGACCCCCGCATGGGAGTTGGATGCTCTACCAGCTAAGCTATCCAGCCACCCACTGAGCTATCCAAACTCATTCCCAAATACATGCTTGATGCTGCAGATGCTAGCACAAGCTGAAAATGACTCTATGGTACAGTTAGAGTAACATTTTTAGACTAATAGTGCATGGAAATTTGCAAAAACGTTTTATGTAAAGATGTGATACATCACCAGATCAGCATTTCCTATAAGGAATGTAGATCATGAGAATCAGCCTCTGTTTTAAAATGACCAAGTCAAAGTCTTGACTTTAATCCAACAGGAAGCTTGTGGAATAACTTACAGTGAGCAGATCACACGAACACCCCTAACGTGACTGAGCTGAAGCTCTTTAAAGACAAAACATGCAAATATCTTTGTAATTTAAATAAAAGCTAAATTAGGTTCCGTCACAGATCAGCCTTTTAAATCTTATTGAAATAAATGTCTGCGTATTTTCTTCTATATTTTACTGTATTTTTCATTACATAAAATACAACAGTAATGATTTAATTAAATAAAAACTCTTTCATGAAAACACATGAATAAAAATTTCTTCACAACACACGAACCATTCATTATACCTAGGCTAAAACAGAAATACTGAGCAACACTAGATGAAGAATCATTTAAGAGCCGCTATAGGCGGATCTTTGGAAAGAGCTGGACTTCCCATCATTGTCTACACGACTCTGCTGGATGAGGAAAACTTTCTAAGTGGGAATATTTCAAGAAGGACTGTTTGAGTATCAGAAATGGAATTTTTAATAAATTAATTTAAATCAATTTCTGGTGCTTTTACCAAAAAAAGTCTAACAAACAACAACAACAACAACAAAAAAAAAACAAAAACAACTAAAAATCACCTCAACTTTTATTGCAACTTTTTTACAAAAGCGGCTGCAGAATCAAAAGGTTTTTTATTTTAGGTCACAACAGTCACAAAAAAAGTTGTAAAATCCTCTGCACACATGCTGCCCGAAGAGGATGAAAAATGGTTTTCCATCATAAAAAGGAAATTAAATATGCAGTTAAGTCAAATTAAGTTTGGTTTGAGTGATTTTTATCCTAAGAATAAACCAGAACAAGGAAGGGCAGCCATCAGCCTGGACTAGTTTGGGGTGAAAAGGACAGGAAAGAGTTGACCTTAGAAATCTATATTCTAAGTGAATTGTTAATCATTACCAGCAAAGTGTATGTCCTGACATGAACAGGTGTAGAGCATTTTCAGTGTCTCTTCAGGGCTTTCAGCCACGTTCTGCTGATTCCCCAGCTGTAGGAAAGAAATGTTTAATATCTGAAAATACACCAGGGAACTTTTTTCTTTTACATACATTTCCAGAAATATTCCAATAACTGCTCTTCATGCTATAAACTAATAAACATTTCTAAATGTGCAAAAACTTGATGAAAAGTTACAAGATAAATGCTTAAAAGGTGCAGAAAATAAATTTGTGAAGCAAGTGTGAGGTGTTACAAGTAAAATCCTTTTTTTTTATTGCAGTCACACTTAGACATGTAGACTAAATCTGCCGTAAACACGGTTGAAAATAATACTTTTATTTAGTTTATTTAAACTCAAATTATTCAAATGACTAAATTATGACTACATGGCAGTTTAGCTATAAAATTTAAAAACTAAGTTTGCTGGAGGGCAGCTATAGAGGGGTCTGGGAAAGGACCCCCGATCATCACAGAGTCTGAGAACAACATACAACCTCTGGGCCTGTTTGAGCCAAAATAGGTAAATGTTGGATAAGTCTGATACCTTGTAGGTCAGTTAGGCTTGCACTGCCTCCTTACCTGATTCCAGTCATTAAACAAAGGTTTAACCCTCAGACATCATGAGGTTTTCGGAATCTTGAGTAACTGAAAACCAAACTGTGTCAAAGAACAGCTTTACGTTTTTAAAACTTCCCATCAAGCTCGACTGGTTAGTCTACATTATTCTAGATAGAGTAAGTTTACGTGCGTCAGTAAGGGTGAAAGGTGAGGTCCGGGGTGTTTTTGACCCACACTTAAGGTTCACATAAACTGGGCTGCAACCAGTATCTGAGCTGATGTTTCTGTTGGGATTTACAGGCTGACAGTGGGATGGCCAAAACAGTCTCCGTGCACTGTATCAGGTCCACCTTCTACTACCCCTTCATCCTCCAGAAATGCCTTAATTCTTGGTGTCATTGATTTAACAAGGTGGTGGAAACTTTCCTCTGAGGTTTTGCTCCATATTGACATGACAGCATCACACAGCTGCTGCAGGTTTGTCGGCTGCATCCATGATGAGAATCTCTCGTTCCACCACATCCCAAAGCTGCTCTACTGGACTGAGATCTGAGGGGTATTGCACGAAACCAAGATAAGGGATTAAGCCGGGATATGTTGGTTATCCTGGCTGAATTTAGCCCTAAGTCAGTTGCATGAAAGCAGCTCAAACTAATCCCGGCCAAGTTACTGTGGTGATTTATCCGCTGCAGCTAGCCTGCTCCAGACCAGGCTAACTGCTCAGGCTAAGATTAATCCTAGCGAGTCACCTGCATGTCCAACGTCAATTCTATGAGGAATTAATGTGTTTTACAGCATGTCCATGGTCTTCCTAAGTATGGCGCGTCATTTTAATCATCCAGTATTAAAATATTACATATACAGTTACTGTACATTTAATCGAAATCTGTTCGTAATCGCAACAGCCTTTTTATATGGATTCAAGTTGTAGTCTTATTATTCTATTCTATTCTACAGTCATTTAGCAGACGCTTTTATCCAAAGCGACTTACATTTGAGAGTAAGAACAACACAAGCATGAATTCAAACAAGATGGGACGTCATAATTAAATGTTAGTCAGACCGCTTTTGAGTCCAGTTGGACCCAGGTGCTGTCGTGTAGTGCTAGTGCAGTGCTTTTTTTTAAAATTTTTTTAGTCATTTTATTTAAATACAGGATCACGATTTCATCACACAATATCAACTTGGTCATAAGTGCATGATTTCATCAGGCCAAGTGTTATATTGCTATGCTAATGAAGACTGCTCGTCAAATTGCTGTCAGAGGTTTTATAAATATGTGTTTTATTGCATTAATTGAGATTACAAAACACAGCGGATGAGGTTACAAAGGTGTATTCAAAGAAATCCGTGACGAGGGCAATGTAGAAAATTCAGGTCCAACTCCTCTTCACCTGTTCCCTCTTCATAATGGCTTTCCCTTTTTCGGAGGATGTGCTGGACGAGGAAGCCCGCATCCTCAGAAGAGCATTCAGACGTGAACGAGTCTTCAGGGACAGCTCACATCCCCTGGCCTTTGGAGATGACTATGTCATTGAGAGATACAGATTTCGGTTACTGGATTTCCAGCAGTTTTCTGAGTGTCCGGCGTTTAATCTCAAGATCCAGCTCCATTCCTTGGAGCTTGCTCTTTTTGAGTCAGCTTTTAACATCTGCCAGCTCTATCTCTCTCTCCAGGTGCCCTGAATAAAGCGTTCTGACAGTTTGTGGAGTCTGTAAAGGAAATGTCAATTAGCACAGCAGGATTTGTTCATCACGTAGATGTACTTTAACCAATACTCACAATGTTACCAGGCCGCTTAGGAGACTGTGCAGCATCCGGGTCCTGCTACACATTTTCTATTAGCACCACATCACTGACTTGATATCCTTCATGGAATAAATAAGGAGGCCAATCCCATAAAACTGACATGCCTCAAGCCTTCTGGACTCCACTGACACAGTCTCCTCATCTGCAGACGTGCATTCTGCAGCTGCAGATGTGCCTTCCTCCTGCCGTATACATGTAGCGAGAGGACTTGGATTAAGATTTCACAGAACATACCAAGCCTGTGATTTCGAGACACTGTACTAACCGGATCATCTTCTGGTGGCTCCAAAAGTGTAATTGTGTTCCCAGACACTGCAAGGAAATCCAAAGTCAGACACTATATTATATTTGATTGTGTTCCATGTGCAGTAGATTGCAGTACGTGATGTACCTTGTATGAAGCGGACAGTTTCTGTGGCTGGGACAGAGTCAGTTATTGTCCCTCCCTGCATCCCCTCCATCACTGGCCTCCCTTTATTTAAATGGAGTGCCAGTTCCTCTGCTGGAGTCACATCCTGGCTTGGTGGGCCGCCCCCTGTGTCAGTTCTATAGGCCTTTTTTTTAACTGCTACAATCATACAGACATTGACATGTCAGCAGACACCTCATCTATTCACCTCATTTGTTCATGGTTATCTACTTTGGAGTCGCTTACCAGCCTGCAAAATGTTCTTATATTTAATTTTTTCTTGCTGCCAGGTCCTTTTATGGCCAGACAGGTTTGTCCTTTATGAAGGACAGAAAGATAAAATAGATAAAACGTTACATGAGGAAAATAGATTAAATGACACATTGTGGATAATTGTTTGCACCTAATCATACTCTACATTTCCTGAGTAACATGCACCTGCTTGTCACTCTTAAAGTATACAACAGTTAGTGGATTTGAAAAGTAACTCCTTTAATTGTAGCCTAATTATGACAGTTCCAGTGGAGCACTGTTTATTAATTGTACAGATTTGACCACTTACGCATTGAGCCGGTCGGCTATTGTCTGCCAGGCTCTCTCGCGTTCTTTACTTATGGCATTGGTATTGCCTTTTTTCCTTATAATATCCTTAACTTCGTCAGAGAACTCCGTCAGGAGCTGTTGTTCAGCGGCCGTGACGTAGGACGCGCGACTTTTATCCATTTCCCCATCGGTGATTCTGTGAGCGATCGCGAGGTCTGCTTCAGTATGCCGTGCACACGCACTTATCCCAACTATCTTCACCTGGCTTAACCTAGCCGCACCTTCTCATCCTGGCTCAGCAAACGTGCAACCAATTAAGCCAGGATAGGCCGCGCAAGCTAGGTCAAGCTGGGCTTGCTTAATTATCCTGGATTTCTTTATTCTGGTTTCGTGCAATACCCCTCTGGTGACTGGAGGCCGTTGTCATGTTCTAGAAAGCTGGAGATGATCTGAGCTTTGTGACATGGTGTAATATCCTGCTGGAAGTAGCCATCAGAAGATGCTCCACTGTGGTAATAAAGGAATGGACATGGTCAGCAACAATACTCAGGTAGGCTGTGGTGATTAAACCAGGCCACGTTGGTACTAAGGAGCCCAAAGTGGGCCAAATCTGACCCTAAAAAATGTGGGGTTTCTTATAATAATTAAAAAGTATAAGCAGCTAAGATGATGTTAACCTGTCCATTAGAGAGGACACAGAGATCCTGAGACAGAGAAGGTGAAGCAGATGTTTTGGAGAAAGAGACCAAACAATAAGAGATAGAAGAAGAAGCTGCTTCCACTAGTGGGTCTGATTTAGGAAACAAAAGCCTCGTTTCCACCAACAGGTGCAGGTCGGGACGGTTAGGGTGTGGATATGGTTTGTAAACTCTAACCTTGTTGTGTTTCCACAGCCAACCATAACTTTACCTGAGAGGTGGAGTATCAGCTAGGCCTCAGCTACGTAGCATGACGCCATCACAGCACAGTGCCTTCCTTAAAGTAGAACCAATACACGACTCAGAAACAAAAGAGAACGACAGTCATCCAACAGTTTGTGTTCTTTCTTCTTGTCAGAGCTTCATAACGCCATTTTAAATGGAGATTTAATCAACAAAGAGAAAATCTGTTGCTTTAAAGAGGAGCTGTTCCTGCTTTGTTTTTATACAAGAGACGTTGCAATTAACTTTCTATAGACCTGTGACAGGTTGCTCGTAGTTAGCTGCATCATAGCGAGAAGGTTCCTGGTTTAGTCTTGGCTGGAGACTTTTTATGGAGTTAGTGTTCTCCCTGCATAAATTTCTTCCTCCCAGTTTCCAAAAAAAAAAAAGCATTTTATTAGATGATGTTGACTCTAAAAGTGAATGTGAGTGGCCCCAAACAGAATAAAGCAGTTATAAAAAATGGATGGATGAACAGACCTGTGAGTTATCTAATAGGAAGTGGAACTAAGCATTTATTTTAAGAACTCCGCATGACATCATGGTGACTTCCCTCATGACCCACTCAGCTTTGTGTATAAAATAACATTACAGTAACTGGAGATCATTACAATAACTGCTCTTCGTCGTTGTTTTTAACTCATCATCATCATCATTTCACCACTGGCTGATAAAAGCTACTTAGTAAGTCACCTGCTGGGGGTTAAGCCCTCCTGCCTTTAAATCCTAGAGAGGTCCCTGATAGGTGGACTAAGAGTAAATCTTGTAATAAATGAAGTTAGGTGCTGAAATACTCCACTAGGCTACATTCCTGAATCTCACTGACCCACTTCTGTTAACCCCCCCTCTGCAGTTATTTTTCATGATAACAAACAACCACTGTGTTCTGTGCCCCACATGTTGGTCCACGCGGCAGAACCTGAGAACAGATCCGCCTCCAGCTCTGCTGCAGCCGGCCAATGAGGGTGCGGAGCGGGGACGAGCCTTCAGCAGGAGCCTCTTATTTTCCACTACAGTAACACTGGCAGTCATGTGACAGTCATATAGTAGAGCTCCGTCAGCGCAGAGACCAGACTGAACACTGCTGCTGCTGCTGCTGCTGCTGCTGCTGCACGGAGAGTCTGAAGGGCAAACCCCGCATTGCCACACTGCCCCGTCGGACGCACCGAGTAAACCCGATCCTTTCCGCACCTTTTCTACGCGGATTTTATTCTCTTTAGCCGGACGAGGTAGGATCAAAGTTCCTTTTTTTTGTGTGTGTGTAGGGCGCACTTGGCTCTGCTCGCTGTCATTCGCCGCTGCTGCAGGTTGCACGAAAACATGTTTACGTTGAACGCGGAGACGCGCGTCGACCCATGCGTGTGCGCCGCGGGTCGGATGGCGGGGAGAGATGGCACACAGACCTAGATAACAGATAATTTGGTTAGAAGATCAGATTTTAAATGAAATAGTTTAGTCATATTCCTCCCATTTGGTTAGAAGTGTAAGTTCTTTGGCAAACGCTGCTTGAAAAATCAGAATCTGGCCGCAGCCTGTTATGTACACAGAAAGATATATTTTTTTGTGATTACTGCAAATGCAAAACCTTGGAAAAGTCGCGCATTAATATTATTATTATTATTATTATTATTATTATTATTATTATTATTATTAATAAATATTTCTGGACTTTAATAAAACATGAATATTGCTGTGCAGCCTGCAAAACTATCAGCACCAAAAGCAGCTATGACGGATTTCTGTCCTGTAAACAAGCTGAGCAGGTGATACAGTCCAAGACACACATGCAGCTACAGGAGCGCGCGCTGCTCTCGACTGCCCCGTGCGGTTTTCTTTTTCTTTTTTTTCTCATAATGTTTTCTTCCTCTATGTGGCCTGGGTTTACTCTCGGTCAGTCGGACCAAGCAGGGGCCCCTGGAAAGGGACGAAGGGAGGGAGGGGGCAAGTATGACCGAAGCACCGTGTTCCAAGAAAATAACCTATGAAGTCAACAGTAGGACATTAAAAATATGGAATGGAGCCACAGGATACAAGTTTAAAGACAGTGACACTTCTGATGTGTTATTCAACATTTCATAAAGATCAACTCTGTTTCGAGTTAAAAATAGTTGATATTTCTATCGAACGTCCATTTAACAGGTCATTTTTAAAATATATTTTTACATTAGGTGGTAAATCAAAAGTTTAACCAAAATAATATGTGGATTTATCAGCATTTTCCAATATCACAAAATCCTCCAAAATACAAGTTCAGTTGGTTTTGGAGCCAGTGATCCATCAGATTATATCAGACATTTTTGAAGAAAGAAAATTAAACGACCAATCAATCAATAAACAAATCAATATATCGTCACACCTCTACTGTCCAGTAAGGAAACTCCTCTAGCTGATACCTAAGTGTTATAGCTTACAGCTACATGAGTTAGGCTTCAAACAGCTGTGACCAGCTTTAGGTTTTTCCATTTATAGAAGATTTTTGTGGGATTGTGTTTAACAGTTTTTTCTTCCTGGTGTGTTTATTCCTGTTCAGACACCATATCCTGGCTGGAGACCTTGGATTGTTTCCTGGACGGTATCTTTTTCCACACCAGGTGTTTCAGTATCTCAACTGAGTGGGAACTGTGGCCTCGGTGACCTTTATTTATTTAGTCTAACTTCCCACCTGCAAGAAATTGGTGCAAATCATTGTAAACAGACACTGAGGCGGACAGGAAGCAGCCGTTCGGCAGGAGCCAGGGATGGTGGATAACTCCCCAGTGAGCGAGGAGACGTTCCTTCCATACAGTGGCTCTCCACAGACCTTCCAGCTGTCCGATATGGTCACAGACCTGGGCTCCTACCAGGTGATGCCATCACCGTTTTCAGAAGATGACTTGAGTGAGTCGTCCAGCCCTCGTTCCTGCTCCAGCCCTGATTCCCAGGTGCTCAGCTCCAGCTATGGCAGCAACTCTAGTGCTGAGAGCCAGGACAGCATCCTGGACCATCTGCTGTCCCAGGCCTCCTTAGAAGGTGCCAGCAACGGGTCTGCAGGACCTGTGGCACCTGTGTCATCATCCACTTTTCTGTGGGAAGCACAAAGAGATGAGTCTGACAAACGTGAAGCCATAAAGGAGGAAAATTTTGACTTTCACACCTGGTCCCATGTGGAGACAGAGGAACAACTTGGGGGTTCATTTCAGCCTACGCTAGAAGAAATAGAAGAATTCCTGGAGGAGAATATGGAGATGGTAACAATGAAGCATGAGGGTTACCCAGATATTGGACCAGAGGAGGGTTTCGGTCTGGAGGTTGGTCTGGAGTGGTGCAGGGAGGCCTCTCCTGAGCCTGAAATGAAGCCAGAGGCCAAGTATTCAGACCAAACTGTTCCCACCGCCAGCACATCCAATCTGGCCACCGCTGCTTCCAGTGAGACCAAAACAGAGTCAGTTAACCACACACATGAATCTAACACAGGGGCCAAGAAAGCGTCAACCAACAGACTTTCATCAGCAGATGCTGAAACAAATGCCAATGGGATGCCGGTCATCGTACAGATTCAGCCCCTTCAGGTGAAGCAGGAGCCCACAGTTACACCACTTACCCCAGCTACCCAATCCCAGCAGCCTTCTGCAGCCTCAGACATCAAAATTGCACAGCTGCTGGTCAACATCCAAGGTCAGACCTTTGCGCTTGTCCCTCACATCTTACCCTCCCCCAACCTCAACATCTCCTCCAAGTTTGTACGTATCGCACCGGTCCCCATTGCAGCCAAACCTCTCGGGCTCGGAGATGGTTTGGGCGGCCAGGGATCAGGAATTCTCGTCGGAAGCCAGAAGTTCCAGAAGAATCCAGTGGCGGATCTTATAAAAATGCACAAATGCACTTTTCCTGGCTGCACCAAGATGTACACAAAGAGCAGCCACCTGAAGGCACACCTGAGGAGGCACACGGGGGAGAAGCCGTTCGCCTGCAACTGGCAGGGCTGCGGGTGGAGGTGAGTGTTTGCACTCACACACACCAGCTGTCAGCATCAAAAGTCACCTCACACACTTAATATCTCCATGTCTACGGTTGCACACTTGTAGCTTTTGGTGTTTATGAATTTGTTATCTCAGCATTGTCTGATATTTATAACTGGTTATAAAAAAGACTGAGTAAAGGTTTGTTTGAGTTGAAGGAGCTGAGCAATAACACAAAGGCTGGAGCTTGGGTCTGATCTGAAGTGACTGGAGAGGGGGTGGTAATTCGAAGTCATCCTGTTTGCATTCATCCTTGCAGCCGAAGAGCTCTTGATGCCTGTTGTGCAGCCTGACGAGAGGGGGCGGCACTACAAACAGCTTCTCCTTGCACAATCACACTTTGACAGGCAGTGACATATCTGGGATGGGCCAGGAAAGCTGGGGTGTCTTTTTTCCTGGATGTAAACTAAATCTGGGACAGAGCATGTGGGTTGGAGTCACATGGGCACAACACGGGTCTCCTGTTGAGACCCAACAGCTGTGCAACTGCCTTGGCATTATGAGTGTGTGTTGTTGTGTGTGCTAAGTATAGAACAGAGGTATGGAGCCTGCTGTGTGTGGATGTTTTCATCAAAGGACTGTATCTTTTTCCAGTCTGAAAGTGGATGTTGATGTTTAGTTTTAACAGATTATTTCAGCTTGAAACTCTTCCAGCTCTTTTAGACTTTCAGTTTCTTTAACTCTTAAAATTCCAAGCCATTTTATGCTTATTATTATATTATTACATTTGTTTTGTATTTAATTTATGTAAAAGTGCACGTAAAACCCAGTCCTTTTAATCCAAGTCAACACATTTTTTTAGAACAGCCTCAGTTGTCAGATTATGAGGCTAAAATGATATAAATGAATGTATCAATAGATATAGCAGCATAAAGGCCAACCAGAAGAAAAAAACAGAATTTATTACTAACAGAACTTTATAGAAATAACACACAGATCAACAGTGACCAAGCCTTTTACATCAGTGTCACATCATTCTCTCAAGTCTTGTCTTTCAGGAGAAAAATATTGGCATTGAAAGAGTTTCCATATTTACACTTTTCCTATTTACAGTTATTTATGCTACTATTTACCTTCGATCCTCACAAAACAGACTCCAACTCAGCTGGTTTTTTGGCACCACTGTGCATCAGAACCATCTTCTTGGTTTTATTCCAGCTACATAGAAGTATTATTTTTCTTCTTTTCAGACACACATAGAACTTTCTACTCACTGGTTGATCTTTAGCTGCTCCTGATTGGACGTTACCATCAATTTAAGCTCTCTGATTGGTGAAAAGTTTGACAGGAAGTGGCTTCATCATCATTTCCAGATCAAAATAGAGGTCTGTTAGCAACATGGTAGTGATAGTGATCTTTTTTATAATGAAAATGATATAAATAATGCTGTTATCATGGATCAGTCATTGTGGATTTACCATACATATAGTTCCACTGATTATCTTTTAGTGATTAGTCACAAACAGAAAAGTCTAATTTGATCCTTTTCACCTCCAACAGCATTTTTCTGTGTGGTGCCTCAGTCTTAGTTCAATTCAGCTTTATTTATATAGAGCCACTTCACAACTAAGCACTTAACCATACACAGTTCAGTTCACTGTAGTTCATTTATAATCCAATTAAATCAAATCCATTAAATGATCCACATTAGCCCCGTTTATGATAAATGTGCGCTAACATGAGTTTTGATTTCAATATTAAAAAAAGAAAAACTTAATTTAGTCTTTCATTCTTAGAAAGCACAGAATCTGGATTGAAAAGTGAGAGTTGTAATCCTATAACAGCATGTAAAAACTTCAGAAATCTTGCTTCAAATTTGTGGTTTCTTTGTATTTTTAATTGGATGACAAGTGAACAGATTCACCTA
Source organism: Melanotaenia boesemani (assembly GCF_017639745.1). Lineage (NCBI taxonomy): Eukaryota > Metazoa > Chordata > Actinopteri > Atheriniformes > Melanotaeniidae > Melanotaenia > Melanotaenia boesemani. The sequence goes on from NC_055684.1 coordinate 7,403,264, forward strand.
GAAGTGGTTGTGTGTGATTCAGAGCTGCAGGGATCATAGAAATAAACAGTGCAACAATAATTTTAGGTCTGTGTTGTCTTTGCTGAATTTGGTGCTGATCTGAGGTCTGCTGCTGAATGTCACAAATGAGACGTAACACAGTTAAACTCTGTAACTTGGTCATTTTCTGCAACCCAGCACTGTATTTAAAAGGCTCCTGTTGGTCTGTTGACTGGATACGAGGGCCAGCAGAAGCTGGTTTTGCTTCAGATCTAGGATGTTTCTGCTCGGTTACTGTTGGTTTGGCCTGACGTTGGTGGTTACTTAACTTGAATGTTGAGGCTGACAGAGCAGATCAGACATGTCGATTACAGCAGGAACTGTCAAAAACTTCCCCAACCTGTAAGTTATGCAATCCAACCTGCAGCGATCAGTCTCTGAACAATCAGTGTCGTCACTTTAAAGACGCTCGCTGTGGACTCCGTCCTGGAAATCTGCCACCAGCCATTGTTTCGTTCTGGTAATGCTGCACATGTGTGTCCCGAGAGATGAAGAGAGCTGCAGAAATTCGTGCAGTTTAATCCAGGCAGCGCGTTTCAGCTAACAAAGAGCTCTTGTCTGTATACAAAAGGCAGGATCTGGTTTGGCTGAAAGTGTGTGTGTGTGATAGAGAGAGAGAGAGAGTTTAAATGTAATTCACTCAGTGAGGGGCTACCAATGGAAAATTAAATAGAGGTTAGTAAAAATAGTCATAGAAATATAAGGAAATGTTTAAAGAGACAGACAAGGGAGTTATAATCTAAGAGGTCAACTAAAAAAAACAAAAAAAAAACGTGTTTGTAGTAGACAGAGAAGGGTGTGTATTTGTGTGTGTGTGTGTGTGTGTGTGTGTGTGGGGAGGTGGGGGGTACTGGATTGAGTGAGGAGTTAAAGCAAAGCACAATTACATCAAATTCACAAGAAGAAATGTTGGGGAAATACCTGGTGGAGGACAAGTTGTTCTGATGGTAAATACTGATTGGCTCTGGGTAGATATGAGCTCGGTATCACGTGTTTTAGTATAATCACAGTTATGAACAAAAATGTATTACTCTAACGTCACAGGTGCTTGTTATGTAATTGTTTACACGGGTAGGAAAAATAAGTTTCTTTACATCTCCCGACTGTTTTTGGGAGGCTGATAGAGGAGGAGAAGGAGGTCAGCAGCAGTGTTGCACACAATCACTTGAAGGGAGCAGCAGTGAGGAAGTGGAGCAAACAAAGAGGAAGAACTGAATAGTTACCATGACTGTGGGTTAGGAACGTCCAGGCCGCCTCGCTGCATGAAGAGAAGAGCGAATCAGGCAAAGTTCCCCACACAGACTGACGGCAGCCGCTTACTGCTACGTTTTATCAACACGGCGATACATCGATTCAGTCATCAATGACCCCAACTGTAAACCTGGATCAGTCATGGGTCCAGGAATCATCTGTCAAATGTTTGAACATGAGGAATTATTACCAAAATTACTTTAAGCAATAGGAGAAAGGTTAAACTATGTTGATGGATTGATGACTTTTATTTCAGACTTTAAGAAAAAACAAATGGCAAAAGTTAACCTCTGCAAATAACAGGTGGGAACCAGTACAGGAGATGCCTCTGACCAATATTCATTTAACTGGTGCAGCTAGCTTACTTTGAGGAGCAGATGACTGGAATACCAGGTTAGAGCTGATTGCAGAGCAAGGCATGTGACAAAACAATAGTTTTTATTATTGAGTAAAACTTTCAGCCCAAGAGATGTCGATCAAATGAACGTGCATCCTGTGGCACGTTTCATTACGCACGAGGTGCAGTGTGTGTGTGTGTGTGAATGGTGGCGCATTGCTATGAGGGGCCGTTTGAGACATTATTCAGAATTACCCTCTCACAGACACATGAAATTTAAGTCATTCACACATTATACTGAAACCTCTCATATATTATACTGAAATCTCCTCTTACATAATATACTGAAATGCAGCTCCCTGTTTCATCCTTGACTCAGTGTTTGATAAAGGACGTTCTCAACCCTATGTTACTGTTATTTGTCAGTGTTTAAGTCAGTGTTGAAGCACCATGCTTATGTAACTGAGATAGTAATTGTGTTGTTGTATTTATAACGTTATATTAAAATTTGTGGCCAGGACACGGACATTTTCAACTTGTCATCTTGTTTGCAGAAAGCATAGCAGGTGTAGCTTCTGTTCAATGGCAGTGGGATTGTTTAATTCTATTGATGTGGTCATAAGTTTATGATGACCAAGTGAAGCAGTTGGCCTCTTCAGTACTATACTGGCCTCAGCAGATACTATTAGAAGCATTAGATCTAACACAACAGCAACCGGATAACTGACAGTAGCAAGTCTGAATGAGGACACGCTAACTAGCCACCTAACATAACTCTGCCATTAAGATATGCAGTGCTGTCAATAGAAGACCTGGACGTAACTGGAGAACATATTATTCATTTGCGTTTGGAGTGTTCTCCAGGATATACCTCACAGTGCTGTCCAGGTCTTCCTTTTAGAACTAAAAAGACAATTTGAATTAGATGAACATTGACTTGATTTCTTCTCATCATCATTGATTGTTGGGTTAAGGTTCTTACATCTTTCTAGTAATGCACAGTAACCACTACAGACTAAACTACAGTTTGGTCTGAATTTGGCTTCATTAAGACCTTTAAAACCAACGAATTATAATCTAAAATTCTCTCACCTGATTTCAGATAATTAAGAAAAGCATCTAACCATAGTTTCAGCTTTAGTGTTAGCATTGATTGCAGGTATACATAGATTGACTGTCCACTTTACCAGGTCCACCTTCTAGCACCAGGTTGGGCCCTGTTTTTCCTCCAGAACGGCCTTAATTCTTGGTGTCATAGCTTCAACAAGGTTTTGGAAACCTTCCTCAGAGGTTTTGCTCCATATTGACATGACAGCATCACACAGTTGCTGCAGATTTGTTGGCTGCATCCATGATGAGAATCTCCTGTTTCACCACATCCCAAAGGTGATCTGTTGTGCTCTATGGTGCATTAGAAGTAGCCAGCACCATAACATTACGGTGCTGGAAATAGCCACCAGAAGATGGCACACTGAAATCGTAAAGGGATGCACATGGTCATCAGCAATACTAAGCATCAACAAGACATTTTGGTCTCTTTCTCTTCAGCAAGTCGTCTTCACCATATCTACATGTTTATGTTAACGGGAAGTAGAATAATGAATCAGTTTTTTAACTCTGAACTCTGAACTGTTTTAGTCATGCCAGCGTATCGTAGATCCCAGACTGGGCTGTTCAGCTCTCCCAGATTCAGGATGAAGTTGGACTTCTTGAAGTTTTGTGTCCACACATGAGGGGAATACTTAACTCCCACTCAGACTCATAATAGATGCAGCGCAACCGTCTGTTTCAAGGTCAGAGTCAAAAGACAACACGCTACATGCTTTTCATTCGGGCCTGCTCTCACAGATGTGCTAATCCAGCCAACGCTGGGCTGGATGGAAATCGGAGTTTGGAGTGTTGTTATTTTACTTGCATTAATCAGCTGCTTGGTTCTTAGCTGCCTGGCTCTCTGAGCTCTTTGTTGTCCAGACTTGGGTTGCTACCATTTATCTGCAGAAATCCTTTGCTTGAGCCAGTTGGCTCTTTTTGTTTCATGAAATCAAATTCCATCCTACACCTGCTGCTTGCCAGTTAGACATACAGCTCACATGGAACTGGGATCCTGGGGGAATCCCAGTTCCAGTCCCCGGTCAGGGAATAAAAAAATACTCTAAACTAAGTTAAGTTTTCCAAAGGACTCATGTTGCTTTATTCAAAGTATCTCCTGGTATCTGCTGCTCTCATGATGTTGTACTTGCTTTTCTGTCCCTGCAGCAGCATTTCCGTAACTCTTCGTGTGTTATATCAGACTACACACTGCTTTGAGATCTGCTCCCTATATCTTACTGCTTAATTACAGGGTGCCGTTGAATCGATTCATCATCTTGTCAGGTCTGCAAAGTAACATCTGGGCTGCAGAGCCCAGCTGGGTACAGTCAGATTCAGAGAACTAGGTTGCTGGGAAGAAGGCCTGGAGCTGTTATCCCTGAGCTTCAGCCAAGCAGCCTTTTTTCCTCACATGCAAATTCCGCTTTAATTCTTTGCTTGTCCAAATAAGTTACAGGCAAATGAGTTATGGCATAAACATACGACACTTTCTCGCCTGTGACACATAATTATGTAAGGCTTTGGGAGAGATGCTGGGAAACCCAGGAAGTTGACATAAGCACATAGAGGAGTGGGAAGATCTGGTTTGATCCTGTTAAATTTGGCTCTGTGAAAGCTCATTACACATACAATGATGCTTACTCTCAGGATAAATGTTAGCACCTCAGTATATTGTTTTCGTAAGAAAAAGAGACAAATCTTTTCCTCATTAAAGAACAGATTTTAGATTCAGTTAGCACGCAGGAGTTTATTAACTCCAAGCCATTTTTTTTGCTATTTTTGTTTCATTTTGATATAAAACTACATGTAAAAGCTCATCCCTTTTAATCCCAGTCAACATCCAGACTTTATGTTTTCAGGACAGCCTCAGTTGTCAGATTATGAGGCTAAAATGATATAAAATTAATGTATCAATAGATATAGCACCATAAAGACCAACCAAAACAAGAGAACTGAATTTATTACTAACAGAACTTTGTAGAAATAACACACAGATCAACAGTGACCAAGCCTTTTCTCACCTGCACATCATTCTCTCAAGTCTTGGCTTTCAGGAGAAAAATATTGGCATTGAAACAAACACACAACAGAAACTATTTACATATTTATACTTTTCCTGCTATTTACAGTTATTTATGCTACTATTTACCTGCTATCCTTAATAAAACCAACTCTAACTCAGCTGGTTTTTGGTGCCCCTGTGCTTCAAAAATGTCTTCTTGGCTTTATTCCAGCCATAGAGGAGCATTATTTTTCTTCTTTTCAGAAACACATAGAACTTTCTGCTCCCTGGTTGATCTTTGGCTGCTCCACACAGTTGCACACTACTGTTCCTGAAACACTGTTGACATTATTGAGTTACTAAGTTTTAAGGGTTAAACCCTACACACCTGAAACATGCCACTAAATCAAAAGTCTTCAAAGCAATTAATGGATGTAAGAAAGACAGTTTCAGCCATAAAAAGCCAATGCTGCATGTGTGGACCTATTCTCAGAATATTAATAATAATATTAATAATAATTATTCTAAATGAAACCAAATCTGTTGTGACTGACTGGTGATCTGACCGGGCCTGTCCTGTTTATTTAAAGATGAACTCACTACATGAGCTAGAACAGGATGAAGCATGTAATAAGTTAAGTTTAAAGTAAATTCAAAAGTAAAAACCTCCATTTGTTTTAAAAGGCTGAAAAAACAGAGAATTCTGTCACGTTTGTCAGAGCGAGAAATCACAACTTCTCAAGGCCAACTCATTGAGTGCAGATGCTTTGGCCTTTTATAGATTTCACTCTCAGCATAAAAAGCAACTTCAGATCAATCTGGGTTTTTATTTCAGGGTTAAATCCTGACTTTCCTTTGAGGTTAAAAGCAAACATGCAGCTGCTTTGTTTATATATTATTTATTTTTTGGTTGCACAGTGGTGTGCTTGTAAGCACTGCAGCCTCACACCAAGTCGTGGGTTCGAGCCTCAGCTGGGGGGGAGGTTCGAACAGTGACATGCATGTTAGTTAATCGGTCGCTCTAAATTCTCCCTAGGAGGGAGTGTGGTCATTAGTCTCGCTGTTTTGGCCCTGTGATGTACCTGCCTCTCACCTGCTAAATGCTGGGTTAGGCTCTAGCTTTCTCGCAACCCTTAATTGGACGTCGTGGTGCAGAATATCAATGGATATATAATTTTTTTTATTTATATTAATTTATTTTAAATTTATTTAATGTATTTATGATAAATAAATGATAAAAAAAGATGATAATAAAGATCCTTTTATGATATGTTTTAATTATATGTTGCTGTAAATGTCTTCTATTTCATTTTCTCATTCACCAAATTCATCCTGTGGGCCGGAGTGGACCCTCTGGTGGGCCGGCTTTGGCCCCCAGACCATATGTTTGACACCCCTGCTGTTAGTTGATTCCTAATGTCAGAACAGAGCAGGTAAAAAGGCTGGGACTGCTCTACATACTTACTAAATATCTTAAATTTATGGTCAAATGGTAACTGAGAGTGTTAACATGTTTTAGAGCTCCGGTACTTCTGAGCTTTGATGGTTTTAGTGTTTTATGTGTGTTTTTTTTTCTGGTATTTGTATGTCTTTAGTTAGGTTGTCAGTAATTATTTCTCTTGTTCTTTGTGTTGCTGTCTTCCCCTGGACGTTCTGATAAAAAAGATTTTTAATCTCGAAAAGTTCATTTTTCCTGGTTAAATAAACGATCAAATAAAGAAAGCATCTAATGGACATCTTCCTTCATCATCACCGTCTTTAATGATAAAGCCCAAATGCCAGACTTGTGACTCAAATCCACACCTTTCCCGTTTGTCTTGACTGAATGGATAACCTCTCTTCTTCTTCTTCCTTTCAGGTTTTCCCGGTCTGATGAGCTCTCCCGTCACAGGCGATCCCATTCAGGGGTCAAACCCTACCAATGTCCCGTGTGTGAGAAGAAGTTTGCCCGCAGTGATCACCTGTCAAAACACATAAAAGTCCACCGTTTTCCACGAAGTGGCCGGACAGTTCGCTCTGCTAATTGACACTCCTCTGTGGCTGCTGGGATTACTCGGATCAATGGGAATGCTGGGATCAACCTCACTGGAGCGAGGTGTGAGCGTACAGTTTGCCAACAACAAGTTGGTGAGGATGTCTGAGTGGAAATTGGAGATTGTTGTAATTTATTATAAACCAACACAGTGACTGTCCTGCTGATAATCAGCTGAAGGGTTGCTGCTGTTGGTGGTGCTCTGGCATCTTGTGCTCCTTCTGTTTGTTCTGTCCATATTGCCTGCCTCAGCAGAAGATAAGATAAGCTTATTTTCATTCAGTCTGGATTATGTGATACCTTAGCTAATAGGCTTTTGTGTCCAATCTGCCTGAAAAACAACAACTGCCTTTTATCTTCCTGAAAGCTGCCAACGTCTTGGACATTCCACATCTTATGCAATCTTTAGGAAGTCAAACTGACCCTTTGGATTCCCAATACCTACTACTGGAGTAGTAGTGTTCTTACTTGGGTCCACAGAGGTTTCTGTTATGGATTTGTCCTTGTTTTTGCTGCCTTGTGTCACAGTTCATTGACAAAGAGGGTGCACAGAGCTGTTGAACTCACATGAACTGAACTACTGATTGCATAACAAAGCAAGGGAATTCACACAATAAGCTACCAAGACTCATCTCATGTGTTTCTGAATCTTTGTGAACTTATGTGGATGGTAAGAGGAGGAGGATGACGGAGCAACACAAGAACTGCAGAAGTAAAACACTTAAAGTTAAAGCGCACAGTGATTTTTAAATCGGCCTTCTGTTCAGTGTTAAATGTTTTTCTGGTGTTTTTTTTTATTTTTTTTTTATATATATTGTTATTAAGTTAAGTCAGAGGTTTTCAAAGTGCTCGCTGGTCCTTGAGTTCAGGGGAAGCTCGGTGTATGAAGGTTATCAGAAGATGTCATAAATGTTCATAATGTGCTTGAAAAGCTGATCAAGTTTAGGGCTGCACAATATGTTGAAAATTCACCATGGCGATATTAGCCTTAAACGATAAACATACTGCAACAACTGCCTAAACTGCAATAAATAGTCGCACCTCTTTGCATATTTTAAGAAAGTGATGTGACGCTGTTCCCAACAGCGAGTCAAAAGCCCCGTTTCCACTGAGCGGTTCGGTCCGGGCCAGTACGGTTCGGAAGTTTTAGAAGGGTCCGGCCAACTCAGATGAGCGTTCCCACTGCAAGTTGGACCGCCGCTGGGCGTGTAGGGTTTAGACCAAATTCCTAGTGTGGCGTCACACTACTGCGACAACAACAAACGTGATGCTACAAACAACAATGGAGGTCAATCAGTAGCTTGTTTTTGCTCTGCTTGGCGAATGATACATGCCTCATTGTACAACCAAGTAACGCTCAACTGAATCATGAACTGAGCGGCGACATTGTGTTTGTCTCGCGCTTGCTTTAGTCGTGGGCAGTGACGTTTTTCTGTTAATCAATGGATGTTTTTCATTAGATGCCAGTAGTTCCAAATCTGAGAAGCATCTGAGAAGAATTTAGCTAAACTAAATATTATCTGATGGGTTTACGAAGAGAAATGTGCTGCATTCACTTGAAAGAAGATAAATAAAAAAAAAAAAAGCAACAAGTTTTTCTCAATTAAATGAGATAAATTTTCATTTAAAATAAAATTATTTTCTTTTTTTTTCTTTTTTTTAATTTTCTAATAATTTCCTTTAATTTCACAGTGTTTTCCTGAATATACAAGATAACAGAGTGATGAGTCGGAGGTGTCTGCAGCACCTGATCTGGCTATATCACGACTGAAGCATCAGAATCTTTTTCATGGCAACCACGGTGAAGGTGTACAAAGTGATAACAAGCACATTCTGTGTACTGTGAGCCTTTAAATATTGTGGCATTTTAAAAAGTTGGTTTAAATGAACAGAAAAGTGCCGCTGAGATGGTGAAATGCAGGCCTTCAACCTGCAGCCTCTGGTTCTGCAGAAATGTGACAGAAGAGATGAGTTGTTGGTAAAACGATAAGAACTAATAAAACCAAATGATCGTCCTGTAAGATGCTAAAAAACAATCCTGTTTTTATTCAGCGTGTTTCAATTAACACTGTAGTTTTTAAGTGTCTTTATTTTTCATTATTATTATTTTTATTGTTGCTTTGAAGAAACTGTTAATTTGGCTCTTAAATCTAATCCTGGTTTTGTTCTTTTGATATGCAGCTGAATCATTGAATTTATTGTATTTTCTAAGAAAAAAAGCAGCGTCGTCCATGTTCACACACATGCAGAACATTTTAAAGCTCAACTTCCAGAATGAGGTTCAGTTTTTGTTCTTTTTTTAAATGCGTGATCGATCAGGAAGAAAATGAGATTTTTCTGATTTGATCTGAATGGAACTGATTGTGTTACATCAGCTGTGATGTCATCTCATCCTGATAGATGGATCCCGAATCCAAACCAAATCAGTCGTTATCCATTGAATATATATGAAGTTGCATCCTGATCAAACTTGTTTTTTTTTAGTTAAGTCCTCGGCTGAGAGCATGGCTGAGAACTTCTCATGGATCTTTACGTATCTCGTATATATTTCAGAAAAACAGTTGTTTTTAAAGTTTTTTTTCCAGTGACTGCTCTCATACTTACTGTCTCAGACTTTGAAAACCTCTGAACTAAGTATGTGTATGTGCTCGATGGTTTTCAGGCCTTGCTGTGCAACACATCCTCACCACAGAGCAAAGCTGACCTGGAAGTCATGCTTTCGGTGTGAAGTGTCCTGTCATACCCAACAGAGTGAATGTCTCAACCTGCTTTTATTACCTGAACTATTATTTTACTGAAGACTTGACACAAAATCTGCCTCATCTCTGCGTAATTTGTTCCTGGAAACACCCACCTTATCTGGCAGTGATGTTATGTTGAGGTGGTGCAAACTACATACACACCACGGTGCTGAACTACCAGTAGGATGAGCTTCCCACACTCAGATTAGCTTCGTCATTGCTCTCAAACATGTCTGATGCCACATTGTAAATATGTAGGAGTATGACTGGCTGTCCATGCATATTTCAGTCATGTAAAGCAATATCAAGTGAAGGTACACGACATTGTACATCATTCCTTTCATTCAATTTTTGAATTTGTAATGCTTGTGTGAGCACAGGTGTTTGCATCCTATGAATGTATGTAAATATACAGAAGTGTAGATTGCTGCATCCAGGAAACACACACAGAGACCATTGGGATACATTTATCTTCCAACGTATCGATGCTTGTAAAGATTTCTGGTGGAAACCCCAAGTGTACATAACAATGTTTCAGTACATATAAATATATATTTTTCTTTGTTCTTATTCAAGATGCATTTACAAATAAAACTGTAAAGAAACATGTTTTTATGTCTTTTGTATGTTGGTGTGTTTAGGCCTTGTGGACTAATTAAGAAACTAAGATCCTTTTTCACAAACAGACTTCAAACTTCTAGTTGTAGCCCAGCCTGTAGAAATACTGAAGTTCTAAAGGTCTCCAGCCTTGAGACCCGAAGTGTAGCTATCCATTACTACAATAATATCCACTTTATTAGTTCCACCCTCTAGCACCAGGTTGGAACAGTTTTTTCCTCCAGAACTGTCTTAATTCTTGGTGTCACAGATCCAACAAAGTGTTGGAGACATTCCTCAGAGGTTTTGCTTCATATTGACATGACAGCATCACACAGTTGCTGCAGGTTTGTCGGCTGCATTCATGATGAGAATCTCCCGTTCCACCACATCCCAAAGGTCCTAACGGATGGACATAGTCAGCAATACTCAGGTAGGCTGTGCTGGTTAAACCAGGCCATGTTGGTACTAGGAACCCAAAGTGGGCCAAGAAAATATATCTAACACCATTACACCACCGGGAGCCTAAAGCATTGATACAAGGCAGGATAGATCCATTATTTCCTGATGTTTCCACCAGATTCTGATCCTACCATCTGAATGTGGAGCTGAAATGGAGACTCATCAGACCAACAACGTTTCTCCATCTTCTATTGTCCAGTGTTGGTGAATGTGTGTGAATTGTAGCCTCAGTTTCCTGTTCTTAGCTGACAGGAGGCACCCGGTGTGGTCTTCTGCTGCTGTAGCCCATCTATTCTATTCTATTCTATTCTACAGTCATTTAGCAGACGCTTTTATCCAAAGCGACTTACATTTGAGAGGAAGAACAACACAAGCATGAATTCAAACAAGATGGGACGTCATAATTAAGTGATAGTCAGACCGCTTTTGAGTCCAGTTGGACCCAGGTGCTGTCATGTAGTGCTAGTGCAGTGCATATAATTTTTTTTTTTTTTTTTTTTTTTTTAGTCATTTTATTTAAATACAGGATCACGATTTCATCAAACAATATCAACTAGGTCATAAGTGCATGATTTCATCACATAATATCAAATTGGGCATAAGTGCATGATTTCATCACACAATATCATCTTGGGCATAAGTGCACACAGCTTCTTCAGTACTTGGTTGAGCCAAAAAGCTGGACAAATCTTTCTGACTCATTTAGTTAAGCTAAATGTGGAAATGCTCCTTAAACAACTGAGTCTTTAGCTTGGTCTTAAAAGTGGATACGGACTCTGCGGATCGGACGGAGTTTGGTAGATCGTTCCACCACCGGGGAACAACAGAGGAGAAGAGTCTAGCTACTGATTTTGCGCCACGTTGTGGTGGGAGCACTAGGCGTCTTTCGCTGGTAGAGCGTAAGTTTCGAGAGGGAGTGTAGCTCTGGATTAAGGAGTGAAGGTAGCCCGGAGCCGTTTGGGTTATTGTTTTGTAAGCCAGAAGCAGAGCTTTGAATTTGATGCGTGCTGCAACTGGAAGCCAGTGAAGAGCAATTAGCAGCGGAGTGACATGAGCTCTTTTGGGCTGGTTGAAGACCAGACGTGCTGCTGTGTTCTGGATCATCTGCAGAGGTTTAACTGAGCATGCAGGCAGGCCAGCCAGTAAGGAGTTGCAGTAGTCAATGCGTGAAATGACCAGAGCCTGGACCAGGAGCTGGGTCGTGTGTTCAGTCAGGTAGGGTCTGATCCTCCTGATGTTGTAGAGAGCAAATCGGCAAGACCGGGAAACCGAGGCAACATGGTCCTTAAAGGTCAGCTGGTTGTCTACCATGACACCAAGATTCCTGGTAGAAGATGTAGGCACTAGTGTGATTGAGTCAAGCTGCACACTTATCTGTGGCGGTAAAGAAGGACTGGCTGGGAAGACAATAAGCTCAGTCTTGGACAGATTTAGCTGAAGGTGGCGATCCTTCATCCATGCAGAGATATCAGCAAGGCATGCTGATATTCGCATTGAGACGGTTGTGTCATCAGGTGGGAAAGAAAGGAAAAGCTGAGTGTCATCTGCATAGCAGTGGTAGGAGAAACCATGAAACCATCTGCCTCAAGGTTGGATGTGTTGTGTGTTCAGAGATGCTGTTCTGCAGACCTTGGTTGGAACCAGTGCTTATTGGACTTCCTGTTGTCTTTCTATCATCTCCAACCAGTCTGTTCACTCTCCTCTGACCTCTGACATCACCTAGACATTCTGGTCCAGACAACTGCTGCTCACTGGATATTTTCTCTTCTTCAGACCATCTCAGTAAACCCTAGAGATGGTTGTGTGTGAACATCCCAGTAATTACTCAGACCAACAACCACGTCACGTTCAAAGTCTCTTAAATCCTCTTTCTTTCTCATTCTGATGCTCAGTTTGAACTTCAACAAGTCGTTTTCACCACGTCTACATGACTACATGTGTTGAGTTGCTGCCATGTGATTGGCTGGTTAGATTTTTGTGTTAATAGGAAGTTGAACAGGTTTATACATGAAAGCACAAATATAACCTGCAGGCTGAAGCCACATATCAACAAAAATACTGCAGAGCTCAAGACAGAAACCCATTTCAGATGGACAAAATGATAGTGGACACGTCCAAGTTTTACCTGTTTTTGAGAAAAAAGACAAAACAAACCTGATGTGTAGCTCCTCTAGTCAAAGATGAGGAACATCCAGGCTGTTTTCAGTGACCATGGTGTGTTTGAAATGATGAGTGTTGAGCTTCTAATAATAATGTCTATTTCTAGTTTTTGATTCATTCATCTAATAAAATCCATTTAAATTAAAAAATATTTGCTTTTTGGGGCAAATATTGTTATGTGATTAAAATACGACTAATCGAGATTTATTAATTACAAAGCCTCTAATTAATTAGATACACAGCTAATTAAGACAAATATTAAAATTTCAAATAATTGGCAAATAACAAAACACACAATTTTCCCAAATAAATTCAAACTAAATGATGAAACAAGAAAAGATATACTTCACATTTCTAGATATAGAAAACCACAAAACACTTTCTTCTGCTTCTTCTCATTTTAAATTGTGTGTTTAAAAGTGTGTATTTTGCAGCATATTTTGCTCCGCAGTGTTTAGTCCTATAAGCAGGTCAATGAACCATTAACCATCCGCATTAAGAGCTGGGACTAAATAGAGATAAGTAGAGTAGGACATGAAAGTCATAAATACCTTTTTATTGACGTCCTGTCTGACACATCGATTATTGTCCAACCAGGTGGTCGTGTGTCAGATTAGGTGATTGTTGGTTTAAAAATTCCTGCTGTATCATGGATTAAAGACCCGCACCAAAGACTTGAGCTTAATACTTTGTTTTTTTTTATTCTTTAGACTTCTCTGTGCTGCTGCCTGATTCCAGATAACGTGGACGTTTTCCTATCAGGTAAAAACATTTTGTTTGGACATTCAGAGTTAGACTGGGATGATCAGTTTGCTTTGAGGATTTCCAAGAACTGCAGTTGTCATTAGCTGCTCAGAGTTTTCTTAATCTGATTTCTGCACATCATGGGGGTGATTTCAAAGGTATGTTCCCATTTTTTTAATGCTTGCATGTATTTATGTTCCAGATTTATTTATTTTTATGTTAGATAAAAGTATCTCCAACAGCATAAGTCTTCAAGTCGAGTCCTTAACAGTTAATATCCTGCAGCTTTGAGATGCATCCTTTGTTACCAGGTCTCTGCAGAGCTGAATGATGTGCACATGACAGCATTCAGCCCTTTGATTCAACTGTGTTGGAAAATGTACTGTATGCGTCTTAAGTTGTAGGAGAGGACTGGACATGGGCACCACTGCCCTACAGTGTTACGGACACACTAGTCTTCCTCAGGGAAACAAATTTCCTGTTACAAGGGAAATAGTGAAACAATGGGTTACTAACGCTCCTGCCTTTTTTATCTCAACACAATGTCTCCTGAAGATAACGCTGCATAATGCATTTAAAGTTTATGGAAAATACAGATCCTTCCCAGACCAAAAGTTAAATAAGAAAAAAGTAAACACTCCACAGCTGCCACGACAGTGAAAAAGAAATAAACAACAACAAAAAAACTTTATTGATTTAGTTTGTGTTTAGGCTTCATGGACAAATGCAAAAAGTTTGAAATGGACATGTCCAAACTGCTCTATCAATCCTCATTGTTAATGTGTTAATACAGGCTTAAATTTCAAAATTGTAAAACTCTAGATCCCAAAACACAATTAAGAATTTGTGTGATATAGGAGCAAGCCTGAACCATGGAGGCCCTGGTTCATGAGGACCTGAAGAATCTGCTGCAACATCCTGCTGTTAGTTGTCACAAGACAGAAAACACTTTATAAATCTAATCTACAAAGAAAAAGGACTTAAACTGAAGGAAAAATAATAAAAGAAAAAAATGAAAAAGAACAGCAGTAATTGTGGTTAGTTAGCTCTTAGCTTATCATGATTAGCTACGAGCTAACGCCTGTATAATTAGTCTGTAGCTTTTAAACTAGTCCATGGATTTAATTCTCCAGTTTTATTGTCTCTTTATTGGTTCCCTGTTAAATCCATAATAGAATTTAAAATTCTTCTCCTCACATATATTATGTGCCATGATGCAGGAAGGCTTGTTAAAGATTTACCTAATTAGTTTGTGCCCTAAGACATGCAGCAAATAACAAGATATGCTTGTTTCCATGAGCAACAATCTTCTGCACATTTTTTTTTTTTTTTTAGATATTCCTGTAAAGATTTGGTAGTACCATCAGGCGGTCCTCAGGATATCCTCTCTGGAGAAGAAGGGGCTCAGGCCACATCTGTGGACCATTGCATATACAGCCATGTGTGTGTTTGCACGACTGTTTGACTTCCTTCTAATGACTAGTGAGATGAGTGGAAAACAATCTCCGTCACTTGCTCCCAATACACCTTTTATGAATGCACTTTGTGTTTTACTTCAGTAATATGTGGGAGGAAATGATTTATGGCCCAGATAAATGGCTAATATGACTGGTATCATAAATCTGCTAATCTGTGAAACCTTTATAACTATCATAATGTGTTGTACTCTTTCTTGTAGCCCGTAAATTTCAACAAATTATTACTGCAATAAAGTGCATTTTGATTGTTGATCATTTTCATGGTGAATAAACAAGTTTTATGAATGTTTACTTTTTTTTTTTTAAATCAAATTAAAATTTGGCTCGAGGCTGTTGTTTTTATGCTGAGATAACACTGTGTGAGACAAGCAGAACTTGTTGCTTTTATTCTATTATGTATATATATATATATATATATATATATATAATCAGATTAATCACAGCTCACAAGTTAATTCATCATGATTATTCATGATTAATAACCATTCACAACTATGCCTGTAATTTGCCTGTTTTTACTGCAAGCCAATGCATACAAATATTTTGTCTTAAATTACTTTCCCGTGGGAGCTTTAGTTGTCCAAGTGTCAGTCAGTGCAGCATGTAATATACTTATGTTGTTCTGCATGAATACAGTTTTTTTTTCTTCTTTTTTTTTTCCAAACTTCTTGCTCACTGGCCATATGCAGAGGCTTGCAGTCCATGTCTCTTCCTCCATATCTGGTCCTGCTGCAGCAGTGCTTCTGATGTAAACCAGAGAGATCAGGTTTATTAAAAGAAGTTTTCTTGTCCCAGGGGTGCTTAGCCTTGGTGTTGGGTTGGCGTGGCCGGCGGTGGTTTTGTCTGGGGTGGTCAGGCCCCTTCTGGTTCCTGGGCAGGGCTCTGCTGGGGGGAATGGTTGGCCCTTGGGCCTGTGGGTTGCCTGCCCTCTGTGCGGCGCCTGGTGGGCCTGGTTACCGTCGCCCTGTGTGCTGCCTGGTGCCCCCGCCCCGTCGCGCTGGGGGACTCCAGTCTGCTCTGGTCTGAGTGGGCCGCTGCTCTGTCTGCTTTGGCTGTCCTGGGCTTGGTGCTCTGTGGACCTGCTGGGCCTTTGGGCCTCGGGCTCCCCCCTTCCCCCGCTGATGCTTCAGGGTGGGGCGTGATCAGCCCCCTTGCAAGCACACATTTCTTCCATGCTGCATGGCCCCACACGCACTTTCACACGTGCATGCTCACAAACATGCTTGTCTCTTCATCAGCTTCTGACGAGATGTTGCTGATGTGTGTGTTGTATGTTTCTCTGCAGGTACGTTTGATGACAACTGTACTTTTTCATATCATTATCCTATTTTCTTTATGTATCATGTAGTACTGTGGTAGTTTATTTAGTTTTTTTGTGGTGTGTTTTAGGCAGCATAGACAACTGTTATTTCCACTTTTTAATCCTGTCCTTTTCTCCCTTTTTCTCACTCTTCCTCTATTTCCCTGTCAGGTTCGGCACTGACAAATTAAGACTAAAGAAAATATGATTACAATAAAAATATAAAGGGCAGCCATGTATATAACATGTCTCCCTTCATAGAGCAAATCTGTCAAGCAAAATATGGCACACAGACCACCTGTTACCTATGGACAGTGACAAGGGCAGGTTAACTATGCTTTATTGAACTGGTGAGTCCATGAAGTATACAGGTTTAAGGTCCAACAGGTAGTGACTGTGGTGCTGGTGTATATATGGACTGGTGAGTCAATGGGAACAGGTGTGACAGGTTGGGTTGATTGGAGAGCTGGGATCAGGGACAGGTGTGGAGGATCAGGGGCGTGTCTGGCCCATCCAGCTGGCAGAAAATTGTGATTTTTAGATGGCAAACTGCTCCCAAAAGACAATGAGAAACAAAGTTGTGTTCACAAATTTTTCAGATTTTGTGCACCTGGTTTTTAATTGTTTCTTTTCCTAACTGTGTTTGGTGTTAATAATTTGTTTTACTTAGCTGTAGGCTGAGATTCTGGACTTTCTGTGGATACCACACATGTTTATAGTTACATTTACAGACCTGACATTACACCCATAAAACTGGATATTGTGTGCCATGATGTAGGAAGACTTGTTAAAGAGTTACCTAATTAGTTTGTGCCCAAACCCCTGGTAGTGGAGGGTGCAGGTGCAAGAGGTTCAGCTAAACGGTTAAGCTAAGAATGCAAAGTCTGAGAATTTATAGGTAAGAAATCTGGATAATGAACCACTAAAGCTTAATATTTATCTCTTCTCATCATCTATAAACTGTGATATATATACATATATATATATATATACACACACATATGCCAAAAAGTTGGCAACACTGATTCTTCTCTGCCTCTAGTACTACTATATGTTTGCTTAACTTAACCCTTAAAAAAAACTTTTAAAAATATCTGGCACTTATGTTTCACAGCAAATAGTGCTGTAAACTACCCTGAAAGTTGCTGGTCTGAATAAGACTGTACAGTGTCTAAATGTTGAAATCTGTGCTTGCTGTGGGGTTTCAGCACAGAATACGACCTCTTGCAGAAGCCTCTGTGCAAAAGAAACTGCACAGGAGACAAAGCAGATAATGTGGATGTCTCCGAGGACAGACAGTTGCTAAAGAGGAGAGGTTGCATGTCTGCTTCGGGAGGTCTGACTATAAAAAAAGATAGAAAGGGGAAGAAAAAGTTAATGACAAAGAGAGAGAAACTAGAAAAAGAGGTCAAGGGTCAGATTTGCTAAGACTTTGGGACTGAAATGTGTTCTAACGTTAATTTTGTTCCTGTAGGTCATTACTACCCAGTTGCAGGGGTAACAGAGCACCTGAAAGGCATGATTGGATGTAACTGTTCCTGAGCTGAGGAGGCACAACACCAGTCAGAGGATAGAGTAAAGGAACAGATTTTCCATTTTATTATATTTATTTTGAATTCCACAATAAGTCACAATAAGATGTTAAAGGACACTTTTAGGAGAATAATGTCTACATTTTTTGACGAGGAAGAAGACAGACAGTTTGAGAGAGGTGTTGAGAAAACCATCTAAGTTAAACTGCAAAAACAATCTCTGAACAGAGAGGTGGCCTCAGGTATCACTTTCCTAGCACCAATAATGCAGTTTTGACTCTCTTCAAGCTTTGACAACAGTTCACACATTTGACCTTGTGGCCGAAACAGTTTTTCATGTGAAGCGTGAGTCTGTGATACTATGTGACCTTAACTAACATGTGAATGTTCCTCTAACACTGATAAGCTTTAACTTCCCACCACCTGGTTAGAAATAATGAAACCTTTTGGATGAGAAAAGAAATGTGTTCAAGAACCAAGGAATATAAGTCCAGTTGTCTTTAATCAAGCTGTTAGGGTTACCAGGACATGACTGAGAATCTACACCAACATTACTCTGCTTTTTAAGAACATCATCGTAACAGTGCCAGAGTATGAGAAAGTTATGAAAGGATGATTAAAAGAAAAAGAGCAAAACATAACATGTTCTTTACACCAGAAACCCGTTTAAAATGTAACTTAAGTAATTTCTAGCTTTTATTGCATTACCTGATGTACTCTATTTTGGTGCTATTTGTAAACAAGCTCTGCCGGAGATTGGAGTTGAAACTCTCTCTGACAGGGGACTCTGCCAGACGTTCCCAGCAGACCCTCACAACACGCTTGGGTCTGCCAGGCCTGACTGGCATCCTCCCCCACCATCTGAGCCAACTCACCACCAGGTGGTGATCAGTTGACAGCTCCACCCCTCTCTTCACCCAAGTGTCCAGAACATGCAGCTGCAAGTCCGACGATACGACTACAAAGTCGATCATCGAACTGCGGCCTAGAGTGTCCTGGTGCCAAGTGCACATGTGGACACTCTTATGTCGGAACAAGGTGTTCGTTATGGACAGTCCATGACGAGCACAGAAGTCCAACAACAAAACACCACTCGGATTTAGATTAGGGGTTCCTCCCAATCACGCCCCTCCAGCTCTGAACTGCTATTTGGTGCATAAGCACAAACAACAGTCAGGACCCATCCCCCCACCTGAAGGCAGAAGGAGGCTACCCTTTCGTCCACTGGGGTAAACCCCAACGTACAGGCGCCAACTTGGGGGGCAATGAGCAGGCCTACACCTGCTCGGCGCCTCTCACCGGGAGCAACTCCAGAATGGAAGAGGGTCCAGCCCCTCTCAAGGACAGTGGTTCCAGAGCCCAAGCCATGTGTCAAGGTGAGTCCAACTATATCTAGCTGGAACCGCTCTACCTCGCGCACCAGCTCAGGCTTCTTCCCCACCAGAGAGATGACATGCCACGTCCCTAGAACTGACTAAAAAGCCCCAAATAATTCATATAAGATATCCATTACAGTAGTTTAACAATAACTGATATGTGAAGTCAGTAATCAGCTCTCGTCTGAACTTGTTAGTGTCATGCCTGAAAGAGCTCACCAAACTTTCCTCCTGTGTTAATTAAGTATCACATCTAATTGTTTTATTTTTGGTAGCATCTGAGCTAAATGAAAAGCACTGTGTGCTAAAAATTATGCTATATGTCTCATCTTTGAATATTTTACCCAGTTCCTGACGACTGTTGTTATTGCTTTCATATGGCAAAATGACATGTTATTATGAGAAAACTGTACCTTCAGGATGAAGAGTTGTGTTCTGGTTTAGCTTCTCGTCTGACAGACAGCAGTGATGGTGGACATTGGCAGTTCAGGTAAAATTTATTTACTTCTACACTACTTTGACTCTTCAGTGAGATCAAACATGTAGAAGAATTGTACTTTTTCAGCAGCTACCATCTACTGCAACTGCTTCATATAAATACTGTGCACTCTAATATGAACAGTTATATGTGTTATACTTTATCTGATGCACGCAGTGGTAATCTAAACTTATTCTGTAGGGTCCCCTTTTCATCAACAACAGCAATGTCAAGCCCCCATCCCACCATCACTACCACCTGCATCCCAACACTAGCAACAAAATGTATGAAGAAATGCAAAATAGTCTTTACTTTATTGGCTGCTGCGTCATTATTTTTGTTAAAACCATCTCAGTGGGGGTAGGAATTATCAGTACTACTACTATAGAGTTAGGCCTTTTCAGACTGCTCACTGCTTGATATGGGGTAAGTTCAGCATTTGATGAGACAGATACTGCTTTAGTAAAACAACTCTGCTATTTACCACAGTTGCTTAATGTAATCACTAGACTTTCCTTTGTGTTCAGGATGAGAAGCCCCCAAGTGGCTTCATACTGTCAGAAGCTAATGTTTTGAGACATATAACACACTGTGGTCCCTCTTCATTTCCCACCATAAACTGTAACCCTTACTTGACCATTACCAGGTGAAGACCAGGGACAGATATGTCTTCTTATATTTTCTTGTCTTTTTTTTGGCCGTTCAAAGGTCTGTTGTTGATTCATCATCACTTGCACATTGGTATTTTCACAAATTTGTCCACGTTTTGCTAGCAGTGCATAATCTAGATGTTTTATTAAGCTTAGCTGCACCCCTCCTGTCATACTTCTAGGTCCCTCCTTAGGGGCCGGGCCCCCCAGTTTGGGAGCCACTGTTCTTGCGGCAAACATTGCATGCCATTATGACTATTTTCACCACTTTTACTAGTGTGTTTAAATGAAGCTATGAGAAACCAAATTAAAACTTGAATGATGTCACTTCATTAAAAGGATTAATGGATTAATATTTTTAATCACATCTCAAAGGGATTATTCTTGATGCTTCATACATGCAGTACTCATATAGGATGATGGCAAAATAAGTTTATCTGATACAGAAATAAAAAATATGTCAAATCTAGTGAGGCTATTTATAGCTTCAAAAACAATCATAGTACTGAGTGAAAAAGGACTGTCTGACATTTAAGTTATAAATATTAGAAATAAAAATTTCTGTAAAGTGTCTTTTTTTTCTGTCCTGCTCCACCAGGCTTGAATCTGACAGTTTGTGAAATATCAGTCATCTGAGTTATTGAGGTGAGCAGGTCAGACTAGCCAGGCTCTCTGGAATCACTCTGGCTCTTATGTAATGAACAGAGCAATTACTCAACATGTTTCGACTGAATTTAGCTTGCAGTGAAATTTTGACATGTGCCACCAGCTGTCTGTGTGTGGATTTCTCAAGAGTAAAAAGCATATCTACGTTTAGATAATTCAGACTTTTGATACTCCTGCTGGTTGGATGATATTGACCTCTTGACAAACCCTTTTAGTGCTACCTTTCAGTACATTTAAAATAATAAAAAAAAGAAAAAAAATTCTTATACTCTGTTCTCATGATTAGAACTACGGATGTTCAAAGTGTCTCTGTATGAAAACATCCTGAAAAGTCTCTACTTGATCCAAAATGCTACAATGAGGGTTCTAGCATTATCAACAGATATCACATTTCTCCACTTTAACCTTCTCCTATTCTTCAGTCAGTGGGCCCGTCTCTGTTGAACCAGCTAAAATGCATGTTGTTGGACTGCGTAAGAAAGCCAAAGGACCTAGAGCAGGGGTAGAAAAGTTCAGTCCTGGAGAGCTGCAGTCCTGTAAGTTTGGGATGTTTCCCTGTTTCAACAGCTGATTCAAATGAATGAGTCACTGAGCAGAACCTGATGAGCTGATAGAGCCATTTAATTTGAATCAAGTGTGTTAGAGCAGGGAAACATCTAAAGCCCACAGGACTGCAGCTCTTTGACCTGACCTAGAGAGAACATGCAAACCACACAAATTCCCAGCTGAGAATCTGGAAGCTTCTAATTGACGATACAGTGCAAACCAACAAACCACACACACACACACACACACACACACACAGAGAGAGAGAGAGAGAGATTAAAAAATAAAACAAAATAAAAACCAGTCCCAATCAAAAATCTACTCTATCAGCTCACTTCCTCTGTGTTGTCATGCAAAAACCAAAAGTAAATCTGACTTACTGTATCTAAACATAGATACGCTTTTTACTCTTTAAAAATCCACACCAGACATGGACATACCAACATTTTTTTACTGGTCATATGTTACTATTGGCTTATGGTACTTTTTAATTTATATAGATAATGATACTGATACTTTTTGCTTATTAAAGGAAAAATCATTTGAGTGTACAGTGTGCATTAATATCTTTGTTTAATACTTGTTGACAGAAATGGTTAGAACAGCAAACAATTCTACTCATAAGAAGGGTTACTTTAAAATAACTTCAGCCAAGTAAAAGTAAAATGTAGTCATCCAGATAATTACTCAACTAAGAGTTAAAAATACTTGGTGAAAAGTACTGCCTCACTGACTGATTTTAAACATCTGATTTATTTATTTATTAGAAATGATCTTAACAGGTGCTCCTGATGATTGTCTGCTTTGATTTCTTACATGGACTTTTTTCTTTTGAATTTCTTTACAGGTGTAGCAGCTGACTGTTTCCAGGTCTGGCACAGGCGTATATTTTAGCAATAACTAAAAATTAAGAAGAATACTCTGGTATGAAGAGAAACTCTAAATCCTCAAGCTTTATTTCCATAATATCAACTAAGCTCACCATAGCAAAGCAAATTTGTTCTGCACAATATTGCACCCAGATCGTGATTCTGCTGCTATGATGCTGGACATGACGAGGTTAAAAAAAAAGAAAAAAAGAGATCTTCACCTTTTCCATGTGTTCTCTTCTTCTTCCTTCTTTCTATCTTTTTTTCTTTTTTTATATTCATCTTCAGGGGCTGAAAACATAATTTGTATATGGATAAAAGATGGAAATAGAAGCTGCTTCAAAATATTTGTATTTGTGTTGATAAGGCCACTACACAGGAGAGAGAACAATGAGGACAGCTGTATATTTCTGTAGAGACCAGTTTACTTTGATACTTTCAAAAAGTTTGGAGGGGACAAAATAAAATCTCAAGTTATAACTTTGACCTCTATTGTCAGTCAATGAGATGTTAGAGCTTTCAACACAAACTGGTTACTTAACGACTGTGCAACATGACGGCTGTTCTGGCACCACGACAGCGAGGTGATGGTGCCAGACCAAGGACAAAGCCTGTCTAATTTTGAAATAAGCGTAGACGGGGTTATGTAAGGGCAGATGATGGTTCGGGGGGGTCATCTTTTTGACTTTTGTCAGTTTCAGAGAGAAGTTTAAGGAAAATGCTTATGTTTCATACTAGTTTAGAAGCTCTCTATTAAACTGTAGCAGGACAGAAAAAGAACAGACAGATCTAAACAATCGTTAATCATTTATGTTGTCTTCTTAAACAGCCTTCCTCATCATCCAACTTTCTAAATGCAAGTGATTTTTTCCCCCATGACTATCAAAGTAGTCCTTAAAGAACAAAACACATGGGCAAATATCCAAGAGAATTCTAAGTAATCACAAGCAGTTTTGCATGTTTTTCTACTTGTTAAATTAACATAAACTATGTTCAACACACGTGACACACTTTTTGTACATGAGAATCATATTGTTTGGAACTTTTTTATGGTAATAACATATGAAACCTGCATATTCACACATTTGTAATCACGTGATACCCACGTACAATTGTATGTGAAACGAAGAAATACCCATGTGACCCTTATGGGTGAATCCCATGAATATATATATATATATATATATATATATATATGAGATATAGATGGTTTTGAAAACATTCATGGCAACAACATGTGAAACCCACATATTCACATGTTAAACCTATATAATGACATGTTGTCAAATATTTTTCTGCATGTTAAAGTAGAGTGAAATATGTGAAACCATGCATATGGGACACGTGGTTTTGAAACCATTCGTGGTAATAAAATGTGAAACCTATGTAATAACATTTGTAAAAATAACGTGACACATGGGGGACGTTTTTCCACATGTTTCACATTATTACAACATGTGAAACATGTCATTACCTGCTGCAACGGGTTTTTTGACATGTGAGAAAAAAAGAAAGAAAAAGAAAAAAAAAGCCTATTTCAAATCATTTCCTGGTTTCACCTCCAAACCGAGTTGGGATGTTTGAAACAGTGCCACATGTGGAATATATCTATTATGTGATCACATGTGGAAAACCTAAAATTCCTTTGGTTTTGTGTAAAGGAAAATGACTGGTTATTGTTTTAATCAGTTTCTATCTGGCTGGAAATATGAAAGTACATTAGTATGTTTCTAAATGAGCTGTTTGTAGGATCATACAATATATGCTAGCTAACAACATAGTACACAGTTTGTACTGCAGCTCTGTGTACTATGCAGTTTGTTCTGCATACTGTGTGCTTGAGGACGTTTTAAATCAACACATTAATTAAATTAAAACAGAAAAAAAACAATCAAAAGAAGAATTAATTTAATAAAACCAGACACTGGGCAATACGTGAAAGGGTTAATGTTTTAAACAGTCTGTAGTATAAACTATGCTAAAAATCTAAGTTGAGAGCATACCCTTCTGTTTTTTCCAGATGTGTACTTGAAGTCTTTTCTCTGCCTGCAAAGTTTCATATCACTGCCTTCTTTTTTTCTTTTAAAAAGCCTCAAAGGTCAGGGGGTCATTATTGCAGTTTCAATCTCAGCAGCTCATTAAACGTCAGCATGTGTTTGTAATAATAAAAACCGCTTTAAACTAATCTGTTATCCACATGAGAAGCCAATGAGCAGCTTATGGCCCCAGTTACAGTAAAGAGAAAACTATAAGGATCAACATGATGATAAAGACGTCTATATACAGGATTGTATGAGTGGTAGTGCATGTTCTTTCAGAGAAAGAAATCTCAAGTATTTCTTGGAAATAGTTCTAGGAATCACCAAAAACCATTAAAACCAACAAACCAATTAAACTGCATAGTATTAAATTAACCAGTTACTAACCAGTCTAGCTATTTACACCATCCAACCAACTGCATACTTTTGATTTTTTAAACATCTTAATTTAAATTTCTCTCCTCATTCAGTAGCACTTTGGCCAGACAGCAGCTGGTACCACGCAGCCGATGGCTGGATGATGCATTATGGAATAATGTTGATGGGAAATGTAAAGATTTGCTTCATCATCATGCTGATGGTGATCTGGCTCTTTTGAAAGATTCAACTCGTCCAGCTCCCAAATGACTCTTTATTTAGCATCACTTTGAGCTTCTATTTAGACTTTATGAATGGTTATGTGTTGGTATTTTTTAATTCAATGTTTTCATAAAAGCGTTACTTCTATGCATGTTACAATAAACCGAGGCTATTGTTAAATTATTAAATAAATGACTGAACACAGAAAAGAAAAATGCATCAATTAGGCCTAAAAAAAGTCTGACGTCTGAAGATAATGACATTTTACACGAAGTGAAAGACGTTTTCACTTTATATATTCCGCTTTCAGGTTTTCAGTCTCCAGATCATTAAAATTATGTGAGATGCTGCACATTTTTTCTATTTTGTGGTGATTTTATCACCTTTTCCAGATGATTTAGTATTTAAATGTGTCTCCTTTATGTCTGTTCCTCCATTAACCTGGTCTGTACCACTACACTGTCCTCAGAGCATCTGATTCCTTCCTTCTTTTACATAATGGTATGAGCCAAGTCTTCCATGCATGTGATAGGCTGTGTGGTGTGTTCATCAAACTAAATTTGCTGAAGATTCGGTTCTTTCTGACAGGAGTCAGCTCTTCTCATTGGCTTCAAAGACGCGTCATTAATTCATCACACGCTAAACTGGCAGTAAGACATTATTTACCCACCAGCATTAAACAGCATGTGATAAGCTGGCAAGTGTTCATTTGGAGACCTGTTCTTAAAATATAAAACCTTAAAACTGGAGGATGGTGGATTTAGTTTTAACTTGACGTGTGTGGTGTTTGCAAGTCTTTTAACTTCAGCCATCTCACTCATTTCTTTGTTTCTCATGTCCATCCAGACATGATATGTTGCTGAGAAAGCCCTTCTTTACCCATTATTACTTGTATAATTATAGTACTTTCAATAAGATCATCACTTGTCACCACTTTGCATTTTTACTATGGCCTGTTGAAAACTCGGAGCACAACTATATTTATATCTGGAGAACAATTATTCATGAAGTCTCTGATTAATAAATGAATATGTGAAAAACTCCTTAATCCCCTCTGCATACTACTTTAGTGGAAGGTTACAACTCAGTTACACTGGCAATATTATTTAGTTCTTTTAGTTTCTTTGACCTAAAAAGAAAGCAAATCCTGAAACTTTGTTATTCAATATACATGTCATACCTGTTTTAAAATGTTTTCATGATTATTATATAGTTAACAGGAAAGTTTTGCAGCTTTTAAACATGGTCTCAGACTTTTGGACATCACATAATGTCAAATAGTCTTTTATTTTATGTGCATTCAGTTTAAACAGAAAGGTAGGCCAAGCTTAGTTACTGGATATCTGTGGGATCAGAGGAAGGTAAATATTATTCTGTAACTGAAGGTTAGACTTTATATTGTTTGCCTAGTGTGGATCCTTCAATACTGGAGGGAGGAAAGCTGTTATCAGATATCAGTACATCCCCACCTGGAGCTGGACTACCTCACTCAGTAAATAAGTGTCATCCAGAGATGTTCACATGTCCAAGTCAGGCCACAATTCACTGTTAGTAATTTGTAATCTGCCGTCTTCTCTGATAAGAACAATGAAATATTCAAGGAATTTAACATCCATACTTGACCTACCAGGATTTAGGAACGTTACTGATCATCGCCTTAAACTAACAAATACTCTCAATGAACACTTTGTTTTACCGACTTCAGAAAACCTGTAGATGAACATAGAATGTATTCAGATTGGTTAATATCATCTGAATATATAAAATTACTAAGAGTTTTTAATATGAACCAAAGCCTCTGTCTAGACTCACAGAGAATGTTTCTAAAGTGTTAATGCAGTTTGTAACATTTTATTCTAAATGTAAATAGGATTAACCAGAAGTTACACACTAGCTCAGGAATCACTAACTCAGGACCTCTTGGACCAGCGTCCTGCAAGTTTTAGATGTTTCCCTGTTGCAACACACCTGACCCAAACAAATGTGCTGTTCTGATTAAGTTTGTATTATGAGGTGAGTCAGTTAAGGTTGTCAGGATTACCACACACATGTGGAAATGTACATATATGTACATTTAAAATAACTTCTAGATCAGCGATCGTCAATCTTGGTCGTCGAGGGCCAGTGTCTTGGAGGTTTTAGAGGTTTCCCTGCTGTAACACACTTCACTTAAATCAATAGACATGTGTGGAGCTCTGAACAACTCTGCCGATAATCCATTGATTTAAGGTCAGGTGTGCTGCAGCAGGGAAACATCTGAAACAGGGCTACTCAATTTGGTCCTACAAGAGCCGCAGTCCTACTGGTTTTTCAATGTTTTCCTGCTCCAACACTTCGGACTCAAATTAAATGGATCCAATAGCCAATGAAGTTCAATAATGAGTCATTATTTTGAGTCAGGTGAGTTGAAGCAGGGAAACACTGAAAACCTACAGGACTGGAGCCCTTGTGGGACTGAACTGAGTAGGCCTGTTCTTGATCTTGAAAAGTTACTTTGCTTATTATGTAAAATACAGAAATATTCAGTTCCAGATATGTGGGAATTTGGTTAGTGATTTTGTAGTTCCATTGTGATCTGGAAGTTATAATGCACGTATAAATGAGTAAATATGTATATGTACAATATGTTAAATAAATTAAATATCTTAATGAATAAAATAAATGCAACATACACACACACACGCACACACACACACATATATATATATATATGTGTGTGTATAAAACTAAGATATATTTTATATTTTATATATAAAGAAAATATAATGAAAATCTAGAATAAATGAATGAAATGAATATACCCATTTTTCTCCAGAAATGTCATGTTTTCTTAAATGATACTAAAACCAAGTGAAAAATGTGGAGATTTCTTTATTTCTAGGTTATTACACTGACCCACTGAAGCTGGGATTGGTCTGAAAATGGAACCTGAACTAAAATGAGTTTGACACCCCTGACTTAACGGGCTGCCACCCACTCATCCCACCTGGGTGGCAGCATCTCGCAACTACCAAGATGGCAGACAAGAGCCATACTGGTGGCTGTGTCATGGCACCGTAGATCAATCGAGAACTAAATAGTAGATACAAGGTCAATTTATTTATCTAGTGCTTTTCATACATAATGCAACCTGATGTGCTGAATGCAACTGTAGTAAAGAATAGTAAATAGATAAATACAATCAGCCAAAGTACTGAACAGTAGTAGATTAGATTATGTAAATGCATATGACCTGAACTTGGTACAAAACTTTTGCCTCTTGTCAGCGAACTTCATGCCGCTGTCCTGCTTGCAGCTGATGACGATAGTGACTTTGTGGACTGGTCAATATTTGCATAGGCAGAATATGTTCCAGAAGGTCCCCTCAGGACCCCAGGTCTGACTGTTTATCGATAAGCAAAGGCCAAAACACACACAAGTAAACAGATGATGACGACAGTAGAGCAATACCAGCCTGTCAAAAGATCATCCTTTTCATTGACCTGCCAATGATTGCGTGTTTCCATGGAGATATCTAACCAGGTTAAAATGTTTATGCTGGTTGGATTTTACAGG
Organism: Melanotaenia boesemani; assembly: GCF_017639745.1. NCBI lineage: Eukaryota > Metazoa > Chordata > Actinopteri > Atheriniformes > Melanotaeniidae > Melanotaenia > Melanotaenia boesemani. The sequence goes on from NC_055684.1 coordinate 7,431,786, forward strand.
TAATAATAAATATTAGATTCTACCATTACAGCTATAATCTAAATATCTGTCAAATATGTAAAGTGACAGAAACGTTTAGCCAGAAACTCAGATGAACTGTTCAGACTCAATAGTCTCCTTCTGTCCAGGACAATCCAGCTTTTTGGATCTGGACCTGAATTAGAATACCATGATTACAGAACATATTTAAACCAAGTCAGGGGATACTTACACCACGTTCATGTAAACACATTCAAATGGTGATTCAACAGAAAGCTTAATCAGTACTAGTCATGATGTTCAAAAAGCCCACACATCGAACTTCTACATAGTTCTTTTCTGCATCTTTGTTGGTTTTTATTTAATTTAATTAATTAATTAATATATTTATTTATTTTTTACTTTTTTTCTTCTGTTATTAGCTTTAATTTAATGTTAATTTGACATGTTAATGTTTAATGTAAAATATCTTATTAGAACAGATGTCATGAATTTGGTTTGTAAATAATATTAATGTCCTTCTGGTCAAGGAAAGAGTTTAATCAAAGTCTTAAACAAAATCAGTGCAGCTTTTAGTGCAAATCTAAATGGCGTGCATGAGTAAGGCCAAACTTTAATTCATATAAAGAGTGCATTTTACAGGTAAAAACAAGAAAACAAGCAATAAAAAGGCATAATAACAATAAAAGAAAAGAAACTCGTGATAAAACATATGATAAATGTTTTATATTGTTACAAACGTTTAATATCTGTGTCAGAGTGTAACTGAGCTGAACAGTGAGGAGAAAAAGTCAATGTAAATATCAAAATCAAATAAAATTTCAATTACATAGCACTTTGTATACAAAAAGTGTCACAAAGTGTCAAATCAGACTTGTCTGTTTTCTGTTGTGTCTATAATTAACCGTATTTTAATCAAAGTTATGATTAACACCCAGACTGAGTACAAAAAGCACTTTGATTGGGGATGTGCATGACTAGTCAACTAATCGATTAGTAAAAAAAAAAAAAAAAATGCACAAGCCAACGGCTTTTTAAAAAAGTCTACATTTTGTTTGGAGAAGTTATGTGTCACGCAGAGACATGGTGGCGTTTACAGAGCTGTGTTAAAAGAATAGCGTGGCCCCTTTAAGAGCTGGAGAGGAGAGAGATGCACAGCAGAAGCCAGAGGGTAGAACGTCAGAGCCAAGGAAGTTACTCATGAGAAACCGTCTGTTTAGCGGTGAAAATTTTGCTTCAAGCTTCGGCAATAAACGCCACACAGCTCTGCTAGTTCCAACAGAGTCCCGCTTCTGCTTCACCACTGCTGGGTAAAGTTAACGGAGGTAACCCTGAAGCTAGCTTCACCCAGGAGTAATCACCTCTCCTCCGCCTCCAGAACTCAGTGTAGAGGCGGAAAGTTTAGCAATTGTTTCTGTCTGAGTTTTCACCAATAGTGAAAGCAACAGACCAGAGCAGCACAGTTACTAAACCCTCAGAAATGTAGCTTCAGGACAAAAAGGACCAGATAGAAAGATAAAGAAAATAATTGTTGTTGCCAAAAGCTCCTGTGGGCTATGTTTAGCTCACATAGCATAGCAGCTCTAGCCAACCCAGCCAACCCAGGTTCGATCTCGATGTCTTCCTGACCAACTTTCTCATGTACCTGCACAGCAATAAAAGACCTTAGAGCCAACACAATGTTAAATATATAACAATGTAAAAAAAACACTTGTTTATGGAAAACACACAATATACAAATAAAATCTCATACGCATTTTACAATTTCCACTTTGAGATAAAGAAACTGTTTTCACTCGATTATTGATAGTGTCATGATGACATCATGACTAATCAATTTTGAAAGGCCTGACTAGCCGACTTCAAAAATCGCCTAAAATGTCCAGCCCTAACTTTAATAGAACCTATTCCCACCCATTAACACACTGCTATACACACAAACAGAATGAGGTTCTGTATCTTGCCAAAGGACCCTTCAATGTGCAGATAGTGACGCCAGTGATTTTAATACATGTTATACAGAACTGGACTTAAATGATTTAGATTACAATTGGATTGATTTATATGTATTGTATGTATTTAACTGGACCTGAGTTAATGGACTTGAACTTTTCTAAGTTTATTTTCTCTGTGAAGTATCCTGAAATGACTTGTCAAGTGGCAGGATATAAATAAACTGAACTGAGAAATGAACCAGTGAACCTCCAGTTGATAGAGACCCCTCTATGTCCTACGGCCGCCCCAGTCGTGTACACTATTTCTGTCACCTTTTTAGCACAACACATTCAGTCAGGAGAGAACTGCATGCTTGCGCCACTAAAAGAAATTAAATTTAGATTGTGAGAACCAAAAAGAAAAATCACTTGAGAGAAGAGCATGTTCTCCCAAAATACTTCATTCACTGATGGGCCTCTGTGCAAGAATGCAGTCTTTGCATATTTCTTTATCACACCACCCTTCTCGTCACATGCTCAGTGATCTCAGTGTTCTGGCCTTCCCTGCTGCTGCTCACACCTGGCTGGATGCCTGAGCCTGTCTGATCCCTCTGCACAAGGTCATCCTTCAAAAATATGGTACATCCAATACTCCCCTGTCTTTCAGTAAGATATGGTGAGATCTGTTAAATGAACGTTGTTTAGTTGGGTGCTCCTGCTGGGAATAAGGGTGTGAAATATGTTTCCCCTACGTTTTGTGTATGTGCAGTGTATGTTTTATGACACAAGAAGCCAGAGAAATGTTTAGAAAATGGAAAGACACAATTTATAAAATCATTGTAAAGCTGTTCTTGATACTACATTTGATTTTATTATGCGTATATCATGATTAATTACATAAAATATTGCACCTAATTGCAATTAATCTCAATGTTACACGCAAAATGTCATTTTCCTTTAAAAGAAGGTCTACTGTTGTATGAAGAAAATGCAGTAAATTTTGGTTTAAAAACACTAAATCAGGGTCTGCAACCTGCAGCTCCAGAGCCGCCAGTGGCTCTCTGACCTTCCACAGTGGCTCTTAATACATGGCTAAAAAGAACTAATATGTTTAAATACAGATATAATAACAAATGTAGTTTTGTTTTGTTTTGTTTTCAGCAATTTTTCAGTTTCTTCATGAAATAATTGCAATGAATTTTCACAACATAATGAGAATAAAATACCAGAAATTGTTTTTATCTGTTATTATTGTAATTAGGTTGGAAACGGGCTTTGTTTTTTTTTCCCCCACAAATATCTACATCCCATAGAAGAAAGTCTGTCTATCCTGTTTTTGCAAAAGCTTTATGTTTTTCTTTATTTCAAAGAAAACACTAATTATGGCTCCCAGTGTCCAGCCAGCAGCATGTACACGGACAAACGACATCTCTACTGAAAACACACATCCCACAGGTTCCACAACTGTAAGTTTCATCTCGCTATGACCAAGATTTACCAAACCAGAGGCAAAAGAAGGCCCGATTTATGCTTTATGTTTGTAAAACATAATCATAAGAGGTCTTACGTACTTACTTACTTACCTGCTTCTGTTCCCCTGCTGATGCTTTGCTGCTTCGCTCTCTCCTCTGCTTGCATTTCTCTGCCAATATTTTTATTTTTCTATTTAAGAAATTTATGGGCAGTGGCCCCTGGATACTTACTAATCACTGGGACTGTATTTTGTGGTAGATTTGACTGGATAATACCATTTTTTGAGACTTACAATCAATAGGTGTCACGTTAGCATGGTCTACAATAGCAGAAGCCTTTTCTACAGTTACTCAGAAGCTAAAGCTAACTAGCCGCAAGATGCCTCCCCTCTCGACAGATGACTATTACAAACTTCTACAGAAGATCACCATGCTGGAAACAAAGAGGTGAACGTGGCTCGAGGTGAATGTGGAACTGAATGGATTGTTTGGAAACGATACAACTTTACCATTACTAAAAAGCAGCAGACAAGATCTTGCTAACACACAGCTAATTAGCATAAACATGGCTGGAAAACAGGAGGACAGTGTCAAGGTAATAACTCTTTCAGTGATAGTCCTCCCTTGGTGCAAAGCCAAAGAGTAAATTATCTCACAGTTGGTAACTGGGGGACTGGAAGAGGAAGTGGAGATAATATATAATATAATATAATATAATATAATATAATATAATATAATATAATATAATATGTATGTATACACACACATATATATATGGTGGTGGTTACTGAAGTTCATATCAGAAATATTTACCTCACTGAGAGCATGTTAACATATGCTGTTTAAATGCTAGATATCTGAAAGCATGTGTCCACTGTGTTAGTTTAGCATGTTAGCATGCTAACTTTTCCTGATTAGCACTAAAATCAGTGTATTTGTTTTATTCAATGTCGTCATTTTGGAAGCTCTTGTACCTCCAATGATCAAAGTGTTGGTCAAACAAATCTAAATATCTAATATTGTTTGGGAAGATGAGAGATGTGGTCTAAGTATTTTCACAGTTCAGCTCTAGATACCTTATGAAGTTGATGTATCATAGATGCTTCTCTAAGTAAATTTTAGTCAGACCACATGGTCAAGCAGAGGAAATCATGAAAAATCTTGAAAGTCCAGAACTTCTTTTGAAATGCATGCAAAAATGCATGAATGGATGAAAGCAGTTGACTTCGTGGTAGTGAGAGCCTCAAGCTTGAAATGGTAATCTTTAAAGTTCATATTCACTAATATAAATCATAAAAAAATAAAGCCAGCACCTGTCATGCCTTGCAAGACATTACAGAGCATGAAATTTAATTTGTTGTGCATCATCAGGGTGATGCCTACAACACATCAGTCTTGTTCTGTCCTTCTGTCCACATCCAGTCTGTTCTGTTGTCATGTCCTATGTTCTCTTGCTTTTAAGAGAGGAGAGCTTCACACCAATGTAATTCCTGCTGTAAAACCTGACACCGTCTCAGGTATGCACAGCATCTCTGATCCAGAGCAGCAGCTGGTATATCCAGCGACACCATCTAGTACACATGATTATCTTTCAGGAAGCAAAAAAAAAAAAAAAACAACCAACTAATCACTACTCAGTATATAGGTTATATAACACTCTATAAATACCTATGGTGTTACTTAATCAGTTTTGTTATTTCCTCAGTGATAAATAACTGTTCTTATCACAAGCTGTGCAAGCTGTTATGTGTCAGCAGGCTTTAACTCCCAGTCTCAGCAGTGCAGCAGCAGCTTTCTGCATCATGACTAAAAATGGAGACCTTTCATTTTCGTTCCCAAATGCAGAATATGCTTGTCTGTGATTGAATGTGTTTTGAAGTAAAATTTAGATATGGAACGTGTGAGTTGTACTGGTCGTAAAATCAACTCTGACAGCCAAAAAGTGTCTGTCTTTGTTCATTTATTTTTTAATGAGACCTTTATATGTACCTGAACTAATGCCTCTATCTTTATCTGAACTATATGCTCTCTTAAAAAGGTCTAACAGCTGTTTACTTAATTCTGCTTTGATTTTAAAATTTTCACTGACAAAATATTGTTTTAGAAAATACCAATAAAAATCTTGTGTTTCTAATAGGTATTTTTCCTTGATCATTTCAAAACGGAATAGTGCACCATGGGTTTTCAATGGTTCTTATTAGGTACTGGCAATTATCTGCTATTATTGCTTGTATGGGAATGGAGGTTAAATCCTCTTCAGTAGTTTGAGGGATTAAACAAGCATATTGTTGGCCTTAACTGTGCAGCACAGTAATAATCCCTAAGAGAGGGGAAACCCCATCTTACTTTTTCTTTGGCCAATTGTAAAGAATTCATGGCCTTTTACCTTAGCATATACTGTATACCTAGATAAAATTTGATCCCATTCATTAATTTCATTCTGGGTTATTTCTATTGGCAGGGTTTGAATTAAATACAGTAATTTGGATAGGAAATTCATTTTAATTAAATCAGTACTTGAAGTAAAATTTGGATATGGAGTTAAATTTCATCTTGCTATGTCCTGTTTTATGCTCCTTTGTGCCAGTAAGTAATGATGTTCTATCAATTCTGTTAGATGTTTTGGTATTATAACACCCAAATATTTTACATATTCTGTTTGCTAAACTAATTTTTAATTGCTTCTGGAGGGCTGTAATTGTATTTAAGTTGTTGTGTTATTTTTCTGATGTTCATTTTCTAACCTGATATCTGACAGAAATATTTAAATGATCTCATAAGTATAGGTGAAGAATTTGTTTGTTGACCCAAAAAGATCAGAATATCATCTGCATAGCAAGCCAATTTATGCTCCTTCCCATGCATAACAATACCTTTTATGTCCTTATTTGGTCTCACACATTGAGCATAGGGCTCTAGATAAAATGCAAATAAAAGAGGTGTTTGTACGCACCCCTGTCTTGTTCTCCTTTCTAGATAGTAACTGTTCGATAAGTAACCATTTACTTAATTCTAGCTGTAGGTTTATTATATAATACCTGTATTGTTTTAATAGATTTATTGAGGCCAAATTTATGTAGCACTTAACAAAGGAAACTCCAATCCACTGTGTCAAAAGCCTTTTCTGCATCAATTCTAATTATCAGAGCTGCTATTGGATTCTTTTGAATATGGTTAATGATATGTAGTGTCCGTATATATTATCTTGTATTCAGTGCTCTAGGATGAAGCCTGTTTGATCATTATGTCTAACTGTGTAAGGACTTTTCTAGTTGTCTCGCTTTGATGGAAGTAAACAAACTAGTCCACATTCAGAACCGATATTGATCTACTGTATTTGATCCACATTCTAATTTATCTGTATTTTCATTTGGTATGACAGAGATTATTGCTTCTTTCCAACTGGGGGGTAATTACGCCTTTTTTACATTCCAATTCAGTGTATGAAGCAACACTGGGCTTAGTTCTTCTTTCATCTTCTTGTACCATTCTGCAGTATATCCATCTGATCCTGGTGATTTGTTTAATTCGAGTTTACTTATTGCTGTTTTTAGCTCCTTTTCTGTTATGTCCTCACTCATAATTTCATCCAGATTTTGATTAAACAGTGATAATTCTAGAGATTCTGGGAAATTGTTTATTTCAACTATGCTGCTTCCTACCTTTTTAGAATAAAGTTTGATAAAATGTTTCAAAGGCTCCTTGAATTTAATTTAATTTATTATTTATTTTTGTATTTGAGTCTTTAATTTTATGAAGTGTTCTGTTTTCTTTTTAAGCCTCCTTATTTTCATTTCTCCCATTGCACCTTGTGTTGCTTCTTCTCTAATTCTTTCAACCTCTTTTGTAATTCCTCAAGTTTCTTATTTATAATCTTTTTCTAGTAAGAGGATAATGCTATAATTTCACCATTATCATTGGTTTCTAAATAACAATGGATCTTTTTCCCAATCTGTTCTTTTGAGGATCATTAGGTATACTTGAGTTCAGTTTTCAAGATTATGTAGATTCCAAAATTAGAGTAAATAAATAACAGTAAATAAATAAATAAATAAATCAGATTATCAAGAGGAGCCTTACATCCATAAACCTCCCTTTGGAAAAGCAAATTTGTTCGGAACACAACAGCCAGATTATCATTCTGCTTGCTCTGATGCTAGACAGGACAGGTGAAAAAAAGTATGAGTATTCATTCACAATAATTCATTTCCCTTCTACACTTTATCACTTTTTAATATTTTTTCAACAAAAATTCAATCAGCATAGTTTCTCAGTGTCTATAGAATCATTCCTGCTCATAGCGTCTGAATGCTAATCTGGGGCCCGATCTTGGTGTATCATGATAATTGTTGAATCTGCTCCAGTAGAGTGGCACCTTATAGGGCTGCAGAAGAAAGAAAGTTTGTAATAATCAATGTAACCATGGGTTTTACCGATACTGACGTGCTAAGAAAGATAAATTGCGCATTTTGCCAGCAGCTGTATGCACACTGAAGCTGTTGGTGCAGATGCTAAGGCTGGCGGATCAATCCAAATATCGATATTATTGATACCAAGGCAAGTATTGATATCGATCAATGCCAGCATGATGATATCTTAACAAGTCCAAAAAGCCAAAGAATGTGAATGAGAGCCAACCAATAGTACATTTTGCTTTTGTTTAGCAAAATTTAACTTTATTCTCTAGAACCATTGTGTGTAATAAACGGGAATAACTGAGTTGTTTTGTTATATTGTTGAAGCTTTTTTATATTGTTTACATATAAAAAGGATTAAATTAAAAATGTTCAGTTCTTTCATTCAATTTGGTAAAAAATGTTTTTTTTTACATTAATCGTTATACTGTGTTTGATTATGATCATAATAATTATCAATAATTAAAGGCTAAATACTGTGAAATTTCAATCAAAAAGTATTGATATAAGCGATACTTGCCTTGGATTCACTTGGTATCGCATTGATAGCAAAATTTGCAGTATCGCCCAGCCCTAGCAGACACAATGCAAATGTCTGCCTCGGACCATTGATTCAAATCAGTGAATTGGTCCTTCCCTAGTGTTCATTACATGTGCTACGTGTATCTGTTTGCATCTGCCCCTCCCAACATTTGGCATGTTCCAGTAGAAATTACCCATATAACATCAAGTGCAAATGCATTCAATGGATTGCATGCATTGTTTTGGCCATTTCACAGACACAATTCTTGGTGCGCCCAGTTAGTAAAGCAATTGCAACATGTTTTTACACACGCAAACCTTTAGTAGATCAGGCCCTTAGAGTGTGAAACAAAAAACAAAGTCACACACTAATATTTCATTGTGTGCTTTTAACTTTGATTACAGCAGCATTGTGTGTGGCCTGGTCTCAGTAAACTTCTGCAATGTCACAACATTTATTTCCATCCAGAGATGTATTCATTTTTCTTCAAGATCTTGTAATGATGATGGGGGAGTCGGACCGCTGCACAAAGTCTTTTCCAAGACATCCCAAAGATTCTCAATTGTCCTCCTTTGTTTCTGTACCGTGTTCTTCTCCATTATAGTTCAAGAAAGAGTTGCACCTCTATGACATCACACTATTACGTAACTCCAACTATCATTATCCAGCTGATACCTCGCCTATGTGATAAGGGTATGGTTGCTATAGAAAATCAACAGAGATCTGGGTTTAACTAACCAATGCGCACCAAACTGTCCCATCCCGAGCTGGACCCCTTGTTGGAATCTGGGTTTTAGATCCAGCTGCTACCTTAGAAACAAAAATGTAGCTAAAATTTGATTATTTGAGGTTTTACGGGTGAACAGATGACCACACAAAGCTGCTCAATAATGAATATCCTCTTCATAACACTGTAATCGTACAATAAACAGCGAAGTGTGTTCAGTCAGCGACTTCGTCAGCTTCACTGCAGCAGTGAACGGTACAGGAAGTCCATCCTGTCCAGAGCTACAATTCTGCATAGTGATAGTTAAAAAAAATATATGACTAATGACTTGATCGTTGTTATTTTATACTACAAAAAAAATTTCTTACTTTTAGATTATTTAACTGTAATTCAGATTGTTGTTTTGCAGTAATCTAAATATACAGTTAAAGGACAAAACAGGTTAATAAAAAACAAGGCATATTACAAATAGATAATTTTTCAGGGCTGCGTGGTGGTGTGGTGGTAAGCACCGCAGCATCACAGCAAGAAGGTCGCTGATTTGGAGTTGGGGGAGGTTTGAACAGTAGCCTTTCTGTGTGGCGTTTGCATATTCTCCCAGTGAATGCATGGGTGCTCTGCGGGTAATCCGGTTTCCTCCCACCGTCCACAGGCATGCAGGTTAGGTTAATTGGTCGCTCTAAATTCTCCTTAGGAGTGAGTGTGAGTGGTTGTTTTTCTCTCTGTGTTGGCCCTGCGATGGACTGGTGACCTGTCCAAAGTGTGCCCTGCCTCTCACCTGCTAATTGCTGGGATAGGCTCCAGCTTCCCTGCAACCCTGAATTGGACTAAGCGGGACAGAAAATGGTTTGACAAATACATATATTTCTTCAATCTTTTTTTTTTTTTGTTAATAGGCTGAAATTACAGTCAAGTTTGTGCTTTGTCTTTTAATACTTTTGAGGTTTTGGCTGCTTCTTGTTGCTCTTAGTTTCTGTTTCCCATGATGTCATTGATGTTGAAACCACTAAGTGGAATTTTATTTTACCTAGAAAATAATGTTCTGTAGCTTTAAAGAGAAAGAATAATTTTGGCTTGGTTTGTATATGTAGTGGAGGAATAAAGACACTGCTGTAAATGTTATAGGTCCATATAAAACAGTGAAATTACTTTTTCACACACAAGGCTGCTGAACTTCAGTTGGCATCAAGACTACTTTCTTAGAAACACTGTGCACTTTTAGTCATGTGTGTAGATTTTATCTCTCTGAGTTCATTCAGTCCCTCAGGCATATTCCTAGAAGTAGCTTTCTGTTCAGCACATGCTGTTTGCGTCCATGTTTTGGATTTGCTGGCCACCATCTATCTTTTCATTGAACACATGCAGACAGAAGCCAAGAGAGGAAATATTCCCCCACTTTTTTCTCACTTACTGGTAGTGTGTGATACAGTACAAACTGTTCACAAATATGCCAAACCACAGCAGATCCATTTTCAGATTAGTAGAGTTTAAAATTCCACCATCAAGAAAATCAACTCAGTTAATTTATAGCTGCCACAGTAGGGGTTTTAATAAAAATGATGTAAAATTCATGACTTAATTTGCATCTCATCGGCACAATGCAGCTTTGAAAGACGTGACCTTTAATCGTGTCTGATCTGAGATGAAGAGCCAGTGCTGCGGGAAATACTGGGATCTGGTTACTGCTGTCTGTGGACCAGGACATGGGGGTACATTTACACGCTATACAGTTTCACTGCAGTGTCTTTTGATACCATATGGGCATGAAGCCATCGGATTCATTGTGCCTACATGAAAAAAAGTAGAACAATTTTAACCCTTTAGGTGCCTGAGTTTTTTACAGTTTTTAAGGTAGAAAAAAATAGTTAATTATAACTTTATATATTTATTAAGGCTGTCAAAAATAACACGTTAATGGTGGTAACTCAATGTCAGGGCTGCCAACTTTTCAATAATCCCTGGAGTGAGATTTGGTGAAATCAACCAAAATTTTGCCACATACATGGCAGCAAGACATAAGAATCATTTTGTCAGATTTTGTGCAGGTTTAATAATAAAATATAGCACTCAGGAGTAACAACATGTAAGCTTTACTCTCTGCTACAAGGAGGGCAGACCCTGTATAAGCTAGACAGATACAGGATTATCTTAACCTGCTGATAGCATAACATACAATAGAATAAAAGTTAATGTCAGTGTTACTGAGATCATTTAGTTTGAACCAGCTGCAGATGACTGATTGTAAACTGAAGAACTTAAGCCTCATCTGTACGTGATGATGGACCTGCTGCTGGTTCTGAAACTCAGAACCATGTGGTTCATGATGTTAATCTTTGCTAATACTGATGTTACCATGTTAAAGTGGTGCTGAAGTTTCAGTATATATGATTGTTATGCAATATGCCGTTAGCTAGGATATACCAACAAAAACACGAGTCATGTTTGTATTGTACCTCTTGTCTTACTTAGAAGATGCAGGCTGGACAGCTTTTCCATCCATCCGTCCATCCGTCCGTCCGTCCGTCCGTCCGTCCATCCATCCATCCATTTTCTACAGACCATTCTCACTGACGTCACACTGTTTGTTTACGGAGTGGGTGATATTTATTACTGCACATTTGAACAAAACAGGAAGCTTCATTTTAAGATTGCAGGGAACTCCTGTTGGTATAGGAGGATTAGATATTTCAATAGACAGCCTGGCCGGGAAAAAACCAGATGGACTCATGCCAGGTGTAATGATTAATCAGTCACAAGCGTACAAATTAGAGCATGATTTTAACATTAATGGTGGAAACACTGGGATGGGCCATGCCCAAAGGAGGCAACTAAGGTGTAGGAGTTCACAACAGAGGGGACAACACGAGGTACAGGATTCAACTTGGGTGGCCACTTATGTCACATGAAAGAAGTTAGTCCTTGACATTGGGACAGTGATGTCTTGATGTTTAGACAGAATGGGGCTGTGCTGTTGCTGTCAGCACAGTAACTGGTCAGGGTTTCTTGGGCAGATGGAAACTGGCAGGTGGAGGGTGGAGCCTAATTATGGCAATCATAAGTTTGACTATGTCATGGTCATAGGGGAACAGCTGTAAAGGCTGAAGAGCAGAATCTACAACATCCACCTGAAAGTAAAACATGAGCAGGAAAAAACTGAAAAATCCCAAACCAGCCCAGAACCATGACAGGTATGATGTCTCCTGGATCAAAAAGTTGTTTTCTTTCATTCATCCATACTGGGTGGTGGGATGACTGGGACAGGCTCCAGCCAGTATTTTGGTACGTGTGTATAGAAAATGGATGGATGGATATTGTTAGATACTCCAGCATGAATTCTTGTAGCTACACAGATGATACTGAGGTATACTTCTCCATGAATCCTGGTGAAACAAGTCACTTTGTTCACTTACAAAGATGTCTGAAAGTCATAAAGACCTGGACTGAATGGTTGTTTTGAAAAGATAAGACTTAATCTGATGAGATATCTCTGAAAAGTAGTCACATAGAACCTGTTTATGTTAGAGCTGAGTTACTGAGGCAGATCAAGCACATCTTTCCATGGCAACACCACTCATGCCCCACGAGTGGATTCCTGCATCAGGAACACACACACACACGCACACACACACACACACACACACACACACACACACACACACACACACACACACACACACACAAGATAAAGCCTACAAAATCCCTAGATCACAGTTTGATTGAGTATCCTCGGGACGCCTTGCAATAGGCACAAACAAAGCCATATTTGGCGGATGGTTTAATCTGCCCCAAGTTATTGGTTGTCTGCTCTGTCTTTATCACCTTCACATGTCATTATTCAAAATACTCTACATCTCCTTTGATCATCCTCGTGGAAGTATGGAAGCATTCAAAGTCTCAAAACAGGAATATAAGACACCTTGAACTTATTCCGTGTTCTAGATTCAGAACAGAGAATAAGTTTTTAAACAGAATTATATTATAATGCAAAAGATGACGTAAAGAGAATTGTTAATATTTTTTCAGCCCCTACAGACTTCATGGAAGAAGGATGTTAACAAGGTTATGATTTCAGTAGTGTCTGTCTGTCTGTCTTCTGTTAGCAACATAACTCACAAAGTTATGGACGGATTTTGATAAAATTTTCAGGAAATCTCCAAAATGGAATAAGGAACAAATTCTTAGATTTTGGGGGTGATCTGGATCATTACCTGGGTCCAGAAATCTTTTAAAGTTTTCTTTACAGGCACAGGGCAGGTACAAACATCTGGAAACATCGGTGAACTTTGTCATATCTGGGTCTTTCACCAGTGAAAGCAAAACGTATCACTACTGGATTTTCATCATCAATCCTCAAAGATTTTTCTTTCATTTTCGTTGAGTTTGAGTTTCCTTTAAATGTGGAAAAAGTTGTGTTGTGGTCCACTGCCATATACATAATTGTTCCACAGACAACAAGAGATCGTTCTTCAAACTACACAAAAAGACACAAAAGCCCAGAAAGATGTGATAACTGGTGGCTATCCAGCGTGGTAATGCTGGCGACGTTGAGGTTCTTTTGAAATATTCAACAATTTGTTTCAGTCATTTTGTGACTCGTGAGTAAAACATTTATAATGTTATTACTGCTTAAAACTTAGGGTTCCAGATGTATAGATGTAAAAAATGCCATGAAATGACTGGTTACAATAAACAATAACAAACATCTGTTTGTGGTTTTTGAGCAGTTCTCAGTGTTTCTTGTTAGCAGCTCCTTCACAGCGTGACGGCTGGTAGACATGAGGACATTTATTCAGTCCTACTGCCACTAGCTTTACCTCATATAGTTTTTAAGCCTTGACACAGAGGGTATCAGTATAACTGTATGACATTATGAATCACTTTCTATCAAATATCAATGGAGAAAACTTAAAAGTATTAAAACAAGTTGCACACTTCAACACAGATGTGGGGTTTGTTTTTACCGGCAAGTTATTCACAGTGAGAGGGGATAACTTTGCCATTAGAGCTTTTAACTAAAAAACTAATGCCCACAATCATTGGCAAAACAAACAAACAAATAAATAAATATTACAATAGCTTGGTGGTGGTCTGTACTCCTTGAGGGCTTTTAGTCAAAAATGTTATCAGTTTATTAACAATGGAAATTAATACACAAATAACTTATTAAATATATTAATTTAATTAAAATATGATTAATATTTTAGATAAAAATATAGATATAATGTTTGCACTATTTATTTATTTATTTTGCGGTCCCCATGCAGCACATCACAAATAAATCTGAGCTGTTAGCCTCAACCTGTTCATACAACTTTGATTACTTGAGTCTGAAAAAACATTCTTCTTGCTTTTTATTATTATCTATCATGAGAACTAAGGTATACCCATCCAACATATAGATAAATTCTGCCACTTAATGAGTATTTGGATTGGCTCTGCAGGGTTCTTTTATTTGTGATTGATTGATCATGATTTGCAGAGTGAGGTAACCAATCAGATGCCACGATCTTTGGACGAGCCGCAGTGACTGCTTAAATTAATCCACGATGCAGCTCAGTAAAACATCAAATTATTAAATAGTGGAAGAATTTTAGATGTTTTACACCAGCCTAACTAATTAAAAACAGTAAATTAATTATGAATCAATAAATTATTAACATTTTTATTTAATATTTTAAACTAATAACATGTTGTAGTAACCATAAATGTGATTAATTACATTTCCATTTATTTATATCATTACTTGATAAATTATAATGATTACGTTACTATTACATTTAAGAGGTTATTTGTATTTATTTATGTGTGTTTATCTCTGATTATTTAATGATACCTATCTAAGGAAACAAATGGATTGGATCAGATCTTTAAAGCATCCTCAAGGAAAGTAATAAAAAAAAGATGCTTAAAATATTTGTGAGAAAGCTTTTGTGTCCTAAATCTTCACAGATTTAAGCGGAATAAGCCTTTAAATCTGGAGTTCATGAGTACGGAGATTGGTGTTGGACCAAAATCCTTATCCAGTCATCTTTTTGTGGTGACATTTTGTGGTGTCCTACATACAGCATCCATCTGGGGAAAAAAATGATCAAATGTCATGTATGACACTAATTTTCTGACTTTCTTTTTAAGGTTGAACTCAACTCACACTAGTTTTGGGAAGTCTGAACCCTTTCGGATGCCACCTGTGAGACCTTTCAGAGCACATGTGCTTCATGTACTTCTTCATGTCAGTGTGTGTAAACTGGCTGCCAAATTCCCAGGCCCAGTGGACCGGGAACATTTGGCATGGGCCTTGTTGTGGCAGGGTCAGCATTTGAAGGATGAACAGTGACACAGTGAGAGGGAGCAGGCAGGACTAGGACAATGGGCCTTTATTCCTGGTGCAGTTCTTTTTTCCCTGCTAGACTGAGGTAGCGGTGTAGTCCAGAGTATAAAGTGAGAGCCCCATTCCTTCCTATCAGCACAGTAGATAGGGCCTTAATGAGGCCCCATGGGAGGTGTCGTAGATTTATTAATGTGATGGTATGTCAGGCTGCAGAAATCTGCTTTGTCAGCCGAGGTCAGCTCCTGTGTGCTCTGAAATGATCTTAGTTTGTGCTGCAGATGCATACAAGGTGACCAATACTCACAAATATAAATGTGCCGTCTTGGGATGTTCTTCCACTCGTGGAGAAAACATATGCACGTGTTAGTATGCAGGGCTGCATTTTACCGTCTGCTGGCATTTATGCATGAATCTGTGCCATTTGAGGCCAGTTTGCTGATTGAATAGTGTGGGGGTGTATCACTGTCTTTAATCAAGAGTGTAGTTTTTCAATTTCAGAGCAAGATTTGTTGTTTTTTATACAAGGAGGTTGTTGTCCTCCCTCCAAACTCATCTCTCGCTCTATGCAAAGATGCTCAGCTTTGGTTTAGCATGGTCGGTTTGCTATTTCCAGGGTTAATGTTGTCAACTTTCCTCCAACTGACAGAATAGCTTTGGAGATTTTTATTTCACAGCATCTCTCTGGATGATTATTGTGACCAAGTGTAAAAACAATCCTCTTAAGAAAAGTCCTTGCACAATTTTGCCGTTACCTTTTAAACAAAGGTGTTGAAGATGCATATAATCTGATGTCTCAAGCTAAAAATACCAGATGAAACTGAAAATGCTTTATTCATCCCGTGGGGGAACTTTTAATGTTGTAGAGTTTTTGTTTTGCTTTGTTGGATGTTTGTTTTGTTGTAGAAATAACAGACAGTCCAAGTCTTGGTCTGGAAGGCAATGGCTGCCAGCTGGGAGGTTGTTTTTATTCGGCTATTTAAATACCTCCATTTTATTGTATAGTTTTGGAGTCTGCATGTATGGATGTTATCTCACTGCAAAACAAATTTATTTCCAAGTAACCTGAACCCTGCAGAGAAACTAAAAAAATCTACAACCTTTGATCATTATTATTATTGTTGTGTCCCAGAAATGTTCTGAAACATCTCCATCTAAACCGAAAAGCTGTAGCAAAGGTTCTGATGAGAATTATCAGCAGAGATCATAATTCTCCAGTTTTTATTGTCTCTTCATTGGTTCCCTATTAAATCCAGAATAGAATTTCAAATTTTTCTCCTCACATATAAAACTCTTAGTGACCAAGCTCTATTGGATCTTAAAGATCTCAGAGATCCAGATTTTCCCATTAGAGCTCTTCACTCCCAGACTGCAGGTTTACTTGTTCCTAGAGGTTCTGAAAGTAAAATGGGAGGCAGAACCTTCAGTTATCAGACCCCTCTCCCTGGAACCAGCTCACAGTTTGGGTTCAGGAAGAAGACACCCTCTCTACCTTTAATATCAGACTTATAACCTTTATTTTGATAACTTGTATAATTAGAGGTGCGCATGCCATCCCTTAGTTCAGAGGGTCGTCTCCTGATGAACTGAGCACTTCCTTCTACTTTCATTTCTCTGCTCTTTATTTTCCATGTGTTTATATTCATTACTGGCGTCATTAGCCTGGATTTCTCTTTGTCTTTCTTAGCAGGTCTCCTTGACTAAAGTTTGTGGTGCTTGTGGTCCTTCTTTCCTGTCCTCTCCACGTCCAACCGGATGAAGCAGATGGCCGTCCTCCCTGAGCCGGGTTGGGCCTGATAAAAGGAAGTTTTAATAATTACTGTCTCCCGCGCAACTCAAGATGGGGGATTAATACGAAGACAAGATTGAACTGATCTTCAGAAAGGTTGGGTTTTTTGTGGAAAAGGGTGAGTTTTGGTCCAATACCAATCTCCATATCATGAATTCCCAGACTTTAAGGTTTGTTCTGATTAAATCTGTGAAGATTTAGGACACAGAGGCTTTCTCACAAACATTTTGAGCCTTTTTGAAGACTTTGCTTGAGAATTCTTGAGGATGCTTGAAGATTTGAAACAACATGCTTTCCTTAGCTGGTTAGTTATTTTTATAAATTGGTTTATGTGAACACAGTTATTATAAATTGCACTAATGTGGATTTGTTTTAATTGGATCACAGCAAATTGGCTTGAACTGATTATGTCTGTAAAATTGCCTTGAGATGACTTTGTTGTTAACTGGAGCTATACAAATAAAGCTGAACTGAGTTCAACTGAATACATTTCCCCAAAGCTTCTTTGGATCTATGAAGGTGAAACATATTCAGTAGTGCTTTTACAAATGGAGCATTCCTGTAAGCTGTGGCTCTCAAACTTTGGGTCGGGCTTCCTCAGGGAGGTATAAATCTATAGAAAACTCTGGAATGTACCATGGTGCTGTTGAAAAGCTGCTGTTTAACTCACAGCAAGACATCCTGGCTTCCACATATCCATCATGAAGGTGATGGTGGTTACAGTTACACTGTCCAGCAGAGCGAGGGTTACATCACATGAGACTCCTGTATGCCTTAGTTATTTTCCATGAGGCAAAGCATGTCTTCAATGAAGATGATAGATGATGATGATGTTAGAGGGAGTTCTGTTCTGGGACAGATAAAATCATGTGTGAACCTACAAGCTGTAGGCAGACCAGATCTTTGCGCAGATACTTTTGTCCTCCTTTCCACTGCTTTCTGGGTGGCGTCTTGGAAAAAGAGGAATGGTAAACAGCCGTCCCCCTGTTTCCATTGATAGTATGAAATCTGACTGACTGGGTTAGAGAAATTGGAAAAATATCCAGGTAAAAAAGAAAAAGCAAGAATTCCTCAAGAATGTACAGAAAACATGGCGATGTAAGAGGCGCTTCTTCACAGCTCACGAAGGACATTTTCTGTCTCGGTTCTGTTACTGATGTTTTCGTCTTTGTCCAGCTTTTCTGTCCTCTGGTCTTCAGTTAAAGAAGGACTAAATTCCATCAGTTATCACCAAAACCATCAGTTACAGGCCCCTCTCTGTGGAGCGCTGTCCTTCTCAGCAGGTATCCCTGGCTCAAACTTGGTGCTTGTTGACTCGTGTCCTCTTGACCCCAACCAGGAAAATTGGCTCCTTCCTGGTTCTGGTTCTGATGGAAGCTTCCCTTTCTTGTTCTGGTTCTGATGGAGGTTTTTCTTCCTGGTTCTGGCTCTGATGGAGGTTTTCCTTTCTGGTTCTGGTTCTGATGGAGGTTTTCCTTCCTGGTTCTGGTTCTGATGGAGGTTTTCCTTCCTGGTTCTGGCTCTGATGTAGGGCTGCACGATTATGACCAAAATAATAATCACGATTATTTTGATCAATATTGTAATCACGATTATTAATCGCGATTATTCACTGTGTTTGGAAAAACATGTATTTTTATTGCACCAATTATAAACAAACTACTTTGCAACAATTTTTTGTGAAAAAGTAAACTTTAAATTAGAATAGATGATAAATAATACAATAAATACATTTACCATTCATTTTTGAGAAGTTAATGTAAATTTTGGGGCTACAAAAGATGCTAAATCAAGAGCCGTTTAGGTGCCAAAAGAACCGGTTCTCTGAAAAGAGCCGAACATCCATCACTAGTAATGGATGCTAGTGTGGGAGGGATGTTGTGAGAAAGGCAAACATTGAAGAAAAGACAACATAAAAATGTTTAGAACAGTAAAGAAATAATAAAAATTTAATTCTTCAGTCAATATTTTCTTTGTTTTTTAAGTTTAATTTTATTAAGTGTAATGTTTTTTTTAATTAGGAGTCTGCAACATGTCACAACACTTTTTAAATGTTAATGTCGACACTCTTCATTAATAAACATTAATATCTGACGGTAAGCCAGCGCGGGACCAGCCAGCAGCAGTTATGTACGTTTCATTTTCAGCCTGGTCATGAAACAGATCTTCTCCTGCTCTGAGTCCAGCTGCTGCGTGAGGACCAAGCCTCTTCTGAGTGCTTCTGGACGGGGGAGGGGTCGGAGCACCCCCCCCCCCCCCCCCCCCCCTTGTTGAAGAGTGAACTATACGCTCTTTCACGTCAGTCTCCAAAAGTCTCCAATATCACCAGAAAAAGTCGTTAGATTAGTCGCTAGTCGTTTTTTGAAAATAAGTCGCTAGAGGTGAGTGAAAACTAGCAACACTGAGTACAACTAGCTGCCGACTGTAAAGGGTGCACGCCCTTGTTCTTTAGGCAGCTTAATGAAGCTTTGGCCTCGCGTTCGCCCCCTGGTGGTTGGCCGACTGCAGGTTGAGAATGTGTGTGATCAAAGAAGCAGCAGAGCTGCGTTTTTAATGTAAATATCGTTGACGATCAGGTTCATTTAATTGTGGCCACCAAAATCGTGATCACGATCAAAATCCGATTAATTGTGCAGCCCTACTCTGATGGTGGTTTTCCTTCCTGGTTCTGGCTCTGATGGAGGTTTTCCTTTCTGGTTCTGGTTCTGATAGAAGTTTTCCTTCCTGGTTTTGGTTCTGATGGTGGTTTTCCTTCCTGGTTTTGGTTCTGATGGAGGTTTTCCTTCATGGTTCTGGCTCTGATGGTGGTTTTCCTTCCTGGTTTTGGTTCTGATGGAGGTTTTCCTTCCTGGTTTTGGCTCTGATGGTGGTTTTCCTTCCTGGTTTTGGTTGTGATGGAGTTTTCCTTTCTGGTTCTGGCTCTGATGGTGGTTTTCCTTCCTGGTTTTGGTTCTAATGGAGGTTTTCCTTCTTGGTTTTGGTTCTGATGGAGGTTTTCCTTCCTGGTTCTGGTTCTGATGGAGGTTTTCCTTCCTGGTTTTGGTTCTAATGGAGGTTTTCCTTCCTGGTTCTGGTTCTGATGGTGGTTTTCCTTCCTGGTTTTGGTTCTAATGGAGGTTTTCCTTCTTGGTTTTGGTTCTGATGGAGGTTTTCCTTCCTGGTTCTGGTTCTGATGGAGGTTTTCCTTCCTGGTTTTGGTTCTAATGGAGGTTTTCCTTCCTGGTTCTGGTTCTGATGGTGGTTTTCCTTCCTGGTTTTGGTTCTAATGGAGGTTTTCCTTCTTGGTTTTGGTTCTGATGGAGGTTTTCCTTCCTGGTTCTGGTTCTGATGGAGGTTTTCCTTCCTGGTTTTGGTTCTAATGGAGGTTTTCCTTCCTGGTTCTGGTTCTGATGGAGTTTTCCTTCCTGGTTCTGGCTCTGATGGAGGTTTTCCTTCCTGGTTCTGGTTCTGATGGAGTTTTCCTTCCTGGTTCTGGCTCTGATGGTGGTTTTCCTTCCTGGTTTTGGTTCTGATAGAGGTTTTCCTCTCTACCATCTCCTTGTGCAGCTCAGGATTGAAACTTGAGTCAAAGAGAAGATTTGATCCAATCTGATGGTTTTCTTAGCTAATACATGTTTTTTATGAATTGCTTTATATGAACACAGTTACTATAAATTGGAAAAATGTGGATCATTTAATGGATTTTTTTTAATTGGATTATAGTTGGACTATATGGATTTGACTATAAAATGACTTTAGATGACTATGTTGTGAACTGGCACTGTGCAAATAAAGCTATATTGAATTATAAAAGAAATATGTATTTACAAAATTTAATATATTTCCAACTCTCTCTAGTCACAGAAGGTTGCAGCTTTTTATTTCATCGATTATTTTAATGGGACCATGCAAATAAATGAAGGTAAATAAACCAGATTTAGGAAGGTTGTAATTTCCATCTGTAGTTCTATAAAGAAAACAGACAAAGCAGCTGTTTTAATCAGGCTTGTTGGTCTGAGGGAGTGAGAGCCCGACAGTACAAAACCGAAGAATGTTGTAATGTGTTATATAACATTGTTGTTGAAAGATTTGTAGCAACCGATAATGTAATAATGTCCAGTGTATAGCATGCACAGTCATTGCACTGTGGCTTATTATATTTAATTTTATTAAATCTTTTTAGTTTATTACTGTCTTGATTTTTTACTGGTGGTAAATGGGTGTGCACAGTCTCCTATCCATGTAAGACTGCATTTCACTGCCATCTTGTATGTGCAGGTAAGGACTAAACAACTTGTCACTTGTTATTACATTATTATATTACATTAAGTTATTACATTTGCTACAAGATTGCAGCTTTTCTGCTGAAAATAATTTTTATTTATGCTAGCTGTGCACTCTAATCCCGGATTAGTTGAGTTTACTAGAAATTTTTCAGGAAAGCCGTTGCCTTAAACCATTCTAATTTCTACATAAGCTGAACCTAAACATGTCAAGTTGTATCAACAAGGACGACCTTTAGAATTTACTTAAACCCATTAGTTCACTTATCAAAATTTCTTTAAGAAATTTACAGTGTGAGATTTACTCATACTATATATATACTCATACTATACTATACTCATACTATACTATATACATAGTATAGTAATTGAACTTTTTCATACACTTGACGATTACCTGTAGATGCAGTTTTGCATCAACTTATAGATCCAGAACTGAAATCAGCAGTACTGAGAAAATGACAATGAGTTGTTTTAACATAGATATAAACACGTAGATGTCACGTTCTGGTTGGTCAGGCACGTCAACACGGCCGCCATCTTGGGCCGGGGTTTCAGACCCGGTCAGATCAGTCAGACTGTGTGTGTGAAACCAAAATGCCAGATTTTTGTGCTGCATACGAATGTTCCTTTGAAATAACCACCTAAACCAAGATAAAAGGGATAACATTTCACAAGTACAAAGTGGTTTTATATTATGTAACTGTTATCAACTTGTTGAATTTGACGTATTTCTTAAGCTAACATAAATGAAACCGGCTTATGTCAGGACAGGAAAATAAAAAATGTTTTTGTTAGTAAGCTGATGATTACAGTAAGATGATTTAAGTGGCATTTGGCAATCACCCACCTTATATAATTGTGCTAAGTAGGTCATTTCAACATTATCTATTAAATCAGTTTCATGGTGCTAATGTTAACTTTAATTGCTGAACTGTAGCTACAGAAGAACTGAGAACTGAGTGATGTTCAGATGGATTGTTTTGTAAGTTTCCAGAAGATAAACGTAGGAGGCAGCATGGGTAGCAGCACTCAGGAGGAAAGACTTTGTACCGAAGGACTGTTCAGCCGTCTGCAGCCGTCATTTTAACCCAGAGGACTTTAACAGAACTGGACGGTCAACTGGTTTAAAGGAAGAAGTGATACCATCCATTTCTAATTTTCCTGACCATCTTTGCAAAGTTAGTGTCATGATAATTTCTCATGTAATCATAATATTTCACTAACACAACGGACTGCCCTCTAAGTAATAATAAAATACACTATTAAAATGGTTCTTTTTGAATGAACCCTTCAGTACTTACTCTTACAAATTTCTCTAGTCTTGAATTCTATGTTTATTTTATTTTCTTTGATATTGTTTTAAAAACATCTGTTTTATATTGGTGTTGTGGTCTTTGGTACCTTTGTTGGGCTTGTAAGATCAGAGGTAAATTTGGGTTCTTTATTTTGTATCAAAATGACAAGAGGAACAAATGTAACTTTAACTGAGGTTTTTCATTTTGGGCTAATTTGGTAAATGTTTAATTTAGGCAATCCTATTTTTTTTTTTTTTAATGAGTGTTTGTTTTTTTATTTTTTTTTTATTTATATTTTATATTATTCATATTATATATATAACTCCATGTATGAGCATCACCATTATTATTTCTGAGGATTGTAGAAAACATTCAGTATGCATGTGGGTGTGTCTGAGTATGTGTAAGTGTATGATATGAAATAAAAATAATAAAAAAATAATGATCTGTTGTAATTTAAATATGTGTGACTTTTCTAATAAACCAAACCGATTGAAAATTCAGCGAGTTATGGTGATTTTAATCGTTGATAGACCTCTGCCTCTATTGACTAATGCTGTAAGTAAACGTGGCGGGGAGAACTTTATAACATTGAATAATTGTTATCATAACACAGAAAATAAAGCGCATAACTCAAATTTATAGCACAGCAATAAAAAAAGTTTAAATTTCAGCTGAATCTGCATTTCCCATGAGCCTTTGCGGTCCAGACATGTTGAGTTTTGAAAATAGCCCCTCCCCCTCTGACAGAAACATAACATGTTGAGTTTTCGTGGCTAATTATTATTACACTGCACAACGTAGAAAACCATTAGAAACAGCTTAATTGTTTTATTAATGAGACATTTTTATGCAAAACATAAAATGATAATTAGTCACTACTAAAAAGTTTATGTTCAAACAAAATCTGGGTTAAAAGTGTGGTTAACACCATTGCTTCAGAACATGAAAATTATCATTGGGTTTTCTCTGGCTGCTTTGACCACCTGCCACAGGCCAAAGGCATGCATACATTTACTGTTAGTGTTACAGTTTAGAGCTTCATACTGTAAACTGATGTACTGATGTAGCTAATTAGAAACAGCCTCAGTCCACACAGATTAATGGAGCACTTCTGCAGAACATAGAGCAGAGGGAAATTTGCAGACTCTGTCATCCAGTCCGTGGCCTCCTGTTGGTTGTGTTTTTTTTACAGGGTTGCAAAGGTCCTTTCACCCCTGCTGCTCTGAAAGTCCCCTCCACACCCAGTCATGCTTGGTTTGGTCAAAACAGAGCTGCAAATGGAAACCAGACACTGACACACATACACACTCATGGAAATCTGGGCCATGTTTACAATGGTTGCCACATGATGAGGCAGAGAGAAGGTTTTCCTCATGAATGTTCAATGTATAGTCAGAGCTTTGTTTTCTAATATAGAGGAGACAAATGCATACCCACATGAGCACAAACACACACACAAGTTATGTCTCCATGTTCACATGCATGAATGTATGTGGAATAGGTGTGCATGTGTGTACAGTGACGGTGGCACACACAAAACAAGGAATAACTGTGCCTCATTCATACAGTGTCACACACACACACACACACACACACACACACACACACACACACACACACACACACACACACACACACACACAGAGGAGAGAGAGAACGCTGGTAAAACCTGCACACAAAGAAGGAAGGAGGAAATGTAGGCCATGAAATCCTGCTTGAAAATTTTATTTCTTATTATTTCCACATAAAGCAGATCATTATTACTCCTTATTCTTTAACTCATTAATGAAACTCTTAATTCTTTTTTCTATATGTTTGGATTTGACTCGTATAACTAGAATAAAGTTATAAATAAATTACATTTATAGGACAGATTTGTGACCACCCAAATTCAGATTTTGTGTTTTGTCTTTAACATTACAGCTTTCTGAGAGATGTGAAACTGAGTATAAACACTTCTACAGATTTTGTGACTGTTTTTATCACAGGTGGCGACAGAGGCTTCAGCACATCCAGACTTCTGAGATGATCCCATGAGATTGATCATTAGTGGACGTCCTAATCCACACCATGGAACAAAGGTAGCGCACAGTAAACACTGAACTTCAGCAACTCGTCTTGACCATGTCAGCATGACTACATGCACTGAGTTTCTGCCATGTGATTGGCTGATTAGATATTTGAACAGGTGAACCTGATAAAATGGACGGTGAGAATATATGTTACTTTATTTTTACTGTTTTTGTTTCCTAAACCAAAATGAAAAAATTACATTGCAGTCTGTTGTGTAAATCCACCAAAATATCTTTTTATGAATATTTGTCAAAAACAAACAAGCAATTGACTAACATAAGTTCAACCCATTAATTACCATTTTAGACTTCAACAACAAAATTATTTATTTAAAAGTGAGAAATAAGGAAAAGAGATTTTTCATGTTTATCTACTGTATGTTACTATGCTTGCTGTTGTGTTGCTGAATGTAACGCTACCACTTATTATTAGTTAAAAGATCTATTTGCACTCTTCCTCACAGCCATAAACACTTTATAAACTCTTGGCTTTCACCTCTCTGATGTCAAATGACAAACTGCTCAATGACTTGACAAATTATAGCATTGTTCATGTTGCAGAATGTGATATACAATGAGTAAGAGTAACTGAATGGAATCTTGTGTAATCCATGTCTGTGTGGGGAAAGTCTCTGGGTCTTATTTCACGCTGTGGAGCTGCTGTTTTGAAGCTTTGATTGTTTATTATGATGTGCTTTGCTGAAACTCTTTATGACTCTGATCTGTTTGCATCAGAGGTGGTAAAGTTTTCTGGTGCACTGCCAGTGGTCATGCTCAGTTTAAAATGGGGAATTTATTACTATTTATTAGTACCCATGAATGTCCAAAACTGGTGCCCACAAAGGAAATGGCTTATTTCCTCTGTGTGTGCGTGTGTGTGTGTGTGTGTGTGTGTGTTGGGGGTACTTACTCTGTCTAATGTGTTTTTATTTATTAACAACATATATATGCACTTTATCAGCTCAACTTGTTCAGCTGCTTGTTAACGCAAATATCTAACCAGCCAATCACAAGGCAGCAACTCAACACATGTGGTCATGTAGACGTGGTGAAGACGACTTGCTGAAGTTCAAGCCGAGCATCAGAATGAGGAAGAAATAGGATTTAAGTGACTGAACTGCTCTGATGAGTCACCATTTCAGCTCCACATTGAGATGCTAGGCTCAGAATTTGGTAGGAACATCATGAAAGCATGAATCCATCCTGACTTGCATCGACACTTTAGGTTGATGGTGGTGTAATTGTGTGGGGGATATTTTCATGGCCCACATTGGGCCACTTAGTACCGGTGTGGCCTGGTTTAACCACCACAACCTACCTGAGTTTTGTTGCTGTCCATGTCCATCCCTTTATGGCCACAGTGGAGCATCTTCTGATGCTTCTTCCAGCAGGATAATGCACCATGTCACAAAGCTCAGATCATCTCCAGCTGCTTTCTAGAACACGACAATGAGTTCACTGGACTCCAACGGCCTCCACAGTCACCAGATCTCAGTCCAGTAGAGCAGCTTTGGGATGTGGTGGAACAGGAGATTCTCATCATGGATGCAGCCGACAAACCTGCAGCAACTGTGTGATGCTGTCATGTCAACATGGAGCAAAACCTCTGAGGAAGGTTTCCAACACCTTGTTGAATCTATGACACCAAGAATTAAGGCAGTTCTGGAGGAAAATGGGGATCCAGTCTGGTACTAGAAGGTGGACCTGATAAAGTGGACGACTGTATGAACAAAACAATAAAACTGTTATTGTTCAAGCCTCTGTAATATATGTTGGAGTAGTTTTTAATTACGGATTTTCAGTCTTTCACTAAATATCCCATCGTAGCTGTTTTTCTTAAATATATCTGATGTCAACATCTTTTTTCCTTGCTTTCTTCTGTTTAGGGTCGTAGAGGGACTGGAACCTATCCCACGTCCCATCAGGGAAACAATCACAGCTGTCACACTCAGCCGTGCCATCCTGCTCTCTGGCTCTGCCTTTCCTTCATCAGCTCAACCACTTCCACCTGCCGCTGCCACCTGCCAAATACCTATCAGTGTCCCTACCGGTACAGTGTACCTGTTCTGTTTCACTCCTTAGTTGCCAGATTGTCTTTGCTCCCATGCCTGACTCTCCAGCGTTCATCTCCTAATTGATTCCCTGTTGCCGACTCTGCCTGCTCCTGACCACCGCCTTTCAGGTCAGCCCGATCTGAATCATCTCTGATACCCTGGTACCGACCCCGCCTGTTTCTGGCCTTGCTTTTAGGATAAACGGCGGTTGCAATATCTGTCTGTAAATGCACATAATGCACAGGTCGGGCACGTATCCCATTTCTATTCCTCGCAGTATGACACTGTACCCAGCATGTGATTCTTCAGAAAAGGGTAGTGCATCCGCTTTAATGAGGGTTTGGGACGCTCCCGTATCTCTCAGTATTTTTACTTTAACATTCTCAGACAGATTTTCAGACGAGTTCACATCACCAATCGTAACAAATGGAGCAAAACATAGGTCCAGAGTTACGTCAGCCTCTTTTCCCTTGTTTTTGTTCTGCACAAATCCCACTCCTTTCCCTTTAGCAGAAGCCAGTCCACTTTGTTTATTCTTCAGCTTTGGACAGTTACTGATCAAATGTCCAGCTTTGTGACAATAATAACACAAGCGTTCACTCTGAAAGGGTGGCTTAACTGTTTTCGTTACAGATTCAACAGAAGTTTCTTTAATAGGTTTAAACACTGTCTTATGCGTTAACACGTATTCATCAGGAATGACTGCTGCTGCTGATAATGTGTTCACACACTGTTCATTAATATAGCTAACAACGCTCTCTGGTAGCTGCTTTTTAAATTCTTCCACAAGAATTAACTCACGAAGAGCTTCTAAGCTGCTTACACCAGCAGAGGCACACCATCAGTCCAAAAGGTTACTTTTGTCCCATGCAAATTCTACGAACATCTGGGATGGTTTCTTATGGTAATTTCTGAATTGCTGATGGTAAGCTTCAGGCACTAGTTTATAAGCTTTCAAAACTGCCGCTTTTACTTTGTCGTAACGCTGACTGTCCAATAGAGGGAGCGATGCTACTACCTCTTGAGCCTTCCCCTTTAGTTTGCACTGCACAAGGAGGGCCCACCATTCCTGAGGCCACCTTAAAATCAAAGCAATCCTTTCGAAAGCTGCAAAGTAACAGTCTACGTCTCCATCCCCAAAGATGGGTACGAAAGGGATAAATTTGGAGAAATCCAAGGGTTGTGAAGGGACAGAACCACATGATAATCCACAAGGGATATCAGTTACTGGTACGGTGGACTGGGTTTGAGCTTCCAGCTCCAGACGACGTAGTCTCATCTGTGTATCAGCCTCGATCTCCATTCTACAGATCTCGAGCTGCAATTTGTGCTGATGCTCCAGCCGTCTCTTTTCCAGTCTTACCCTCAACCCAGCATCCAGCCGGGAGGACTCTGAGCCATTTTCTGTGAGGATCAAATTTTGGGAGAGTGACAGGTGAAGTCCTCCTGTCCTCTCTCAGGAGTCACATCCTCCTTACCAGCCATGCTCAGCCGGCAGTCAAGCTCAGCCCTGCTAGGTCCCGCCTCCTCAGACTGACCAGCCAACACAGCGGCGTCAGTCTCAACACCACACAGAACATGTCTTTCAATTAGCCCAGCAACCACTTAAGCCCTTAATTCATGCTTCATTATCTGTTTCTTTACAGGGATGTCATCCTTCCTACACAGATTGATGCGACCTAGAGTCGGGTTACTCTTAAATTCCTCTAGGTCAAAGGAAGCCATGATAGCCGCACCCTTGTGTAATGCAAAAATCAATTATCTTACCTTGTTGAGAGTATGTGCTCTCCTCCTGTCCTATTTATACCAAAAGCTCCCGGACGAGCCCCCACTTTGTTACGACCCCTCTCGAGACCAGGGGGAATTAGGGTCTGCAACAAAAGCAAACTTTAAAATAAGTACAAATATTTAATAATAAACTCAAATATACTACCAGGTTCAAATTAACCAAGGACAACCACGGTGATCAAATTCAGGTAATTTAACAAATCCTTAATATTTACAAACTAAAACTTATTTAAATCCAGTACAAATCTAATATTTACACGAACAAAAATATCAATCTTATCATTAACTTTAACACAAAATTAGAGCTACTTACAAATATCCTTCAAACAAAAAATAGTTTATCGTACTTACTCTGACAAACGGTATAAACCAAAACACAAAACAGGAGAGCTCACAATTCCAACCATCAACAAACACAAAAGTGTAACTACAAAATGAGGAAGTTAAATCTCTTACACACCGTAATCGGTACTCAGACCAGCTACTACAGTTATACACACTATCCCACAGTCGACGAGCTGTGGGCCGAAGGAACACAGCTGCCCTGATTCCTGGCTTCGTCCCTCCTTCAAAGGAAGTCTCGGATGCTGATTGGTCGATGACGACTCATCTCGGCAGAACCATTGTACAATGAGATCCTCGTGTGGGTCTCTCTCTCCAGAGGGAATGCGGAAGCATAGTGAACCAATCACTGTAGAGGCAGGAGTCCTCAGTAGGCCAGGTGAAGGATGACAGACTAGGCACCAAACCTTACACATACGTGCCCAGGGTGCAGACCCGGGGACGTAACACTGTTCACTCACCAGTCATGTCATCTCTCAGGACCCCGTACCCACAGCGGTTGCATACCGCGCCACCTCACCTTACTCGGAGAAAATAATAATTGCATTTGGGTCCACAGCCTCCCCGTTACACACAGCATATCGCTGAGATTCATTCATTCATTCTCTGAAGAGCTTAGTACATTATGGGTCGCGGGATGCTGTGGCTCCAGCGGGTAAGCTGGAGCCACAGCATCTAGGGCTGCAAAGCATCTGCTGCTGATTGGTCTTCCCTGGTTCTTCTTCACACGCCTTTTCATGTGAATTTCCACTCATATTTAACCCACTTCCGTCTCTAGATACATCAAGAACCACTTTACCCAGCCAGTGCTCATATCAACAATGAAACTCATTTTACCTTTTACTTCATTCTGGTGTCACTGGTCCTTTGAGTCCATCACCAAAAATCCATTACATATTGTTATCACATTCAACTTGACCCCTTGTCATTTAAATGGATAATTGATTGCAACTGTTTTACATAAATGATTTTAGATTTTGCAATCATTAGTTAATTTACACTTTCCCATAGACTATATATATATGTGTGTGTGTGTGTGTGTGTGTGTGTGTGTATAAATATGTTACAGTGCTTTACGGCAACTTAATCAAAGCATATTATACAACACAAGAATAGAATCATTCATAAAGGTCTGCATATAATACACCCCTCATGTCTGCACTCTGAAACAAATGCGGAACAGATTAATGCACAACAAATTTACAGACAAATGAAAGGATGCAGTAGCCTCCCTGCAGGCCTGTGTACACACAGTTTGCAGCACACACATCATAACAGGCCAAATCTATTTAAATTAATTTCTCTGACATTGCAGGGCATATTTAGCCTAAATTGAAAGGATGCATATAAATAAATAATTTTAGACATGTTGGTCTCTGACCAGATGACCATTGTTATCATCTGGGAAGATGGCAGCATTGTCCCAGTCCATGTGTGGTGGCACTCTGGGGGTCCTGTCCTTCCTCAGGGAGGCCAGATTGTGGAGGACAGCACAAGTCACTGTGATGTCCCATGTCCTGTCTGGGCTGACCCTTAAGTGGGGAAGACATTGAAAATTTGCCTTCAGGAGGCCAAAGGTCTATTCCTGCCCTTTTCCTGGCATGGCTGCTATTATATGGCTGTTGTCCTCCCTAAGGGTCTGCAAATGGTGTCAGAAGAAAAGGCTGGCAGGCATACCGCTGCCACCATCAATACACCTGAGATTTCACCTGTGATTACAAAATGTCTTCATCATAACCTCATAAACTGAGGGACATTCTTGACCCAGTCATGATGTGAACAGTGATTATTAATAGAGGTTGTATGGCTCACCTTGTGATAGCGCTGATTGCAGAGGTCTGAAAGACCATCTGAAATTATAAAATGTAGACTATTAAACCAGTCAATGCACATCAAAACCAATGTACAGTCATTAATGGATAATATCAAAAAGTAATGTTTACATGAACATTAATGCTGTGAAAAGATTTCCTATTCTCAAGACCCTTCTCATTGGCACCTGAGGGGGATTTAATTTTGATATGGGTGCATTCCAGCGCAACAATGACATGGAGGAAACCTGTAACACAAAGCAACCAGTATGCTACTACAATTGTTAACACCTGTCTGTAATTCCAGTTTCTCTTACGTGCAGTCCTCTTTGATGTTGCAGAGTCTTCTGTAGCCAGGGAAGGAGATAAAGACATCTGATAGAGATTTAATAGCCACACACACACATTTAGATAATTTCTCTCACATCTGCAGTCAGTTTCACCTGCAATTTTAACAGCTTCATAATCAGAGGATAGCTACATTTTCAGAGATGTTAAGGACATGTTACATAATTTTCTGACCTTAAAACTCTGAGTTCTTGACTTGATTGATGGTATAGTGACACCTAATATGTGCATTTCTTGAGCCTTTCCTTCCCAGCAGTGTCCTGAGGCTGAGAAGCTGCACTATATTTATGTAAAAGTTATAGTATACATTTTCATCCGGGATGCCACATGATGCTGCAGCCAAAATTTGCATTATGTACCACATCATGCTAGAATACTGACATAAACGGACTGAGCGTTTTGAACGCACAACGTGGTTGATTCAGCAGAGAAGGGCAAGGAGACATTATTGGAGGACAAGAAAGAGGAAAAAGAGAGATCAAAAGATGAGACATGAGTTAAGATAAGAATGTCTTTTACTAGTTGGAAAGAGCTCACAGTACAGTAGGATGCTGTATTAGTCGTTCACAGAGTGAATGTCACAGAAAATTGCAAAAGGTCTGTAATGCATCTTTAACTGTGTGGATTGTAATTGTGATGGTTTCAGCGGAGTAAAAGTGTGTATTTGTGCACTACTTGCTCATTCAGGTGGTCTTTGTTGCTATGCTTTCTGTCTTTGTTTTATAACCGTGGGGGTGTTTCCATTCTTTTTATTTAGTCCTTGACTTCTTCATATGCTTCTAAAAGGATTTCCTGCTCTAACCACGAGAAGTACGTTGCTCTCGTTGCCATGGAAGATCAGTGAGTCTGTGATAGATCACAAGGGTCGAAGGAGGAAGCTGCGAGCACTCTCAGATCCAGGACTGGTGTCACCTGTCTTGATGAATCCATGTCTGCTCATCCTGGCTTGCTGTTTGCACAGCCAATTAAGCCTGGGTGCTGGTTTTGGGCTAGATAAACTCAGTTATTCATCCTGGAAATCTGTATCCTGCTTTAGTGAAATAGGCCCCTGGTAAGGAGTAAATTATTATTTAGTTTTATGTCCTGATTGGTAAAACTTTAGAACTGAAAGAAGGTGTGCTTCTCACCAATTATTTGCAGGAACATATCATCTCTGAAGGTGAGAGGAGACATAAGAATCTAAAGATGGGATAAAATATTAACCTGCTGTAAGGGAGTAAGGTGACGCTGTTATTTTGTGACACAGGAGGAGTTTGTGGAGGTCACCTCTTCATCACCTTCTCCATTACAGGTCAGTGGGAACAAGGGGTGCTGTGTTGTTTACGGCCGGGATCCAGATTCCTCTGAGTGTGAAGGGAGAGAAAGGCACTTTGTCTTTGTCATGCATTTGTGTGTTTGCTATGTACTGTATGTAAGTCCTACAACAGTGTTTAATTTGCACACCACCACATGTGTGTGTTTGGCTGAGCTGCTTCAAAGACAACAATGATGCACCTGAGTCTAGTCAAGGTGAGATTCCTGCTCACTGGTGTGTTAGCGGACAGCTGAGCCTCCCATCACTCAGTGAGACAGGAAACAAAGACACTGGCATGAACTGAATGACCCCAAATCTTAGGTTTGTCCCTGCAAAAGATCCTAAAATAAATGTAGTTTATTGTTGGTGTTGAATACAAGACATAACAGAATTTTCTGACATAAAATCTTAATAGCAATGTTTTTTCTCATGCATCAACTGATGAGGAACTCCTTGTGGTTTGGTTTAATTAAAGACACAAAGCTAAAAATGGTAGCATGGCAGGGAAACCAAATGATTCTTTCTCAGAGGAGAAAGCTTGTGTTTCTTGGAAGAATGAAAAAGGATTGATTTTATGTTTCCCTGATTGGTGAATCTTTTTATAAAATAGTAAATGCAGTTTCAATGAAAGACGAATGAATACACACTCTTAAGTTTTGCACGTTGCCAGCTGAGTAGTTTTATTTCACAATGGTTGATTCATCAAAGAAACCCAGGGAGACATTCTTGGAGGAAGAGAGGAAAAGAAAGAGAGAAAGCGACAGAGCAAGAGATGAGACAAGAGTCTATATCAGACTGACTTTTACTGTCTGGAGAGATCTCAGAGAGGAGACAGGATGAAGATGGATGCTGAATTAACGATTGTTAGGGAAGCTGATTTGACTAAATATTCACCCTTACTCCTCATGTAACTGATTTAATCACATATCTTCAGATCTTCATCAGAATCATGGTCAGATCTGAATCTGCTCCACTCTGGATGTTCTCAGTTATCTTTGCTTGGTGTTTGGGTGAGCTCTGGACTGCATGAGTACAAATTATCTGCACGCCAGAACTCAGGGGCTTTCACCTCCTCCTTGGCTGTGGACAACCTCCTCTACCTCATTTCATTTCTTGTAACCAGCCTCATTCTTTCCACCATCCAATTTCTGTTTTTCCTTCTATTTCATAAATTTCTCTTCTCATTCAGTTGCACTTTAAAATTTGTTATGGTACGATATGTCATGGAATAGTGTTGATGGGAAAGCTAAAATGATTTACTTCATTAATCACCTGCTGAATTGGGCAGAAAGTTTTCATTTATACCCACGAAAAAAATTTAAACCCACATTTGGAGGGTTGGTGGGTGTCTCGATCCCTGCTTAAATTAGGCAATGAAATGAAAGCATCAAGAGAGTCCTTAGATTAGCTAGTTTGCTGCATCACAAACCTGGCCATATGCTTGGATGTTATAGGTGAATGGTTGTTTTTGAGATGAAATATAAAAAGACTTTTCCATCATAAATTACTCCAACAAAGATGTTCAACTGGAAATGTTTGACTTGAAACGCTCATGTAAGGTGTTTATCTGTGAGGTTGAGTTTGAAAGCAATGACAGGTGACCTACATTCGTCACGTGTGTCTTGTTATCATAATAATAAAATATCAGAATAAACAACAACTAGATCACAGTTTAGGTTTTTGCATCAAATAGTTCCTTACACATATAAACTTAACACAGGTTATAAGGTGCTGTTTGCCCTCACATGTCGGTGACCCAGCATACACATTTCAGCCATGTGTTTTATCTTTTTCTGGGTGACGTTCACATTCCTGAGCTCAAAATAGGTTTTCAGCTCATATAAAAGACCAGAATAGTGGTTGCTAGGTGTGTGTTGATCATGCTGAAAAGTGTGTGTCAGAAACTTGTCATTGTCACCCCCCCTTTTACACACAAGGACATTTGAAGTGCAAAACAACTTCAGCATGTCATGTTCGAAAATTCAGAGCATTTAGAGGAGGGGGATTGGGAAGGGGGGGGGTCGGTCTATATCTGGGAATGTTTTTGTGTATGTGGGTCAAAAAGATTTCATAAAGTGAGTAAAGAGAATATTTAATTGTGTTTTTCTTCCAGGAGGGGAAAGTACAAAAAGTCCAAAACACACTTCTGTCTCGCATGTTAGAGCTTGAGGGGGAAACAGTGCTGCTGGGAAAGAGGGACCCCCCTGCCTTAGAAATTGAGTGTGTGATAAAAGAGCTGTTGTTATGTAACAGAGATCAGTGTGTGTGTGTGTGGCGGGGGGTGTTGGATGGGGAACTTGAGGGGAACAAGCAGGGGTTTCTTCTCCACGGTGCGTGAAGGAATGCCTATAAATCCAGAGACATTAGATGAGAGTCCAGACCCATTAACACACCATAAAATGCGGCCTTAGCTGTAATGACAAATCATTGTTTTTTTTTTACTTTTTTTATTTACTCTTTAGTGACAAAACAAAACACTGAAATCTATAAGAACTCAGATATCTTTCTGCTCGTAAAAACTTTTGATGGATTTTTTTCTCTTTGTTTTGGACTCATGAGTCTAAGGGTGCATTCACACTAGTTCTGTTTGGTCCACATTCACAGATAGTGTGGTTAGTTTGGAGCAGTGTGAATGCTCATTCACACTCTGGTGTGGATAAAAGAAGTGAACTCTGGTCCTCCTAAAAACTTGGGGTCTTTTAGTTTGGTTCTCTTCTATGGGGTTACATCGCTGCCAAATACCTTAATGAGCGTACCAAATACCTTGGTGAGCATGTTTATCAAATCAGCAGCGCATTTCTTAATCGAGAGAGCGCATTGCTCTGATCGCAGGAGTTTTTAATTACTCGGGGGGCCGTGAACGCAGCACAGCGAGCCTAAAACATGCTTTTACACCATGTCCTCCCAGTCTTTTTGTTTTAGTTAAAAAAAAGTCTGGTCACGTTCTTATAATATTTATTTCAGTGTACTGATCAAGCGAATTGTTATTCATAGATTCATAGAATTTGATGTTCAATATGACTTAGGTTAGTGGAAACGCATTTTCACTGTGTTCTCATATTGCTGGTGTTGTTTAGCCCGGTGCCCAGAGATGACATTTCGGGGTCCTGTGTTGTATTTTAAGATGAACAGTTTTTTCATGTACTAGGGATTTTAATGCGTCGTAGCAGGGAAAGCTCTGAGGTTTGAAATGCTTTGCATTAATTCTCTATTACATATAATAGAAAATCACAAAGCAGATGACCTGTTAGGTAATTATCCAGAGCCTACTGACTTTTCTCCATTAAATTTTATTTAAAATGTTTAAATATTTATTAGAACTGCCTTGTCCCCTTTTGCTTTCCATGTTCCATGTGCCAATAACTGAGTAGTAATCACCTAAATTTGATTCCTAATTGACTTATATTTCACAGGTTCCCTGTGCATCTCTATTCAAACACTATCACTGTTTTATCTTCCCTCTTTACTCTTGCATTATTTTTTCACACATACTTATTCACTTATTTGGTAACACTTATTAATATTAGCTCATGTTACAGCTGTTCTACATTTATGTTCTGTAGTCAATTTAGCCATTACTGCCATTAAAAAAAAAAAATCTTTATTCAGGATGCCTGTTGGTGCCAGTCCCACCAGTAGGTCAAGTGAGTTTTTAGTTAAATCAAGTTGTTACTCAGTGAGACGTTTCCTTCTACATTCAAAGCAAAGTAACTTTATTTGTACAGCACAATTCAACAACATAGTGATTAAAATGGCTTTACAAGGACATTAAAAACACAAGAATATATGAAGGATAATTTAAAATAAAAACAAGACAAAAGGGAAGAACATAAACTAAGTATGATTAAGTTAAAAAAATCCAGCTTAAGAGAGGCAGTGTAGATTTAAACTTTTAAATACAAACCATTGAAATGTAGCTGAGAGACAGAGTCCTGTCTGAAGGAGATCTTCAGTGTTGTCTGCATTGTGTCTTTGACTTTAAGCCCATACTGCTGGGACATTTCATGGTACCACACGGCTGGCTTTAATAATTAGATTGAAGTAAGCCTTAACAACCTAATCATTTAACCTTACAAAAGTTAATTGTATGGGTGGTTATCATTCAGAAATATAGAGGGTAATAAGGACCATCATGTCTGATCTTTAATAAATGCTAGCTTGTTGGCTGAGATGAATATTTCACCTCCAAAAATGTATGAAATTATTGTGCTGGTTACACTTATTTAATCTATTGTCACACATGCCTTGATCATGAGTTAAATGAACGTCATTGACAAACGTGTATGTGTATGTTAATGTGTACAGTTATGGTGCTGTTTGCAAGGGGTGTAAGAAAAACAGCGTGGCTCTTTTAAGGTCGAGAGATGCAAAGTGCAGGGCTGAGTCAGAGTGGTAGCGCTAGAGAAGAGTTAGCTGCAAGAAAGTGTCTGTTTAGCCATAAATGGACAGCTTCCCTGTAACTCTGTGTACAGGAAATAAATGGATGGCTGTTTTTTCCTACAAGCTTCAGCAATAAACACCACACAGCTCTTCTAGTTACAGCAGGAGTCCCGTGTCTGCTTCACTGCGCCTGGGTAAAGTGAAGGGAGCTAACCCTAAAGCTAGCTGCAGCTTCACCCTGGAGGAATCACCTTGTATGCGTCTCCCGACCTCAGTTTGAAGGTGGAAGAAGGAAAGTTTAACAGCTGTTTCTGTCGGACCAGTAGAGGAAGTGTCAGACCAGAGCCGCACGGTTACAAACTGCCACAGAAATGTTTAACTTCAGGAGTAACAAGACCAGATGGAATACTGTCCATTTACTATTTTACATCTTGCAGAAGTAGATCTTCTCCTTTGGGGATCAAGGATAAGTGGTCATCTAGCCTTTCAACTTGGCTGTTGGTGGGCATTTAGATTGCTAGATGACAAATGCTATTGATCCCCTATAGAAATCAAGAAGTAGCATCGTAAACTACTCCAGTTTTAATCTTAATCATACCAAGAGTGAAAAATGCATTATGGCCCTGATCTATTCTTTCTAAGGGAGGAAAGTGTAGATCAGATGAGGATGATATCATATTTTTACCTCAGCATTTTCTGACCTGCTGTTAAGTCTACAAATGTTTTTCCTGGACAACGTTTCTAACGGAAGATCTTATAGGCCATCCGCTGCTGTGGCAACAAAAAAGAGAAAAGGAAAGAGCTGCCATGACGACCACAAGCTGATGATGGAGGCTCTGAACGTCTTAAGTTGGTCCAGAATTCAAACCGCATGATCTAAAGCATGGATGGAGATGCTTCTTCTGTCCATCCGCTCTGCACCACAACACAGGGGAGCACTTAATGTTTTTTCAATTAGCAAGATGGAATAGAAACAAGCATGTGACCATGATTTATAAGCACTGTGCAGAGATGAAGCTCACATCACATTTTTTATTTGTCCAGTTAGAGATCTACAATCGGTCCAGAATTTGCATCTGCCCTCTCCAACCTAATGCTTTCAACCTCTAACTGTTAGAAAGTAAGAACTGGTGCCTCTCTGGAAGCTGCTTTAGTTGTCAGATGTTTCTTTGACTGTTCCAACTTGAAAAACTTGTTGTAGAACACATATCGGTTCATCTAACATGAACAAGGGGTAGAAAAGGTGTTATTTCCTTTTAAAAGGAAGTTTTTTTTTTTCTTTTAAATTTGGAATATTGTCAGTCGGCATTTAACCTTCTTAAAAAACAGGCAAAGAAACATCTCACAAATGTGGCTTCCACTCACCTGAAAAGTGATCTAGTAGTGGAAAAGCTTTCTGAATGTAATCGCCTTAGTTTTTAGTGTTCTATTACGTATCATCCAGTCTCCTCTGGTTGAAATGAGCAATGCTTAACAGATGCTTCGGTCCGGTTTGAACATCTGTTATAAGCCTGACACTTGTAGTTCTTTTAGTTCTACAAGTCCAAAGTTTTGATATGTGTGGCTCTGCAGACTTTGCTTCATCATTCTCCTTTGCATGGCAACAGCTGTAGTGTTAGAGGTTGCACACCTCTGCTGTAAGCTGTCCCACTGTCCTATGTTTATGAAATCTCAGCATGACTGAACTGAGATCAGGGATGGAAGGGGGCCAGACCATCTGTTTGCAGGACTCTGTTTTTCTCTTGGACCAACATAGATCTTCGTGACCCTGGCTTGAAGTGTGAGCAAATTTTCCATCTGCAGAGTGAATTTATGACCAGTGCATGATGGATCAGTATTGAATTGTAATCAAATTGAATACTCGGTTTGCAGTGGATATTCATGTATACCACATCATGCATCTGCTAACAAATTTAAACTTGAACTTACTTTTCATAATATCCCAGAAGAATATTCATTGAGACACAATGCTGGGTCTGTATCAAAGTTCTGTAATTTCAGACTTTCTGCACAACTCGCCTCATGCAGGACAGGATCACCGCCAAATACTGAAAAGTGCCACGTGCAGTAATGTGGAAGGTGCACACTAAAGCAGTCTTCCTGCCATCACATTACACTCACAACTTAGCTGCCAAACAGACCCTACACCTAAATCCATGATGGATGGATTACATTGTACATTAGGGCGACACTTAGCTCAGGTATCAAGATTTTATCCAAGAGACACAGGCAGAGTGAAAGAATCTGTAGATATGTTCTGTGAATGTGTGCACCCGTAACATGATAGAGATTATCTCAGAAGGCAAGGCTTCCTAATGCTAACCACCTGTGGTCAGACAATGCACTGCAATCACATTTGTTACATGTTTAACATACATCAGATCAGGTGATTAGATAGTTAATAACAGGAAAAACAGAAGGAAATCATGTTTTGGGGCAGATGGGACTCAGAGAATAAAAAGTATGTTGTGCCATGATTCTTTAAACCAGTTGCTATAATATGGTATTATTGGTTCTGATCAGCTGACGTTTAGTTTTGTGGTGTTCTGGAGAAGTCATGTAAGGTAGGGCAACTTTATTGATACCCAAAGGTAGATTTGATTTGCAGTAAAAAGAAGTGACCATCCTTTAAACAACAAAACAAACAACAAGAGAGAAGCTACAACCGTGAAAAAGTGGGTACTCATCTCATGTAAGGCCAGGACATAAATAAGCGCATGAAAAACCATAAGAGAATAAATAAAATAATAAATTTCAATAAAAAAAAAACCTGGTCCTGGGATGTCTTGAATGACAGCCAAAATGTGCATCACATAACCCTTAAAACTCCAAGAAACTCCAACTCCAACTTTCTTTCACTGATCAACCTGTTTATTTATTTATAAAAATTAATGTAGAAACGCAACCCTTTTAATCCCTATCAACATCCAGACATTGTTTATTTCAGGACGGACTCAGATGTCAGATTATGAGGCTAAATTGATG
This sequence comes from Melanotaenia boesemani, assembly GCF_017639745.1. Classification (NCBI taxonomy): domain Eukaryota; kingdom Metazoa; phylum Chordata; class Actinopteri; order Atheriniformes; family Melanotaeniidae; genus Melanotaenia; species Melanotaenia boesemani. The sequence continues at coordinate 7,471,587 of NC_055684.1, forward strand.
TAAAACGAATATATCAATACATATAGCAGCACAAAGACCAACCATAACAAGAAAACTGAATTTTCCAAGCCTTTTCTCATCTTTACATCATTCTCTCAAGTCTTGGCTTTCAGGAGAAAAAGATATTGACATTAAAACAACAGAAACTATTTACATATTCACACTATTACCTCCAGTTGTTTTTTTTTTTTGTTACTGTTTATAGTTGTATTCTATTTACCTTCTATCCTCACAAAACCAACTCCAGATGATTTTGGTGTCATTGTGCATCAGAAACGTCTTCTTGGTTTTATTCCAGCCATAGAGGAGCATTATTTTTCTTCTTTTCAGACACACGTAGAACTTTCTGCTCGCTTGTTGATCTTTGGCTGCTCCTGAGTGGACGTTACCGTCAATTAAAGCTCTCTGATTGGTGGAAAGTGTCATGGTTTCTGGGTGTTGGTGTGTGTTATGTTCATGTTCTTGGTTTTCTGGTTATATTCAGTTAGTTTTTTCCCTGATGTTCTGTGGTTTTCTGTTCCTGCCTCGTTAGTTCACCTGGTCTGATTAGTCATCCACTTCACCTGTGTCTTGTTGTTCCCTCTGTGTATAAGTACTCCTGGTGTTCTGTTATTCCTTGTCAGATCCTTACATGTGGTTCATTCCCCTGTCGTGTGTGGTTCCCTGTCCTGTGTTCTCTGGATTAAACCTTGTCACCAGCACAGTTCTGCCTCCTGCCTTGACTGCCTGCATTTGGGTCCTCCGCCGCCCGCCATTCATGACAGGAAAGTTCTACAGAAAGTGGCTTCATCATCATTATCGGGTCAAAATAAATTTATAAATGTTTTATTGTTATTCACCCTTTGTATCTGAAAATTGTTAAGCACTTTGGTCAGCTTCAGTTGTTTGTAAATGTGCTGTAAGAATAAATTTGATTTTATTATTAGCAACATAGAAGTGATAGTGATTTTTCTTTTATTATTATGAAAATATGATAAATAATACACTTATAGTGGATTTACCTAAGAGACTCTGAATAAATACTACATTTTGTGGCTGGATTGTAAATGTAAATGTCTGGAAAACTTCCATAGATCACCTAAAGGGTAAGATATCCATAACAATTTACCACCACAGAGTTATACACTACTGTTCCTGAGACACTGGTGATGATATAAGCAACAACGCTTTTAAGGGTTAAAATCCAGTTGACCCAGCTTTTAACCAGCACTTAAATACACCACATATTTGTGAAACAGATACTGACAAGGAGTCAGAATGCATGAAATGAGCCCCAAAATTCCAAGTCCACATGCATTCTGATCCATCCACAAATATAATCCATGTGCATCAGCCATAGACTGTATATAAAAGATGGATGGAGCCTCCATGACGTCACCTATAGGTTTCTGAAGAGCTGAATTGCAGCTCATTGGGCAGTTCCCACTGTTGCCATCTTGGCAGTGCCGTGTGTGTCGTCATTCCCGGAAAATACAAAAATGGGCAAAGAGGTGGAGCTGAGAGGGAGACTGTGGCGGTTGGGGTGGATGATTGACACCCATCAAACTTCGAGCTGCCTGTAGCTAAGCGCTAACTGAGCTAACCCCGAGCAACGGTAGCTAACCAGCTAACGGTAGTGGGCGGGCTAAAGCTAAGACACACTGTTAGCCGGCCAATAGAATGCCGATGTGCTAAACTCTCCCTACTTGCCTGGATATTGGATACCTGTCAATCAAAAGCACCCATCCCTAATTATGCCAAATTTCAAGATTAAATAACATCCATACAGATGAGTTAGAAAAAAATTCACCTCCCTCACAGTTGTCATGGAGGTAAACTTGACCTATTAATCCTAAAATATTTTTTTGTACCAGGCTTTAAACATGTTTATTTCTGCTGTGAAGCTGGTCTTTTTAAACATGGGAGTTTATGGGGATTTTCTCTGTTTTGGAGTCAGTCCCTAGCGGATGAGGGGGGAACTGCAATGTTTTGCACTTCACATTTCACCGCTGGAGGTTGCCTCTTGGCATCAGGCCATGTATGCACACCTATTTTAAAAAATATAAAAATTTGAGCTGTCAAATTATAAAATTTTTTAATCAGATTAAGCACAGCTTACAAATTAGGTTATCATGATTATTCATCATTATGCCTAAAATTTGTCTGGTTTTACTGCAAGCCAAAGACTTCAAATATGTAAAGGACAAAGCCCTTCAAGGTGTTCATTATTAGAAATTAATGGAAGACGCATGAACCGTCCATTCATTTCTGATAATGGACACCTTGAAGGGCATTATCCTGCTTATACCATGGTCACTTATGAATGAAATAAATATTAAAGCAAACATTAATACATTATTTTTCTTTTGCCATGGTTACCAACTAACATTTAGCCAGCACAAGAACAACAATACAATAAGGCTATTTGACCGGAACTTTTGTTTATAGTTGTCCTATAATACTTTTTAATGGACACCCTAAAGCCAATCAGAATCGGATATACATCCAAACCATGGTGTAATTAGTGTTAACTGACCTTTCCTTGGGTATTCATCAGATGTCCAAGGGTCATTAAATGCAGCATGTAATGTACTTCTATATGTTGTTCTGCATCACCTGTACTATGTTCTAGATCATAATGCAAAATTAATTCATTATCATCTCTACGACCATTGACACATGATCACATGGTGATAATATCTGTCATAAAACCACCCGATGTTGACAAATGAAGTTAAACAGCTGATTTTGATTAAGAAACTGATAAAACTGATAATCTGGCTAAAACCACTAAGGTTTCGTTTGAGTAATTTTTCAGTTTCCCACTTGGTATGGTTTAAATAATTAATAAGAATACAAATGCTGGAAAACAGTCCAACATTTAGCAGGTAAATGGCTGCAGTGCACTCTAAGAGCATCTTTCTGTATTAAAATTAAAATCCTTGACGCTACCTCTGACAGGCTCAGATTCATAATGTCTATAAACAATGTTTATACTGAGTGTGGATGGTCTGTTATTCATTGTTTGACAGGAAGCAGGCGAACATGCGGTGTGCATTTACTTTGGAATAATATCCTTATACATGTGAAAATGCTTTAGCCATGACAAGCAAGCTTGCTTTCATTATAAATCTAAATCAAAATCTAGAGTTTTATAGGACTTCAATTACATGAACTAACACAATAAGGAACAGACTGAAGGCCAAATGTTTCTAATTTGGAGGGAATTTGATCTCTTTTCTACAGCTTATATATAATAAAAATGTCTGACTACTAACTGTAGGTTTTCAAGATAATCCTTTTCATCCAAATTTATAAGAGGTAAAAACCAATGTCATGATACTGGATTTTCTTGACTCTTTTCTGTGTTATATAATTATGTTTTTGTTTTGTTTTTGTTTTTTGTTTTTTTTGTGCATATTTGTTTTTGTGAGAAAGTTGATCTGTTATGCATGGTTGCTGACCATTTTATTAGAAATGCATCTAAAAGACAAGGACAGATCCTTCACTGCCTCCTTTTCTAGAACTCTGTCATCAAATCTCACTGAAGGACTGTTTTGGTATTGAGGATGCTTGAAAGAACTTCATCTTATGTTCTGGGGGAAAAAACAAGATCAGTTATGAATATCTTGATATTTGGGAGCTATATAGACATACATGATCTCCTCAGCGACACTCTTCACCTTCTCCTGGGACGTACCAAGGTGTTCCTAGGCCAGAAGGTATACATAACCCCTCTAACAAGTCCTAGGTCTGTCCCTGTGTCTCCTCCCAGTAGGATATGCCCCAAAAACCTCCAACTAGGAGGCATGCCCGAAGAGGAGCAGCAGCTCCTTCCAGATGTCTGAGCTCCTTAGCCACTTGTATCCATGTTGTCACTCTTTTGTTCACCCAAATTTTGGGATTATATGTTGTCATGGCAAAAAAAATAGTAATAATAAAAAAGTGTAAAAAAGTAAGACAACACCACCTGGTGATTTGGAGCCCCAGGCCTCTAAATGGCCTGTACTAACATTTACACTGTGCTGACAAGCTATTCTCGCGGCTCAGGGCTGAGTGATTGGACCAACGGACATCAGATCGGCTGCTGTGCTTCAGGCTCTCCGTTCAGCAGTGCGTCTCCTCGCTCCAACTACAGCAGCTCCTGTGGCTCCACATAAAATCCTGCAGGGGCCTCATACCTGGCTTCACTTGGGCTAATTAGGTTGAGAGCCTGCTTGGGCCTCCAGGGCGTGTTTGTACAAAGAATACTACATTAAAAAAACAAACAAAAAATAAAATTCCATGTAATAAAGATAAAACTGCACTTTGGTCCAGTCATAGCTGAGGGATAGAACATAGATAGACTAGTAAATCAGGACCTTTTCCTCTCAGCTCACTTTATCATAACGGACCACTGCAGCACCCTCATTACTGCCAACGAAGCCCTTCGGTCCATCTGTCACTCCATCCTACCTTCACCTGCAAACAAGAACTCAGGATAATCAATGCCTGGACATGTTTTTTCCAGGGCTGTGAGAAAAAAAAGTCATGTTTTTCTCTCAGTCCTGGTTTGGGGGCTCATTCATCTTGTTCAGCATATAATCAGGAAAGAACTTTTTTCCTGTGTGGTGACCGACAGCTGTGATTGGTCAGAAATCTGAAGTGGGCGTGGTCATTGTGGGACAGTAGGAAGTGGAAAGTTGTCCACTTCTGCTCCACTGCTGACACAAAAGGTTCATCTGGGCTGACAGTTGAAATAAGAATACTGACATGTCAGATATTTTATTTCAGCTTCATAGCTGCAGGTTTGGGTCAGTTTAGATGCTCCTAACAGTGACGAACAGCATGTGTACAGGATCATTTAGGACAAATAAGGTACATTTGGTTCTGGATGTGATTTCCTGGGTTTTGTGAACTAACCAGTTCACATTGTAATAATTATCATTTGTTACTTCTAAAATAAAAGTTAGAGTTAGCTGTTTATCTTTGTTTGCCAATAGCAACAGCATGTTAACACAAAAATGCGTGAAATCAGACTATATGTTTTAGATGGCCTTAACCTCCAATTTCTCTGCTAAGCTGCTGGTTCTGGCTGCAGCTCTCAGACTGGAACTGTGTTCAGGTAAATTATGAAGCTCACACTGGAAGGATAAACAAATCTGAATGATCATTCAAAAAGCCGACAAAAAGAAATGTGAATCAGACAGGTTTCCATAGATTAGCTCCTATTCACTTTGGAATACTGTCCAGACCTGGTCTTCACTTACTGATTGCCACACCTGCTCCATATTTGTAATTTGAACAAGTTTTTCTTGCCAGATCCTCATGTATCCTGTCTGGTATTCTATTGTTCATCTTTTGGAGGTCTTTTGAAATATAAGACCTTTTGTCCTGAGTCCAGCATGTGAGCCTGCATTTGGGTCCTCTCCTCCATGCATTGTGACAAGTATTAGTTTGAGCCCAGAATGTCATCCTTAGTCCCACCCATGCATTTAGCTTGTAGTGTAAAAGCACTTTGAGTGGTGGATGAGACTAGAAAGCATCATTTACCATTTAATAATGAAGATGTCATTACTTTTGGCAGACTTGAAGCTCAGGTTGCACTGCTGGCATTAATAGTTGGTTTAAGTTAACAGATATTTTCTTTTTAATTTAACGTCTTCTTGAGAGTAGATGGTACATGCTTTATTAAATGTACTATCTGACCGTTTCAGTTTTAGTGTTGCTGTTTTTTCCACCAGGGAAACATCTTTTTATTTTATTCCCATCTCCAGAAATGAGGTTCATATTAAACCATGTGTACAATTACATCTCTGCCTTTGCTTTGATTTGCAGTGTCAGTGTTAACAATAGGCTTTAAGTGATTCATGACTATGGATAATTGTACTTGTGTCCTCAAAGGCTATTTAGGAAACATTCCTTACATAACTGCAAGCCCTCAATGACACACAGGCTCCTCTTTTCTTTTGGTGACAGAAACAAACCTGACTATAATAGTCGTTGTCTGTTTGATACACTTTTGCTTTTGTTTCATGTGTTGTGTAAACATTTAAGAGTGACAGCCTGTTTATATTTGCACCAAATAAATTCATCCACTGTGCTGCAAGTTATCTGCAAGCTGTAAACAGTTCACAACAGTAGCCTTATTGTCCAGAAACAGAAAAAGATATGTTGGAGCGTCACTTCTGTCCAGCTCCACATGCTCCTTATTAACCATGACCAACACATACAGTCATTTATTTACACTCAGTATCACACAAATTGTCCTGTTTTCATATTCGGCAAATGTGTTAGTCCGCTGCAAAAAATAGTCCCTAATAAAACCACTAGGTAAGTTAAAATTTTTGTTATTGACCCTTTCATTGTTGGTCATTTGAATGAAACCATAAGAGGCTGATTATTATTAGCCTGTTATTATTACTAAACATATTTAAATGGCTCATCATGGAGATGTTGCAAGGTTTAATATCCCCTCAGAATGGGGCTTACTAACATCAGACAAACCTAAATGTGTCCTATCTGACACTGGGGTGCTGCATTTATTAAGATCACCTGTGTTTGGTCTGTTTGACGGCTCACTCTGTAGAGATTTTTTATTTATTTATTTATCCCTCAGGTTATTTCCTTGTATGCTTAAATTGATCTATGCATATTGTATTGTGACTTTTTTTTATATGTTATTTCGATATAAACCATATCTGATGCTATAATGTCTTTTTGATTTGGTTTGCTTATATTTGTCTTTAAGGTGTATAGACAAAATTTTGTTTCAACATTGCACATAATCAGAGGTGGGGTCCTTAGATGGTGATGTACATGGTAACTATGTAATGATGACCTGTTCTCAAAGTGCAGTAAAGTAGCCTCAAGTTTCAGTCCTGAAGTGTGTCTTTCTTGTGTTTTTTGCTTTTTTGATTAAAACCACGACATTTTCCTGAATTTAGGTTTTGGTACATGGAATTACAGTTCTATGTGATTTGACTTTCTGCTTTGAATTTGTCGTGTGACTCCACCATCGCTTTTGGGAGGTCTGTTGATTTCCCTTTTAAATTGAGCCACATTTGGAAGGAACATGTGTTTGTGTGATGAAAAACAGAGTTGAGTGTGTGGGTTGTACCATGAAAAACTTGCTAAATCTTCTCTACTTATGACAAACAGCTGATAAAGTGATTGTGGAGACGTGGAGAACATTATGCTGATTGCTGCTCTGATAAGGTAACATCTTCCAGTGGAGGCAGTGTGATGGTATGGGGCAGCATCTCCTTCACTGGACAAACAAGGCTTGTCATCATTGGAGGAAATCTCAATGCAGATGTGAGATTCTGGAACCAGTGGTGATCCCCTATCCGGGTGGCCAAAGTCGGTCTTCAAGAGCCACAGTCCTGCAGGTTTTCCATGCATCCCTGCACCAACACACCTGACTCAAATTAAATGGATCCAACAGCCTATAAGGATCTGCACAATGACTCATTAGTTTAAGTCAGGTGTGTCGGTGCAGGGATGCATGGAAAACCTGCAGGATTGTGGCTCTTGAGGACTGATATTGTCCACCCCTGCCCTATCCCCTACCCAGTCTGCGACCGAACTCTGTCCTCCAAGATGACAACGCTGTCCCCCACAGAGCAGAGTTTACCAGACCACCTCCAGAAGATGGATGAGCTGCCTGCAGTCCTGACCTCAACCCCTACTGAACACTTGTGAGATCATCTTGTGCTGATGTTATTACCAGAGTGATCAACACAACCACATTGGCTGACTGGTGACAGAAGCTGACTGAAGAATGTGATGCCATCCCAAGCAGTGTGGGACCAAGCTGGTGACCAGTATGAGAAGGAGGTACCAGGCTGTTGCTGCTGTGTTTGGTTCCTTCACATGACTGACCCTGACCATGAAAAATTAATCAAATGTAAAAATTGCCAATGTGTGTTGTTTTTTCTTTCCTATTGTGGGAGATTTCAATCATCCAATCCACCAAGAAACTTCAGAAAAACCAGAGAGACTGTCAACAGGAGAATATTGCAGGGGATTTAGGCAAATTTTGGGGGGCACTACACACACGTTTAGCTGTGTTGCTCATTCCACAGAAGCACCATCTTTCTAAGTTAAACCTTGGTTATCAGGTTTTTCAGCAATGTACAATACAATACCATTTAAGTTTATATAATTAATTAACTAGTGCATTAAAATGTGACACCCCCATCGGTCCTAAAGCGGGTAATATGAGTGAGAAGGTCTTCATCTAACAAGCTTAATCCTGTTCCTCAGTGAACCTGGTTTGAATGATCTTTGGTCTGAATTAGTGTTTGAATAAGAGAAATGCCAGAAGAGTCCTCACTTTAGGGTAACTTCACTCAGACACGTACATTAAACTGAACAGATTCTCCTTCTAAAGATAGACGAACTGCTGTATTAATGATTGAAAGTAGAAACCGATCCACACTGGTTTCATGGCCAGAAAAGTACTGCAGTCATGATGAATATTTTTCAGCAGCACAGCACAAAAACAGGACACAGGGTTTTGGGAATAACAAGGTTATGCAACAGCCTGTAAAAAAGAGGTTTGAGCTCAGGGAGCAGTGGAAGGAGGAAGGGCTGCTGGCCCCTCCAGGCAAGACCAAGGCTATAACACAGGAGAGACAGGAGGAGGACTGTAAAAGTCAGAGGGAGGGTCAGAGGTGAAAGACTGCTCAAGCTGAAGAGCATAAACAGTCTCCCTGGTCATCATTCATAGTGACCTCTCGGCGACAACCATAGAGTCATAGATTGGGGCTGCAAGTATTTCAGCTTCACAGGTCCTTTTATACACAGAGGTTATAGCTAGAAGTTTTTCAGGCATCCTTAATAAACCTGGTTCTGACTGTACAAACCCATCAGTAAAACAAAAGCTTTAGTTCAGTGGGAACACAGACTACACTCTCTACTGTAATCAAACTAAATGCCAATATACAGTCTAGATCTTCGGATTTCAATCAAGAATGTTGGATTGAGATAGTTCACAGATTGCTTCCACCTCTCAGGCTGTATCTTTTCCCTGTGTAGGCTAAAGCTACACCCATTAATTAACCCTTACAATTAAAGCTTGGATTTTAAGGGTTATTATCATTTATATCACCATCAGTTTCTCAAGAACATTAGTAAATTGTGATGGATATCTTACCTTTTAGGTGATCTACATAAGTTTTCCAGGCATTTATATCCCATCCAGGAAGCCTCAGATCAGCTGAAACACTCAATTTATTTAAACCCAGGTTGAAGACCAGCCGGTTCTCTGCTGCATTTTACTAGATTTTTATTCAAAAGTTCTGTTTATATGCAGGAAGGATAACATCATTTTCCATGTGCAGAATCAGACTGTATGCCACCATCTGTGTGGCTTAATTCTTTATTCAGATCCCCATTGGCTGCCACTAAGGTGGTTGCTACTTTTCCTGAGATAAACATCCACTGTTAACACTGGTGTACATGGTAACATAGCCAAGATTGTGCTGGAACTAATCTTGTTTGCAGGACTTCGACATGCCAGAGGCTGTGATGTTTTGGTCAGCCTTCTGATTGGCCAGCATGGTTTCAGAGACTACATCGCCAGCTTTTGGTTAGGCATGTGTTTCAACAACTTTGCTGAGGTGCTGAGCATTGGTTTCCCTGGTTGCCAGGTGTTGTATCTAAAATGTCCCAGTGGATTAATCAGTTACTGAGAAGAAAAGAGCTCTTTCCCCCCACAAGTTCACTCCAGGACTTAACCATCATGGTAATAATGTTTGTATGTAGCTCTCTAGCACCCAGAATGACTCTCTAGAGGAAGCCACGGGTCAAAATGAGGCAGAAGTGCAGAGCTGAAAGCAATGTAAATTACAGTCCCCTAATCACATGTAACTTAGATAAATTAAACAGGCTGGTGGAATCAGTGGGAAAACCATGGAAGCGTAGAATTTGTTAGTTCAGTGCTTGTAAGTGTTAAGTGGGCATTGTTTGTGTGATTTATGTTGTGTGTAATGTAGGTTTAGATGTGATTGCATAACTCTAAAAAGAGGATCAGAATCTGATCCAAATATTCATGAATGGTTTGCTTCAGATTTTTTGTGGTACTTCAGTCAAGAAGACAACATTGTGCTGTTTTCTGCACCCACCCCTGTCAGACTGGAAAGTAGTTTTACACAAAGGCAGTCTTTTTTCCCCAACGTCATATTTTTAGTGGAGAATCAAAATGGGTTTGTAAGGTTTTTTATCCCATTAGGTGTTCGACAGATGCACACTGTTATATCAAAACTATCTAACGGGATAAAATTAAGCTAGCACTTTCCTCTCTATCATTGCCATCTGGGCTGCCTTCTTTTTTAAAGAAAGCTTTGTGTAGATGCCATTTGCAAACATAAAAACACTCATACATCTATACATAGACACATGTCCTCAGGCTATTTCAGAGGTACTTTTGTTTGTGGTAGCAGTATTACAGTAGCAGTGCTATATTTTACCTATGAGTGTGTGCATGTGGTTGTGTGTGTAGATATAGCCTATGTTTATGCATGTGTGTGCATCTGTGGGTATTTTGAGGGTAAACCTATATTTTCTTAGCAAACCTACATGGCTCGGAGAAAACAGGAGACAGCATGCGGGTGTTCATGTCCAAACTGAAGATTCTGAGCCTTTAGATGTAAACTGAGGTGGGAAATATAATTATAGTTGATTAATGGCCAAAGCCAAAAAATTACACTTAATCTGTATAAAACAGGAACATAGTGCAATGGTATGGCCAAATAGTTGGCACACTGCATCCATAAATGAACTTCCAATTGATATGGAGACTAGGCAAGACAAATGTATTTGTATTACCATTTCATACACAAGACAACCCAATGTGCTATAGATGATCAAAAGACACAGACAACATAAAACATACAGTGAGTTACATATCATGCAGACAGATATCAATAAAAAAAAAATGCTTCAACATCGTCATAATTTCCATTAATGCACATAAGTGAGAAAGAAAAAGACAACTCTAAATTAAAAGTGGTCTTTGTGAGGACACGAGCAGTAACATTCTGGATTAGTTGCAGCTGTCTTACAGAAACATGTAAAAACTCTCTAGTCAAGACTATAGAAAACAGTTGATGAAGAGATTTTTCTAAGTCATGCTGAGCCATCACTTCCCTTACTCTAGGTATATTTTTCAGACGGTAAAAGGCTGATTTGGTTCCTGTTCTAATACGACTGTTTCAAGTCGAAAATGACACCAAGATTTCTGGATTGATCTATTGGTTTTAAAATTGATGACTGAAGCTGGACACTAATCTTTGGATGCTCATCTTTGGTTCCAAAAGCAATCATTTAGCATTTATCTTTATTTAGTTGAATAAAATTGTGGAACATCCCAGTATTGATTTGACTGTGGCATTATCTGAAGCGTTGTCTTTGGGACCAGAGTAGAATGTGGACTAAAACGTTTCTAAAGTTTAAAGAACATGTTGTAGACTCTTAATTATAGCATAGCCAGCTGTTAAAAAACTTAAAATGGAACTTTCACTGTAGGTCTGTTTAGTTTTGGCCAGGGATATTTCTTATTTCTTTTTCTACTGTTTTGAATTTAAATTAAATGCATTTTTCTAGACATAAGAGCTAAAGTTTACAATATTAAGATCTGTCTATTATTTGATTCAGGTGTTCACTAAAATCCATTTAAACAAAAAAAAAAAAAAAAAAAAAATTAGCCGTTTGAGTCAAATATTATGTGATTAAATGCGATTAATCAAAATTAATTAATTACAAAGCCCCTAATTAATTAGACTATTTTTAATTGAGTTCCAGCCCTAAAATACACCCAATGAGAGAGCAGAAACCACTGAAACAATGGCAAAAAACAATTAGTCTGAAAACCGTGTTCTTTACTAGAAACAACCAACATTTTAGAGGAATCCAACATGAAGAAGGGAAAAATGTGTTTGCAAATCTGAAGAAGTTCAAGAAATGGAAAAAGAAATCATGTCCATCATGGAGGTGAAGAAATTACTGAATGGTATCCATACATGTTTGAATGCAGACCAACAGCTTCCTGTGTTATGGTCTGTGGGTTTTGGTTGGGGGTTTTTATTCTTGCCATTCTGAGTTCCCTTTCCTGTATTATTTTGCAGTTACTCCCCGTGTGTGTTTCATTGTTTTATTTCCTGTTTATTAGCTCGCCTGGTTTGATTTGCTCATTTACTTCACCTGTTCCCTATTAGTTCCGTGGATCCAGTTTTCCTGTGTCGGATCATCTGTCGGGATTCCCCGTTTTGTTTGCAAGCTCTTTGTCTTCAGTAAGATGTGTAATTAAACTTTGTTTCTACATTCTGTCTTACTCTCGCCTTTTTATCTTGCATTTGGGTTCACTTTCTCCTCAAACTGTAACAGATGATGTAACCAACTATGGACCTAGCAGACCATGAGAATTATGAGGTGGCGTTTACAGATGTGCACGTGGCCACAGAGGCTTACATCAATAGTATGGTGGGACCTTACCCTTTTTTTTTTTTTTTTTTTTTTTTTTTAACTTGTCCTGTCCAGCAGCAAAATGATAATCTGGTTGCTGTATCGTGCTGAACAAATTTGCTCTGCCAAGGGGAGGCCTATGGGTAAGGCTCCTCTTGATAATCTGATTCATTTTTTTGTTTATTTACTTTGAATCATGGAATCTATGTAATCTTGCTGGACCTGACCGGAGGGGACAGAAAAAGATGGAAAATAGCAAAAAGATGCAAAAGGGAAAGAAGAAAGGAGACAAAAACATCACAGACAGAAGGAAACGACCCTTCAATCCACACCATCACCAGACAACAAACTGTTACACCTGTACATGAACACACCAGAAAATTTCCTACAACTTTTACAAAAACAAAAACAAAAGCAAACAACAACAAAAAAACAGAGCTGCTAGTCATTAAGAGTTTTTAAATAATAACCAAATCAAAAAGACATAACATGAAAGTAGCAAAACAGCGACCAGATACTAACTCACAGGAAAAATAAAAAGAAGAATTAGTCTGTTGTAAAGTTTTTAGACTGATACGTGATGGCTTGTTTTTCCATAAAAATTTAGATATATGTGAGTCCAGTGACTTAAACCAGTTGGAGGATGGTTTAGTGGGTATCATTGAAAACAGGTAGTTTACTTTAGATAGAACCATTATTTTAACTGTGGCAACCCTCCCCATGAGTGATATGGGTAAGCGCCTCCACCGTGAGAGATCATCCTCTATTACTTTAAGTAGCTGAACATAATTTAGCAATTATATGAAAGCGTAAATGTTTGGGCGCGCCGAGTTTGAATCTGCCGTCTCCCCGGAACTACGTCACCTACAGCATTAGAGTCACTTACCTGCTACCCTTACCCTCTCCTTATGCAGACTGAAGATTGATTGATTGATTGATTGATTGATTGATTGATTGATTGATTGATTGATTGATTGATTGATTGATTGATTGATTGATTGATTGATTGATTGATTGATTGATTGATACCTCAACCTACCAGGTATGGCTGAATTGTTGGCTGAGGCAACAGTGGACTATAATACTTTATTTCAGGTCAGTTGATCATCCAGCCTCAAGTTCATCCATGCCCCGTATGTCTTCTTTCAACCTTCCATTCCCTTTCCGCCTCCATCCCACTGTCTGCATACCAGCCCTGGTTTCCTCCTACACCTCTGGTTGTTCTCTGAGGGGGTCCAGGGATGGGACCCTCCTTCTCCACCTCTGGTTCCTGTTTAGGAGATCTAGCTTTAAGGTTAATGGGCAGACACTCATTCATTAAAGTAACTTCCTGCCTCAGGAAATACGGAGGATGAGAACTGCAAGACTGAACCTAAAGCAATACTGTGTCAAAATCTCAAAGCCATAAACAAACAAACTGGCCTTCCTTTCCAGGTCTCTTCTTCAGATCTCTGTTGAGGTCATTCTGACAGGTGCATCACAAAAATTCTACATATGAAAACACTCAAAGCCTCAAGCATGTCTTAAAGTATTGCTTAATCATTAACTCGAAGCAGAAGTTTTTCCATGTCTTCATGGGTCAAGGTACTGTCATGTTGGGAAGTATAAAAATCCTCCTGTGTGAAGTATCTATGAACAAAATGACCCCTGTAATCTAAATTTCCTGTCCCCAGAAACAGTTTGACCGCTCTAACAAATTCTTCTCATTGTAAATCCCACTAACAGGTGGAGGTTTAAGGTAAACAGGGCTTGATTTTTCTTTTGATATCACATAATTTATAGCTTTAAAATGAAAAACAGGATAGCCTTTCCAAAACCCTGGAAAGCCCAGTGGGTTTCAATAGATATTTGTTAAATCAATTCAAAGAAAATTACATGCAGGCTGGGTTCTGTGTTTGGATGCACTGGAAATGGATCAGAAGATGAGGCCGCTTGCATTTGTATCTGTTTTCCATTTTCTGATGGATGAGGTTAGTCAACCCAGCTCAGTGTAACAGAAAAACTTTGTTCTTCAAGAAGCCTGATGTCCTTAAATGAAAGGCTGTCTGTTAAATCTCCCATAATATCCACTCACATGCAGAGTGTATTAGTCTGTGGCTCTCTTCTCTCTTATGTAATGTTGGCTGGACTGTTTGGATGTAATAAGTGATGTATTCTGAGTTCACCCTCATGTTTAGAGTACATCCTTTGCAACTGAACAAAATCTACAGGAAAATCTAAAAGCAATTAAACATTATTTCAGGTGTAAGTTTAAAAAATCCGACAGATTTGATCAAAGTGAAGCACCAGGAGACGGGAAGCCAGGCTTTTGGATTAATAATAGATTTGATTGGCTCTCTCTTTTATGGCCCATTGATAATTACAGGGGTGAATGGGATTTTATTAAACCATGATTGCCTGTGGTCTGAGTTATAGGAAACAGGACACAGTTTAATAGATTTTGGAGTTTGATTAAGGAATATTTCTAAATCTGCAAGACTTGAATCCTGGAGTTCAATTGATGTCTGATCAAAATCAGCATCAATGTGGTGTCAACTAAAACTTTTTACCTTAGAAACAAAGTTCAGCCATAAATCAGCCAAAGACCAGTAAAACATTCTGGAAATCTGTCAGTCATCAGTTATCTGTGTCTAAGGTCTAAGGTTCACACTAAATGTTAACTTTCTAGAAGTCATTGGTCACAGTTCCTGTCACAAAGTGCTACAAAACCAAACAACTGCCAAGTTATAATGTCATCATTTCTGTTGAGAGTGGGCTGTAGTAAGGTGTTACATAAAACAAAAAACATAGAAAATTATTAGAAATGCCAAAACTATACATTTTTCACTCTAATATTACATATAGCCAGATTAATAAAGTGCACTGGATAAAAATGTTAGTTTTGTTTTGTTTGTTTCTTTTTTTTATTTTCTTCCCATTTTCATAATAGAAATAAATTTATTCTCAGCCCATCACACGCTGTAATAAACCCCTTGTGTCTGTTTTTAATGTACAAGTTCCATTTTGGCCAAAATCTTCAAGGCACAGGAAGCTGTGATGTACCTTGATCAGGAGATGTGGAAAAATTGGCTTTCAGGCAAAAACGTCTCTGGACGCTGACTTGAATAATAAAAAAAAGAAGTTTATTACAAAAGTTCAGACATCAAAACAGATTTCTGCAGCAAAATCTGGAGGTCCCAAAACCAGATCGAAGACCTAAAGAGCTGATGTGTTGTTTTGTCTTATATAGGGTTTAAACAAAGAAAATTCCTCAGTCCTGTGTCCTCCAATCATAGAGTTTGCCTATAGGATGCTCATTTGCATAGAATGCATGTTCGTGTGTCAATCCAGTCTGTAGGACAGAGACCTCAGCTGCTCTGCAGTTACATACAGTATCTCTGCAGCTGGAAGTGTTGCACAGGTTCATACTTACCAAAAACCGACTCAAAGTATATTTTTTACAATTTACAATGAACTAGTTCATGTTCATTTATGTTTTTTTTAAGTTTATGTGAACCATTTTCCTTATATGGTACATAGTCCTGGAACATGCTGTGACCATCTGAGCAGATTCATAAACACCTCTGATTTGACCTGATTTTCTGAGCATTAAGATGCTCCAGCCTCAGTTGGGGGAGGTTTGTACAGTGGCCTTTCTGTGTGGACTTTGCATGTATGTGTGAGTTCTCTCCAGATACATGTATCCATCCAAAGACATACATGTTAGGTTAATTGGTCACTTTAAATTCTCCCTAGGAGTGAGCGTGAGTGGTTGTTTGTCTCGCTGTGTTGGTCCTGAGATGGACTGATGACCTGTCCAGGGTGTACCGGCCTCTCGCCTGCTAATGCGGGGATAGGCTTCAGCTTCCAGTGACCCTGAATTGGACTAAGTGGTATAGAAATGACAAAAATGAATGAATATTCTTACTTCATTTGATTTTGAAAGATTTTGATTTTAAAAAGTTTAAAACAATGCATTTAAGACTTACTGGCTATTTTTTTGGAAGTTTAAACGGGAAAAATGCAAAATCAGTTGTTTGCTGTTGTGCACTGCTTGTAGATAAAAACAAGGTGTGTCATGACCACACCTCCCTCAACTTATTCGCTTACCCTCAACTCTCAATTTGGAAATACAAGGCCACATTTAATCCGGGTTTGTTTTTTAGAGAATATGGCTCCTGGTCGTTTTTAGATTAACTTTTTGTTCCACCATTTCACTCTAAAAATATGTGCCGCCTTGCTCACTGTCTGTAGCTTCTTATAGCGAGAGAGTGCTGAGGACTGGCCACACATTCATGTGTGAATTGCTGCCTCCTCTCGGATTCTGGCCGAATCTAGAAATGATGAATTTCCCTTCATTGCCCCTTTAAATACAATGACTTTTCCCTCAGAACTTCACACATATATGAGCACATATGTGACAATTTGGGGCTTCATATTTTGCTTAATGACACTTAACATGTATACAATGGGAAGATTTCCAACAGGATGATCACTCTATTTCCTTCTTACAACCACAGCTTCCCCCAACAGAATAAGAAGTGATGGAGTATGGACTGATCCGAGCAAATACGGGAAGTAGACCGTCCGCCATTTTTGCAGCCGCACTTGTGTGTCTGAAGATATTCTGAAGAGAGTCGAGTTGTTTTCTGCTCGATACTGCTTATTTCTTAACAATGTATAGGAAATCTGGGAGGACATGTGTGGGTCTTGGTTGCTCTAACAGCAGTGGAAAACTTCAGTTGTGGATAAAAACTGGGAAGAACACAGACCTTTCATTTACGAGGATTGCTCCTGTCTGAGACCCCTCGGTTTATTCCCTAAGCGTGCAGAAGACAGCGACATTCAACAGAAGTGAGTCAAAAGTTATTAACAGAATGGATTTTATTCCCAAAAACAACAGAATGGTACATTTCTGTGAAAAGTTGTCAATCGAACATTAAATTTTGCATTTCCATGTTGCTGTCAAGCTTCACATGTTTCATGTCATGTTCATCATGCTAGTTATTGCTAATGAACTAAAAGACAAGAGGATGTCCTGCTGCTGAGCAAATTATTCATTTTCAAGATATTGTGAAATCTTACTATGCGTAGATCTGCCATGCAAGGAAAAAATTAGTCCTAACCTTATAGATTATTGTGAAAGCATGAAATTTGTGTGGTACGTTTTATTGTTAGAACGTGACACATTCAACTGTTACACTTTGGATGACGCAGTGATCGTGTTGACGTCGGACCCTTCGGTAACTTTATTCTCACTATGGTTCAAATCATTTTATTCTAGTTTTCAGAGGATAGCTATGAAATTGGCAAAATCACTGGTACATAATCAAGAGTAATACACACAAGCATGCACCGTTTTACTATGTGCAGGCAGATGACGTTCTGAGTTGCTCAATACTGTCCTACATTGCTACGAATTTACAACAATAAATCGGATTTATTAGGATCATTTGTCTGTAGTGATTGACTACAACTAAACGATCTAGCTAGTACAGTAAAGTATTACAGCACCGAGATGGGGAGGAATGTCTCTATTCTGGTTGTTGTCGTAACCAATACCTAACTAACACAAGAAAAGAATAACTTTAAGATTGACAGATAAAATACCTTCATCAGTAACTGTGGGTCACTGTCTAACGTCATCAACGCTAGTACTCATTCTGCTGTCAGTGTCTGCAGATGGCAGCAGACACCAGGACGCCATCGCAAAAATGGTTCCGCCGCAAGATGGTGCACTATTTTCAGAAAGGACCAATTTTTTTTTCTTTTTCTAGTACAAATAATTTGTTAAACAGAAGGAAAATAGAAACAATTCACATTTGCTCACTGAAAGTCTGACATTTTCTGATAAGTAAAGATTTTCTTTGGTACTTCTCTCAAATCATACATTTTTTTTTTATTTTTTATTTTTTAAGAAACAAATGGAGTCTTATTTTGCAACTCTAAGATCAGCCCAAAGTTTGGAGCCTGATCCCTTACTGCTGATATCAAACCCCCTGGGACCACTTCCCTCCAGACTGGACTCTCTGTCCTAGCAGAAAATCACCCTCCTGTTCCCGATTTACTCATCCAGTCTGTCCTGCAACTGGGGAGCATTTATCCAGCGTAACCTGGAGCCGCAATGAATCGCTGCTTTAAAAACAGAAGCTAGACTGGATTCATGCAGGTCTGTGGTGACGTTATGAGGGAGACAGAGAGGCCGACCTGTCAGAGCTTGTTTGGGAAAAAACAGTACGTGTACTGTCTGCTGTGTGTGTGGGTTAGTGTGTCCACTTGTGCATGTTTCACCATGGAAACCTTGGGTATGATGTCATGGCTTGTCAGTAAAAGGCTGGTTTTAATTTGTGATTGACAGGACTGAGATGAGTTTGTCCTTAGTTAATGGCACACAAAGATGTACTTTCATACACCCACATGTCAGCATTCATTTACGTTAACATGCTTATTAATTCACACATGCGAAATGTACCTTAGGAAGTAGAAGGCCCTACCATGCTCTCCCCCTCCATTCTGTCAAGGTGCCTTTTTTTTTTTTTGGAGATCATGAAGTAGTGGTCATCCAGCCATCCAAATGGCCACCAATGCCTTACCTGAAACACTAGATGACCAATACTTGTTGATCTCTAAAAAAAACGAAAAAGTGGCACCTTAGTAAGTAAGTAAAGTTTATTTATTTCTGGAAAACAAAGATTAGAGCTGAATGACAGGGCTGAGGCAGAGAGTTTACTATAATTCTTATACCTTGCATTGAAAAACTTGACTGCCACATATAATGGTCTTTTTACAAGCTGAAACAGTTTCCTGAAATCTGACTGAAATATGACATGCTTTGGTGAAAGTACCACATAGAGACAGTACAAAAGCTCCCTTCCGAGCCATGCCTTGGCAGTTCTTTTCATACTAGCCAATCTTTGGTCAGTCAGTCAGTATTCAGCTCCACCCCTCCTTTTAAGAAGGTGTGCCTTATCTGACATTAAACAGCTTCGAATGCCCATTTAAACATACATTTAAACACTAATTAGGGTGCATTCACACTGGTCCAATAGAAATTAACCTTGGTCTACTTCCACATAGTACGGTTTGTTTGGAGTACTCTAAATGCTCAGTCACACCCTGGTACAGACCAACATAAAAAACCAGCGGTCTCTGTTTAATTGTAAGTGAACCCTGGTTCGGATCTCCTCCAGCGTGAAAACAAATGGACCATCCACTGAACCAAACAAAGGAAGTGACAAAGATCAACATGGTGGTTATCTGGCTGCCTCTCCTGCTGCTCATACTGGACAGATTATGGTGAAAATTGTATTAGGCTTGAACACCAAAATTATAAACAGAAACCAGACTGCAGAAATCTATTCCTGCTCCATTGTTTACTTGTGGTAAATGAGCAGGCTGATAAAATTATATCTTGGTTGCTCTCCAGATGAGCAGGTGAAGGCCAATGTGACTGTTTGTGGTTAGATTTTATTTTCTTCTTGAACCGTGGAGCTACAGCAGCAATGCTACACTGAGCTGCTTTTGGTTTGGTTCCAGTCAAAATTCAACAAGAACAGCAACATGACTTTTCACCGCTTTCTAAATGATAAGAAAATGAGAGCTGAATGGGAGAAATACTGTGGGTTGACACAACTTCCTAAGGATCCACATTTATGTTCTTCACATGTTTCTCCTGTTTGCTTTGAGTCACTGTGTGGACCACAGCTGCTAAAGGAGCTAACAGGGCTGAATGTTATTAACAAAGGATGAAACCAACAGGTTACCCTCACAGGGCCCCAAAATGTCTTAGGCTGGCCAGTGAAAAACACAGAAACGTCAAAGACAAAAGATGATAAATGTCCTTCCGCTGGGTTGTAAACAAGCCACGCCTCCAGACCCAACCTCTGAACCATCTGACCATACCTGAACCATCAGACTGAACACAAACTATCACATGAACTCATTGGACTGACCTCGACTCATCGGACCAACCCTTAACCACCTGGCGACCCATTGCTTCATTTAGTCCTGCATCTGGAAATTTGCAATTTTCTTTTACTACAACCGATGCAACAACTCCAACAGGTGACAGCACATAGGATGCATCAGTACAATGACCAGAAGATAAAGACCATAAAGACCATAAAGAGTAGCACCCCCTAATCTCATTGTATGCTCTGGTTTACAATGACAATAAAGGCTTTCTGATTTCTGATTTCTGATTTCTGATTTCTGAAGATGTCCGTTACCTGATAACTATGGATTGTATTTATAACCGTGGATCATGTTTATAACTATGGATCATCGGTCTGAGGCAAACTCCCTCAAAGTTTACAAGTGCCTTTATGGGCGGGATATTTGTTGACACGGTCAAATGTAATCAACTCAACATGTAATGCAATGTAACCTGCAGACTGACCTTTTCACTATTTCAGAGTTCAAGTACTGTCCTTAGCAGTGGCCTCCAGTATCAAGCATTTTGACTAAATTGTGCTGTAGTAAGTAGAGATGGTGCAAAATGTTGACATGCACGTTTGCATGCAAGGCAAGTATATCCAAGCCCTAAAGCAACATAATTGTAGATGCTAACAAATTGCTAATTTTGGAGGCATCCATTTTTTCAGTGTTGGTGCAGCAGGAGTACTAACTACCTGGTTATGATGGCACCTACTCTCTGGAGCTCGGAATAATGAGACAACTGGAATGCACCATAAAACTTTGATGTAAATGATATTAAATGGAAAAAAATGCTAAGCTGCCAGAGATTTGTTTTTCTTTTTGACAAGGACAATAAAACTATGTTTTATGTTGGCTGTCTTCACATATTCAGCTGCAGCTTTCAGCTCAGTCTGTTAGTGCTTCTGTCTCCATCTTTTTCTCTGCAGGAGATTCTTTGGTCTTTTTTTATTTTCCATTCATCATTGGCTGTTTCTGTGTCTGTAAGTCTGCCTGAAGATCTCATCATTCTCATTTTTCCGTGTCCTTTCTTTAACACACACCCGTTTTTGTCTTTCTCCTGTCGTTCATTGACTTCCTGTCTAGTGATTTTTTCTTCTCTCTGTAGCTGTTGTAGCTTTCACTCTTCCCCCATTTACTGAATCAAGTCCTCACGTGTGGTGGATGAAATATCGAAGGAGCTGTTCCAACCAGCCAGATCCCTCAGGTCGTCAGAACTCACATGTGGAACAAACTCCCAGCAAACTGCAGGTCTGCTGTAACTCAGCAGTTGTAAATCAGGTTTAAAAACTTTTCTATATGCTGCCTATTATCAAAACTGTTAGATTCCCCACACTGGAACTTTATTTCTTGGATTTGATGTATTTTATTTTAGCTTGTTTCTTACTGTTTTTAATTTTGTTTTATTTCTTTTAAAGTTTGTTTTTATTGCTTCCTGCACCCGCTGTAATGCTTTTAATGTTTTATGTAAAGCACTTTGAATTGTCTTGTACATGAAATGTGCTATACAAATAAATTTGCCTTGCTTTGCCTTGCTTTGCTGCTGTCTTTCTGTCCATATGTTTTTAAATTACCATTATGTGGCGAACCAAGTAATCAGAGGTAATTCTAGAGTTTCTTGGAGCCCTAGGCAAAGGTTTACGGAGGGCCCTCCAATCAGCATTCATCTCCCTTATATTATGATATTGTATTCTTTTAATGATAACTTGTTAACAATATCATGTAAAAGGCTTTTGTTCTTGTAGTGTTAACTTGCTCAAATGAAACTTTTGAATGTTGTTTGACAGCTTTCACTGTTCTACTTACTTCTTCATTATACTATTTTAATTTCAATACACAGGGCAAATTGATTTAACATGGTTCCAATATAGAAAATTAAACTATGTGGTGAAGGCTGCATTATGACTCTTTAGGATTACATTAACAGCGTAATACAACACAATTTGAAAGCCTATTGGACACATAACTTCTACCCATACTCTTTAGTGGTGCATTATCAGATTTCTTACCTATAAACTTTTGAAAATCAATGTTCTTATTTTGACAGTTTAGCTTTAATTTTTTTTCTCCAAATTAGCTGTTCTTATTTTCAGCCTTGTGACACCCAGGTATTTATCACGAGGACAGACTGAGCTGCTCTGAGCTAAATTAGCTTCTGTATTATCTGCACTAATTACCACTGTCTTGGTCTCTTTTGCTCTTCCTGTTCTTTCTTCTCTCTTTCGTCATTGACAGACGGATAAACCCACTCTCACATGTTTGTTTACTTATAGGTACCGCTACTTGCAGCGAGACTGAGAGTTGGAGATGGGACAGCTTTAGGAAGTTCTCCACCGGTCGACCACAGTCCACATTGTCACTGCTCTGTCGCGATTCATGGTTAGTCTGCCCTCTGGGGCCCCCTTCTGGCTTGGGAGTCCAAGTATTTGTCTGTATGCCTGTTGGCAAAGGGCGTCCCTGACCATGTGGGCCCCTATACCATGGGCCCCTATACCATGGGCCCCTATACCATTGGCCCCTGGGCCTGTGCTCACAATGTAGTCCAGGTTTGTATGTGGGGCCGACAGTGTTATGAAAGTTCATGCTTCTCATCAACTAGTTCTACAATCAGTTTATTTAGTTTAAAATTATTGTTTTAACCTCTAAGTGCCAAAGTCATAAAGAAGGCAGACATGTAAACCAGCTGTCAACAATAGTCATCTACGCTAATACACTACCCCAAAGCCAATAAACCAACGAGGGAAACACTGATTGATTTTGCTTTGTCTTCACTTGATGCAGAAGACAAAGAAATACCCCTAGAAATCAGTGCTGAACAGAATAGCTGACATGCGACCAGTGAAAGATGTAAACCAGAGAAGAAGAAGAGGATCAGGAAGGGGGGAAAATGCAGAAGAAGAATTAAAACGAGAACAACAAATGTAGAAATTGTGCAAGGTTTTGAAGTGTTTAGGGTATATTGGGTGGCAGGAAACAACTTCATACATTACTGCGTCTAAACGGTCTCCGAGATTGACATTGACTTTTGAAAGTGAACTCTGAACTTAGCACTGCGCATTAGTGTGCACTAACAACCATGGGGATGCAAATGACGCATGGAAGTATGAGGATAGTGACATATGACAACGTTTGGAACAGACGTCTTTATTTACTTATGTAAGAGAGCATAAATGGGCCTTAAATTGTAGTTAATTGGACATTAAAATGAAGAGGTTGGGTATTTACACTGTGGGCCTAGAATCTCAGTAAATTAGATGCTTTCAGACCTATCTGGTCCGAAACAAAGAGATATGCTTATGTTATATTCACCCAAAAATACACTGTGCTCACAAGTGCATAATAAAGGGATGCTTATTTTTATAATATATCCAATGTAAGTACACAACTGACCTTATTTCCCATCACTTCAACATGTATAGCTGCTTGTTTTGGTTGAGAAACTGTGAGGCAGAAAGCAAAGGCACAGGGGAATGCTGGAAGCTGATTAAATAGTCAGCAGCTGGTACTGAATCCAGAAAAGGAGAGAGCACAGAGGGTTTAAGTGCAAACATATGTGGAACAATGCATGAGGTGGGTACAGGCCTGTGTGCAGTTCTTAAATGAGCCTAGATGCATAGGAGATCACTAAACATGCAACAAGTCAGTGATACGGTGCAACATTTTGGCTCCATGTAAATTCTTACAGGCCTGAGTATAATTTTGGATTTCATTGTTCTGTGCTGCTGCTTGTGACTGATTACAGGCTTGATTGAAACGAACACGGGCCCCTGGCTCTTTCTCAGCTTGAGGTCTGCTGACATTTGAGCATACCCATTTGCAACAGTCACATAAAGCCTCCACTGTACCAGGAATGCACAAGTCATTATCGTAAATGCTACAAACACATTAAATACACCAGCCAATATTCCAAATCTGTGGTATATAAAACTGTGTCATCAGGTTATGTAATACAAACTTTTTTTTCAACCATGTTGTGGACTTTTGTAGGAGTATTGTAGTTTAAAGAAAAACATGCCACCAGTATGGAGCATTTTGTTTCCTGACAGTTTTAAGTCCTGACACATGCAGTGTAGCTTCCTGTTAGCATTTATTAAAATGACAGAAAAGCCAAACATTTTGATTATTCAGGTGTTTCTTCTGTAATTCTTTATAGCACAAGAATAAGAACGCGCCTTGAAGATCTTAAACATCTTAGACTCCCGTGAATGAAACATGAGTTTGATTATTAAAATCAGTGACTATCACTTGCTAGCTGTTTAGCTAGCTAGCTAGCTGACTACAAGTCAATTACATTTGCTCATAGATTCAGAGTTTTAGTCAAAATTCACAGAGTCATATTTTGATACACTTGTGTTGAAAAATTAGCAGTAAAATGTGAACATAATTCCAACACAGCTGTCATCTTCTACACACAACAAAGGGGATTCAAGTCTGAGACTCAGACTCGAGTCTCACTTAAGTCACATTTCCAGTGACTTGGACTCATACTCAAAAGACTTGAGAACGATCTTTTTTTTCTTTTTTTTCATGATCTTGTCTGCCTGCTCTTCTGACAAAACCCCACACAAAATCAATCAAAAAAATTGCAGCACCAACACATCTGTTGTGACAGCGCTGCTGTAACTTTTGGGTATTAAAAGCTTAATAAAAAGGGACTAATATCAGAGCAGCAAACTGCAGCATCTGTGGTATTTAAATTCAGAACGGTGGATCCACCATCATCCACCTTAAAACACACCTGGAGAGGTTAGTCACTGTAATTTGAAGTTAATGTTAGTATCTATGTTAGCAAAGAGCTTAAAGCCATAGCAGCATAACCCCCAAGTTCCACCAGATGCAAGATGCATTGTGTTACAGCTGCACGTGCCTATTTGAGCTGCTGAAACATGTAAACATTACATCTTTCATTGGTCAGGGTGTCTCACTGTTTTTTTGTTTTTTTTTTCATCATGGACAACGAGACATTTATCCTGAAAGTGGAGAATCACAAGATCTCTAATTCTCCTGTGATTTTGTGATCTTGCAGATCCTGCAAGGCGGACTCCGCAGATGACACACTCCCGGTGTGGATTGATGCGCCACGGAGGTCAGGACAAAACTGCTGTGGAGCAGTAACGCACATGTACAGGGGTAAACGTTAGCTTTTAAATTGTATTAAATAATGTTAACTCCATTAGATTGGCTCCAGTCTGAACCTAATTTCTAGAAACTGTGGCTTTGCCATGACCACTTAAACTGGGACCAAACTGGGATCAGACCCACTGTTAACAATGGGGTTTTACTGGGTCTGTTTATTAGATACAGTTGTTGCTGATTTAGGAATGTAAGGAATATTTACTGAACCTTCAAGTACTGGATCTGAATTAATTAAAATATTGAGTTTATTTATGCAGTTTTAAAAAGTTTAAAATGAATGTACTGTACTCATCTGGTACTTATTTCAGGCCCTATAAAAAGTTATTAAGATTTTCCTGATGCACTACTGCAATGATCATCAACTGTGGACCTGTGGAGCCACTGTCCTGAAGGTTTTATATGTTTACTTGTTGCAATAAGCCATCAATAAAACAGGAGTCTCATGTTGGGTTGAAGGCCAGGAGAAGAAATGACTTCCATCATCTACAATGGACAGAAACATACAGAAAGACAGAGGAGGAAGATGACGAGGAAGAAGCTGAGGAAGACCGACAAGATGGTTACAAGATGACAACGAGGGATGCAGAACAAGTAGTTCAAGAGACTTTCAGAGATAAGAACGGGTTTGTTGTTCTTGCTGTACATGTGGCACACACCATTCGTAATGTTCATTATAATACTGTTTACTAGCTCTATACGCTCTCGTTTCTTTATTGTAGAACCGAAAGGTAAATAAATGAGGGTGGAAGAACTGCTTTTTTCCCCTAACAAGAACCTCTCGTTGTTGACATGATTGCTCAAAATAATGCCAACCGACTCCAGTAACAACAGACAGAGCATGAAAAGTTTTCAGAGTTGCCTTTTTGCACAACTCAGCAAGAGTCAAAGATCTAAGATAGTCTGTGGAAGTAAATGTAATCTCCACACCCTGATGCTTCCAGTAAAATCCTGTGTAGACCTGCTGCTGCTTTTACAGTGTAACAACCCAGCTCATCTGGGTAAAGGGAGGTAACATGAAATAAAGATGGCACAATGTAAAGTGGAGTAACAGAGTTTATTGTCTGTGTGGCGGGCAGAACATAGGAGCAACACAGAAAACAAATGGGTAAAGGATGGATGATGCTACTCAAATAAAAGAAACAAAATAGTAGAGGCTGTCTGGAAATAACCAAACTAAACAATTAAATAATGTGCAAATAAAAGAAACAAAACCTGGCTAACTACACTGAATACAAAACAAAACTGGAGTGACACCACTAAACCTAGAGTCAAGCAACAGAAAATTACTGTAAAAATGGTATGAAATCTAAACAGCTGGGACCAGTCCCCAAACAATGATTGTCAAACAATTAATACATATTTACAAAGTCAGGCAAAAGCACCCTAAAGGCTCAACACTGAACCTCACCAGACTCTAAGAGGTCAGATTCAATTCTTTCCAATCAGTTACAAAAAATCAACCAGTCACAAAGCAGGCAAGCTGTTTGATAAGGAGGAGAACCTGGGTTTGAGTCCCCAGAGTGGTACCATGGGCAAGGCCCTAAACCCCCCCACAACTGCTTCCCGGGCACTAAAACATGTTATTATTATTATTATTATTATTATTATTATTATTATTATTATTATTATTATTATTATAAGGATTAGGAAAACGGCTGCAATATACAGTAAACTATATTGTAATGTACTGAATGTAAA
The DNA here is from genome assembly GCF_017639745.1 of Melanotaenia boesemani. Taxonomy (NCBI): domain Eukaryota; kingdom Metazoa; phylum Chordata; class Actinopteri; order Atheriniformes; family Melanotaeniidae; genus Melanotaenia; species Melanotaenia boesemani. The sequence goes on from NC_055684.1 coordinate 7,498,761, forward strand.
TTTTCTAGTAAATGTACTATCAGTGCAGTAGAAGTCTGTCTTTCTGTCTAACTTATTGTACTAAACTACTTTTTATCCACTCTTTGATCTGGCTGGACCACACACACAAAGACATGATGTTAGAGAAACCTTTTTGGAGGGGGGTGTTGTACACTAGCCTTAAACCCTGTGATGAAAACTCCTGTGTTATGAACTAAATATTGTCTGCAGTACGAGTTACCAACATCAATGACTTACTTTCTTCCAGGTCAGACTGAAGCCACAAAATAGTGACTCAGGAAAACCTTCTTGTATTAAAATATGCGTTGATAGTGGATTTAAAGGAATAAAGAAAATGTGATACAAACTAAAATGACATTATATTGCAACCTCAGCAGCCTGTGTTATCCTCTTTTAACTGACTCAGGAAGTTTGGTCTGAAACAAGAAACAAATAAGTGTGTTAGTGTGTGTGAGGCAGGTGAGAGCACAGGTAGCTTAACTTGTTATAGGAAACCACAGCAGTGAAAACCTGCTTGGTATTCACATCCACACGACGCAGCATACCTCCTGCACATGGCCGTCTGTGCTGTAGTGCCATAAATCCACAGGGATGCTTTCATCTAAGAGCTGAGCTAAATTAACAACAAATGTTGTCCCTTTTTTTCCTCAGGCTCCACGAGGTTCTGATAAAGTGCTTCCAGAGGGAAGCAGCAAATGGCTTCATGTACTTCAGGCTCATATTTATGTTTAAAGATGTTTCATGAATTAGTGCCTGTTTGGACTCTGCAGTAGTATGAATCCCTGTAGCAGCATTATAAGCAAACTTACAGAAATAGCTGCATCCTTCCCTGCATTTAACCACATGCTTCATCATCTGACACCATTTTGGATCCACAAACAGACATTTCTGATGCTTTCCATCAAAATAACAATTACAGAGTAATAATGTGGTCCAAAAACAAGCCCCAGGTGAGTTAGAGAAAAGTCTCTGGTCATTTCTGGCATGTGGAAAGTGAGGTTGGTCTGCATAGGCTGCTGCCAAACAAATAAACAGTAAGGACACATCTCAGTTGCAAGTCTCGATTTAGTGCATTTTTCTGACCAGACTGAAGTCCAAAAACTGCTCTAAGTAAAGCATTTGTCCGCAGATATGTGAACTAAAATCACACAGCAACCGACCACAGTCCAGCTGTGTTATTTAGGGCTCTGTAAACTCCCAGCTTCCAACCAGGCATGCCATACATCTTTTATTAAGCTGTTTTCTCTCTAAGTGTCAACAGCAACACAGGGAGGGCACTTCTTATAACATGATGGATGACACTGCATGTAAATAATACGACGATAGGGATCAGACAGGAAGAAGAACATGCGAGTCAGGACTGAAAGATGAAGCAAAACTCACCTAAGAAAAACAGGAATATGACTTGAACCTATTTTGCTGTAAAGTCCAAACACACAGTACACACATTCACAAGTTCTTCATTTTCCACTGAAACATCACGTTCTGCTGCCAGCCAGTGAGAGGAGCAGAAACAAATCCATCAACACTCAGGGAGGATTGTTTATTCCAGGGATCGGCTGACAGTGTGATGTGGTCACTGAGAGGCATGAATTCACCAAAGAGCTGGAGGGAAAAACAGTGTTAGAGATGATACTCTGACAGAAGAGATACCTCAATACCTCCTACTGTCACAACGCGACTTCTGCAGTGGTTGGTGAGCTGGATGGATAGGTTGATATGTCCTGATAAATGTAAGAAAGGGTTCTTTAAGAACACAGTAGAAATGTTGAGAATGAACTCCAGAGATCCATCAGATGCAGCTGCCAACAGAAGGTATTTGGTAGATATCTTCTAGGCCTGTCTTTTAATGCTGCTTTAAAATGCCATGTTCATCAACTTCATTCACAAATCATGGTTTCAAATCTGTGGTGTAATTATCTCATTTGTTCCTGACATTTTTACTTTGCTCTGAAAACGCAAATAAAAAAGGAGAAAAAAGCCTCTATGTCTTCACCATCTTTTATTTTGTTTTGCAAAAACAACAATAACAAATAAAGCTGTGTTTCTGAATTAACATCATACTTCCAAGCTGTGTAACAGAATGAAAAACTAAATGAATTTCATATGTGGCGGGTCGATCTTTCAGCTTTTCATTTCTCTGCAGTTTGAAATGAGCCCTGGTCCAGTTTCTGCAGAACCAGGCTGCAGCTTGAGGAGCCTCATTTTCAACATCACCCTCATCATATTTCGGGTGTCATTCATGCACATTGTCAACTTTTGTTGTGTCATTTCAACTTGAAAACAAAGTAAAATGGTGAAAGTGAGTATGCACACAGCAGGGTTGCCTTTTACTAACACTACATAGCGTAAACTCTTCATCATTCTCTGTCTTAATAATTTGTACCTCTATGAAGAAGCTGTTGTGGAAAATGAGGGTCCTGATTCTGCGGTCCTGATTCTGCGGTCCTGATTCTGCGGTCCTGAAGCAGCGGCCTCCGGTGCTGCAGAAACTGCCTACTCATCATCAGCATCAAGGCAGCACACAGTTCTTAACACTGATCTGCCTGAAAACTTCCTAGAAACCAGCAGCCAGCAGGAGATGAACTAAACAGCCATGAGATGATTGCAGATATTATTATCGTTCATTTGTGTTTCTCTTCTTTCTCAGCAGGTGTCCATAGTTAGAGTTCTGCTGCTTGATGAACCCTCTTTCCTGTCCTCTCTACCCCCAACTGGTTCAAACAGATGGCCGTCCTCCCTGGTTCTGCTTCTGATGGATGTTTTCCTTCCTGGTTCTGGTTCTGTTGGTGAACAGATCCAATTCGTTGGTTCCTTAGCTTGGTATTTATCTTTATTAATTGCTTTATATGAACAGAGTTATTATAAAATGGACTAATGTGGATCATTTGTTTTAACTGGATTACAGTGAACTGGAATGAATTATAATTGGACTGAGTGAAACCTTTTAAAGTGTCTTTAGATGAATGTGTTGAACTGGTGCTTTACAAATAAAGATAAATTTACACAGTAAAATAAATGAGACAATCATGTTACATAAAGTGGATTAGAATAATAAACCACAGAAAATGATCACCAACTCCTCTGTAGGATAATATTGAGGTAAAACATTACACTCCTGGGTCTTTAAACTGGAGCAGACTGGAAACTGGAGAAGACTTCTGCTCAGCACTTTTACTTCACCGAGTTCAACCTCCTCCCCCTCTTCCCCATCCTTGTCTCCCGTCCATTTGGCTCTCAAACTGAATGGGATTATGTAAGACAGTGGTCTGAACCCCTGGCATCGCTCTGGCATTATTATCTCCTAGGCTGTATGTTATTTTTATACCTTGGGGTCCATGCCAGCAGACTGCTGACCAAGGCTTTCCACAGAAACTCATGGGACACTGACAAATAGAGCCTACATCCATAAAAATATACAGCATCATAATAGTTTCTCACTTGTTTTTAACTGTGTTTTGGTCATTACAGTTTGCAGTTTGATGCAGTTAAAAAGCAGAGAAGGTTGGTTCAGCTGATAGAGAGAATTTTTCATTTGCTCGTTGCAAATGGGGCAGAAACCCCAGAAGAGAAATGCTGACAAAGTATGCATGTCGAAGTTCTTTAAAGGCTCCTGGGCTGTGTGTGTGTGTGTGTGGGGGGGGGGGGGGGGGGGGGGGCATTCTGGTTATTCCAGAAAAGCTGAAGGAGGAGGCGGTGTGTATTTTTAGACAGTGAATCTCCTGCAGCATCAAGGCAGACGGATGAGATAAAACATTTAAACACACAACAGCGACCCCACCAGTGTGTCGGAATCGGAATAATATGCAGGATAATATGTGGCGTTACGGTCCACACAGTAAACACACTGTATGTATTCAGCTATAACAGGATGAAGGGGACACACATGGTGGTATAGATCAAAAATTCCAAGTAATGTTTGTAAAGTTTAAGTTTAGATGAACGAGAAGAGACTTTTTGCACTGAGATCCTCAGAATTTCTTTATTTCTCCTTTTATGATGTTAAATATTTACTGCAAAAACATCATATACCCAATTAAAAGATCATTTCAACCTGGTATGTGTCCCAGTAAAGGTCACGCTAACTTTACACTATTTTTAAAATATGTGTGAAAGATGGACAAAAAGTTGCATCAGGATTGTCTCCTCAGTCACCAGATCTCAGTCCAACAGAGCAGCTTTGGGATGTGGTGGAACGGGAGATTCTCATCATGGATGCAGCCGACAAATCTGCAGCAACTGTGTGATGCTGTCTTGTCAATATGGAGCAAAACCTCTGAGGAATGTTTCCAACACCTTGTTGTGTGGTCCTGATAAAGTGACTGATAGTGATAGTGACCTGACTAGTGAGTGAAGATGATTGACCTCTGATGGAAAACCAAACAGAAAACAAAATGGCTGCATGTTTTTGTATTGTTCCAGCACTTCTTCTAAAGGTGTGGAAGCAATAAATAATAGAAAAATTTAAAGAAAGTTTACTAAATTTATTTTAATATTCTTTTGGAAGAAATGCTTTAAAAGGATATTTAGGTTTTGGGTTTATTTACGCTTGTAGGACAAAACCATCCAGAATATCATCAGTACCCATCTAAGGAGTGGGTGACTGCAGAGCCTGAAGGACCTAACCCATCTCAGACTGAAGTTTCAACTGTTGCATCATCAGATGCAGCTGTTCAGGCTGTGAATTTATGCACAGCTGCTTTTATTTCCATCAAATTAGCAGACTGAGCAATTTTTGGGCAAAATTCTCATATTTTCATTCACTTTTTCTCTGTCATGATATTAGTTCTTCAAGATGTCCAAATCACACTAAATTCTTCTTCTCCAGAGATGTGAGCATAATTGCTCCTAATGTTTGTGCTTCCTGGACATGAAAAGACTTTTTTTTCTCTGGTAGTCCCTCAACATCACAAATGTGGTGCATGTACATATTATACGTCTTAAATTGGGTACAAGGAAGAAAACCTTGTTGTCCAGTTTAGTGTGTTGTAGAGTGCTGCCCCCATGTGGAGAGAGAAAAAAAAGATAAAATAAGCAAGTGATCAAATTTATCCATTGATGTTTAAAAAATGTTTTAATTGAATTGTATTGATTAATCTAAGATTACTATCATGTTATTATTAAGCAGTGGTAATTTAAACAAACCGTGTTTGTTTAAATCTCTGATAAAACTCCAGTTGATCTAAATTGCTGCAGAAAAAATCCTGACAGGAGGACATTTGCTACTGCTGCTACTAAAGAGATATAACCTTAAAGGTGCAGTGTGTAACAAAATTAAAGGTCAATGACAGAAAAATGTAATATATCATTAAAAACTGTGTTTCTACTGGTATTCAATTACTTTACCATAACAACTATTATGTTTTATTCTCCTAGAATGAGACATATATATCTACTTGCTGTAGATATTTCATATAATTTTTTTTATATTGTGTAAACAGACATGTGAATGATGTTTGTTTGTTTTGTGTTATTTTACAGACTTGTGGGTTTATCGCCTTCTTGGTCAGATCACCCTTGGAAATAAGACTTCTAATTCTTTTTATTTCCACATCGGCTAGGTAATTATTTTTATTAATTTGTTAATATGAACCTCCTCCCTGAGCCACCACCTTGGTAGAGGAGTTTGCACGTCCCAGATATCTTAGAAGCTATGTTGTCAGGGGCTTCATGCCCCTGGTAGGATCACCCATGGCAAACAGGTCTCTAGGGGGGGGAACAGACAAAGCATGGCTCAAATGACCTCTATGATGGATAAAAACAATGGATCTAGATTTCCTATGCCTGGACACGGGTCATCAGGCCCACCCTCTGGAGCCAGGCCTGGAGGTGGAGCATGGAAGCGAGGCCAGGCCTTTGCCCAAGGGGCCCATTTGGGTTCAGCCCGAAAGGACCCCCTCCCCATGTCACCCCATGTGAGGGAAGGATGTAGCATAAGATTGACAGGCGGATTGGTGCGGCATCTGCAGCAATGTGAACTCCTCATTGGTCTGTTGTGGTGAAGAAGGACCTGAGCCAAAAGCAAAGCACTTGATTTACCAGTCAATCAACATTTCTACCCTCACCTATGGTCACGAGCTGTGGGTAGTGACTGAAGGAGCGAGATTGCGAATACAAGCGGTTGAAATCAGTTTTCTTTGCAGGGGTGGCTGGGCTCTCTCTTAGAAATAGGGTGAGAAGCTTAGTCAGTCTGGGAGGAGCTCAGAGTAGAGTTGCTGTTCCTCCACATCAAAAGGAGCCAGATGAGGTGACTCAGGCATCTGGTCAGGATACACTTTGCAGTGAATCCAGTATTCATTCACATCATGCTTGGTGATGGTAAGCTAAATGTTTAGCCACAGTTGTCCTGGAAGCCAATAATGGATTTGTTTTTGTTGAATTATAATTGGACTGTCTCTAAAAAATTACCTTGAGAAGACTTTGTTGTTAACTGGTGCTATATAAATAAAGCTGAAATAAATTGAATCTAAAGTATTGCAGCTGTATTCTGCACAACCTGGAAATGGCTAAACCAGTAAAACGACTAACAGTAATCTAAAGGAGAAGAAATTAAATAAATCACCATTTCAAGTTTAATATTTTACACCAGTGTTCTAAGTTTTGGTTTTCTGTTGAAAGAAACCAAATCTAATTAAATAATATTCCAGAGACATAAGTCAAAAATGACCCCTAAGTTCCTGAGGACTTAGGAGTGATTTGTGAGATCTTACTTTCAGGTGCAAGGATTAAAGTTTCTGTTTTTCACAGTTGAACTGGAGGCTACTGTGTCTTAACCCCTAATTGATGGTGACCAAGCAGTCTGTTGCAGTGATCCCCAAACAGATACAATAAATCACTGAACTGCCTGATTATGTAACCACGAGGGACAATGCACAAGAAGAAAAGAAGATGCTTTAAGACTCAGGAAACCAAGGAGTATGTATACACAGATGGACTAATGAGTAACAGGTGATGTTAATACATAAATCAAACCAGGTGTACAAATAAACAGGAAGCAGAAAGTAAAACAGAAAACAGAAAGAACTACAAAACAAGACAAAGGAAACAGAGCTAAACATAAGAAGACTATAAAAACCTAAACCAAAAACTCAGCTCATGACACAAACAGTACTGGGTTACACCACAAACGTTTCCACAGACTGAAAGATCCATCCAACCACTGAGTCCACACTGTGGTGTGATGGTCAGGTCATTCTCTGCTGAGTGGATCATTAACCAGAGCCAACCAGCTCACTTTAAACTTAACTAACCTCTATACACACATGTACATGTGCACACTCACAGTCCAGTTTTTCATGCACGGCAGCGCCAGAATCCAGCTTAGTTGGAGTTTAATAGTAGAGGTTAATAGTAGCATAAATAACTGCAAATAGCACAAAAATAAAAATAAATAAAAAAAAAAGAAAACAGCTGGAGGAAAAAGTGGAAATATTTCTGGTTTTGTTTCTGTTGTGTTGTGTGTTTGTTTCAGTGCCAATATTTTTTCTCCTGAAATTCAAGACTTGAGAGAATGATGTGCAAATGAGAAAAGGCTTTGCCACTGTTAATCTGTGTGTTATTACTGCTGTTAGTAATAAATTCTGTGTAGTTGTTTTGGTTGGCCTTTATGCTGCTATATCTATCCATACATTCACTTTACATCATTTTAGCCTCATAGTCTAACAAAAAGGTTGTCCTGTAAAAATGCTGCCTGGATGTTGACTGGGATTTAAAGGGTTTTATGGGTAAATGTGCATCCTGGTATCATGAAATGGTACCATTCATTTTTGACAAACTGTAGACAGCAGGTCGGTGTAAATGGTTGCACTGCACTTTCTGTGCAGACTAAGAATTCATGGTGTGAACAAAAAGGTCATATTACTCTACCAGGTTGTTCTAGAAAGATGCAGCAACAAAGCTAGGTTTGGTAACCTCAAAAAAATAGCAATGTCTATATAACACTACATAGAACATCACTGGGGTTGAAGAATATGTTTCCACACAAAAGAGCTGTCATATACAAGCCAAAAAAAAATTAATGGTGTGTATTATCACTGATTTTATAGTTTCACTTACTACACATTTTTGTGCATTATAATTAATTGTATTTATTTCACTCTTTCATCAATTGTTATGCTTGTGTGGTCGTGTTTTAGTTGTATGTGTGAATTTTCTTGTTTGGCATTATTCTGTGGTTGTAGCTGGGGTGAAAGCCCAAGACATATTTCCCTGTGGATCAGCTGATCTTGAATCTGCCGTGGGGACTCTCCACTGGTGCAGCCTCTTACTCTAACCTTCATCATCACATCGGAATGCCTTATCCTAACCCCAACCCTAAAATTATAGTTCCTACATTCACAAGAAGTCCCACTAAGTTAATGTGAGGTTGGATTTTTGTATGTTGTTTTTCATCATGTAGCAAAAAAAAAAAAAAAAAAAACACCCACACACACAATGTCACACATGCAAGTGACACATGCAGTGAGGAAACAGCAGTAAAAGGTTAAAATGGGTTTCTGGAGGGAAGTCAAGGAAACATTTCCACCAGCTCTGCTTCGGTTAATAATTAGATTTTGGTTTTACACTCAGTTATGGCTCAGCACAAATTAAACCAGAGTTTACTGTTCAGAGGTCAAATCCTGCCATTCACTCTTTAGTCAAACTGATCCACAGTCTAGCTGAAGAAATATGGACATATTTAGGCTTTTTGGTGGGTTTTTACATCTGAAACATTCTGCTAATATCAGTGTCAGCAGATACTTACTGATAAGAAAGTCCAGCCACAGTATTCTTCTCTACATGGACACACAGGATGTATTAACATGATTTTGTGACTCAAACTTTGATCTCCATGTCCTATGAACTTTCATGAACAACAAGCTTATTATCTCCTGTCTCAGTTGTTGTGTTATTCTCCTCTCTTCAGCTCCATCTGGACATTTCTAACAAGACTTAGAAGTTGCAGTCTCTTAGTTATCAACCTCTTCATTTAAACCATCTTCATGTTGTTTTGCTCCCTCCAAACAAAAAGCTACACACAGTACAAAGAGTAACTGTTATCACTGTTCAGCACATTCTGGCCTTTGTTCATGTGTGAGCTCAATGTAATAAATTATTTTATTTTTTTAATAACAATTTTTAAAAAAACTATGTGAACTGTATATATCAAAATTTGCAACACATGACCTGCTTGTCCTCTCTGCTGTCATCCACTCCCCACTCCGCACTGGAATTATTGGAATTAATTTAATTTCTTTATTGTCTTTATCATGTGCATAAAATATACACACAAGAGAATAAAATTCTTGAACCAGTTGTGCAATGCATAACAAAACAAGAATAAATACATAAAAATCTACATACACAGACTTTGGATGGGATAAAAATAAGCAGTTCTTCCTGCTCGTCATGCAACTGATGCTTCAAAATCTTCTCCCAGATGGAAGCAGGGAGAAGAAGTGGTGGGAGGGGTGATGGGGGTCCATAATGATGGAAATGGCTCTGCGGGTGCAGCGCTGCTCGAACAGTTACATCAGGGAGGGGAGTGGACCACCTACAGTCCTGCTGGAGGTCTTCTCTACGCTGCACAGTTCTTTCTCCTCAGCAGTGCAGGAGCTGAACCAGGAGAGCAGAAGGTTAAGGAAGGTTTCTGTCATGCCTCTACAGAAAGTGGTGAAGCGTGTGGGAGGAAGTTGAGTTTTACTGAGTTTACGGAGGGAGCAGAGGCACTGCTGTGCCTTTTTGATGATATATGATGTATGTGTATGTGCATATATACATGAAATAAAGGGAATGTTTAAACAAAACATCTTAGATCTTGATGATTGAAATATTCCAGTTGAAAATCGTTATTCATTACATAGTGGAATGTGTTGAGAACAAAGTAACAGAAGAATGATCATTGAAAATAAAAATCATTAACACGTGGTGGTCTGAAATCAGAACCATACTCAAAAAAAGTGGAAAGATCAGATGAGGAAACTCCTCCAGACAATTCAAAACAAGGTTCAGTAGTGTGTGTAGTCTCCATGTGCCTGTATGCACTCCCTACAATGTCTGGACACCTGATGAGATGACAGATGTTCTCCTGAGGGATCTCCTAACAGACCTGGTTCAGGGCATCGGTCAACCCCTGGACAGTCTGTGGTGCGACGTGGTGGTGCTGGATGGAACGAGACATGATGCCCTAGAGGTGTTGGACTGGATTCAGGTCTGGTGAACGTACAGGCCAGTCCATAGCATTGTTGCTTTCGTCATTCAGGAACTACTGACACACTCGGGCCACATGAGGCCGAGCATTGTCATTTACCAGAAGGAACCCCGGTCCCATTGCAGCATCTTATGGTCTGATAATGGGTCTGAGGATCTCATCCTGGTATCTAATGGCAGTCAGGGCACCTCTGGCCTCTGTGCCAGACCATCACTGACCCGCTGCCAAGCTGGTCATGCTGGAGGATGTTGCAGGCAGCAGAACATTCTCCACGGCGTCTCCACACTTTCACGTCTGTCACGATCAATGTGGACCTGCTCTCATCTGTGAAGGGTGCAGGGCGCTGAAGGCCAATCCTGATGTTCTCTGGTAAATGCCAGTCGGACTGCACAGCGTTGGGCTGTAAGCACAGGCCCCAAATTGTGGACGTGTGGCCCTTATACCACCCCCATAGAGTCTGTTTCTGACAGTTTGAACATTTTGTTGTCCTCTTACGGCTCCCCTGATATCTTCTGGTATACTAGCCTGTCTCCTGGTATCTCCTCCATGCTCTTGACACTTTGCTGGGACACACAGCAAACCTTCTTGCCACAGCGAGCATCAATGTGCCATCCTGCATGAGCTGCACTACCTGAGCAGCTTGAGTGGATTGCAGACACCCCCTCATTTTGTCTGTAGTGGTGAGGGCACTGGCAAAATGCAAACCTGACCAAAAATCTGCCAGAGAGGATGAAGACAAGGGAAATGGTCTTTGGCCACCACTTGCAGGACCATTCCTTTATAGAGATTGTCTTCTAATTGCCTCTCATTTCCATTTGTACAACAGCAGAAATTGAGTCACAGTCAGTGTTACTTCCTAACTGGACAGATTGATATCCCAAAGTGTGACTGACTTTGAGTTACATGCTAGTATTTATTTTTTGAGCAGTCTGCCACAAACTAGGTGTTACACCTGATAATGCAGCCTCAACAAATGCATGCTTGACGTAAAGAAAGTGGTGCTTCAGTGAAACGAAAACTCCTCTCTGCTCTGTCTGTTTTTATTGGTGGTTCTGTTTTTGTTTTTGTTTTGTTATGCTCAGACTTCCTGTCTAAAGGGCCAACAGATTTTCTTCACTTAGATGCAATGACTTCTTCTTGTTTTCTTGGCGATTTGGTGCATTACTGCCACAAACTGGTCAGGAGTTTGGACCAGAACTTCAGATGCAACCACTGAGTGTGATATTTCAAATGAGTCATCTGGCGCCCATTCTCTAAATGTAAGGCTTGAAAACTGTCAGAATATTTATAAATAAGGACATTAAAGTGGTTTTTAGTAAATTTGCTTCACCACTGTAAGAATGCACCTAAATGCCCAAAAGTAGTTTCTCTTACCACAATAATGCCAATAACTTGTTCATGCGTTAATGAAAATAATTAACGTGTTAATTCCTCAGATTAACCTCTTGACATTAATGTGTTAATTTCGACACCCCCAATAAAGATATATATATATATATATATATATATATATATATATATATATATATATATATATATATATATATATATATATTCACCTACTGTTGCAGAACTTTACATGTACTTACAACCTTCTGTGGCCTATTTAAGGCCACCTATCGTCTCTCCCCTCCACCTCCTTCTCCACTCCACCTCTCCTCTCTTAATCTTCCTACTCCCCACTGCCACGTTTTACATTCTTTTTAGTTTATGGTACATTCATTTTATGTCTGCTTTTTGTGATTTTTATAGTTCTGTGTCCATGAATGACAACCAGTAGTAGTAGTTTGACCCAACAGGTCTGCTGTTCTTTTATCCCTGTTTTTTACACCCTGACAGTGGTTAAGAAGCAGTGTCAGCACAGACCAAAGCCAGTAACTTAGTACTGTGTAACTTAAAATTAGACCTACTTAAACAGCCTGAGGACATCAAATCCTTACCTGTATGTATTAATTTTCTATTTGGCAACACTTTTGTCATAGGCCCATTTTTTTCCCCCTAGATCCCTTAGAAGTGAAAGAATATTTTTCTCTTTTATCTGCTATGTTAATGGTGTTGTGCAAAAATGCATCTACTTTATAGATAAATTATTCAAATATTACATTTGTGTAGCAGAGTGGACGGCTTCTGAGGACAGAAGCCGTCCACTCTGTGGAAAACAAGTTACATTTCAGTCTTTTCACATCGGGACAAGGAGGATATAATTATGCATGTCACCCTTCTGAAAGCTTTTAATTTTCAGTAGGTCTTAAAAATGTTGCAGTCTGGCGTCAAAACACTGCACACATCCTTCAGACCAGCATAGGAAGAACGATAGTCGAGATTTCACATACTAAACGTTCATGTCTCTGGCCCTCATTTATCTGCCTGGTCTGCAGCTCTACAAGCTTAAACTTTCCTTTCACCAATCTTCTGAGGTGGGTCACTGCCTGCACTGTTGTTAATATGGATTAATACAATTTAAGATGAATAAATCTAAAGATTTGTATCATGTATTTTCATGAACATCATATTTATGAAAATACTGGTAAAGAGCTGTCAACAAATTGAAATATCTTATAGAGAAGTAGAAATAAAGAAAAAAAAACTTTCAAATGTGACATGAAAACATGAATGTTTCATTAAATTGTGTCCTTTGTCTCAGGGACTAAAAGTATACAAATTTAAATAATGGAAACAATAGAAACTACTTTTACTGGCCTGATGTAAAAGCTGGTTAATCTGGCCGTTCTCTTGAAGGATGTGGGCCTTTGTGCTGTTTCAGGGGGTTTTGAAACCCGATGACGGGTTTAAGCTAAAGCTCAATGTAATCCTGTCGTAGTTCAGATCTTCCTTCAGGAAATCTGCTTAGTTTATTCAGGACTATTCTACATCATGACTGAGAAAGAAATATTTCTGCTAGTCTGCATCTAAATCTAGGTCTAGCCTTAATTTCCATCTGGGAATAGGACAGATCTGACTTTTTTCCATATTTCAATGCAAATTCTTCTTCTTCTTCTTCTTCTTCTTCTTCTTCTTCTTCTTCTTCTTCTCCTTCTTCTTCTTCTTCTTCTTCTTCTTCTTCTTCTTATTATTATTATTATTATTATTATTATTATTATTATTATTATTATTATTATTATTATTATTATTATTATTGGCTGCACCATGGTGTGGTGGTTAGCACTGCAGACTCACAGCAAGAAGGTCGCTGGTTTGAATCTCGGCTGGGGGAGGTTCAAACCTTGAGGGCAGTGGCCTTTCTGTGTGGAGTTTGCATGTTCTCGTGGGTTCTCTCCGGGTACTTTGGTTTCCTCCCACCATCCAAAGACATGCATGTTAGGTTAATTGATGACTCTAAATTCTCCCTAGGAGTGAGTGCGAATGGTTGTTTCTTCCCTATGGGTTGGCCCTGCGATGGACTGGTGACCTGTCCAGGGTGTACCCTGCCTCCCACCTGTTAAAGCTGGGATAGGCTCCAGCTTTCTCGCAACTCGTAATGGACTAAGCGGTTCAGAGAATGAGTGATTATTATTATTATTGTAAACTTTTTATTATTTATGAAAGCAATATGTTCCAAATAATGGTCTATCATTTTCTAACTTCTTCACAAAAATACTGATCAGATAATACATTACATTTGTATACTTTCATCTTCTTCTTCTTCTTCTTCTTCTTCTTCTTCTTCTTATTATTATTATTATTATTATTATTATTATTATTATTATTATCATTATTATTGTTGCTGTAGTTGTTGTAGAATGAGTTAAATTATTAACTCTAAACTAATTAAAAAATATGCTAATTATAGAGTAGTAGTAGTAGTATTCTTTATTGCGGAATCGTGGTCCATAGTAAAAAGAAACAACAGACAGACAAACAAATAACATGTACAACATGGGCATAATACAATAAAAGGTTCCTCAATCTTTTAAAAGGCAATTATACCAGGGTCTCCACAGATCAGACAGATAGCGGATGGCACTGTATTTAATACTTGTCAACAATAGAATCATCATATTTTCTGATGCATTCAAGCGACACATAAATTTAAACATTAGGTTCCTTAGAAGGGCTTGTAGTGTGTTCACTCTGAGTCACAAACAGTTTTGACACAGTATACTCATGTCAAAATAATAATTCCTTATAATTTCCCTAGAATAGAAGGAAAATTTTAAGACGTTATAAGACATTTAGTCGCTCCCCAGTCTTACTCTTTTGACTGTTTCAGGAGGAAGACTTCGGTCCTGCTGTACTATTCAACACTTATCACAATTGACAGTTTGCCGAACTACTCGCGTGCTCTGACAGCTGCTGCTGATTGGATGCTCCAGCTCACAGAATGTCCCTCTCTGTCCAATCACAGTGCAGTATTCACAGGTTACGTAACTGCCCAGTGGAGCCGTGGGGAGGAAATTAAAGCAACTTTCTCTGTCAAATCGCTCTTTTCGACAAGCAGAGGAGCGGCTGGGTCTTCACGTGGAGGTAAGGATTGATAAGCTTTTATTTACTTCACATTTCTGTTTAGAAATAATTGTGCACACGAAAATGACTTGAGTTTACTTTAAAAGTTAGTAAATAATTTAATTTAATTTTCCGTTTTGGGCTTTTACTGAGTCGGGCGAGTTGCATGGTAAGAGTGTGCGTTCACTGCGATAACATATGGCAGTTTGAAACTTAACTTTTAGTGGCATCTGCTTGAACTTTGTTCCTGACAAACGCCGTTGACTCTTATCTGCTTGTGATTGGTCAGCGTCAGAAGCAGGAATGGAATACACAGATGTGATTGGCTGTGGCAGGCTGAAGTGCAGATCACACCTCCTCTGTACACAGTCAATAAATAGTCAGTAATGAACAGTGTGCATTAACAAGGTTAGGCAGTTATTTTTCATAGACATGTTTCTGGCATACGTTTAGAGATATGTAAAAGCTTTTTAAGCTTTTACATATGATTAAGGGAAAAAGTGGTCCTTACGAGGTCGTACAAATAAAATTAACATCATGTGACATAAAAAAAGATTACATGAACAACTGCATCAATTGCATGATTCAGCAGTTTCTAGAAGCACCTTTAGAAGAGATTACAGAATAGTGTCTGCCGTTATCAGTCACTCACATCAGAGTTGGCCCACTCTTCTATATTGCTTCAGTTCGTTCTGTGGGGATTTGTTCATACTTAGCTGTCCGTAGTTTAGGTCTGGACTTTGACTGGACCATGTCAACACCTTCATTCTTTCCTTTTTCAGTCATTCTGTTGTAGATCTGCTGCTGTGTTTGGGATCATAGTCCTGTTGCATGAGACAGTTTTAGCCAAGCTTTAGCTGTCAGACAGTTGGACTCACATCTGACTCTAGAATACTTTGGTATCCAGAGGAGTTCATGGTCTACTCAATAACTGCACGGTGTCCAGGTCCTGTAACCGCAGAACAAGCCCAGATCATCATCCGTCCACCGCAGCTATGACGTTTTTGTGCTGATATGCTGTTTGTTTTTTTTGTACATTCTGACCAAACATCTCCACTTTGGTCTGTTCTGTCCACCGAACATTGGTCCAGAGGTCATGTGGTTTGTTCAGATGGCGCTTTACCATCCTAAGCCGTGCAACCATGTTCTTTTTAGAGAGATTTTCTCCTGCAACCCTTCCAAACAAACCATACTTATTCAGTCTTTTTCTTAACTGGACTATCATGAACTTTAAAATTTAACATGCTGACTGAGGCCTGGAGATTCTGAGATGTAGCTCGTGGGTTTTTATATGGTCTGACCTTGAAATGATCTTTCTGAGATAACCACTCCTTAGAAGATTGGCAGCTGTCTTGAATGTTTCCCACATGTAAATAATATTCTTTCTGTAGAGTGATGTACTCAAGATAGTTTGGAAATTATCTTATACCCTGCCCAGATCGATGGGAAGCAACTGTGGTTTGTAAACTGTAATCTGGTTGCATTCCCACAGCCAACTGTAACCTTACCTGAGAGGTGGAGTATCAGCCGGATAGCGAAAGATGCCTCAGCTACGTAACAGTATGATGCCATCGCAGCACCTTCCTTAAAGTATAACCAAAACACAACTCGGAAACAAAGGAGGAGAATGTCGATTATCCAACAGTTTGAATTCTTTCTTCTTGGTGATGCTTCGTAACGCCATTTTAAATGGAGATTTAATCAACAAAAATAAAATCTGTTGCTCTAAACAAGGAGAAGTACAGGAAGTGACTTATTAACCAGTCAACAGATTGCTGTGTGTCAAGCTCCACCCTTTCAGGTCTGATTGGTTAAATTGGTTTCTCAAGGGAAGGGTCCCAAAAAAGCAAGATGGTTCCGGTTGGAAATGAGGGTACCCTTCCTAGTTTTTTCGTTTTTTGTTTTTTTTTGGCGCAAAAAAATACGGCTCGACCGGCTCTTTTTGATGGAAACGGGGCTTAAGATCAGTGCTGATGTCTTTCCTCCTTGGCATTGTGTTAACACACCTGAATGCAGCAGAGCAGCAAACTGACCTCGCCTTGTATAATTTCTTTCAATTATTTCTTTCAATGTCGATGCTTCTGAAACAACTTTCAAACGTTTGGTCTGTTTACTCGCTGAGTGTGTCCAGAGGTCAGTGCGACAACATTTTGATACTTTTCAGCTGTTTCATTGTTTTAAAGGATTTGTGAAGAATGCTCATGACAAAGGGAGGAACAAGTGCAGAAAGATCTGCTGTCCAGCATGTTAGAAGGAAAACTTCAAAACATTTATTTAAAAACAAATATGATAATGGTCTATTTTTTGTTTTTCCTGGTGTATGTTCCTGCCTCCCCAGAAAACAGCACAGTGTGACGATGAAGATCGCAGTGATCGGTCAGAGTCTGTTTGGTCAGGAGGTTTACAAGGAGCTGAGGAAGGATGGACACACCATCGTAGGAGTCTTCACCATCCCTGACAAGGACGGCAAAGCTGACCCTCTGGGTGAGACCCACGCTGACTTAACACCTATGTGCTTCAGTTTTCCATAAATAGTACACAATTATTTTTTTCTATTTATTTGTAAAGCAATACTAAGGATATAAAACATTCCTTTTATCATACATCAATATAATTTTCTTATCAAAGTTGCAGTGCCTCATGTTATCGTTCTAAGTATCAGAACAATGAACAGCAATAAGATGTTTGTCACCAATAAAATCATAAAGAGTTTGAACAAAAGGTTGTTGTGTCAGCCTGTAAAATAATTCCCAACATTCTCCCTGTGGAGGAAAAACACTGCCACTGCTCCACTAAACTTTATTTAAACTACTGGAATGACGGGTTACACTACACTAACTGTAAAGTTATGTGCTTAGACACATGAGTTGGTCTGACCAAAACCACCACAGTCCTCAGCCAGGCACACTATAAATACTGTGATAGTGCAGCCACATTCTGCAGAGCAGCAAACTGACCTCGCCTTGTATAATTTCTTTCAGTTATTTTTTTCAATGTCGATGCTTCTGAAACAACTTTCAAACGTTTGGTCTGTTTACTCGCTGAGTGTGTCCAGAGGTCAGGACTGTACGAATGCATCTGTGATGGACTAATGAGAATAAATTAGGGGGATAGGTCCATTTTGTTAGTCTGCCCTCATTCTCCGCTGACTTCTGACAACGAGACATTCTGGTCCAGACAACTGCTGCTCACTGGATATTTTCTCTTCTTCAGACCATTCTTGTAAACCCTAGAGATGGTTGTGTGTGAACATCCCAGTAGATCAGCTGTTTCTGAAATACTCATACAGCAACCATGCTACGTTCAAAGTCTCTTAAATCCTTTTTCTTCCTCATCCTGATGCTCAGTTTAAACTTCAGCAAGTCGTCTTCACCACGTCTACATGACGACATGTGTTGAACTGCTGCCACATGATTGGCTGGTTAGATATTTGTGTTAACAGGAAGTTGAACTTGTGGACCCGATATCATGGCCTCTCAACCAATCACGTGTACAGAACATGGCCACACATTTCTGGTGATAGTAATGTTTATTTCGCTTTTCTTTTTTTTTTTTTTTTGTGGGAAACGTTTTATTATAAAGGTTTCCAAGGACAAACTTACCACCACATACGATGCATGGTATGTACAGCCACAATATTAAAACCACTATTATCTAATGGCCTTTTCCATTTTCTGTCTTCCTGCAGCTGTAGAGGCAGAGAAGGATGGCGTTCCCGTCTTCAAGTTTCTCCGCTGGCGAGTGAAGGGCCAGGCCATCCCAGAGGTGGTGGCTCAGTACAATGCCACAGGTGCCGAGCTCAACGTCCTGCCTTTCTGCTCCCAATTCATCCCTATGGAGGTCATCGACCACCCCAAACACGGCTCCATCATCTACCACCCCTCCCTGCTGCCTCGCCACCGTGGAGCCTCCGCCATCAACTGGTGAGTGACGTCCATTATCATCTGGGATGAGGTGTTGGAGGAGAAGCAGGTGACTATCTTTAACCTGCTGGGTTGACCTTTGCAGGACGCTTATCCATGGTGACCGAAAGGGCGGTTTCACAGTGTTCTGGGCTGATGATGGACTGGACACTGGACCCATCCTGCTGCAGAGGGAGTGTGATGTTGAACCCAACGACAGCGTCAACACCATCTACAAGAGATTCCTCTTCCCAGAGGGAGTCAGAGGAACGGTAAGGGATAAAAGCCGAGCTGGCTGCACTGTGGAATAAAAACTGTACAGTGCATTGGATAGTCTGCCTGATCGTCCTGTAGACTCAATAACTGCAAAGTACTTATTTGTAAAGTCATTCTAGGCTGATGCTGCCATGCCTACAGACCGATTATCTTCCAAAGATGTTTATGAAGTCATTGTTCCAGGATCTACCACCCAAAATCTATTGAATGGAAAAAAAAAATGTTTGTTTTTTTTTTCTTCATTAAAACAGTGACATCATGTAATCAAACTGGCATTTATAGGGCAGAAATAATTAGAATAATTTTTATTAAGATTATGTATTTTGTATTTCTGTTTAGGACTGAAGTTGATTGGAATATGTGAGCCAAAAAAGTGGAAAGAAATATTATTATGAAATTTTAATGGCGGGTTTTGGGAGAGGACTTTTTTGTCATAATGTTCTGAAAGTGTAGAAAATGAAAGTGACCCACAAGGATTCTGTCTCAGATTCAGTGTGTCCATAAAGTTCCAGCATGCTTATCAGCTTCAGTCAGAAGAACACGGACAACACGGTGGCTGCAAAGTCCTGAAGTGAACAGCGGTGTTGCTTGCTGCAGCAGCTTGAACTGCATTGTTCTGGTTCCAGGTGGAAGCCGTGAGGCTGATTGCAGAGGGTAAGGCCCCGAGGATCACGCAGCCACAGGAGGGGGCCACGTACGAGTGCATCCAGAAAAAAGACAACGCCAAGGTGACAACACCTTACACTTCTCTTCCGCCAGCTAGAGTCATGATCAAGATGATGGAAAATGTATAAATGAAGAAAGAAGATGAATTTCTAACTTAGTAGAAAAAAAAGAACATTTATTCATGACATGTTTTGGAGAAGGAGTGTTTCTGAAGGAATCGGGTATCTGCTGGTGCACCAGGGTCTGAAGCAGCTTCCAGCTCAGACACCAAGCACCAAAATTTATTTACATTTTGTCTGTTAAATTAAAAATAAGAGGAAGGCTTGTCAAGCTTAAAATCAGATCTGTTGATTGTTACAGCAGAGGTGATAATGCAGGTTCCTGTCCGCAGATTGACTGGAACCAGCCCGCTGAGATGCTGCACAACTGGATCAGAGGAAATGACAAAGTGCCAGGAGCCTGGGCCAAGGTGGATGGACAGGTAACACCAGAGCTCCACATTTCCATCCTGGATTTACAGTAAAACAAAAAACAGCAAAGATGCAAAAAAAAAAAAAAAAAAAGAGAGAGAGAAGTACACCATTCAGACTCCAAACTGAAACCTTTAACGTTTAACACGTTCTTGGTGCTGTAGAAAGTGACTTTCTACGGCTCTGCTCTGGTGGATAACAGCACCACAGCCACCGGTCAGCCCCTGGAGATCCCCGGAGCCAGCCGACCTGGCATCGTTACCAAGGCGGGCCTGGTGCTGTTCGGCAACGACGGCAAGGCGGTGAGTCTGCTTTATTTAATATATCACTTTATACTGACATCATGTGTTTTATAAAAGGGTTATGATAGATTTAGTCTGAAACTGGTTTTAAGCTGACTCTAAAAGTCCAGAATAAAAGTTCAGACGAGGATCTCAGTGGAGCAGATAAATGATGGAAGCGCACAGGAAGTCTCTACTGTTGGGTTTAGCTGGTTACAACTGGTTTTAGATCTCTGCCACAACACTCTAGGTCCAGTTTATTAGTGCTGCAGGTAAGGATGGGCAATGATATCTTAATTGTTCTAAATCCAATACTTTATATACTATTATCTGGATATGTGAGCAGCTGGTAGTAATGTGTTACTACCACCACAAGGTGGCATCAGTTTAACAAAATGTTTATCAGGAAAAAAACACACAGAGGAAGCTTTACTGCTGCTGGACTCTGGTACAGTGTGTGTGGTTCGGTGAGATTTGATGATAATGGAGAACAAATATAAGAAACATGCAGAACCAAAGACAAGAACCACTAAAAAGTTCTGCATGGAACCACTTAAAGAAAATACAGAAAATGACCTCTGCAGGTAAAACTAGCAGATCATCAGTCTGCCACCACTATGACCTTCATCTGAGAGGGAAAAGGTACGATTCAGCAGTCTGGTTGAAGGTTTGTGAAGTTTGTTTTAATTAGTTGATCCTGAGTTTAAAGTCCACCAGGAGAAGACTGAAGAACCTGATGATGATGATGATGATGATGATGATGTTGATGTTGGTAAATTCAATGATGAAAAACTGACCAGATTCATGGACAGAGATACAACAGTCGTATGGAACAGACGTCATTATGGACTCAACTGGAAAATGCAGAGCTGATCTGGAGACTGATGGCAGAGACAAACTGATGAAACACCAGAAATTAGTGATGTTCTTTACAACAGATGTTCTGATCCGATAGTAAAATTCAGGCTCTTATCTGTGATACTGAGCCAGTACCAAGCTGATACTGGTACTTTGTACAAAAACATAATGTCTTTGGGAAATCACTGTAAAACAGCCCACCCTAAAGCCTGGTACACACATAACGATTTTTTTAATCTTGTGAGATTTTTTTATCTGGTTGAGACCTCTCACGTGAAGATAAAAAAATCTGTTTTGATCATACTGTGTGTGGTGTGCTCGGAAATGTAATTACGGATCATCACACACATGATGATTCTGTCCAGCAACTCATCTACAATCTAGTCCTCCGAGCCGGACAAAGTTGAAACACAGAAAAAGAACCATAGCAACAACCGGCAAAAATCGTAGAAGAAACATAGCAACAACCGTCAAAAAAACGGAGAACCATAGCAACAACCAGCAAAAAATGTAGAAGAAGAAACATAGCAACAACCGGCAAAAAATGTAGAAGAAGAAACATAGCAACAACCGGCAAAAAACGAAGAAGAAACATAGCAACAACTGACAAAAAACGAAGAAGAAACATAGCAACAACCAGCAAAAAATGTAGAAGAAGAAACATAGCAACAACCGGCAAAAAACGAAGAAGAAACATAGCAACAACCGACAAAAAACGAAGAAGAAACATAGCAACAACCAGCAAAAAATGTAGAAGAAGAAACATAGCAACAACCGTCAAAAAAACGGAGAACCATAGCAACAACCAGCAAAAAATGTAGAAGAAGAAACATAGCAACAACCGGCAAAAATCGTAGAAGAAGAAACATAGCAACAACCGGCAAAAATCGTAGAAGAAGAAACCGAGCAACAACCGGCAAAAAACCAGAGAACCATAGCAACAACCAGCAAAAAATGTAGAAGAAGAACCATAGCAACAACCAGCAAAAAACGAAGAAGAAACATAGCAATAACCGGCAAAAAAAAAAACATAGAAGAAGAACCATAGCAACAACCGGCAAAAAACGAAGAAGAAGAAACATAGCAACAACCGGCAAAAAATGTAGAAGAACCATAGCAACAACCGGCAAAAAATGTAGAAGAAGAACCATAGCAACAACCGGCAAAAAACGTAGAAGACCCATAGCAACAACCGGCAAAAAACGTAGAAGAACAATAGCAACAACCGGCAAAAAATGTAGAAGAACCATAGCAACAACCGGCAAAAAAGAAGAAGAACCATAGCAACAACCGGCAAAAAAGAAGAAGAACCATAGCAACAACCGGCAAAAAAGAAGAAGAAACATAGCAACAACCGGCAAAAAAACGTAGAAGAACCATAGCAACAACCGGCAAAAAATGTAGAAGAAGAACCATAGCAACAACCGGCAAAAAATGTAGAAGAAGAACCATAGCAACAACCGGCAAAAAACGTAGAAGAACCATAGCAACAACCGGCAAAAAACGTAGAAGAACCAAAGTAACAATCAAAAAACACAACATACAGCATGGAAGAGGAAATATAGGACGAGGGAATGATGGTGGTCTTGGGACTATTGTTAACAGAAAAAGCCAGAACTGAAAAAAGTAACAGACTGGAGATCACGTGAACACGGACTTTATTTACTTCCTTGTTCCCCAGCCAGCTCGCTCTCTGATTGGCTACATTCCGCACCACATCACCATCCACGCAGTCACAATGCATGAGTCGTCGGCGTTCTTCAGAAATCGGCACTGAAATATTAAACATGTTCAATGTTCCCGATTGTCGGCTACGGCCCGTTTTGGAGTGGATTATTGGGACAAATCTGCTCGTAACACACCACAGACCAAATGATCTCACGATAATCAGGCGTTTGCCGTTCGGGGTCGGGAAGAGGCGAAATTGGGACAAAAGCAGCCCAAAAATCATTGTTTGTACCAGGCTTACGGGGAAAGGATTCCATAGTTTACATACATTTGCTGTTTTATACAGAATGCTGTGCAACTCAAACTATATTTACCAATAAAATCTATAATTAAAAATAAAGTCACATATGTTAATATCTACATTTTAAATCAGTCAAAACTAACAAGACTGATGTTATCTATTAAATATTTTTCAGTCATACTTTTATATTTTAAAGCTCAGAATATCAGTTTTATTCCTGGTACTGAATATTTTAATGGCACCTGGTCTATGTAACGATCTACTCAGGACACCTGACCAAGTCTAGGCCTGTTGAAATGATGTGATGATCTCAGGGACACGTTACGCCAAACTGAGCTATTGCAGCTTAGCTCTAAACTAAAGACAGGATGCCTCTAAATCCTGTTTGAACATCAGCACTAAAACCTCAGCTGTACTGGGATAGTAAGTGGCTGTAGCATTGAACACCTCCAAGAGTCTGTTCATCCTATCAGCACCTGCCCTTCTCCTCCTTTCCTCTCCAGGTAGCTTCATCACAACGTCATCATGGTGTTAGAATTCATAACTCTGAACTTGTCTTTAACGAATGACCAAATAATTCTCAGTGATTTTGAAATTATATTCGTGTTTACTTGTAGCTCAACAACCTGCAGTCAGCACTGGGTTAGGGCTGAAATTAAAGTCAAACAAGCTTTTATTTCCAAACTCAAACAATTTAAGGACAAATTTACCAAAGTTTCTGGTTAAGGTGGGAACTCACACAGCACTGTAGTGAGACAGTTTTATCTAACTAGGCCGGGCTCTGACTGGCAGGCAGCTTGGCACAGTGAACTTCCATCATGTGCTTCTTCATTAGCAGCTTTTCGGTGAACAACTCGCCACAGTCCTCGCACGTGAACGGCCTCTCCTCTTCGTGTTTAGAGAGGACGTGTTTCCTCAGAGTGGACCCTCTGTTGAAGGATTTGCCACAGATGTGGCACCTGAACGGCTTTTCTCCTGTGTGGATCCTTAAATGTTCTGTCATGTGTCCTTTCAGCTTGAAAGACTTTCCACATATCTGGCAGCTGTAGGGTCTCTCTCCGGTGTGAACTCTCATGTGGTTCTGCAGGTTGCTCTGGCAGGGCATTTGTTTCCCACAGATGTGGCAGTCGAAGTTGCTCTTGCCGTCCTTGGACTTGCTTTCGTGTGTCTTTAGATGCCACGTTAGCATGGTCTTGTTGGTAAATATGTAGTTGCAGATGTGGCAGCGGTAGAAGGTGGTGCTGGTCTTCTCTTCAGCCTGGTTTTGTTCGTCTGTTGCAGTTTGCATTGGCTCTTGGTTCTCCTCCTCTGTTCTACAATCCTCCAACTGCTGGACCGTTTTAATGAGTTCTTTAGTCAAAGCATCCCCATCGTTGTCGTCGCTGGCCTCTGCAGAAACCTGCTCCTCAATCTGGCTGGTCCACTGTTGCTCCTCTTTGACCTGGGAACGCCCTGGCTCATCATCACACAAGCCAAGGCTCAACTCCTGATGTTTGGGGGAAATCTCTTCAGTGAATGGAGGTGCATTTGGAGGTATGGCATCTGCAAAGACAGGGACAAATGAGAAAAAGTGCATCTGGAGCAAGCTGGACCACGTCAGGAAGATAATTTCCAAAATACACAAATTATTCATGTATTTAGCAGGTAAATGAAGTAAATGGGTTAATGACATGAAATTTTCACCTCAATGGTAACAACCCAAGGAATCCATGGATACAAAGGAACCAAAACAAATCAGGTTAGAAATTAACCTCTTCTCAACAAGGTCTATTTTTCTGCCTCCTGTCCGAAATGACAAACCCAAAATAAATGAAGTATATCTTTACAACTGAAAGGGATGTAAGTGTAATCTTGGTCTCAAAAGAAAGTTGAGATGTGAGATTACTACAGATGTGTCAGAATTAAGATATGTGTTACTGTGTCAGAGTAAATTCACCTGGAACACAGTGGAAGATGTAAATGTTATCTGCTCCTAACTTTAAGTGAAAACAGCGGCTCAGTTCATATAGGAATGAGTAAAGTAATGTCTGATGAGGGACTGTGTTACAGCAGAAGGTAAAAATTAAACCTGAGCAGGTTTCCTGATGTTTTAATGAAGGGATTACGCAGGTAAATATCTCAGGAAGCTGACGGCTGATGTTGATGATGGACGCCTCTGTCAATGGTCAGTCAGGAGAATCCAGGGATATCCCCCAAATTCACCTTAGAAACACCATGAGGATCCAGAAAGAAGTGAAGCAAAAGATAATCTATGATAGGAAGAGTGAATGCTTAACTATAAACCCTCTTTCATCTCCATGGAAACTAGCAGAACCTTCATGATTCATTTCAAAGGCAGAGTCATAGGAGAACACATCAGCAGAGTTTTTAGAGCTAGAATAAAACTTGTGATCACAAAACAGCAAAAGTAAGACATGATTTATGATTCAGGCTGCTAGCTCACAGTTTTTGTCCCACAGTGACGAGACAGACATCTTTGTAGTCAGCAGAGTCTCTGCTGATTACAAAGATGTGTGTGGTTTGCTTGAAGTGGAGAAATTAGCTGAAGCTCTAAAGTGGACAGTGATGTTCATGTTTTTGTTATCATATAAGTGCTTGGGGTTTAAACTATTTGGTTTGGATGCCAATGCTTCGTAGCGTCTTTTAGCTTAGTTTCCCCCCATTCTGGTATGCTACATGTTAGGATTGCTGCTTCCTAGTGTGTGCAAACATCTTCTGTGCTGTGCGGATCTCATGCTGCCTTCTGTACAAGGGACTCTTGTGATGAAGATGTTAAGTTATGAGTAATGAAATGGAATGAAATGAGAGAAACTATTAAACATGGAGACAGAAGCTGAAATTTGTCAGTAAACAAAATTAATATCAGCTGTTTTAGTTCCAACTGTTGGCTTATGATAAGCTGTCTTGTTAGCAAGGTGTTCTAGAAAGATTACAGAAGGATTTCTGAACTTCTAAATGTTCCGATGAGCTCTAATGATGTTCTGCTCGACTCTGCACCGACCTCATGAAGCAGATGTTTTGTGAGCACTTTGCTTCAGCGTGCTATGGTCAGGTGACCACACCAACCAAGTCCTTGTTATATCAGACATGTAGAAACACTTCACAAAGATTTATATGGGTCTGATCTTGTCAATGTCTAAATAAAAAATGTACAAGAGGTTTCAGTGCTTTATAACTTTATATACATACAGTAACACAATTATTACCCAAGTTACAGTGGTGTGAAAATGTTTGTCCCCTTCATGATTTCTGATTTCCATGTTTGTCACACTTAAATGTTTCAGAACAAATAAATCAAATATTAGTCAAAGACAACACAAGTAAACACAAAGTGTTGTTTTAAAATAAAAGTTTTTAAGGGAGAAAAAAAATCAAAACTTACATGGCCATGTGTGAAAAAGTGATTCCCCCCCGTTAAATCATAACTGTGGTTTATCACACCTGAGTTAAATTTCTCTAGCCACACCCAGGCCTGATTACTGCCACACCTGCTCTCAATCAAGAAATCACTTAAATAGGACCTGCCTGACAAAGTGAAGTAGACCAAAAGATCCTCTAAAGCTAGACATCATGCCGAGTTTCAAAGAAATTCAGGAACAAATGAGAAAGAAAGTAATTGAGATCTATCAGTCTAGAAAAGGTTATAAAGCTGTTTCTAAAGCTTTGGGACTCCAGCAAACCACAGTGAGAGCCATTATTCACAAATGGTGAAAACGTGGAACAGTGGTGAACCTTCCCAGGAGTGGCCGGAAAACCAAAATTAGAAAAAAGCACAGTGGCAACTCAGCCAAGAGGCCACAAAGGACCCCACTGCCACCTCCAAAAACTGGAGGCCTCACTTGCCTCAGTTTGGGTCAGTGTTCATGACTCCACCATAAGAAAGAGACTGGGCAAAAATGGCCTGCATGGCAAAGTTCCAAGATGAAAACCACAACTGAGCAAAAAGAACAATAAGGCTCATCTCAGTTTTACCAGAAAGCCTTTTGATGACTTTTTTGGGAAGATACTCTGTGGACTTGAGGGCCAAAAGCTGAACTTTTGGAAGGTGTGTCCCATTACATCTGTAACACCGCATTTCAGAAAACAAATGTCATACCAACAGTAAAATATGGTGGTGGTAGTGTGATGGTCTGGGGCTGTTTTGCTGCTTCAGGACCTGGAAGACTTACTGTGATAAGTGGAACCATGAATTCTGCTGTCTACTAAACAATCCTGAAGAAGTGTGTCCGGCCATCTTTTTGTGACCTCAAGCTGAAATGAACTTGGGTTCTGCAGCAGGACAATGATCTAAAACACACCACCAAGTCCACCTCTGAATGGCTGGAAAAAAAAAAACAAAATGAAGACTTTGGAGGTCTAGTCAAAGTCCTGACCTGAATCATGCTGTGGCATGACCTTAAAAAGACTCTTCATGATCGAAAACCCGCCAATGTGACTGAACTGCGACAATTCTGCGAAGATTAGTGGGCCAAAATTCCTCCACAACACTGTAAAAGACTCATTGCAAGTTATTGAAAATGGATGATTTGTTGCTGCTAAGGGTGGCCCAACTAGTTATTAGGTTTAGGAGGCAAACATTTTTTCACACAAACTGCAAATTGTGTTTACTTGTGTTGTCTTTGACTAATATTTAAATTAGTTTGATCTGAAACATTTAAGTGTGACAGACATGCAAAATAAGAAGTCAGGAAGGGGGCAAACACTTTTTCACACCACTGTTCATAAGCACATTTTCCTTTGACTTTTCAAAACACTGATTTATCTGGAAAAGCTTCTGCTTAGGGCTGGGCGATATGACCTAAAAATAAAATCTCCGATTTTTTTTATAACCAAATCCGATTTTTTTTTTTTTTTTTTTTTCGTTTCTTTTACAAAACAAACTTATTAAAAACATTTTTTTATATAAATGAATGCCAGCAAAAATGAAGCATATAAAGTAATAACTTTTCCACTATATAAACAACTTCATATCTTACATAGAAATATGCAACACAACTGCATCCATGATCTCTTTCCATCTGAATTCTTATCATACAGGATCCACTGCAGAAATAATTCCCCTGATGAAGGTTGTCTCTTAACGAGAGTTTGTGGGCCAAAGTTGCCTTCTGCATTTCATAGAGAGCAGCATTTCTCACTGCAGTTATACGCACAGCTCTGGGATTTAGCTGAGTGCATGAGTGAAGGGTCACTTCATTGAAAATCTGTCAGACAAACACCGTTCTGGTGTGGAGGGAAGGCTAAGTCTGCTGCTAACCAACTATGGAAAAAAAATCCTGATTTTCATAAAAATAAATCTCCAGAAATGGAAAGTTTGATTTATCAATTAATCGCCCAGCCCTACTTCTGCGATTACAGATTAGTTACTTTGATTTAACTTTCATTTTAATCTGGTAATGTTCCCTAAATCATTCCCCATTTCACCATAAACCGGCCACAACCAGCTGCTCCTACCAAGATTTCTGCCAGAGGTCTTAAAAGAATTATCTGAAGACATCCATGAGCCTTTCTTTGAACTAATTCTTGGAATTTCTCACCTTTATGCATTTAATTTTTCCCCTTTTGAAGTTCAGTTTCCTAAATAAAAATAAAGACATAAGATACATACTTGTAGGTAGGATTAGTCTGTAGCTGGTTTAGAGATATGTTGTTAATAAAATATAGAAAATCACCAAAGTACATTACAGCCCGAGTCTTTCTTGCCTTAACAGCACTGCACTTTATTTTTTCTCTTGGTTTTAAAGCTAAATGTGTGCATTGTAACAATGTTAAGCAGAATAAAGAAAATGAGAAGTAAATGTGGCTCAGATCAGAAGGATGATTCCTTCATTACACCAAATATATCAAATAACTTGGACATAATATCCACAAGTGGTTCATTTTCAAAGTGGACACGGTTAAGACCAAGTGCATGTATTATTACATATGATCGATATTTGGAAAGAAATATTAAGTTGGATTAAACTGACTGGTTTCATCCATGTTTAATTATTTTCACCTGTCAATAAAATAAAAAATGGAAATTATAATCGCCCAAAAAATATATAAATAAAGTTAGATTAAAATATTACTACTATCAACAGCAAAATTTGTACTGAAACGAAATAAATTAGACTGACCGGAAGTATAACTCCTCGTTTCCGCCCACGTCACAGAGCCGTAGCTAACACGCTTTGCTAACGTAGCAAACACAAACTTCTCACACTACCTGTTAATTGAGAAGTTACCAGTTATGGTTAACTAGTTGTGATATTGACTGATCCGTGGAAACCTGAGATACATACCCGCCCTGTGTAGTGTAATCTCCGGCTTATAGACCAAATCCAGCAGCCGCTGCAGTCTCTGGTTCTCCAGTCTGGTTCGGTGCACCTCCTCCTGGTACTGGGCCACCGTCTTTTCAACAAACCCATAGATTTCCATCGCTGCTGCGGTCAACCTTTCTGTCAGGAAAGCGTTGAATGAGAGGAGAGTAGCGGCAGTCATTCTGTAGTTTAACCTGGAGCTGCTTCTTTTCTTCTTCTTTTCTTTTTTTCTTTTTTATTTTTCCCTCTTCCTTCTTCTTCGTCGTCTTCTTTTTCCCCTCCTCTGCAGTTTATTGGCTGTTTGCAAACAACGTTAAGATGAGCGTTACCGCCACCAACTGGTATGGAGTTTGGGGTAGGACAGACCAGCGGTTTTTGATATAAA
Organism: Melanotaenia boesemani; assembly: GCF_017639745.1. Taxonomy (NCBI): domain Eukaryota; kingdom Metazoa; phylum Chordata; class Actinopteri; order Atheriniformes; family Melanotaeniidae; genus Melanotaenia; species Melanotaenia boesemani. The sequence goes on from NC_055684.1 coordinate 7,528,502, forward strand.
ATTAATTATGAGTCGGTGTGTACCATCTTCTGAGCTATCCTGTAAAATACCCAGAGTTTATCTACCATTTCCTTCCTTTCTGTCTCATATGTGTTACAATAAACCATTACATGTTCTATTGTTTCATTTTGTTTGCTGTATGTACATGTTTACCCATCACATACAGTGTGTCCTTAAACAATATGTGTCCCAATCTTAGTCTTGATATAACACCGTCGTATTTCCTGTGTCCTACAAACCTCCTCCCTTCTCCCACAGTTCTTTGTACTCTGGAAAACCATCATCCTTTCCTGTCCGCTGTTTCTTCCTTTATTTCATGCTTAATGATTCTCCTTACTTCCATTTTACCATAGTTATCTTTGAAACCAGCATCGTGTTTCTTTGGCCACTCCTTAGCCCTCCTATCTGGTCATTTGTTTCCTCCAAATATGAGCTGGCACCCAAAGAAATGCCACTACTGATCCCATCATTTGAATTCTGTACAGTGTTTGCTTGATTTCAATTAATGTGTTTTTACCAGAGCTGTTCGCTCTGCGTTTTCCAAGGATGCAGTTTGATCTAGTGCACTGTCTCGTGGGTGCTAGCACCCCCTGCTGATCCTGTGTCTGTATGACAATCTACTGGTAAAATGTAATCAATAACAATGTTTTTTTTTTTTTTTTTTTAAATCACTGCCAGAGTCTGCTCGAATATCTCCCCTTCAGTTAAATGCTGAATTACGTCACTCTGGAACCTCTTCTTCTGCTAATAACTGACAAAAAGCCCACATAAACCAGAACTACGGTGGCTTTCTGGGAAGGCAGACCAGGAATAGGAGGGAAAAATGGTCTTGTGAGTGTATAAAAGGCTGATGCTCCTCTCTGCTGGGGCCCGTTTCCATGCTGTCTTCCTGCTAAATGCACCTGATCAGGTTTAAACTAAGAAATTGGATCCTCTTTCAGTCTAAATCTACATTGTTTTTATATTTATGGTACGCTTCAACTGCTTGGGACTCAAGGTAATAATTTCATTTTACACCAGTGTAAACCCAGTATAAGACCGTAGATTCACTTTTTTCATATTTACTATAAACAAGCCTTCCTAGCTGTGTAAGGACACGATGATTTATCTATAAGTTTTTAAGAAGAAAATTATACCAACAATTGTAAAAATGAAATAAAACAAGGCTGCATTATTTGGCCTCCTTCCCATGGTGAGTATTTACTACATTTTCACCTTTATCTTGCTAATTAAACAAATGTACTCATGTATGTTTACTCAGTGTTTTATATTTCAAATGTGCTGCCTTTGGAAAACAGTGGGAATATTCCACAATTATCTGACTTCATTACAAATCCAAAGCCAGTGTTTGACTGGAAAAATGCAACTAATGGAGTTTAACCCTTAAAAGTAGACAATGAAGCCAAGTCCCAAGGATGACCACTCACTCTCTCCGGCGTGGTTCTGGATTTGTTGGATATTCAAAATGAGAAAAAAAAAGTTTCTAAATCAATATGAGTTACTGAAAATAATATGAAGCCTTATCGAGGTGAAACCATGAAACCAGTAGAAATCTGAACTAAAACACCAAAATTAAGCAAAAAGAAATCTGTAGTCCAATTTTAAGCTAACTGCTAAAAAAAGAAAAAAAAGATGAGTGTTTGTTTGTGTGTGTATATATGTGTGTGTGTGTGTATATATATATATATGTAAATTAGACTAAAGCATAAAATAAATACATTGTTGTGTGTTTTTACTTGAATTAAAACATTTTTCTGACTGCTTTATACTCAAACTGAGACTGTACGTAAAGTAAATGTTAGTATCTAAACACGAGTACGGTTGGAGAAAAGTACCATGACCAAATACACAAATACAGCATAGAATAATTAATGAAATGTGTCCTAAATGTATTAAAAGTGGAAATAAACACATTAAATCGATGCGTTTATCCACTACTTAAACTGGTAATTTATTAAACTTTGAAATCAGTAACCACTTAAATGGGTCATTTATCAGTTTACTCCATTTGTTTTGTCTTTAATATGTTAATTTCTAATTTGGATAAATTAATAACATGTAATCAATCCTTCAGAGCTGTACTTACGTATTGCAGAGCTTTTCTGCCTCCATCAGGACGAGATGCTGTAAAATAAATGTATTTTACGTCCAGCGTTTTTCGTGTTTTTCTGCAGCTGCTGGTGAAAAATCTGCAGTTTGAGGACGGAAAGATGATCGCTGCAGCTCAGTACTTCTCCTCTGGCAGCAACGCTGCTGTGGAGCTGACGGAGGAGGAGAAAAGCTTCGCCGGGCAGATGAGGGTACGGACAGCACTGGTGGAAAAACGAAAGTCAACTGGAAGTAGAAAGTTTGGATGTAAGGCTGATGATGAGCTGGCGTTTCTTTCCAGGCCGTGTGGCAGAGCATCCTGACTAACGTGAGTCAGATTGAAGACTCCACAGATTTCTTCAGGTCTGGTGCAGCTTCTATGGATGTGGTCAGGTGATGTAAAACTCAACTTTGGAAACACTCACAGTATCATTTATTTATTTTTCTAATTGTTCTCCACAAACTGAGAATATTAAAGCTGTGAAATAAAAAATAAAAGTGAGCAGAAACAAAGCCGCAGCTTGGTAAACTGGTGGTAAGCTGTTAACCAGCTGGATGATACCAGGAACAGCTGGGCCCAGTCCAAACTTGACTGGTTGAATTTCTTCCCGTCTTTATGCCCAAGATCCTCACTCTGATGTTTTCTGTTTTAAATGAGTTTTTAAAGGCACGCACCTTTTCCTCATCAGAATAAATGGAACCAAAATGGAAATAATCCCACTTGTTGTTTCTCAAGAACATCTAACAAATGATTACTGAATCAATATTTCTAATTTGGATCAGTGAATTTGGTTTGCTGATCATTAAATAAATGTATTTATGTATCACTACTCTCCTGGCATTCCCTTAGCAAGCATCAGGGTTGATGAACGGTACCCAAGTTCCCAGTTACTTCATTAGACGTACTGGGCTTTTTGTTTTATTAGGAAGTCAGAAATCAGGAAATCCAAGTTCCAAGTTTGTAGCATTATTCTGTAGAACAGAGATTTTAATATTATTTAATAATAATGTTCATAAAATTCAAATATAGTATAGTATAGTAATTTATTAAATTACACTCTTTAGCCAGTTGAAATGTGCGCCGTAAGAGGGTTTCTTTCTTAGAAAAGATCTCAGGAGGTAGGTGAAGTGCAGGAATGTTTAATCAACCTCCTCGATGGTTGGTCCGGAGGATCCACCACCAGGAGCAGCACCGCCAGCTCCAGGGAAGCCACCTGGCATGCCCTCTGGCATACCACCAGCACTCTGGTACAGCTTGGTGATGATGGGGTTGCACACCTTCTCCAGCTCCTTCTGTTGATTAACTGAGAAAAAGTTGTGTAAAAATAGTATATCCTATCATTTAAAATAAGTTCAGCACTAAACAAAGCAGCTCTGATTCGTACAGAAATAAATTAGAGGAATTACACTTTTTCCTTTTATTGGAGTGAGTGGAACGACCCCACTCCTGTAACACCTTTTCCCAAAACGTGGCAATATTTAGTTTTTTTGTGTCGGTGATGAGAGAAAAAAGCTCAGACAATTAGAACATTTTTGTGTGACTGTTAACTTGTGATCTGCTGTGCACAACGTGCATGAAAGTCATTTTTAGTTCCACCCGGAGTGCACGCTCATTGTGTGCAGATGTCCACGGCAGCAAAGCCCATTCTGTAATTCTGTGATCGATGGATGGTTATATATCGGATAAGTTAGTGTTTGTTGTTCTGATGAAAACATTCTTGCAAATATCTGTCCAGTGATCAGGAGGAGAGGGATGGATACATCTAGGTTTGTGGGACATGTACTGATATATTCTCTCTTTACTTTTCCAAACGGTGACTTCCTTCAGGCTGGTGGAGGAAGTGAAGCTTCGGGCCAGCAGCTGCCAGCTGCAGAACGAGGACGTCTACATGAACACCACCTTCCAGGATTTCATCCAGATGTGTGTCCGGAAGCTGAGAGGGGAGGACGGTGAGGAGGAGCTGCTCGTCGACTACGTAAGCAGCTGTGTTTGAATTCACGGTTCGTCTTGCAGAGGAGGATGATGACTCAGCGTTTCTCACTTCAGGTGGAGAAGAACGTCAACAACATGACTGTGAAGATGCCTCATCAGCTGTTCATCAACGGAGAGTTTGTTGATGCAGAGGGAGGAAAGACCTACAAGACCATCAACCCCACTGACGGCACGGTGAGAGATGACGAGGCGATGAAGGACAGACGCAGAGTCAGAGCTAACACTTCTATCACACAACGTCATACAGGAAATGTACAAGATGTTTGTTAGGTTTTCATCAGGAAACAAATGATGGAGGCAGCAGCTTTTAACTGGTTAAATGTTTTTAACATGGCAGTCCAGGCAGATGGCCATCTGTAATGGTTTTGGTTTGCTGGAGGTTTTTCTACAGACCCAAGAAGGACGGCCATCTTCCTGGAACAGTTAAGTGTGGAGAGGACAGAGAAGAGCGGCCAATAAGCAGCATAACTCTAAGACAGGGATACCTCATGAGAAACACGAATGAATGACAACCACGTCAAATATTTCTACTTGAGGAGTAAAGAGAGCAGAAAGGAGCCCAGTGCATCATGGGACATCCACCAGCAGCCTCAGCCTATCGCAGCAGGGCTAAAGGGATGGATCAGGGTTACCAAGCCAGACCTGCTATGACATTTATGAGGAAGAAAAGTTTGAAGCCTGATGTTAAAGGTAGAGAGGGTGTCTGCTTCCTGAAGCCAAACTGGGAGCTGGTTCCACAGAGAGGGTCTGATAACTGGTCCTGGCTCCCATTCTACTTTTAGAGACTCTAGGAACCACGAGTAAACCTTCAGTCTGAGAGTAAAGAGCTCTGATGGGGAAATCTGGATCTCTGAGAACTCGAAGATCCAACGGAGGTTGGCCACTAAGAGTTTTCTATGTGAGGAGAAGAATTTTAAATTCTATGTTGATTTAATGGAGAGTTGACAAAGAGACAATAAAACTGGATAAAAATCATAAAGAGAAGCTCGCTGCAGCACTGTGGATCAGAACGAGACTTTTCTAAACACATTTATAGATTAATTCAGTCTTTCTTGTCTGAGCTGAAAGTTTCTCCAAAATTCAGTTTTTCTTTTTGTGAAGACTTTTTTTTTTTTTATGACTTTTAAAAAGCAGTAAGAATTGGATCGTGGGTAAAACCTTCCACCCACCCAAAACTTCAATCAGGAAGTTTGTAGCTTTGAATCATTAAAAAATGTAAGTACACTGTAAAAGATGTTTTCCTTCCTCCCAAGTTCTGACGCTGCCTGGCACTTGATGGGTGACGGTGTGCTGCTGTTTTCTCTGCTGCTATTTTCTCTGCTGGTGTTTTCTCTGCTAGTGTTTTCTCTGCTAGTGTTTTCTCTGCTGCTATTTTCTCTGCTGGTGTTTTCTCTGCTGGTGTTTTCTCTGCTGGTGTTTTCTCTGCTGGTGTTTTCTCTGCTGGTGTTTTCTCTGCTGGTGTTTTCTCTGCTGGTGTTTTCTCTGCTGGTGTTTTCTCTGCTGGTGTTTCCTTTGCTGGTGTTTTCTCTGCTGGTGTTTCCTTTGCTGGTGTTTTCTCTGCTGGTGTTTTCTCTGCTGGTGTTTTCTCTGCTGGTGTTTTCTCTGCTGGTGTTTTCTCTGCTGGTGTTTTCTCTGCTGGTGTTTCCTTTGCTGGTGTTTTCTCTGCTGGTGTTTTCTCTGCTGGTGTTTTCTTTGCTGGTGTTTCCTCTGCTGGTGTTTCCTCTGCTGGTGTTTTCTTTGCTGGTGTTTTCTCTGATGGCGTTTTCTCTGCTGGTGTTTCATCTGCTGGTGTTTTCTCTGCTGGTGTTTTCTCTGCTGGTGTTTTCTCTGCTGGTGTTTTCTCTGCTGGTGTTTCCTTTGCTGGTGTTTTCTCTGCTGGTGTTTTCTTTGCTGGTGTTTTCTCTGCTGGTGTTTTCTTTGCTGGTGTTTTCTCTGCTGGTGTTTCCTCTGCTGGTGTTTTCTCTGCTGGTGTTTCCTCTGCTGGTGTTTCCTCTGCTGGTGTTTTCTCTGCTGGTGGTTCCTTTGCTGGTGTTTTCTTTGCTGGTGTTTCCTCTGCTGGCGTTTTCTCTGCTGGTGTTTTCTCTGCTGGTGTTTCCTCTGCTGGTGTTTTCTTTGCTGGTGTTTTCTTTGATGGTGTTTTCTCTGCTTGTGTTTCCTCTGCTGCTGTTTTCTCTGCTGGTGTTCTGACCCGTGTCCTGTGTGTGGGTCCTGCAGGCGATCTGCGACGTGTCTCTGGCCCAGGTCAGGGACGTGGACCGGGCGGTGGCTGCTGCTAAGGAGGCGTTTGAAGAGGGGGAGTGGGGCAAGATGAACCCAAGAGACAGAGGCAAACTCATCTACAGGTCAGTACGCAGATTCACAGCGAGCGCCGCTGTTTGACCTGCATGTTGCTGCCTGAGCTTTCTCTGACTCATCCGGGCACCACCAGGCTGGCTGACCTGATGGAGCAGCACCAGGAGGAGCTCGCCACCATCGAAGCCATCGACTCAGGAGCTGTTTACACTCTGGCCCTAAAAACTCACGTGGGCATGTCCATCCAGACTTTCCGCTACTTCGCTGGCTGGTGTGACAAGATCCAAGTAAGACGGCTGGTTTCAAATATTATTACATCCATGCTGGTGAGACTACTTACTGATATGTAATCAATCTTATGTCATTCTCTCACAGGGCAGCACCATCCCCATCAACCAGGCCAGGCCCAATCGTAATCTGACGTTCACCAAGAAGGAGCCGATAGGGTGAGACGTTTGTGACGTCATCGGCATGGAGCGGCCTCCTCTTGACCAAATTAGAAAATGTTACGAGATGTTTTTAGACTTCTTTAGAGGGTCGGGTTAACCCAAAAATGCATCACTGGAAATTTCTTAGGAATCTGCACGAAGGTTGAAACACAGACCCAAATAAAAAACCAGTTAATATATATTTTAAAAAGTGAAATTACTTTAAAGATTTAAACTAATTTAAATAAATAAAAGAAATTAATCATGTAACTTTATCATTTATGTAACTTTTTAATAAATATAAAGATAAATGATTCAGATTAATTTAAAAATTATTATTACATAAAATTATTGAAAAGAATTAATTATACAAATAATAATAAAAATAAATGTATATATTTTTAATGTTTTCAAAATATTTATAAAATGATATTTTAATTTAATGGAAATATTTGGAAACTCAATTAAATTATTTTAATTGAAATTAAGTTAAAATTAATTTAAGAAATATATTAATTGAAAAAATTACAATAAATATTTTATTTAAAAATGATAAAATAATTAAATGACATAATCTTTGTCCAATATTTTAAAAAAACGGTAGCGCAAATATAAACAGGACTTAATTTTTCTATCTGAAATTCTTTTTAAAAAAACGGATTAAATGTTTTTTTAAGATTTAAAATGTGCAACAAATAATGAATAAAATTAATTATAAAATATATATATATATATATATATATATATATATACACACACACACATACACATATATAAATATATATATATATATATATATATATGTATGTGTGTGTATATATATATATATTTATATATATGGCCTTTCTGTGTGGAGTTTACACGTTCTCCTCGTATATGTGCGGGTTATAAATAAATATTAATTAAAAAAGTGTTTTAATAATTTTAGAAAAATAATTATTTAATGGGCCTGTCCATCCAGACATAAAAACTAACACATTAAAGAATGAAATGATATTAACTTTGTCCCATATTATATAAACAGTATTTAGCTCAACCCCTTTGTTTAACTTAATTAGCTCCAAACTAAGTTTGGCTTCATGGATCATGGGACATGTATGTAAACACGTTTCCATGTGATATGACGGTTACAATCAGCATCCAGGTTTCCTCTTCTTCTCCTCTCAGAGTGTGCGCCATCGTGATTCCCTGGAACTATCCGCTGATGATGCTGGCCTGGAAGACGGCCGCCTGCCTGGCAGCTGGAAACACCGTCGTCCTGAAACCTGCACAGGTCAGACTCGCATCCTCCTCCTTTCCCTCATAAACAGGAAACCATCAAGTTATTAGAGGGATTTGTTTTCAGGTGACTCCACTGACAGCACTGAAGTTTGCAGAGCTGGCAGCGAGAGCAGGTCTGCCCAAAGGAGTGGTCAACATTTTACCTGGATCAGGTAGGAGAGGAGAGTCAGGTGGGACATGTTGCTGAAGCCCGACAGCGTTTATCTAACTCCTCTTCTCTTCTAGGCGCTCTGGTGGGTCAGCGCCTGTCAGACCACCCGGATGTGAGGAAACTGGGCTTCACAGGCTCCACTGAAATCGGTAAACACATCATGAAGAGGTGAGAGAAGCACCTTCAGAGTCTCTCTAAAGAAAAAGCTGCAGCCTGCTCACCGTACTTTGTCTTCATCTGAAGCTGTGCAGTCAGTAATGTTAAAAAAGTCTCGTTGGAGCTCGGAGGAAAGTCTCCGCTCATCATCTTCAGCGACTGCGACATGGACAAGGCTGTGCGCATGGTGAGTTCACTGACCGCACGCTTGCCTGCCGTTCAGCACACGTTTGTAAAAGCTGTTAGTTGTTTGGTTTCAGGGCATGAGCTCCGTGTTCTTCAACAAAGGAGAGAACTGCATCGCAGCCGGGCGGCTGTTTGTGGAGGACTCCATCCACGACCGGTTTGTCAACAAAGTGGTACGATTATTTTCTTTTTATTACAGAAACACGTCTCTGTTCTCCGTTCGTTCCTTACAGTGGACTCATTTGCTTTGGTCACTTCTTTGGGTCTAAACAAGATAAATGATGCCTGTAAGAACTTAAAGCATGAAGATGAATCTTTCTAATAAAAGCTTGAAGATGATTTGGACATCTTTAATTTCAGGTTGAGGAGATCAAGAAGATGAAGATTGGTGATCCACTGGACCGCTCCACAGACCACGGCCCCCAGAACCACAAAGCCCACCTGGATAAGCTGCTGGAGTACTGCCAGACCGGCGTACAGGAGGGGGCTACGTTAGTGTGTGGTGGCAGACAGGTGCAGCGACCAGGTGAGGCGGCGCAAACATGGAGACAGTTTATGTCACAGGGAATTTCTGAGGTTTGTTTCCGTGCATGACTGGAAGGTGAACTCATTTCTACTCAAATTATTATTTATTCATTTTTTTTGTTGTTTTTTATCTATTGTTGAAAGCTTGGTATTTTACATCTGAAATATTTCTATAAACTTTGGATTCATGACTAAAACGTGTTACAAATATTTATGGAAGGGTTGACAAAAGGATTCAAATGATTAACACACACACACACACACACACACACACACTTCTCACGGACCACGTGCCGCCATTTCATGCATATTCTTGTTTTTTTTTGAGGGGGGGGGGGGGGGGGGGGGTCCATGCTTGTGTTTGATGCCCTCTTCCCATGACTCAGCATTATTACTGAGCTGAACCTGCTTAGTGGTGGTGACGGGTCTGTGATGTGCTCACTGCGATGCTGCTTGCAGAGCTCAGTAATGAAGGCACGCTCGATGTCGCTCCGGTAGAGGACCCTGCGTTCGGTGCAGCTATGTCCAAAACTTTCTAAAACAACACGACAGGCCAGATGAACGCCGCCTCGGCATCTTGTCCTGGATGTCTGCTCCTACCTTGGTCCTCCTGTAGCAGAGGAGCTGATCATTTCTTCCCCACCTGAGGCTTCCTCATTCATTTGTTGGAGCAAAGCTAAAGCTCATCCTGCAGTCGTTCTTCTGCTTCTGTTCATTACCTCGGCCAAGGCCGCTGGTCTGTCTGTCAGCAGCATGAGAAAAAGTGATGGATGGACTTAGAAATGGAATAAGGAACAAGTGATGAGCTTTGGAGGTGATCCGGATCACTGCCTGGATCCAGGACTTTGTTAAAGGATTCGTTACGACGGGGAAATGGTAATAATTTTAACATTAGAGCTTCTGATTAAAAAACATCTACGATCAGTGGAAACAGAACCAGACAATGACTCTGAGCTCTGAGCTTCTAGTTCTGTAAATACAGCTGATTTCATTCTTTTATTTTCTTTGTTGTATTTCACTGTTTTACAATCTGTTCATCTCATTTTTTTATTCATTTATTTCATTTAATCGTTCTGTATTTTTCCATGTATGACTGCATTTTAACCACATATTTCTACTGAACCTTTTATTATTTTTTATCATCTATTTTTAAAACAGAAACGTTTCTCTTTATTTTTGTAATAATTTTTTGTGTTTTTTTTGTCTGGGTTAATTTACTTGTAATTTACATATTTCAAAGTTTCATTGACAATTTATTCATTTTGTTTAATTTTATTATATAAAATTCTTTAGAAATAACCTGATAATCTTGTCTCCGTTTATCTGCCTCTAATGTTTCCTAACAAATTTCTGCTTTTTGTTTTTCTTCAGTGTTTAAACAGTTAATTGTTTATATTTTTAATCCACAAACTGATGTTTTTATTTTTGGGGTAAATGTAATTAATGGTTTTCTTTGAATGATTTTTCATTTATTTATTTTTTTAATTTTGTAAAGCACTTTGTGCAACATTCAAGAGATTCATTTATTTTATTACAAAAGGACCATGAAACGGTAAGAAATGAAAGGATGTATGATACTGAAGCAGAGCCTCCTCCTGGACCGGTCCAGCCTCTGTGGGATGGCAGTGTTGTCCAGAATGGTCGACTAGTTTTCTTAGAGAACAAATCGGTGGTTTATTAAATCCTCTGCGTGTGACTGATGGATCTAACCCACCATCTGGTTGTAAATCTGCCTCCAGGTTTCTTCTTTGAGCCCACGCTGTTCACTGATGTCCAGGACCACATGTACATGGCTAAAGAGGAGTCGTTTGGCCCCGTCATGATTATTTCCAAGTTCAAGAGTGGGTGAGTTTAAACCCCAGACGGCTTCATGCCTTTTGTACGCAACCACTTGCTTCCTTGAGTTTAACTTTGTTCTGTTTCTGGCTGCGTCTCGTCAGCGAGGTGGACGACGTCCTGAGGCGAGCCAATGCCACAGAGTACGGCCTGGCGTCGGGTGTTTTCACTCGGGACATCAGCAAAGCTCTGTATGTGAGCGAGAAGCTCAACGCCGGCACCGTTTTCGTTAACACCTACAACAAGACGGACGTAGCCTCACCTTTCGGAGGCTTTAAGCAGTCTGGATTCGGCAAAGACCTGGGTAAGAAAACCACTTCCATTAAATAATTCATGGTTTTAGTAGATTCAGCAGCTAACAGAGTTTACCAAGACAACAAATACAAGCCTGAGATAAATAAAATCCATTTCTAATGTTTGTGTTGCAGGACAGGAAGCTCTAAACGAATACCTGAAGACGAAGGCGGTGACCATCGAGTACTAAAGTTTGCCCACGACTGACGGAGGTGACTGGAAGCGTGGACACCGACAGGGGAGACCAAGCCTTAACACGCTAACTGACCACATGATGCCCAACATGCTAAATTAGTCCAACAGGTCACCGTTCAAGCCTCAGCAGGCTGTCCCCAGGCTCAGCTGTGAAGTTAGAGGACAAAACTCTGGTTTAACAAACTTCTTTTATTTCTAATACAGTTTAGATTAGGTCAGAACATTTTATAAAAGGTCTGAGCGACCACCACGGCAGACTCCTGATTTCCTGGCTGTTCAGCATCTTTTAATTATGAATTTAAAACAAAAACACGGCTCACTCTGACTTTGTATACTCTTGTACTAAACGGCTTCATTGTTTTAGATTAATAAAAACAACTTTTCACCAACAAAAAACCATCTCATCTGCATCACTGAAAACAATCACCTTTCCTTAAAGAAAATCCATGAAAGATTAAATGGTACGAGACTGGGCTCAAACGTGAGTCAACAGGCTTTCAGCAACAGCATGAAACTTTTCTCACATTTGTTTGAATTCATTCAAATCCATGAAAATGCACCACATTATAACACATTCGATTATATCCTCAGATCAACACTTAGAAATATAGTTAATCCTATTTCAGCTTTACAACGTAGTAAATATTCCTTTCTGCCAGCATGTCACTTCACCAACTTTATTTTCTTAGTAATCAGAAGATCTGGTTGAAAGCATATTTCTGTTCAGGCTGCAGAAAGGTTAACGTGGCTTTTTTTAACTAAGTGTTGATCATATCCGGACAAGCTGGTGGGGCTTTAACATGACACCAGGAGCTGGACAAAAAAAAAAAAAAAAAAAAAAAAAAAACTCGCTTTGGGGCGTATTATCTATGTTTAAATAAAACTGTGCTGGAAGAAAATTTTCTAGCCAGAACTTTGCAGCTTTTTAACGTGATGCTGCGTCCCAGTTGGTGGCTGTAACACTAACTACTGAAACACAATAAGATGGACCACTTATGTCATGAGTGGGTTTTCCTGCAGTCTGAGATTTCATGTCTTGGTGTGGATCTGCATGTGTCTCAGCATGTCTTTCTTATATGCGAATGGTCTGGAGCAGATGTCGCAGCGGTACGGCTTCTCCCCTGTGTGCATCCTGGTGTGAGTGATCAGGTTGCTCCTCTGTCTGAACCCCTTCCCACACACCTGACATGTGTACGGCCTCTCCACCGTGTGGATCCTCATGTGGATCCTCAGACACTCGCCTCGTGCAAACGTCTTGCCGCATTCCTTGCAGAGGTACGGCCTCTGTCCCGTGTGAATCAACATGTGCCTTTTTAAATGGGTGGATGTGGTAAATGTTTTTCCGCAGATGTGACACAGGTTGTCCTCCCTGGAAGGTAAGATGACGGGCATGTTTTCTGTGTGGGAATTAACATGTAGCACGAAGGAATTCCTGCAATGGAAAGATTCTCCACACATCCGACAACAAAAAGGATTAGTTTTTTTCTTAGCATTTAGGCTTTGCTTCGCCCTGACTTTTGACTTTACTGCCATCCAAAGTGGGTTTGAACCCCTGTGTTCAGCATCACTGACGTAGTTTTCTTCTCCACTATTGGAGGAAACTGGCTGGAAAAAATCTGTCTGGTCATAACTACCTGCTTCCTCCGTTTTCCTTCCCTCTGCAGAGGAGTGAGGAAGGAAAAACTGAAAGCAAGAGGCTGAAGGCTCTGAGCTCTGTGTGGAGTTTAAACCAGGAGTAGCTTCATTTCTTAAAAGGTCCTGCAGCATTTCTTTGTCTTCATTCTGCCAGTCTTCCTCATTTTGCTGCTTCACCTGCGTGTGGAACGACTGGTTGGAGGAGTTTATTCCAGATGAACCGAGTCCTGGGGAGGCTGGAGACAAAAAGAATGCATCAAAACAAACATATCTGCGTTTGCTGAAGGAAGGACTGGCATTTCATACTATTTAAATAAGCTTTATTATGAGCACAGTGAAAGCATTCACACGGATAACTGAGTGCATTTGAAGATTATTTGCACATCCTCTTATTTTCTGTACGTTTTTTGGCCTTCAATAAGTTCAGTATGCATCAACAGATCAAAACCATTAAAAAATAAAATATTCAGCTCATTCAGGGGAAGGGTGGCATTCAACTTCATAATATCTTTAATCATCATTTAATTAAAAAAAATACACTGGTTATAATGGACCTCTTGCCTGCTAATCGCTGGGATAGACTCCCAAAATCCTGAATTTGAATAGGTGGTATAGAAAATTGATGGATGGATATAATGGACAGAACCTTCAAAACACTTTCAGGCATAGTCATCTTCAAAAAGTTTGTCATTCCACAAAGAACTAATCCAGAAACGTAATTAACACTTTAACATGTCCACAACACATTCACCTTTAGCTCTGACATACAGATGTTTGATATCTTTAATGGTTTCCAGCATATTCTGATCCAAAGATGGACTTCAGATTCAGTGAAATTCAGTGTTTATGATGAGTGTGTACGACACAGAACTCTGGGAGCCAGAGAGAACAAAGAGAAACTGATCAGAGGGAAATATTTCAACCTCCCTCTTTGTCAACAACTTTTGCAGTAGGAGCATCACTTTAACATCAGATCAGAGCACACTGGCAGCTCTCTCTCCCACCGTGTGACTTTTACAGCTGTGTGGTTTAAACTTTTTGTCCTATAATCAAGGATCATCCTCCAGCTGTCCCACAGGATGGGATCTGTCCCAAACAGCAGAAAGTTCTTTCTGTTTTTACCAAAGTGGTCATTTCAGGGACTTTTTAAGACAAAGAAAGAAATGAAACATTGATCTGTGCAGCAAAGGCATATGTGTGACAGCAGCAGTTATTGTTTTACCACTAAATTAAGAGGTTTGAGACTAGATTTCAGTGCATTTTCAGTGCACAGTAAGGAACACTGCACTTAGGTCACCATGACAACATAACTTAAAACTAAAAAAAAGGACGCACAGGTCCTGTTCGAGGCATAAAAACATATTTCAAAAGGCTGATCTGGTTCTGCATCATCGATTTAAGCTTTCTAGCGTGAATTTCACACATGTTGAAATCCTCTTTACTGATACTCTAAGTCTCCTTTCACATAAATTCAACAACAGATCCCATTCAAACTCCTTATTCAAAGCTTGACTTCAGACATTTTATTATTCTTAAAACGTCTTCAGTCAACCAATCATTTACTAACATTTCCAGTTTTCAGTACATTCAGCCAAAACTATTCATTAGAACGTATTCACGTGCTTTTTCATAAAAAAACATGCTCGGGCTATAAATTGGATTAATGTGGATTATATCAAAGATATGTATTATTTGGATTATAAATTAACAACAATTAATTCAACAATTACATAATTTTTATATTTGTGAAAGCTTAATGTGAGTAGAATAGAGAAATATAGTAAGAAGCAGTAAGTCCGTAACGTAACCAACCTGCCGTTATCAGTGCTGTTTCCTCCGGTTCCAGCGGCTCGGCTACAGTTAGCAGCCCGCTGTGTTTACCTTCCTCTCCGGACACAAACGCGTCATTGTGAAGCTCCAAAATGGTTCTCTCCACAGCTCCGAAGATCTCCGCTGCCGCCGCCGTCAGACGTTCATTAACAAACACTTTTAGCTGCTCTAACTTTAACATTTTAAAAGACGATTGAACCATTCTAACTGGAGGCATTGGAGGTTACTTCTTCTTCGGTTGTCTTTGCTTGGAGCGAAGATGTTTTTTTTTCTTCTTCTTCTTCTTTGCTTTCCTTTAATGGGGATGTGTGCTGCCCTCTTGTGGTAATTTGATAAACTGGGTTATAAACCCCACCGGGACGAATCTGCCAAAATTAGAGATGTAAACATGGTTATTTTGGTTCATTGCTAGTTTCCTTTGCTTGTTTTTCTATCAGATTTATAATTTAATACTACCCTTATCCTAAGACAAGGTGCTCTCCTAAAAATTTCTATTAAAAACATTACAGATTAATATTTTGTGTCCACTAATGACCTGAAAGGAGTCTTTAGTGCAGGGGTAGCCAACGTTGGTCCTCGAGGGCACCAATCCGGCAGGTTTTCCAGATTTCCCTGCTCCAGCACACCTGACTCAAATTAAATAGATCCAACAGCCTATAAGGATCTCCACAATGACTCGTTAGTTTAAGTCAGGTGTGTTGGAGCACGGAAATCTGGAAAACCTGCTGGATTGGTGCCCTCGAGGACCAACGTTGGCTACCCCTGCTTTAGTGAATTTGTCCCAACTGACCTGTTGGCATTTAAGAAATATTAAAATCTGAATTTCAAAGCTGTTTAATAAAAACACTGTCATACAAAAATAATCTAATATGATGTAACATAAATCGTCAAAAATTCCTGAAAAGGAAAAAAAGATCATATTACCTTATTTATTTATTTTGCCATTTGATCTTCAGCTTACTTTATTTATCTATCAAATTTGTACTCTTTTTTTGTATTTCTATCATTCTTTAATTTTTATTTCTGATTTTATTTCTGGATTATTAACCTTTTACATTTCTTTTCTCACCAAATTTTTTCTTCTATCATTCATGTATTTATTGTTTTTTTTTTGTTTGTTTGTTTTGTTTTTAATTCAGTCACATTTACTTGTCCCTTATTTCTAATCTTGCATTTTCTTCAGTTTAAATCCCAAAAGGTTTATATATTTTCATTTGTTTTGGGTCAATCAACATCACTGTAGGAGCCACAAAATGTTTGGAGGATAAACTGTATTATTTTTAGATTGTTTATTCTTTTTACTTTAGTTTTGATGACAGTAATTATGCATAGGTTGGTCACATGGATATCGGTGGTTACTCTGAGCCTGTTTGTGTGTGTCACTATTTTGTATTGACCACCACCTTTGAGTTGATTGCTGTGATTTATTTTCGTTGATTTTGGAATAAGTTGGACCACGTTGGACTAAGTTAGTTTTCTTTTTCTGTAATAAAATTATAAGATGTATTCTGGCCCAACGTCAGCCTCTCTGTCGGTGATCTTTGCTTTACAAAGTTACAATTATGGTGCAGGTAGTGTTGTTATGCTGAGCCCATTTGCTCCAGCGTGTGACATGAAAGTGTGGCGGGTATTGTTCTGATATCTTGATCCATCATTAAAAAAGTGACATGATCACACCAACGAGGCCTCGGTATGACATATGCATATTAAGCTGCTCCTGGGGATTTTGAAGGGAATGAAGTCGTTAAAGGGGTAGTACACCCAAAAATGTGTTTTTTGAGCTGTAAATACAGTATTACTGAATTGTGATAAAAACTACATGTACTGTTGATAAAATTGGTATTTTTAAAATTTATTTTAAAAACAGGATTTTGTTGGTAAAAAAAATGGCTAATAACGCCCTCTACAGGGTTGCAAAAAGCAGACTTTAAAGTTAAATATATAAACTTCATCCAGAAGCATCAGAGGAAACAGCTCAGTCTGCAGCTGCAGAGGAGCAGGACAGGCTGTGGGACCTCCGACAGCCGAGCTGGTTTCTAATCACCATCAGCAGGTGATCAGATTTTTAATTATTTTAAAGTTGGTTAACTGCAATTTAATTCTTGTGCTTCTTTCAGGTGCAACCATTAAACAGTGGATTTTCTGCTGTATGCACAAAGTCTGGAGAAACGGAAACGGAAAACCGCCTCTGATCCCGGCAGGACTTCCTCTGAGGACACGGCTGCTGCGGTGCCGTGTGGCATCCCTGGCCTCACCCTCTCCAATCACAGCTGCAGCACCGCCCACCCAGCTGGAACACCCAGGAACTACAAAGAAATATTATTTAACAGTAAATAATCTGCTACCAATCTCAGATTTATCTGTACATTTTCATTTTATAAATTAAAACAAAGGAATAAATCACCGGCATGCGGCGCCTCTGGCGTCTTGTCCTGTGATGCAGCGTAGACAGCATCTGCCACCTGCTGCCGCCTCGGCCTTTCTGACCCTGGTGATGACCATCCGTCTCCACCAAATTAAATCTTTTCTAGTTTTCCAACGTGGTCCCTCAGGATGTTTTACATTCTGACGAAAATCTGCTTCTTCCCTCTTTTCCTCTCCCGAGTCATCATGGAAATAAAATTGATGAATATTATAGGGGTTCACTGACCTTTTATAGCCACCCTGAGGGGGGGGACAATGCGCTCCCTCACGTGCATTAACTTTAGGACTGATTAATAAATGGAAACATGCGTGGGATGTGCATACACGCTCTTTTCTGGATGTTTTTGTGTGCTGCATTTCCTTTTTTCCCTACGTTCACCACCTGTATTCTGCTTTGCCAGTTTTATAAATGAGGCCCCTGGCCTTGGAGAAGCAGCAGCTTCCAGAGGTGGAGCTATCCATCAGGCAGCTATGTGGTGGACAAAAGATTTCAGAGGATGACGACGAGAAGTCGTCCTTTCTGATGTGATGAAAATTACTGAACACTGGTCTATCATGTGCAAGTATGTTGCTTTTCCTGTAGTTTTGTTTTTTTTTTTTTTAATTCTGTGGCCAAACATAAAAGGATGAAAACACTTTATTTTATTTAAAGTAAAAAATCATTCTAACTAAACAAATCAGTTTTAATGCTCACATTCTTTTAAACAAACACTTGATCATTTAGGGACACGGTGCATTGAAAATAGCTTTATTGTCCATAAAAAGAACAATAAAAAGACCAGGACAAACCACTGCTCATCTTCTTTGCCACTTCCAATCCAAAACATTTGCACTGCTGGAACCTACAGCAACCGGCTGCTACATCTTCCACCTCGTAGCCATGTTTCTAACTGCCCTGTGGAGTATATGGATATAGAAGTGCTGTAATAAATGATCTAACATCTAAGAGCAGTTATTTCTGTATTAATGGTAACTCGTGCATTCGTTTAACAACCTTCCACATAAGGAGAAGACAGAACAATGCCTTGAATTTTTCTTCTACCATAATTTAAGTCACAAAGTTTGGCTTCAAAGCGAAGCTTCAGTTCAACACATTTTTCCTTCCTCGACCTGTCGGAGTGAAGGGGAACACGACGACCTTCAGAACAACTCCAAACTTTAAATATCAAAGGCCAGCTAACATAACGCTGAGAAAAAGACAGATTCTTTGTAACATAGTCACAGTTTTATCAAAGAAAACCTAATCAAAACATAAAAAATTAAAGCACTTTTTTAAATATATAGACACTTGACAAATTCAAGCTTGTTTTCAATTTCCATGTTTCATCCATTTCCATCCCAGCTGCAGCAGAGATCTCAGTGTCCAAGAAGCCCCGTGCCTGCAGACATAAAAACAGATCGCAGATGTAACTTCCCACTTCATGAGGAAAACTAGCTTCATTTTTACTTTTCACAAGAAATAAGAACTCTCACCTTTAAATCCCTCTTCAGGCATTCTCACTGTGGAGGGAGAACATGAAGAAACAAATTTATTTCTGTTTCAGGAAGCATGGCTTCTGGTTTTCTCCATATTGTAAATACATCTCTAATTTCAGGCATCTTCCCTCCAGCCCCAAAAAAAGCTGCTGCAAGAACAACTTAAGACTCGTCACTCATGAGCACCTACAGGCCGATTTCAAACCTCCCCTTTCTCAGTAGGATTCTAGAGGAAGCTGTCTTCCAACAGCTGGACAACTTCCTGACACTAAATAAGTGTTTGACGTCCACCAGTCAGGTTTTCAGCCACTCCACAGCACTGAGGTCGCTGTACTCCTCAGTATCTACGTTTCACAATCAGATCAGCAGGTAAAAATCACCATATCTACATGGTTTCTGTGGTGGGTGTTTTTGAGTGTGCTTGAACCAGGTGGGGGTTACGTGATGTAATGAGTTTCAAGGAAGACTTGAAAATGGGACTGAGGCGGATACGTTGATTATATAGATTATTGAGCATTTCAATGGTCAAAAGACTCAAAAAATAAATGAATTAAAAAGGCACTGCTCAAGTCAAAAGCTTTACAATCGTATGAAATCTGTCCATCGTGTAAACACAACCGATCAGATGCAAACACGTCGGCAGGAATCACTGATCAGACAGATTTAACCAACCACACATGAACATCTCACCAGGAGACTTCAAACTCTGATCAGCTGCATCGATCAAATTAAAAATCGATGTGCCAAAACTTCTTCAGTTAAATGAAGACAAAATTGAAATAATAGTTTTTGGAGCCAAGGAAGAAAGATTAAAAGTCAGTTCTCAGCTTCATGAGATGAGGGAGAATTTTCTACAATTAAATGAAGACAAAACTGAGATTATTCTGTTTGGTAGCAAAGAGAAGAGGGTCAGCATTGGTAAACACCTGGAGACTCGGGCTTTTAAAATCACCAACCAAGTTCATAACCTGGGAGTGCTGATAGACTCAGACCTGACTTTCAGCAGCCACATCAAAGCTGTCACTAAGAAGCTTTTTACCAGCTCAGAAACATCAACAGAATTAAAAGTTTAGTCTCCCAGAAAGACCAAGAGAAACTCATCCATACATTCATCTCCAGTAGACTGGATGACTGTAATGGTCTTTTAACAGGACTTCCTAAAAAGAGCATTAAACATCTGCAGCTCATCCAGAACGCTGCTGCTAGAGTTTTAACCAGGACTAAGAGATCTGAACACATCACACCAGTTTTGAAATCTTTACACTGGCTTCCAGTCAGTCACAGAATAGATTTTAAAACCCTTCTGCTTGTTTACAAATCCCAGAATGGTTTAGGCCCAGAATACATCTGTGATATGTTCAGAGAATATAAACCTAGCAGAGCTCTTAGATCCAAAGACTCTGGTCAACTAGTCCAGACCAGAGTCCAGACTAAACATGGAGAAGCAGCATTTAGATGTTATGCTGCAAACAAATGGAACAAACTGCCAGTGGAGATTAAACTTTCCCCAAATGTAGACATTTTTAAATCCAGGTTAAAAACATTTCTTTTTTCATGTGCCTATGCATGAATTCTGCACGGTAACTTTTTTTTAACTAATCTTGCTTTTAATCATTTTAATGTAATTTATTATTTTATTGTGATTATGTGTTGATTATGTGTTGATGCCTTTTACTATTCTAAATATCTGTAATATCTTTGTTTTATGTAAAGCACTTTGAATTGTCCTGTACATGAAATGTGCTATACAAATAAACTGCCTTGCTATGCCTTGCCTTCAAACAGCAAAGTTCAAAACTAACAACCAAGCCAGAAAACTTATCACTTTTCTAACATTCACACACCTGTTGTAGAACACATGCTGACACTTACCTTGATAGGCATCATCCATCGCAGCGTAATCGGCTATCGGCTCGTCAGCCTGCGAGGAAACAACGTGAGAACTGTTTGTGAAGGCTGGTGCTACAGATTTCCAAGTAAAGGAAAAGAAAGACTGCGTACCTTCAGACAGATGATGCTCTCTGGAATGATTCCCAGACTTCCCAGCGTGGCCGAGTCATCTGTCAGACTTCTTCCATCCATGGAGAGGTTCTGGTCAAATGGAGCCACGGAGAAGGCGTGCATGATCTACAGAGCAGAGCAGAGTTAGTGGTGTGTTCATGGTCTGCAGCGCTGCGTCCTGCAGTGTAAATCCTCTCACTTGGATCTTCAGCTCTTTCAGCGTCTGATTGGCTGAGACGATGAGGGCTTTCTCTCCGCGGAGCTTCCTGTGTCGGGTGCTTCTTCTGATTCCACCCAGTTTGGTCAGGTTGGTCACAGTGGGAGCAGCTGCTGATGCCGCGCTGCTGTCATCACCCAACTTCAGTCGTTTCGCACCATCTTGTGACTGAAAGAGAAACTATGATTAATGTTTAATTAAAAGATCAACGACTCATTTTTGGTGACTTAAAACGGTGAGGTCAAACACAACAGACATGAAGATGAAGCAAATCTGATGTCTAACTAATGCTGGAGCTTCACTGTGAGACTGGTGTAGACTAACAACACGGTCTTGTTCCTGACAGTTGGCTCATGTGACTCATGAAGACGATGTGCTACAGTGTGATCACCTGACTGAAGTCTGGATCTTTCTCTCCAACCACCGCTGGGTGTTCTTCCTTCTCCTCCTCTGCATCGGAGCTGCTGGCGTTGAGCTCTGGAGCTGAATCTTTCATCATCTATGTAGAGGACATGATGAAAACAAAGTTCACAGCTCCAAAAATCAGCGTTTCTCAGTTTAAACTCAGAGAAAATCCAAATGCAGCTGTTCGTGTTTGGTATTGGCTTGCTGACGCTTCATACCCTGGCGTCTTCAATGATTTTGCGGATGTAGATGGTTGCTTGGGTGTACTCTCTGAGGTCTCTCTGCTGCTGGAAAAGGAAGCTCTCTCTGCACTCCCAACACAGATCTAAAGATAAAAACACCCTAATGTCAATATCGGATAAACGGAGAACGGAGAGACAACATCTGCTGGTGTTTTAGCCTCAAAACACACCAAACAACTCCAATACAACCCCAGCATGCTCATCAGTGTACATAAATACTAGAGATGCACAGCTTTTTTCATGTTTCCGAAATAGAAAATATCGATATTAGTGACTTAATGATGTAATGCTAAATTAAGAAAGGAAGCTCATCAGACTGTAGGTGCAGGTGTACGATATCGCTAATTCTCAATCAACATATTTTGGTAGCTTAAACCTGCACAACACTTATCATTTATAAACATGAGGTCATGACATCACATCAATGAGCCTGATGGCAGTACCGGATCAGATCTGTCCCAACTCTATCAAGTACACAATCATGAATAAAGCATGTCGAGATTTAATTATTCAGATTACTGTCTAACATGTTAGATCATGTAAAGCTGGCGTGTCTGATCCACAGATGAACATTACAGGACAGAACAGGTAGAGGGTCAAATATGTTAACTTCACATTTCTAGATGCTTCACAGAGGTGATGTGAAAAAGCCGTTTTCAACAACTCTTCTACGGACATGATTTACTAGCAGGTTTGAACCGTTTTATTCACAGGACTGGACATAACATGTACTTGTTTGACACTACAGTGTATTAGTGAAAATGGACTGAATTTAATTCAGACTTTTCATTTTTTCCAGGTAAAACTAAACCGACCTGATCCCTGATTGTGTATGAAAGGTCTGACTTGGCAGTCTCACCAGGCTGAGTGGTGTAATGGGTGGTGGAACCATCCGGTGTGGTCTGTGTAAAGCAGTGGATGGAAATCGGCTGGTCAACGATGAAGAGTCTGCTGATTACGTCCCATTCGCTAGGCCAAAGCAGAGCTATACTGTGCAGAGGAAACAGCAGGACATATCAGAACGCAGCAGCGTAACCAGACTTCATGCATCGTTCAGGTTCACATTTCCTTCAACATAATGATGCATTTCCTTTAGAAACAATATGGCAAATGTTTAATTTATCCCCAGAGGGAAATTGTAACAGTGTAGTGATCGGTTCCACAGCAGAGTTTGGCCATTTCATTCCTCCTCAGCATCCCCTACAGGTGTGTTTTGGAACAGAAAGAAACCAGAAAATGTAGTGATGAGGAGGGATAATGTTATGGGACCAAAAAATAGCTGCGTTTCCATTATTCCTAAAATTATGCAAAACCTAAATATCACAATAAAAATTTGTAATGGGAACACTATTTTGCATTTACACGTCACACATATGTGTCACACTCAAGGCCAGCTGGCCACATCTGGCCCATGAATCAATTATCTTTGGCCCGCATGATCATATCTAATCCCTATTGGAGCTGGCCTGCAGATAGAGCACACACACCACCATAATACTATAACTCCCACAACGCACTGCCAGCACGTTGGTGCACCAATCACAGACCTGGAGCACAAACCTCGCTTCTTCTCTAGCAGCCTGACAGAGCTGCTCAGCTTTGTCGGCGACCCCTCTCCCGAAAAATGGCTAAAGGAAAAGTGATTTTGAAAACAGAGAACATGTTTGCAGATGTAAAGAACAAGCTATGTGTCTTCTGTGTGGAGACTGTGAGGCTGTAAATGAATTAATAACAAAAGAAGACGCTTTGACGCATGACAGATACAAGCATCTGGACAGGAAACAAAGGCTCCAAAAGGTAGAAGAGTTATTAGCTCTTTAGGCAACAGAGTTTGTAAAAGTTTTTAAGGAAACACTATGAGAAAAAATGTTGATTATAAACCAGTTTCTGATGGCAGTAAAGATGACTCATTGAATGTCATATTGTGGTATAACAGGTTGGCAGCCGTAATAGATGCAATAACATTCACTATGAACCAAGCGTATTTTTTCTACATCATGTAATTAGACTGACATTTTAAGGGTTTAAGCTAAGAGTTGAGTAACAAAAAAGTGAAAAATATGAATCTGTGATGTTTTTGGAAGAGGACTTTTAAAGCGTGTATGTTTCATGAGGGAAAGGTATTCACTACCAGACATCTAACTGATGTTTATGTAACAGACTGAAATAAACACAACTCACTGTTGAGCTTCTCCGTTGATCAGGGATTCATACGTGAACATGAAGCCTCCATGGGGACACAACAGAAGAGTGTTTCCTACATTAGACACTGGAGAGGATTTAGTGGGTCTCCTGAAAAACCAGAAAGGGTAAATTACCATCCGGATGCCTCGGCTAATTTTAACATTACTAGAGATTAAACCGACTGAGTTTGATAATGGCAAAACAAACGTTTTGTTCACCACTCAATCATACCTGATGAATTTTCTCCACTCGTCCACAAAAAACAGAGGGACTATGTAAAGTACATCTGTGCCCTGGGAAAACCAACCAGAGAGGCATTAATAGAAGCGGTTGTCATAAAAAGGGTTATTTTATCTGACAGGATGATGCTCCGTTTACCTGAGGCCACTTTGTGAGCGTTGGCCGGTTCTTTTCATGGAAGAGATTCATCAGCTGGTTCTTCTGGTCGAGGGCCATCATCTTACTGACTGCCTCGTTATCCTTTTCCTCCTGCTCCAAAGTCTGGACACACAGCAGGAGGAGTTTAAATTTCACAACATCAAGAACCTACAACCCATCTCTGAATATACCTGCCAGACATCTGTAAACCAGAGGACTTCACACTCAAATCCAGAAGTAAACGTTCATCTCACACATCTACACAGACACACGAGTCACAGCCTCCGCTGGCAACATCTACAGGCAGGAGTCCATCTGTCAGAGGTGGTTGTGACCAATCAGGAGGCTGATGGTTCAATCCCACACTTTCTGAGTCCAAAAGTCCTTTAGCAAGACACCGAACCTGATGCTTTAACCCTTAAAACTCTGCTAGATTACCAGCACCCCCCAGTCCTATCACTATGCCATCAACAGTTGGGGTAAATTGTGATGGAATTGCCCTTTAGGTGATTTCTGGAATTTTTCCAGGCATTTATATCCCATCCGGAATGTTTACATTCCAGCCACAAAATGTAGTGTTTATTTTGAGACCATATGGTTGATAATACCATAATTTAACACATTTTCATAATAAAAAAAAAAAAAGAAAGATCACCATAACTACTATGTTACTAAGAGACCTCTAGTTTGACCTGGAGATAATGAAGGAAGGAAGGAAGGAAGGAAGGAAGGAAGGAAGGAAGGAAGGAAGGAAGGAAGGAAGGAAGGAAGGAAGGAATTTATATAGCACCTTCACAGATAATAAAAAAAATAATAAAAAGAAAAAAAGCCATAAGAAAACACATACACAAGTCAAAAAACCCTTGTTTAACTAGAAAGCCTGTATGAATAGAAATGTTTTAAACTGCTTTTTAAAAGAATCGACAGAATCTGGACATCTCAAAGAGAGAGACAGCGTATTCAACCTTTTGGGTGCCACTGCTCCTCCATACATTTTTATATATATAAAAAACAGGCAGACCAACAATAGCACAAAATAGTTTGGAGTTGTAAGGGTTAATGGTCAACAAGGAAAAGACGAGGATACACTGATCAGCCACAACATTAAAACCACTGCCTGGTAAAGTGATTAATCTCAGCTTAAAAACCTGCATCCTGCTGTTCATGTACTGGTTACTCTGACACTTCCCAGTACAGAAACATTTTAGTATCCCAACAGAACTCTTCAAAAGTAGGCATAAAGCCTCTAAATTGCCATGATACCTATCTGAAGGGATGTGATGGCAAGCATGAAGAAGCCCCAACACACAGAGTCCAAGTAATGTGCTGTCCAAGTCCTGGTACCATAAATGTTCTTTACCTGAAAGGTGTGTGATCTTAGTGTTAAAGGTCAGTGATCAGCCCTTTTAACAATTATAAGAAAAAGAGTAGGATAAAAGAGAGTAACACGAAACAAAGCAAAGTTCTCGTTGTTGTTGTAAATAAAATGATTTAAAAACAATTAAATAAAATGTCTGTTGTTGAAGTTTAAAACCAAAAACACTCAGGTCACATGCAGCATGGCAGATTTACACAAAGCTTCAAAGAATATTTCCAGAAAAATGATGCAAAGGAAAAAATAAATAAATTATATATATATATATATATATATATATATATATATATATATATATATATATATATATATATATATATGTGGAGAGAGAGAGAGAGAGAGAGAGAGAGAGAGAGAGAGAGAGAGAGAGAGATATTGATAGATATTGATGGATAGATAATAAGTGATATTAAGATATGATTAGGATGCATGTGCTGGAGCCTGAAATGTTTGTTAGAGTTAACTCACCAGGCACTGTCGACAGGGCTCCTGGTTTTGGGTGAATTCTGGAGCTTTAGGGAAGTATATCCTCAGCTTGGTCCAAACTTCAGTAGATACCAACTTCCGTTCAGTTTCCAGGATGCTCAGAGCTCCTGCAGCAGGAACATGGCAAACATACTGTGGCTGTTTCAACCATTAAAACATGTTTACAGAGTGAAAGTGTTCCTGTCACCATGAGAAGGAAGTGCAAACATCACTCAGGATTACCGTGGCTACAGACGATGTCTTCATTGAACATCTTCATCTCGTCCTCGGTGCTCCCGGAGAGCTCTGAGCTGAACTCTGCAATCAAATGGATGACTGAGAACACAGGTATAACTAGAAGCCCTCAGAGCGCAGACCTCCACCAAACCATTGGGTCACTTACCTGAGAAAAACCCGAAAAGGCCCCACCCAGTACCTCCTATACGTAATGGCAAAATTATCCCTATCTCCCAATAGTAAAGTATCTTTTAAAAAATAAAAATTCCTGGATCCAGATGGTGGTCCGGATCACTCCCAAAATATAATCACTTATTCCTTTATTCCATTTTTATTCCACAGAAATAAACTAAACTTAAAAAAAATACCTATAAAGCGTGTTTGTGATTTGTTTGTTAAGTAAAAAAAAAGATAAATAAACTTAATTAAAATAAACTTAAACTTTCTTTACTGAACAGGGCCCTGCTTTTTATGGACTTTTTTTCATAAAAACACTGACGTTTCATCAAACTGGGATTTAAAGGGTTAAAATATTTCAAATAATTGCCGGTTTGATTGTTTTAATAAAAACTGAAGTTGAAAGATTTGAACAACAAAAAAAAAAAAGAATTCTGTAATGTTTTTCTAACAGTTTTTGGGAGATGACTTTTGTTTGTCCTCTAATGAGCTGACAGGGTGGTAACCTGAAGTAACCAACCAACGAGGGTTACAGACAGTGTTGTCGGTGTCGTCCTAGGCTCTTACCCTTGCTGTTGTTGGTGTGTGGTCCCTGTCCATTGGTCTGAGTGTTGCTGTGTTTGGTTTCATGCTCCTCCTCCTCCAGCTGCTCTAAAGCCAACTGCCTCCAGCTCCGCAGAGATGCTTTACCCACCCAGAAGCCTTCACCACTAAAAACACACCAAAATGCATTTTGATTTGCAACTGAGTCGTCGGACCACAATACGTTTATGT
Source organism: Melanotaenia boesemani (assembly GCF_017639745.1). NCBI lineage: Eukaryota > Metazoa > Chordata > Actinopteri > Atheriniformes > Melanotaeniidae > Melanotaenia > Melanotaenia boesemani. Next base: position 7,555,747 of record NC_055684.1, read on the forward strand.
TACAGGGTTTACCTGAGGGAGCGTTTGACCAGGTTGGAGACCTCCTTGTAGTCTTCATTGAGCTGGTTTTTCAGACGAAGTACTCTGCATCTCTGGCTGACACACTCTCTGCACAGAGAGGAGCCTGAACAAAAACCGGGATGTGATTATCGGAGAAAACCCTTCATGATGGTTCACTCATACTGATGTGTTGGACTGACCATCCATTCTTGGCCCACCACCATAGCGTTTGTAGAGGAGATCTGCAGCCTGCATGGAAACCCTCTTGGTCTCTCCCACCTTGTCTGGGTGCAGTTTTCCATGAGAGCATAGAAAGAGGGAGCTGTCTATTTCTTTGGTGGCAGCAGAGTCGTCAAGCCATTTTTTTAGCCAATCCAGAGGGATAAACTCACACTTCTCACCTGTAGAAGAAGAGCAGAGGAAAGCATCAATCAAAGACAAACAAATCCAAGAACATCTGAATTTCTACAATATCTCTGTCAAAGCAGTCGAGTGAAAAAGAAAGAAAAAGCTCTTTCAATTCTTAGATTTTAGGCACCAGGATATAAGATGAATTGCGTGGTTTTTACCAGGTAAAAAAAAAAATATATATATATATATATATATATATATATATATGCTGAGCCTGAAATTATTTCAGGACCAAGGAAGGTCAGTAAGATTTAACAATTTGAATTATTTCAAGTTCAATAAATTCAATGTCGATTCATAAACTTGGAGATCGATTTTATTCTACATCCTCTTTTTTTGATGATGTGATCCTACTCTCGTGCGACTTGCCGAGGGTTGGCGAGATCTTAGAATTTATACACAACTGGTTTCCTGTCACCTCTGTCCAAAATCAGCTCCCTTTGCCAAGATTATGTTAAAAACTCAAGTCACCAGGCATATTACCGCTAACATCAGCAGCTAACGCTAAGACATGTGCATCACCACATTCAACAACAGGAAGTGATGTCACCACGCGTGTACGTACCTTGAAATAAATCTGACAGTAGTCGTCTCTGGTCCACTCTTCTTCATATTAACTACGTTTACATGGACAAATATTCCTTCAATCTGACTGAAATCAGTCTGATCAGAGACTACATCTGACATGTTTACATGTACAACAGTAGATAAACTGATCCCATCTGTAGTGTGTTTACATGATGGAAAGATTTAATACAATCTCAACTTTATTGACATGCACAATGTGACCTAATTTGTAATAAAAAGAAGATTATAAAAAAAGATTTAATGAAAGTTGATCAAATATCTGTGAACTACTTGTGTTTTTGAGTCTGTCAACTGTTGAGATGTTTAATAATGTTTAACTCTTTCATAGTGTCCAACTAAATTCAGCTCATTTCAGTTTTGCTGTCGCCATTTTTCCAGTCTTTCCTGAACCTCATTACGTCACCTGAACCCACCTGATTTAAGCATGTACAAAAACATCCATCACAAACAGCATTAGAATGAGTGTAGACATTGTTATTGTTTTCATGTTGATCACATTGTGAAAAGCTTTAAACCGTGTCTCGGGAATGGGGTGAAATTCATTCGGATCAAGGCTGATGGGATAAGCTGACTTTTTATTCTGATTAGATGCTGCTCCACATAAACGCAGCTACTGCTGATTCACTTCATTAAGGTTAAAATGTGTCATACTTACTGAGTTCTGGGTCATGTATAACTCCTTAAAATCCTGCTATTTTAATTTAAAACAGATTTTTATGAATAAAAGACTTGTTGTGGACCAACTACTTGGACTGGACCTTTGCTGATTTAACAGGACCATCTGCTACTGGACTACTTTTGCATTTGCGACTGGTTTGAAATAAGTGTTTACTAAATCTATAGTGATGATTATAACCTGGAAAGGTGTACATGACACAAATTTCAAGAATCTTATCTTTCCAGTGGTATATAACATGGGTAGGAATTTGGAAGGGAGAATGACATGACATCCCGCACACAGAACATCTGGTATCAACGGTTTAATATCATATGTTGTTTTAACTTATTGGGATGAGCCAGAAAACATAAAAAAATATGCCATGGACGCTTTAATTTTAACATGCTCAAGCCTGTTACATACTCCATGAAAAGCCAGAATCTTTTTTCTTGTTCTCGAAGCCACAAGAACAAAACAATGTCATTTTGCTTTCATGGACCTGGTTTAGGATTTCTAGCAGTTTGTTCTCGACATCAGCCGAGCAGAACTTTCCTCTGGTGGGGCTCCATGAAGTACTGTGGGATGGTCGGACATTTGAGGTGGGCGTGGTTAACGTGGAAAAACTTAAAAGCGGAAAGTTGTCACTTCTGCTTTTCCGCTGCTGCGAGGTTGAACGGATTAACAGTTGATCAAAAACCCCCGCCTAGCCGCGGCTGAACTTTCCGCTTAAATACGAAATAACTGGGTCAGCTGTTTGTTGCACATAAGAACACAGACGTCCCTCCCAGCAGTAATGCCCGCCCCGTCGTGGACGAACATTCCTGTGGAGTTACTGAACCAAAACAAACTTTTTCCTCATTCTTGCAGTCTCTTACATTCTTACATCTCGCAGAGTATGTAACAGGATTAACTAAAGCCTGGGAGGTCTGAGATGTAGCTCTTGGGTTTTTCCCAGTTTCTCTGATCATTGCAGGTCCGATTTTAGCCTGAACGTGCTAGGATATCCACTGCTGGAAGGACTAGCAATTGTCTTGAATGTTTTCCTCCTGTAAAATAAGCTTTCTTATCTTTAGAATGATGGACTCCAGATAGTTCGGAAATTACCTCATGACCCTTTCCAGACTGATGGGCAGCAACAGTTGCTTCTCTGAGCTAATTGCTGATGTCTTTCCTCCTTGGCATTGTGTTAAAACACACCTAAATGCTTCGAATTGAAACCTTACAAGCAAAAGCTGTAAACTTCTGTTTTTACAACTGTGTAACCAAAGGTTACATATATGTGTGCTAACATTTTATATGATCATATTACACTAGATCAGGTTTTTGTTTGCGCCGCCCTATTAGCTGGACTGTCCTTTTTAACCACCTTTACATGTTCTGAACTCAAAGTCACAAACGTATACACTGTGTGTTAAATGAAATTTCTCATTAATCATTAAGGAATGTTTTTACCAACCATCTCTTGCAGGTAAAAGCTCGTAGAGCTCTTTCACCTCTTCATGCTTTGCCTTGCCCTTATCCACGCTCAGTTTCCTCATGTCGGCCATCTCTGTGCACCACTCCTCAAATTTAAGGTTATCTTGGTCTACCAACCTCTGAAGGAAGGCTGGCCGCCAACACAGAAACAAAAATCATCAAGCAGATTAATTCACTCTGATAAAGACTTCTTTGTCTGGCTGCCGTCTTTGTTTTAATCAACACTCACCCGGCACCTCGATGCTGGCCTTGACGGGATCTGAGCTCTCCTCTTTCTGGATCTTATAAACCAGCATGTATGCGTTTCTGGAGCAGTGGTAGCCTTTACTGCACTTCGGCTTTCGTGACTGAGATTTCACTGCCTCAGCTGCAGAAGAAGAAAACAAGAGTGTGTGCATTTACAGACAAGCAGAAAAATAAGCTGCGTAGTTTGCATGTGAAACACTCCTCACCAATGTCCTCCTCTATACCAAGCTGCAGCTTCTTGCCTTCCATCTTCTCAATTTCCTCATCATTGAATTTGTACCAGTCACCAGTCAGAGAGTCCTTCACGTGAGCGATGTAGTGGCCCGAGTAGGCACTGATGCCCCGATGGATCAGCACTGCACTTAGTTCATAAACACACTTCTGGTCTGGACAAAGAGGCAGAGCAAGAACACACACACACATAAGCAGTTAATTTCATACTTTGTAGTTTTGCCTACAAAATCCCACTAACTCAGAAACATAAACATCATGAGAGGAGACAGAAGATGTTTCTTCAGCAGATGTCCATTACTGTAATAATTTGTATTTATTACCTGATGTGTTATTTTCTACTGTTTAGTTTTCCCAGTTCGGACATTTCAACATGTTGCACTAAATGGATTTCAACATGGTGGACGTTCTTTTTTTACATGCTGCCCTTCAAATTGCCTTTAAATGTTCTTTCAATTTCCTTTATTTTTAACATTTTTGATATTCTTTTTATTATGATGCAAACACCATAAAGAGTAGCACCCCCTAATCTCGTTGTATGCTCTGGTTTACAATGACAATAAAGGCTTTCTGATTCTGAATTGTTGCTTTTTATCTTTTATTACTTTTTTTATATCTATCTGTCATTCTAGTGGACGGCCAAGTAAGAATTTTATCATACAGGGAAACATCTCTGTGGCTGCACATCTGACAATAAAAACACTGAATCTAAAACATTTAAGAGTCATTTCTATGCAAACAGAAGATGTGTTTTGGGTTCTTTTCCAGCCAGCTGGGCAGGAATTTAATTTGTTTCTCTAACTTTATTCTCATGTCATGTTTTGTTGTTTCAGTTTAGTTTTATTGGCTGATTTTTTTTACCCACATGTGACTCATCACATTTTTTTATGACAGACTAAACGGCACAAATCCAATTATTTAAAATCCAACCCAGGTCACTTTCAAATGTATTAAACCAGACACATATCTAATTTGTCTCGAAGGGACACCAGTCTGAATAGTAATGCCGCATTTCATCGTACTCTGCTGGCACATAAGTGAAACAACCGTCACAATTCTGAGCCAGTAGAAGGGGAATGCAGCAATATCGAATCATGGTAGATAACGTAGCTTCCGCTGGTGCACAAAAGGCCGTTTATTACACATTTGTGCTCTCCCTTTTCTATATCTCATTTTATTCATCATTTAGGCAGAAATCTGTCAGTTCCCACGGTACAAGTACTTCTAAATTAATACACAAATACATGAAGCATCCATATTTACTTCCATAAACACACGCACCGCATGATGTGATGTTTTCCTCTGCGCATGCGTGTCACTTCAGGGACACGCACTGTTCACACTTAAGTGTGATGAAGGTTGAATTGAAATGATAATGTGAACAACCATGCAAAAAAATAAAAAGTAAAAATCCGATTTTAGTCCAAAAAAAAAAAAAAAAAAAAGGATTTGAGGATTAAGACCTGCAGTAGAAAAGTAGCCAATGTCAGAGCTCCACCCAAAAACAAAAAGGAAAGAACGCAAACCTAAATAACACCGAGGATGAGGAGCAGAATATGACAGAACTGAAGAGATTCTTTACCAGCTTTTCCTTCCAGGAAAGGCCCCATGTCCAGCTGCTCCGGAAAACTGATGAATGTGTTGAGTTTCTTCTTATGGCCCGTTTGTCTGTAGAAAACAAAATAAATGTTTCTGTCACGAAACTGCAGAAACACCATAAATATTTCTATTAACAAGGTAAAACAGGTTTTAGTCACTTTAATCATCATAAATCATTTTCAGTATAAGTCTCATTAAAAACGCATTTTCAAAGTGATATTTATAAATTTTTTGATCAAGGTTTGTTTTTCTGTTTTTTATGATGGGCCGGGCTTTCCCCGGTGGGGTGGGTGGCTCACAAAGCCCTGGGTCCTGCCTCTGACCAGACTTGACTCTGACGAATCTGGTCAGATGGGGCTGGCGAGCCACTACCCCTGGTGCCCTGGGGCCTGCACTGCGTGGCAGTGGTGTGTGGCTGTGGTCTTTCTCTGCCTCCTTCTTGGTGGGCATGTGGTCGTCCCTGCGGTGGGCTGTCTGGTTCTGTGCTGTGTGATGGCTGCTGATTGCCTGGTGTTGTCCACACACGCCCACACCCCTACATACACCCACACTTGTTGTGTTAGTTGTTCATGGTTTTTACAGTCCTCCATTGGGTCCTCATGTCACAGCCAGTGGGCCAAATCTGGCCTGTTAGTGACTGCTGACTGGCCTGCAATCATTCCGATCATGGTTCCAAATTAAAATATTTCACACAAGTTTTCCTTTGATCATGGTGTAAACGTGGAATATTTCCTCCTAGCTTTCACACGAGGGACTGGATGCAACTGAAGTTCTTCTTGTCATTAGTTTACACATGGCCCTTTTTGATTGGGACTGTGAAGGTGATGGAGTGTTTGCACGGTTGAAAAATCACTATTGCCCGCATCTTGGTGAGGTTAGTAGGAGAAGAGAAGTTGAAAACAAGCATTTTAAAAAAATGGACAGATAAATTTGCCTGAATGCTAAACGGCTGTGTTTAATATGCCAAATGATGTTGCTGGATGCAGTGTTGCTAATATTAAACAGCATTACGAGACAAAACATGCTATATTCAGAGAAGCTTTCCCAGTTGGAATAACTACACGGAAAAACAAGATTTAAAGTTATCTTATTCAACCACAACAAAAATCTTGACGACTAAAACTACTTCTGATGAAAAAGTCACAGCTGCCTCGCTTCGTGTAACTTGGGAACTGGCAAAAAAGGGTAAGCCCTTTGTGGATGTTGAGCTTGTCAAAGTGTCCTTCTTTGTTTGCCGGTGAAAGACACAAAGATGAAATCATTAGCTGTGTATGGGGGCATTTTTTCCACTTTACTTAACGAACTTTAAGTGTGTGGATTACATGTCAGTAGTGGACGAGTCTACAGATGCAACAGATGCTGCGCAGCTGGCTGTTTTTGTGACAGGGAGCTTGTCAAAGACAAGCTGCTCCGTCTTTGGCCCCTTAAGAGCAACATGACAGGTGAGGCCATGTACACGTTGATTAAAAGTTTTTTTTGAAAAACATTCTGTGGAGCTGAATAAAATCAGCCTCCTTGTGACTAATGGTGTGTTATCTATGACAGGACAAGCGAGGGGCTTAGCATCACGTCTCATATCAGAGCAACAGTTCACTCACCACACTGCCTCATTCACCAGACGGTGTTGTGTGCTAAACTGTCTAATGAAATGAAAGAAGCAATGGACACTGATCAAAACTGTAACTCACATTTGCTCAACTTCAAGCTTGCAGCACCGGCTTTTCAAATTACTGCAACAGGAGCAAGACGCACAATCTTCAGACCTACTGCTGCACAATGATGTCAGATGGCTGAGCAGGGGACCAGTTCTGCAGCTTCACTGCACAGCGCAAAGAAATTGCAAAGTTTCTTTCCAGTCAATAAACAAAGAAAACAGAGGAGCTGTCTCAGTTTATGCAACACGAGGAATTTGTGGCTGTGGTTGCATTTCTGTGTGATATCACTTGCCAGTTCAACCAACTTAAGCTCCAAGGTGGGGACGCAAACGTGGGAGAGGTTTTTGAAAAAGTGAGCGCTTTTCAGACAACGTTGGGTGTTTTCATTACGGACATAGAGGGAAGACAACTCCACTTCTCCACTCTGCATGGTGTTTCTACAAATGGGAGTGTGCTGCCACATACAGTAACGTTGCTGAAAAATCTGTCAGAAAACTTCAGATCATGGTTTCACAACTTCAAAATCTCACAGCAATCGCTGCTGCTTGTGCGCAAGCCGTTAACTGTCGCTGTCCAGCAGAGGCAAAAAATGCACGGCATGCACCATCATTCTGCTCTCATGATGCTGGACAGAACAGGTAAAAAAAACACACAGCATTAAGTTACACAGCAGATTATACTGTTGATGGATAACCACCATGGATTACCTCCAAACAACTGTTGATGTCTAGAAACTAAACACTGCAGGCAAAAGTTGCCGTTATCAACTTCTTCAGGATTTCTGTCCAGGAGCAGGGAGAGTTTCTCTTCACAGTTTGACTCATTTTCCAGTTTTGCTGCTCCTGCTTGAACCAGTTTTTAAACATGGCAGTCTTAACATTAAGCTGGTCTGGTTGGACTCCATAAACCAGCACAGCATCAGGTTGTTTGTTTCTTTTAGTGCTCGAGTCAGAACTTTGATCCTGATTCTGAACTAGCACTGGAACCGGTTTGGGGGAAAAAAGTCTCTCAAGTTAAGCAGAAATTGTGGGCGCAGTCTGTGAGTTTGTAAATGTTAACAGAGAGAAATCAGATGTGTGGTTTCAGTGTGTGTGAAAGGAGAGAATCACATGTAGCAGCTTTAAGGAGGAAACGGGTTATCAAACAGGATTAGATCAAAATGTAAAACAGTCGGGTAGCTGACAGCTGAATCTATTTTGCTGCTTTTCTCTAACAGGAAACAATTTCTTTGTTTAGCTGCGGTGACGGGTACAGTGTGTGTGTAACAGTTACATCAGTGCACTGACCGATCAAAGACAAAGCGCATGAGCTGCAGGTTGAGCGTTGGAGGAATGCTGTGGAGTCTGATCCTCCGGGTGGCGTTCTGTTTACTCTGACAGCTCTCACAGAAGTAACGGTTCTCCCCATCCAGCTTCTCCTCCTGCAACGCAAGGTGCAGAAAGAAATGTGACAAGGACACACACACACACAAATAATATTCTAATAATGTTAAAAAATATTAAATAGTTTAAAATACATTTTCAGCAGAAATTCTTTTTATTTATTATCTCATATCAATCTAAATCCCACTGAGACACAGAAAGTGAACCAATTCGTTCTGGTTTTGTGGTGCTAAACTAACTGCTTTCCACGTGGAGCCACTGAACGTGGCAGAGAATGAAAGTTTTACCTTCAAGAACTCTGTGACGCACTCTGTGAGGTTCTTGTGGCCCTGAATGTTCAGCTCCAGCTCATAGAATCGGGACGGAAGAGCAGATGAACGACCACATTGATTACATCTGAGGAAATAATCCAAACAGAAATAAATACGTTATACAGTGAAATTATGTGTGGATACATTTACTGTGTACATGAAGGACTCTGAAACATTAAACAGTGTTTTTCTGTCTTTTGGTTTTATATGAGTTTTTGTCCATGAAGAACGGGAATGATTGAGTCTACAGCCAGGACAAATGTTAAGTACGTGTGGTTTTACCTAATGAGTCTACATGCTGGTTTGTTTGAAAAACGTCTTATGACAGGACGACAGCGTTGTTATGTGTTACAGACTGGCATTAAGAGTTTATCACTCCCTTCTGGTAAAGATAAGTTTCTGTGCAGCATCTTGTATCATAAATCAATCTTATAAAACTACACAGAGAACATAAATATCTACATCTAAGGATTTTACTGCAGTCAATGACATTCTCAACCCTATCTTTCAGATCATATTACTCAGCTAACCTCTTTATCATAAGACCCCTCTTTACAGCAGGCTGCATGAGATCTGTGCAGCCCAGATGTTTGCACACACCAGGAAGCAGCGATCCTAAAGGCTCATTCATGCTCAGCGCAGAAGATGGATACGCAGACGAACGGGCACTTATGTCAGTATCCTGCATCGTTTACACACATAATTTGGTCAGTTTCCGCGGGGCTTGCGGATCCGTCGCTTGATGCAGCAAACGGAGCAATACCACCTGAAACTGGCGGGAGCAGTGTTGAGCGGTGGAGTTGACATGAGACCGGTGAAAAGAACAAACCACAGAAGAAGACAACGAGCACAACTGTTGAGATGGCAATAGCTTATGAAGAAAGGTGTGAGTGTGTCAGGTGTGTTGGGTGGTTGCAAACAACTTCTATAAAGGAGCACCAGAGTTTCCTGACTGGTAATTTGACAAACTGGCTATTTTATTTATTAAAGGCACTCCGAGCATCGTTTGTGCAAATCATCAATTTAGTGATGTGTCTGAAAGACACTACAAAGCGAGAACTAATGCTGCTGCAGTTTGAGAGGCGATGTGGACATGTCCTACCACACATGCTTCAGTTTTTCCTTATCTGGCCGTCTCATTTCTGACTCTCAGCCAAAGACACCTGGGATCGTGCCAGCAAAAAACTTTATTTAAAATTTCTTCTATAAAATTTTAGTTCAACTGTAACAAACTAACACATTTATCTCATAACGAAAGAGGGACATCACTGAACAGTTTAACACTCAAGATTTAAAATACACCAACTGTTAGGATAGAATAATAGAACTAAATAAACCTTTATTGTCCACTAAAGTGGAAAATTGTCATCAGCTCACCAACACAAACGAAACGCACTTCCAAAATATGGTACGCTGTGACGGTGCAATAAAAACACAATTAGAAAAATGACAAGAAAATGTCCAAAAGGTTAACAATAAGAGGTAAAAAGTAAATATTCAGAATTTAAATCATCCTCTGTGGATTGGTCACTTTTTTAAGTTAAAAATGTCGATGGCATTTGGAACAAAAGACATTTTGAAGGGACTCTAAATCGCGTTCTTGACTTCAGGAGCTCTACCTGACAGGACAGAAGTTGGCCGCTATCGGCCAGGATTCTCTTAGCCCTCCTCTTTGTCCTTTCAGTATAAATATTCACAAGACGCAGTTGGTGATGTCCCAAAACTTTACATGCCTTCTCCACAATCCTGATTAATTTGTTTTTGTGCTTACAACTTAGGTGACCAAACCAAGCATATACATGATTAACTGTTCCCGGAATAACTGTAAAACCGTGTGTGATGAGAAGGCTTACACTGTAACATAGGAGAACTGTCCACAGAACTGCTGCTGAATGACATTTTGCAGGTTGGGGTTCTTCTGCTTGGACAATGTGTCCTCCAACAGAGACAAAAACAGCTTTGAAAATTCTTGTGCATCCTGAAAAGGAAAAATTTTAATTCAGTGCTCTGTAGTTTAAAATAATGAATAAGCTGACATTCTCACTCGGCTGTGTAAACACTGTCCTGGGCCATTTATCAGCCCTGTTCCTGTGTTAAGCCGTGAATCGAGCTCTGCATTTCTCAGTGAAAATCAAACAACTTTGGTTTATGTGTGACGCACCTGCTGCTGTCCAGTGTCCAGACCCAGAGCTTTGACCAGTCCCGATGGGTCGATGTACTTTCTGTTGCTGTTCTGGAGCAGAGCAAATAGATACTGCAGATGTTCACAGATGGACTGGGGCTCGTAATCTGAGAGAAACAGCAATGCACATTAGAGAGAAACACATGAACACAAAGATGCAAACCTTCAGAGCGGACACCGTCTGTGTCTGCTCTGTCACACCAGACAACAACACTTTGTTAAAATCATGAAACAGAAATTAATTATAAATTAGCAACAGAACACTTGTAATGTTGAGGACACCATCATTACTTTCAACAACATAGTTATTATTGTTCTGGTCAGCTTGATTAATAGAAGTTAGGAGTGAAGTTATATCTTAGATTAATTACCAAACAGGCTAGAATGAAAATAAATATGACATGAACTTATTTGTTTGTTTTAAATTATCTGGTGTTGGTGAGGGTGCTTTGTTTAGTTATAGCTGTCGGTGAATAATGAACAAAGATGTTTCAGTTGAAAACAAAAGAAAACAGGAAGAGATTGAATGGACCAGCCAAACCCTGCCCAGTTCTGCATGCTAGTTGTATGTGGGTCACTTATGGTGGATAAACATGTGAAATCAAACTTGAAGCAGGGAATAAGAAACAAAGGATCACTCCTATGTCTGATGCTCAGCTATACCAGAGTCTGTGTTGTGTTCCTGTGCTCGGGCATTGTGGCACAGATAAAGGCTCCGACGAAGCTCCAGGTTATGGAACCAAACTTGGAGGAATGTGTTGACATAACATGTTGCACCGAGGTTGGTCAGGCCTACAAATGTGTTCTGAAAGAGGGGAAAAAACAGACATAAAGAAGAAATAGGGTGAAGTTTTTCTTTAGGTATGGTATGATGAAAAATTTCCAAGTAAATGCAAAGTGAGTAAATAAATACCTTGTCTCGGCGCTCTGAATTTGGGTCATCAATATTGTGGAAAGCATTTTCATCAATTTCCCCGAGCCACGCCTGTTCACCGATTCCCACAAGGCAATTGGGATTCCCTTTGCAATTCCTCCTGGAAACACAATTCATGGTCATTACATTCAACTTCTTCAAACTACTTGTTATCTCCTTGCAGGTCATCTGCTTGTGTTGTTTCTCTTATGTGTAAATAATACAAGAATATGACACATTTATGTTACTCTGCAGCCCACAAAGCTTCAAAAACTTTTAAATGAGTCTTTAGTGTGCAGAAAGATGCCAGACAAGTCCGAGCTAAGTAATATCTAAAATATAACTGATAATAGTGTTGGGATGCTTTTTAAGTACCATCGTGAACTACACGATGGTACGTGGGACTGAAGAGTGTTTCTATATAAAGTTTACAAAACTGCCAGTTACACTATGAAGGCTCGTGCGCCAGCAGATTCAAATCAGCCCTGCAGAGCGAGGCATTGAACCATTAACCTCAGATTTTATTTTATTTTCCTGCTACTTGTCATTTTACTGACGTGAAACAGAATCATGCTGTTTAATCACATGAATACTGTACCTGCAGGTTCCCCTCTTACAGGCCGGGAGATTGATGCGGTATGCTAGCTCTATGTGCTCCTGCTTGATTTCTTCTGGTTTGACCGTTTCCACCCAACGCCAAGCCGCTTTTTCCAACTGTACACGGGGCGCCATTATCCTAAAGTGTAGCGTTTGCAATAATCACATATATAATTCGGGAAAAACAAAAGCAAGAAAACAAATGACTAAAGGATGTCAAATTATTCCCGGGAATGCTAACATAGCCAGTTAGCCGAAGCTAAACAGAACTCGCAGGTCACTGCTAAGTCTTTACCAAGTAGCCCTGCTGTTAGCAATGTCGTGCTACTTAACCTAGCCAGCTCATTTAGGCTTTGTTGTACTAATACTACCTGGTTTAACTAAATTAACTAACGTTTCGTCTGACAATGCGTAAACACTCATACACGATTATAGAATTTACGATTAAAATAAAGTAATTTCAGGGAAACGTCTGGATTAAACACTTCAATCGTGTTGTTAGCTTGCTAGCTAACTAAAATGAAGCTAGACCGACCGGCTGTGCTAGCTAGTCATTTACCCATGTAAGCTACTTTCTGTTTAACGCAGCCTGACGCTAAGGTAACGAATTTATTGTGTTAAAATTAAACTTTAACGGACCTGTCATGCGTGCAGCTGCTACATCAATATTTTAATGTATTTTCACATTTTATTTACGGTTAATTTTAGATTTAGCGCCCTTACGTCAGTTTATAAATAAATAATTTCTCCGCTCAAAATCAACACGACGTCAACAAGTGACGCAGTGACGTAATTTTGTTGCGGTCAGTCAGACGAAGGGACACCCGCGGACGTTGGCCTCTTCTCCCCTAAATAAGACAAACTTGACTAATAATTTATTTTGCATTGTTATCACGTTTTCAATACTTAAAAAAATAACAATTTTAAGCACTATTGAAGTTCTGCTCTGGTCTTCTAAGCTACTTAACAATAGTTACTTAGGAAAACCTCATCAAAGTGCATGTGATAGTATAATTTATAATATTATGTGAATTAGCAGCAAAGAATCTTGACTAGGGAGAGAGAGAGAGAGCGAGAGAGTCTGACCACTGCACAAAGCTTTCTCCAGCACATCCCAAATATCCTCAGTAGGGTTGAAGTCTGGACTCTGAGGTCTGGACTCTGTTGTGGCTAGTCCATGAGTGAAAACAATGTTACATGTTCCCTGAACCACTCATCAGGGAAGAAAAAGTCCATTGATGGAATAACTTGGTCATTCAGTAGATTCAGGTAGTCAGCTGACCTGATTCTTTGGATGTTGCTGAACCTAGACCTGACCAACTGCAGCAACCCCAGATCATAGACTGCCTCCGCAGTCTTGTACAGCAGGCACTAGGCATCACTTTATCTGCCTATCTTCTTACCCCGATGCTACCACCACTGGAACAGGGTAATTCTGGAGTCATTAGACCACACACCACAGGCCAGTCTTCTTAACAAATTGAAGCTTTTTTTCTCCAGTTAGCCTCACTGATTAGGTTTTCTTATGGCTACATAGCTGTTCAGTCCTAATCCCTTGAGCTCCTGTCACATTGTTCATGTGCAATAGTTCTTACTTTCACTAACAAAGCCCTGAGTTCTACTGGTGGTTTGATTTCATCAAAGTGATCACCATAATTCAAGATTTTTTTTCTTTACCCCTTTTTTTCCTGGAAGACTATGGTTCCCCACTATCCATTCAGTGTTTAATAATGCATTGGACAGGTCTTAACCCCATTTTAGTTGTTTCTGCTATCTTCTTTCATATTTCCTCTGCTTGATGCCAATGATTTGACCCTTCTGAAACAGACTAAAATCTTTTCCAAGACCACAGGATGTCTTTTTATATGTTTGTTTAAGAAATGAGAAGCAACTCATTGCCTCATTTCAGGTTAAATAACTTGCTGCAGCTCAAAGATAGTTGCCCATACAGTAATTATCCAATAAGAGGCTCCCACCTATTTGCTTAGTTGTATATAATAAAGTTAAATGTTTTTATAGTGTGATTTATATTTTGTTAAAATGTGATAATACATTGTTTGAACATATACAAAGATCACATTTCTATCGCAATGTCATCCAAGATGTTTAATAACAGTAGAACCTCTGTATGGACCTGTTTCAGAAAGCAAGCTCAGCTAACTCTAAGTCTGAAAAGAAACTGTTGGCTTACTCTGAGTTGAGCAATTCAGAGTTTCTGGTTCCAGATCAGCTACCAGAAGTTGGTTGGTTCCATAAACTCTGACAATCTTTATTCTGATTAAAACTGGAACATGTTGGTTTAAATATTGATGGATAAAATAAAATCTGAGTTTAATTCAGGTTCAATCCCACTGGGAAAAATCACATGTGGAGGAAGCGGAAGATGAAGAATAAAAACATCTTTCAGGAAGTTAAGGTAGATTGTTGTAGGCCATGATTGGACAGTCTCCCGTATCTAACTAAGCCTCCAGCCACAGTCTAAAACCCTGCTGTTGTAAGTACCTAATAGCATTCTCAGGTTTAACCACATATGTTTTCTTTTTTAAATATCATGAAGCAGACTGAGCTCCTTCATCACAGCAGGAAGAAGAGGATGGTGAGGACACGTCTGCTGGGATCCAGAGAGGCCGACAGAGGAACTAATAGCAGATCTCTACACTGACTTCTTTATGTAATTATGATTTCAGACGAGTGTGAGAACTTTCCTCATGACGTTACACACCGTTGTCTTTCCTAAATGTTCTGAGTTTTTGAGTTATAAAGAAAGGTCCCATTTATAAAGAAAAAAAGTCTAACAAAGAAAGACAGCTCAATGCATAAAACTTGTTGGGACATCATCATGTGTGATGGTGGATACGTACGGCCGGGGAATTTGAGTACTGTTCAGTCAGATGGGCCTATTCATCAGGAAATGACAGATCATCTATTAGAGGTCAGAAAATCCTCAGCTTGTAAATCTCTAGGATCAGGTTACTGCGGACAACTAATGTCGGACAGCTGCTTCAGGTGGAGGAGGCAGGTAGAAACTTAGAGCTTCAGACCTGCTAGCGAGTAAGCTTACTACACAGTGAGTGAGTTACCATGGTAACAGACTTGGAAGAAGACTTACCTCTCTTTCTGGAACGGAAAACCCAGAGTTTCCCTCAACTCAGAGCTAACATACTCAGATTTTCAACATAAGCCGCTCTCGGGAGCAGATCCCATATCATGGCCCAAACATGAAGTAGAACAGTTTCCTCATTACACGTTAGTATGTTTTCATGTTCTAACAACAAAACTTATCACATTGTAACGTGAAATGTTTCATGATCAAACAATATATAATCACACTTTAACAAGATATAAATATTGTATATACAAATATATATAATGTATTGTATTGAAATTGCAATGAATAAAACTCAGAAAATGAATCTGCTGCTTCACATCTCTTTGTTAAGCAGAATTCTCATAACACTTCTCATAGTTTCATCAGATTACTTTATTTGTGTTAAACAATTTTAAAAAGCTGCTTATTGGTCCGTGTCTTCTTCAGATGAACCAGTTATTGTAACTGCACAGTTAAAAACAATACCTGCAGTCACCTGATAACAGTAAGTACTTGTATATTTGCAGAAACCACACCTTTGTAGAAGTGTGTGTGTGTGGGTGTGTGTGTGTGTTAGGCCTCATTTATACTTGTATGTATCTGTTTATAACTTTGAGATGGTACTTTTTAATACAGATGGACAAATGTGTTGTCCTCCACAAAGCTAAGACAGAGTCTTCAGGGATGCTGCTACGTGTTGATAAAATGCTGATGGCTGAACGTGAGCTTGAGCAGAGTGGGCCCAACAGCAACCAGTTTCATAATGAAGGGGAGGAAAAATGGTGAAAACAGGTGAACCAGTTTAAAGCTCATCTGGACATTTAATTATGAGTTTAAGTCCAGAACAAAGCAGATCTTTGTCTACTTTGACTTCTCCATTTCCACAGATTTCTGGGACCGCCACCAAGAGGCAGCAAAACACTGCAGCACGTGTGAAACCTGGAAAAGTGTTTAGACATTCATCTGTAAGCTCTTTGTATTAATCCTTCTTTGCTTCTCTCTGTCATCTTTGACAGTATAGCTGTAATCTGTTAGGAAATCTTTTTCAAACAAGGGTCTAAGTCTGATTATTGCTTTTGTAACCGCACGTAACCCATGAAGCTGTTAACTAACCCAACTCCTCTCTGGTCTTGCAGTCAGAAAAGTTTGTGTCTATCCTTGACTGCACTCTCTAGATACTCATCTAGTTATGATGACTAATGATGCATTTAACCGGCCTGTTGCACGTCTTTGAATTAGCCTCTGACATGAATATAATCTGCTTAGCTGGGCTATCAGTGCTGTGCAGCTGAGAAACAAGTGTTGTTCTCAGCAGACGTTATCTTTATGTTGCTGAACAAACACTGAAGTGTTGAAAGAGTTCAAATCCTACCAAAGTTGTTGTGCTAAATTTAAAACACAAAGAAGAGGAAGTGCTGTGACCTGAAGACACACACGCTCGGCTGGTTAACCTTCACTCAAGTGCATCATCACAGCTTTGGTGGACATATGGTTTGGTTACATGGTCATCCCGGCAGGTATGCTGACTATCTGTAGCTGAGATAATCACGTGTTATTTTCATCATGTTGTGTCAGTGGCTGCTGCTGTTCACTACAGCTCAGCATGCGAGTCCATGTGAAAATGTTCAATACGACACAGACGATTCAAAAAAAGAGTGAACAGCATGTCCACGCAGACAGTTTACTACAAGTATTTAATCAATCACAATTTTAGTTTTTTTCCAAGCAAGAAAGTAATTGAATTTAATTTCATTTCATTATAAAAAAAGATTAATGAAGCTAAAATTCTAATTTATTTCACTTATGATCTAATCAATGGAAATTTAATAAAATGAAATAAAATATTATTTTCTGTTATGTAATATTATAACATAAATAAAATATGAGTGTTGTGTTGGCCATAATAAAATATGAAGCCATTATCACACTATAGGTGGAAAAAGGAGACTGTAGAAGAGAAACGATGCCTTCACAGTCAGAGATGTTTCTCTGACTGTTATTCATTAACTGAATTAAAGTAAAATAAATTAAACATTCTGTCAGACATGGTGATGGGTTATAATTTTTTAAACCAAAAGCATTAATCTGCCTGTAGCTGTTTTACAAAGTGACAACAACTGCTAACCAACTAATGTCAAAATTTCCAATAAACATGAACACATCATCCTGCAGTGGATGAATGGACCAGGCTCCGCCCCTCCAGTGAAGACCTGAGTCCAGCTACAGTGTTCAGAGACATACTCAGACACCTGAACTCAGCCGTGTCCATCCCGCTCCTCAGGTAACATTTACTAATCTTCTTCATTTAACTGTTTTTTGTTCTTTTTTAGGTAAATCTTGATCATTTTCTCAGTTTTCTGATCTCCATGCCCTTGCTTGTATCATTGTAGTTAAAAATTTAAACCTCAGATCAAGCAGATCTGTAAATTTCTGAGTCTCATGCACACTCAGTGAAGCACTGCAGTTTGCAGCATTCTGAGGGAAAGGTTTATTATTTTTTTGCTAAGTGTTGGATTTCCTAAATTAATGTATATTATGTGCTACAATTTTGTTTTTCTTTTGTTTTCTTTTGTTTTGTTTTGTTTTGTTTTGTTTTCTTCATCTTTAAATTGCAAAAAGTCGAATTTGTGAAGAACAAAAATAGCATTCATGGCTTTAGAGAACTAAGTTTAAAGCTTAAATCTGTATTTAGACAATTTTTTCACTGAATTAAACCTGTAAGAACTTTTCTGGGATATATTTGGAGAACTATGTGTGCTTGTTAAAAAATGAAGTCTTCCAAGAACAGAACATCTAAAGTTGATGTTTTTGGGAGCATCTAAAGGGTTTTGGGAGCCCACAGTTCATTGACTTTTCATGGTCAGACCTGAAAAACGACCCAGTTTTTGTCTTGTCAGAGAATCAGCCCTTAATCTGTTCCCACAGCTGACACAAGGGAGGAGAAGAGGAGCCGAGGTAGAGGAGGAGGAGGGAGGGTGGGATGGCTGGGAAGATTAACCAACCGGCTATTTATCTCTCTAATCCTCGACATTTTTGAATCTTGTGTAACTGATAGGTACAAACAGGCTTTACTAGGAGAGCTAACCCGTTCTGGACATGCAGCTTTTTATATAACCAGAAAAGGGGAAACTGGGTGACTCCTCAAAGTATGATGGAACAGGGTCCAGGTTCAGGGAAATACGTATCCTGGAAACCAAAATATAATAAGTTTGCATCTGGTCATGTCATTATTTACTCTGAGATGTGAAGGACACCATAAATAAAGGGAATTAAAACATTTAAAAAATGGAATTATGATGATAAACTCTCTTCATCAACATGTTGTAAAGAAAGTCAAGAGAAGAGCCAACACCGTTAGTTAGGAGTTAGTTAGAAACTCTTCCTCTTGCCAAAGTGCTTCACAAATTTACTGAATGATAAAAATTAGAATTAATTATTGTAATTTCTGCTTCAGGAGTCTACGGCAACGTCAGAGCCAAGATGGGGCGGAAGGAAATCATCTGCAGCTGGAAGAAAAGCATCAGCAACATCAAGGATGTGTTTGACTTCAAAGGGAAAATGGGATCGTAAGTATAGCTGATAGAATGTTGATGGAAAAGCAAATGATGTTTCTGAAGGAGGGATGGACCTCACAGCAGGATGATCAGGTTTATATATGTCATGTAGAAAAGCTGGTTTGAATGGATGTGGATCCACAAGAAACATCATGTGACCATTTTTCCAGGAGAACATGACATGTCTGACTGAATATATATAATAAGAAAAGATGTGAATCATCATCAGTTACTTTCCAGATTTCCACCACTGTTTCAGAGATACGATACGATATGATGCAATACAATGTGATGCGATGCAATATGAAATGTTACAATACAAAACTAAACAATTCGATACGTTATGAAACAAAACAATATGATACAAAGTGATGTGATGCAATGCAAAATGAAACGATACGAAACAAAATGAAAGGAAGCAATGCAATATGATATGATACGAAATGATATGATATGATACGTTCAATACGATACACCATGATACGATATAATATGAAACAATGCAATACAAAATAATATGATACAATAAGATACGTAGTGATTCGATTTGAAATGATATGATACAATACAACATGACACAAAGTGATGCGATACAATACGAAATAAAGTGATATGATGCAACATGAAACGAATCAATACAAAACAAAGCAACGTGAAGTGAAGTGATGTAAAATTATGCGATACGATACAAAAAGAAGCAGTGATGCAATGTGATGTGGTGTGATGCGATGCAATACGATAGCTACATTGACAACATCAATACACCATGCAACGTTTCAGCAAACCACTGTAATCTACAGATAATCAACAGCCACACAGCAGAAATCATAAAGAAGTATTGCACAAATCCCCCATTTAGGATAAAAATTTTGGTAACACAGAGAGCAGTTAGAGGACTGAGAACACTCCTTTGCATCTTCCCAGTGAGCAGTCTGAGATCAGCTGAGGATAATCCTGTTCATCGTCTGCCAGGAAGCTGCTTTTATCAATGGGCCCTCTTGTTTGTAATCTGCTCACCACAGAGGCTGCTGGTGAAGGACGACTGGGCTGCATACATCTCATTAAATAATGATCTTTAGAACTTTCTGGATATGTCATCCTTAACCAGTGGGATGCAGATGAAAAAAAATCTGTACAGCAAACATTTTATCTCAAGATTCTTGACAATTTTAAATGCTTTTGTTTAATTTTCAGCTATTTGTTTTATGTCTTTCCATTAGTTTCTCATTAAGAATATCAAAAACTGTGCAACTGAATAAAATTACGATTTAAATCATAATATTTCTAATTTCTAATTCAGATTAAACAAATATTAACTAACACCGAGGTTTCCCACCTAGTCGGTATAAAAAAGACTGAAACCTGCAGGGGCATCTGTTTTCCAGCAGGTTAATGTTTTTGTTTATCTGCATCAGGAGCTGACACAACATGTTTATTTCATTAATCACAGTCACCTGTAACAAACAGTCTACTGATGGAGAATGTGTCCTGTAGTGTGAAAGCTGCTTTACTGCTCGGCTGGCTGTGAATGAGTCATGTGTGTGTGCTGACGTCAGAGCAGCAGTGCAGGAACATCCTAGCACCACTTCGTTAGAGGATTATGTGTCTGACTGACTGCTTCAGAGCTGAATGAGTGTAAAGGGAGGTGGCGCGAACAGGTGCATGCTGATGCAAACATGAGACACCTAGTCTGAGTCAGCTCACTTACTGCGTAAATCCAGCAGAGCTTCACATGAACTGCAATGCATTTAGTCATCATAGTAAAATGAAGCAGTAAGGTAGTTAGGACGGCTTCACTTAAAAGAAAAATCAAGATAAAATAAAAATGACTAATCTGTGGATTAAAAATCCCTGAATGTTACATTTTCTTTCAGAACTGTGAGATAAATCAGCTGTTTACCTGGTTTAGAGCAGGAGACAAGTATCAGTTTGTTTACAACAGACTTTTACTTTTGTACCATAGAGTGATGAAATAGGTCTTAGAATGTGTACATAATAAATGTGATACAGATGGCATTAAAGGGTTAATTAAAGAAAACATGCAATCTTCTACTACAAAAAGTGTAAAGCCATAGCCACCTGAATCTCAGACATTCTAGAGCACTTTGTGGTGAACGTGCACGTACGACAGAGGCAGCATCCTGCAAAAGGTAGTGATAAAACCAGCGTTATGTGTGTGTGTCAACCAGTAAACTGTCATGGCTGAGACACAACCATGATTAAAATAGTATAAAATCAAGGTTTTGTGTGTATTTAAATTTTTAACTAAATTATTTAATGATATTTTTAATTTTCTATTCTTAATATTCTTTTACCAAAATAAATACAAGTGCACTGGGAGGCCTTGGCAGGGGGTCAAGATTCAAGAATCAAGATCTCAAATCTTTACCGTTTTACTATCTTTATCGTCATTATGCAAGCGCAGCAAAATTTTGAAGAGTCTTTTGGCTTAAGTACAAGTGATTACAATTTTTTGCCCATATGTGACTCATCCGATTTTTTTAATGACAGTCTAAACTGCACAAATCCGTATTTTTTTTTATTTTATTTTTTTTTTTAAATCTGACCCATGTCACTGTCATATGTGGTCCTAAATCAGATATGCAGCTGATTTGTGTCTAAACAACTTCAGTTCGAACAGTAATATCGCATTTCATCCAACTTTAATGGCACAGAAGTGAGACAAATGTCACAATTATGTGCCGGTGGAAGGGTCATGCAGCAGTGTCCAATCATTTCATTAATCAATTGGACATAATTTTGTTGGTTCTCTGACCACATTTGATACACAAATATGCAAAGCATCCATATTTACTTCTGTAAACACAGTGGAATGAAACCCTCATTCATAAATCTGGTGATTAAACAAATATAATAAGTCAGAATCCTCCTTGTTATAACTGTGCTTTCTGAGAAGTTGGTTTCTAAGTTACTAATTAAGCACCCAAAGGTCATACCTCTCTGCACCATCCACAGATTGAGTTTCATTATCGTCTTTCCACACAATGTCTTTTTAGAGGCAATGAAGGCAAGACAAGGCAAGTTTGTTTGTATAGCACATTTCATGTATAAGACAGTTCAAAGTGCTTTAAATAAAACATAAAAAGCATTACAGATGATGCAAAGAAAGCATTAAAAAGTAGTAAAAAGCTGCAACAAATACCAAAATGACAATATAATCAGAAATTAAATTAAAATAAATAAAAGCAAGATAAGTTAAAAGTTGCCATGCAGACTTCATTCATAGACATGAGAAAATAAATGTTTTCACTTCCTCACTGGAGGACATTTTGACCTATCTATCTATCTATCTATCTATCTATCTATCTATCTATCTATCTATCTATCTATCTATCTATCTATCTATCTATCTATCTATCTATCTATCTATCTATCTATCTATCTATCTATCTATCTATCTATCTATCTATCTATATTTACCAATCTTTAAAATATTTTTCACTATGCCTATTCCATATACCGCACTGTAAGTGTTTTTAATTTTATTGTTAAACTGGTTTATACTCATAATTCCTCATTCCTGGGTTCAAGTCCTTGGTTTGCGAACAGAGATCAACCACTCTGGGTCCCTGAGCAAGGCCCTTAACGTCCCCACGCATGTTTCTTACTGTCCAAGGTTCAACCAGACAGAATCTGCAACATTTCTCTCTGTTACAGGATAAAACATGAGAACTTTGTGGGATTGGAGGACTTCTATGAGAGCAAGGCCCTTAAGGGTGCCAATGCTGTAAGGCATTGGCAACATATTGCTATCGCTCTGCGTTTATTCCGCTTATTATTATTATTATTATTATTATTATTCCTTTTCCGCTCCAAACTTTGACGGCTATCTCCTCCTACAGCTTCGTCCCCACGTGTCGAAACATGGCAGCACACTGCTCTAGGAAACAAAGCGACTAATACCAATTGGGATTATGAATATAAAAATGATCATTTTTAAATCATGTCTCTTTTCTGATTATTTAAATGAAAAAACAAAAACAAAACAAATAAAACAACAACAAAAAAAGTCATGCAAAATTCCAATTGTTCAATTTAATTTACAGAACTTCATAACAAATGAAGCCATTTTTGACGTCAGTGTTGCTAAGTTGTATTTACAGACAGATTAAATACTTGATAGTTTTTCAGAATTTTATAAATCTGAAATGTGCTTGTTTTATGTACAAAGTTCTCTGTGTGCTTCATCCTTAAATTGAATGTTTTAAACAGACCTGACCACCATGAGAGGGGTCCTTCTGGTAACATTGCAGATGTGTTTATTTGTAATTTCCTGTTTTATATGTACGTGCAAAGTCATATCTTTATTGTCTTCTTACCTGCTTTTGTCTCCATGTCATTTCACCTTCTGCTTCTGTGCTTGCTCTTTTGCTCAGGGGGTCATTTTCGGAGGTTTTCATGGTGAGGGAGAAGACAACAGGAAAACTTTATGCCCTGAAATGTCTGAAGAAAAAACACCTCACTCATAGCAACCTGGAAAATGAAATCAATGTGCTGAGGAGGTAAGTTGCTCGCAGCTGCACAGCTTTCCATGTTTTCTTACTGTCCAAGGTTCAACCAGACAGAATCTGCAACATTTCTCCCTGTTACAGGATAAAACATGAGAACGTTGTGGGATTGGAGGATTTCTACGAGAGCCGGACACATTACTACCTGGTTATGCAACTGTAAGTATTTATACTGATCATTTGTCTGATATCTTGTTCTGTGACCCTCAAATAAGGGTGAACAAAGCTCACACTGATGCTTTTTATAAGGGACTTTTTATCTACATGTACATCGTGTTTACTTGTTTTTTTAAGCTGAGATGAAGAATTTATTTCCCTGCTATTTGGTGTGAGGTGGATGTTTTTAGCTTGTTGTGCTAAAATGAGTCTGACTCGGTTTTGTTCCTCATATAAGTCAAAATCTTTAAGGAAACATAAAGAAAGAAAGAAAATCACTTGATGTAGTTACCTAACTCATATTTCAGGATGTTTGTTTTTCTAAGACCTTCGATTCAATACTAAAACGGAAACTTTTAGAGGAAGATTCTGACTCTTCTTTTGTGTGTCTGTGTGCATGTGCAGGGTCTCTGGTGGGGAACTTTTTGATCGCATTTTAGACAAGGGTGTTTACACAGAGAAGGACGCCAGCAAAGTGATCAAACAGGTGCTGCAGGCTGTCAGCTACCTGCATGCAAACAGCATCGTGCACCGGGACCTAAAGGTATTACACTTCTATGAACAGGACTGTCAGAAACATGATATTTGGATAAACTATCATAAAAAAAATTGTGTTTCTTTATTTTGAGCCTGGTGTGATTGAAACACCTCGGCGATTGCCGTCTGTCACAGCGTGCCATCAGAAAACATGGTGTTGTTCAGTTTTCAAGAAGACTTCCATCTTCCATCCAGCTCCCATCCAGCTTTGGTGGATTGTTTTTCAGATTAGTTTCTTTTAACCATTAAGCATTAAATATTTCCCAGTAAAGCTGCATCTGTTTCTAATCTCTGCTGATGTGCAGCCTGTCCTCTGCACATTTCTGTTTGGGTTGTCTGTCGATCTCATGTATGGGCCTGTAGTCAGCCTGCATGACGCCACAGAGGTGTGGATGATACCTAAATTTTGTTAAAAATCTCATTAGAATATTCAAATAAGAGAAAGTAGAAAAAATAAATAAATAAAATAAAGAGTATAATGTCCTGCTACCTGTTCTCTGATGGTAAAATGATGCCTCTGAAAGTTACTTCCCACATTAAGCATTACATGACATCAGCGTTATTTACCTCCAGTCCTCGATGGCCACCGTCCTGCAGGTTTTAGATATTTCCTTCTCCAACACACCTGACTCAAATAAAATCCATCAGGTGTGTTGTAGAAAACATGTAAAACCTGCAGGACAGTTGACTAACTCTGCATTACATCCTGAATCAGGCTCAATTACAAATAACTATTTTATTCTATTTTATTACTATTATTGAAGAGCTCAGTTTATTTGTACTGTGTGCCGTACAATGACAGTAAAGCAATTATCTTTATCTTTATCAAATTCTGATTGTAATTTCTGTGTGAATGGTGGAAGATTTATCGGCTAGTCAGCCTGTATCTCCTGAATGAGCGGAATATGTTAACAGCTGGAAGTTATGGAAAAAGTTAGAGAAATATTTGGGAACTTTACAAAACTTTATATCGCTCAGATCTTATGATCCTGACCCTGACTATTACTCACTCAGTCTAAACCTGATATTAACACATCCTAGCCTGAAGATTCAGGATCATGTGTCTGTGAAACCCTCTGAGCTCTCCTTTTGTCTCCTTGTGTCTGAGCAGCCAGAGAACCTGCTGTACTACAGCATGGATGAAAATGCCAAGATCATGGTCAGTGACTTCGGTCTGTCGAAGACGCTGGAACATGGTGTGATGTCCACGGCCTGCGGGACACCAGGATATGTTGGTGAGTAAACAGGAAAGCTTTCCGTCTTTGTTTATCTGCTACAAAATGCGGTTATTTAAATGAAACTGCAGATTTTCTTTCAGTGTGACTCATGATTAAATTATGATGTCTCTGTGCTCAGCCAGTTAAAGTTTTTATTTGAGAAGTTGTTTAACAAAATGAGCTCACTCCAGTCATCTGTTTAAAATCAGGCTGTGACTTCTGCCAAATCTGAGCAGAATATTCAGATCCGCATTAACATAAAAAGTCCAGAAAGGAGTTTTATTGAAACCTGCTAAACGCAGAGAAGACTTGAACATACCGCACATGCTCAGTCTGCAGCACGGAGAATGGGCGCTTGTAAACGGTTCATGTTTTAGCTCTACCAGTTTTAGCCAGATTCCAGTTAGAAAATGGAAATTTAAACAATGTTGTAACTGTGTTCAGCCTGTTAAACGCTCACATGTGCATCATGGGATACCGTAAACAAAGAGACTGATCGGATGCATACTGAGAATTCTTCCAATATCTGGGAACTTTTCACCCACAGCAGATTTTGCAGTAGTTAGTAGGTGTGTTAGATTACGATATATCATGTGTATGCATCGCTGCTATTTGGGTGACATCACAGCTGACTGATTCCGATCAAAAGAAAAATAAAATTTACTCAATTAGACATTAAAATGAAACAGAACAGAAGCTGGCTGAAGCACAGTCTGGATGTTGAGCTTAAAAATGCTCACATCACAGAAAAGATAACTGAAAGAATAAATTTCTATTAACTCCTTTCATGCCATTTGTTGTAAATGAACTACAAATCTGCCTCGACGGGTTGTCTTTAAAGCTGCAGGAGCTAATCTGAGCCTGTTAGACACCACAAGAAGCTCTTTACTTATCTTTGCTTGCCTTTCTCACATTTCAGCCATTTTAAGGCAGTGAGTTATACCATCAAAAGTTGTAAACACTTTTTATTTACAGCTGGAATGTGGAAAAACTTCAGTCAGGTGTCCAGATTCCACCCAGAAACATGACTTGACTTTCACTTTGAATGATAAACATGACTGATGTGGACAATTCTACTAAAATTGTATACAAGTGCAGAATTAATTCCATATTTTATCTAAATACGACCGCATCGAGTTGCAATGTCAAACTGTGTGTTTGGAGCTTCTGTGCTGGGGTTTGTTCAGCCCATCTCTGCAGCCTGACATGTTTATTGAGAATAATCCTCACTTCAGACAATTTTTCCACCTTTGTG
Organism: Melanotaenia boesemani; assembly: GCF_017639745.1. NCBI lineage: Eukaryota > Metazoa > Chordata > Actinopteri > Atheriniformes > Melanotaeniidae > Melanotaenia > Melanotaenia boesemani. The sequence continues at coordinate 7,582,332 of NC_055684.1, forward strand.
TCATTTTACAGCCCCTGAGGTTTTGGCTCAGAAACCCTACAGCAAAACAGTGGACTGCTGGTCAATCGGAGTCATCACCTACATCCTGTAAGCACATTTCCTCTAATACGTACACATTTACTCTGACACTTCCCAGTGGCAGGTCCACAGATTTAACAAATTCCTAATAATCATCCCAGAGAAAATCATAACCTACTCCCAACAGAACCAGTATGAAGCTGAATTAACAGACAAGGATTAGACCCAGAAGAGGCAAAGCAAATAACAGTAATATTCTGTCATCTAAAGGCGCAGCAAAACAATACTGTGGCAAAACAAAACAAACAGACAAACAAAAAAAAAACCAAATCCTAAAATCACTGTAGAACTCCATAATAAAGATACAATTTCTGCGTTTACGTGAAATCTTTTTGTTTTATTTTGGCTTTTTAATGTTTAATAAAGATGTTATCATGTATGATAATGAGATTACCTTTAAATTTGGTAAAAACTATGACTGAATATAGTTATTAATAATTGGTTTTATTATGTAAATTTAAAGAAGATTCTTCTATTTAGTCAAAATGTAATAAAATGTTATTTTACCCATTAAACATTTTGTTGGGACAGTTACTATCCCAGTTGGGGAATTGGTTCTCTACTTTTAACCCATCCCTAGTTATAACTAGGGGCAGTGGGATGTCTGGAATTCCAGCACCACAGGGAGCAGTTGAGGGTTCAGGGCCTTGCTCAAGGGCCCACTGTGGTTCACCTTTGTTGCCAGTCTGGGGATTTTCTCCTGGGTCCTCCAGCCCCACCTCTTTAATCTCTAGGCCCACACTATTTCTATATACTGTGTGTGCACTTGATTTAGGATAATGAAAATTGACCGTGCAAATAAATTCACATTAAAATAACAAACTATTTTAATTACATTTTATTAAAATGATGAGAAATTTGAAAATGTATTTTGACATTCCTTTTCTGAGAAATTAAATTTTATGTGATTTCACAGTTGCAGTTGTTTTGTTATTTTACATTAGACATGTAAACTTGCTGTGTATTTTCATAATTGTATTGGTATTTTTCATATTTATAAGATACACAAAAAAACACACTATGAAATAATACAGAAAAATGTTATATTTCTTTTTTTTTGTTTGTTTTTTTACAGTTTTGAGTCATGAGTCCAGAGATTTTTAGGCTATTCTTCTACCAAACATAATCACGTCCACCAGTTCCCTGTGAGGGTTAATAAATCACCTCACAGGAATGGAAAGATGGACTTCAGAGTTTAAAAACAATCAGACCAAACAGGAAAGAAAAGTGGGAACTCATCAAATAAGTGTGGAGGAAAACCAGTTCAAAGGCATTTAGAAATCCAAAAAGAAGTGACAAAACTCCACCATCTGACACCTTGTCATGACTGTAGGAATCCATCAGTGTTTTCTCACAAATGCACTTTAACCCCATATGACAGAAATCTGTATTTAGAGACTTTCTTCTCTTTACTCTCTGTGAGGACTTCTCTATGCAGTGTAGTAGATAAAAGGAAGAGACGCAGAACCAAGGTCTGCAGACATGCTGAGATTTGGTGCACTCTCTCTACAGGCTCTCCGGCTACCCTCCATTTTTTGAGGAGAACGAAACTCGTCTGTTTTCAAAGATCATGAGGGCTGAATACGCCTTCCATTCACCTTTCTGGGATGACATCTCTGAGTCAGGTATGGAAACGCATTACTCAGACAGGTGGAAGTTAATGTGGCACCAACACATGTTTCTTCCTGCAATTTAACTTGGGAAAATCCTCCACACTTGTTAAGCAACTTTAATAAAAGTGGATTTTACTACAGACCTATAATAAAACATTGAGTTGTGTTTGACTCAGTTTATGGTGCAACAAAATTGTCAATGGGGGCTGAGTGCAGCCTCAGTTAAGTATAGAGCAGGATTTGCTCATGTAATCTTTAAGATTAGCCTGATATAGAACAGCAAAGTGACATAACTCCTTGAAGACATGTATAGAGGTTTGACCTGCTGGATTAAGACAGATATAATTACCCCAGATACAAAATCAGCAATGACAACACTTATCTTCCAGAGGAGTTAAATAAGCTGCCATTCCCAGCCATGTTAGCTGCCTCCCTGACCTAAAGAAACCATCAGGATTTCAGAATTTGTGTGGAAAATTGGTCCAATTGAAATATCTTTCATCCCTGCCAACACTGAGAGGCATTTAAAAAAAAACAAAAAAAACAACAAAGCATTACAATGAAGAAGAAATGTTAAAGTTCTAATGCAAATAGTTATTTTCAGCAAACATTACATCTGTTTGACTTTTCACTTATTTCCATCTGCAAAGCTGAGGTTGTGTGTTAAAGCATCCAGTCAGGAGATCCGACCCAACGGCCATTTACATGCTATTGTCATGATATTTGCAGTTTGCTGAGGTCACATTTTGGTCCCCATTCTGGTTTTTGATACGTATAGTGTCCTGACTGTATCTGCTGAGGTTCAACACTGAAGATGTTCATCATTAAAGACGTACATGCATGTCCCAACACCGAGCTTCATGGGTGTTTATGTTGAGGATTTTAATAAAAAAAAATTGTATTATCTGTAGATGAAATATTTAACTCTATAATACTGTAGGAGTTTACATGTGTATCACAGTTAATGTCAGTAGACTGATGTTAACAGCTGTCTGTCTTATGTGTCCACAGCCAAAGACTTTATCAGGAATATGATGGAGAAAAACCCCACAAAACGCTTCACCACTGAACAAGCTCTCAGACACCCCTGGTGAGTCCTAATCTCTGCAACACACATGCTCTTTGGCTTCTTTTCCTTGTCTCCACACTAACTTGTATCCCTGACATGTTTCCAGGATTGCTGGAGACACAGCTAAAAACATGGACATCTATCACTCCGTCTCCGAGCAGCTGGAGAGAAACTTTGCCACATCCAAATGGAAGGTGAGGAACACCACTGCTGTCCGCTTTACTCACAAACTGGGCTTTTACTTTTTATTAAAAAATATATATTTACTTTTTATTTATTATATTTATAAAAAAAATATTATTATTATTATTATTATTACAGGGAAATACAAAAAAGATACAGAAATAAACTGCAAATTTACATGTCTAATGTAAAATAATTCGAAAGACCTGTAACTGAAAAAATGCTTCCATTTTGAAAAGAAATTATAATTTAATTTCACATGAAAATGCATTTTCAAACTGGTCATAATTTCAATAAAAAAATACTTAAAAAAATCTCCAAATGATAGCAAGAGATGAGTTAAAAGCAGAGGATTAATTCTAACGCATCTTTTAAATAAAATGTTAAATCAGATATAATAAGTGATATCATTTATGTAATAACATACTCACTAATTAAAATAATTTCCCGTAAAATAGCAATCTTACGTCATTCTTAGAGAAATGTTTGATATTTTTGCAGAACATGTTGAACATACGTAATTTAATTGTGATTATAAATAATAACGTCTTTCTTTAAACATTAAAAGCCAAAATTAAACAAACAAACACAGTATGTTTTATTGTGGCCCAGCTGATGGAATATTACAGGTTTTTTTAATGCGGATTTTTTACAATGTGAGAACTTTCCTGCACATCTTACGTGATATGAGTCGTCCCCCCCTTATATTATAGTAAATGCTATTAGTAAAATTTAATTTTGTGGAGACTTTTCTTGTTGTTGACTTCTATTAAGAATAAATTAGAGATAATTCATTGTGTGAAAATTTTACTTTTACTTTCACTTTTACTTTGGGAACTGAGTGATTGCTGAAATTACCCAGTACTTTTAAAATATATATATTTGATTGATCAATAATTCAAATGAAACAAAACGATTTCTATTGATTAAGAGGCGAAATATCAGAAATAAACTGTCATGTCCGTTTTCTAATACAAACTAAAATGGCTCACAGTTTCTTTTCTTTAGTTTTCTTCATCTTTCTCACAGTTGTGACAAATAACAACATATTATATAATAAATATCAAATAATAGGAATATAAAACATAATCTCATGTCTTCTTGATGATCTCCTGCTGTTAGGGAACCAGTCCTCACCTGCCACCATAGTTTCAGTGACTAGACATGTTCCAGACATAAAAATACAGTTTAGCTGGTAGAATGATGATTTATGATGATGAATTATTGTTGTTAATGTCATGTGACTGCTCTTTAGTTTCTGGTCATCCCTGTGTTTAATACCAGTTATGCAGGAAGCTGCTGCAGCGTAACTTAGAAGTGGAGTCTGACCAACTTCCTGCTGCAAAGCAACAACTATTTACACTTCATCGCTTACTTTGAGTAAAATAGAATAAAAAACCATCATGTAGGATGGAAATAAAAACAAGATTTCTCTTCTAATTTAAATGGATTTTATAACATCAAGTTTCCTCCACAACCTCATGAACTTACAGCAAACACAGATTTATCAGGTTCATTTAACTTCTACAAACATCAATTCGGTTCATTAAACTCTCTCAAGTTTTTTAAGTTCACTTTTTTTCTTTTGTGTAAAGCCAACCAGGTTTTACAGTGGTTGGTAACTACTGTTATGTTCTAGTTAGACGTAGGAAGCAGTGTGACTGGTTTTCTTCTGCGTTTTCCACCAGCAAGCCTTCCATGCTGCTTCTGTCGTCCACCACATGAAGAAACTGCAGCTGTCCCAAACTGAGCCCACCACCTCCCCACTCCCATTGCCCAGCATCCAAGTCCAGTCCTCCTCCCTGAATGATGAAGAGCCCTGCCACAAAAGGGAGGACTCCCTTGACCCCAATGGGAACCCTGTTCCTGCAACCAGTCATGTCTCCTGCAGTAACTCCACACCAGCCATAAATCTCTGCCCACCAGTGAGAACCAGCCACAGTGAACCTGGAAGTGCCCTCACCATCGATGAACTGGATGAGGTCCGCAGCTTTCATTCAGAGACCGACGCTGCTTTCAGACCATCTAAGAGGTGATCTGCTCCCTGTTTTAGACTTTCGAAGCTGAATTTCCAGCTGACCTCCATATTTCTGTTTACACTTATCTGAGTCCTTTTTTCATGGTGCTGTTGTTCTAAATAAGTTCTGCTTGTTTTGCAGCCTGGACGTCATGGCTCAGAGGAATGACCCGCCTCTTCAGTCTGGAGTCTGTTCTGTCATGTGATTGGCTGATTTACCTCACCTGACTAATGCAGGTAAAGATTTGTGGTTAGAACTGAAGTGTCCTGTCCCCAGACTTTCTGTAACTGAGAACTCTTTTCCTGATTTTCAGTTTGTGTGATGAGTCGGCGGCTTTCAGTGATGGATCTTTCTTCTGGACATGGAGGCGATGTGGCGCCTGCTGCTGAGCTTCATCATGTCTGCTTTGGTCCTCTGCTGCAGGAAAATGCCCATTGAGGACTGCGTGTACAGTTTGAAAAACACAGAATTCAGATGACTGTTTACATCCAGTGAAGGCTGAACACATTTCAAATACTTGTGATGTTATTCGTGTCCTCAAAATGACTTTATTGACTCTTACTGGCAATTTGTTACTTGATATCTGTAAACTGCTTTGTTTTTGCTAGATTTAATTGAACTGGAAAGTTCACGTTGATTTGTTTGACCTCCTCTTGACGAGAGTCCCCTGTATGGGGGGGACAGTGTGGGATACTATGGTATAAAAAAGACTTGCACAGTAGTATGCCAAAATGTTGAGGAGAAACTCTGTTAAAAGATGTTACATCCAAACTAAACACAGTTCAAACCCCAAGCAGTTATATGGGAAGGTAAGAAAAAACTGGACATAGCACTGTCCACTTCAGAGCTTCGGCTAATTTCTCCACTTCAAGCAAAACACACAAACAAGGACTCACACAAAAGCAGAGATGAAGATTTCTGGATCCTCGTGGTGTTTCTAAGGTGAATGTGGGGGCTATCCCTGGATTCTCCTGATTATGACCATTGATAGAGGCGTCCATCATCAAAATCAGCTGATGGCATCCTGAGATATTTACCTGCCTGACATCTCTATTACAAGGTCTGGAAAGCTCAGGTTCTTTATTTTTATCTTCTTCTTTTAACAGACAGGACTTTTCTAAGTCCTAGGACTGCAATGCTAATTCCTAGGACTATTTTACTCATGCCTACGACTACTCTATTAGGTCCTATGACTACTTTATTAAGTTCTCTAAATACCTTGTGCTCATTCCTGGGTGAATTGAGCTGCTTTCCTCTGGTTTTTACTGAAGATGATGTGGTTATATTTTAGAAGAAAATAACCATTTACATTTTCTGCTGTGTTTCAGATGACGCTGTTTGTAAGTAAACTAAAAGTAAAAAAGTGAATGAGCTGATGGAGCATTGCCTCAGCGGCAGCAGCGACTGCATTAGTCTTTATCAACACGCTTTTTTCCATTCACAGCTGGACATTTTATCAAAATGTCTCCGTCTTGGCAGTTTTGTGGACATATATTATGCTGCCATGCTGAAGTATGGGACGGATTTTAGTCCAGCTTCCATTTGAATACATTTTATTTGTTATAGTCATGATAACAGCAGAAGATGCTTGCTGTGATGTCTGGAAGCTGCTCTCTTCTTGAATAACTGAACTCATTAAGTGCCACGAGCTGGTGTAAAGATGCTGTTAACACTAGTGATGCCATGTATGATTCCTTATTCATAAAGATAGACTCTCTAGTGATATGCATTTTCTTTTTTATGTATTCTTTTCTCAATAAATAAGTAGTAACTCAATGTCCTGCGTCTTTGTGTTGAGTCAGCAGCTGCACAGCTGTGCTGGAATAAAAACAAACTTTACTGTAAACAAGATTTTTATTCCAAACTGTGCAAACTACAAATTCACAATGTTTTCTTACAACATGTAACCATAAAAACCCACAGAATAAATAAAATCTGCATCATTTGGTTGTTGATTTTAATTATAGAAAATTTTGACACTGCTACAAAATTACTTTCTTACTGTTATATATTTCTTGAAGTTTTCCTGCGTCCAAGTCAGTTCTTCTGGTTGTATTTAACTGGAAGAACCTGCTGTTTACTGAGTTTGATGAATTACGCTTCTTAAAGAAGAATTATGTTTGTCAGATTTTTTCATAGCATAATCAACACCCTGTGATACAGCTGATACACATTCAGTTTGCAGTTTCATTAGAAAGAACAACATGACAGTTTTAGAAATGTTGAGTTAAAGGATCTACAACAGATACCTCCAGATAAATTAATACAACTACAAAGAATGAGGTTAAATTGGGTTGAACTGGACTATAATAAATTGGATTCCATCTGGGTTTAACTGGACTAATAAAGAGCATGTTAACAGTGCTTCGTGTTGTGAACTGGTGCTACATAAATAAAGTCAATAGAATGATTTTTATTCTCATATTCAGTAATCAGACAGATTGAGCCATTATTTCAGATCATGTTTCATATCTGCTGCATTCTGCAGAATAAGTGAATCCATCAGCGGCTCTGGCTTTCCGCTAGATTTGGTGTGTGGTTGAGAGAAATGTGCAGACACAGGAAAAAGCTGCACAGGTGTCTCAGCCCTGGCAAGAACTCAGGTCTCTGGCTTTCTTTTGAAGTTGTCCCAGCAGGTCTTGCAGCTTGGTGTCGAGTCCTTCAAGCTTTGATGATTTCTGAAGAATCTCATCCTGCAGCTTTCTGAGGGAATCTGCTTTTCCTACAGAGAGACAAGAGGACAGTCACCACCTCATGAGCCAGATCTTACACAACACAAATGCCACTTCCTGTTTTTACAGGTTGAAGAGGTTAATTAAGAAAAGTAAGTAAAGTAAGTAAAAATTCTATCAGTGTAGAGCAGTGTTTCTCAATCCTGGTCCTTGGGGACCTCCGCCCTGCATGTTTTAGTTCTTTCCAGCTCCAGCACACCTGATTCAGATTAATTGAACTGTTTGTCAAGTTCTTTGCAAGAAGCCATTCATTTGAGTCAGGTGTGTTAAAGATGGACACGTCTAAAACATGCAGGGCGGTGGTAAATTAGGTAAATTACAAATTTCTTCTATATAATTTTACAGTTTTTATGCATTTTCAAATATGGGTAAATAATCAGATTACAGGAATAAACTGTAAATTTACATTGCTAATGTAACATAACACAAAAAACACGTAAATGTGAAAATACATAAATTTTTCCATTTTAAAAGGGAATATAATTTCATTTCACATAAAACATATGCTATGATAATTTTATAAATTCATTTTAATTTCAATAAAAAAAATGTAAGTTTATTACTGTTAATACTGTTATTTTACCACAAATCTATTTATGTTGATAACTGATGTTAAACTCAGTAAAGTGTACATGTATACATTTAGTGTTGGCCTAGAGGTCAAAGAAATCTGAAGAGGTTTATTTTTATATTTTATTGGTGATCTATCATTTTATTAATTACAGACTCACTAAATACAAATTTTTTTCCTTAAAATTGCATAAAAAGCTAAATGCATTTTTTGTATTTTTGCAGGTTTCGACCATATTTCTATGTAATTTAATTGTTATTGTACAAGCTGATGTTTTTCATTAAACATTAAAAGCCTAAATAAAACTAAATATCCCAGTAAAAGTAAAGGTTATGAACTGTAATTTTTTGATGACTTTTTTTCTATTTTTCCCCACAGTACTTTTCTGACACCAAAGCTGACAGAATATTTCTGTTTTTTTTAATACATTTATTTTTTTACAGTGTATTGTCTGTGACATCTAAACAGACGCTGTAAAAAAAAGAAACAAAAATAAAACCTCTGAACTCTAAATGGAAACACAAGTAGCAGCAGAGTGATTTTGTTGCATCTCAGGCTTTGCTTTATTACCCTCCAGGCTCTTCATCATGTTGTCAGTGGTGTTAACCAGAGCGCCGGCATCCTCCTGCAGTTTCGCCAATCGATCTTCCACAGGACCTGCCTCTCCAGCTGCTCCAGGGACTCCTTTTTCTTTAAGTTGATCGAGCTGCTTCTCCAAAGTCATCAGATCCTACAAGTATGCATATTTATATTAGTATGTGTATATATATATATATACACATTATATATATATATATATATATATATATATATATATATATATATATATATATATATATATATATATATATGTTCAAACTGAGCATCAGGATGAGGAAGAAAGAGGATTTAAGTCACTTTGAACGTGGCATGGTTGTTGGTCTGAGTATTTACTGGGATTTTCACACTCAACCATCTCTAGGGTGTACAGAGATGGTCTGGAGAAGAGAAAATATCCAACAAGGCAAGATGGCTCTATGCTTCCATGGTTAAAATACTTTGTTAGAATATTCTACAACCAAGATATGCAGAACAGCATTTCTGAACACACAACACATCCAACCTTGAAGCAGATGGGCTACAGCAGCAGAAGACCACACCGGGTGTCTCCTGTCAGCTAAGAACAGGAAACTGAGGCTACAATTCACACAGACTCACCAACACTGGACAATAGAAAATGGAGAAACGTTGCTGGTCTTATGAGTCTCCATTTCAGCTCCATATTCAGATGCTGGGCTCAGAATTTGGTGGAAACATCATGAAAACATGAAACCATCCTGCCTTGGACCAATGCTTCAGGCTGCTGATGGTGTAATGGTGTGGGGGATATTTTACGGCACACTCTTGAGCATGACAATAGCCACCACAGTCGTAAGATCTCAATCCAGTAGCAGTGTTTTTCAATCCTGGTCCTCAGGACCCAATACCCTGCATGTTTTAGAAGTTTTCCTACTCCAACATACCTGATTCAGATTATAAGACCTCCTCACCAAGTTCTTTGCAAGCCATTTCAGCCAGGTGTGCAAAAGTACTAAAGCTGTGGGTATTGAGGATCAGGATTAAGAAAGACTGCAACAGAGGACCTTTGAGATGTGGTAGAAGTGCAGCTGTGTAATGCTGTCATGTCAATATGGAGCAAAATCTTTGAGGAATGTTTCCAACAGCTTGTTGAATCTATGACACCAAGAATAAAGGCAGTTCTGGAGGGAAAAAAAACGTTAATGTTAATGTTAAAGACATGTCAGAGATTAAGAAAAGAACTTCTTTGACCCCTCAGAAGTTCTAGTTCTGAACAATCAGTTGTGAAAGAGAGTGCAGACGTGTTAGACTAGAGCATCTGCACCAGGTCTCTCACCTCAGCTGCTGCAGCTGCTTCTTCCTCAGCTTTGCCTGCATCTTCCTCAGCATCCTGGGCCTGCTGGCTTCCATTTTGGAGTAGCTTTTTTAGCTCGTCCAGTTTAGGTTTCATCGGCTCTATCAGTTTTGATATATCATCCAGTGCCTCCTCTGCCGGGACCAGCTGGTTTTTGGACTGAATGAAGAGAAAAGTTTCAGCACACCTTTATGTGCAACCACATCATTATCCATCCCTCCGTGTGTGTGCTTCATACCTGCGTCAGGTTTTTGTTGATGCTGTCAATGAGATCCATGCTGTCTTGCAGTTTGTTCTCCAGGTCAGAGAGGGAGTCTTCAGCTGAGCCGAAGCTGCTCAGCAGTTTGTCCACATCAGCCTTCACTCCAAGTGCGATGTCCCTGTGAGTGTGTAACCAGTGGAAACATCTGTCATCTCTGAGAGAATGCACTCCTGAGACGGTTTTATAATTCATCCTAACACGAGCTTTTCGGCTGCAGATAACTTGTCTGTCTCCAGATTTCATGTTTCTATGAGGAGAGATCATTTGAGCAAAGAGCAGCACTTTGATGTATTCGGGTTACTGCATACGGTGCCAGGGTGGCACTGGCCCCCTCTGAAATCTAACTGGACATCCTGCCTCTGGTGATTGACAGGTCACTGGAGGAGGACAGAAACGTCTTTCCAGACTGGCATGGATCACTAATTTACACCCCAACACAAAGTCTGAAGTCAGTTTTAAACCTTATGGCTAATTGTTATATATGAATATGTCAAAATGTAAATATTGACATTTGACTTAAAAAGATTTCTAGAAGAGATCTTGTCTCTGTGTACGTACAACTGCTATTGGTATGTAAGGCTATTAGGCAGATGTTACCAGATATTTTTCTGACTTTTTGGTAAAGAGGACACAGATCAGGCTGAGACAGACCCCAGCCCCATTATCAGCGATTCGATCACAAATGCTCACAACACTACAAGAAAATGAGACAAATGCTCACAATTTGTTTTATAATCTATATTTACAGTGAAAATTATCATACTTCAAAACCCAGTGCACTAGTAAAATGTGGGCTATATGAAACTGATTTCCTTTGTAGTTCTATTACACCTGGGTCATGCTTTCTTTCTCAAACTGGTGAGATAAAGTTAAAAAGAATTTGACCCCTTTATAAATGCTGCTTGTACACTTCTTTGGTTTGTCTACCACACCCCATTTCACACTGTATTTATCACTTATCACACCTATTGAGCACTGGACTGACAGGTAGTCAGTCACACTGATGATTATCTATAAGATCTATAAGATCACCATTTCATTTGTCAGGGAGATGAGATCCCTCTCACATGCTCAGGTCTATGTGATTTGTCTTATGTGACTTGATCTGAATGTTCAGTTGATTTTTTTTTCTTTCTTTTTGAAAAATAAAAACTGTAAAACAATATGTGAGCATTTGTCTTGTGAGCATTTGTCTTGTTAGAAGTTGTCTAGTGAGCATTTATCTGTGCACTGTATGAGCAGCCAACGTGGAGCTAGCCATGCAAACATCCAGTCTAGCTCTGCCACTGCCTCTGTTAGCAGGTGTGGTCTGGCAGTGGAGTGTGATGGCACACCTGGCATTCTGGGCCTCCTCCAGCAGTTTCCTGGCTGCTTCCAGCTGTGGTTCAGCCTCCTTCAGCACAGCCGTGCTGTTTGGTAGATTCTCTGCCAGCTCTTTCAGCTCCTTCAGCTTTTCCTTCAGAACAGCCAGACTGAGGGGCAGCCCGGTCTTCAGGATCCAGTCACTCACCTCCTGGATTTGTGTCAAGTTAGACGATGGGTCTGGACACACAAAATGGAATGAAATTAGAACTTACAAAGGAAAGAGCAACTCCAGAAACCCTCTGAAACTCATTAAACAATCCTTACCTGACAGGAAGTCTTTCAGCTCCTTCACAACCATCTGTGTGTCCTTTAAGTCGTTTTCTATGTCCTTTCTGGGCTGTTTCATGTCATCAGACAGCCTCTTTGCAGACTGTCTCACCTGATCCGTCGCCTCTTTTGCTTTTTGGAGCTGCAAATGAATGAAAGGTAAATAATAAAGACAATATTAGCAATAATATTTTAATAAAAGTAACTGATGTTCCTAATTTGTCTATGCAAGGTTTAATCTTATAAATTATGTACACTTTCCCATTAGATTCATTGGGAAAGTGTGTTCAAATATTTGTCTGGTACTGTATATGGTACTGTGCTTCTTTCCGGTTGACCCTAAAGTTATTTCATGGGCTGTTCCCTCATTAATCCATCATCAGTGAGCAGGTAAAAGGTCTGGAGCTGATTCCAGGTGTGGCCTGTGGATTTGGTAGCCATTGCAGTAAATGTACAACATGCAGCCAAAGAAGCTGCGTTTCCTCATATAGAATGAATTTCCATATGGGGAAATTAATATTAACATTATATTTATGGTAATGCTAATTTGACAGTTACTTTTGGTTCCCTGATATGAGGAGATTTTGTACAAAGATGGAACCAATTTTTTAAAAAATTCATAGGAAATGTTTGTTAAAGCCCTTGAATCAAAGCTGAGAGTCTACACCTCAGTTGTTTAATTTCAAATCCAATGTAGTGACATGCAGAGCTTAAATCGTGAAAACTGTAATTGTGTAATAATTGTGTTAAAATATTTCTGCCAAATTGTACAAACTGTGTGTAGAGCAGACGGAGTGAGTGTGTACCATCTCGGTTGCCTCTGTGATCTTCCTGGTGATGTTGTCCAGCCGTTCCTTCACATCCTGAACGTCAGCATTTGCCCTTTTGCTCAAAGGCAGACCACCCACACACTCTGCCCCTTTTTCACAAAGCGGGCCTCCAGCGGGTGGGCACAGATCTGCGCCGCTGCACTGGAGGGGGGTGCAGGGCTCTGATCGAAGGCTGCCACACACCTGAAACATGAAGTCAAAGATTCTGAATGTGCACATTGTTCTGTAGTGATCTGAGGTCCAACATCCCTAAAACAGAACCTGATCCTGGATCAAGAGTTTGTTTGCTTTTCATATGTCTGACTTGAACAAGTCCTGTTTGGTACCTTTTTGGCAGCAGGGGTGAGGTCTGGTTGGGAGGCCATGCTCTGATTCAGTTTGCTCAGATCTCTGGTGTTAACTGGCTGAACTTGATTCTGAATGTCTTCTGCCTCTTTTCTGAAATTAGCTGCCTCCTTCACCACGTTTTCGCTGGCATTCGCCTTCTTGGCTGCATCTGTAGACTCATCGTAGGCATTCTTGATGACAGTAAATGCCCCTGAATTAAACACAAAATTTTTATTTTACATTGTAAAAGTATAAAAGATTCTGTTGTTGGAAATAATGATGGCATGAAAGTAAAGGGAACTGCTTTTTCTGTCGGTGAAACCTAAAGTATGAACCAAAAACAGCAATGATCAGTGGTCCATCTATCTCCTGACCTGAATTGTCTGGGCTAATGGAGTTCTCCATAGCATCTTTCTTAGCTTTGTAAACCAAAGAGAGGCTGTCCAGGAGAGCTCGCAGTTTGTCCAACTCCAAGTCCAAACCGGGATCTTTTTCCATAGGAGAAAGGTCTTTATCAACCTTGTCCAACTTGTCCCTGCAAGACAGTAAAAAAGAACATTAATTTCATTAGAATGGATGAGAAAATGACATCAAACTGATGACAAAAGTTTGATCAGACCTCAACAGCTCCTTACCTGAGCCTCTCCAGCTCAGACAGAGCTTCATCAACTTCTCTAACAGTAGCAGGTGGAAGGGAGACAGAGTTCCTGATCAGGTTCAGGCTGGCCTCAAGAGCCCGGATACGTGGACCAAAGTTTCCAGGATCGCCAGCCCCTCCAGGACGAGAGGGGAACCTGGGAGAAAGTCTCTCCAGAGCTACGCTCATGTTTTTTCTCTGGAAGTCCAGCTGGAAGAAGCAGGATGGACAGAGCTTGCAGGCGGGGAAGGAGTCACAGTGTCCTGAGCTGCAGGAGTCACAGCGAGCTCCAGTTATGCCCGGCCGACACAAACAGACCCCGGTCTGCTTGTTGCAAACTTGTGGAAGGGTTCCCTCAGCATCACATGGACATGCTGTTGAAAAACAAACGAGAAGATCCAGTTCAGATCAGCAGTTTCTAAAATACTTCTATTCCTGTCTTAACCGTTTGGGTCGTTAGAGGACAAAAAGTCTTCTCTCAAAAACTACAACAAAACATTACAGATTAATATATTTTAACTTTTTTTGGTTCAGATTGCTAAATCTGCTTTTGTCCTAACTGATAATACAAAACAAATAATTATTTGAATAATTTATCCCTTTACATACCAGTTTTATGACATGATGTCATTGCTTTTAAGGGGAAAAAATGAGAAAACATTAATTATTTTCAATATAACAGTGTTTGGGAGCTGGGGGAATTTATTAGTGGAACAAACTAAGGCTGATCTTTAAATAAAATCCCCAGCCACCCAAAATCTTTTCTATGGAAAATAACTAATTTTTTCTGGGTTTTTTTCTTCCATAAAAACAGTCACGTCATGTCATCAAACTGGCATTTAAAGGATGAAATTAATTTGAATAATTACATTTGGTATTTCTTATTAGAGCCAAAACTGAAAAAAGTAGGATAATATTATCCACCCATTTTCTATACCAATTATTCCAATTCAGTATCACAGGAAAGCTGGAACCAATCCCAGCAATTAGCAGCTGAGAGGCAGGGTACACTGTGAGGTACCATATAGGACAGAAAGTATTTTTAACTCACATATAGACTAATGAAAACTCACACATACATACTACTAAAACCCCACATGCATAAACAAGACAACCTATCCCAGGGCTACTCAATTCGGTCCCAAAAGGGACGCAGTCCTGCAGGTTTTCTATGTTTTCCTGCTCCAACAAACCTGACTCTAATCAAAGACTCATTGTGTTTTTGCAAATAATTTTTAAATAGTATATTTAACACTAATACAATGGTCAATAGTATTTTAACATTGACGGTTGCACTCTCCACTTAATAGATGCAACAAGTCATGATACGCTACACATTTTACTATCGGGCCTGATTCAGAATCCATCTATGCGGTTCCTTCACTCCAGATTATATTCCTGCCGCTTCCATGACAACACATGTACCACAAGTTCTCATTCAAACCAGTCAGCTCACACATACACATGCACAACCTCTCATTGATACTACTATGAGCACAGGAATACAAAATTAATTCCATATAGGAAAACACAACCAGAACAGTGACCAAAAATTAAGGAAAACATTACCTGAAGGGCCAAAAAAAGAAAAAAAAAAAAAAACAAACAAACAAACAAAAAAAACTTCCATAGTAACCCAAAAGCATTAAAAACTTACAATTTTATGATACAAGTTTAACTTTCTTAATCTTTTCTAAGTTTACATCAGTGAGAACAAAAACAAAAGTTACTACAGTATTCATTTCTGCATGACTAAAACATAAAAACCTCTTTCTGTCTGAGTCTGCGTAAAAGGGTGTTGAACTCACGCTGGCAGCCTATCAGAGGGTCTCCATATGTTCCGTCTGGGCATGTGGAACATGTTCGGCCTCCAAAGCCCGCTCTACACTGACACTGACCTGTCAGCTGGACAGAAAACATAATAAGAATAACTAAATTAGAGGAATAATAAACGTAAATCCCACAAATCTTTCTGTTTATTCTCTGCAAATAATACAAGGACAGAAAATCTGCAACACACAAAGCAGATGTGATGAATTCACTCTATCTTATGTTTCTTCTCCATTATCTCCAGTCTTCTTAATGAGTGCCAGTGATTGAAGCTCCCTGTCAGAGCTGGATGGGTGTGGGTGGTGTTGCATGTCTTACCTGGTCACAGCTGTCACGTATTGACCTGGTAGGGTCACAGTCACAAGGTTTGCAGCTTTCTGATGGGAATGGTTTCCAGTATCCTTCTGAACAGACGTCGCAGGTCAGACCATGGATGTGGGGGCGGCAGGGGCACTGACCGGTCACCGGGTTGCACTCCTGAGACAGCGAGCCGTCTGGAGAACAGGAACACTCTGGAGAACAGGAAGTGCATGTTAGGAGGACACTGACTCAGAAACACATTTCAATTCTGAGACTAAAAGCAGAAAAATGTAGGTGTGTCAAAGACAGGAGCGCAACAAAAAATTATAAAACTGTTAGAGAATGAGAAAATTAATTAAGAAATATAAAAAGAAATCAGTGACAGAATGAATTTAGAAATAATATATGACTGTGATCCAGATCGAAGTAGTTTTAGACAGTAATATGAAATTTGATGCTGCTGTGGAGGCAGCCATGAAGAAGAGCCATCAACACCTGAACTCTCTAAGGAAGTTTGAGGTTTTTAATTTAATTAATTTCTTTTATTGAGTCTGTCTGAACATTTTCCACCGTAACCTGGTGCCTAGGTTCCCAAAATTGCCAGATTCACATATGAGACTAAGCTGCATCCTGCTGTTCATGTTACTATTAGCTTGTCAGAAGAAGGAAATATTCATTCAATTTAGTTTGGGGTTTAACCCCCCATCCTGTCTCCAGAGGTAGCTGTTGGTTGTAATGATGAAGGCTCAGGACCACACAGAGCAAGGCAAAACAGTTTGCAGAAGGGGGAATATATATATATATATATATATATATATATATATATATATATAGTAAAATCATGCTACATATGTCAGATAAAAGGAGTTTGATGAAAAGCAGCTATAAAAGAAACCCAGAAGACGAGTGAAAGTTCCTGGTGTGTGTGCTGTAGTAGTTGTGTGTATTATGACTCACTGTTGCAGCCTTCAGGGTTGGATACACTCAGGCCGTAGTATCCTCTCTTACAGCGGTCACAACGAGGACCCTCCACGTTTGCTTTGCAGAGACAGGAGCCTGAGTTGTCCTCACATCGGGCCCCATTCAATGTCCCCTCATTGCTGCAGGTGCAGCCTGGAGGTCACATGACAGGAAATGTTCAGATACTACACACACTGGTGTGTGAGTTATTCCTCATTTCACTTACGTATGCATGCATCAGGGCGGTCCATCCGGCTGTAGGGGTTTGGTTGGTAGCCAGGGACACACTGGTCACACTTTGGTCCTGTGGTGTGGTGCATACAACCCTCACAGACCCCTCCGCTGGTCCACCCACTGGCCTCATACACCGCCTGGTCGAAGTGACAGCGCTGGGCATGGTTGTTACAATTGCAGCCTGAGGAAAAAACAGGTGAACAACGTGATGAATAATCCAACAGCAAATCTGTACCCCCAGCTAGTGATAAAGGTGATGGTAGGAATCTGTAAATCAAGAGCTTAAACCTTTCAGTTCAGCTCCATGGTTCAGATTCAGATTTGGAGGTCCTGAATCCCATGCAAGCTGCTTCAAACTCTGTACTAAATCACACCAGTGAGAGCTGGAGAGAACGGCATGATGAAGCCAACAGTACCACATCGTCTGCATCATCAAACTGGACCCCCTCAACACCTCATCTGCATCTAGAAATTCTATCTTTAAAAGTTATGAGCAGAATCTGTAACACAGGGCAGCCTTGGTGAAATCCAAACATGACTCAGAAATGGATCCAACCTGCTGCAATGTGAACCAAGCTCTGACACTGATCATACAGGGACCAAACAGTCCTTATCAGAGGGTCCAGTACTCTGTACTCCTGAAGCCCTACACATAAGACTCTGCAGGAGACATGTTAGGACACCTTCTCCAAGTCTATACAGCACATGTAGACAGGTTGGGTGAACTTCCATGCCCCCTCCAAGACCCTGCAGAGGGTGTAGATCTGGTCTGCTGGCCACTGTTCCATGACTGGGACAAATACCACACTGCTGTTTCTCAGTCCCAGGTTTATAGTTTAACTATCCAACGGACCTTACTAGGGAGGCCAAGGTGTGTAATCCCCCTGTAGCTGTAGCATATCCCCCAGTCCACCTTCTTAAAAGGGGGACCACCACCCCAGTCTGCAAGTCCAGGGGAACTGCTCCTGATGTCCATGCGATGCCTACAGCATCCAGACCTTGAAGAACTCTGGGCGGCTCTCATCCACCATGGGGCCCTGCCACTGAGTAGCTTCTTAACCATCTTGGTAACCTCAAGCCCATAGCTAGGAGAGCCCACCCTGAGTCCCCAGCCTCTGACTACTTATTGGAAGGTATGTCAATGTTATTGAGGAGGTTTTGGAAATATTATCCCCACCAACCCACAGTATCCTGAATGGAGGTCAGCAACACCCCACCTCACTGTACACAGTGTTAATGGTCCAGGGTGCACCCTGCCTCTCACTTGCTAACTGCTGGGATGGGCTCCAGCTTACCCACAACCCTTAACTGGACTAAGCAGTATATGAATGAATGAATAACAATATATTTAATTCAGTTCAATTCAGTTTATTGATTCATTACAAATTCATAACATTACATCTGTCATCTAAAGCAAAAAAAAAAAAAAAAAAAGATCAAACTGTTTAATTTAAATCCAAGGAGATTAAGTCCAGTTATGATCTGTAATCTGTTTAGAATCTGATTTTGTGTAGAACTTATGACGTTTTGTATTTCTATCACAGTATTTAAGGTAATATAAGAGATGGGTGAATACTTACGTTTGCAGGAATGAGTGTGGCCCTCCGCTGCAGGTCTCCAGGGTAGATCGTTGTAGAAATCAGCACAGCGCTCACAGTTCACACCTGCTGTGTTGTGCTGGCAGTCACACCGAGGATCCACCTGAGGACAAAAGCAGTTTGCAAATATGATAAATGGAATAAATTCAATTAGGAACTTAACATTGTGCTGAATGGCTGAATAATCGTCAGTAAATTCTAGACGCACCTGCACGGTGTTGGATGGCAGGTTGTTGTATTCCTCCGGCAGACATCGGTCAGCATGTCCGTGGCACATACAGCTGCCCATCACCCTCATCTCTTTCAGGGCATAAAACCTACTGAGGGCTCTGCCTGGTAGAGCAGGAACATCTCCCAACTCGGTCAGCCTCAGCCTCAGTCCTGTCATCCCCGACACATCTGCAGATAAGACAGCTTTCAGTCAGACCTGAACCAGGTCTAGTGTCAATGACTCCAGTCATTAAAGGCGTCACACATACCTTCGATTTTTCTGCTGTCGGGAGCAGAGACAAAGATATACTGACGCAATGGACTGAACTCAATCTGTGGATGAGAAATATTTCATTTGTTTTCTTAATATGCAGTTATTTATCATCACTGCATCATTATCAGGGCTTCATGCCCATGCAGCAGGACTGTTGACCTGCTAGAAGCTGGTCCTTACCCTGTGGTCCTGGTATGGATTCAGCCCAACAGGGGGCAGAGTGTGGCAGTATGTCTGATCCAGGGTGAGAGGAGTTGTTGTGGGAACACCAGGGAATGATTTTCCACAGTCTTTGGCCAAGTAGAGAGCAGGCTGCCAAATCCTGCCATCCTGTGTCCTCTCTATGACAAAGGCATTGGGACGAGGACCCTGCAGAGACAACAATGTAAAATAATGTAAAATAAATTAATTAATTAAAATAAAAAGAAAGTTCAATATTATTTCCCAGACTGATTAGTGGATATGTCTTCATCAAAATCTGATGAATTAATTTGTGTCAAAATGCTTGTTTTGTTTGTAGGAAATTTTCACTATTTAAAATCACAAAGAAGAAGATTAAAGGGTGAAAGAAAGATGAGGGTATCTGTAGTGATTGAAGGCTGGAACAGACCATGAAGCTGAGGATCAAGTTGTCGAGCTGGAACAGGTTTTTGAGGTCCAACTGGAGAGTGACTGGATTCACCTCTACAGGATAAACAGAAACACCAGAATCACCATCATTAAACTACATATCATTCATCGCCAGATTTACATGTACGGATATACAACGTCTGTTTTTATGAAAGCAGCAGAACTCTGTGGCAGTGCAGGCCAGAAGGTGGGCAAGACTTTATCAGGAGGGCCATATACTAAAAACAAAATAATTGCATTCCTCTCTCTAACACACACTCACATGCCCTGCTGTGATGACTGTCGTCACATAGTAGTTTTGAAAAACTACAGCATGAAAATGAAGCATGAAAACTACACAAAACTTTAAAATCAACTAGCAACCTTGCTAGCCTCTTGTTTAACTGGATCAGGTAGCGCTATGCTGAGCAACGTGGAGACTGAGGTAGCATCTCTATTGTTTATTTTCAGCTCAAATGAGAAAACTTAGTTGAAATATTCTCATTGAAACTAAACATGTTTTCTCCACATTATCTTAAAACTAATCTAGTATTATCATATAATTAGATTAGCACTGATGTGTAGCTTCATGCAAATATCAGGTTAATGGCTTTATATAACATTTGTACAATGACAAAATCTAGTGTTTCTAATGTTTTTAAAGGATGACTAGTTAGGAAACTACTTTAAAATTTTCCAAACTGGTGATACTGGTGATGATCTGGAAAGATGTTTCAATCAGATTTTAGTGGTGGCTTTTGCCACCCTGTCCACTCCTTTAGCTCTGCCCCTGCTCTGTAGACGCAAGGGACAGCTCAGATGATTTTAATGACACTGTTCTATCTGTGGTGATTACCTGATCAAATGAATTCCTTGCTGTCCTTACTTACCTTTCCTGGACTGCCACCATCTGTCTGGTCCAGAAGATGCCAGGACATCCTGAACCGTGTGGGCCAGCTGGCCGTTTGGGTTCCTTGAGTCACACGGGCAGCACTTCATCCTCCTCTGTGAGAAAAGACAATTTTTTAATTATTTTATTTTATTTTATTTTATTGTTTTTACTGCATGAATATGTGGAATTTCATCACTTTGAGTTTGAATTTGACTCAGACTCCCCCTCTCTGCCTTTCTGAGTTGCCTGGTAGATAAGCAGCTGCAGATCAATATTCCTCAGATGGGAAGTGTGATGATAGAGCTGGCAAACAGTTCAGCATAAACTTTGGTCCACAATGAGCTGAGGAGATAACATGTGCTGCTAAATTTGGCCAGGAGTGTAATCTTTTTCACACTACTAGAAATGTGACATTTTAGATAAGTTTTCAAACTAAAAAACGAGTTTGACTGGTTTTCCAAAGTCAAACATAATTCCTGTTTTTTCCTGATTTTCAGAGAAAGAATTTCAGGTCAATATCTGCTCATGTTTTAATGAGATTTTACACACAAGGGAGAGTTTTCTGTTAAATATTCTGTAACTATGAGATTTAACAAACGTTTCTCTTCCACTGCTGTGGAACAACATGTACTACTCACTGTCTAATATTTGCACTCACTTCATCCACAGCTGAGTTGCTGTTTTCACCAGTTGGAACCATTCCTAGTAGGGAACATTGATTTTACCCGTCAAGTCAGACACCTGTCCTAGGTGTTTGACTTTGGACTCTTTCAGCTGTTCTCTCTGGTGGAATTAGTCCAACTACACCCCTGATTGTGTCAAAATAAAGGCCTTAAAAGTGTTTTCATCTGCCCACTGCAATGCTAATATCCTCCAGCTTCTGGTCATCTCTGTCTACCAACTTTATCTGAGCATCCACAAACAGAATACAGCAGCTCAAAAACTCATTAATTCTCTCATTTGAGATACTAATGAGAACTTGTAACAGACAGCTGTTTTTTTCTTGGATGATTTTTTAATTATTAAGGGACCAAATTTCACTTTGTTGTATTTTCCCATCTAAGATGAGATCAGTGACACTACAGCGGGAATTAAAGTCAACACAGAGATTTACAAAACTTTACAAAACTCTTTGATAGCTGCAATAGTAGAAAGCAGAACTTGGCTGTTTGAGTTAAACTGTTAGAATATCTTTTTATGTGCACAGTGAATTAACAGGTTTTTCAGCCGCTCTGCATTAAGAACTGCTACAGGACCTAAGTCCTGCACACACCAATGACCTTAAACTGCTTTTATTTTTTCTATATAAAAGATTACAATACTTCATTTTACCTTCTTTTTAAACTTAAAGAGCTTTCAGTTCACTTTCAGTTCAGTCCCACAGTCAAGTTCAGCAAGTTTAACAAACTACAGTAATTCTAATAATAGCAAATAAAAATTTTAAACGCAATCTGCTGACAGAAAATTTATACTGAAGATGAAAGTGTTCTTAAAAGCCAGACAGATGGACTCACATTTTATTCTAGAATACTTTAGTATCCATGAGCACATGGTCCACTTAATGGCTGCAAGGAGTTCAGGTCCTGTAGCTACTCAACAAGCCCAGATCATCATCCCTCCACCACCGTGCTATGAGCTATTTTACTTATTTATGAATGTCTTAATGGTATTAGGCCTTCTTATTTATCTGGCCTTCTTTATAATTATGAGTCCTCATGGACCCTGAGATCCTTTGGTACGGGCCTTTTAGCTGTTTATAAAATCAGGACAAAAATCTATGACTAGGCCAAACTTCACCACTACGTCTGTAGAACATATTTTCAGAGGATCTCAGGGCTGCAGAGACTGCTGATGCTTTTAAAAAGAGGCTCAAGACCCACCTTTTAGCTTTTAATTGAATCTTTAGAAGTTATTTGTTTGTGCTTTAATTTTTAATTTATTTTTTATTTATGTAGTTATTTTTTCAATTTATTTGTTTTAGTCTCTTATAATTTTGTTCTATTTCAGTACATTATTTTTATGCATCTTTTAAACTTCTGCTTTTACTTGTCTGTTACTGTTTTAGTTTTATTTGATCTTTGTTTGAACTTTTTAATGTTTTAAACTCCAGTGTTTTCTTCATGGGGACCCACCACACTGGGGGCTCTTCCTGCTCAGTCTGCAGAGTTACTGTTGCAGCATTTCCCCTGGAGGTCCTGCCCTGCAGCCTTATGGCTGCAGAGGGGACCCTGGTAAAACATGACTGGGGTGGTTCCTGTGATGGCATTCACTGTGGTCATGGGTGGGTGGGCTCTGGGTGTTGATGGATCCCCAAAATATTGTTTCATCACAGCAGCATCAAGTCAGTATTTTATTAGTATTTCTATACCTACATTTTGTTAAGAGACAAAATAGGGGTTTAGAGTTGTTATTTGGGTAGAATAGAGAGGGACGGAGAAAAGGGGAAATTGTGGGTGGGTTTTATTTGCGTTCTTGTGGGTGTGTGTGGGTGTGTGTGTGTGTGTGTGTGTGTGGTGTGTGTGTGTGTGTGTCTGTGTGTCTGTGTACATATGCTACTGTATGATAAACTATGAGACTATGAGAAACTAGAATTATTTGGAATTGCTTTGTTATAGTTTGTTGTGTAAAGGCTTGTTTTATTTTATTACGCAAACATTGTTTTTATTATGTAAAGTACTTTGTGTTGCTTTTTGGTATGAAATGGGCTCTATAAATAAAATTTGATTTGATTTGTGCATTCTAACCAAAAATCTTAACTTTGAACTGGTCTCTAAATGAAACATTGTTTCAGAAGTCTTTGGTTTGTCCAGTCTTTCTTTTGGAATCCAGCTAACTGTCATGAACCTTAACATTTAGTATGCTAACTGAGGACTGGAGAGTCTGAGATTTAACTGTTTGGTTTTTTCCACAGTGTGATCTTAATCTGAACTGGCTGAGATGTCCACTCCTGGAAGATTGGCAGCTGTCCTGAATATTTTCCACTTGAACTCCAGATACTTTGGAAATGACCTTCTCAGATTGATGGACAGCCAATGGTGCTGATGTCTTTCCTCCTTGGTGTTCTGGTGTTTGGTTATTATTTTTAATGTATATTCAAGTTACGTAAATTATTTATTTATTTTTCATATTTCCCTATACTTTATTCAGTTATATTTCAGAATGTTTTGTTTCTTACATTACATACAATCCCGTTCTTTATTTGTTCACTTTATTTACTTTAAATCACAGCCTTACTTTTTGCTGCTCCTGCTGCTCCACTGTGCCTATTAAATTGCCTCTTGTGGACAAATAAAGTTTTATTGAATTGAATTAATTTTGAATTGAATTGTTATGTTTGTCATAAGTGCAAAATTTTTCGGTTCAGAAACTTTGTTTTTTTTTCTTTGACCTTTTCTTATGCACAGAGCTCAAACTCACCGACAACTCAGGTGAATTTAGCCACGAAACTCCACTAGATGTCCTTGTTTTACCTCCAGCTCAGCAGATAAATTTCTGTTCTGTTTAAACCCTTCTCAAATTCACACCGCAACCCACATAGGGCAATATAATTACATTTCTAAGCAATAATACACTCAGTTAACTCACATCTTCCAAAAAAGTTAATATTTCACCTCTAATTTTGTAGTCACGCCGACCTAAATTACAGAATCTGCCCATATGCAGCAGCATAATGTTACATTTAGTCTTTTATTTCCTGTAGGAACATAGTGAAAGAATAATAAAGATAAGTCAACTACACCGTGCTCAGTAACACGTGTGCAGTTTTTTTTCAAACTCTAAAAGAATGAATCTTATCTAATCTCTGAAGGCTGACCCTATCAAAGACTTAAAGGTGTGCTCGTGCCACTTTCACCACCTCAGCCCACTCTGCAAAGGTTAGTTCTATGAGTGGGACTGTCATCTTGACTTTGTACTCTGCAGGTTAAAAGTTATTCAACGTGGAAACTTTCCTCCAGAGGTTTGTGGCTTTTGGCACTGTAGGGTACCACTTAAAACACACGTGCAAACACACTGTTTGGATTATTTGGTGCCAGCAGTCTCCATGAACTGTGCCTTTGGATCCACAATGAGGGTGTAAAGTCTGCAGTGGACAGCAACACAAAATCAGTTGAATAAGTTTAAAGCTCAGTTTACACTTTAACTGTGATCCACCATAACAAATCTCTCTCTCTCTCTCTCTCTCTCTCTCTCTCTCTCTATATATATTATATATATATATATATATATATATATATATATACATATGTGTGTGTGTGTGTGTGTATGTGTGTGTGTGTGCAAGTTGCTTCTTCAGTGAATTGATGTAGCAGTCATTATTTCTTTATATTGGAAATAATAAAAGAGTAAAACTAACTAATGTTTCAGGAACCTGATTAAAAATGAATGACAATGTCACTGCAGAATGCTGAGCTTTGTATTGGAAAATGTTTTATACATTAGAGATGTGCAAATTGAATGGCGCAAAAGTCAACTTTTTTGTTTAGATGAGCATTATGTCTCATTGTTCAGACACATGGTGCTGCTTACAGCAGTGTTAAAAGAGCAGCATGGCCTCCAGAGATGGAGGAGAGAGAGATGTACAGCATGTCAGCTGATCTGACACACAGTGCAGGTCCGAGTCAGAGCAGGTGAACGTTGGGGCAGAGAAAGTTAGCTGTCATATCATCGATCAGTCTCTTCTACTACTTACTAGAGTATTTCCAGACAAATAGTCTCCTAAACTCGGATTCTTTTCCCAGGTTCCTTTTCCTAGTTTTGAACAAGCCTTTCGAATGAGAGGTGATTTTTTTCAAGAACCAAGAAAAAAGACGTTTAGTTGCCTTGATTCAACAATATAGAACACACGAGAGACAAAGCAGGGTTCTGTTATTTGTCTCAGGACACTTCAGGACATGTTCTGAAAAGTCAGAGAATTTCACTGTCCCTCTGAAAGACAGATGAGCAGCCTTCCTCCTCAGACAAAGCTGCCTTGACTGCTGTCTTTGTCTCATTAAACCATCACATGAGGTGGACCGATGGCTTCTCTGCTACAGGCTGATAGTATCTGTCTCTTTTGGCTGACTCATTATGTCACAAACTAAATTAACTGACGAATAACTTTGATAACACCAACTTGTTGAGACATTTTCACAGCTCTATGCATTCCCAATGAGTTTCGTTTTCTTTAAACAGGTTTCATTCCCGTTTTCTTACCAGTTTTTTTTCTAAGTTTTAAATCAAACTGTACGGCAGCATGTAGGGCAGCATGTGCAGAGCAGCGAGGCCTGATTGACTCCAACTAAATGTTTACATTGAGGAATCAGTGGATGGCAAACACATAACCCAGGTGTGTTACAGCCTTTACATGTAGGTTTGTCAAGGGAACATTCTCCATTGGTTAAAATTAGCATGTTTAGGCCATGTGCTAACTGATATACTGCAGTTAAAAAGTGCTAATTATTACATACCTCTACAAAGTCAAAATGTCAGCTATAAACCATTGTCAGATCATAATTATGGTTGGTATTGCTGGTATTTGATAGATTCTTTGATACGATCGTGGACTGAGTTATCATCAAAAGCTGTTGTGTTGTTTTCACTGATTACCATGATTACATTTTTAGCATATAATGTGGAATTTCACAGTAAAAAAGGCTGAAATGTTCACAAGAACATTGAGGTAAGACCAGCTGATAGTCTTACCTAAAACTTGAACACCAAAACCAAACTCACAAGCCAGAATAAACAGCTTCAGGTCATAAAAGGGAAAAAAGGCCCCTGTGATAACTCATCTGCCTTTATTGGACCAGTTATTTAAGCTTGTGACCTTTCCTTCTGTGTTGCATCATAAAAGCTAACACAAAACTAACTCAAGGCTAACTCAAGGCTAACACAAGACTAATACAAAGCTAACTCATGGCTAACACAAAGCTAGCACATAGTTAAAGTAATGAACATGAAATATTTTCCGGACCATCTATGTTTGTCTAATGATACAAAATGTATTCTGAATTTTATAAAAGAAAATTTACAAAAGCTTCAGTATGACTTTTGATCTAAAAAAGAAAATTATTTCTAAAGCAAAAGATTTGATTTCAGATGATGGGCTTTTTGGGTAAGAACAAGCCTTGCAACACTGATATCTTGACTCTTGCTCTCTGTGTACCCTCTCCTTCATGCAGTTGCTCTCATTTCAAAATCAGCTCTGTCGTCCAGTAACAGCCAGTTTGTGCTGAGCCATCAACCAAAATTACAGTTGCAACATGATTTTCTGGCACAAAAATCAGACAGTTTCACAAGTGGACAGCTGGGAATCTGAGCATCCAATCTCTTATCTGTCTGCTCACCATGACCCCTGTACCATGCAGACAAATAATGCCAAAATTCTGACTTTTGATTTTCTCCATTTCCCCAGATCAAAATATAGCTTTTCAGTATGCAGGTATAACTCAAATGAACTAAATAGTTTGATTTTGATACAAAACACATGTGAAATTTAAGTAAAGTATATTTAATTTCATTTCATTTCATTTCATGGATGAGAACACAGTACCTGCTGATATGGGGTGCAGTAGACCTCAGAGCCTGTGAGGCCACAGGTGGAGGAAGCCTGAAGCAGGTGAGCTCTGCCCAGGAGCAGGTCATTGATTGGTGGGTAACACGCTCCAAGAGAACAGTCATTCTGAGCTTCAGATACCGTCAATATTACTGTGGAGAGGAAGACAGCCCAGTCAGGAATGCAGTGTTATAGCAGATTGGTCATATTTATTAAAATCAAATTAAATTTAAAAAAGTATTTATAAAGCACTTTTCATGCAAGAAGCAGCACAAAGTACTTTACACCAGAACAATTAAAGAAACAATTAAAAGATCGGTACTAGAGGATCTCAGGGTCCATGAGGGGTTATAACTTAAAAGCAGAACACATAAATAAAATGGCCCAAGACCACAGAGACATTTATAAACTACTAAAACAACCCCAAAACCAATCCTGAAACGCACAGTGAGAATAATAGTTTCATCCATTCCTGCTGCCCAGTGGTACATGCACAGTTTTTTGTGAAGTGGAATTGTTGAGGTTCTCTAACATAAGAAGTCACGGACGTGTTTTAAGCTGGAAGGTTCACGTTTTGTACACTTTTGCAAACAATCTGATCCAAATTTTATAAGCAAAAGTATTTAAGCTGCTAAATTTTTCTTCTCTGGTCTTACTTTCAAATGCAAATTCAGTATACCACAAGATTACGTCACACTGCAAGTCAATAAGAGCACATTTATATGAGGCAATTTTTTGTTTATTTGCTACCCCACTGAGGTTAAAAACCAAAGCCAGAGTTTGATGTAGGCCAGCTACAAATAATGCAAAGGTGTTAGAGGAATCTATTCTGCTAGAAATAAAAACATCTGCACCTCAGTGAAGGCCAGAAACGGAACTGGGTAGAACTCTGGCTATGTTTTTAGGATGATAAAAACTGGTTTTTGTAATATTTCTAATAAATGAATAAAATCCACCTGATAGTAGAAACCAACATCCAGTTTTCTCACACACTGAGATGGTTTAAAGTTTTGTAATTTTAGAAAAAAAATCTCCCTCTCTCGTCTTTGGAACTGATAAATTAAAATTTAGTTTTGTCCTGGTTTAGTTGTTAGACATTGTCTCCCGTCCATCCATGACTTCATGTCTTAAAACACGGTTTCATTTACATAAATGTTAGAATTACAGATTAGAGTGGACACTTTTCTGAGCAAGAACTGTAAATAAAAACCTTGAAGTTCCCAATATATTCCTATTCAAGTCAAACTTTCCCTTTCGTTTCAGCCTTTCTTCTTAAATACCAAATTCATTGAGTCTTATAGACAATGTGAAGCATCAGGGTTAGAAATGTCCACAGTCCTGTCAGTTACCATGACAACAAAGCTCATCTTTTACAGTAACCTGAACTAAATTTTTTTTTACTGTAATAAGAGGTACAGATAGTCAGTAGCAGTCAATACTTAGTAGCAGTGAAATTTGAAGAGGAGTTGTAAAAAATGGAAGTATTCATCTATGTCTAGGAGATAACTCTGTGAGCATCAAACAGCCGGAGGGATGAAAGGCATCAGCTGTTGCTGCAAAGGATTTAAAACCTCTGACTTCGGTTTGAAGAACATCAACATCCACTATGATGTGGGTTAATCAGAAAGTTAAAGTATTTTTAAATAGAAAGAACAAAAGAAATTAGTGGAAAACAGTGGAAACATGCAAAAGGAAATGAAGGAAATCTTACCACTCAGAAGTAAAAGTATTCTCATTTTGTTGAAACGTCTGCAAGACATAAAAAATAAAATAGAAATGAAAACTAATGCAGCTGTTAACAAACACAGACTCCAGGTAAAATGAAATTATAGGCTCACCTGACTTCCTCTGTCAGTTCTGTTACCGACTGCATTAAAGTTTGAGCTTTTACCTGGCTGCGGCTATATAGACACCTGGACAGGGTGATACAGTGTGTGTCAGAGACACACCCTTCAGCACCACTCCCTGCATTCATGAATCAACACACACACATTCAGACATGCAGGCAGACACAAAAACACTAAGAAGCTACAAAGCTGAAAACAATAAGATCCACATCCAGTTTCAGAAAAATTTATTACATGTTCAGGGCATTAGTGGTGAAAAGTGTCCTCCCCCAAACACTGCTATAAAAATGTTAGAAATAAGTTTTTTTTTTTTCCAATTTTTTTTCTTTCTTTGTTAAAATCACTAAATCAACTTCAGTCCAAATCAAAATGACCAAATATGTAATTTAAAATTTTTTTGAACCCTTTACACAATATCGCTATTTTTATAGGGGAGAAATAAAACACACATAACAATGTTATTTTTGATGTAATAGATTTTGGGGGACTGGGGATTTCATCTGAAAATTAGTCTTAGTTTGTTCTAAAAGTAAAGTTCACAACATCTGTTATATAGAAAATAACTTTTTGTTTATCTGGTGACATTGTGTCATAAAACTGGCATTTAAAGGGTTAATATTATTTGAATAATTACATGTTTGGTAGTTTAGGGTAGGATAAAAGTTGACTGGAAGATTTGAGCCAATAAAGCGGATAAAATATCAATCTGTAATGTCTTATAGCAATTGTTTGGAGTCAAATGTTTAGTCTTCTAATGACCTGAAAAGGTAGTAAAACAAAAACCGTCCCCCATGGGTTAAATCAACAGAAACTTAATAAAACGAAGAACAAGAAGCTGTTGCCTTCTTCCCGTTAAACTGTGTCTGGAGTTGGGAAAAATGTGTTTAAACATGCTGCTGCACATGAGGAATTAGCTTCACAGCTGCTTCATTATGATAAAATAAATCAGGTTTTTTTCATGATTTTTGTGATAATTTGATCAATCTGATGTTTTTTTGTTTTTTATCATAAATTATAAACATAAAGTTAATTTCATGAGACAAGGTTATGTAAGTTCAGTCTGTACTCTTCCTTCTGCATCTTGAAAAGAATGAGATTCCTTAAATGCCAGAATTTCCAACCGGCGTGTCTCAGCAAAGTCTCACGTTGTGTTTGTGTGCCCAAGCAAAACATAGGGAAATCTGCCTTTTTTTATTTTATTTTTTGGCTACCAATAAAGGTGATTTGTTGTGTTTTTATTCCATGTTTACCAGGAACACGGATCCTGGAGGAGGGAGCAGGAAGACAATCCGTGCCCTGCAGGCAGTGATTCCTCTGTAGTCATTACCTGTGGCCTGAGGGTCGGCTGAACACTCAGGTTATGTTTTCCTTCACTCTCTACAGACTTGACTAAGAGCAGGGAACAGGGTGTGTTTTCTGACTCAACACACACACACGTCTGTAATCATGCAGCTTCAGACATGCATGATCACGCCTCTGGTTGCTACTTGAAGTGACTGAGTTGTTGCTAACAGCCTGGTTGTTTCCTGCTTTGCAGAAATTATTGCCATCAAGCCCGAAGTTTTTGCTGCCTTTTTGTCAGAGTCAACCTGTGACCGTTTCACAGTTTACACACTTGTTCGTTTTAAGACTTTAAATTCACTTAACTGTTTCATCACAGCTCTGCTGCAAAAGGCTGCACCCACCTCAGATTATTGTCAGTAAATCATGTAAAATAAGAATGATTCTCTATCAGGATCTTTTTAATGAAGGCAGTCAGCAGAAGGTGAAGGTTTCCTTAGTTGATATATTTTTTGCTGGATATATGTGCTGTAACCTGAACATTATCATCCACATGTTCACCAGTCTGAGGGGAGGCGGATCATGTTGTGGCAGAACAGCTGTAGCTTTTGTAAAGGTTCAATAAAGAGGATGTGTTTCTTTGCACATGGTTGTTTGGAATTCCATCCTTAGCCCATGTCAGTCTGACTTTCCCATACTTTCACCTCAGTATTGATCTGACATCCCTGCTGTGGCCCATTTAATGACTCACTGGTCACTGGTTTTATTAAATGAAAAACAATTCAGTTCAGCTTGATTTGTATAGCAGCACTTAACATCATCTCAGGGCTTTACAGACAAATCACTTTAAGCCAATTCATAATAGATAATAGCCTAGTAAAGGAAAACCAACAGATTACATCAAATCTTGACTTCAATTCAATCCTCCATCCTGAGCACTGGGCGACAGTGGAAAGGAAAGACTCCCTTTTACAGGAAGGAAAATCCTCCAGCAGAACCTGGCTGAGGGAGGGCAGCCATCTGCCTCGAGAGGAGACACAGACTTAAATTAAAAATTATGTAATCAAACTTTTATTTGACGGCGTAAACTGATTTAAATGATTATATATTTTTTATTAGACCTGAAGCTGATTTAGTGATCTGTAACATTTTTACAGCAGTATTTTTGGGGGAGGACTTTTTTTTTTATTTTTATTCTTTAATGATCTGAAAGGGTAGTAAATTTGTCCCCATGTGTCCTGTTGACCGTTAAGAAAAAGTGAATTTCAAAGTTCTTCCAGAGAAATACTATCTTAAAAAGAAAAAAAAAAAATCATCCCATATGGGGAAAGACAGCCAGAATGGAGGCCAGAAATGGATTGAAAAATTACCTGGAGGGCCAATAAGGTCCATAATTACCCGCAAAGGTCTTTCTAAAGGTTTACACACAGATAAAGATTGTCTTTATGTGTCCAACTGAAGTTCATTAAGTCAGTAGTTAGGACACTATGCTGACTGAAAGGGAACATCATGTTTTGATCTGGAACAAGAGAATCTCACACCAGTTAGGATACAAATAAAACTGTGACCAGAGTTCCCAGCAGTCTAAATCCCTGCTGACGCTGACATCAAGGACAGAGATCTGTATCTGCTCACAGTGAGCAGCTTTGGTCTGGATAGAGAAGTAAGGGTTTGGAATTAGAGCTTCAGTTTTGTTGCAGAGCTGTGAAGAATCCTGAGCCATCGACGGTCATGATCCACACCCAAATCTGAAAAGTCCAATTTTACTGATTCATGAGTAAAGTATCTGAAGTCTTCAATCACCAAACCCTACTGAACAGTTCCTGGACCAGCTAAAGATATAGGCTCAAAAACAAAAACAGACCTCAAAAGACTCTTGGGGAGCTTTGGACTATTTCTCTTCCAAATCAGAATCAGCTCAGTCAGATTAGGATGTCTGGACATAAAAACCACTCATTCCTGAGCAGCATGTTGGCTCCAGGTCTGAGCTCCCAGTATGTGACCTGTGGAGGGACCCTCTACAAGCTGACATACTAAATGTCAAAGATTTTCTCTGCTTCTGAGACCTCGCCCACAAAGCTGCTTTCTACCAGTCCCATGAATACCAGCAGATTTTGAAATTCTTTTCCACATCTTTTGACCTACTTTTGCAACTTAAAGAAAAAATACCTTAAACATTCCTTTGAGATTAGTGAGCTCAGAAATTGATCAGGTCGCTGTATATGTGTGTGTTCCTACTGTTGGAAAAAATACCGCATATAGAATCTGACGTGCAAGAGTTTTAAAATGGTATATACTGATAACTATCTCAACTTTGCCTGTATGAAAGGAAAGGAGTAAGCCAGAATGCATCATTTATGGTGAGAAGCAGCTAATGAAAGCATAAAACCAAAAAATGGTTTAATCCCGGGATTGGAGGTAGTTGCAGAGAAAATAGGTTGGGAACCACTGATGTAAATGACACTGCCAGTGAACCCTGGAATGAATTTGACAAGTTTCTAACTGGCCTCCAAGGGAAGACAAGACCTCATTAAAAAGAAAAAACTCCAATTTACCAGTTTATAGACAGCATGACATAAATGTTTGTTGCAACACGGATGAGATTTTGCAACAAAAAGTTTCAACTGTGTTTACAAAGATGTCTTAAAGACACAAAGACCTGGATGATTCCTTCTAAACTCAGACTGAGGTTAAGTCTTTGGACCTGAGAACCTCAGGACGACTATCAAGGAATGACTCTGGAAGGCCTTACCTTGGCTCCCAGTACTACAGTCCATAACCTTTGAGTTATTCTGGACCTGGATCTGTCCTTTGTCTCACATATAAAGCAGGTTTCTAGGACCACTTTCTTTCGCCTACGTAATAATTCCAAATGAGAAACATCCTGTCTCAGTGATGCAGCAAAGCTAGAACGTGGATTTATTACTTCCAGATTGGACTACTGCAATTCCTGATTATTGTTCAGTTCCAGAAATGTTCTGAAAAGTCTCCATCTCTCCATCATCAGATCATATTCCTCCTGTTTTATCTTCAGTTTATTGGCTCACTGTGAAATCCAGAATAGAATTAAAAAATATTCTCATATAAAGCTCCTAAACTCCATTGTATATTAAAGTTCTCGTAGGTCCAGATTTCCCAAACTGCAGGTGTACTTGTGGTTCCCAGAGGTTCCAAAAGGATAACGGGAAGTAGAACTTCCAGCTATCAGACCCTCTCTGTGGAACCAGCTCCCAATTTGGCTTCAGGAAGCAGACACGCTCTCTACCTTTAACATCAGGTAGGTCTGGCTTGACCCTCACCCAGCTTTAGCTCTGCTGACAGGCCAAGGTTGCTACAGGACGTCCCTTTAATTCATCTGATAACATCAGGATTTAATCAAAGAAAAGAATTCAACTGTTATTACTGGAAATCAAAAATCATCAAACCACCCCACAGTGATGTCTGCACCACCTGCATTTATTTAATTTTCCTTTATTTATTTGTTATCTAATTTCTTTTTTATTCCATTTATTTAGTTTTTATTATTCATTTATTCATATGTTTTTCCTTTTCCTCCATTTTCACTTTTATTTTTTTTAACTCTTCCTGATTAAAAATCATTTCAGTTTGGTTTATTTCAGGTTTATTTATAAAGCACCAGTTTATCTACTAAAAAACAAAAAAGACCAGATCAACTAACCTGACAACGTGTGAAGGAAATGCTTCCTTTCAACAACGACCACCAGAACGACCTCTGATTGGGTGCGAGGTGAGAGGGCAGGAAGAAATTTTCATTCCTTTCTGTGGTAATAACTAAAGTAAAGACAGCGCAGATAAGTTTATAGTGAAAGAGAAAATAAAAAGTTCGGTTCTTTTCTGCATTTCTATCTGGTCAGATTTCACTTTGAGCTTTAAATTCTCTCTTTGGTTATGCTACTGCAGGGGTGTCCAGCACCGGTCCTCAAGGGCCACAATCCTGCTTCAACACACCTGACTCAGACTGATGAGTCATTGTGCAGAATTTCATAGGCTGTTGGATCCATTTAATTTGAGTCAGGCATGTTGGAGCAGGGATACATTGGTAAACCTGCAGGACAGCAGCCCTCAGAGACAGACTTTGGACACCCTGTATTTTATATGAAAGTAAAACTACAGAGTGAAATCAAATCCTGGTTGAATCAGGCTACAGGGACGGTGCAGTAACTTTCTATAGACCTGTTACCAGCTGCTTGTGGTTAGTTGCATCACAGCGAGAAGGTTCCTGGTTCAGTCCCAGCTGGAGACTTTTTATGTGGCTGTTCTCCCTGTGCATGAATGATTTCCTCCTCCCAGTTTCCAGGAGAGAGAGAGAAATAAAAATCTATGATTCTATGTTGACTCTAAAAGTGAATGTGAGTGGCCCCAAGCAGAATAAAGCAGTTATAGATAAAGGATGGATGAACAGACCTGTGAGTTATCTAATAGGAAGTAGAATTAAGCATTTATATTATTGTATCTAGAAAAACCCTGCATGACATCACGTTAACTTCCCTCATGTCTCACTCAGCTTTGTGTCTAACACATCATTACAGTAACTGCTCTTCATCGTTGCTTTTAACTCAAAATCATCATGATTTCACTGCTGGCTGATAAAAACAACTTAGTGTGACCAAGCGCTATTTTTCCAGGAAATCACCAGAATGAACTGGAACAAAACACTACTATAGTTAAAAGAACAATTTATTTATAAACAAAATCAGATCCTTTAAAAACTGTGATGGTCTGGATGTTGGACATAGAAAAAAAGTGGACAGTTTTTCTGTTCTGACAAACTTCAGACCAAAGAAATGGACCAAACAAAAGAAACAAAATAAGACTGGGTCAGGACAGTGTTACAAACCACATTAGCATTCATGGAATTAAAACAACAAAACCCCTAAAACACAACAAAACACATGCAGAGAAAACTCTCCCTTTGGAGCCCCTCCCTTTAATATTGTTTAATGTTGTTTAAGCTGTCCATCTAATGGATCAATAGAACAAATACAGAAATAACTACAGGTGGGAAAACAGTGGTTAGCATCCTGATGTTGATCCTAAAAGAGCTGCGAGGAAAAAGCATTTAACATAAATAAAACTTAAAATGTCCGGACGTTTTTAAATGAAAGGGAAATATACCTGGTCAAAGCACAGGCACCCACTCCTTTCTCTCACTTCTGCAGGTGGATGGAGGTGACTGAAAGCATTTTAAAACAATTTATGTAAGAAAACGAAGAATACTGACATGCAAATTCATAAAGGAGATCATACGCTGCTCATGCTCAAGCAAACCTTGTGTCGTGACTCTATGCAGGATTTTGTCTTGAGTGTTAAATTGCACCACACAAAGGCCTCTGCTGCATGCTGCTCTCAGGTGTGTTGCATCAGAGAGAAAGACCTGAGTGAATTCTCCGCCCCCCTTTTATAGACTCTGCCCCCTTTCCTCAACTCTGCCATCTATGCTCACAACTCACCATCCTACATTAGTAAGGTACCTGCTGAGGGTTAAGAGCTCCTGTCTTTAAATCCCAGAGACAATAATAATTTAAACATGTTTTTAAACTTAAATAAGAATAATAAGAATAAACATTTCCTCTAAAATCACACATTCTGTGCCACTGCAGTGAGTCAAAGTGATCAGGTATAGATTTTCTGTTTTAAAACTGTTACAGCTGTAATGATGATAATTTACTGTGTGATCATGGTTTATCACAGTTTGTGATTCTGTGTGTTAATGGTCATGTTTCCATTCAAGGTTTCATTAAGCTGATGAATTTAAGTCATAAAGAAGAAGAAAAAAAGCAAGCAAAAAAGAAAAAAGGCCCGGAGAAGAATATTTGGCTTTATAAGCGTGTCCATATGTCCTGTCCACTCAGTTACATGCTACTGCACATAAACGTCTGGCTTCCAGGAGCCTTTCCGGGCCCTTCATGTCCGTACGAATGTCAAAATCTAACCCACACCCTGCTATCAAGGCTTATCACAACTGTTCTCTTTTTATGGTGATGAGTCCAGACACACCTGGGAGGCGTGTTGTTTCCGTCAAAACAAACACACGGATCCTGAACGTCTGTTGTGTCTTTACACACACACACACCAACTTGCAGATTGTGGAGACGCTGCTGCTGCTGTTACCGATAAAAAGAGCTAACACTGTTTTTTTTTTTTTACTGTAAATGGCTTTTTTGTGTTACATGAGTTGGAGGCCTGTCTCATTTCTAACTGATGATCATAAATGAGATCTTCC
Organism: Melanotaenia boesemani; assembly: GCF_017639745.1. Lineage (NCBI taxonomy): Eukaryota > Metazoa > Chordata > Actinopteri > Atheriniformes > Melanotaeniidae > Melanotaenia > Melanotaenia boesemani. The sequence goes on from NC_055684.1 coordinate 7,619,010, forward strand.
TTTTCTCTATAAGCTAAAAGCAGTTTCTGTAATTATGTCGGAGAGCTATGACGACAGTGTGTGTGTTGGAATGTCCAGAAGTGTGATTCAAAACAAACATCTTTCCACTTCCTGCTTTGTTTCACATTAGTCAGCAGCATCAGTGTGTGTGTGTGTGTGTGTGTGGGTGCGTGTGTGTGTGTGTGTGTGTGTGTGTGTGTGTTTGTGTGTGTGTGTGGTACGTGCAGTCTGTGCACCACGCTGTGCATCTCCAGTCTGACCAGAGTTCACAGTATCCCACCAGCAGACAGACAGCAGGGTTGCAGGGTTTACACAACCTTTCCTCTGATTTGGTGCATGTCGATGTGGAAAACCCACCTGGACTCAATCAGGTGGGAAAGAGCTGCTCCTGCATCGCTTTCAGCCAGTCTGAGAGCAAAACAACAACATGACAGCATAACGAAGGGGCAATATGCTGCCATTCTTCTGTTCTTTCATTTCATCCTATAGCTTCTCCTTCCTGCACTTCTCAGAGGCAGAAATTTGTTAAAATAAGAGATTAAAACCTTTTTGACTTTCGTTGGTGACGAGTCTCAGTTAACCCCTGTGGCTCACCTTAGTTTACTTTCAGTGGACAAAAAGTCCTCCCCAAAAACAGATTGATATTTTTTTCCCCTTTTTTGGCCCAAACCACAGATTTATATTCTTTTACTTCTTTTTTCCCTCAAATTACTCCATCAACTTCAGTCCTAATCAAAACTATTAAATATGTAATCATTCAAATCATTAACCCTTTAAATGCCAGTTTGATGACAAAATGTCATTGTTTCTATGGAAGAAAAAACACACACACAAAGGTTATTGTGGGTGGGTGATTTTATTTTTTATTAAAACAACAGTCTTAGTTTGTTCTACAAATGAAATCCCCCAGCTCCCAAAATCTATTATATGGAAAATAACTTGTTTTCAGTGTTTTTCTTTTAAAACAATCACATCATCAAACTGGCATTTAAGGCGTTAAAATGATTTGGATAATTAAATATTTGGTAGTTTTGATTGGGACTGACGTTGATTAAGTGACTTAAACAAAAAAAATGGAAAATTGTTTTATTATAGCTGTTTTTTGGGAGAGGAAATTTTGTCCACTGAAGACCTGAAAGGGTGGTAAATTTGTCCTCAGTGTCCTGTTGACCTTTAACCATTAAGTCCTACCATATGGTAGAGCAAAGTTTTCAGTGATTCATTTTTTTTAAAGAATGTGGAAATAAACCTTCCTGAGCCATCTTTACCAGTTGGTGTTGGTATGTAATACCTACACTAATGTTTATTATTATCATCGTGTTATTTTTAACCTTTTTCTTAACCCTTTGCTTTCTTGTCCAAGAAAAAAAAATGCAAAGAAACATTTTACTCTACTTTCTACTATAATAATAATAATAAATAAATAAATAAATAAATAAATAAATAAATAAATAAATAAATAAATAAATAAATAAATAAATAAATAAATAAATAATCTCATATGGGGAAACACAACCAGACTGGAGGGCAGAAACTGAGGGTGAAATAACCTGAAAGGACAAATAATCCATAATTACCCACAAGAGTTAATATGAAATCCAGTTTGATTGTGGTTGCCAGATTTGGTTCTTAACTAGAACTCTGAGTCAGAGTTAAACCCTTTTGCAGGAACATCCTGGCCAAAACATCAACAGCAGACAAACTAAGGATCAGACCAACATGAACCAGAAAGTGCATTATAAAATCATAAAAACCCAACATGAATAGATTTCATCAGGGCCATAAAAAATCTGTTTGAAGATCATCAAAACATGTGAATCCGAATGTGTCTACCTGGAAATCACTCAAAATGTGGATGTGAGCGTTACCGTCCACACAAGAAAAATACAATATAACTTTTTTTATAGAATCAATGACTGAAACAACAAAACTGAACTTGAAGTTTCTCTAATGACGTCCGTCAGCTGCCTGGTGGAAGCAGAACCTTTACTGGCAGGCTGGTTGTGAAATAAGCCGACTAACAACTGGGTGAAAGGTTCTGGCTCCAGCCGTGATGTGACTCATGAATATTCAGCAGCTGCTGGTGTGTGAGTGCACAGGCTGGATATAAATGACCAGCGTGTCTGTGAAGGTGTGTTCTCACCACAAACTGGAGCTGATGAGCAGACTGAGCCTGCAACGACAGAAAAACAACTAATTATTACAAAGTAAGTCTCATTTCTTTATTTCAAGACAATCTACAGCAGGGGTGTCAAACATACGACCCGGGGGCTAAAATTGGCCCACCAGAGGTTCCAGTCTGGTCCCTGGGATGTATGTTATAAATGTGAAAATGACATAGAAGATATTAGTTGTAAAACTTTAATAAAAGTAACTGTATTTACTATTTTATCCATGTGAGGACTTTTCCAAGGCAGGAGGAGAACTTGTTCTAGGGCTTCTATCTTTCTGATCTAATAGACTTGATTTCAGATTGTATGATGAGGTGGGTCATTTCAGGTGGTCAGGATTACTATACACATGTGGAAATGTTCACGTTTAACTTCTAGATCTTGAATAGTAACTCTGATCATAATGTGAAATACTGGATTTTTCACTTCCAGATAAAATGTTTGGTGATTTTGTAGATACATTGTTAGCTACGAGATGTAATGCTCATGATAATGAGTAAATGTGTAACATAAATAACATATGTAAACACATAAAGTAATTAAATAAATAAAAAATAAAGTATAATGAATATAATACAATTTTAAATGACTTTTATAAATGAAATTAGTAACATTTATATTTTTTATTGAATTTTTTTATTTAAAAAAAATGTATAAATAATATCATCATGAAATTTACTGAATTTAAAAGATGTAACATTTAACATTTACAAGTTGTGATAAACGTGTAAATATGTAAATAAAATTATTTATAGGTCATTATGCTGTTATCTTAGTCAGACTGACTGGAGATCAGATTGCTCTGAATGTGGCCCCTGAACTAAAATGAGTCTAAAGTCATGAAGTATTTTAAATAACCAGGAAGCTACACATGAGTTTCTAACCTTTCCGTTTTTTTAATGTTCACAGATTCACATTTTTTCCAGGTTAACTCTTGAGTTTCTGGACCAGAGCCGAGTCAGAGGAAATGGAAAGCATGCAGGAGCTGATCCCGTTTGCCAAAGAGATGCTGAGCCAGAAACCGAGCCGAGGCCTGCTGAAGGTCTACCTGCTGGGCTCGGTGTTGGCTGTGCTGGGGACGGCCATCGGGCTGGTGGAGACCATGTGCCACCCCTTCTCCTCGGGTGAGCCAGTGGATGCAGAGATGCTCCTCATGATGGCCCGGGAGCACAGAGACATTGAAGCTGAGATAAAACCCCATCTGGGAGGCCAAAGAGAGGAGGAGGAGGAGGAGCAGGATGAGGAAGAGGAGAACAGGACCAAGATCCAGAACCCGACCCCATCCAAGACTCATAAACCCAGTCAGAGAAGCATGGCCAACCGGTTGCATGCTTCATAACACCAACAGGGTGACTCTGAAGACTGAAGGTATTTATTGGAGACTCCTCCTGCCACACCACCCCGGTGTGCAACCTGCACACCAGACTGAAGCTTCACAGACGAACCAATCAGAGCGTCCTCATGAGACTAACTTATCTTATCATAAGTCTAACTTATAGTAGATGATGCTTTCATGGACTGCCAGAAAATATTTTTAAGTATGTATTTATGTTTTGGTCAGACACTGAAGCATCAGCACACAGTCCTGACAGCACAGACATTTAATCTTCTGTATGTTAAATGTCAGGTTTGTGGAACTCAAATATTACAAGTGATGAATACAAGTAACAGCAAACAGAGTGAAACACCCGTCCTCAGTGTTCACAAGAGCTCAGGACGACAAAGCTGAAGAGTCCATAAACTGCTGTTACAAGCAGTCCTGCAGCACTGCGCTTGGTTTTTAAAGGAGTTCATGAAAGCAGCATGTTGTCCAATCTGTGCAACAGAGAGCTGCAATGCAGCGCCACCTGCTGTCTGGTGGGAAGATCTGAGCTGCCACTGCACTGAAAAGGTAGAGGTTTGCTGCAGATGTTGTGTAAATACTGTAAATACTGTCACCTTTTCATAATAATAAATGTGTTTTGTTTAAGTCTGGTTTCCTCAAACTTCACACACTGAACACGCAAACACTTACTGGTGTCACATGCAGAAATATTGAAATACTGGCCAGCTGTACACCATGATTACATTTTGTGTACAGGGACAACTAAACTACTGCAGCTGAGTTTATCTGCATATATTTACTGGCCAAACAATGAAAGAGAAAACATGCTTATTATTAATTATTATTAGTGTTTATGCAGTGTTTATCCACTGCATTTATATAATGACCAGTTACATTAAATATAGCCTTCATAATACTGTAAATAGCTAAAAAATGGCATTAATGACCACAAAGGCAGGGACATTTATCTTGGATAAAGAGTTAAAAAATGAAGTTTTTGATGAACCTTTGGTGTATTTGTTATAATACAGATAAGATTGAAGTGTTTATTTAGAATATGAAACGCACACACACACAAAAAGAGGGAGAACAAAAACAATACAAAGATACAAATACAAAGACAGATTTGAAAAGGAAATTGGAAAGAAGTACAACTTGTAAAATCTCCCCCATTCTTAAGTATTATGTAACAGTAATAAGCTTTCTGGTTTAAGTCTGATATTTACAGGCTTTGTACTGATAAAACATTGACATAATTTAGACATACACATAATACAGCCATGTATTATATATATATATATATATATATATATATATATATATATATATATATATATATATATATATATATATATATCCAGCTCTTCCCTGCAGTCTCTGAGTCTCTGACTGAGTCGTCATCAGGATAGAAACAATGATCAGGTTTACAGATGACTCAGAAATCATCGCTCTGCTCCATGAGGAGAACTGGTCGTGGACCAGTAGTCAGAGTGAAGTCATTCTTTGATAAATGGTAATGTGTCAAAGATAAAAGAAAAGATCAGTGATTTCTGTAGGAAGGACTCCTCCTCTTCATCTTGTTTGTCTTCATGACCAGGAGGTGAAGTGGCGGAAAGATATAAATACCTGTTCATATTAACAAAGACTCACCAGCGGATGGAGGTTTGTTTTTCTAAACTAGACCATTCTGTTATGAACATGAGTCATTCTTGTTTTATTAAGTCTTTTAAGCTACTCCTTTATTTGCTTGTTGTTCCCCAGTCTGAAGAATGATTAGGGCCAAGCAGAGAGCAGAGAGGATTCTGGGGACCCTCTGTAGGAGGTTTTCTCTGCTGTCTGATGCTTTTGAACTCTTTGTGTTGCGTGTTCCTCAGAGATAAAGTTTATCTTGATCTGTCAGATGCTAAACTGGTTGAGAAGTTCTTGACAGTTTCCAGCAGCTAAATGTGTTATAGCTTCACCTGTTGGGTCTATTTCAGTCCAGATCCAGCTATCATGAGAGGACAGGAACTAGGACATACCCAGACAGGACTATCAGTAATTTCCCTCTTGGATGAATGAAGTTTTTTTCATTTATTAATTTCAGTCAGAACTGAAGGTTTATTAAAAATCCAACATAAAGAGCTACAAGTGGCAGCAAAACCAGGGACCTGGACAATAACACAAAACCACTGAACTGAACGTGGATGCAACAGTGAAAGGTATCAAGATGAGTCATCAGGTCATATTTTGTGTAATGTTTTTTTTTTTTTATTGTTTTATTTTGTGTATCTTTTTAATTACTGAAGGATTGTTTTGGGTATTGTTTTCCTTTTTTATTTAATCTTAGTGGTTTTAATGGTGACTGCATTGGATCGGGATGTTTGGTGTATGCAAGTGGATTTTATTGTTGATGATGTAATGTCTTGAGGACAACGTCTGTAAGCAAAGCTTCCCATTGGGGACAGTAAAAATTGCTTGAACATGAACTAGGTGGATGGATGCAGGGGATGATCAATGAAGAGAATCAAGTGCTAAAGCGGTGATCTAAAGAACAGATAAGGAACTGAGGACATCTAGGGGCCATTGCAGGAAAAAACGAAAACACGAGTCAAATACAACCTGATAACCCAAAGAACAAAAGCACGACCAGGACATAGGGACAAGAAACATATGAAAACATTCAAATAAAAACCCGAAAGCAAAGTCCAGACTGTCCAAGGAATGAAGCAAACACCATGAGACCTGGTCTGTTTCACTCAGCTAGAAACTTGCTCCTTGTTCCATTTCTGACGTTTCCTGAAAATTTGATCAAAATCTGTCAATAACTTTTTGAGTTATGTTGCTAACAGACAGACAGATAAACCAACGCTGCCTATAAAACATAACCTCCGCTGTAGCAGAAGTTGGAACAGGGGCAACAAATGAGTGGAAAGTAACTGGTACAAATTAACTGGAAGAGAATTGGACAGATAATGAAGTGAACTGGCAACAGCTTGGTAACATGACTGGGTATAAAACAAGCATTTCAACGAGGCAGAGTCTCTGAATTTGAGAAAAATATTCATTAATGTATAATTGTGTAGACTTTGAAGAGTTCACTATTTACTGTGCATAATGTCATCAAAAGATTGTGGCGGAATCTCTGTGTGCATGGGACAAGGTTGACAGTCAAACTAGATGACGGTGGTCTTCGGTTCCTCAGGCAGCACTGTATTAACAAACATGATTCTCTACTGGAAGTCATTGCATGGACTTAGGGAGACTTCCAGAAATCACTGTCTCTGAACACAATTCACCCTGAAACCTACAAATGCAGGTTAAAGCTCTATAATGCAAAGAAGAAGCCATATATAAACAGGATCCAGAAACACAGCTGTCTTCTCTGGTTCAAAGCTCATTTAAAATGGTCTGAGGCAAAGTGGAAAACTGTTCTGTGGTCAGCTGGTTAAAAATATGAGATTATTTCTGGTAACCATTAACGCCATGTCCAGACCAAAGAGGAGAGGGAGCATCCAGCTTCTTATCAGTGGACAGTAGAAAAGCTGCGTCTCTGATGGGGTTGGATTAAGTTGGATTTATGCTCATACAGTGTCTGAGTACGATTGGTTGTGCTGTATGCTCTGTGTAGGTCCCCGGAGGCTTGACGCGCACCTCTTCCAGACCCGCTGTTCACCCCCGCTTGCAGCGTGGTTAGGCAGAAATACTCCCCTGTGATTGGTTGATTTGTGATAAAATGTTTCCAGTTTTCTGGAGCTTCTTGCTGAATTTGTGTGGTTACCAAGGAAGAAAAACTACAACACAAAACCTTATGATCGAGTGCGAGAGCACATTTCACCAGCGTAAGCTGCGTCAGCCCTACTGCACGCAGACACCAAGCGAGTTTAAATCTAGCTTTAGTGCCTATGGCGTGGGCAGCTTCCACATCTGTGAAGCTCCATCAATACTGAAACGTACATGGAGGTTTTAGAGCAACATCTGCTCCCATCCAGACAACATCTCTTTCAGGGAAGGCCTTTCAGATTTCAGCATAACCACATCCTGCATCCATCACAGCAGCATGGCTTCACAAGAGAAGAGTCCGGCTGCTGAACTGGCCTGCCTGCAGTCCAGACCTTTCACCAGTAAAAAACATCTGGAGCATCATGAAAGCAAAAATCCAGCAACCAAGGTCCAGGACTGTAGAGCAGCTAGAATCCTCCATCAAACCAGAATGGGACAACATTCCTCTCCTAAAACTCCAGCAACTGGTCTCCTCACTTTCCAGATGTTCACAGACAGTTGTTAAATCCGTCACCCTGGAACCACTTTTTACTGATGTCTTGCTGCCATCAGATTTAAAATGAGCTCATATTTTTCATGAAAAGATAAAATGTCTCAGTTTCAACATCTAATATGCTGTTTATGTTCTACTGGGTCGATGAGATTTGGAAATCATTATTATATTCTGTTTTTATTTACATTTTACACAACATCCCAGGTTTTTAGGAAATGGGGTTATAAATAAAACTGAGCTGAAACAGAATTAAATGAATAAAATAATCTGAACCTGTGATATAGTTACAGAGCAGCTAACAACAGCTCCTCACTTTGTGTTTGCACCAACAGAAGGCTGATGTCTGTCCACATTATTTGTTTGCAAATGAGAACTGGTTCTTAAACATTTTTTTACCTGGTTAAATAAAGGTTAAATAAAATAAAAAAAATTTCCACTGGTCTGCATTTGGACCTTTTTGTGCCCTCTGTGGTGGACAATATTTACAGCTGGTGCATTTTAGCCATTTACGATGTATAATAAAAGTTCATAATGAGGCACTACAAAGATGTGTTTTACTTGCTGGTGCAGGTGGAAAATATGTGGTGCTGTAGCTTACAACAATCTGACCAATTAGAGATTTTTCTGCTCATTCTCTGTGCTTTAAAAGGTTAAAATCTGTTCTGCCATTAGAGAAGCCTCTAGAGAAGGTTTGCAAACAACCAAACACACCTCCCCCAAATGCTCAACTTACCAATTTAACAAGAGGTTAGAAGGTCAATTACAGAAAGTCAAATTAAAATGACAAAAGGCTGGGAATGTTTTTTTCTGCCTCTGATACCAATAGGGATTAAGCTTGAAAGGTTGCCACTGGATACCAGTGGTAACACTCTGTGAGTCCTCTCAGAGTCGTAGGAGCAGGCTGAGTCAGGCTGCCGACAAGGATGTGACTACATCCTATACTGAGCTGTGAACTTGGCTTTAAGTCCAAGAAATAAAGTTTCTTCTTAGACATTTTAACAATATTATGACTGACATGCAGGTGGAACAACAATGATGTCCGACAGGTGTTTTTTTATTATGTCAAAAAAAGAACATGTTAAATTTGATGAGCTTAATTCAAAGCATAAATAGGTTAAATAGTTAATTGCATTTTGTTTGTCCTTCCCGCAAAACCAATAAGTGACACTTGAGTGTATGGACTGAACGGATGTTCACTGTACTTGATATGTGTGTGTGTGTTTCTTGACATGTGTGCAGAATCATTTGTATTCCAGTGAAATGTCATCAGAAAGCAGACAAAGTTCTGCATGCTTCATCGTACTGCAGCCTGGCAACCTGAGGCTCAGACACACTCGGGGTGGATTACGGTACATGGCCTCATGCCTTCTCAAGACATGAGTCACAATTCCTAAAAAGTTATGTGACTCCGTACGGTAAGGCTACATAATGGGACAGGGGGAGGAAAGGTTATGAAGCTACTCCGTTAACAGGATGTGTTTAAGTTTGGATGGTGGACCCACATAGAGAATCTAGTCTGGACAGACTGGATTCTTGTCTTCTTTGTGGACATTTATGATGGTGCAGCTTTTCATCTGTTATCAGTGGGCAGTTTAAGCTTTTGATCTAGTGGCTGAATCAGTTAAACCTTGAGGGTCATTTTATTTAAGTCGTCAACTTTAATTAAGCACATGTATAAACAACGGGTGTTGAAGCAAAGTGTTGTACATCTTTAAGAAAAATAAACATGAAAATAGTTCAATAAGAAGGGCACAAAATGACAATAAAACAGATATGAAAGAAAAAAAAGACAAGTATGAAAATAAAAATCAGCTTAAAATGTCTAAACTCAGTCTGATTTGAAAGATAAAGAGTAAAATCGTGACTTTAAACAAGTGATTCACAGCTGAGTAGAGGCTGATGCTTTGGTCAAGTCTTGAAGAAATCAAGGCATGAGTAACCTTCCCAAAATCTGGGAAAGAAAGAAAAGACTTGACTACGGAAGGAATTCTTAATTGAAATAAATCTGGCTCTGACCACAGCATTTATATGTTTGTTGAATAAAAAAACACCCTAAAAGTTATTCCAAGGTTCTTTATTATAAAGAACTTATCATAAGGGCACAAGGGATTAAGAACAGATATTCTGGGAAGCATGGAAGTCTGGAGGTCCAAACAACATGACTTCAGTCTTGTTGTCATTCAGACTAAGAAAGGTTTGGGCCTTCCAGGACTTTACATCCTCTAAACAATCTACCAAAGTGTTGGGGGTTGTTTGGCTTTAGAAGAGATATATATGAGTATCATCCACACCACATACAAGATGCCATATTTTCTAAAGAGAGAACCTGGAGGATGCATGCCAAGTGAGAAAATAATTGGACCTAGAATGGAACCCTGGGGAACCCCTCAGGAAAGAGGGACTAAAGAGGAGGAGAATGCACCAACGTTAACAGAGAAACTTCTATTAATAAGATATGATTTAAATCATTCAAGTGCTTCACTCTTGATTCCACTGCTTTGTTCAAGCTGAGAAATTAAAATTCTGTGATCAACAGTATTAAAAGCAGTGCTGAGATCTGAAAGAACTAAAATAGCTGAATCCCCAGAGTCTGTAAATGATCATTTAAAACTTTAATGACCCATTTGGGTCATTAGAGGATAAGTTAATATTTTATTCCATTTTCCCCTCAGATCACTCAATCAGTCCTAATGAAAAACACCAAGTACAATATTTAATATAATTATTTAAATCCTTTAAAAGCCTATTTGATTACATGATGTTAAATAGTAGAAGATGGATGGATGGATGGATGGATGGATGGATGGGTACGTGGGTGGTTGGATGGATGGATGGTGGGTGGGTAGGTGGGTGATTGGATGGATGGATGGATGGATGGATGGATGGATGGATGGATGGATGGATGGATGGATGGATGGATGGATGAATGGATGGACGGATGGACAGACGGCTGGATGGACAGATGGATTGATGGATGGATGAGTGGACTGTAAAAGTGCTTTGAGATCGACGCTGTACAAATAAAGCCAAAAGATCACTTGTTTTGACTCCACTGTAACCATGACATTTTAAATTATTGTCAAATGGGTGCGTTTAGAGGGTTTTCTTTTACCATCACTATATACAATTCATATATATTACACACATTTATGTTTTTTTATTACATTTATTGCATTCACTTCTGAGCATGAAAGAATTTTATATACAATTAAAACAAAACGTTCTCTACAGTGACTTGAGGAAACTATATGAGTTTGTCCAGACTTGGTTATTAACAGAGAAGTGCTGGAGGAGAGGTTAAAGTCTGCAGGAATTTCTCCAACAGAGAGCAGCTGTTGCCACCAGCAGAGACGTTCCGTGGATGTTTCCACAGAATGCTGCAGGCTGCAGACTCACTACTTCACTAAATCAATACTTCTACAACACCATGTTTATAAGAAACTTCAACTACACATTCTTCATTGTTTAAAACTTCACCAGTCTCTGAACAAAACGCCTTCACATTCAAATCTGGAGACAATCAAAATGTACCCTGCTTTCACCCAAACTATCACCTTAACCACAGATTAACCACAACACTGATGCTGGACTGCAGGGAATATGGAAGTATGAGCAGAAACCCGTGTTTTCAGTCCGCATGAACACATCCAGCTGTGTCTTGCAAGTCTAATGTTTTAGGATTGTGACGCATGAGCAGCTCTTCTCCACCTCTCTCGATGGCGTCTGTTGGATTTGGTGGTTTAGTCGAAGAGTCAGACACAATGAATTACAGATGAACTCATGATACTAAAACTAATCTGATATTCCAAGTTTGAATAGAATGAGGAATAAAGAATTAGGGATGAGGAATAAGAGGTGAGGACTGAGGATGGGGAATGAGTAATAAGCAATAAAGGATAAGGAATAAAAAAGTAGGAATATGAAATTAATAAAGAATGAGAAATGAGGAATAAGATGTAAGGTTTGAGGATTGGAAATTAAGAATGAGGAATTTAAAACAAGGGAACACTAATAATAATAAAAGAATGATAAATAAGACATAGAGAATGAGGAATAAAGAAAGGAAAAGGACTAAGGAATGAGAGGCGAGTAATGAGGAATAAAGAAAGATTGATGAAAAATAAGGAACGAGGAATAAGAAACAAGAGGTATGGAGTAAGAAATTATAGAAAAGAAGTGAAGAATAAGGAATGAGGAATGAGAATTGAGGATTGAGGATGGATGATGTGGAATAAGAAAGAAGTGATAAAGAACGAGGCGAGCTAACTTAACCTCAACACGGGGTTTCCACCTCATATTTGACTCATTGCTTAAAATAATTTGAGGAGAAACTAAAAGTACATCTGTTTTTCCAGACACAACTACATCAGTGTTTTCAGTAAACATCTGTCCCCATACCAGCCCACATCTGTTTGTATGTCTGTTCATCTGGACCATGACTGCTCTACACGGCCACCGTGGGAACGTTCTCCTCGGTGCTGTCGGTGCCCGCTGTGCCCGATGGCGTCCTGTTGACCGGCGTATGAGGGGTGACTTTAGCCAACCGGTGCTCCTTGCTGTGGGAGCAGCTGCGAGTGCAGAGCTGGCAGGAGGCGCAAGCCGAGTTGCAGCAGGGTATGAAGCGACAGACACTGACGCGCCATAGAAACCAGCCAGGTGACCAGCAGCACCAGCACAGCACCAGGCTGCCTGCCGCTATTCCCAGGATGATGTAGAGTACCAGCAGGGACAAGGAGGGGGGCATGTCTGGGGGTACAGAGAAAAACAAACATATGGCGGCCATACTTAAAGTCAAAGCAGTAGGAAACTGTGTCATATATTCATATTAAACATAAATGTTAATACTTCTTGGACATGATCTCCTTATTTTTTTATACCTGAGTTAGTAAACACTGCAGCTTTTCTTCTTTTTGCTGTCTTAACCTTTTCCATAATCAAACACTATCTGAATCATTGAAGGGCAGTTGTAGCGCTGACAATCTGCAGATATCTGTTATTATACACCTAAACAGATGAAAACATGATAATTTCTGGTTTTGGTGCATCTAGAATCTATAGAGATTTGTGTCATGTTTTATGAGGTAATCTGCTCAGTTCTGGAGTAGTAGTCGTAAAATATTTTAAGTTCCTGGTAGCACGAGTGTCAGCAGAAGATGTAAATGATCATTTTTCACAAAACCTGCTACAAAGGAAACAGTACTGGTTGTGTTTTCATTGTCTTCATTTGAATATCCAGTGATGTCAGTGATCAGACTACAGAATAAACTTTGGTATAATATGCATAATTGTAGTTGTTTGTCAACTAAATGTTCAAAAAGTAACTGAGAGTATAACGCCTGCGATAGAACCTGTCCAGGGTGTACCTGCCTTTCCTGCTAAATGCTGGGATTTGAATTGACTTAAGCAGTATAGAACACGGGTGGATGGATGGATGGAATATAGCGTCACATCTACATGTCCACACAGTATGACCCAGTTTTAGTCCCCTTGAGACAAAAACTGTTCCCAGTACAGCGATGCAGTCAGAGTTTAAAGACCAAATGTTTTCTTTAAGCACAAACAGCTGCTTGTATAGGCTGACTGTGGCCATTATATAATAAATAAGTTAATAACAGTCACGTGTGTTAGATACAGCTGAAACAACAATTAGTCCAGTCTGATGGAAAAACTCAGCTCAGGCCACATCCACACAGAAACTCTTATTTATAAGAAAGTTTGTCATATGGATGGAAGCTATATGAAAGTTTGCTAGGCAGCATAAAGATTGGACTCAGGAGCAATGGAAGGAGGTCATGTGGTCTGATGAGTCCACATTTATCCTGATTCAGAGTAATGGGTGCATCAGGGTAAGAAGAGATGAGGATGAAGTGATGCAGCCATCATGCCTAGTGTCCAGCGGTCGGACATTACTTCAAGATCTTGGAGAAAAATGAAAGCAACTTTGGACAGGAACAAATGTTGTGACATTGCAGAAGCTTATTGTGATGATACCAAAGAGGATGTTGCTATAATCAAATCAAACACTCCAACACTTTTTGTAGACAGGCAGTGTATTTCTTAATCATGAAGAAATTCCACACACATATGAGCACAAAGATGAATCTCTATTAAAAAACAGGGTTAATAAAAAGAAAAACCTAAACCCGGACAAGCATTAACTTAAGCAGAATTAACAATAATTTAATTCACAAAATAACACAATTTTTATTAGACTTGAAGAATGTTGGGGAGGGCAACTTCTCTCAGGTGACACAGTCCCGTCGCCCGCTGATTGCTCACCTGTTGTTGACTTGTGACTGGGAACGCTGTCAGGAACGCTGCAGTTCAGATGAGTCAGGCTGGTTGGTGGATTCCAGAAAGGTGGAGATGGGGTTGCAATGGGGGGTGGAGGCTCAGGAGGTAAAAGCTGACCTGCTGATGAGGGACAGATGTGGGTCAACTATCTCATAGAGAAATGGCATTTTATTGATGTACTTTAACCATTTAAACCATTAAGGCCCCACCCATGAAAAAATGGTAAAAAAAAAAAAAAAGCCCACTTTTTTTTTAATATGAGGTCTTTATTTGGCCCTTTAACAAATTGTAACAAAAGAATTAACACTTTTTTGGGAGAGATATCTACCATTAACTACCATGTGATACACTAAAAATATTATAATGTGGTTTTCTGCCTCTGGGTATCTATTAGGGGAGAGAAGACAAGTATCAGATTGTGTTCAACAGGATTTTGAGCTAAGTTTATACCATAAATTGAAGCAAAATGTCTCAGATGTAATGTATGTAACATATATGTCACATTGGGCTCTTATAGGTAAAAATCAAATCAATCTTTGTTATTTTTGCTCTCCCTGATTTTTTTTTCATGTAAAACTGCATGTACTGTACAAGCTCATCCCTTTTAACCCCAGTCAACACCCAAACTTTGTTTTCAGGACCACCTCAGTTGTCAGATTATGAGACTAAGATGATGTAAAAACAAATGTATCAATAGATACGTTCTTTACATACGTACTTCGTAGAAATAACACAAAGATCCACACTGACCAAGCCTTTTCTCATTTGCACATCATTCTCTAAACTCTTGGCTTTCAGGAGAAAAATATTGACATTGAAACAAACACATTTACATATTTACAATTTTCCCTCCAGCTGTTTTTGTTTTTATTTTATTTTATTTAACTATTTACAGTTATTTCTGCTACTATTTACCTACTTTCTTCACAAAACTCCTCCCTGAGCTGCCACCTTATCGTGGTGCAGGAGTTTATGTGTCCTGACAATCCTAGCGGCTATGTTGTCGGGGGCTTCATGCCCCTGGTAGGGTCACCCATGGCAAACAGGTGTCTAGGGGAGGGACCAGATGAAGTGCGGCTCATATCACCCCTATGATGATGACAAAGCAAGGACCAGGTTTCCCTTGCCCAGACGCGGGTCTCCGTGGCCCCCATTTGGAGCCAGGCCTGGAGGTGGGGCATGTAGGCGAGTGCTTGGTGGCTGGGCCTTTGCCCGGTCGGGCTCAGCTTGAAAGGGTGACTTGGGCCTCCCCTCCTGTGGGCTCACCATCTGCAGGAGGGGCCATAGGGGTTGAGTGCAGTGTGAGCTGGGCGGCTTCCATAGCCACTGTCCTTGAGCGGAGCTGGACCCTCTTCCATTCTGGAGTTGCTCCCGGTGAGAGGCGCCGAGCAGGTGTGGGCATGCTCATTGCCCCCCGACTTGGCACCTGGTCGTTGGGGTTTATCCAGGTGGACAAAAAGGTAGCCTCTCTCCACCTTCAGGTGGGGCGACGGGCTTAACTGTTGTTTGTGCTTATGCACCAAACAGCAGTTCAGAGTACCCACCCTTTTTTGGTCCTTGGAGGGGGTGTTGGAGAGCATTCCTTCCGGGGACTCCCTCGTTCTGCTGGGGGACTTCAATGCTCACGTGGGCAATGACAGCGAGACTTGGAGGGGCGTGATTGGGAGGAATGGCCCCCTGATCTGAATCCGAGTGGTGTTTTGTTGCTGGACTTCTGTGCTTGTCATGGACTGTCCATAACAAACACCTTGTTCAGGCATAAGAGTGTCCACATGTGCACTTGGCACCAGGACACTCTAGGCCGCAGTTTGATGACTGACTTTGTAGTCACATTGTCGGACTTGCGGCCACATGTTCTGGACACTCGGGTGAAGAGAGGGGCAGAGCTGTCAACTGATCACCACCTGGTGGTGAGTTGGCTCAGGTGGTGAGGGAAAATGCCAGTCAGGCCTGGCAGACCAAAGCGTGTTGCGAGGGTCTGCTAGGAACGTCTGGCGGAGTCCCCTGTCAGAAAGAGTTTCAACTCCCATCTCCGGCAGAGCTTCAATCATGTCTCGGGTGAGGCGGGGGACATTGGGCTGTGTGTGTGTGTGTTCCATGCCTGTATTGTCAAGGCAGCCAGCCGCAGCTGTGGCCGTAACGTCGCTGGTGCCTGTTGTGGCGGACCTATCGGGCCTTTTTGGCCTGTAGGACTCCAGAGACAACTGATGGGTATCGGCGGGCTAAGCGGAGTGCAGCTTCGGTGGTCACTAAGGGAAAAACTCAGGTATGGGAGGAGTTTTGAGAGGCCATGGAGAATGACTTCTGGACAGCTTCAAGGAGATTCTGGTCCACCATCCAGCGGCTCAGGAGGGGAAAGCAGTGCTCCGTCTACACTGTGTACAGTGGGGATGGGGGGCTCCTGACATAGACTCGGGACGTTGTGAGGTAGTGGAGGGAAAACTTCGAAGACCTTCTGAATCCCACCAACACGTCTTCCAATGAGTAAGCAGAGTCTGGGGTAGCTGGTGCTGGCTCTCCCATCTCTGGGGCTGAGGTAGCTGAGGTGGTTAAAAAGCTCCTCGGTGGTAAGGCCCCGGGGGTGGATGAGGTCCACCCAGAGTTCCTTAAGGCTCTGAATGCTGTAGGGCTGTCTTGGCTGACATGCCTCTGCAGCATAGCGTAGACATCGGGGACAGTTTCCCTGGACTGGCAGACTGGGGTGGTGGTCCCCCTCTTCAAAAAGGGGGACCGGAGGGTGTGCTCCAACTGCAGGGGGATCACACTCCTCAGCCTCCCTGGTAAGGTCTATTCAGGGGTGCTGGAGAGGAGGGTCCGTCGGATAGTCGAACCTCGGATTGAGGAGGAGAAGTGTGGTTTTCGTCCCGGTAGTGGAACAGTGGACCAGCTCTACATTCTCTTCAGGGTCTTGGAGGGGGCATGGGAGTTTGCTCAACCAATCTACATGTGCTTTTTGGACTCGGAGAAGGCATTTGACCGTGTATGGAGTGCTGGACCTGCTTGTATGAGCTGTCCGGTCCCTGTACAACCGGTGTCAGACCTTGGTCTGCATTGTCGGCAGTAAATCAGAATCGTTTCCAGTGCGGGTTGGACTCCGCCAAGGCTGTCCTTTGTCACCAATTCTGTTCATAACATTTATGGACAGAATTTCTAGGTGCAGCCAAGGTGTTGAGGGGATCCGGTTTGGTGGTCTCAGGATTGGGTCTCTGCTTTTTGCAGATGATGTGGTTCTGTTGGCTTCATCGGCCCATGATCTTCAGCTCTCACTGGAGCGATTCACTGCCGAGTGTGAAGCGGCTGGAATGAGAATTAGCACCTCCAAATCCAAGACTATGGTCCTCAGCCGGAAAAGGGTGGAGTGCTCTCTCCGGGTCTGCAATAGGGTCCTGCCCCAAGTGGAGGAGTTCACATATCTCGGGGTCTTGTTCACAAGTGAGGGAAGGATGGAGCAGGAGATCGACAGGCGGATCGGTGCGGCTTCTGCAGTGATGCGGACTCTGCATCGGTCTGTCATGGTGAAGAAGGAGCTGAGCCAAAAGGCAAAGCTCTCGATTTACCGGTCGATCTATGTTCGGGAAGACCCAGGACACGCTGGACGGACTACATCTCCCGGCTGGCCTGGGAACGCCTCGGGATCCCGCCGGGGAGAGGGAAGTCTGGGTTTTCCTGCTTAGGCAGCTGCCCCTGCGACCTGACTCCGGATACGCGAGAGAAAATGGATGGATGGATGGATATCTTCACAAAACCAACTCCAACACCAGTGGTTTTGGTGTGACTGTGCATCATAAACTATCTTCTTGATTTTATTCCTGCCATAGAGGATCATTATTTTTCTTCTATTGAGACACACATAGAACTTTCTGCTTACTTGTTGATCTTTGGCTTTTCGTGATTGGACATTATTGTCAATTTAAGCTCTGATTGGTGAAAAATTTGACAGGAAGTGGCTTCATCATCCTTTCCAGCTAAAAACAGAGTTCTCTTAGCAACATAGTAGTGCTAGTGATCTTTTTTTATGAAAATGTGATAAATAATGCTGTTATCGTGGATCATTGTGGATTTACCATATAGAGTCTCTGAATAAACACTACATTTTGTGGCTGGATTGTAAACCTCCTGGATGAGATATAAATGTCTGGAAAAACTCCACAGGTTGTCAGTAGGGTTGAGGTTAGGGAATGATGGTGGTCCCACAATGAGGCTTTCTACTTGTATACCCATTGCAGCAAGATTCTGCTGGTATTGCTACAGCATGGGATGCAGCGTTGTCTTTACGGCAGAGTGTACGCTTCTTCCATTTATACCAAAGCAGAAAATAGTCAGGTAGAACAATTCTCCCCATTATTCCAGCACAAACCATCACTACCTTGCTGATGTGGCAGTCTTGTTGGAACATGGTGGCCATTCACCAACCATCCAGACCTCTGGACCATCCAGTGTAGCACAGCATTCATCAGAGAATAAAACTGTCTGAGTCTTCATGTATTTCTGTGTCCACTGCAAATGTTTCTCTGTGTGATCAGTGGTTAAGGGAGGCCCAAACACAGCTTTATGTACAACTGCAGCCTCTGGAGCAGGGATCTCCAACTCTGGTCCTTGTGAGCTACTGTCCTGCAGGTTTTGGATTCTACCCTGATGCAACACACCTGACTCAAATCACTGGGTCATTAACAGGCTTGTGCAGAGGTGTGTTGTAGCAGGAGACATCTAAAACCTGCAGAACAGTAGCTCACGAGGACTGGAGTTGGAGATCCCTGCTCTGGAGTATCCTGATTCACCTCCGTCTGAGGGATCAGAGAACTGAATTTAACTGAAACATTTCCTACATGTTATGCAGGGAGAGTTCAGCTTAGACCATTTTCATTTGTGGAAGTTGCTGGACAAAATCATCCTCTTTTCTTAAACCTAATCACCAAACCTAAATTGTCCACCGTTCAGCTTTTTTGGGAAGGTGTTGCAGCCTAAAATGCAAACATGGATGCATATGAGTATCTTGACTGACCTTTGCAGCCTGTAGTTAAGTTTTCCTCCAGGTCACTTCCATCCCCACAGTTGTCGATGCCTTTATCATCACACACTAGACTGATGGGGATGCACTTGCCATTTCTGCAGGTGAAGTAGGGCTCACTGCTGCACTCCGATTGGTTGAAACCTGAAGAGGAAGAGACAAACATGATGACTCTGCAAACCTTTAATGATACACTGAGTTTCTCAACTAAAATTTTTATTCTGAAATAAATAAATACTGAAAATGAATAATTGATTTTTTAAGAGCCTGCTATATGTGTATGATAACATCAGAATCTGCTGGGGTCATTGAATGCATCACCTTTCTGCTGTTATTACTATAGTTTTCAACCTATCTTTTATAAAGATTGGGTCATCTTAATATAACCTAATGTCACTGGAAAACAACAGGTTTTGAAATCAGATAGCAGCAGTACGTATCTTTAAAACTGGAGATGCTGATAGTTTCCTGTTACCTAGCAACAGTGAATGATTGACTAAATGCTTTCCAAACTTACTTCTGTCTTTCTTACCCAGTCTGAAGGAGGTGAAATCCCCAACAAAGTCAACCCTGGGCTGAGTCCCCCGGGTCACCAGTCTCAGGGTCAGGTAGTTTCCTGTGGACAGCACTGGCCGGGGGGGACTTTTCCCACAAAGTGGAGACCCAAGGGGGGGTGAGTTTCGGTCCCGACCATCGTAGAACTGAACATATGAGCCAGCATGACAGGGGTCTCCCAGGCTCTCATCAGAGGTAGGCTCAAGCTTAGGGTTAAAGGGGGCAGAACCACGTGGGGACTCTGGGAAGAAAGGGGCAGGGCTTAAAGGAGCCACCCGGAGCAAGCTGTAGACCAGGAAGAAGCGAAAGTAGAACTGGACCTTGTCTTTAGGAGAGCTGGCCTGCATAGTGAGGTGACAGTCTGTCCCCATGGTCACAAAGTAGTACTTCTTGGATTCCTGATGCGAGTTGACGATCATGCCATCATCACGGATCGTCTGGCCGCAGAAATCCACCACATTCACTGGGAAGAAAAACACCAGTCACTGAGTCCACCATCTACATCTCAATCATAATAATAAACTACATTTCCACATGTGGTTCACTTGTCGAGGATATGATAATGTTCCAAAACCACATGTGGACCAGATTTGGAGCAGATGATAATGTTCCAAAACCATGATTCCACATGTGTTTCATATAAAAAGCACCTTACATGTGATCCACATGTGACACAGCTTACTACATAACACATCTGAACACAGATTTCATACTTAAACCCATCTATAAAAATAAATACCCAATTTCGGTAGATTTATAATTACAAGGTTTTAATACAATTCAGATTTTTAAATGTAGGTATTTACATTATTGTGAATATTTAAATTGTTTTCAGTACTCACATAGAAAATTAATGACATGAAGAGTTACTCTGAATTATTACCTGCTGTTGTTATAGAGACTGACTGAGGTGTTATTTCTGCAGCAGGGTGATTGTTACTGATACAGGATCTAAGCACACTGATGTTTAATCGTTATCACTGGAACACTGTAGAGCTCAACACAAGATACAGTCACATCATCAGGATGGTGATAATTTGAGGAGCAGCTCACTGCTCATCTGCAGGCAAAACCAGAACAGATGGGTGGGCAGATCCAGCTCCAGCAGCCCCCACCCAGTCACCCACTGCCCCCTGGCTCAGGGCCATAGGCCAAATAATGAGGAAATTTATGACCACCGCTGGAGTTTATTAGCTCTGTTTCCCTGGGAGACAACCAGATCCTTGTGCACTGACCCCCGGGAATGTAACAAAGCCAGGCGGCGCCTGCTGATGGGAAATAGTTTAACTCCACCATATCATGAAAGTAGACATAAAACCTCAAAGGTACACTATCCAACACATGAGAGAGCAGGGCGTGCTGGGACCTGAGTGACCTCTTTTATATACATACAGTTTCTGAGACCTATTGTATCACTTTGGGGTAAAAACTTTGCTCAAAACTCTGTTGTTTACAATCTGATAATTGTCTTCTGCCCCCTTGTGGATACTTTTGACATCATATTGTAACAAATGGTACATATGCTAATTATTTTGGTTTATTTTAAATTTTCGTTACATTTTGTTAAGGGGCCAAATAAAGACTTCAGACCTTAAAATGAGAACCATTTGTTCATCATTTCTTGGGTCAGGCATTAAATGGTGAAAATGAGGAGCTTCAGTTGGAGATTGTTGAGGTGCTTGTGTGACACGCTGGTGTGAGATACAGCTTTGGACGGAAAAAGGGCAGCAACCACGTGTTTTCCTTCCACTGCTTCCTTTAAATCACTTTACACTTCAGTTGGTTTTATATATTATCATGTTATTCTTTGCACTGTAATGTCACTCCAGACTGGTTGTACTGTAACAGGAGCTACATCTCAGTGAAATATATAACAAAACACTACAAACAGTCTGTTATGGTTAATGTTTTCCCTCAATATTTTGACAATGTCCAAATTAGTTGGCTATAAAAACAGCTTTTTTATGTATTAAGCTCAGTCACACTGTTGATTTTAAGCTATAACTACTCTATTTCATCATTACTGCATCATAATTACCCATGGACATTCCTCTCCCTGAAATGTAATTTGATTGACTAATTAATACTAGGGCTGGACATTTTAGTTGATTTTTGAAGTCGACTAGTCAGGCCTTTCAAAATCTATTAGTCATGATGTCACCATGATGTCATCAATCATGAAATGAAAAAATACTTTATCTCTTTTGATATTTTTAACATTGTGGGGCTCTAGTGTCCTTTATTGTTCAGCGGGTAGATGATAAAGTGTGGAGATGAAGAGATGCCCGGGTTGAACCTGGGCTCGCTGCCCTTACATGACGGCTGTTATACCAGGTGAACTAAACATGGTGGCCACAGGAGTGTTCACCAACAAAAAAACAGCTATTTTCCTCGTCTTTCCGTCTGGTCTTTTTGCTCCTTAAGTGCAACATTTTTGAGGGTTTAGCAACCGTGTTGCTCTGGTCTGTTGCCTCCATTATCGGTGAAAACTGACGGGGATCCTCCACACAGGTAGCTCTTGTTTGTTGTTGCCATGGTGACTGCCCTTTACTGGGTGGCTGGAGGTCCTGCACTGCAGCCCTGTGGCTGTGGTGTGGACCCCGTTCTGTCCTGACCTGGGTGGTTCCTGTGGTGGCACCCTCTGTGGTAATTTTTTGGGCTGTCTTCCAGTGTGACTGGATCCCCAAGATACGTTTCCTCACAGCAGCGTCAAGCCAGATGTTTTCATTTTATTGATACTTTTATACTTACATTCAGTTAAGAGACAGTAACTAGGGATGGGAGTTCATGTTTGTACAGAATGGGGTATGGGTGGGTGGGGAAAGTGTACATGCACTTTGTTTTTACGTGTGTGAGTGCTTATGCTATTGTGTGTGAACTACTATGAGGTGTGTTTTAATTTCCTGTTATCGCTAGTGTGTGAAGGCTTTTAAATTTTGTTTTTAAAATGCACAATTTGTTTTTATTATGTAAAGCAATTTGTGTTGCTTTGGGCACGAAAAGAGCTCTATAAATAAAATTTGATTTAATTTATCCCAGGAATTAACAGGCGGGGGGCAGGGTACACCCTGGACAGGTCACCAGTGATACTTTTACATATTATATTAATTTATTTTCCATTTAATAAATATAAATAATCATATTAATCGGTAGTTTAATTATTTTATCATTATTTTATTTTATCAAGATTTATTTTATCTTATTTTTGTTTGATTTACTCACCAGAATAATGCATTACTGTTTTAAAGCATTTTTATTTCAAGTATTGAGTTTTATTTTTATTCCATGTTGCCATTGCAATCAATATATTAATGCACACTGGACAATGGTGATTTTCCTTTCAAGGACAAGTCCCATCCCTACCTCTGCGTCTAACCGCTGACGCACTGTGCGTTAGGGATACGTAATCACACCAACTAAATTATATATTCCCATCTTGCTTCAGCGCCAGCAGATCTACTGAGCAATGAATGTGATGGATTTCACGAACAATGCAAGTCAGTCAGTTGCTCTGAGCTGCAGACACATTTCTTAAATCCTTCAACTCAAACACACCAAACTCCACGTGCCAAGTCCAACTTGCGCTCTTTCTTTCCAGAAACTAAAGGACTGTTGTCATTTTTTTAAAACTTGTCCCAACAATTGTTTTAAATCCCAGGCTACAAAGATTGACATGACCAGATAAATCATGCCAGCATCTCCACTTCATGCCAGCCTGAAGCACAGATTCCAACTTTCTCCGACACACCGAGGTCCCCCCTCAGCTGTTTTCAGAAACTGCCGCACTTCAAACGTTTTGCACACAAAATGAATGGCGCTAAATATAGTTTGCGTCTGTTAGTGTGTCCAGTCTGCATCCTAGCGTTGTGGGACTCTTACCGATCTCGATGGCCGAGCAGCGCAGATGGTTGCAGCCGAGCAGGAGGAGCAGCAGCAGCCGGAGCTTCTCCACCTCCGCCTCCATCCTCCACCCTGAAGCCGCTCGAAGTTTACAGCGGCTCCTCATCTGAGGATGAAGCTGCTCTTCATCATCAGAACTCCGTGGCCTTTGTCAGAATTGAACCTCCTCTCAGGTCATGTGTCCACGTCTCCATGACGACACCAACCAAAGCGCGAGAGAAAATCCTGTTGTTTGAAAGAAATTCTCACTTCACTTTTTTCAGGAACATTCTGAAGATGAATTACATCTCTGAACACTGATTCACAATGTTTCTGATTTTCATCATGAAAAGATGTCCTGCTTTTAGTTTAAAAAAACAACTCAAATTTACCAGAATCCCGTTTTTATTGAGTTTATCAGCAGCAGACACACGTGGATCTGTTCAAACAACTGATTCATGAGTGTATTCACAGGAGCTCTTCAGCCTGACACACACACACACACACACACACACACACACACACTGTTGGTTTGTTTTTTTCCCAGCTAACTCTAAAAAACTCAGCCAGTTGATCACAACATTCAAAGGCAGGAAGCAATGGATTTCTGATCAATACATAACCAAAAAACTGTAATAACATGGAGACATCAGTGACGGTTGATATTTAATTGTAATATCTAAATACTGATTGTGACTTTTACAGGAATTTCTATACATACAGACATATATACACTACCGTTCAAAAGTTTGGGGTCACTTTGCAATGGGATTCAATAGGGAAGTGACCCCAAACTTCTGAACGGTAGTATATATATATATATATATATATATATATATATATCCATCCATCTATCTATTTGTATATACACACATGCACGTATTATATACATATACATTTTCAGTCTAATCATGGAGCTCTGGCTGCAGCCTGTAACTGGGAGCTGTGTGAGGACTGAGGCTCTTTGTGTGTATTCTTTTGAATGGGGGAGGGGCCTGCGGCAGCACCCACCGCTCACTGCGATTGAATGCGTTAATTTATTAATGCACTAATTCTGATTAATAAATGACAAAAAAATGAACGTCTTAAATGTGTTGCATGGACGCTCAGCACACAACAAACAATGCTGCTGTCCACGGTGCTGGAAACAGAACGGACCACCTGCATCGTGTGGAAGAATAATTAAATGAATAAACACTCAACGCTGACAAATCAACGCTATTCTTTTAAAGAAGCATCAGGAACCTTATTAAAAAATTAAATGTAACCTAAAAGTGGACTATTTTTAGGGCTTAAAGTATCACCTGAACATCTTTTGAGGAACTCCCCTTAGCTCCCCGTAATTCAAAACCTGGATCATCGCTTCAGGCTGCTGCTGGTGTAACGGTGTGGGGGATATTTTCATGGCCCACTTTAGGCCCCTTAGTACTTAACCACCACAGCCTACCCGAGTATTGTTGCTGACCATGTCCATCCCTTTATGACCACAGTGTAGCATCTTCTGATGCTCCTTCCAGCAGGAAGATGCACCATGTCACAAAGCTCAGATCATCTCCACCTGCTTTCATGAGGTCCCACCACAGCTGATTACTTAAAGTCTGAGTAACATCAGCATCAAGCACAGATCAGAATGATGTTGAACACCTTCTACATGTGTAAAATCGGGTTTTCAGTTTAATAAAGAACTTCTAGAAGAAAGAAGGAGCTGGTGTGGTTATTACATGGTTTAATCTCACAGATCAGTTTTCATACACATTTAAAACCTAAGACAGTGAAAAAAAACACTAACACTGGTCAGTTAATGCAAATATTTCTTGCAATGTGCTGTATACAGTGTACATCACTGTTGCATGTATTAGTGCTGGTACATGAAGGAAAAGTTTCGTCTCATTGAGATAGTGGAAAACTGCATCTTTGTCAGTAATGTGTACAGAGCTGCTATCAAACAGCTGTGACATGCAGCTAAAACATGAATGTGATGCACAACATTAAAAACACCAACACAATTTAATAAAAATTAAAAAGCATGAAAAGAAGTGAAAAAGTCATTCAGTATAAAATATTAAACAGAGGAACAGCAGCTTTGGAGCAGGTTATATCATCCTTAACTCTTATTGGAAAATATTGACTTTTTTTGTCCTTCCAGGTAATTTTTCCCTTCATTTATGGGACCATTCTGTAATAATATATATATTTTTTAATAAGTATTTCTCTTGAAGAACTTTGAAATACATTTTTCTTTAAGGACATCAGGAAATGTACCAGGAGATTTACCACCATTTCAGGTCATTAGTGGACAAAAAAGTCCTCTCCCAAAAACTGCTCTAAAAAACATTAAAGATTAATAATTTCGTTCACATTTTCTTCTTATCAACTTCTGCCATCATTAAAATATAAAATTTGTAATTATTCAAGTTGTTTTAACCCTTTAAATGCCAGTTTGATGACATGAGGTCACTGTTTTCATGAAAAAGAAAAACATGTTATTTTCCATATAACAGAATTTGGGTGGTTGGGGATTTAATGTAAATATTGCTTTTAGTTTTTCTACTAATGAAATCCCCCCCAGCTTACAAAATATATTATATAGAAAATAGCAATTTCAGATTTTTTGCCCTCTAATGGCCTGAAAGGGTGGTACATTAAATGGACCCTCAAGCATTAATGCAGGTTTGATTATTTTAATTTGGCTGATGCTCCAACAGGATTCACATTTTCTGCTTTTATGTCCATCTGAAAGAAAAAGCTGGAAACGCTCTGGATTCTGTTGAGAATATCTGGCTGACGATCAGGCACATTTTCTTCAGTAAAAATCTACAACATGTTTATACGAGCATTTATAAAAACTACTCAGGCCAAACAAAGAGATTGTTGAAAGGCATTCTGGGAATCTAAATTCAGAGAAACAAAAATAAAAAAAAGGGAAACCATGCCGACAGAGGAGCTGATGGTACATAAATACTAAATTTGACCATAAAACAAGTTATTACATGCTATGGAACCTGGATGACCAGTTTCCATCCATCTTCCTTCCCTCAGGATCAGGATCTGCTCTTTTGGGAATCTGATATCTGAAATTTGGATATTGGCCAATTTCCATATTTTCCGATACCAAATCCGTTTACATGACCTTTATTGTGATTATGGTCTGTATTACTGCTGCTGTTGTGTAAGGCTTTATGATGCTGCGGTAAACTGCACATCACGTCCTAATAAGAGAGCAACTGATAAACAAAATGAATCCAATTTAAATGTTTTCCTAAAAAAATGATAAAGTCCTCTAAAGTAAATGGAAGACAATGTTTGTAGTTGCTTCATGACCTAAATAAAAACAAAGGGAGTTATACTTTAGCAGGAACAACTGATTGTTTTCATATTCTAACAGAACGTGTTGAGAGGAAACCAGGAAGTATGTGAATAATCTGGGACAAGAGACAGCCCAACAGACTGTGGTCTACTCTAACGGATCACAGCACTCGTTGCAGCTGAAGGTCTAAGGTTCAAGGAATCTTTATTATCCCATGAGGCTAATTTGTTGTGCAGCCAACAGAAGAGGACTTCGGATCATAGCAGCTGCTGTTCAGTCTGGCCGGAACGTCTTCATGGATCCGATTTGCAAGAACTTTTTAAACAGGACTGTGTGTAAACAGGTTTACGTAGTAGTGAAAGCATAACGCTGGCTAATGCTGCGCTGTGAAAGGAGCTTGTCATGCTCAACAAGCTGCAGATTCCCACGTCTTCCTTCATGCAAGTCGCGTCGTCATGCAGGATTACAGCATTTTAGCAAGAGGACTTTTCCAGAATTATCCTTGACAGACTGATGGGCCAAGATGATGAACCGGAGCAACGTTTCTGTGGGTTAATCTGAACCAAATCTTATTTATTTAGTTCTAAATGTTCTAATATTTCATAAACCAATTCTGAGTCAGCATATTTCTTTAGGCTTAAACCTGCATAATAACGCTTATATTTTGTAAACACGTGACTACTAAAGCTTCCTCTGTGGGTGGGTAAGCTGGATCGGGAAATTCAGCCTAATGAGCCTGATACTGGGATCGGACTCAACTCTAATCAGGATGGCTCCTAATTACTCCAAAGTGATTTCAAAAGAACTCCATCAACAAATATATTTGACATATAATCCAGGTGTTTAAGCTGTACAGAAGAACATCTGGTGATGGCTGTTTAATATCCATCTTCTCCTCCTCACATCTATCTGAGCAAACAAATCATTTCTGATTAGAGGATCAGCATAAAAAGTGCAAAAACTCTGTTTAGATTCAATAAAGTTGCAGATGCCAGATTCTTCTTCTGGTTTAAAACATAAAAAGTGTAATGGATAACTATTCAGATATTATTAATAAAAAGTACTATTCATTAAATTCATTTCAAATACTTCTTATTTGGTTTTGGAAGAATCTAAAAGTTGACACGTCACTGCAAACCTTCACAGACTGTCGTTAAATTTACATTCACTCTGACAGAGGACATGTCACAGCTCCAATTTACAGTTCATTCACATTAACGTCAAACAGGATGAAAAAATGTCTTTATAAACATGTAAACTCAGAAAACGTCAGTGAGTGTTTGGTGGATTATTTCTTTGCTGCAACGATGCTTCTTGGTCAGAAATCTGATACTGTTGGAAAGTCTGTTTATTGCCCTTTTAAATGTGTCTCCATTTAAAAAACGTGTTGTGTTTCTGGTTTGTCTAAATCTTCTCTGCCAACCAGTAGTGATCCAGTATGTCTTGTTTCTTTAGACTTCAGTCATCCAATACAACAAACTCATGGTTCTCAAACTGTGGCACGTGTAACACTGGCGGTACTCACACTCCCTCCAGTGGTACGCTGAAGAATTTTCTGATCAACCAATTCGTGGATTATGCAGAGAGTAATCTGTGAATTATTGATAAATATTTTTCTGTTAGAAAATCCAAACCATCACATCTCTGCTTTTCATGGTCCATCAAAGTCAAACAGAAGTTTTCACAGCACCGTAAAATAAAAGCAGCTGACATGGATCTGATGTCAGCTTCACTGGAAAGTTTTTGTTTGACATTAATGGCCCATTAAAAAGCAGAAATATGATGGTTTAAACTGGGACGGACAGGTGTTGCATTTCTTTTGGTTTACTCATCATTTTTGTACTTTTACTAACCAGGAAAAAGTGGTGTTTGTGGGTTTTTAGTGTAGTAAATAGTACTTTGTTCCAATTAGATTTTTTTTTTGTGCATTTGACAACAGCTTAAAGGAAAAAAAAAAAAAAAAAAAGACGTTTAAGATGGCTGAGCTGCTATGCCTTACGTTCTTGCACTTTTTGTTTTGAATTTGGAAAAAGGGCTTTCAGCTTTGCTGCTCCCTTTGCATGGAAATCTTTACTGACTGAACCGAAACTCTCTGACCGGATTCCACTTGGAGCCTTCCGATTTATCCTGAGGGATAGACAGCGTGAGACCACTAACCAGAGCCTGTGCTTTAAATCTTAAATTGTTTGTTGTTTGTTCATAGCGTCTGCATTTGAAAATACTACTGCATTTCCGACTTTGTATGTTTTATGTATTATCATCACCTCTATGTTTTTATGACATGTGCTGATGACCTCTTGGCCAGGTCACCCTTGTGAAAGAGATCTTGATCTCAGTGGGTTTTTATCTAGTTAAATAAAGGTTAAAAAAAATAGGTACAGTGAACATTTTCAAACTGCCAAACTAGTCTGAGACTCCTCGAACTATCAGGACTTGTTGTGAGACAAAGTCAAATGTTAGTTCTGGTGATAAACACTTTTACAATGAGGTGACTTGTAGTGTAAAAATGCTTTGACTGGTCAAAATGACCAGAAAAGCGCTATAAAAGCACCGTCCACTTACCTAACAAGAGTCAACAGCAGCATTCTACATCCACCAAACGCTCATTTACTGGCTTTTTCTGCTAAGTTTATATGTTTAAATAATATTCTGACTCCTGTTATATATGAACCAGCAGAACGACTCAGAAGACCTGATGATGATTAACATAAAAAACAATGATTTTAATCCAGTAAAATCTGTATTCACAGGAATAAACTGTAAAAAACACAAATTTGGCTTCGTCATCTTACACATCGAGCCGCTTGTAGCTAACAGGAGCTAACGGGTGACGCGAGGCTGAAAAGTCAGTGACTGCTTTCACTTTTCATTCCTGTGAGGATGACGTGTTTTTTACTTGTGAAATAGGTCAGCACCATCATGGTTTCACTGTGTGTGTGGTTCTCTGTGCAACGCGGTGTGTTTCCATTGGCACACAGTGCTGCTCAGGGTTAATAAGCACATCTAGAATCTGTGGCTGGGTCCAACAAAAGAAGAAAAAAAAAAGGCAGAAAGTGAAATCATAGGAAAC
Source organism: Melanotaenia boesemani (assembly GCF_017639745.1). NCBI lineage: Eukaryota > Metazoa > Chordata > Actinopteri > Atheriniformes > Melanotaeniidae > Melanotaenia > Melanotaenia boesemani. The sequence goes on from NC_055684.1 coordinate 7,648,873, forward strand.
ATGGCATCCCCGCCTGATGATCCATTCTGTTTCACTGTTGCATGGATGTGGTGATTTTCTGGTCTACTTGACCATTCACAGAAAGAAATCTAATAGAAGGTCAGGACGCTCAGATGCAGGATATTACTGTGAAAACAGCTTTAAACACACACTTCACGGTGTGTGTGTTTCTGCTCCAGTGTTGACATCAAATCTACAAAGTGAAAAAGAAGGTAGCTTAATGGATCTGACCCTGAGCTTCGGCTTGACAGGAAGTGTTTCTGTGTTCGGTCCTGTGAGAGCTGGAAGTGAAGGAAGCAGATGTACCTGAAGACTGAGCTGCGACCGGGATGAAGGTGGTGGGGCTGGAGACAGCTTTCCTCTCCACATCAACACGCACAGATGCCTTTCAGAGCTCCACGCTGCGTTTGATGGTTTTAATGAGAGTCATTTATGATGTGATTGTGCAGCAGCTCCTGTTTGTGGTTGTAGAAGATGAGCTTCAGGTCCTCCTCCTGCAGCCGGGCGTTCTTCCTGATCTCCTCCAGGGAGTAGTCCCGAACCAGGCTGCCGTTCTCAAAAACGGTCACCAGCAGGTCCTGCAGAGAGCAGAGCGATTATCATCAGTCATCAGTCACAGGAGGAAAACGCAATGTCACAACATGACTCAGCAAAACAAAGCTGCATTTAGCTTTAATTTTCAACCAGTTCCATCATCTCCGCAGCTTCAACAGAACGGGACTGACAGGAAGTCCACACATCTCTGAAAGGTCTGAGGTCATTTTTCCCTTCATTTCTGGCTGCCACTCTGGTTGTGTTTCCACATATGGGAAGTTTTTTTTTCTCTAAGAAAGTGTTTCTCTAAAACAATTTTTCAACAATTTTCTTAAAGGTCAACAGGACCTCAGAGGCAGATTCATCACCTTCTCAGGTCATTAGAAGGCAAGACGTTCTCTCTCAAAATCTGCTATAAAAACATCCCAGATTTACATTCTTTACTTCTTTTTCCCCTCAAATTACTCCGTAAACTTCAGTCCTAATCAAAACTACCAAATGTGCAATCATTCAAATTATTTTATTCCTTTAAATGCCAGTCTGATGAGTCAGTGTCACTGTTTTCATGGAGGAAAAATAAGTTATTTTTCATGTAGTTATGTTCTGCTGCTAATATCTGGAACAACCAGAAAACCCAAAGTCTGATCCAAACCACAGTTCTGGTAAACTGGGTCTGGAAACTCTTATTTGCTTTTTTTCTATTAAATTTCTTCTTTTATTTTTAGTATGTTTTAATTCTTCTATTTTAATGTACTTTTTAATGTATCTTTGTACCTTGTTTATAATGTTCTATGTAAAGCACTTCCAGTTGTCTTCTACATGAAATGTGATGTACAAATAAACCTGCCTTGACTTTAAACGTTGTATCTGCCTCTGGTGATCCCTGAGCTTCATTTGACTACAACAATTTAGCAGAACCCATTAAACGGGCCATAACACACAGCTCATCCTCCACGCAGAGGGAAGGATGTGCATTCTTGTGCCATGGTGGTGGCTCTGGGTTTAGACTTCAGCTATCAGCCTGCTGCTGTTTGATGAGAACATGCAGGCTACTTTCTGACCTGAAGAAACCAGACTGAACAGGCTGCAGCTGAGAGATGATTTCAGCCCTGATTTCTGCTCCGCCTTCCTCCCAGAGGGTTGAGAAGAGGCTCATTAAGTCTCATGAATATTGTCTCAGTCTCTTTTAGCTGCAGAGAAAGTGTTCTTCTGTTCTTGTTCCACATTTCCTTGAGAGCTTAACTGCTGTGAAACAATCAGAGACAAATGTTTTATTGAACTGCTTTTAGGTCACACACTGAGCTCTGTCTCATTCTGCAGCTCATAGAACACATTTCTGAGTTTCTTTCCAAACTTAATCAGCAGATTTTATGTACCAAGTCAGAGAGGTGGGAATAAAATGCTGAGAATGACATTAAATAAAAAAATACTTCATCAGTGCCAGAGGGAAACTGCAATGTTGTAGCAGCAGTATTTTCTTTTTCTTTTTTTTAAATAAAACAATAATAATTAAATAATAATTAAAAGATTGTTCCAGAGGGTGATGGCTGCTGTCAGGAATGATCTCCTGTATCTTTCTGTCTTACATTGGACATGAAGAAGCCTCTGACTGAACACTGTTGCTTTTTATACTGTGTTGTAGGGAAGTGGTTCTAAACTTTTTGAGCCACGACCCCCAAGACAACATACATTGGTATTTGCGACCCCACCCCCACACGACGACTGTGATGTATCAGATGGGTCATCTTGCAGCATCCTCTCAATGTAAGGCTGGAAAACTGTCAGAATCTCCATAAAGACGGAGGATAAAGTGGTTTTTGATGGTTCACTGCTGTGACAAGGCACGTACATGCCTAAAACCAACTTCCCCCATGACGACGTCAAATTCAAAATTTTAATATTGCATGTGTACTAACTTTGTTGTTTGTGTTAATGTGTTAAAACTAAAGCGCCAGATCAGACTCCAGAACAGAACAATGTTTTTAGAGAACTTCTGGATCAGTTTGTTCAGGTTTTTTTTTTTAAGTCTCTGCTTCTGGTTCTTCTGGGATTAGAGTTAGATTCAACTCTGCACCACAGACTTTTAGAAGATAGACACTGAATGATCACAACTTCCTTAAGAAGTGGGGTCTGCTCTGTCCCTTCTTGTAGATCCCTCTGTTTAATTTCCAGTCCAGTATGTTGTCTAGCTGAACTCGCTTGTATTCCTCCACCACCTCCACCTCTTCTCCCAGGACGTAGACAGTGATTTGTTTACTCCTGTAGTTGAATGATGTTATGAACTGAACCCGTTGAAGAACATGTTCAGTTCATTAGCTCTGTCCTGACCTTCAACAGTGTGATCCCCCTTTAACTTAAACCCGGTGATCTTTTTCATTCCTGACTACACATCCTGCATGTTGTTCTGCTGGAGCTGCTTTCTAGTGTTTTCCTGCAGTCTTCTTTGCACATTTTAATCTTTGATTTAAGCTGTTTTTCTATTGTCTTCAATAACTTCCCATCTTTCTCCATGAAGGCTTTCTTTTTGATGTTTAGAAGGTTTTTCAGATCAATAGTAACCCAGGGTTTGGTATTGGGGAAGCATCTCACTGTTCTTGTTGGTCCATTAAGAAGCTGATATAATCTGTCACACACTCAGTCATGGCACTGATGTCGTCTCCAGTCTGTGGCCTCAACGCATCTCTCAGAGCATCTTCGGCTTCATTAGACCAGGTTTTAATAGTCTGTGTGATGACTGGTTGCTGCTGAACAATAGGCTTTTATGTGGCGGTGAGAAGAACTAGATTATGGTCTGATCTTCTTAAAGTAAGCAGGGCAGAGGAGCTGGATGCATTTTTAACATTTGCATAAAATAAGTCGAACATCTAATTTTCTCTGGTGGAGCAGCTGACAAACTGTTAAAATTTTGGTAATGTGGCAGAGAGGGAGACGCTGAAGTCCGCAGAGATCGCAATTAATTGCATTAGGATGCTGTGTTTGTAGCCTAGCAACGATGGAGCTAATGATGTCACAGGCTGTGTCGGCAGAGGTACCAGGTCTGATATAAACTGCTACCAGAAAACACAGGTAAACTCTCTGGGTAAATAATATGAACGAAAACTCACGGCTAACAGTTCAGTGTCTCGTACAGATCTTCTCCTTTACAGTGACATGTCACTGACAATGGTTAAAAAGCTCGACAGTTCCACCTCTCTTTAATTTTCCACTGACTTTTTCATGGTCTGCTTGTGAAGTCTTGAAACAGTGTACAGACACAGAGTCCGGGATGTGTTCGTACAGCCGTGTCTCGGTGAAGCACATAATACTGCATTCTCTGGATTGTTTTTCAGACCTTGTTAGCATTTCCAGCTTGTCCATTTAAATGTGACTAATCATAAATGTTTAGCTATGCAAGCCCCACCCCAGAGGTTCAAGGTACTACCTCCATACCAAGGTCCTTCAAAAGGTGAGATATCCCTCTTGGATCTCAGATTTGGTTCCTGCAGGGCAAACAGTGGAAGACTCTGGTTCCAGAAAAGGCTTTCTGTGGTTGGAACCCTGCAGATGGAGCTATGGGACATATCAATAACGGCAACAGGAAAGTCATCACCATGGTAACTGAGGCTGAACTCATACCCTGCTCTGAGCAAGTTTCTGTTCAGAGTTTCAGGATGAAACTGTCTAAATTTTCCACTGATGATGCCCTCGATGGCAGACTCAGGACATGGGAATAGGTGACGAGCGAAAATGATTAAAATTATTCATTTACACTGAATAAAGGTCAGGTTTGTCAAATGAATGAATTAACTGTCATTTTAAAAGTCAACACATTCACCATGTTTACGTTATAATCAGATGCTGACATTTTAAATTACCATAATGTTGATTCACTGACATCTTTTCAGCACTTCAATGAAACATCTGACCACAGATGAATTTTAATTCCAAATAACATTCAGGTGTTTTGTTAAATAAAGACTCTTGGATGGACAATCACATTAAAGATCCAAACCTGCCACAGTGTCACCTAACAGCATCACAACACATACGCTGTTTGTTACCAGGGAAACCATGTTTTCAGGTGGTGATGCAGAATGAGGGATATTTAATCTCACACAGATTAGGATATTATTTAAAACAGGTCTAAAATCTCAGAATTTACTTTGATTTAATTGGTGATGTGTGATTTTGGTGAAATGTTGGAGAGAAAAACACATGTTCTGGGGTTAAAGGTTTTAGTGATTTATGTGCAGCTGCCGTGAAAACAAACGGCAGGATGGATTTATTTCATCTGAACCACCAACATTTTCTCTCTTGTCTTAAAAAGGAACATTGTGTAAGAATTACTTGCATCTAATGGTGAAATCATGCATCCCATTCTAACCTATGGTGCATTCTAGTGCCTCACCTTCTCAAACATTAATTGCAGCAACGGTAGCCGGAGTGTGTCAAAAAGCCTCGAAAAGACTGATAAAAGCATGTTGCAAACTTCATCCCATTAAAATGTCAGATATAGTTCCTCTGTGTTTAGTAGGAAGAATGGTTCTCACAGGAGGAACGGATCTCGACGGGGAAACTGGTCTCATGGATGGTCTTGACACAGCACCGGCTTTTTGTCACAGTAAAAGACAGCATATAAAGCCTTCCCACCGGCTTTACAGCGACTGAAAGCCGGTGTTTTTAGAGTTAGATTTATTAACACTGACATAGCAGGAGACAACATGAGAAACCTGAAATGTGTCAATCACAACATCAGAAAAAACAAAACAAAAAACTACCAACATAAAACACTACTAATTACTGTAAAAGTCAACTATAAAACAGTCTAAGAGCACGAGGAATAAAAGACAGTTCAGGTTTCCTAGTTTTGCTCTTATTTGCTAAAAATTGTATTTGGTGTCTCAACTTATATCCAGTGGAGGGGGCCTGAGTGATGAAGGTGTGCAGAGGAGAGGAACCGTCCTTTAGGATGTTGATGAGAGTGTGCAGTGTGGCCTCATCCCGTCTCTCACTTAGTGTTAGATGGGAGGAGGCTGGGATGCCATCTGGGATGCATCTTTTTTGCACACGTTCCAGTTCATCAGACAGAAACAGATAATAATGCAAATAACGACAGAGAGAATGATGATGGGTGTTACTTGTCAGTACCTCTCAGATCAAAGTAAGAACAGAATGCAGACATTGGTGAGTGGAGCTGTTGGTGTTAATGGAGACATCAGCTTTGTCTCAGGTCATGACCAGAAATGCAACAGAAGTTCCGGTAACTACCAGATATAACATTATACAACCTTAACTGACACTGATCCCTATTGTAACTGGTGCAGATCGCCATGGCAACTGATGCTGATCCCTATTGTAACTGATGCTGATCCCCATTGTAACTGATGCAGATCGCCATGGCAACTGATGCAGATCGCCATGGCAACTGATGCAGATCGCCATGGCAACTGATACCGATCCCCATTGTAACTGATGCAGATCCCCATTGTAACTGATGCAGATCGCCATGGCAACTGATGCAGATCGCCATGGCAACTGATGCTGATCACCACTGTAACTGATGCTGATCGCCATTGTAACTGATGCAGATCGCCATGGCAACTGATGTAGATCGCCATTGTAACTGATGCCGATCGCCATTCGAACTGATGCTGATTTGTTTGCATTTCTACAAGCAAAAAATGAGAGGGGGTACCAGACTACCAGATTCTGTTGGGATCCCAATTTTACCAATTCCAACCTAAAGGCACAACACATCGAAATACATTGACTGGTTAAAAGAACAGTCACTTCCCGTGCGACAGTGGCAATTAGAACAAAGTGGAAACAGCTCCATGTTTAAACATATGGAGGATTTTTTGTTGTTTAAAGACACATGCCAAGAAGACAAACTGCTGGATGTCCACCATTCTCCTCCTTTGGTTCTGTGTTGGCTCTTTGTTATAATTCAAGGACGGTGTCGCACCGCTATGGCATAGTTCATGTAGTTGATGCATCTATTGCTATACAGCTTATATCCCACCTACCAGGTAGGTCAGGGTGAGTAACCTACCAGGTAGGTTACCAAAGCAAACTGTCCCCTCCAGAGCCAGACTCCTCGGTGGTGATGGGGGTTCAGCTGATGTCTGACGATAACCACACTGAACGTGTTAGACTGATGTCGACTAGAAGTCATTTTGATCACAGAAAATCAACTTTATTTGAAAAATTTTGCAAACAAAAAAAACCTCCAAAATATATATTTATTTTCTTTGCTACTAAGTGAAGGACAGACTGTCAGATCAATAAAGAAGGAAGTCAGTGTTAATTAGTAAATAAATAAAAGGAATAATGGTTTCTCTGTTTAGAACTGGTGTTCACTATCAGTGTTACTGAGTTCATCAAAACTGTACCTAATAATTTAAACCTGGTCTCAAAAAGCCTGAATTTAAATGGATGCTTATCATTCAGCGCTGACACTGACAGCGTCTTTAATCTAAAATTTGGGAGTTAAACAGCCGATTCAACTCATGTTAACATGCAGCAAGCATCCATAAATGGAGGAAACCTTTGTCCAAGCCAGAATTATCAATGCAACTACTCAATGCCTACGGAAGCAGAAGAAATGAAAACTCTTCTAACAACAAATCAGTTTAATTTTCTTAATACACGTGTGAAACAAAGTCAGGAAATATTTAATCCTTATGGGATTTTTCATGAGGATCATATGAGTTCAACACAGCGTACACAGAGCAGAGAGAATTTCCAGGTCATGTGACTTCTCTCAGATTAAAGAAAACCAATATCATTTTCTGATTTCTCATTTAGTGTTAGCAAACAACCCAAAAATTGGTTGGGCTGTTTTTAAATGTTTTTATTAGGAGTGGGACTAAAAAAAAAAAAAAAAAAATCTAATTATTTAGAGGCTTTCTAATTAATTAATCACCATTAACCGCATTTTAATCGCATAACCAAAAAGTAGCATTTAATTCAAATGGATTTTAGTGGAAGACTGAATCAAATAATAGACACAGACTTTAATATTATAAACTGAAGCTCTAGTAATGTCTGGAAAAATGCATTTAATTGCATTTCAATTCAAAGCAGTAAAAAAAAATAGAAAGTACCCCTGGCCAAAAATGAACAGACCTAAAGTTAAATTGTTATTTTAAGTACTTTAACTAAAAGGTTCTCTAATTAAAAGTCTACAAAACATTTTAAACCTTTTAATGGTTTTCATCCACATTGTTCGCTAATAGGCATTAATATCTGTCAGTAAGCCTGGGAGGGATCGGCCAGCAGCAGCTTTGAGTCTGGTCATAGAGCAGAGGTGAACATCTGCTCTGGAGCCGGGAGCTGGGACCGAGGCCGTTGGAGGGGGGAGGGGCCTGAGTCAGCACAGCTGCTGTTTCCCATCAGCTTCCCAAAGTCTCCAATATCACCAGAAAAAGTCCCTAGATTTGTTGATAGTTGCTTTTTTAAAACAAAATCGTTGGAGGGGTCTGAAAACTCACTAAACATAACGCCCAAGCTCTGTTATTGGTGTACCTGAAACCGTGCACTGACAAACGTTCCGCATCGTTTAAAACACAAACTGCAATTAAATGTGTTTAACTTTATGTAATTAATTAATCGAAATTAACGCGTTAAAGTCCCACCCCTAGTTTTTATACTTTGCAGGAAAAATCAAAGTACCAGAACGGACCCAGAAAAATGTTTTTAGCATTTTATATAAACCAGTGTTTGAGAGCATGACTCTACTGACCTCCTCTGGTTTCCCAGCCCCTCTCTCTATGGTCTCAAAGAACCCATCAGAGTTCCTCCTCAGAGATAATCGACCCCTTTTTGACTCCTTGGACGGGTCCGTCACAGGCTGCTTGTACACGTCCATCTGAAAAACAAATATTGGGTATTTCTATTATTTTTTTGTCGAACTGATAATAAAGAAGGATGTTTAACATATGAACTAATTCCATTTCTCTTTTCCACAACAGCTAAACCCAGAATAGATGAGGATAATCAGTTCCTTTCACTAACAAACAAATAAAAATGTGGTCAGTTTTATTTCCACCAAGTTTCTGTGGAGCCAGACAGAATAGAGCAGAGAACGTATGCAGCACGCTGCAGGGAGGAAACCAGGAAAGGAAAGAAATCAGCTGGAGATGCTTTTTATCCACTCTGTGGTGAAAGGGAACCATCAGACGACTCTTGTGCTGCAAACAGAGGTGACATTAACACACAGGTACACACTGTGATGCAAAGCAAAACAAATGCAAATATAGAAACAACGACAAAAAACAAACAAAAAAAAAAAAAAAAAAAAAATGAGGGGGTCAGGAGTCACAGAGTCAAGAGCCACAATAAAAATCCATCACCTGCAGTCACCATGGCAACCGGTGACAAAAGGTGTGCTAGTTATTTCATCTTACTGAAGAAAAAGTTTCATATTGAAGCATATGAGGAATCTGAAGAGGAATTCTTGAAAAAGGTGAATGTATGCGGCTGCTAAGGAGAGAAATGCATCATGGGAGAAAACTGCTGCCAGAGTCAATGTGGAGGTTGGAATCTGCTGGCTGAAGATATAACCTGATTAAAACTGCATCATGTGAGTTTAAAATATCGATGGACAGAACAAAATCTGAGTTTAATTCAGGTTTAATCCCACTGGGGAAAACACACATGGAGAAAGCTGAAGATGAGGAATAAAAGCATCTTTCAGAAAGGTAAGGTAGATTGTTCTATGATGATTAGACATCTTTTATTTCTATTCAGACTGGCTGATATACAAAGTAAATATTCAGTACTTATTTCTACATCTAATAATTTAACCTCCAACAAACGCTGCTTTAACACATACAGCACGTCCTCCTGATGATTAACATGACAGTGTATATATTAGTACCCATTACTCAGGTTGTGCCACATATGGTAGCTTAAAATACTATATACTGTACTATATACTGATCTCCATCACCAGAGGAGGAAGAGGATGGTGAGGAGAGAGCGTCTGCTGGGATCCAGAGAGGCTGACAGAGGAACTAATAGCAGATCTCTACATGGACTTATTAATGGAATTATGGTGCAGTGAACACGTCGTTCACGAATCTCGCTATGACGTCGTCATGTCCACAGCGTGTAATGGTGGATCTGAGTGACTAAAAAACAGAAATGTTTAATGGGATGTTGATAAATCACCTATCAGAGGTCAGACACCCCTTCCTACATAAATCAGTGTGTATTAACCCTCTGTAGCATGAATTGTTCAAAATCAGCGCCACAATTTTTTAACATCCAATATTTTTCTTTATCAGACGTACAGTGGTGATTTTTCTTTATTTTTAATATTTTCCTTTTAATTTAATGTATTTATCTTATCTATTCTGTGAAAACGTTTACAAAATAATATGTTGTCATATTTTTTATAATATATTCTACAAAAATATAGCTGTATCATTTTCTTAAAGTATATTCTTATATTCTTCAGTGAGTGGCAGGGTATTGGATGTATGTAGTAGAAAACAGCGTTTAAATGTTGACTGTAGTGGAAAGCAGGCATCAAAGGGCTAATTCAGGTTCTAAATCTCTGGAATTGTGTTGTAAAAACAAACCATGTCTGACAGCTTGTTCAGGTGGAGGAGACAAGTAGAAACTCAGGGTTTCTTTATAGTGAACCTGCCAGCGAGCAAGTTCACTTCATGGAGTCAGTTACCATAGTAACAAACTCAGGGTAAGACTTACCTCTCTTTCTGGACTGGAAAACCCAACGTTTCCCTCAACTCAGAGGGAATGCCCAGAATTTCAACATAACCCACTCTCTGGAATGGACCTGAACTCGGTAGGAATTGAAAATATTTCCTTGAGAAAAGTATTCCAGCAGTGGACATTTCCCACAATGCAATGCAGCTGTGATGCACAGGAAAAAAAACAAACAGGAAGCTGGGCTGTGAAATACAAACCTGAATTTAACAGGTTGTATACGGGTTGTTTGTTTTTTTGCCACATCAGTGTATGTAGACACATTGTTGACACGTCCAGGGATCTTTCCACTCACCCCCTTGCCGTTGGTCTCCACATAGCTGCACTTGAAGGCACAGCTCAAAGTGTCTCTGTTGAGTTTCTGAAGCAGAGCACTGCCACAACCAAAGAGGACGTTCTCAGCACTCCAGCCTTCATCACTCAGCTTCTCAAGAATCTGCAGAAAACAGACAGCAAGAAATCCGATTATATGGAAGCAAAGACAAGCTGTATGTGGATGAAGGAGATCACAGATGGACCAGCAGGGGTTTGTGTAGTAACTCTGTACACAGCACATCTTAGACCTACACAAACTGAAGTGGAGAATCGGCAACAGAGCGCCCCCTGCTGGATGTCTGAGTTGCGGAGGTTTGTTTGGTATCAAAGGAAGGCAGTTTATTTATTTATATCACTGCATCATCATGATGCACCGGGCTCCTCTTTGTTCTCCTGACTCTTTATTTCCTGTTGAAAGGGAGGTTTTCGCCTCCACATCTCCTTATTTTTATGACCTGGTTTATATGAACACAGTTATCATGAACTGGACTAATGTGGATTGTGTAGTGGATTTGTTTGGGTTGCATTTTAACTGAACTACAGCTAACTGGATTGAAATGGTCCGTCTATAAAAGTGCCTTCAGATGACTTTGTTGTGAATTGGTGCTGTACAAATAAAGCTAAACTGAATTAACAAGTACATTTAATTTCTTTGATTTAATTACCCACTACCACCATCCATTTTTTTTTTAAATTTTCCTTTAGGTCTAAATATCTGTTAAATCTGATATGGGGTTGTTTCATGTCACCTCCTCATATCTCAGATGAACTGGGTCACATAAATTACACTAAAAATCTGCAAAAGCTGCAACTTGACAAGTTTAGATGCACATAAACGTCATGGCTTATATTTATATTTATTGTGTCTTTGTAGTTTATCACACTATTGTTTTTACTGGTGGTAAATGGGTGTGCACAGTCTCAGATGCATGTACGACTGCATTTCACTGCCATCTTGATGTGCATGTGATGAATAAACAAGTTGAAACTTATTAGGCTCAAAATAATTTCTTCAACAACAACATTAACGACAACATTAATCTTTAATGCAAATTTATCTGTACAGCACATTTTATGTACAAGACTATTCAAAGAGATTTACATAAAACATTAAAAGCATTACAGCGGCGTGCAGGAAGCAATACGAGTGCATTAATAACAAATAAAAAATTAAAATAAAATAAAATAAATTAAAAAAACAAAAAGGAAAAAAAAAAAGCTACAATAAAACAGGTAAAATGCCAGTTCCAGTATGAGGGAATAACAAAATAAAAACCAGCAAATAGAAACGTTTTTAACCCTGATTTAAAACTCAGCAGACCTGACGTTTTCTAGGAGTTTGTTCCACATGTGAGGAGCATAAAAACTGAACGCTGCCTCTCCATGTTTAGTTCCGACTCTGGGAACAGAAAGCAGATCTGATCCTGATGACCTGAGGGATCTGGTTGGTTTATAACAAACCAGGGGATCCTGGATGTATTTTGGTCCTGAACCATTCAGGTGTTCGTAAACTAACAGCAGGATTTTTAAGTCAGTTCTTGGACAGACAGGAAGCCAGTGTAAAGATCTGAGGACTGGAGTTCTAGGATCTACGTTCCTGGTCTTATGAGGACTGGAGTTCTAGGATCTACTTTATTGGTCTTAGTGAGGACTCGAGCAGCAGCGCTCTGGATAACTGCAGCTGTCTGATGGACTTGGAGACCTGTGAGGACAGCGTTACAGTAGTCCAGTCTACTAAAGATAAATACATGGACGAGTTTTTATAAATCTGCTGAGTCATTAGTCCTTTAATCCTCAATATGTTTTTTAAGTGATAATATGGCGACTTCACAACTGTTTTTATATAACTGCTAAAATTCAGGTCTGAGTCCAGGACTACTACCAGATTTCTGGCTTGGTTGTTAGTTTTGAACTTTGCTGTTCTAAGCTGAGAACTGACTTTTAATCTTTCTTCCTTTGGCTCCAAAAACTATTATTTTAGTTTTGTCTTCATTTAACTGAAGGAAGTTCTGGCACATCAATCTTGAATTTGATCGATGCAGTTGATCAGAGTTTGGATCGGACCGAAGTGTCCTGGTGAGATGGTCAAGTAGATGTGTGTGCCATCAGCATAGTGGTAACATATTTAGTTGTTTTCATATTTTGAGCAAGTGGCAGCATGTAGATGTTGAACAGCAGCGGCCCCAGGACGGACCCTTGGGGAACTCCACAGGTTATTTCGGTTTGCTCAGATTTATAGTTACCTATACATTAATGATGATAACTCATTATTTGGAGTTTTTTTTAGACGGCTTTCTGAACTCAACTCAGGAAAGTAAATACATCATTTGAACAGAACGACACAAAAGGTCGCAAACGTCCAAAGAAGAGCTTAGAAAAGTCCTTCAAGGAACCTGGAGAACTATAATGTAAACATCTTGACAGTGTACTTAATTATTCTTTGGACTGAAATAAAGGGAATTATTTGGATTTTTCATTATTTATAGGTTATTATAGTGTTATTTTAATGGTTCGGCCGACTGGAAATGTACTGAATGAGGCCCGTAAACTAAAATAACACCCCTGCTTTAAAACAAGCTCCTCACCTGATCCACGGAGGTGAGGTCAATACCATCCCCTTGGATGATCCTCAGGTAAGATGGCAGCACTTTGTATCCCACCGAGTTCAGAGAACAGCCAAAACACTCCTCCAAAATCTTGATGACCTACAAGTTGAATTTTTGGACAGTTGAGTATGTTAAATCAGAGCAGTTTAATAAAACAAGTAAGATTATCTGTGATTCTCTTCTCCCTCCATTAAGACATTTTCCACACCTGCTGAGCCATCAGCATCACTGGTGAGCCTCTCCCGACCCATCAAGAAAACAGAATTTATTACTAACATAACTTTGTATAATAAACACACAGATCCACAGTGATCAAAGCTTTTCTCATCTGCAAATCATTCTCTCAGGTTTTGGCTTTCAAGAGAAAAAACTGCTGACATTGAAACAAACTCACAATAGAAACTATTTACATATTTACATTTTTTCCTCCAGTTGTTTGTCTTTTTTTTCTATTTACAGTTATTTATGCTACTTACCTGCTATCCTTACAAAAACAAACTCCAACTAATGTATTTATTTGTCTTCCAAGAACCTAATTTTTACCGTGTACTGATTCAGGTAAGACACACATTGCACTGTGAATGTTGCCTGGTGTCTGTGGTAAGCAGCAAATGAATTGCCCGTACGGGATAGATAAAGTTAATGCAACAAATCAGAAAGAAAAATGCAACAAATCAGATTCAAACTGTTGGGTAAGTAAAATCCTTAATGGCCTCCCCAGCACAGTTAGGTTTCCATTATTTACCTCAATCAGGGTCTCAGCAGGGTCTCCAGAGTCTGGCCGGATAACCAGGCACGAGTCGTCACTGCGCTCCATGACTCGCTCCTTTAGCTTCTCCCCCCAGATGTGTTTACAGGCGTTAAAGATGTCGTAGCTGTCGCTGACCACAGCCACCGGCCCTGAGGAGAACTGGTCGAGGATTTGCTCAAAAGCATCCTTCTCCCTACTCCTGCCCCAGGAGATGATGGTGCTGGATAAGAGGAAGCAGAGAGAAGCAGTCAGCACTTTTTGACCACTATAAAATCTGATTTAGTTTTGTATCTGGATCATAAAACCTGTGCTCAGCTGCTGGGATGGAGAAGCCAGCCATTGGACAGCTATAAAATCTTTGAGCCATCAGAACTCCAGCGATGGTGTCGGTGCTGCAGAAATTAACCAGGTGAGCTGCTCCACCTAACGCTGCAGACTGGAGATTAGAATAGGAAATCAGACACACCACTCTGGATCACACCATCTCAGTCTTGAAAGACGGAAAGTCTTCTTGACCTCCTGAGAGGACACTCCTCTGTAGCCGAAGTCATGCAGTTTCAGGTCCAGGCCCTCCAGACTCCCTGAGGTAGCCTTCAGGTGTTTGGCCAGGATCTTCTTGAACTCCCTGGATATGGTGGCTACTGTGATGGGATACCACATCTGGACAAGCATGGTCTGCAGTCGACAGGAAGAGGATGTTTAGAAAAGGTGTTAAAAAAAAACAGAAGATGTAAAAAAAAAAAAAAAATACAGAGACTAAAATCCTGGATGCTGGAACAACTTTTCCTTCACAGCTTTTCTCAAAACTGGAAGTGGTATCGTAGTTTGGATTAATGAAGTTTTACACACTGAAGCGGTGAGATGTGACAGATGGCTCCTCCCTCTATAGGTACAGATCAAGTTAAATGTGAAGAATATCAAGCGAAAGGTGGGATACTTTACTAAATATGTAGCTGCTTATTCAGCATTTGTTTATACTGTAAGTTCATTTGGGTCCCACTCTTCTGTTTTCTTCATTTAGTTCTGTAGAGTTCATTCAGACAGTGAATTCCCAGAACCCTGATACCCATCTCAGACAAACAGCCCCAGAACTTCCAGAACCTCACAAAATAAACTGGGAATGAAAGAAAGGTTTTTACACATTTCTTCACATACGAAGCTGGAAAACTAACCCATTTTCACTCTGAGCGTGAATCAGTAAAGCAAATAAAAGCTTGTTATCCGATGTTTTAGTTTTACATGAAACATAAAAAAGTGGTTTAATTTCTAAGGAAAAAATGACCAGCTTCACTCTCTTTCTTTTGCGTCAACCCCTTTGACAGGACAACCTCCGGACATATTTCTACTCTATCAGATGAACTAAATAACCTATCGTTGTTTGGAGGAGTAAGCATCCTCCAAGCGCAGTGATTCCATCATTTATTTCCAGAGGTTGTAACTCCGCCAGGCAGCTGAACACAGCCGTTAACCTGCAGGTTGGTGTGTTAGTTGTGTCTGTGCTTGGTCATCAGGAACAAAGCTGCTGCTTAGTTTGTGTTTGGTTTTACTCCAGTTAAAACTTAACGGATCCAAAAAGAAAAAGAGCGATTTCTCCTTCCTGACTGGGTTCGTTTACATTTCCACTGTCAGCTGACAAGAAAGGCAGATCCGGATTCTAACTATAGCATAAATTAGTTAACAGGAATGAAGTGAGATTTCATTCATGTGTTTTTAAACACACACTTTTTCAACTCGAGGTAAAAGAAATTTAAATAAGTGAATTTCATTCTACAGTGGTCTCAAGGCACGTTGACAGTCCATCCACTCCATGCTGTTTTGTATAAAATAGATGAATGTTTTCAGAAAATCAGTGAATTGATTAAAGTGAGAAGCATCTCTAAACATTTGTCTTCTTCATGGTGGACATCTCAGCAGCTCCATCTTTCAACTTTAAGGACTGAACAGGATGTTCTGTATAAACTACATGAAGTAATTACACAGGATTTCTCATTTCTGAGTTTACCTCAATGTAGTTGGTGAGCCAGTAGAAGTTTGGGTCTGTGTTTTCCACGGTGAAGAGTACGTTGCCTCTTGGAATGATCCTGCCCTCGGGCACAGCTTTGATCCGGATCGGGAGACGACCATCGTGTTTCTGACGCAGCAAACAGCATTTCCTTCATTCTACGCATGTTTCTCTGACAATCTCTGCACAGACTGGTGAGTGAAAGCATCTTTGCATACCTCGAGGACCTTCCTCCAGCCATCTTCATCAAACACGGCCTGTTTGAAGTGCATCTGGTAGAAGAGTTTGGCTTCCTGAATCTTTTCCTCTGTGACAACCGGTCCTGCAGAAAACACACCATCACGATAGCTTTTTATTTTTAAATCAGAGGAATTCTGCACCGTTCCTTCCTGAAGATGATGATCCAGGCAGGAGATCTTTCACACATCCGAGAAAAGATATGAAATACTACAGAAAAGCAAACAACAGGTGAGACATGATGCAGGAAGCACGCTGCTACATCCACACCTAGTCTTCTTATTTTTTCCTGTCCAAGATCAGAGATCATACCTGTGAGGTATTTCTTGAGCAGATATTGAAGACCGAAGAACACCACCTCACTGAGGGGGGAGTCTTTCTTCTGTCTGCACTCAAAGTAGGAGTAGACTTTGCTGACATTTGGAGGATACTGTTTGTAATGTGTGATCTGCAAGACATGAAACATTCTGTCATCAATGCACATCCAAAGCTGGAAAACCAAAATTTAAACATAGCAAATCTAAATAAAAGGACAAAACAGGGGCTTTATAACAAATCAGTAAACACAGCCGTACTGCTTCTGCTCCACAGAATCTGAAGAACTCTTCTCTGACTGTCCCCTGAAGGCTTCATTTTTATTTACAGAATAAAGAGCCATTATTTCTTGTGTTTTTCTCAAGACAATCACTTTTACCTCTTTTTTTTTTTACCTGTTCAGGGGACAGTATAAGATGTGTGCAGTACGCTTGCACACACAGGAAGCTGCAACCCTAACATGTGGTATACCATAACTCAGCTAAAAGGCTACCAAGCATTGGCATCAAAACCAAACAGTTCAAACCACAAGCAATTATATGGGGATGTAAGAAAAACACGAGAACATCACTGTCCACTTTAGAGCTTCGGCTAATTTCTCCACTTCAAACAAACCACACAAAAGAGATGTAACTGGAAAGCAGAGACTCTGCTGGTTACAAAGACGTCCGTCTCATGATAAATCTAATCTTACTTTTGCAGTGTTCTAGTAAAACTTTGATTCGAGCTTTAAAAACTCTGCTAATGTGTTCGCCTATGACCCTGCCTTTGTTTGAAATGAACCATGAAGGTACGGCTAGTTTCCATGGAGATGGAGGTTTTATAGTGAAGGCTTCACTCTTCCTATCATAGACTGTCTTGGGCTTCACTTCTTTCTGGATCCTCATGCTGTTTTTTAAAGTGAGTTTTGGGGCTTTCCCTGGATTCTCCTGACTCTGACCATTGATAGAGGCATCCATCATCAGGAAGTGGGCCAAAGACAACATCAACCGGGATGAGGGAGCATTCACGTTCTCACACACCTGGGACACTAGAGAGCATTGAACGGCAGGGGCGTGGCCAACCTGGTAGATCTAACAGCTGACAAGTCACAGCAGTCAGATGAAGTACTGAGGAAGACTGCAGATGTCAAATCATGCCAAGGTGAAAAAAAAAAACACCCACTACTTAAAATGGCTGATAATCTCTGCTTCATGAGCTGCATGTTATAAGATTACTTACATCAGTTTTTGTCTGCTGTTTCCTTGTCTCACCAACAATAACAGACCACACAATCCTGCAGTTCATCATGATTCAGTCACTCTGACTGTCAGCCCAGTAACTGCTAATAACCAGTTAAACCACCATCTTTTCACTCAGCACCATCTATTAAGACTGAGACTGATATCCTTCATCTCCTTCCTTTCCACTAAATCCCCGTTCCCCATTACATGACAGCTGCCTCTGTACTCCTGTGCTCCTCCATCGCTGCTTGTCATCATTTCTAGCAGACATGTGCAGCAGCTGTTAAATAAGATTTTATTATTTATTTTAATACGCTGAAAGCTCCACAGCAGAGACTGCTGGATCCGTCCATAGAACCGCTATCAGCTGAAAGGCCTTTATTTCGGTCTAATTAAAAGTGCTGTGCAGTAAACCTGGTAACCCTGGTGGGTTTTAGGTGAGCTCATCACAACAAAGCAAATCAGTCTCTATTATGTGATAGTGATGACAGACACAGTGGAGGAATCCTCCTGGCTGTGCGGCTGCTGCTTTGGACTTGCTTTCAGGGGTCGTTGGAGCTAATGAAAAGACCAGCTGGTTGACACGCAGACCTTTGCCATTTGGCTGGGGTGCAAACCTTTATAATGACATCTACCAGTGACATCTGACATTTGGTTGGTTGCTCAGCACAGCTCCTGTATATGCCAGACCAGCCTGCCCAGAAACAGTGCACACAAACAGCACACATGGCAGGCAACGCTTTACTGTATACCAGAGCGTCTCAACCTTTTTGACCCCAGGGCCCAACGTTTCCAGTACAAAGTGGCCTGTTCAAGTATTAACACTGTACTGGTTTGATTTGTATTCCATAACTAAACCAAATCTGTTTCCAGTATAACAGCTACAACCTTGTCAGACACATGACATGATACAATCAGATCATCACAGATATTTATCGACTGACAACAAGACGAGCAACATGCTCGCAATTCATGGAATAATTCAGGCTGCCACAAGAACACATTTAAAAGTTCAAGTCAGGATTATTAACACTAGAACTAATAATTAGATTTTACAAAAGCAAAAGAAGAACGTAAACAGGAAAAAATTGGAAATTTGATAAAAAAATAAAAATAAAAAAAAACATTAAAATGAACAAAAGCTTCTAATTAAATTGTGTAAATAAAATTTAAAAACTGACGGTGAAATAACCAACTTTGTACCCATTTTTCCTTTTTCTTCCTCTTGTTTATTTTAATTCCTTCTCCATAACTTTCACTACAGGCTAGTGGCTAGATGAATGTCTTCTTCTGCTTATTGGAGAGTATGAAACGACTGACTGTAGTGGGACTGTTGACAGTTGTAGGAATCTGTATTGCAACTGAGCTTCTCTCTTGCTGTGTTTTCTATTGATAACCTAGACGGCCGTCGTGTTTGGAGGACTGTTTTATTCATAAATAATAAAAAATATTAAAATTCCCATTAAATAAATAAATATGCTAATGAGATAAATACACAATAAATTCACGAAATTTATTTTAATTCATTTTAGTATTTATTTATTAACAAAATTTCTGTCCATACTTGTGGCTCAGGTGCAAAACCCTTTCCATCCTCTATGTGGCGCTTAAGGGCCAAGCTTGGGTTATGGCCCCATGGTTAAGTATTGTGTTACATTGAGTAACACAATGAGAGTAAATAAACGTGCTCACGCGCAGGTTAAACTACCGTCGCGCATGAATTCAGAAAGAAGAAGAAAAAAAAACGGCCTGCTTGGTGCGAGAGAGCAGCTCATCAGACGCGCCTGACCCTCACTATGCGTGCTCGGAAACACACCATGCACGTGCGAGGCCGCTTCACAAGCACATGATTTCCCAGCGTGAAACTGGACCAACCCCCATGCAAAACACAGTGAAAATAGTCTCAGTCGTGTGTGCTGCGCTACTGCTGGTTTGTGCTGATTTTTTTTTTGTTTGTGCTGCTTTTGTTTTAAAGATATAGCAAGTTTATTATGGGCCAATCATTGCATTAAATTATTACTGAGTTAATTAATTGAGTGTGTTAGGGTGCCCTTCTTGTGGTTAACGGGCTCTTTAATTAGTCAGGCAGATTTTTCTGAGTCTTTTTTTATAAGGATGAAAAGTGATGTTCTTGGGTTTTCCTGTTTCAACACCAAACAACCAGTGATTATTTAAGTTTTGTTAGTTCACTTATTTTAGTAATGAGCATTAATTGCATTTGTATGGCCTGGTATTGCTGCTGTTTCAACATACAAAGGTGTGGCAGCCCTAAATGTAACAATTTACTCATCTTTTTCTTATAAAATAGTCAACTGTCGTGAAAGTATTGGACAAATAACATGCTCCTTAAATGTTAATATTCCTTTAAAGCTACGTTAACAGTGTTAGCATAGCCATGTGTCAGCTAATAAAACACACTCCGTTAACTAGAAAATAAGGGACTGACGTATCAGAAAGCTGCTTTCTTGTAACCTGCGGAGTAGAAAAAGTTCAAAGCCAGACAGGAGGTACTAGACACGACTCAGTGACTCAAAAGGATGAAAATGGAATTGTTTTATGCACAAAATTGAACAAACTGGTCACACCAAGAACTGAAGATAAGACTTTATTGTCACATATATATATATATATATATATATATATATATATATATATATATATATATATATGTGTACACACACATACTGCATATAAAAGTACTGCATATATAAGTACAGAAATATAAAAGCGACTCAACAAATTGAAAGCTATAAATTTCATAAATATTTAAAAGTTGTTTTACCATTAATAAACCAATTAAATTTTGTATGAATTTATATTAAATTTATTTTTCCTCCTTTATTTTTATGCTAGTATTTATTTCTATATTCTTTTCCCCTTTACATTTTCTTATTGCCAAAATGATTTATTTCTGTGTTTTATTTTCATCTGACATTTTATTTATTGACACTTTATTTCCAATCTTGCATTTTCTTTCTGTATCTCTTTCTCAGAGAGTATTTGTTTCTCTCTCCTTTTTAAATTTCTGTATACATTTCTACCTCATTATGTAAATTAGGGGGTGGTCTTTCAAGGCATGCATATCAGAGCCTTCCTCAATTCTGTCGAAATATAAGGAGAAACATACAAGAACAATAAATAAACTACTTAGTGGTCATTTTAATTCATTAATCAATACAGCTCTCATTGTCAAGTACCAGTGGTCAGGAAACGACCGATATTATTTTTTATTTAGGCGGTTTCAGTCCTCCATAAGTTTGTGACTGAGAAAATTTACAGAATGAGTTCTACATTTTTAACTTGGCTTAACATCATCTCAGTAAAACTATCCCCCCTAAAAAACAGCTGCCAAATATTAGATCGTGGTAAAAGTGTGGCCGATGATGAAACACTGGAACAATGTGAGCAAACAGGCATAGTTCATGTTTTAGTGGAGGAGTGGAGCTTTACACAGGACGTCCGCTTCAGCTGACCAGGCCATGACTGCAGAACATGCACGCTGCTCAAAACTGGCATGAAACGTATTTCATTCTTCATTTAATTTATGTTGTGTTTTTCCCTATAAAAGGTTTCTGGAGCCTTAAAAATGTGACTGGATGAAATAATAATAATAATAATAATAATAAAACTAAATAAATAAAAACATTGTTGATGTTTACGGAATCAGACATGTGCGTAGCTGGAGTTTTACAGATGTATTATAGTGTGATTACAGCTCTGTAGCCGCTGTCCCTTTTCCAGCTCTGTACCAACTACAGCATAGGCACAGTTATTTTACTTTCGGTTGTTAAAAGTTGCAATCTATGCGATACAACGCAGTCATATTTACACCACACCTGAATGTTGCGCTAAATAAACTCTGTATTTATGTTTAACAGTGGGTTAAAAATATTAAATCGGGAGAAATCCGCAGTACAAACAATATTCCACTCACCTTGTAAGAATCCGTCGCTAGCAAGAAATTAAAGTCCTGTGCTGCCATTGTTGCTGTGGATGAATGAATGGACGCAAACGTCACTTCAGTCTCCGTCCGCTTCGAGCAACTTAGGACAAAAAAAAAAAAAAAAAGAAGCGGATGTTAAAGCAGACAAGCTCGGTGTTAAAGGCGAACATTCAACCTCAAATTAATGCGATAAACCCCCGCTGTATTTCTCCAATGAGTCGCTCTTTCGACGGTTCAAGACCAGTAAAATAGCAGCGGTCGGACTCATTTTGTAGGTTGAGAGGGGGGCGGGTAAGACCACGCAGACGTCCGCGTTTTTACGTCATGCTATGTTCAGGTACATGTGGGATTTTCTAGACCTCCTTATTGATCAGTCAAAGATGATTGAGAGAGGAACCAAAATAAGGCAGCAGGTTTAACAGATGTTGACGGTTTACAACAGAATTCAGTTTTTATCCAATAGTTTCAAATATCGAAAAGTTTCTTTTTAAAGATTTTCATTGTAAATTTCATGTCTTGCTTGTTTTGAGTTTTTAAACGTTACATCGTTAGTATGCATGTGCGGATAGCCACAGGTTAATGGGTTGATTGCTGTGGTCGGCCGTATTTATCAAGTAAACTTTCACTTTATTAGAGGACAAATTCCAGTCAAATGAATCTATGCCACTAATATTGAAACAAACTATGTATAGAATATTATTTAAAAAGTATTTTCCTAGACCAAAAAAAAGTACTTTTACCAACACCTAAATCGGATTCATGTGATATCAGCTGTGACAGATTCAACAGAAAATAGAACATTATGTTTATGAATACCAAAGTCAGTCTTGTAATCTCAATCAGTAATCACACTTTGTCATTATAGGCAGTTTGCGGCTGAGATCAGTTTGAAAAATACAAAACATTCTGCATTCAGCAGCACCATGGATTGCATTTCACAGAAAACACTGACGCTCAGCATACCACAAATGTTTTCATTATGATCTGGACACTCCACAACTACATCCCAGTCAAAAAGGAACCATAGCTCAGTAAGTAACCTGCACAGGTACTTTCATTCATTTTTGAGAAGGACTAGCCCACGTGTGCTCAACCAAACCGGATCCTGTTAAATTCTGTGCAACTTCCTTCAATTCTATAAAACATCAAGGAAACATCTGCTGCCGACAAAAACCTAACAGACTAAAATACTGTCAGTAAAAATTGTGACTTACTAAACTCTGTAAGGGTGAGGCAGAGGAGAAGGTGACATGCAGCAGTGGTTGCTGCCTTGCTAGGTGTCATTGCTAGAATCCTTCAAGCAGCTAGATGATTGATACTTGCAGCGTGACACCTGACACATGTTCCTGTCTTCATGTCATTATTGAACCACTTTCTAATCTCCATTGTCTAAAGATATCAGTCTATACCAGGGATCCCCAGCTCTGTTCCTCACGGCCCACCGTCCTGCAGATTTCCGATGTTTCCCTTCTTCAACACCTGAGTCAAACAAACAGCTCAATAGAAGAGTTGTGCAAAACTTGTCAGCAATCCATTTAATTTGAATCAGGTGTGTTGCAGCAGGGGAACATTTAATCCCTGCAGGATTGTGGGCCTTTAGGACCGAGGTTTGGGATCACTGTTCATTGAAGCTAGCCTGTAAATAAGCTTGAAACTTCATGACCTGGTTTCATTGAATGCTTTTCGGAAAATGTTGAATAACTTGAAGGCAGTGTCATCGGTTTGTAGATGTTTCTTGATTTGGGGATTCTCACTTGTTTTTATTATTATTATTAATATATATCTTTAATTTGTTTTTACTCTGTTTTTTAAACTGTAGCCAGTTTGGATGTGTGTTGTGCTTGTTAAAATTGTAACTGCACTAACGTTGTCTTGGCCAGGACCTTCAGAGAAGACATTTTTAATCTCCATGAGGTATTTCCTGGTAAAATAAAATATTATTGTGATATCTGGGATTATACACATACACACACTAACAACTGGCAGATACAGAGGTCAGTTTCCTCACAGCTGGAAAAACTCGGACAGAAACTTGCTCTATATATGATAATTTAATACTAGTGGAAAATTTAGATAATAATGACTTAAAATTATGTTTGAAAGCACATACTTTTAAAATAAAAAGGCTAGTTTCAAGGTGGGAAGCATTGATTTATGCATGGGTGGGCCTTACCCACTGGGGCCCGCCCATTGTGCCGGGTCTATGTGTATGTTTGGAGTGACAGTTTCTCTCAGACTGAGTAATATCAATTTATCACATTCACTCTGAGACACAGTCGCACCACCATTAGTCTTTAAAATGGATCTACTCTCCTTTAAAAGCCTGCAGCGGTGCAGAAGGACAGGAAGCCCCCTGATTGGACAGTTTGATTGCCATCATCCAATCAGATAGAAGTACAAAGACGGGGCCAAAAATCCGCCAAAGTCTTGCACGCAGATTCATGCTTTTGTATCTGGGATAAGATTTTTGCAAAAGCACTTCTATTTTTCTATTTAAATACAAATCTTTTTAAAACCATGCAGATGCTTTTTTACACATTCGTAAACTTGAATTTCTTAGGCCGATTGTTTTTGCAGGAAGACAAAACTTGATTTACAAACACAAACTCTGAAATGATTTGCAAACATTAATTTACAGCTGCAAAATGTTTATGACCTCATATGGAGCCCATATTTTACGCCCTGTAAATGCTGTTTATGGTCTGTTTTTGTTTTTGTTTTTTGCGCCACCACTCCAAGACTTATTCCTTGTATGTGCAAATTTAGTTGGCAATGGAGCCCCATTCTGATTCTGACTCTGTTTCTTATTCGACATTTGGAAAACAAGGAAAATTTGTATTAAGATGCTGGATGGGAAGATGTTCTTTTAAAAGGGTACTGGTAGGTTGACTCAAAGTAGAGTTTGAGTTTTATAAACCCAAAAGAAGGTAGAGATTTCTGTATTTATGCTGAATGGAAGGTGTTGTGTTCAGATTGTGAGTAATCTTTGCTGCATCAGTTTCTTTCGTGTCAGAATCTTTAAACTTATGAGAATCTGGAATAAAGTCCTGTTAAAATAAAAATCTTTTCTTTCTTTGTGTGTAGTACCTGTCGTGTCTTTACCTTGCAGTAGGTGAAGACATCTACATCCCCCTGTCCTCAATAAGTACTAGCATAAAATAATAATACCAAATGCCACATTCACTGAACCAGGAGTGGCCTCCTACAGACAGATTGATTATTTTTTATTAATAATAATAATAATAATAATAATAATAATAATAATGGATTAGATTTGCTGACAGCTCTCAAAGTGCTCTGGATCCATTGTTCATCCACTCCTGGTGAAGGTAAGCTACCTGGAGCAGACTGACAGAAACGTGATGGAAACTATGGTTAAACGAGTGTTAGAGTTTAGGAAAACCACGGACGTGAGCCACATGAGCCGCTAATTTTCCAGCTCACTCCAGTCATCTTGTGACCTCAAGATAACAAAGCTGGCTAACTTGTGATAACCAGTCACTGTCGTGGGTTGTCTGGTTGACACAAAAGGCAGATCTTTCCAGATAATGAGACAAATGAACGTATCACATGAAAATGGTGCTTTCTGTTGTCAGACCCCAGCAGTGGCAGTCCTGGCTCGTTTTACGCCCTGGGCGAACACTCCTCCTAAGTTTTATTCAGTGTTTATATAAAAGCCTTATTTCGTTGCCTTTTTATTGTTTAACGTTTTAATTAAACCTTTAAAAGCCACACACAACAAACAACTCTGAAAAGTAAAGTCTGAACATAATAACATTTTGGTGACGGATGTTTTATTGAACAAATTCTGCTCTCAGCTTTTCAGCCTCCAGGAACATTTAGATGCAGCCAGATTCTGTTTGTTTTTCAGTTTTAGCTCAAACATCCTTGAAGTGAAATCCAGCTCCTGTCTCTCTGTTGCTTCATGAATCGACTTCAGAAGTTGCTTCATGGTAACAGTTATAAACTGATCTAATGTGGATCATACACTTTTCCAGCCAATGTGAGCTTCTTTTCATAGTATGTAGGGGATGTTCACAGTATGTAGGGGAAGATTTAATGGCCTTCCAGATATAGCACAGAATCTGGCAGAACAGTGTAAATTGATGGCAGAGAGCTGTTTGTTCTGTGCAGCTTCTACTGAAGCCCTCCATCAG
Source organism: Melanotaenia boesemani (assembly GCF_017639745.1). Taxonomy (NCBI): domain Eukaryota; kingdom Metazoa; phylum Chordata; class Actinopteri; order Atheriniformes; family Melanotaeniidae; genus Melanotaenia; species Melanotaenia boesemani. Next base: position 7,674,670 of record NC_055684.1, read on the forward strand.
CTTTAGACACAGATACAGTCCAACAGTAATAAGAACTGTGTGCTGTAGGAAACACCTTTCCAGTTAACCCTACTGTTATGTTGCAGGTCAAATTGACCCATTTGACTAAAAAGTTAAATGAGACATATTTTACCCCAATCTCTAACTTTCTCTCTTCTCTTGACTTCATCTGTAAAGTAAAATAGTGCAAGTACTGCCGACTTTTGACAGGAACCTTTTTGTTTCTTTGGGCAAACTTCACCCACACTGAGTGGACACCCAGCAGGGGAGGGGCCAAACATTTTCATCCTCTCTGTGAGAAACATGAGCAGCAGAAGTCAGCAGGTGACTCTGGAGCTCATCTCTGATCATGTAAATAAAAGTGTGAAGATGAAAGCACCTCTGGTGTGTGAACGTTTGGTGGTTGGAGAGGCAGTTGGTACGGATTTACTGCCACGTGTCTGTCAATCTGCAGCTGTGGCTTCATCTAGTTTACCACCACCAGAGTGTGAACGTGGAGGGAGTGAACATCGGATTTAAGGGTAATTGCTTTGAAAATTGTTGTAAAATATTGTTATTACTATTATCTTGAGGTCAGTTCTGAGTCGGAGGTTTTGATTAAGAGACAAATGATTCTGCTGTCTGCTGTTTCTCTTTGGACTGAAGAACCATTGTATCTTTGTCGCCCTTTTCATTTCTGTTCACTCTGGGTCCAGTGAGACAATATAAATTCAGTAATAAACAATAATTCCAAATAAATAAATAAATTCAGATTATCAAGAGAAGGCTTGTACCCATAAAACTCCCCTTGGCAAAGCAAACTGATTCTGAAAACACAACAGTCAGACCATCATTCTGCTGTCATGATGCTGGACAGGACGAGTGAAGAAGATGCTGCAGTTCTGTTTCCTTTCATACTAAACCCTTTGTTGCAGTTGTAAATCGTAAATCAGGTTCACTCAAACTCACCACCTGCAGCTGATGGGCCATGTTACAAGGAAAAAAGGAAAAAGATTTCAACTAATCTGAGAAAATAGGAAACTAAAATGGCATTTTCATGGATTATCTGATACTGAGCGAGTCTTCCACCGTTCTTAATAATCTATGTGCTGTATAATGATGACATGCGAGACTGTTGAGAACTCCCTTTACTCCTCTTTCAGCCTCATAAGACCTTAACATGCAAAGCATTGTGGGGAACCGAGCATCTTGGGAACAGTAGTCTTACCGCTATACTTCTTCCTTTTAGTTCACGTCACACTTTTTCTATTTTCTTTTCACATCTTGTAACACAACACATACAACCAAATCCTTTGTTTGCATTTATGCTGTATTATCGCACTCACCCCACCCACCCATTAACGTCTTTTATTATTTACAAGTCCATTCTGTCCTGTGGTTTTGACACTCGACCAAACTTGGTAACAGTCCCTGTAGGCTGAAGATGACTTCTGCTTCTCCTGAGAAGGCCTTTCTCAGTCTCCACCACATGTGATCTTGGAGCATTGGCAGGCTCAAGAACTGCCCCAGCGATTTGGTCTGTGGTAATCCAAACTTTCTGTCTAGATGTGAGTTCTGGGAGATGTCTGGAGTGGTGGTGTGGAGTGGTTGAATTGTTTTGCCTTCTGACGGCTTCCTTCCTCATCCTTCTTGCAAAACATCCAGGGTTCTGACCTCTCTGTGCCTACTTGTCTAACATTACTCACTGTTTCTCTCACCCTGATCTTCCGTAGCTTCCCGCAGCCCTGCTGCTTCAGTTAAACGACAAGCTACAGCAAAATGCCTTTTTTTTCTGACATTTTCTACATTGGACATCTCTAGCTTAGCAGTCTCTCAGTAAGTTTTTATTCTTTCGACCAAACCGGCCACCCTCTTTTTCACCTGGCTTTAGTCCCTTTATGACTGTTGCCAAGTCAATTTCTTTTCTTTTATCCTATTTGTCCTTATGGCATCCATCATTGATATTTTGTCCTCTGCTGCTCTGCTAAGCTGAAGAGTTGTTGTTTCTTCACAGTTTCACTGCTTGACTTTTCGTAGCTTTTGTGAGTGTCAGCTCAGAGTTCATTTGTAGCTGTTCTGTGTCCTTTATTCCCACAACAATTCTGTCCCTTATGAGTTCCTCATTCAATAGTCCAAAGCCACAGTTTTCAGCAAGTTTGTGATTTTCAGCAATTTTGTGATAAATGTTTCTGCCCAAAAAACTGCACAAAAACTTCGTCCACTACTTAGGTGAACGTTATTGCACCTTAAACACCGCAGAGTCGTGCAGTTTGACCCTTCTGACACCATGTATAATGATGACCAGGTAGAGTCTGTTGAGAACTCTCTTTGCTCTGCTTTCTGCGGAGTCTCATGAGACCTTACAACATGCAAAGCATCATGGGAACAGTAGTATCACTGCATGCACGATGACAATTATATCCTAAAACCAGAAGACGTTTTATTCTCTCCCTCATAACTGATTTTTCATACTTCATTATTATTTTTTTGTTTAATTTGATTCTAGCCTGTTGTACATAATCTAATCTCCTATTAGATCATGCTTTTGTATATTTAACCAAATATTCAACATTCCCACAGTTCAAACACTGAGATTCAGTACATCTAATAAATTCAGACTTGTTTTCAGTCAGGTTGCTGCTTACAAAACTAGTCATCGCTCTGTCTTCAACGATTCTGACTAAAAGCAGGGAAAAGTCCATGAGTTTGGTCGTCCATCGTAAGTACTTCAAAAAGCTTCTTCACCCCTAAAATGTGGCAGTGAACGAGGCTAGATCTCTTCTCTCAATAATTTTATAAATCATAATAAAAAAAAATCCCAGGCTGATATTTGATAGAATGAACAGTTTCTCCTCCAGCTCAGCACGCTGTGTTACTTTCTGATGATGACTGTCACATATCGGGATTATGTATTAAGAAAGAATTTATTATTATTATTTTTTTTTTTTTTTAGATCAGGTGTGCAATCACATCTTATCTATACCTGTCTAAGGCACTTTATAGTTCTTATTACTTTTTTTATTGACTGCTGTGATGCATGTAATAATAGGAAACTTGCAATAATGGGGATAAATTCACATTATGTAATTTTAGATATTTATGTTGTGCTTTGTTTTAGATTATTGTTATAAATTACACCAGCCTGCCAAGAGACTACAGATTGAAATGATCCAACAGCTTAAATATGAAACATTTACTTCACCATTCATGAACGTGTACTGTCCCTATTTTAATAAACAAATAAATAAAAAAAAAATTCTCTATTCTGGGAAAATGAAAGCATGCTCCTTACAGATATTTCCTCCTCCTGTCTGGGACTCTCATCATTGCAAGGTTGTCTTCCATACTATTTTAAACACCCTCTACTAAAAAAACTTAATCTGGATCCCAGTTCTATTGGTAATTATTGGCCTATTTCAAATTTGCTATTTATTTGCAAATTATTTAAAAAAATGTAAAAAGTGAGTTCAGTTTTTTACTATGCAAATAATACATTTTTGACTGTTTTCAGTCTGGCTTTCAGAAGCAGAATTCCACTTAGACTGCTCTGTTGATGGTCTGCAATCCTCTTTTAATGGCTTCTGATGCATAGACTTTCTCTATAGACATTTTATTTGATTTCAGTTCAGCCTTTTTGACCACAACATTTCACTTAATTTACTCAAGGTTTTGGCTGGTGTCAGTGGCTCTGCAGTAGGCTGGTTTTCTTCTTACTTATCTGTCAGTAGTTTCTCTGTTATAACAAATAAGCTCACCTTTAACATTGCCTCCCTAACTTGTTGGGTTCCACAAGGTTCAGACCTAAGTCCCTTAATTATCAATTGTTTTGTACACATTGTAGCACTTTGTTTAACTTTGTTGTTTTTAAAGTGCATTATAAATAAAGTTCCAGTTGCAGTTATAATTTTCTTTCTACATGTTTGAGCTGGCATCATTCAATTTAAATGGAATTTCTTATATTGCTATGTGGATGACATTCAGATGTGTGTCTTTTAAGCCTCTAGATAGGCTGTCCATCCTGGCCAGTTCTCTAACTAGATCATAAAAGTCAGGCTCCTGCTTCTTTTTCTTCAACTACTAAGTCACACACACACACACACACACACACACACACACACACACACACACACACACACACACACACACACACACACACACACACATATATATATATATATTCATGTATTTGTGTCATTGCATTAAGGTTATTGTACTGTCCTGTTTACTTAAACAACCCAGAGAAGACATTTCTGGATCCTGTTCACATAGGAATTCTTCTTTGCATGACAGAACTTTAACCTGCATTTGTGGATTTCAGGGTGAACTGTGTTCACAGACAGGAACACTTCCAGAAATCACTGAGTCCATGCAGGGATTTCCAGAGAATCATGTCTGTTTTTAATGCAGTGCTATTTGAAAAATGCTCTTTCCCCAGTCATGTTACCTACCTGTTGCTAATTAACCTAATTAGTTGTCCAGTTCTCCTCTAGTTTTTTCTGAATTACTTTTCCAGCCTTTTGTTACATCTGTTCCAACTTTTTACAGATGTGATACAAATTCTAAATGACCTCATATTTTGCATGAAATGGTAAAATGTCTCAATTTCAACATCTATTGTTGATGTTCTACCGAGAATGAAATGTGGTTTGATGAGATTTGTAAGTCATTGTATTCTAATTTCATTTATATTTTACATCTAGTCCCAACGTTTCTGGATTTCAGGTTGTAACAGGAAGTAGGTCTACTTATATCTATCATTTTTTTAAGTTTTTGGATTTAAAACTGTGGCCAAGCTTTTATTATGAAAGATGCTCTCTTGGTTCCGTTCTCGTGCACCTGTCCTCTTTTGACTCAGCTGGATCATCAGGTGGTCGTTTATCTCTCGTGCACAGAGCCTGATGAAGTGCGCTCAGAGCAGCGCGGTGTCGGGTTTCAGCACCGCGGTCAGCTCCGAGCCTCCTGCAGCCTCCTCCTCCTCCTCCTCTTCCTCCTCCAGACAGCAGAGCGTCAGTACATCAGCGTTTCCTTCTGGGATTTTTTCCCTCCCTCTGCGACCCCTCCCTCTTTAAATGTGCTTTCTAGTTAAATCCCTCCTTTCTGTCACAGACAAGCAGAGTCGTACATGACGCAACCAACTCGACTCAACATTTTTATTTTTCCTGCTCAGTCTGTCGCGCGTGAAGGCAGTTTTGTTTGTTTTTCCTAAAAGACACGAGTGTGGCCACAGTAGATTTCGGACCAGCTGTTCCTACAGGTCTTTGGGTCCTTCCCTCTGAGGTTCTCTGAGGTCCCTCTGAAGCTGATCGGCATCGTTTCTCTGACTTTTTCTCTAACACCCAGCAGCATGTTGGATCCGTCTTCCAGCGAGGAGGAAGGGGATGAAATACTCGAGGTGGAGCGTAAAGAGGTGACGGCTCCGAAGAACCTCGGAGGAGCCCGACTGTCACCGGGCCGAGCCACCGAGAGCCACGGCGGTGGTCGGCTCCAGTCCCGGGGCCGAGGGAGCGGCGGCAGCAGCGGCGGCAGCGGCGGTGGCGGCGGCGGCCGACCCTCCAGCCCCAGCCCGTCGGTGGGAAGTGACAAAGAGAAAGAAGACCTGGAGAAAATGCAGAGAGAAGAAGAGGAGAGGAAGAAGAGACTGCAACTGTATGTGTTTGTGATGCGCTGCATCGCGTATCCTTTCAACGCCAAACAGCCCACTGACATGGCCAGGAGGCAGCAGAAGGTAAGATCAGAGAAGGAGGCGAGGAAAAAAGCAGCCAGAACACCCATCAAAGCTGTGATTTCAGCTTTCATTTGCAGCTTGTGGCCACATGACGCCAACTGTTGCTTCCAGTCGCGTCATGTCGCTGCTCGCTGTTTCCATTCAAATAATAATAATAAAAAAATCACATATTTATTTGACTACAAACTACGATCATCTAAAAACTAAAAGTTAAATAATAAAGGTTACAGGTAATGAGATCATATGTTTTCCTTTTTATTATTTTTTATCACTCAGCTCATCATCCTGGAATAATAATGACAGTGTTAAACTATGTCAGAAAAGGGTTAAACAGGTTTCAGAAGCAACACAAACTACAAAACCAGACTCTGTTGGCAACAAAAGGAGCGGCTGGAAGATGACAAGTGTGTGTGTGTGTGTGAGGGAAAGAGCACATGTTGTTCCCACCCACTGTAGTAGCTCTCAGATGTGAATTGTCTCTGATCTGCATCACTTTTCTCTTCTCCTCTTAGTTTCACGCAACAGGTGCAACGAGCAAAGCACAAAACAAGAGACAGCAGGTCTCTGTCACGGCAATCTCTGCCATTCTGGAAACATGTTGTCATGGAGTATAGGGGCTTCAATGTGTCATTTATCAATAAATGGGGTTTTATTTGTTGCCATGGGATCTGGGGGGGAGGTACCCCAGTGTTCGGTCATGGTACTGCAGGCTTTTCTGGATGCAGACACATATGGGGGGGTGGGGAATCAGATTTATTTATTTATTTATTTTTGTCTCAAATGGTAACACCAGAGGTTAAGTAAATGCATGTTTGCAGTCTGCAGAGTTGCAGATTGCTTCTCAGTATATTCTATTCTCATTGGAAACATTCATCTTTCCTAAGTGGTTTCACCACTTCCTCAGTGGAGACTTGAGATCTTAAGTATTAAAGCACCGAAAAGAAATCAGGAAATATGCAAAACTTTCTCTTGTAGCCTTTTCTATTTTTTCTTTTTTTACTTTTCTGAAAATGGACCTTTGATATACTTTATCATAACAACTGAATATTGACAGCCTCTAGTGGCTTCATGACCCTATTTAATCTGAGATAAGTAACTACGTGCAGCCCCATCAGTTGGCTGATTTACTAAAAAGGAATTCCTGTGAACCCTGAACAGGAAGAGCTTCAGGGGAAAGTGCAGATGTCTTTAGGCATCTGTACAACCCATCTTAAAACCACATAAAGTGAGACAGGCGAGTGGAAACTGTATATTGGAGTCCAGGAGCCTGAAATGTTTGGTACTGTGTGGATGTAGCAGTTTGCTTGTATAGTGACTGATGCAGACATGTGCATGTGGACGGTCACTGAGCTGCACCAACTTGTCACCATGTTTGATTTTCACACAGAAGCATTTTCATCAGATGTGTGTCAGCAGTAGGGATGTTATGCATCCTCAAACAGAGACTGATCACTCAAAAACTTCTTCCCGTTAACTTTCTACAAACTTTTATTTCTATTACTACATTTCTATTGCTATTATACCTCCACCTCCTCCATCAGTGTAAAAGTTCAGTGTATCAGATCTATATCAGAATGTATCTGTACTTTAAGAATCATATCTACATCTATTTAATGTTTTTTTTTTTTTTTTTTTCAGTTGGCCCAGCCACTTTTAAAAAAGCATTTTGAATCCTGGTTGACAAACAATGATGTTAATAGGAAGTCGACTTACTGGTTTAAATGGTTTTAAGCAGCCAGAGCTGCATGTGATAGGTTACAAAGGGATCTTTCTTGCAGGCTTTAAGATTCCACCTGCAGAGAATTCATTTAGCCAAACAGGCTGTACAATCATTAGGTCTACATGCTCTATGCACACAGTCTGTAAATTTATTCAAATCAATTGTTCTTCCTGCTTTGTCTGCAGCAGCTGTGGGTTTTTCTTTCAGCCTGAGAGCAACTCTGATTGGTCAAACAATGCCCCTTGTTTTACATGAGTATCCAGAGATAGAAAACGTGAGTCCAACAAGTCGACAACCAGTGCAGAGTTTCTGTTTAGTAAGATCTCCTGTTCTAGGGTTCATCATACCCAGAGATGTCCTGGATATGTGGATCCATATCCAGGTGCCTGGTCACAACAAAAGGAGACACACCACATTTTCAACTTGAGTAATTTTTTTTTAAGAATTTCATTTTCAGAAAATATTTGTTAATCCTACCATTCACTTGTCCTGACAAGCTAAAAAGTAGAGCTGTGACGCACCTTTTATCCACCAGATCACTGCAGTTAAATATGGGAGATGTTAAATAGCTTCTTTATGTTTGTTAGAAAGTTGTTCAATTTAATTTTAATTAAAAATCTAAGACATAGTTTTCTCTGCAAATCCAAGTTTCCTGCCTGAACTGCTGTTGTCTTGATGGATGGTAGCTTTCCTTTCTTTTCTTTTCTTTTGTTAAAAGGAAACAGACATTATAAATCAGTTGGAACAACAGCTCTTCCCCATTTTCTATGTGTTTTCTGTGTTTTTGCCCCTCAGAGGTTCTGCCACATCACATGCATCCCCTTTACGTCCTCAGCTTCCTTTATCGTTGCATCCATCTCCATCTGTGTTACCCATCACTCACGTGCATCCACTCACCTAATCATCCATCACCCCAGTACATTTGCTGCTAGTCTCATTATTCTGTACTGATTCACTGCTCCCCTACTCCTGCAGCACCGGCTGGAGAAGCAGCCTGATAAAAGAATAAAACTGAAACTGGTCTGTGGAAACAGGGATTTACCCAAAGATCAAAATGTTTCATGTTTGAATTTATCACCAGATTGAGGTGATATTGCTCAACGAGGCTGTCTATGCTGAAGTGAAACTGGTGTCACTGCTGAAGACTGTAATTTCGTCATGCCCAGCCACACAAAAACTGACTTTAGTCCCTTTTGCTTGAGTTATAATGTCAAATACACAGTCAGAATAACAACCAGTAAAAGAAACAAACCAGAGACCTCAGGTTTCATTTTTTAAATCGGTGCCTGCATGTCTGAACACATTAAGGTCCTGTTTACACGGCAACATTTCCAGGCAAAACCCCAATTTCTCCCTGTTGGATATTTCAAAAAAGCTGCATTTACTCAACCATGGATTGAAAACTACCTCCGCGCAGAGTGAAAATGCAAATTGGACTGAAAATCCACTTCATGTTTACACAGACAGGATTCACTTTAAAGGCCCATTTATGCTCCCTTACGTACGTAAATACGGACGTCTGTTTCAAATGTCATACGTCTCTGTCCTCATACTTCCATCTTTTATGTTGCCATGGCTGTCATGGAGTCAATTCCTCCACTAGTGGGCAGAGTTCACACCCACGATCCGACGTGAGTTTCAGATACCGGTTGGTGATGGTAGTGCATCGCTCTAATGTTGTTTCCTACTGCCCAACACACCCTAAACACACCATTGCCTTTCTTCACCAGTTTGTGTAATGTCTTCAGTTGCCATTGTTTTCATTCTTCTTTGAATTTTTTCTCCTTTCCTTCTTCTCTGGTTTGTTTCTTTTACTGGTTACATGTCAGTTATTCTGCTCAGCACTGACCCCATGATTTTTGGTGGTGTTAGTGACGACAGATAGCTAAGCTCCATGAAAACGGACCAAATTACGTACGTCACTGACACAGGAGACAGACGAAACTGTCCGTCTGGCTGTGTAACCATCTTCTACATCGAGCATAAATGGGCCTTAAGAGCGTTTCGAGAACCTGTTCTCAAATCTTTGCAGTTTTGTCCTCCCAAAACTTTGTAACCATGGAAGCGAGAGGCCAAAACTTAATAAACTTTTGTATTTTACTGTCTCAGTGTCATGTAAAAGGGTGTTTCAAGCCTCCTTCATACTCTGTGATTGAGGATTTTGAACATCATGACACAACAGTAATGCCAATCAAATTAAAATTCACAACAGATCAAGGTCTTTGTCTGGAATGTGAAAATTCTTCCCAGTTTGTGTAGACAGAGAAATCCCTACACAGCGGTCTAAGGCTAGGTTCACACTGCAGACTGAAGTGACCCAAATCTGATTTTTTTTGCCCCTATGTGACCTGTATCTGATCTTTTCATAACAGTCTGAACGACAGATCTGATTTTTTCAAATGTGACCCAGACCACCTGGATATGTGGTCCTAAATCCGATATGTGTCTGATCTTTTGCCATGCGACTTCAGTCTGAACAGCCAGGTCGCATTAATCCAACCTACACATCATACACAACATTGTTCATAAACTCCTTATTTGTAAAGGTGCTCACATCCCTCTTCCACCACTCCTGGCTGCAACTCCTTACCCACGTTTCTCTGTACAAACGTTGCTGCCACTACTCCACAAAATGCCATGCCCAAAAATCTGGCTCTCCTCTTTTGTAATCTCCTCCTAAAAACGATGCCATTGGAAATGTACTGGCTACAGTTGGACAATAACTTTAAAATTTCAACTTAATGCTCCAGTGTTACTGCAAACACAAAGATGTCACATGCACGCTCATAGTCACGTCGTCGTGTCTTCTAGGCATGCAGGACATTTTCGGTGCGCATAAGGATCAAACAGGAGATCAAATACAAGTACTATTTAATTGGAAATGTGAATGGAGTCTCAAAAAAACACACAGAAAAAAAAAAAAAAAAAAAATCCAAATTGAGCTTTATGCCCTGCAGTGTAAACCTAGCCTAACAGTCCTTCAGGTGAATTTGTTAGATGATGAAGTTATAAAATCGGGACTTTAACAGGAACAGTTTTAGAATGCTTTGTTAGTGAATGCAGGGTGCCGTGTATTCTTGACTGGTCACGTTTCCGTCATAATTTCAGATTTTTTTCTGCTCCCATCTGCACTAAATTATGTTGATGGAAGTTTTTTCTGGGGATTTTGGTAGTAACAATAAACAATATAAGTGTGCACAGAGAGTCTGACATGAGCACAAAACAGTAAATGTTGCTCAGCTACTGTTATGTCACATCAGTAAATTACTGTTTAATTTCAGTAATGATTGTTTAGTTTCCAGTCACATGCAGTAATTACCCTCCACCCAACAGTTTCCATTGTTTGTCCAAATCACAGCATCCTATTTTCATTTGTTTCTGTCAAAATGAGTCTTTGTGCTCCCACTCTGAGCTTGTTCAGCTGAGAAAATCTCACACATGATTACATGAGTTCTGAATTCTTATGGGAAATCTCAGTGTGACTCAGTGTGAAATAGTTTATTCACACATATAGAGATATAAAGCATATACAGTGGACAGTTTTTACAATGAGAGTAGGGTAAAAGGGTCACCCCAAGGAAGATTCTTAAAGGTTAAAAGATGGGGCCCAGTTTTATACAGATAAAGTGGAAAGTACACAGAATATGGATTGGTTATTCTTTTCTTATAACAATATACACATACAACAGGCAGACAAGAAATCATCCCACCATTCTGATTACATTAGATTAATAGCTAAGCTTTAGGAGATTGTAATGATGAAAAAGGGTTCTGGTATAGAATTATACTTAGACCACAATAATGCATGTAAGTTGTTTCATTATATAATAAAACAATAATGTAATGAGGTTCACATATTATTTTATAAAGGGTGAGAAGTGTAGAGAGTGGAAAAAGAAATCTTAATGAATAAAGTGGAATATTTACAGATTTCTTTTAAAATAACATCAATATGACATTTTAAATTAAGAAAATTTGTCCAGAACCTTTGTATAGCTGACTTTTGTAATTTCCTGACTATTCATTTTGGGACAATTTTTTTTTTTTTTTTACAACAGTTATTTTTTTCATTAGAATGAAAAATAATTGTTTTCCTGACATTAAGAGATAGTTTGTTGCACCAAAACCAACAAAACAAGTTTGTGTCATCAAACAAAATAGTTAGCAAAAATGTCAGCAAAAATAGTTTAATGCAGACGAGGAATTAACAAGGTTACCACACAAAGTGAATAGAAGTTAGTAGAACCTAAACTAGAACACTGGTGGACCCCATGATTGATGAATTTATATGATGATTTGTGGATGTTTACATAAACATATACGTGTCTTAAAAACAGATAACCACTAAGCCTTATCAATAGCTCATTTATTTTATTCTCACTTTTTTTTGTTTTGTTTTAGAAAAATGTAAAAAAAAAAAAAAGAAAAAATAAAGAAAGAAAATCCCTTTTTCCCCAAAAAAGTTCTTGATACTCCCATTTTAGTATAGTGTTACTAATATAATTTTAGTATAATATCAATTTATTTCAACCTACTTTTAAACCTTAAATGACTATAAACAATTATTAATGATTAAACTCAGACTGATCACCTTTCAGGTCACACAACCCCCTTGCTGTGTAAAACTCTTTTTACAGAAACCTTTACAATCCTCACATCCCAGTACTGAAGCTAAATAAGCTAAAGTTACCAATGACCTCATTGGTCTGGGACTCTAACCAGAGTTAGTCATGGTGTTCCACAGGGTTCTGGTCTGGGACTCTTACCAGAGTTGGTCATGGTGTTCCACAGGGTTCTGGTCTGGGACTCTTACCAGAGTTGGTCATGGTGTTCCACAGGGTTCTGGTCTGGGACTCTAACCAGAGTTAGTCATGGTGTTCCACAGGGTTCTGGTCTGGGACTCTTACCAGAGTTAGTCATGGTGTTCCACAGGGTTCTGGTCTGGGACGCTTACCAGAGTTGGTCATGGTGTTCCACAGGGTTCTGGTCTGGGACGCTTACCAGAGTTGGTCATGGTGTTTCACAGGGTTCTGGTCTGGGACTCTAACCAGAGTTAGTCATGGTGTTCCACAGGAAACACGATCAGGAAATGTGTTGGACACTTTCGTTGTTATACTTACGACACCCAAACAATTATCTACTTGTGACACCAGCTCTCTTAGCAACATAATAGTGAAAGTGATCTTTTTAATGATGAAAATGTGATTAAGAATAGTGTTATCATAAATCACTCATTGCAGATTTATCATATAGTCTCTGAATAAACACTACATTTTGTGGCTATATTATAAACCTCCTAAACAGGATATAAATGACTGGAAATACTCCTTAGATCACCACAGCGATCCATCAGAATTTACCCCACAGAGCGGATGATATAAGCAGTAGTTCTTGGGGGCGCCGTAGATCTAGTGAAGTTTTAAAGGTTAAACATAGCAGTTCAACTAGTGATATATTAACAATTCATTTCACAAAAAGCTTTAAGTGATCACAATAATTGAAGACGTTTTTCCGACTACATTTCTTCCTGAAAGATGATTGTTCCCTACATTCCAACCAGGACCCACCTGAATTTCCTACATGGTTGTTTAAGAAACAAGAACCTACTCACGCCATCAGTTAGGGTTAAACAACTTGTTGCAGCTGAAACATCCACGCAAGAATCCTCCAATGGAAGACTTACCTATTTGCTTAGTCAAATCCAGGTAAAGTGTTTTATTTTTTGATGGGCAGTAGATACCTGTGCTTTCAAAGACAACATGCACACTGAAGTATTTAGCAGATGAAGTCAGAAAGATGTTTGTGAAAAAAATAAAGAAGCAAGTATGAACTGCTAAGTTTCTGCAGTGGAATGTGGCTTCTTTTGTGTAATGGTGTTTTTTATAGAGGTTTTGGTGAAAATTTCTTCTTTTACTTTTTTTTAAATCAACATGTGGAAAAGTCCACTTGTGAAAATATTAGTATGTGTGTGTGAATGTGTGCATGTGTATAGACACTCCTTCTGTTCGAGCTGCTTCATTAAACTTGGCTTGTTTTTTCAGTTTCAGCTTCCATTCAGTCACACTCGCTGCACATCGCTTTTATGTCTGGCTGGGTGTACATCATTACCACAGCGATGTGCCAAGATGGCAGAGCGTGCACACAAACACATCACAGCCTGAATGCATGTAGACTCCCAGAGTAATGAGCTGTGTGACCTACAGTTTCTTTGCATCATAAACTGTATTTACTTTTTAAGCATTCAGAGCATTAACACGAGTTCTTATTTTGTTTATATTGTTTTCTCTCATTTTCTTCTGTAATTGTTTTTATTTGACATGTTTTTCCACTTCTAATCAGGCCCTGGGGAATTAGCATGCCCAGGTGAGACACACAACTGAACAACACAATTGGGCCATCTGTCTGCTCATTTTCTGCACCACAATAAGTATCTGATTAATCCACTTCTCGCTTCTCTCCTGCCCTGCAGCTCTACACCTCTTTCACTTTCAATCCCGTTTTTGTCATTTTTACAAATCATTGTGAGCTTAAAGAGAAATTAGCACATCAAAGTGTCTTTTCAAGTATTGAGGAGAATATTAAAAAATGAATAAAATGTATCAAGGCCATCAGCGACTCCAGAGGTTGCATTGTAAGTGAGATCAATGCTTTCAAGTGAGTGTGTAGAAAGTGAGTTTACTAGAGCCCACTCAGGCTGGAGGCTGCAGCTGCTACAACCATGACCCACCTGAATCTGAGCCAAGCTGGTCTCCATCATGATACTCTGTTGCTTTTCTGTAATGAGGCTCTTCTACTTTAGACAAATAACATAACACATTTCATTCTTTTCTTTGGACTTGTTACACCCAGATTTTCCAAAGCTCTTCTTTTTGCTTTATTCATTTATTTTTTTATGATCCAAATTTGAACTTTCTTAGATCTCCAGCTCCCCCGAGCACCATTGGTTATAACATCAGCAACCTTTTCTCAGGAACGGTAATGTGTAATTCTGTGAGGTAAATTGTGATGGATAGTTTACACTTTAGGTGATCTATGGAGGTTTTACAGGCATTTAAATTCTACCCAGGAGATTTGAAAAAATAGCCGAAAAATGTAGTTTTTATTTAAAGACTATATGGAAAATCCACAATGAATTATCTATAATAACACTATTATTTATTTATAAAAAGGATCACTACCACACTTTCACTAACATACCTTTATTCTGACCTGGAACTGATGATGAAACCACTTCCTGTCAAGCTTTCCCCCAATCAGAGAGCTTAAAATGACAGCAATGTCCAATCAGAAGCAGCCAAGGATCAACAAGTGAGCAGAAAGTTCTAAAATCCAAGAAGATGTTTGTGATGCACGATGGCGCCAAAAACCAGTAGAGTTGGAGTTGGTTTTAAGAAGATAGTAGGTAAATAGTAGCATAAATAAATGTAAATAGCAAAAAAAAAAAAAAAAAAAAAAAAAAAGTTTCTGTTGTGGGTTTGTTTCAGTGTTTTTTCTCCTGAAAGTCAAGACCTGAGAGAATGATATGTAGATGAGTAAAGGCTTGGTCACTGCTGATCTGTGTGTTATTCCCACAAAGGACTGTCAGTTATAAATTCTGTTTTTTGTTGTGGTTGGTCGTTATGCTGCTATATCTATTGATACATTCATTTTACATCATTTTAGCCTCATAACTGACGCTGTCCTGAAAACATAATGTCTCGATGTTGACTGGGATTAAAAGGGTGGAGCTTCTGCATGTATTTTGTATTAAATTAAGCAGGCAGACCAAAAAATAGCAAAATGGTTGCCGTTTAAGGGTTAAGGACTGCAAGACTGATTGTCAGAGAATCTGTGAGAGTTAAATATTAAACACTAAGATAAGGCACTATGTGTGGCAGAGTCTGGCAGGAAAGCAGGGTCAGATAAGCAACAGGCACTGATGAGGAAATTAAATTCAAATTTACCAGCTGAAGAAAATCAAGGAGAAACCACTTCTGTTAATACACAAACACAGAAAACAGGGGGTGACGGGGGGAAAACTGGAGTCTTTTTCAAACAGTAATGTTATTTACAGATTAAACAGAGGAGGATTAGCTCTACATCGATGTGTGCTTAGACTGAAGAAGTTGAGAATCACATCATTGATGAAGTCATGGATCAGGCATCCTGTTGTTTAGCTGGTTGGGTGGCACC
The DNA here is from genome assembly GCF_017639745.1 of Melanotaenia boesemani. NCBI lineage: Eukaryota > Metazoa > Chordata > Actinopteri > Atheriniformes > Melanotaeniidae > Melanotaenia > Melanotaenia boesemani. Next base: position 7,690,266 of record NC_055684.1, read on the forward strand.
TGCACAACTTTTCCCAACATGATTGGTCAAAGTGAAAAGAGCTTAAAATACAACTGAAGCACAAGTGTAATATAGTCCAGCAGTGCAAACTGTGTGAAGGGATGGAGACATATACTAGAAAGACTAGCAGAACCACAGTAAAAACTCTCACATGGATAACATGCTTTTAGTTTTATTCTTCTTTCGGGCAACCAATGGTCTTTAATTGAAAGTTCTTGACAGGAAGCGAGGTAGACGTGTAGCCAACAGCCACAGGCCAGGACTCAAACCCAGGCATACTGATTCGAGGAGCTTCAGTCTCTAAGCACCAGTTTTGGAACCCAACGATTCTTTTTTTTAAGTGAGCAGAGAACGTCTGTAAAGAGATATGGCAGACACACCAAAATCAACAATTTAGTGACAAAGAATTGAACAACATCCTGCATAATGTGATGAAAAAAATAAAAAAATAATTAAATAAATAAACTAATGAGATTAATACAATTAAAACTTTTGAATCAGTCTAGTGGGTCATGGCAGATCTATGCAGTGGAACCGAAATGGGGTCCAACATGTTGGAGATGCAGGGAGGCATCAGATACTCTTATTCACATGTTATGGACCTAATCTGGGGGCTGAAGAACTGAAAATGTTGAGCTAATTGTACTTTAAGCTATCCCATTTTGGTAGGTGTATCAGTGTATCAGGGAGGACTGCCCATCATGTTTGCCCTGAAACTCCTAATCTGGAATTACAAGTCAGTAGATCCCCCTCCACCATCTGTATGGCACACTCAGGCAGCCTGTGGAGAAGTGGCAGATTGATGAACCAGTAAGACAACAAACAGGGGAAGTGTCCTAACTTTACAGACTTAACATTACTGGACCATGACATCTACTGGGTCATTCACCATAATGATCTAAGAAGATCTTTCCTCTACCTATAATGGTCAACCTGGTCAGCCATGACAGGAGAACTGTTCTTTTTAAGGGTCAAATTTAGATAATTTCAGTCTGACATAAGAGGGGTGATGTTGCTTCTAACCCCGTACCCAGATCTTAACTCTGAAATCTGAACTTACGTGACTCTGCAGTATATCATCTGTATAGCTGTGAGGATCTTTTCATTTCTTCATGACTGAATTTGTGATTTGTTAAAGCATCTGTGGCAGGAACCACTGCTGGTTTTCTGCATTGATCTGAGAGCTGATGCAGATTTTCTCGTTCTCCTTCATTTCATAGGATCACATGGTCCAAAAAACAGTGATGCTGTCCAACATGAATTCCACATAAATGTTCTAACATTCTAGATTTAGCTTTAGGGCCAGTTCTAGGCTGGCAGGTGCCCTGGGCAAACAGGAGTTTTCACTACAGAAGAGCTTTTTACTTAATTCCATGAGATTATTTCTCTTATCTTTATTCAGACAGAAGCAAGATCATCAGCTCCTCCCCTGAGTCTGAGCTTTGTAAAGACTTCTCTGTTATCACACAAACTAATTCTCACCTGCAAAAGGTTACGATGAGAAAACCTGTCTGGATGTTACCGTCAAGAATTTATGTGTGTTTACATGCGCTGTAGAAACTGCTCAGTAGTGTGTGCATAATTCATGACAACAGCATGTAGGCTGCTAATAATGATGAAAGCCTTGTCAGTTGGCCTGTTGTTTTCATGAGGAAACACACACCCACACGATTGGTCACACACACAGCTCACACACATGAGCATGCGCCACACGCTACGGTGCATGGTGGTCTGTTAACACGTTCGTTTATAAAAAGCAGTGTGTTGTGTAATTAGGCTGGGCTGAGTCAGTGTACCTACTGTAATCTTTAATATGATGCTTGTTATCACAGCCTGCAGGGAAGCACAGCTGGCAGTGGGATTAGTCCAGAACCGGCTATGAATATTTCTGCTGCTCTCAACATACCTGCTCTAAAAGAGACATAATTGTGTTTGGTCTATAGTTTCTATGAATGTGATATATATACTGTATAAATGCATTTTATTATTAACGTGCTTTTTAAGTCATAAATATGTTGTCAGTGAGTATATCAGTAAATATCAGCAACTTCCAAAAATATCCCATCTTGTAACATAATTCCCTGTCATGACCGGAGACTTTTTCAGCTTTTAATGTTTAGGGACCTGATATTACATGATGTTCTGTATTTATTTATTTATATGGTGTATGTGGTAGATTGGAGGAACGAAGATAGAAAGAAGATCCTGGTGTGGAAACAGGGATGGGCGTGGCAGGTGTAGGTTACATGACAATCATGTAGTTTTTATCCATGATGGACAAACCTGAATAAAATATTGGATCACCTATGGTTAGCTAAATTCAAGCAGCCTTTCCCAGACCTTGAAGGTGCAACATGCAACAAAATCTTAATGACAGAATAATGCTGTATATTATTCAAAACTGCGTTTCAAATCACTTCACTATAATAACTGTTATACTTTTATTCTCTTAAAATGAACCATTTAAATCTACTTGCTGTAGGTCCACATACAAGGCAGCTGATATATTTGTGCCCTCTTTTTTTTACTATGGTGTCCCTGAATGAACAAATGACTGTGTGTGTGTGAAGTGAGCTTTAAAACTGCAGTACAGCTTTGTTTTAGGTACTAGAGAACCATTTGGGATAAGTAACGCCTTTAAAGGACCATAGAAGAAGAAGACGGCACACGTACACAATGCTGAAGCAGCTACCTGTAGAGCAGTCATCGCTGCACCTCAGGCCACTAGATCCACTCACATGACAATATGTTTATGTCTGGAAGGATTTCGGCCACTGACCTTATGCACCACATTACATGTTAACATCACGCTTCTTCTGATGATTTGCGAAAGGACAAAAGATAGAGTTAATTAGTTTGGTTCATCTGTGGTTGGATGAAGGAGCTGATCTGTTAAACAGCTAGTTAGAAGTTATTAAAAATATTTTAAATTGCTCATCTTCACGGTGTTTTCATGAGGTCATGATTTTGGTTTTGGTTGTTTTATCCATGTTAATGTGTGTGTGTGTTTTAACTAAAACCTCCTTTCTGTGTCCTGTCTTTCCATATCTTCCTTAGATCAATAAGCTGCAGCTGCAGACAATTAAAGATCGTTTTCAGGCGTTTCTGAATGGAGAAACTCAGATTGTAGCTGATGAAGCTTTTATCAACGCTGTCCAGAGCTACTACGAGGTAAGGTTCTTATATTTATACCAGCATGCACAATGTGTCTGATCCGTGTCGTTTTAGCTGTTTTTCAGATTCATATATTACCAGGAGCAAAAGTAATCAAAAGTAGAGAAAGACAAAGACAGAGAATAATACACCCTCTACTAAATCAACCAAAGTTCACCTCTGAAACACTCCCAGCTTTTGTTTGATGTTGATAGACCATGAAAACCAGAGATATAAAGGTTGGAATTTAGTAATAAAAACACATTTATTCAAAAGTAAAACTGGAATGGACAGATGTGTGACTTTTAATATACTTGTCATTTTTGTCACTTTACTGAATACAACAAAGTGGTATTTGTGGGGGTTTATTGTAATAAATTGGATTTTTTTAATTCAGATGTAATTATTTTGGTGTATTTTGGGCCCAATATGTTATAAAACAGGATAAAGTGAAAAAAGATCGGATCGTGGTGAGATTTTGCTAAAGAAAGTGGGTACAGTGAACATTTCTTTGTGGTATATGAAAGGCAAAATCAAAAGTATTCAATCAACCAAAATGGTCTCAGACCCCTCAGGGTTATCAGAACTTTACTGAGCTATGAGACAATATTTAAACATCAGTTCTGGTAATAAACACTCAGTAATAGATAAAATTTTCATCTAGAACTAACCTACCGAAATCTGATGGGAAGGTTTAGATCTCTTCTGCTCCATTTAACCCTTTCATAGTGTCCACTACACAGCACACCCATTTAAAGGCTTTCTTCTAGTGTATGTATGTGTGTGGATGATATATTTGCAAACTAGAAGCACTAAGAGAGCACTCACCTTCGCCAAGCCATTATAATTTATTTTTTGACAAATAATTGTGGGCATTACTGTTGAGGAAGAAGCTCTAATGGCAAAATCTTCTCATAATAAAGAATTATTTAAAAGAAAAAGTCCCTGGCAGTGATCTGGATCACCCCCAAAATCTAATCACTTGTTCCTCGTTCCACGTCTGATATTTCCTGAAAATCTAATAAAAATATCTCTAACTTTTTGAGTTTATGTTGCTGACAGACAGACAGACGCCACTGAATACATGACCTCCGCCTTGACAGAGGTAATTAACCACTTTAGTGGACATTAGTGAGTCATGCAATAAACTGATAGTGCGGAAAAAAATATAGTATAAAATTTTATATGTACACACACACACCGTAATAACCAATTTGTCTCAGTGATCAACATAACAAGAAAATGATGCAGCTACATCTTTATTTTTATACTATTGTAAATAGGAAGACATATTAGATTATTTATAGATTACATAGAAGTAAAATATTGTTTATGATAAAATATGGCACTATTTTTTAATAATTCATCCATCAGAAAACTAATGTTAGTTATAAAGAGGTAGACCGATGCAGGTAAAAGGTTTTAATAAACTACAAACTTAGAAAACAAAAGACTATGAAACATGGCATCAAGACTGTGGCATGAACATATCACTAACAGCAAGCAATGGACTGGCAACGAAGAACTAAAACCAATGGACTTAAATACGCTGAAGGACCAACTAGACACAGGTGAACTAATGAGCAGGAAACAAAGAAAGCAACACAGGACTAACATAACCATAAATACAAGAAACCGAGAACCTAAACCATGAATATAACAAAAAGAAACAACATGGACCAAAACCCTGAAGGTAAACCAAGAACATGGACCAAGAACATAAACTGTGAATCATGACAGAAAGTTATAGAATCTAATAATGCTGCCAACCTGTAATGCCACAATATGACATTAGATGAATAGTTTTACTGCCATCATAAACTCTGGTTCATAATCAACATTTTTACTCATTTATAGCTTGCCTTAAAACCTCCGGGACCTAAAGGGTTAAGTTAGAACTGGGAATGAAAGACTGAACTTCAGATTAGAAGTCGATGAGGCTTCTAACTTGCTGTTTAGATGCAGGCAGACCCAACTTGTATAAAAATATAGATTTTATCAAAATCTTCTGCAGACAGCTTGTAATATTCCTGTAAGTAATCATAACTTTTCTTATTTTAGGAAATCTTACTAAGTGTAATTATCTTTTATTTGATTATAGTCTGAATCTTCTGAAGTTAAGTGTTTTTTTTTCTCCCTCATATTAAGATATTTTTGCAGCGTGGAAATTGGTTATGGAAGATTTTACAGCTAAAATTGGATGTGAAAGATACTAAATGTTCTCAAACTGTGTTTCAGTAATTTAACTGAATATGTATGTAAAAAATTTTACTAAGTAAGAAATAAAAGACACAAGAAATAATCTCTAAGGACCAGATCAAATAGACGTTTTGGCTGAATATTAGAATGTAAGACTTAGTTGGAAAGCTGATTTCTGCAGTAGCTTTAAAGATGTTCATCAAGAGATTTGTCCATTTCCCAGCTTCAGTATTTTTCTCATAAATGAAACTGTACCAGATGCAGGGCTTGAAAACCAAGCTAATCTGGTTCTGATCCGGTCTGCAGATCTTCCTGAAAAGTGACCGAGTGTCCCGGATGGTGCAGAGCGGCGGTTGCTCGGCCAGCGACTCCCGTGAGGTTTTCAAGAAGCACATAGAGAAGCGGGTCCGGAGCCTGCCTGAAATCGATGGCCTCAGCAAAGAGACGGTGCTGAGCTCCTGGATGGCCAAATTTGACACCATCTACCGCGGTGAGGAAGACCCCAGGAAGCAGCAGCAGAGAATTACAGCAAGCGCTGCGTCTGAGCTCATCCTCAGCAAGGACCAGCTGTATGAGATGTTCCAGCAGATCCTCGGCATCAAGAAGTTTGAGCACCAGCTCCTCTATAATGCCTGTCAGGTAAGGACGACAGTGTTTCCCACAAACCAGGAAGCAATTGTGGTGCTTCCCTGGCGGTGGTGAGAGAATGGAGCGTGGCCGGGTCATGATGGTCGCTGGAGTCAGCCATCGGGGTGTTTGTAAAGTGTGTTCAGCGAGTGGCGTTAAACACACACTTTCTGAGCTCCCATATTAAAAATACACCTGTATGCTGATCTGTTATTCTTCAGAGTCACCTGCGGAGACGGTTTTAAAGCTGCAAGAAGCATTTGAAATTATTCAGCTCAAACTTAATTTTTTTTAAAGTGAGTTCTACAAGAGAAGAGTACCGATGAGAGCTGATCCGTCTCCATCTCAGCTGTTGCTGTTTTTCAGCACTGTTTGATGCCTAGGAACATTTGAAATGATATACTAATTAATAAATTTACTAGCCAAAGCCATTTGATTGTTCAGTTTTATTTCAGACTGATGCCTCCTCAAACCACTCCATCTCATCTGGACGATTGAAGCAGGAAATATTCAGTCAATGTAATAATAATAATAAAATGAAACATGCTTTTTTTTTTTTTTTTTTAGGAGCTTAAATGAGTAAAATTTTTGTTCAGATTAATCACTGCCTAGAAAATAATTAGTCATGATAAATCACCTTTCATGATTATGACTGAAATTTGCTGTTTTAACTGTGTTGTATCAACAGAAAGAGCCAATGCTACACATATTTAATGTTAACTGACCTTCACCTGGATAAATGCCTAATGTCTAATGGTCAGTAAGTGCAGCATGTCAGTAAATGCAAAACAACATATACAATATGTTGTTTTGCATCATCTCTTCCATATAGATCATAATGCAGAATCCATACAGCACCTGAAGTTAAACAGTATAGTGTTTGTGCATTAGCCATAAAAGTCCTGCAGCAGCATCACCGGAAGTAAACACCGGTTGATAAAATGCATCATTGGCTGTTTTTCTTTTTTTTTTCCACTTTTTTTTCTTTTACATTACATGATCACTTTAGTTGTAATCATCAGGTCAATATTTTATCAGATCCACCTTTTAAAAAAGGTCTTATTTTTGCCCCCTTTTCCTGACCACTGCCCCGGCATGGCCCCCCATCAAAACTTTTCTAGACCCGCCCCAGCAAATTCGAAGTATAAATTCTTTCTACCACCTGTCTGCTGCTGAGTTAGAGAAGGTCCTGCCGAAAACAATACTTTGGGGTAAATATATGTCTGTGTGAACCATGAACCGCTAGTTTCCTCTTTATCTGCTGAACAATAAACACAACAAGAGAGACGGTACTAGCGACAGAAAAAAGGATCAGCTGATTACGGCCAGAGGAGGATGCAGAGGGCTGCACAGACACAGATGACCACAGAGCGGCCATGTTTATGCAGAACTCTGGGAAAAGTTGTTTTAAAACACAAAGGAAAAGTGGAGGTGTTGAACCCTCTCACCGTGAAACGTGTGGGTGTTTAAACACCAAATATTCCACAGGTGTGATGGGTTGTTCCATCGATGTTCTTTTTATACTCAAATCCATCCATAGAGCTAGAAGAGCCACCCGGCTCTATCTTGCCTCTAGACACCTTCGTGTCCCACTCTCATGACGCTTGGGTTGGTTTATGGAGTTGATATCGTGGCGCTGCGCCACACATTGATCTATGTGTGGGAAACCCTGGAAATACATTCATCATGCCTGTAATTCTTCATCTGTGAGATTCAGGATAGTTTGCAGTGAATCAAAGCAGCTGTTTTCCATTCTTTCAACTAAAAACTCACTTAGTTTCACTTTTTTTTTTTTTTGTTCTCTTGAGATTGTCAGAATGTTTGCAGCAAACGTGGGGGGCTCATTTTTCTCTCCAAATGTAGAAACAGCTTCAATGAGCAGTTAATGTTTGATGATGACAGAAAACATCCATAAAACTGTCATAACAGCTCATTCAGCTTTTCTTCATTTCAGCTATGCTTAATGTGTGTGACAGTTTTCCTGTAACAACATTTCTACCTCTTAAAGAAAAATTAGCTGTTGATCAAAAGTTTTTAACTTTCCTTCAGTTGTGCATCTTTATGCATCTTTGCTTGAATTTTTTGTTTCTCAGTCACCCTCATTTTAATGGACATTTAGGGTTCATTTAAACTCCACTAGATATCTGGCACTACTAGTCTGTAACTCTGTGGGGTAAATTGTGATGGTTAGCTAAACCTTTAGGTGATCTGCAGAAGTTTTCCAGGCATTTACATCCTGTACAGGATGGTTACAATCCAGCCGCAAAATGTAGTTTATTCAGAGTTTATTTGCTAAATTCTGTCATGCTGCCTTTCAGGACCTAGATTCTAACCCCTATTTCATCGATGAAATGAGGCTTCCTAAAAGCGAGCAGTACTTAAGTAAAAGTAAGTAAGTTCAGGAGGTCATACATTGAGGTCTTACAGCAAGCCCGTAGGTTTATAAATATGATCTAGTCCTATACTTGTGTCGGGAGGCACAATCTAAATTCCTATCTTACATTTTACAAGGATGAGTTAGGAATCAGTAAAAGTAAATCAGATTTTTCCTCAGAATCTTTTACTAAAAACTATAAAGCAACTAAAAGCAAGATACAAGCAAAGACAATCCTAACCATTGCTGGTAACCTCTGGAAAACAGATAAAGATTTCTCCTGACTTGGGACGTTCTCTTTTATAAACATCTCTTCTCCCTTCTCAACTGTTTCCTTGCCGTTACGTCGAGCCTGATGCACATCCTAATGCTTTAAAAAGTCATGCAAGACATTTAGCCCCTTCATCTAGCACATCTTTCAAAAAGCAAGACAGTAAAAAATTTCAGCATCAGCTTCTTAGCTGGAACCACTGCCAGCCTGCAGCAGGTTCTGTGTGCGTTTTATTTTTAGACTTCAGAGACTTCAGAGTGCACGCAGGCACACACTCCTGTCACCGAAGATCTTACAGAATACATTTTGATAGATTTCAACTTTAAGCTTCACAAGTACATGTAGAAGAGAAAAAGGTCAAGTTCAACCTAGACAACAATCCACAATGAGTGATCCATGATAACACCAGTATTTATCACATTTTCATCATGAAAAAGATCGATACCACTACTGTGTTGCTAACGGACCTCTATTTTGACCTGGCAATTATAATGAAACCTCTTCCTGTCAAACTTTCCACCAATCAGAGAGCTTTAGATCTGTGTGTGTCTAAAAGGAACAAAACTAATATTCCTTTATGGCTGGAATAAAGCCAAGATGTTTATGACGCACGGTGGCGCCACAAAGCAGCTGAGTTGGAATTGTAGGTAAATATTAGCATTAATAACCATAAATAGCAAGAAAAAAATAAACAGGAGGAAAAAGTGTAAATATGTAAATATTTTCTGTTGTGTGTTTATTTGAATGTTTTTTCTCCTGAAAACCAAAATGTGAGAGAATGATGTGCAGATGAGAAAAGACTTAGTCACTGTTGATCTGTGTGTTATTTCTACAAAGTTGTGTTAATATTAAATTCCATTCTATTGTTCTGTTTGGTCTTTATGCTGCTATAGCTATTAATGCATTAATTTCACATCATTTTAGCCTCTTAATCTGACAGCTTAGCCTGTCCTGAAAACATAAAGTCTGGATGCTTACTGGGATTAAAAGAGTTGAGCTTTTATGTTAATTTTTACATATAAAACAAACAGGCAAAAATATAAAAAAAAGCAATCAAATGTCAATGTCAATAAAATATTTTATTGAAAACTGTACAAGACAATTCAAAGTGCTTTACATAAAACAATAAAAACATTAGAGCGGAATGAAAAGAAATCCTCAAAAAGCAGTTAAAGGCTGCAACAAACAGCATTGCTGCTGCTTCTAAATGTGCAGGATAGCAAATCTTGAGGACTGGACTCCCTGCTGTGTTAATATGAACTCCTACCGTCACAGCCTCCACCTCTGGGGAGATAAAAGTTAAAAAAGTTATTCATGTTGAATACAATGCAAATTCAGTTTTCTGCAAAATAAAAATGGTATTTCTAAAACTTTGACAAAGTAAAATTGGGAGTTGCAGGTATTTTCATTGAATGGGGTTTAGTGCATTAGCCGTAATTCTCATAAGATTTTGTCCCGTGAGACTCCACTTTGAGGAGGAAGAAGATTTCTAATTCCTTGTAAAACTGCATTTCTATTTGCTATCAAGGATGACATGTCTGAAAAACCACCTCATGAGAGCATAAAAACCTTTTAGTAATAGAGTTTTTTTATGTACGTAGGTGTTTGCATTATTTTTATTGTGATATTAGTTTTCGGGGGGAATGGAAACACAGGTACTGTGAACCTTCCTGGTAGTTCAAGAATTAACTGAACAAGAACGTTTTTGTTATTCCTTGATTAACATATTTCCTTTGTATGTAGTACTTTTTCAGAAGTCTCTCTGGTCAGTTTGTTTTGCTTCCTGATGTCCTAACTTCCAAGGAATATTGTCATATATCTGTGAATTCAAAGGAAATATGACATGTAAGAAGGGCTTCACCCTTTTCACCATTTCCACTCACCTTTCCTCATTCACAAAGAGCTACAGAAATCCAGTTAAAGTCCCACAATCATGTCTTAGCAGATGTTTGGCTGCTCTCCGTCTGTACACTGCTTTCTTCACACTGGCTTGTTCAAAGGAAATATTGTGCATTACAAAATACCTTCACCACCCAAAGCAGAAGAAAGACACACACCATCCAGCACATCATCGCTTCTCCAGTTTCCCTTCACAGAACTGTTTATTTTGCATCGGCTCTGAGATAAAAAAAAGAAACATGAGTCAGATTACTGAACAATGGACGGATTGTTTTATGCTTGCTTCAGTGATTGCTTTCATTCATATTCAACTTGTTTTGTTTTTGGTTTGATGCTTTTAAGTCATCTTACACTGTAAAAAAGAGTATTTAAAACAACTTAAATTGTGTTAATTGGTAACAACAGTGTTGTTTTCGTCAGCAATGATAACGAGACGGTGACGAGCTAAAAATGTCTCTCTGATGACGAAAACATGACACGTTTGAGATTTTGTTGACGAGACGAAAACGTTAAAGCGCTGATTGTCCGACATTAAAAATGCACATTTCTGCCTATTGTGAGCGCAATCTGTCAGTCAGCAATGCTGCTGCAAACCAGACGTGCAGCACACACACAGACAAGAAGTTTATTCATTCATAGATGAATCATGGCGGCAGCGTTGATGAAGGGGTTTGGTGGAAGCGATGACAATATATGGACATATTTTAACTATAATCCATCATAATTTCACTGGCAGACCAGGTCAAGTTGAGCATGTGTTCCTCATACATTGCTCATATTTTGGACATGTGTATGTTCAGGGTGGAGTATTGCACATCAGAAAATTCTCAGAAATAAAGCCACAGTTACCAACATAAGGATGTTGTTGCTCTTTGCTATTTGGAGTTATTGATTCTACGGTTAACACTTTATCTGTGCGATGCATAACTTGGCTGGGAAACTTTCTAAGTCTAAAAACATTTCTTTTCATCTTGTAATCATTGATGAAAATAACCAAACAACAAGCTCACAATGTGTTGCTATATGTTGAACTTATAGATCTGCTATTTTCTTGTGTGACATGTTTGTATGATGAAGTAGGGCATCAATTCATGAAAAAAGGTGAAATATAGAAATGAAAGGTTTCTGCCCAACAGCAGTTAAGTATAACACGGCAGCTTTGCATCCCTGCTGATGGGAAAGTCTCGGCTAAAGCTATCAGTCTAGTAAAGGATCTGGTTATTATGCAAAAGCAACTTAACTTGTTTTATGAATTGCAATACTTGTTATAACCTGTCAACCTTGATTCCACTTTTTAATACGTATTATTGACCTCAATTTTTTATGGTCAACTAAGACTAAAATTATTAAAATTAGACATGACTAAAATGTGACTAAAACTAATAAGCATTTTTGTACTGAAAACTAAAACTAAGACTAAAACTGAGATGCCTGCCAAAAACAACACTGGGCAACAAGTGATTGAATTAAAATCATTCAAGCTGAGTTGGTTCAACTCAACAGTTTTAAGTCAGATTCAAAACATTTAGTTTCTTAGATTTGAATTGATCCAAAAACAGTGATACCTCCATGTATTAACATCCAAATTTTTTGAGATACGAGCTGTGATTCGACCAAATTTCTGCCTTGAAATCCGAATAAATCTTTGAGATAAGAGCATCCGAGCTGACGCGGCCGAACACAGAGACACAACAACGTGTGCTCCGTTTCCCCCGCCTCAGCTTCCCGCGTCTAACTCGGTTAGTGTTTGTGTAGCACTCTTTGTTAACACTTGTGTAAAGCTGTGCTCGTATTTTGTGCTTTTATTTTGCATACATTACAACTTTATCGCATTTAAAACCATGGGTCCTAAGAAAGTGAGTGCAAAGGAGAGTGCTGTGAACAAGACAAAGATGTCTATTGAATTAAAACGGGAAATCGGCAACAACTGGAGTGGAATTTTTGAGTTGGAACAGATTAATGGGATTTCAATTCATTTAAATGGGGAACATTGCTTTGAGATATGAGCAAATTGAGATACGAGCAAGGTCACGGAACGAATTAAACTCGTATCTCGAGGTATCACTGTAAATTATGTTTTCCAAAAGTAACTTGATTTTTACATCATACTTGACACAACATAAAAAGAAAGTATTTAAATCTGTTTACTTTGAAATGTGAGCTTTAATGATGTTTTACTGCAGTAAGAAATAATGAGACTAACAACAATACATGTCAGTCAACAGCTTTTCTTTATCAGGGATGAACTGAGACAAAAATCAGTCCTGGCATTTTGGCCCAGACCAGCCCATGTAGCGTCATGCACAGCACAAATCTTTGCGCTCCCTTACATGTGAACTTCAACTGTGCGACTAATTAAAACTAGTAAAACAATTCAGTGAGTTAGCAGGAATCAGAGGCAAGACATGTTAAATACTTCCAAAAAGTGTGCTAATAAAATATAAGAAATGTCTGTACTCCAGCACATTGATGATACATACATGATACATTGACAATGGCAGCATTCATCCTACTTTGTGTTTGAGGGAGAAAGAACAGAACAGACATGAGGAATGATGAATCACATGAAAGCTGTTCCTGGACAAAGTGCAGAAACGGTGTTTCTGTTTCTGCTCTTCTTGGCTGGAGATGTTCTCAACCAGGTTTAACATAAGACTGAATCAAGATTCATTTATTTATTTATTTTATGTAATGATGCAGTCAGGGCCAAAAATATTAGATTCTCCAATAAAGAGATAAACAGTTTCATTAGTTTAACATATGGACTAAACTGTAAGTAAACGATCTTAAAAAGGTCTTTATTTCTTATTTCTTTTTTTTTTTTTTTTTTTTTAACTTGTCCTGTCCAGCATCATAGCAAGCAAAATGATAATCTGTTTGCTGTATCGTGCTGAACAAATTTGCTCTGCCAAGGGGAGGCCTATGGGTAAGGCTCCTCTTGATAATCTGATTCATTTATTAATTTATTTACTTTGAATCACGGAATCTATGTAATCTTGCTGGACCTGACCGGAGGGGACAGAAAAAGATGGAAAATAGCGAAAAGAGCAAAAGGGAAAGAACAAAGGAGACAAAAAGATCACAGACAGAAGGAAACAGCCCTTCAATCCACACCATCACCAGACAACAAACTGTTACACCTGTACATGAACACACCAGGAAATTTCCTACAACTTTTACAAAAGCAGAAACACACACACAGAAAAACAGGGCTGCCAGTCATTAAGAGTTTTTAAATAATAACCAAATCAAAAAGACATAACAGCGACCAGATACTAACTCACAGGAAAAATACAAAAAAAACAAAAAAAAAAAATATTAATAATTATCGTTCAGTATTAAAACCCACTAGACAACTCAGTGACTGTGTCAGCATGCAGAGCATGAGAAACAAGGAGTGATCAGTGATAAGTGGTGAGTGAGATCATGCAAATGCGACCACGCCTCCACGGAGGCCAGAGGCAGACCAGGGCCTGGGCCGGGCCCTCAGCAGCAGACCCGGAGCACCAACCCAAGCCACCCCACTCCAGCCCCACCCGAAGGGCGGCAGAGGAGAGCCCCAGCAAGAGCCCCCCATGGCCCCGGGGTACAGGCCCCAGTGGGCCAAGATCAGCAGCCCCACCAGGGACCGGCCACCCAGGGCAGCCCAAGCGAAGGCCCCAGGGCCCCAGGAGCCCAGAGGCGGCCACACACAACCCACCCACCATGCCCCGTGGGGGACACCCCAGGCGGAACAGCGGACAGCGAGCCCCAAGCACCCCCCCTTGACCCAACCCCCAGAGAGCCAGCAGCCCACCAGCGCAGCCACCACGGGACCCGGCCCCTGGGCAACCACCCCCCCTGCCCGCCCCCAGTCACACACAGGGGGAGCAGGGGTGTGAGAGGTCCCCAATACCCTCTCCCTCCCCCCTCCTGACTGTTTATGTAGTGTGTGTTGTGTGCAATTAAAATTGAGGGGCAGTGACTGCAATGAGCCGGGAGCCGGGCCACCTAAGTGGCCCCGCCCGCCATGCACCGCATGCCATGCCCCCCAGGTGTTGTTTGTGTGTTGTGTTTCTTGTGTTTTGGTGTCTCGGTGCAATTAAAACTGAGAGGCGAGTCGCCACGGGGTGCATCCAAGGAGACCGAGACTGAATGGTCTCCTCCGTTCCACCCTGCATGGCTCCACACCTCCCAACTCCCTACGTGTGTGTGTGTGAGACAGAGAGAGTGGGAAGTAAGAGGGGTCCGGGGATGTACGTCCAGAGGGAAGCAAACTTCCCTCTGGATGATGAGCCTTTTGTGGCATTAGGCACCCCTGCTCCCCAGGAGGCCCCCCAGGGCAAGACAGGCCAGGAGAGGCCGCCCCCCACGACCGGGCCATCCAGGGACTGCAGCCAGTGAGCCGTCACCCACCTCAGAAAATACCCACCCTCCCACACCCCTAACGGGGAATGAGAGGATGGGGACAGCGGCAGACCCACGGCCCACCACCCCCAGGCCCGCCCAGGTCCCCCCCCACAAGTGCACTTAACCCCGCCCCAACCACACACAGAAACACATGCACACACCTATTTCCTTGCAGACTCCCGCTCATCCTAACTCATATATGCCCTCTCAGCCCCACCCAAAAAATATAAACACACACAGCATCCAACCCTCCCACTCTCACTCCCCAGACACACCCCCACTCATCCTAACACATGCATACACACGCACACAAACATACCCCCCCATCCACACAAACATCATCCAAAGTATAGACACACACACACAACATACAAGCATCCCTGTCTCACACCCCAGCACCTCCCCCTATAATCCCCTGAATCCCACTCAGCCCTCCTTCATTTTTGTTTTTCCAGTTCACAAGGACAGTTTTTTTTGCGATGCATAATGCTGTGCGTATCATGTGTGCAGAGTTAATTGCCATATTAATGTCACCCAAGTCACCTAGTAGACATAGTGCGGGGATTGTAGGAATATTACATTTAAACCATGTTGACATGCCCACACATACTTGAAGCCAGAACCTGCGGACAGGTGTGCAGGACCACAAGGCATGGAGATAGTTGTCTGGTGTGTTTTTATTGCAGTGTGTGCAGATGTTTGATTGTGACAGGCCCATCTTGAACATCCTTTGTCCTGTATAATGAGTTCTATGCAGAATTTTGAATTGTATTAGTTGCATATTTGAATTTTTAGTCATTTTAAAGGTGTTTAAACATATTTGTGAACATTTATCTTTATTAAAGTTACTGGATAAGTCACCCTCCCATTTTGAAGTTGGAAGACAGATTGAGTCTTCTAGTTTGGATAATAGTCTATATGTTTTTGATAATAGCTTTGGGGCATTGAGATTCATGAATTCTGCCACCCTAATAGGTAGCTCTAAGTTTAATTGATTAATGGTATATTTTTTACATATAATAGATTTAAGCTGGTGATATTCTAAAAATGTTTTGCTACTGATTCCATATTGTGAAGTGAGAATATTAAATGATAAGAAGTTTCTATTTTCTATTATATGTTCTAACTGGATTAAAATGTGTAAATAACAGTTGTCTACGCTGCCTAAAACACCACAAAAAAAAACCTACCACAGTACTCCATGAAACCCAAAGAAAATAGGATAATGATGATATGAAAAAGTACAGTAGTATCAAACGTACCTGCAGAGAAACGTACCAACACACAAACATCAGCAACGCCTAATCAGAAGCAGATGGAGAGACGAGCACGTTTGTGAGCATGCACGTGTGAACCTGCGTGTGTGGCCATGCAACAAGGAAGAAATGTGTGCTTGCAAGGGGGCCGTAATTATGCTGCACCCCGAAGCATCAGCTGGGGACGGGGGGGAGCCCGAGGCCCCAAAGGCCCAGCAGATCCACAGAGCACCAAGCCCAGGACAGCCAAAGCAGACAGAGCAGCGGCCCACTCAGACCAGAGCAGAGGGGCCCCCAGACTGGAGCCCCCCGGCGCGACGGGGCAGGGGCACCAGGCAGCACAGAGGGCAGGCACCCCACAGGGCCAAGGGCCACCCATTCCCCCAGCAAAGCCCTGCCCAGGGACCCGACCGCCCCAGGCAAAACCACCACTGGCCACTCCAACCCAACACCAAGGCTAGGCACCCCAGAGACAAGAACAAGTTTAGGGGAAGGCGGGCCCCAGACCCAACCCTCTCCACATACACACACTCACGCAACCACATACATTCTCCCTGAGGTTTCTCCAGCCACCCCCCCCCCTCATTACGCGCTCCAGTAGGGTCAAATATTCTGTTTAAACCAGGAATTATGGACACTGTTTTTAAATGGAGGGAGAAAGGACTGCGCTATATTGAAGATCTTTAGATCGGCGACTTTGCCTTTTTCCCTCAACTTCAGAAGAATCTCCATCTACCTCAGTCACATTTTTTTTATTTATAAATCAAACACTTTGTTTGGGGTAATGCAACAGAATTTCCATCTAAACCATCAAGCCATATTTTCTATGATACTTCTTCTACAGTCGACCTCTAAACATCTGATTTCCCGCTTTGTTAATGGCTTTTTAACATCATTTGATACCAATCATCTAAGAAATACATGGAGCGAGGATCTTGGTGTGTTATTGTCAGATGACCTCTGGAAGGAGTACTTGTCTAGAGCACAGAACTGTTCAATCAATACTAGATAGAGGCTGATTCAATTTAAAGTCATACACAGAATGCATTATTCAAAAATAATGCATTCTGCATCAAAGAGAAACGTCGGTTCTTCTTCTTTCTTAAGTTCCAGACAGAAAACGTCTCTTCATTTTAATAAACCCGCTCTCTCCTGATTACATGAGACGCACCGCTGCAGCAGGGAAGAGAGACATGGACGCCATGTTTCTGTGATCAAAGTCTACAGCTTACCGTGCGATTAAAATAAATTTACAGCGTTACTTAATCACTGCGTTAACGGACAATTAGCGATTAACGCGTTAACGTGCCCAGTCCTAGTTATTTCATTCTTAACACATTCCACTATGAATAAAAATTTTTAACTGGAATATTTTATTCGTGAAGATCTAAGCTCAGACCCAGCGCTATCCAGTCTTTTAATTTTAGTTGATATACTTTTCAATATAATTTTGATTTGTAATCATTTAAGTTATTTTTATAGTGGTACTATATGTGTTGTTTTGCATTGACAGAACTTATCTCTTCAGATATTTGCAAGTTGTGTGTGTGTTTGTATATTTAATCTATCAGCGTATGTTCACCAAATCCTGCAATAACTTAGAGAACGTATTTAAGTTATCGCTGGATTTGGCAAGAAGTCATTAACTAGCTTCAGTGAAGTAGCAGACTGGTACGTTTAGAGAACGGATATCAGAAAGCGGACATATGATAACGTGCAAAAAGGAGCACGTGTCAGGTGTCACACAGCAAGATTCAACCATTTCCAGCAGTTTGGATGATTCGAGCAATGTGACTAGACCTAGCAAGATAGTAACCATAGCAACCACAGGTGCATGTGTCCCATCTTCTCTTTTTCCTCTGGAGACATCTCCTGCAGGTGGATTAAACTCAGTCCGGCTCGTCCTTACTAAGTATAGTAAGTCATAGTTACATGATTAGTATGTCCGGTTTTTGTCTGCTGCAGATGTTTTTTACTGATGTTTTACAGAGTTGAAGTTACACAAAATGAGCCAGGATCAGTTTGGTTGAGCTCTAGTAGCCTTTCTCTAAAAACTACCTTATGTGAGCTTGTGCAGGTTAGTAGCTTACTGAGTGCTCCATCATGGGTCCTCTGGCTGGGATGTGGAAGTTTGTTCAGTAGCTAGAACATGATGGAAACATTTGCGTTGTGCTGGGAGTTTGTGTTTTGTGTAAAATCTGATCCATGGATCCGAACTTCTCTTACATAATGCTAATGTTTAGGTTTTTTGATGAACTGATCTCAACCTCTGACAGTCTGTTATTTATTCTAAAATCTGATTATTGGTTGAAATGACTACATTTACTTTGTTTTTCAAAAATTTAATGTTGTATTTTCCGGTAAATCTGTCCTGTTACATTTGATGTAAGACGGAGATGCCGCTTTAGTTGTTGCAGTAACTTCTTTGGCCATACCAGGGGCCAAGCGGTCATTGGCTTTGTTTAAATCTTCCAAAGGGGCCTCTGCATCTAGCACTTAGCTCTTCCACGGTTGAAGATGGTATGAAGGCATGTACACTGACAAGAGTGATAGTTCCTGTGGTGGTGAAAAGTCACTCAGATCCACTGTTGCCTGATTTTTATCATACTCAGCAGGCAGTTTCTGACTCTAAAACCTATTCCCTGCTCTGTGGCACCATCAGGACCTTTTCCCCCGGCAGTAGAACCAGTATTGTTCTCTGTCCCTAAAGCTGGATTTCTACTCACGCTGCATCTTCATAATGTCGGTTACAGTGTCACCACCGTATGCTCCACACAGGTATGCAAAGGCTTGACGCGCACCTCTTCCAGACCCGATATGCACCCATGCTTGCAGCACGGTTGCGTGGAAGTACTCCCTTATGATTAGTCGGCTTGTGATTTCATGTTTCCAGATTTCTGGAGCTTCTTGCTGAATTTGTGTGGTTACCGTGGAAGAGAAACTCCAACACAACTCCACACCCCTACGCTCGAGTGTGAGAGCACATTTCACCAGCATCAGCTGTGTGTGTGGAGTATAAATCTAGTTTAAGTCAGCAGCATTCGATTCCCGTGCAGGTGTGTACACATGCCCACTGCTCATGCGCATTAAGAAAATAAAAAATGATTCGATGTGTTAGTGAATCCTGGTCTTTCAGTCTCTACCCACATCTGGTGTCCTGATGGTAGAAACGTAGATCAACTGGTAAATCGGGAGCTTCCTCTTGGGCCAGGTCCTTCCTCACCAGGACGGACCGTTCACATCAATGCTGACGCCGCATTGATCCACCTGTCAATCTCCTGCTTTTATTTCCTCACTCGTAAACAACACACGAGACACTTCAGGGCAGTGAGCATCCACAGATGGAGGAAACTGTTGTCCAAAAATGAACCATCAATCCAGCTGCTCGGTGTCTACGGATTCAGGCGGAAACAAAAACATTCTCTAACGCATCAAAGAGGATGAAAAACAGGTGTTTCTCCTGAAGGAAGACAACTCTGTTCATTGTGTGGTGAATTTAAGACCCGATTGAATTTACTTGATTGTTAAATTGTTCATGTTTGTCTGACTGGTTGTTAAAACGTGTCTGTGATGTAAGAAACTGAGAGTTTAGCTTTATTTCTGCTTGATTTGGGTTTTACATGGAAAATCACCATGAAGTTAAATAGAAATGAGTCATTGGTGAGTTTTCATACATAGAAATCCCTCCTGGAAATTTTGAACCATTCTTCGCCACACAAACTTAGAAAGCTTAAATTTCGTGTGATAATTGGCTGCCAGTATAACCTGGAGATCACCGAAACTGGAGCCAGTTCAGAGCACATACAGCTGGAAAGGGATTTGTGTCCTGCTGTCTTTTTATTCCACATGTGGATGCTTTTGATGATGATGTCTTCCCAGACAACATGTTCCGACCCTCATTAGCAGAGTGGCTGCTGTGCCGCCAACACACCAGCACCAGATGTTTGTTAGCTTTTAATGAAGCATTTACATTGATTTTGTGCAGCGGGTCCTTCTACCAGCACATAGGAGAGTATTGTTCAGAGAGCAACACAGAAGAAGTGGAAGAATCGGCTGATGCAGATGGTGTTTGTGAGGGTGCACATTGGAAATGTGGAGGATCATACTCATATCATACAAGAAGAAACAAGATGCAGAACATGAAGCATGCAGCAGCTCGCCTCTGCTGCAGCTGTAACGTATGTAAACATGCTGTGGAGGCTGCTGTCAGTCCAAGCCAAGGCTGTCAGACGTTTTTACTTAAACATAGTTGTAACCCAAATGTTGTTTTTTTCCTCTGTTAAATCAGTCAGAATTATTTACTCAAAAAAAAACTTATTTATTCAGTGAATGATATAAGATTATGAAAATAATTTTCACCTGAATAAAATGCTTTAATTTATTGAAAGAATTTAGTTGACTAAATTAATGTAAATATCCTGGATTAACTCCATACATTTCTATCTATCATGAATTTAGCAATGTAACTATTTTTCTATAAAAATATTCTATAGTGAAATTTGAAAATGTATTATAACCATATTTTTATGTGAAACAAAATATTTCCTTTATAAAATGTAAATTTCATGTATTTTCTTGTTATTTTACATTCTACACATACATGTGCGTCTCTTTCTAGACACTTACTGGTATTTTCCATATTTAAAAAATACAGGAAAAAATTAAACAGTACACAAAAAAAATTACACTTTTGTTTTTGTATTTTTAACAGTGTGGGCAACATAAACCACTTATGTGCACGTGTGTGATGCACGTGCACTGGAGAGAGGAGATTTTGAAATGTTCCTCAGTCAGCGGTAGCAGCGGGGGGTTCTGGTAAGAAGTAAAGTAACCAGACAGAAAATCAATAGTAAGCTGAGGCTGGAGAGAGCGTCCATTTCGCTGGACTGATCTCATCCTGATTCTCCATCTGTTTACAGTAAGCCAGACCATCAGAAGCAGGGAGCTCTTTCAGCTCCCACATGGTGCTTCTATCAGTACCAGTTTTATGTTGCGATAATATGTCAGTATGTATGTCTGTATGTCTGTCTTTCTGTATATCCAGTAAAGTCTGTTCCAGATAAGCTTTCAGGGAGGGTCACAAGGAGTCATTCAAAAAGTTTTTACAGTTCAGTTTTTTTGGGTACATTTCTCAATTTGCAAACCAGTAAGAGCATTTCTCAAAACAATTCGTAGAAACAGCAAACACCATGGATTACCTGCAAAAGCCAGTCTCTCGCTCAGAATCCTCAGCTCATCTCTCAAAAATAAATATTTGTGTCGATGAACATGTCAGCGCCATCAGAATGAAACGTCCTGGTGTCGTGTACGGTTAACATGTTGTCATGTTGTCAATATAACAGTGTTTTATGGAGGGATGTTACGCTGTAAACTGCAGCTGAAGTTTTGATGACAGTTTTTGCAAATTGTAAGTTACACCTTAGTGCATGTGGGAGATTGATGGCAAGAGACTATTTCACAAAGACCCATTATAATACGTTTTGATCAGCATGACATAGACAACTAATAATGTAGGAAACAGCAGAGAATTGTACATAATCATTTGCATGGATTCACCAAAGCATTTGCAACTTGTTCAAAGAAATGAGAAACTGTTTTTTTATGTAGACAATCTTCACAGATCAATTCTGATCTGAGAAATATACCAAAGCGACTGAGAAATCCTGTAATATGCAGGAGGAATGTGGGAAAAAAAGCTAGGAAGCAATATTCAGCAAAACACTGAGAGGTGGTCAGAAATGAAA